>NC_088791.1:340439979-341720479 GCF_011386835.1 Chrysemys picta bellii
TCGACCTAAGGTATGTCAACTGGAGCGATAGTGTAGACCAGGGGTCGGCAACCTTTCAGAAGTGGTGTGCTGAGTCTTCATTTATTCACTCTAATTTAAGGGTTTGCGTGCCAGGAATACATTTTAACCTTTTTAGACGGTCTCTTTCTATAAGTCTATAATCTATAACTAAACTATTGTTGTATGTAAAGTAAATAAGGTTTTTAAAATGTTTAAGAAACTTCATTTAACATTAAATTAAAATGCAGAGCCCCCTGGACTGGTGGCCAGGACCCGGGCGTGTGAGTGCCACTGAAAATCAGCTTGCATGCTGCCTTTGGCACGTGTGCCATAGGTTGC
Source organism: Chrysemys picta bellii (assembly GCF_011386835.1). Classification (NCBI taxonomy): domain Eukaryota; kingdom Metazoa; phylum Chordata; order Testudines; family Emydidae; genus Chrysemys; species Chrysemys picta. Next base: position 340,440,319 of record NC_088791.1, read on the forward strand.
CTACCCCTGGTGTAGACATAGCCTTAGTAAGACATCCAGTCTCAATTTAAAGATTCCAAGTGATCAGGACCGGCTTCAGGGTTTTTGCCGCCCCAAGCAGCGGAAAACAAAACAAAACAAAAGCCGCAATCGCAATTGCGATCGGCGGCACTCCGGCGGCAGCTCCACCGCGCCACTTTCTTCTTCAGCGGGAATTCGGCGGCAGGTGCTTCCCTCCGAGAGGGACCCACCTCCGAATTGCCGCCAAAGAGCCTGGCGTTCCGCCCCTTCCCCTTGGCCGCTCCAAGCACCTGCTTGCTGGGCTGGTGCCTGGAGCCAGCCCTGCAAGTGATGGAGACTATCGATGATGATCAATAAATTATTCCAGTGGTCATTTATTCGCACTGTTAAAAAATTCACCTTATTTCCAGTATGAATTTTATCGAGCTGTAACTTCCAGCCATTGGCTCGTGTCATGCCTTTCTCTGCTAGTGTAAACAATGTTCTGCTATCAGAATTCTTCTCCCCACATAGATACCCACAGACTGTGCTCAAGTCACCCCATAACCTTCTCTAAAATAAGCTAAATAGATTGAGCTCCTTCAGGTCTGTCACTGTAAGGCAGGTTTTCCAGTCTTTGAATCATTCTTGTAGCTCTTCTCTGACTCCTCCAATTTTTATTGGCTCTGGAGAGGCTACCAACAAGGGTGCCCAGGTTTGCCAACTGTTAGTGGCTTTTGTGATTTGTCGTGTCCACAGGGCAAGACAACCAAATTGCTGTTCCTGATACTCCATGTCCCATAAGCACAGTGAGCTACTCCCTGCTAAGTATTTATTGCTGACCTTTCCTCTTTAGAAGAATCAGTATGTTTCTTAAAAGCAAAAATTGAGGACAATAGAGAACATGCTATAACACTGGAAAATGTTATGCTGTCACTGTGGAATGTAATTTCTTTTCTTTCCTCTTTACCCCTCTCATGTTAGAAGAATGCAGTGCTGAAAACGTGAAAATTTAAAACAAAAATTGTAGACGAGCTGCAGTTTGTTACACCCCCTTTCTTCTCGGCGCCGTTTGAACAAGCAGCCAAGTTTCTTTGGGCTGTTAAATGCTTTTACCTGCTGTGTCCAAGTCAAAAGTTAAATAATGTGTGAATGGATGTAAAAGGAAAATAAGACACACAGAGAGCAAGAATCAGGGGGTAGCCGTGTTAGTCTGTATCTACAAAAACAACAAGGAGTTGTTTTAGGTGCCACCAGACTCCTTGTTGTTTTTACAGAGAGTAAGACAGGTTTCAGAGTAGAGTTCCTCTTAAGACAAGATAATTGTTACGCTCCTGGAAACAAATAACAAACTCCTCTTTTCTGTGCTTGTGTCCATGAAATCTTGGCAGATACAACTGAAGTTAATTACCTGCGTGTTTCTTCGTGCTTCTACTCTGGGGCTTGAGCCTGTAAATACTACGCGGTGTATTGCTTACTACCATGAGTGGCTGCTCTATTGAAGTTGAGGAGTTTAATCATGGGAGTAAGCACTATGGGCCAGATGCTTAAAGATGCAGGAAGGTCCCCAGGTGCTTTTGAAGACCCCAGCAGGCGCCTATCTGTGTCTTTAGACATCTAAATACTTGTACAAATCTGGCTCTGTAGGCTTAGTCATGCACTGTGGACGTCATTTGGAGAAATATCAGGCTATGTGTCCATTGGTAACTGTTTGTAGTATCAGGCCTTTGACAGCCAAAAGGAATTATATGGATGACATTGGGAAGATGAAAGGCCTAAGTTAAATACTTCCCAGTATTGAGTAGGGGTAGGGTTTCCAAAAGCACATAATACTGGACTAGCGTTAGGTCAGTGCTGGGCACTTCCCAAAATCCCACCCTGGTTGGGGCTCCGGAGCTCATAGCGATAGATATTTAGCTTGGAGCATTTGCTGTAAGAAAATATCTCAGTAAAAGTGTTTTTAAAAGACAAAAGTGATTGTGGAAATGACTTCTTGAGAAGGCTGGGAAATAATCCCACCCACCCACACAATGCTGAACTCAATGTGTCAATTATCACATGCACCCCTTCCCTCCCCCCCCCCAAAAAAAAGTGTATGGCTTTTGTGTACAGGAAGTAGCAAAGCAGACTTGCCAACAGGAGAAAGCTATATTAGTTAACTAAATAGTGTCATTGACACCTCTTTTTTTCTCAATGGTTGTTTGCTGTTCTTTAAGGTTAGAAAGCTTTTGCAGTTAAGTTCAGTAAGTTCCCATTCATATACAGCTGCCTAGTCACACTTGCTTATTTATACCACAGTTGGGTCTCTTTTGTTGTTTGGAAAGTCAAGCACCTCAGGTGATGTTAGACTGTGGAGGATGTTAGACTGTGGAGTCTATACACAACTCCTGCAAGCCCAGCTCCTTGGTCTCAGGTAACAAGTAATCTTTATTCTTCTTTTAAAGTGTTGTAAAGCCTTATCTTCAGATGAATTGGGTTAGTTTTAGTTGTAGTATTTGGGTATTTAATCTAAGCACTATACCCAGATGTACAGACACTCTTTTCTCAACCTATGTATTACATACTATTTTTAACGTTAGCTTTAATAAAATTTTTGGGTGGATATGGATAGATAAAATTGAAAATGCTTAAAAGGCTCCTTTCTGCTTCTATTTCAAGACTGTGGTGCATGGTAATGAACAGCCTTTCTGTGGCACCTCTCCTCCGAAGATCCTCAAATGCTCCAGAAGCATTAATTCTCACAACTGCATTATTAAAAAAAGAAGAACAGGAGGACTTGTGGCACCTTAGAGACTAACAAATTTATTAGTCTCTAAGGTGCCACAAGTCCTCCTGTTCTTCTTTTTGCGGATACAGACTAACACGGCTGCTACTCTGAAACTGCATTATTGTCCCCTTTTTACAGAGAAGAGGGTTAAACCGAGGAACAAGAGGTTAAGTGAGTAACCTTCAGCAAATCTCTCTGCAAGTCAATGGCACAGCCAGGAATAGAACCTAGGAGTCCTGACTCCCAGTCCCTTGCTCTAAGCAAACTGAATTGGCAATATTGTGTGGCTGGGGAAAAACAGACAGTCTGTTTACATCACCATCACTGACAGTAACTTTTACAACTGGTAAAAGAGATGGGTTGGGGGAAAGAGTTTTGTTTAGTCAAGTTTGGGACTGTGCAAAGCTTGATGGTTTGGGAGCCATGGGCCTATGAAAACCTGTTTTTTCCCCCCAATTTCAGTTTAGACCCTCCATGTTTCATTCTGAATTTTGGGTTCAACGGAAAACAAAAACTCAAAGAGAAACTCAACCAAAACGTCCAAATTTTGCTTGATTGTGAGTTGAAACTATGAGTTTAGCATGGCTTCCACTTGCAGCTGTAAATGGGACCCAGGCCAACTTGAGACTTGATCAGAGCTGGTGAACTTCAGCAAATGTTTCAGTGAGTCAGAGTTTCAACTTTATACACACCTCCACTCTGAACTCAGGTGAGTTTTGCCTTGCTTGGGCTTTAAGATCATTTTGCACATTTTCAGTTGTGGCCACAGCATTGTCATTGCTCCTTTGCTATTACAAGTAACATTTCCGCATTATTTTTCCTGCCTTCAGTTTCGATTGTCAGCTCCTCAGGGCAAAGAGTAAATCAGGGTAAATCAGGAGTTACCTACTCAAGTCAATGGAGTTACACTAGTGAAAAATGAATGTGATCTCTAATAAAATAATAAGTGTGCATTCTGCCTTGCCAGCTATTTAAACAAGCCACACCAAAAAATGTGCAAATAAATAAACAATGCCACACGCTACAACAAATTTATATTCCAGATGCCTTCAAGACTTCTTAGAAAAGACCACATGTGTTTTTCTAAAAACATTTCTTTTGGCAGTTTGTTCCTGGAAGACCAGGGGCCTGAGATGGCACAGGGGCTAAATGAACAACTCCTGTGGTGATAGTTACAAGGTTAGCTGCTGTTGTAAAGATTTCTAGGGCGCTTGGCAAAATAACAGAACAAAATGTTATTGAATTAGGTCTCAGATAATTTTTGAGTGATTTTGTTCCCAAGAGACAAAATATATCACAAGTTATTCGGCTCTTCCTATCGTGCACAAATATAAAGTCCGTTAATACTAGACCTTTGAGTCCAGACTTTCTCAAGGCCAAATATATATATGTGTGTCCATTTAGTTTCAGTCCTGTAAACATTCCAGTCACTGTTCTAAATGCTGGAGGGATTTCAGAAATGCTTCTTCCACTGTGTACTGGAAGGCTAAAAACAGAGGGCCATATTGTACCATTGGTTTTTTAAGCAGAACTCCCTAGGCGTTTTTTAGGTTCCAAAAGAATTGTGGTTAAAAATGGTGGCGCACACAGCTTTCTATATAACCTAAGAATTAGGAGCCTGATCATCAGTTGGTGTAAATCAGCCGTGGTGTGATGCTGAAGATGTGGTTCCTACACCAGAGTAAATATGTTGATGCGGAGGATAGGAGCATATTGTAACTTCGCTTGGGGCTTGTCTGCGCTACCATTTACATCAGCAAAATTGATGTCACTCGGGGTGTGGAAAAAACACCCGAGTGACAAGTTTCGCCAGCTGAGTCCTTGTGTGGTCCATCACGGCGTAACTCACTAGTAGATTTTTTTTTTTTTTGAGCGACTCAGTGGATAGCAGGTTGGTATCACTACTGTTGCAGGCTCAGTGGAAATCTGGCTTGGAATCTCACACGGCCAACATTGGAGCTATAGAATCTCTATAATTTAGGCCTCGTCCACACACACAAGTTGCCCTGCTTTAAATATGCTGGTATTGTTAAAGCAGTACAATCTCCCCCTAAGGGTGGACACGGGTATGTGGGTATAAAAGGATTTATACTGGTATAGCTATTGCTATATGGAAAGGGGAATAAGCTGTACTGGTATAAGGCATCTCTATAGGGGTATAACTGTGTCCACACTAGTTATTGTACTGGTGTGACGTTATTGATATACTCTGGGACTATATAGATCATTGTTGCAACCAAGGTCCTGTAGTGGCACCCAGATCTTGTATAAAGGGGGTCAAATGGGGTGTCTAAGACAAGGTTATGGTTTACTGGTTATAATTATGCTGTCTATATGTGTGTATCAATTTTGTAGTTGAAGTTATGAATATTGGCTCTATACTGTCTGTATTTCAAACTTATGCTATGCTGCTGGGTGACATCCCAGACAAAATGGTGTTAGCTCTGCCTAGCCCGCTTGATGTCCCATTAAGGACCATCAGCTATACAATGGACCCATTGAGAGAAGGCAGATACGCCTTGTAACTCAGCAAAGTATGCAGGGACTGGCCCATGTGATTCCAGACTCCATTTTGCTGTAATTTTCCACAGTAAGAACAAAGGTGTTCTTACACCTGGAAAAGACTATATAAGGCGGATGCCTCATCTCCATCTGGTCTTCAATCCTGCTTCATGCCTCTGGAGGAACTTTGCTACAAGCTGAAGCTTTGAACAAAGGACTGAGGACCCATCCCAGCGGGGGATGTATTCCAGAGACTTGATTTGAACCTGCAGTTTATTCTATCGCTGCTGCAAGCCTGAACCAAGAACTTTGCCATTACTGTATGTAATTGATTCCATTTAACCAATTCTAGCTCTCATCTATATCTTTTTCCTTTTATGAATAAACCTTTAGATTTTAGATTCTAAAGGATTGGCAACAGCTTGATTTGTGGGTAAGATCTGATTTGTATATTGACCTGGGTCTGGGGCTTGGTCCTTTGGGATCAGGAGAACCTTTTTCTTTTACTGGGATATTGGTTTTCATAACCATTTGTCCCCATAACGAGTGGCACTGGTGGTAATACTGGGAAACCGGAGTGTCTAAGGAGATTGCTTGTGAGACTTGCGGTTAGCCAGTGGGGTGAGACTGAAGTCCTCCTAGTCTGTCTGGTTTGGTTTGCCTTAGAGGTGGAAAAAACCCCAGCCTTGGGCTGGAACTGCCCTATTTGAGCAATTTGTCCTGAGTTGGCACTCTCAGTTGGGTTCTGCCAGAACCGCATTGTCACAACTGGTATAACCGTACTGGTAAAATATCACACCCCTAATCAACATAGTTGTACAAAAACTGTGTGTCGACCAGGCTTAAATCAACATGACCGATTGCAAATACAGAGGTCGGAAGTTGAGCCCAGACCAGGAGGAAGAACTTAAATGCTGTTGATGGACTGTAATCCTGAGTTCATTCCTTCCTTTCTGGCCTGTAAAACAGTACAAAGGCATCAGAAGTGATAATCAAGCTAGCCCAGTACAGACAGACAGTTAGATAACAAGTGTGAGAATACTTACAAGGGGAGATAGATTCAATGTTTGTAATGGCTCAGCCATTCCCAGTCCTTATTCAAACCGGAGTTAATTGTGTCTAGTTTGCATATCAATTCTAGCTCAGCAGTTTCTCGTTGGAGTCTGTTTTTGAAGTTTTTCTGTTGTAATATAGCCACCCGCAGGTCTGTCACTGAATGACCAGACAGGTTAAAGTGTTCTCCCACTGTTTTTTGAGTATTTTGATTCCTGATGTCAGATTTGTGTCCATTAATTCTTTTGCGTAGAGACTGTCCGGTTTGGCCAATGTACATGGCAGAGGGGCATTGCTGGCACATGATGGCATATATCACATTGGTAGATGTGCAGGTGAACGAGCCCCTGATGGTATGGCTGATGTGATTAGGTCCTATGATGATGTCACTGGAATCAGGCTTGTCTGGTTATGTAGACTCTCTCCTCAGACCCTACGCTACCAGCACTCCCAGCTATCTTCGAGACACCACTGACTTCCTGAGGAAACTACAATCCATCGGTGATCTTCCAGAAAACACCATCCTGGCCACTATGGACGTAGAAGCCCTCTACACCAATATTCCACACAAAGATGGACTACAAGCTATCAGGAACAGTATCCCTGATAATGTCACAGCTAACCTGGTGGCTGAACTTTGTGATTTTGTCCTCACCCACAACTATTTCACATTTGGGGACCATATATACCTTCAAGTCAGCGGCACTGCTATGGGTACCCGCATGGCCCCACAATATGCCAACATCTTTATGGCTGACTTAGAACAACGCTTCCTTAGCTCTCGTCCCCTAACGCCCCTACTCTACTTGCGCTACATTGATGACATCTTCATCATCTGGACCCATGGAAAAGAAGCCCTTGAGGAATTTCACCATGATTTCAATAATTTCCATCCCACCATCAACCTCAGCCTAGATCAATCCACACAAGCGGTCCATTTCCTGGACACTACTGTGCTAATAAGCGATGGTCACATAAATACCACCCTATACCGGAAACCTACTGACCGCTACACTTACCTACATGCCTCCAGCTTCCATCCAGGACACACCACACGATCCATTGTCTACAGCCAAGCTCTAAGATATAACCGCATTTGCTCCAATCCCTCGGATAGAGACAAGCACCTACAAGATCTCTATCAAGCATTCTTAAAACTACAATACCCACCTGCTGAAGTGAAAAAACAGATTAACAGAGCCAGACGAGTACCCAGAAGTCACCTCCTACAAGACAGGCCCAACAAAGAAAATAACAGAACACCACTAGCTGTCACCTTCAGCCCCCAACTAAAACCTCTCCAGCGCATCATCAGAGATCTACAACCTATCCTGAAAGATGATCCTTTACTCTCACAGATCTTGGGAGACAGACCTGTCCTCGCTTACAGACAACCCCCCAACCTAAAGCAAATACTCACCAGCAACCACACATCACTGAACAAAACCACTAACCCAGGAACCTATCCTTGTAACAAACCCCGATGTCAACTCTGTCCACATATCTATTCCAGTGACATCATCATAGGACCTAATCACATCAGCCATACCATCAGGGGCTCGTTCACCTGCACATCTACCAATGTGATATATGCCATCATGTGCCAGCAATGCCCCTCTGCCATGTACATTGGCCAAACCGGACAGTCTCTACGCAAAAGAATTAATGGACACAAATCTGACATCAGGAATCAAAATACTCAAAAAACAGTGGGAGAACACTTTAACCTGTCTGGTCATTCAGTGACAGACCTGCGGGTGGCTATATTACAACAGAAAAACTTCAAAAACAGACTCCAACGAGAAACTGCTGAGCTAGAATTGATATGCAAACTAGACACAATTAACTCCGGTTTGAATAAGGACTGGGAATGGCTGAGCCATTACAAACATTGAATCTATCTCCCCTTGTAAGTATTCTCACACTTGTTATCTAACTGTCTGTCTGTACTGGGCTAGCTTGATTATCACTTCAAAAGTTTTTTTTCTCTTAATTAATTGGCCTCTCAGAGGTGGTAAGACAACTCCCACCTGTTTATGCTCTCTGTATGTGTGTATATATATCTCCTCAATATATGTTCCATTCTATATGCATCCGAAGAAGTGGGCTATAGTCCACGAAAGCTTATGCTCTAATAAATTTGTTAGTCTCTAAGGTGCCACAAGTCCTCCTGTTCTTCTTAGTACAAAGGCACTGATTGGAGCACCCATAGAAAAAAATGGTGGGTGCTGAGCACCCACTAGCAGCCCCACCGATCAGCGCCTGCCCCTCCCTCCCAGCACCTCCCGCCTGCCGTGGATCGGCTGTTCCGCAGTATGCAGGAGGCTGGGGGGAGGGGAGGAGGAGGAGCAAGGGTGGGGCACACTCGGGGGAGGGGCAGAGAAGGGGAGGAGTGGGGGTGGGGCCTGGGGCGGAGCCAAGGGGAGCATCCCCCGGCACGTTAGAAAGTCGACACCTATGAAACAGTATGTCTTGTTGCAAAGGCAGTTGTGTTACAGGTCACTGCATCAAGATGGAGCATGATTATGGAAGTAAAATAATAGAAAACAGGTTATTTGAAATCTGAATTTGGACACTTTTTAGTAGGCTTGCATTATTACCATCCAGTCAGCTCAGCGTCAGTCAACTGGGGTTTTAGCACATTCTGATTGAGTCAGTCAGAAATTTGTAACAGGCTAGATGCTGAAAATGCAAGTAAGTTGGTAAAAGTGTATCCGTATCTAAGGATGGAAACAAAAGAGTGGGGTACCTAGTTAGCTAGTAAGTTGGGTCCTTGATTATTGTGTTTCCTGTGTTTTGCTTATATACTTCCACGCTTTTCTGACAACATTTCTGCCATTTTATGGCTGAGAAAGACAATACGTATTATTGTTGATATTATAACAGCCCCAAAAGATCCTAACTGAGATCTGGGCTGTTCTGTGCTAGGCACTGTATATACGTATACTGAAGCCAGGTCTACACTGGAAAAGGTTTGCCTGTATAGCTATACCAGCAAACCCTCCTAGCAGAGGCATAATTTACACCAGCAAAAGAGTGCGTTTGTGGTATACCGTATACTCGTTCCCCAAGTGAAATAAGCTATCCTAGCAAAAACACTTTTATACTGGTGATAACCGTGTCTACACTAGGGTTTTTGCTGGCATAGAAATGCCGCCAAAAATCACACCCCTCACCAACATTGCTTTACTGGCAGAGGTTCTAATGCAGACTTGGCCTGAGAGACAGTTCCTGCCCCAAAGACTTTATCATCTTAATAGACAACGACAGATGAAGGGAAGTGGGGAAACAGAGGCACCAGATACTACAGTAATGGGGGCTATATAAATACTAAAGAGGTATCAAGGTACAGAGTGATGAAGTCACTGTCCCACTGCCACATAGCAGCTCAGTGTCAGAGCTGGGAGTAGAACCAGGTAGCCTGACGCCTCAGCTAGTGTTCAGTCCGCTGTTCTGCACTTCAGAGTCAAACACTATATGGTTTGTGTTTCACTTCATAGAAACCTCTCTGGATTTTTTCAGCCAGCGAAGAATCACAGCAAGCCTGTGCAGTGTGGAGGATCAGGCCCTCCATGTTACTGGAGATGATACATGAGCCAGAAAGAACACATCTGGATATCACAGATCCCAGGTTGAACTTGTAGTGTGGGCAGTTAGAAAAAGTAACTTTTTCCTTGTAAACTGAGCAAAGTTGCTATGATGTCATTGAGACATAATAAACACAGAATCCCACAATGCCATTTGTATAGTCACTTTTCTGAGTAAAACCCCGCTTCAATATTACTTTCACTTGAACTTTAGTGTAGCTTCTACTTAATGTTTTAACAGTTTTATTACTAAAGGCCCCAACAGAAGAATGTGCCATTCCTAACCTCTTCAGGGTCACTGTCCTGAGCTGTGAATCTGCTTTGTCAGTAAATTCGCTTAATACCCCTTTCTTATGAACTGTTGGCAGAATACATCCTAACTCAGTTACCATCTGTTGGGTGAGTGCATTGCTAGGCAGCTTTATTCTGCAAAGTATTGATTTGATAGATTGTAAATGTATTCAGCCATGCCACCTTGTACTATCTATGTTAGGCACTTATGTGACTCCCACTTCCAATCATATCAGCACCTCACAATCTTGAATGTATTTATCCTCACAAGCCTCCTGTGAGGCAAGGCAATGCTATTACCCCCATTGTACAGACGGGTAACTGAGGCCCAGAGAGGCTAAGTGACTTGCCTAAGATCACCGCAAGGAATTAAACACATGTCCTAACCTAGCACCCTAACCACTGGACCATCCTGTATTCTCGTTGGCGCTCGAAGAAAGCTCTGCACGATGAACTTTTGCTGGCATAGCTGTGACACGTGGGATCCCTGACTGACAAAGCTGGGCTGGCAAAATCCCTAGTGTAGACACAGTTATACCGGCAAAACTTTGCTTTGGCAGTATAGCTCATTTCATTTGTGTGCGAGGTGCGGGCTGGAATGGTGCGGGCTATCCAGGGAAAAGTGCGGTTTTGCTGATATACCTGTGCACTGTGACGGCTTTGTTGGTATAGCCACACCAGCAAGACCTTCCTAATGCAGGCTGGCTGCAGTCAAAGCAAGGCCAGGTCAGTACTTCGATTGGAAGCCTACAAGGAAAACTGAATTGCTGCAGGAGATGCTGTCTCTTTTTATATGTTCGTTCAGTGCTTAGAACAGTGGATCCCTGGCCTCTGGATACTACTGGAATGTAACTATTAAAAACTAGTAACTGAGTGTTGCTGGTTTCAGAGAGCAGCTGTCTGCCATGGTAATAAAGCCCCAAAGATTGAACATATGAGTTTCACCCTTCCAAGTTGACAGTTCTATTGTTTCAGTGGGATGTAGCTGCCAGGGGAGGCCAGAGTCCTGCAAGGTGAATCTGTCCCTGCAGGGAAGTTGGACCGATCCATGGAGAGATTTGTAAATGAGGACTTGAATCTGGTTTGGTATTCAACAGGGAGGCCAGGATAGAGTGGAGCATGGGGCAGTGTGTTCTTGGGTGGCCTGGGTTGCTGAACCGACAGCTGTGGAGTGAACCAGTTGTAGATTTTTTTTTTTTAAGGTCAGCAGGTTCATAGCTAGGTAAAAGAATTCAGGAACAAAGAACTTAGGAACTGACAGCTCAGAGGGTCATTCATCTGGCAGGATGAGGAGTATTTCCAACTAGTGACAAGGCAGGTCATCTGGGTGCCTAGTGTGGGGGATCCGGAAAGGTTTCAGGCAGGTGGGAGGCAGCGTTGCTGAGCAGGACCGTGCCCTCTAGACAAAGGATCCAGAATGCCCAGAAACCCTGCCTGATCTCCCTCACTAGCGCACGCAGCAGTCTGGCCTCCCAGCACTTAAAGCATTTCGTTCCCAGGAATCATCCACCTGAGAGCTGCTCGGTATTCTGAGGGTTAAATCAAATTTGGTTTTCATCCAAGACCTTGCAGCTGAATTTCAGCCCAGAGTGAGTTTTTATGGCTGAATTATAGACCCCAGAAAAAGGGGTTTATAATGGAAATTATGACAGACCCTTAATCGTAGTAGCAGGAACCGCGCCATTGTAATATACTTATAAACTGGCATTATCCTGCAGGGTATTATAAAAGAAAAAAGGCTGCTGCCGTGGTCTGCACCACCAAATATCAGTACAGGTTGGGGCCTCCGTTGGAGGAGGAAAAGGCTGTCTGCCAAAACGAATTTTGTTTAAAAAAATTTATCCCCTTCAACCCACTGTCAAATCCCATCTCTGCTTAGGAGCAGGATTTAAGGTCAGTGTCTGGATAAAGCCTTTTTGCAGCCCTGAGAAAGGGAAAATAAATGCGTAGGACAAATACAAAGTGATGCCAGGTATACATTGATCAACTCAAGTTATACTGTACAAAATGACACCGTGTATATCGTAGAGAACAGTTCTGTGCTGACCCCAAGGGAGATGGCCTAGGTCAGTGGTTGTCAACTTTTCCATACCGCGATCCAATGTTATAAGAGAAAAAAGGTTCAGGGCTCCCACTCTCCCACCAAGCCATAAAGAAAGGGACCTGTTCACAGCCCTCAGGTTCCAAACTTCTAAAAAACTTCTAGGTGACCAAATTAGGTTCATCTGCCCCCTCTAGGATCACTTAAATCAGGGGTCGGCAACCTTTCAGAAGTGGTGTGCTGAGTCTTCATTTATTCACTCTTATTTAAGGTTTCGTGTGCCAGTAATACATTTTAACATTTTTAGAAGGTCTCTTTCAATAAGTCTGTAATATATAACTAAACTATTGTTGTATGTAAAGTAAATAAGGTTTTAAAAATGTTTAAGATGCTTCATTTAAAATTAAATTGAAATGCAGAGCCCCCCGGACCGGTGGCCAGGACAGGGGCAGTGTGGGTGCCACTGAAAATCAGCTCGCGTGCCACCTTTGGCACACATGCCATAGGTTGCCTACCCCTGACTTAAATAATACAGAGCTGAATTTACTGTGGCTCTGGCAGAAATTGAATGCAGCAAATGATAACATAAATAAATGGTCAAATTTTATTGGCTTATTCGCCGATGATTTCTTGAAAATGACTTATGGGAGCTATGATTTATGCTGCTCCAGGCTTTATCTGCTGCTGTCTTGGCTGGCACATCCTTATTACAGAGCACGATGGGTTTCAATTGACTTTCCCAATTAAATAAATTAAAACAAATATATATACTTTAATGGAAGAGACTTTATTGATGGCTAGCTTTAAACGCTTTTGTATGCAGCATAGACCTGATCCAAAGTCCACTGACTTCAGTGAGCTTTGAATCAGGCCTTATCTCGGCTTTTAAAAAAAAATTACCACCAACAATCGTGCAGTAGCCTAACTCCACAAGAATTTAAAATTAGGTTCTGTTTCCCCCAAAAAGCTTTTCCATGCAAGGCTTTTAAAGCTCGGCACCTCCGGGGAGGCACAGCATTCAAGATATTTTAGTAGCTGTTGTTTGAAGACTCAAGATATTCCTCCTGTAACGAACCTCCCCTTTTTTACTCTTCATGCCAGCCATCCCACCCTCTCAATATCTCCTCGCGAAACATTTTGCAATGCATCACACACTGTTTGTGGCCAAACACATTTTTGGCTCCTACATGTGATGTAGAACCTTTTTCCAACTCTTTAGACACTTTCTCAGATTGTTCCTTGCCAGACCTTTTTTTTTTTTTTTTGGCCTGGTGGAATGAACAAGAGCTTTCTGCCTCTCTCTCTCTCTCTCTCTCTTTGAGTTTAAAGATGCTTTCTCCCACATGTGCTTTGAGCATGTCTGGCTTGTCACTTCAGTGTTTGTCTCAAATGCATTTTATTTCTCAAACAAACATTTGGTCCTCCTCCTCCTCCCGCCCCCATATCTTTCTAAAACAAAACAAAAACAGAAATGGAGCAATTACACATTATTTTTGCACCGGTGAGAATAAGATCACATGAAAGTGGGTAACACAAACATTATTAACTGGAAAAACATGGGAGTTGTCCTGCAAAATATTAGGATGACTCAGTTATCTACTTAAAAAAAATAATAAAGTGGCAAATTTAGGGACGTTGTTAGCATCAGGTCATAAACCACTGCTGTTATCACGTGTCTCAGAGGTGGGGAGGGGAGACTAGAGGTAGGGTCAGATTCTCAGCTGATGTAAACCTCAGAGTGTGACTCTGAATCAACTTTTAGTGCCTGATCCTGCCGATGGAAGTCAGTGGTTCTTTACCATTGACTTCAGTGAGTACAGGATTCCTAGATGTTCAGGGCAGAAGGACCACTGTGATCATCTAGTCCAGTGGTTCCCAAACTTTAACAACCTGTGAACCCCTTTCACTAAAATGTCAAGTCTCACGAACCCCCTCCTAAAAATGAATATTTCCAGGGATTTTCTCCTTTACCTGAGTATGAATTATAAAAGCAGTGATCTTGGAAATATAAAATTTGTTTTTATGACATGCTTATTACACACTATTTATTATTTATAATTACACTATTTTTATTACATTATGAAAATGGCAACACTCTTCCAAGATCTTACTTCCGTAGCTTGTATCACTCTGAATAAGTCTGTTATAAGACAAGGCTCCTATGTTTCATCAAGGAGTATCAGATGTGAAACAGCATGAAGGTATTTAAGAAGCCAACTCAAAGAGTTCCTCCTACACAAGCATTCAGGTCTTGAGCAGTCCAGGCAAACAACGCACGTTACAACAAAGCTTAAACTTGTTCTTCATAATAACTTTAAAAACAATACTAACTGCCTATTTAATTTTAAAAACAGCAAAATATATCCACCTCCCTTTCCATTTCTTATAAGGAGTCTTGAAGTTTAAATCTCCTCAGTGTGATAGATATGCTTGCTTTGATCTGCTTAGCTCTTGGAAGTCCAGGGGCTCCGGGCTGCTGGTCCCGTGCTGTCTGGAGTCCCTGCGGACAGCTCTGTCCGCCATTAGGGTATTTTTTCCTGAGAACCCCCTGTAACATTTTGTGAACCCCCGTTTGGGAACCACTGATCTAGTCTGACCTGCACCACTCAGGCCCAAGAACTCTAACCAAGTAATTAATGCACCAAGCCCATAACATCTCTTTGAGCTGTGGCATATCTTTTGGAAACATCAGGATCAAGCCTTTAGAGATGATGGGCAGCAAAAGACAAATTACTTGTTTCAAATCATCTGTATACACGCATTCCGTTTAGATGTAACAGCAACAAAATATGCAATAATATAGCTCTGGCCATTTCTCTACCTAGATAATTCTATGATCCCTGACCCCATGGTGTCTGTGTGATAAGTATTTAAAAATAGAAATGATTATTTATATTTTGCTAGCGCTTAAAGTCTCAGTAATGATCAGGGCCCTGGTGTGCTAGGTGCTGTACATACACATGGAGACAGTCCTTGCCCCAAAGAGTTTACAGTCTAAATAGACAAGTAGTGAAAGAGGAAACAGAGAAATCATAGCATCATAGAATATCAGGGTTGGAAGGGACCCCAGGAGTTCATCTAGTCCAACCCCCTGCTCAAAGCAGGACCAATTCCCAACTAAATCATCTCAGCCAGGGCTTTGTCAAGCCTGACCTTAAAAACCTCTAAGGAAGGAGATTCCACCACCTCCCTAGGTAACCCATTCCAGTGCTTCACCACCCTCCTAGTGAAAAAGTTTTTCCTAATATCCAACGTAAATCTCCCCCACTGCAACTTGAGACCATTACTTCTTGTTCTGTTATCAGGTACCACTGAGAACATTCTAGATCCATCCTCTTTGGAACCCCCTTTCAGGTAGTTGAAAGCAGCTATCAAATCCCCCCTCATTCTTCTCTTCTACAGACTAAACAATCCCAGTTCCCTCAGCCTCTCCTCATAAGTCATGTGCTCCAGCCCCCTAATCATTTTTGTTGCCCAGGAGAACTAGAACACCAGTTTCCTGAGGGCTAGCCCAGGGCTCTGCTCACTAGACTGTTCTTCTCAGTTACACTATGCTTATGATAACAGTCTGTAGGAGCTATAGCTTGATTGGTTGGTTGGTTTACAGGTGGCTGTGTTGGCTCTACGTATTTGTGAAGAATTAATTGAGGGAAAGCTAAGGCCCTGTCTAAGGAAATTTTAACTGCTGCAAAAGCCTACAGCAGATGCACCAACCTGGTACACAGTGAGACTTATACCGATGCAGGTTAACCCACTCATGTACCAAAGGTGGGCGTGCGTCCATTAGGGGTTTGCAGCAGTGTAATTCTTACCGACATATGGCCTGTGTTATACAGGAGATCGGGCCGTTGATCACAGTGGCCCTTCTGGCCTTGGAATCTATGATGTTGTTACGCTGGAGTGACTTTCCTTAATGCAGACTGGGCATCCGCCCAAGGAATGAATTTTCCGTTTAGTTCTGAAAGTGGAGAGCTCCTTCTTTGCTCATTGCAGTGGACGATCACAATAACTGGCGCAGTTTGTCCATTCCTGCAGTGAAAGGGCATTTCTTTCTGGGGAAGATGCTACAATGATTTCCTTACAGAGGTGCAGCCACAAAGGGTGAGTGGCTCAGAGGATTCCAGGCATCTGCAGGAGGCCAGTGCCATCTGCACAGAAGCCCTGGTACCTGAGTACTTGCTAGTGTAACCCCAGTAGAGCTATATCTGGCTGTGGCTTCTTCTAGGGCAAAGGGTGTGTGGGGGGCCAGACACCCATAGAACAGTGAATATGAGTCAGGGCTCTATGAACTGTTCCAGGGAAGTTTCACGGGGCTGGTGGAAAGACGACATACATCCTCCCCTGTTCCCCCACCACCTCATGGACAGACACTGGACTTCGTGGAGAGCCCCCTACAGGGGAGAGGAGGGATGGTGCCATGGAGACACCCAACCCCTCTTTCTGCACAGAAGGGGTGAGATCCATGCTTGTAGGCGCTCACCACAAGCAGGTCACGGGGTCCAAGGCCTGGCCACGGCATTTCTAAAATTAAGTATAGGTTACTAAGGGTTGATCCTTGCTGCAGTCGTTATTCAGGTCAAACACCAACAGAAATCCTTCAGTGCGTGCAGCAGGGCTGGAGGATCGGGTCCAGTGAGTGGGGTCTGTCCACACCTTTCACATTTTCAGACAGGTTTTAGAGCTATTTTGAACTTTACATGCTTGCAATACGCTACCTTCTCAGCCTCTCCATTCAAGGCTGAGGTCTTCAGAGACTTCCAGAGACATATTACAGAGTTTGGCACATAAGAAAAGCACACCATTATTTTTCATTCTTGATTTACCGCAGAAATCTTGGAAGCCTTTTCTCTCTCCCTCTCCCATAGGACCTCAGTCAGCACTCCCTCCCCCAGCAACATGCCCATTGACCTCAGTGATGGGTGGGAGGGAGGGAAGAGGGGAATGTTGCCTAGTAAGGAGAGGTAAAGAGGGCCCGTATCTTTTTTCTCAGAATGTTACCTTGATGAATTACCTATAATTTTCCTGTCAAGCTCTCTTCTTTTTAAGGGACGCGATGATGGATTTCAAACACCGTTGCACTTCATCTAAGAGAGAATAAGCATCATGAATATTTACCCTGTAGATTTCCTTAGTTAAAATGAATATTTGTTCTGCAGATTCCACACAATTAAGTGAATACGTTGATACGTAATAGCCTGGGTTGCCTGAGAGCAGGAAGGTGTCCAAGTGGTAGCATAGCAGTGCTACAAGGAGGGGCAAATCTGGAGTAACACAGTGGTGAATTAAGCCCCGAAACTTTGAATTGCCCACAGAAATGTTATGCTTTGGTGTGTTCCTGTTTTGAAAATGTTTGGCATGCAGAAGAACAATGAAATCCATCACGGCATTCCTTATTGTTCAGACACAAATAGTTACACACTTGGTTATGATGTCACAGGTGTACATGAACGTCAATATTCTGTTTCACTTTCTGGTTGGTTAGTTTAGAAAGAGGTGTGTGAGTGTCTGAATAATCCAAAAGGGATTTTATGGCAGTGTTCATATGTATATGTCGAGGTGTGTAACTCAGATGTTTATAGGATGAACCAAACAGCATAATCAGATTTTTGTAAGTAAACAGAAACATTAACTAAACAGTCAAATTGAAATCAGGTAGTAGAACATATGCAGCTTCTGAGAAAAATCTGAGCGGTCATTAAAAGAATCTGCCTCCAAAATTTTCCGGGTAGTTTTGTCTAACAGTGAAAGTATGGTTGGTGTTACTGGGAAACCGCTTTTCTTCATTATTTCCTATAGAGAACATAAGAACGGCCATGTTGGGTCAGACCAATGGTCCATCTAGCCCAGTATCCTGTCTTCTGACAATGGCCAATTCCAGATGCCGCAGGGGGAATGAACAAAACAGGGCAATTATCGAGACACCCATCCCCTGTCCTCCACTCCCAGCTTCTGGCAGTCAGAGGATTAGGGGCATGCAGAGAAGAACATAAGAATGGCCATACTGGGTCAGATCAATGGGAATCAGGACCGATGTGTTTTAGCCTTTAAAGTGTGGGGCCTGATTTTCAGAGGCCCAACACCTGCAATTGGGGGCATGTTTTCAAAGGTGCTCACCGCCCAGCAGCTTCAGGCCATGTTTCCAAAAGGGATCAGCTCAGCTGAAAAACTGGCCCCTTATTTGTGGAAAATCTGGCCCTGACTGTGTGTGCGGAGTGCTTGAAAACCTGTTCTTGCTGGGGTCAGCAGGAGTTTTGCCATTGAGCTCAATGTGAGTAGGAGGGATCTAATGGGTAGCAGTGAGAGCCTCAAACAGCATGGGGATGAGGGGGAATATAAGCTAACGCCTAACAAATTTAAGCAAGTTTTACAAGGGAAGACCAAATAAAAACCTAACTCTATCTTGTACAGTATATGGTTACATAGCCAAGGGTGTAGCTGATAAAGGATTTCCTAGTCCAAAATGTTCTAAATTTAGTTTTAAATTACAGTGTTTTGTTCACATTTAACAGTTATTGTTACCTTAAGTTATATGTTGATGGTGATCTCCATTAACCTCCCCCACCTACCTCCACCAGAATATACAGATTTCCCTGTATGCTACACAGAGAAATGTTTTGTTGAGGCAGGAAAACGCTGGACCACTTTGTAATTCCCCCACCTTGGTGCTGTATGTTTTATATTTCAGAAATAGAAGATGCAGCCAACTATGCCACCCCGCCCATGAGAAATATGGGCCCCAATCCTATAATGAAAAGCCCTCATGGAGCCCACAGCAAGATCAGAACCATCATTAATAACATGCACTTGTAACATTTATATGTGTATTCTTCAGGGGCCTGCTCAAGCGATTAGAATAAAGATTCTGTCACGAGTTCTAATATTTAAATGCCTTTTTTGGGGAGTGGGGGTGGGGGAGGAGAGAGAAGGGGAGTGGTTTATTCTGCCAGAAAAACTGGCTTCAGATTTAACCAAGCTATTTTAAAAAGCTATTATGATTTCCAAGTTAAAAACAAATTGATTTTTTTTTTCCCAAATGTACTTTTGTTCTAACTGGAAAATTATTTCCTAAATGGAGCTCGTCATTTCAGGGGTCAGATGTGCTCAGCCTCCACCATCAGGGCCAGAGTTGCAGAAGAGCTCAGCTCCCAGTTAGGCAACAAACGGAGTAACCAAATTTTCACAGGAGCCCAGCGTGTTTGGTGTGGAGCTGTTTTGAAAAGCTGTCCCTTACATAGATAAACAGGAGCTGAGCTCTCCGGAAAATCTGGCCTTTAGGCTACTCTGACCCTTAAGGCCCGGCTCTTGCAGTTTTGTGCAGGCAGAAGTCATTGTTGCTCCACAGAGATGCCTGGATTCAGCCACATGGGGCAAGGTGGAGAATCGGGGCCTGAAAGAGAAACTAACAGCGATAACGAAGCTTAACCAATGTGTCCTGAGCAGCCACATTGTACGGTCTCACCTGTCATTCACACAGGATTGTACATCAGACAGGTAATATTTTCATGGATGAGCATAACGGCACAGTCTCATTCTTTTATGTGATTTTCTAGTCATGGTGGCAAAATGATATTCAATGGCTCAGTCATTTTTTAACCACCTAGAAGTTCACTTTGGAGGGGGGCGGGGTTGTGCACGTCTGTTGTCCAAGCATCTCAAGCTGCTTGACGGACACCCTGTGGTGGGGTCAATGTGCCCGCTGCACCCTAGCAAGGAAAGAAGGGCGATTCCTTGTACTGCAGGAAAAATACCTGTCCCGCCTTGGAGGGGCTGTTCAGGTTCTGCCCCTTGGAGAGAGGGCCTGACAGTGAGTTTTTTATTAAAAAACCTGATGTTGTCTCATGTCTCATACTTAGGCTGTAAGTTCTTTGGGGCAAGGACTGCCTTTTTGTTCTGTGTTTGTACAGCACCGTGCACAATGGGGTCCAGGTCTTTGACAAGGCACTGCCACAATCCAAATAATAACTATTAATAATAATAAGGGAAGGACCACACCCAGAAAAAAATTCAGACTTTTTAGAGTTAAGGACTAAGGGCTCGATTCTCTTATCACACACACTGGTAGAAACTGTAATAACTCCGTTGAACTCAGTGTATAACCAATGTGAGAGTGGAATCACGTCCCCAACCTTCAAAATCTAGGCAGCTTGTGGATTTCTGACATGATCTTTCACCTCCATGTTGGGCTTAGTTCTAGGAGGTTTAATACTGACTGTGAATTTCTGTATTTTAATTTTGTTTTCACTATTCCAGGGCATGTGAGTGGGGGGAGGAGGGGGAGAAAACACCACCCATCACCTCATGAGGTGTAAGATGCTGTTTATTTTCATGAGGTGCCGCAGCCGCCTCATTCTCAAGAAGGTCAGCCAAGCAGATTCACAAGCAAATGAGTACGTCACCCAGGGGACCAACCAAAAGCCTTGTTTTTCACCCTAAAAGGTGAAATGTCTTTTAAGAAGGCCTTTGTGGAGTGTTAAAAATTAGATATTAAAAAAAAAAATTAAGGAAGTTCTTTTCTTTCTGCGGTCCTCTTTCCTTGGGCACAGCTGCGTGTTTGGTAAAGCAAGCCTCAGGCAGAGTGGGAGTTTTGCCTGAGGAAGGACTGCCATGCTGGGTCCTCTGTGTGTAGACGTTCTCACCAGCTGCTCCACTGCCTGAGGAAGGACTGCCATGCTGGGTCCTCTGTGTGTAGACGTTCTCACCAGCTGCTCCACTGAAAGGACAGGTCGAGCTGGGATCGGCTGTCTTCGACTTCAAGGCCCCTTGCTTGTATGCCCCTGTGGTGTAATTTCTCCCGAAATCCTTCTCCCTCGGCTTTGTCACTTCTGGCCTCTACTGCTCTGTCAGACCTTGATCCCTTGCTGCTGCTGCTCCTGCATCTCTGGAACAGGCCGTTCAACCCTTCTGCCCCTGGACTCCCCCACTCCCTTTTGAAACCTACCTATTCCACCTACAGCAAGGAGAGGAAGGATTGTCCAATGGTGAGGGTGCTAGCTTGGCACACGGGAAAACTTGAGTCATTTCTCTGCGTTGCTACCAACTTTCTGTGCGACCCTGCGCAAGTCACTTCATCTCCATGTGCCTTAGTTCCCCATCTATAACATTGAGATAATGACCCTGCCCTACCTCACAGTGGTGTTGTGAGGATAAATACATAAAAGGTTGTGAGGTGCTTGGATACTATGATAATTGCTGGGTGGCATACTTAATATAGTCAGAACTACTGAGCTCTCAACTGTTCCCCGTGAAGGTGCTTAACAATTACCAGCCCTTCTTGGGGCTCTCATCTGCTTTTCCCCCCATCTCCTTGCTCAAGTATTTCCACTGCTGTTATACTCACCATGCTTGTGCTTTATGTAACATTCTCGTGCGTGAGACCTACCTCTCCCACCTCAGCCATCTTCCCCTGGTTCACCAGCCACCAAATCAAACTTAGCACGGTGATCTCTTCCAGGCCCTCTCAGAGGTCCCGAGAGGGCCGGGCCACTTCCAGTTTCTGAGGCCTCTAGCCATAATAAAAATAACAAAAACAATTATCTTTTACTAAATCACATCTCTTATTTGCTTAAATTTGCAGCTCTAAGCTGAGACAGTGTGTCACATTTTGGTCTGATAGGGATGCGCATAAAAACAAGTTGCGAAACTTATCAAATGCCAATCAATTAACAAATGTCTAAATTTGAGGCCCCCTTTGAGCCTGAGGCCCAGGCCAAATGGCCCTCCTGCCCTCCCCCCGCCCCGATTGGCCATGATCTCTTCCCAAAGCCCATTTCCATTGTTGTCAACAACTCCACTACCCTCCCTCTCTCATGTCCTCATGGATTTGTTTCTCTCTTTCTACCCTCCCATCATGGTTGCTGTGAGAAACTCGATTGTTATTTCTCCACCTTATCTCCACAATCAGTTGGTTCCTCTCCATTCCCACTAGCACAGTCCTGGTTCTGGTCCTGTTCAGCTCCCTGTCCTGTCTAGCCCCCTGAGTCTCACCTGATCCACCAGCAGCTATGAGAACCATCTTCCTTGCTCACCGCTCTGACCACATCCAACTCCTCCTCACACCCCCTTGCTGGTTTTCTCTTGACTTCTGCATCACATTGAAATTCAATTGCCTCCCTTTCAGACCTTGCATCACTTAACCCTCTCTGACCTGCCTGGCTAAGCTGTGTATCTAACCCACTCACTTCTCCTCCTTCTTTCACTCTTACTGCTGTGGTTTCCATGTAACCTCTTACATCCAGAATCCTCTTCCTGGTCTAGTCTGCCTTGCTTCCACCCTTTACTCCTCCTCAAAACACACATCTTCCAGGGATGCTCTTTCTTAAGTGTTATCTCACACATAATAAAACATTAACATGCCCTCTGCATGCTGCTCTCAGCATGCTTTCAACTACCTGACTAGCTGCTTTCAACTACCTGAAAGGGGGCTCGAAAGAGGATGGATCTAGACTGTTCTCAGTGGTAGCAGATGACAGAACAAGGAGCAATGGTCTCAAGTTGCAGTGGGGGAGGTTTAGGTTGGATATTAGGAAAAACTTTTTCACTAGGAGGGTGATGAAGCACTGGAATGAGTTACCTAGGAGGTTTTCAAGGTCAGGCTTGACAAAGCCCTGGCTGGGATAATTTAGTTGGGGATTGGTCCTGCTTTGAGCAGGGGGCTGAACTAGATGACCTCCTGAGGTCCCTTCCAACCCTGATATTCTATGATTCTATGATTCTAAGAGCAACCAGAAACACCCTCTAAACCTCTCATGTCATCGTCACCATCTAAGGCATCAGAGTCACAATCCTCTTCCTTTTCTTCTCCTCCCCAGTGTTTGTGATTATAGATTACAATAATAGAGCTGGTTGAAGTTTTCAGATTTTGTGATGGGGGAGGAAGAATTTAAAAAAAAATCATCTGTTTTTCCAACCAACTCTAGAGTTGGTTGGCAAAATTTGAAATTCAGCTAAGAAAAAAATAAATAAAGGTGTTTTCATGAAAAAGTTTCTGAAAAATGTTTCTAGTTTTTGACCAGCTCTAGCTGTAAATTCTTGGGAACAGGAAACCTTTTCTTTATTTGGTGGCACCTGTCATGTGTACACAAGGCACTGTAGAAATAATAAGAGTAAAATCAACATTCCGCATGTAATAATATTATCATGTGGGGTTATATCTATTTCATAAATTGCATTTATCACACACCTTTGTCCACCTCCCCTTCACTCTGCTTACAAATCAGTGTCTGCCAGGACTTATTCTAACATGCTAGCCCACTGAGCAACTTCACAACAGCCACCATTACAAAAAATGAATAATCCCGTCACAAAAATGTCTCCTCCTTCCCCCACAAATGTGGAATTTCTCCCCACAAGTTACACTGGCAGAAGCCAGAATGGGCAGTATTCAGTCTGGTACCAGTGCCAGTTTTAAAAGTCTGATATCTCATGAGCCCTTAGGGATAGAAATAGGAGCTATATGTTGTGCTAAAGGGCATGCTCCCTAACTGGACACTTGTTTCTCGTCCTGGAACAGCATAAGATATTGGACTCTGAAGTCATGACGTTTGTATTGTACCTATTTTAAGTACTTTTGTAAAAGATTTTAACATTTAATAATCATTCATTTTTCTCTCCTTCAGGGGACTGTGCAGTTGGATGGATGGGTCTAATTCTCATTTACATTAAGGCCTCTTTACACCATTCCAGCAGTGTCTAGGGGCCTTGGTGTACATGAGAATTACACCCATAGTAACCATGTCACCTGGCTTTACAGGTGGAGGGATATGAAAAAATAGCTCCATTAAAAAGTCAAACTCTCAAATATTTTCAAAATCACTTTTTTTAATGCCATCTGCAGAACACACAATAGAAATAGAAGAAATGTTTTACTGGCCCTCGTGTGCAATGACCTCACTTGTAGCAAACAGCATCTTCCATGCATGCTGATAAAACCATTCTACCACACCATCACAGTATACATAACTATGTCATATTAATAAACATTTACAGTGCCATGATTTGGCACAGCGCTTTGGAGATTTTAAAACAAGGACATGGTCCCTGCTCTGGAAGAGTTCACACTCATAGGTCACAATTCTGCAAATTCTTATACACATGTTTAACTTTATCCATGCAAGTAATCCCATTGAGTGTTTGTTTTTAGGTGGCGTGTGTGTTTGTGTGTGTGTGTGTCTGTGTGTGATGAACTATAGAGCCTTCCACATGTGCATTGCTGGTTCTAATTCAACCCAGGTCAGTAGTAACTAAAAGTTGTCACGGTCTATTATTGGCTGTTTGATGATCTCAGTTCAGTTCTGGTAGTCAGGGATTCACACGAAAAACAACTCTCTGCAAAATGATTAGGCTCTTTGATGACAGTCTGCACAAGGGGTCAAGAACTAAATGCCCTTCTCCATAATAGGTTTGAGGCAGGGGGACAGAGTAGTGTGGGCAGCAGCTTGCGCTGCTGTTGCACCTGCGCTAATGGATGACCGGACAAATTCGGTTTCCAATCCAGCAACTTTCCTGTGTACTTTTTTTTTAAAATGCATAAAAATGAATCTGAAAATTCACAGTAAAATGACGCTGTTCCCCACTTCCCAGCCAACCCTTTGGGACTAACGCCTATATTTACCAGAATATGCATCCAAGACAATATTTGTCCTACTTACCTCTGTGCTAATAATTTTTAGAGCAGAAAATAAATAATTTCCAGATATACAATATACAACACACTGGGGTTAGGTGTCCAAATCCCATTGAGTTTCTATAGGAGTGGGGTGTCCAACTCCCTTGGATCAATTCTCTCATGGATCCTTTTCTGAAAAACCTCTGGAAAATATTGAATCAAGGTACCTTCCACATCTGTTTGTGGCCTTAAGGCTTCTAGGAAATGTCAGAGATCTTCATGATAGCTTTGTACAGCTTGAAGACATTAAAAACACAAACATTTATCCAGGTAGCTCTCTATTGGCTACACATCTGAAGAGAATCCATATTATTCCATCGAAAACCATATGGCCCAAATGATGTCCAAATCTACCTGAGAAAAGCAGGACTCAAAGAACTTCGATATTTTGGTAATAATGGCCCTGATTCAGAAAAGCTTTTAAGCATGTGTTTAAACGGACTTCAGTGAGACTCAGGCATGTGCTTTTAAATGCTGAATCAGGATCTAGAGAGCTGGTCTTCACAGGAAAGTTGTTCCAGAATAAGGTGGGGTGTGAATTTAAAGTGCAAGAACTACTCCAGGATAGCTCCCCAGGTGAACACTCTTATTCCAGAATTATTATTCCATGGGGTAAGCAGAGAATGGCAGTCTTATTCTGGAAGCTACTCCGCAATAGCTGCCCTGCACAATTGCCCTGTGGAGAATCCAGAACACCAACTTGTGGACAATTAGATCTGAAGAGCTGCACAGTTTTAGAGGACAGGCCAGGAAGTTAGAAAAATGAGGAGTCTCCATCTGTCCAAGTGACCACCTGCAACTACCAGCCACTCCCCCCAAAACATTTAAACAAACAAAAACAGACACTTTGTAAAGCTGGTGGCAGAATAAATAAATAATAGGGCGGCTTTGGAAAGTTTGGAGCACAGATTCCAGATGCTTTATAAGTCAGGTAGCAAAAATGGATAGTGATAATATGTGTTTAAATGCTGTATTTCTTCCTACGATAAAGCCTGGTAAAAGCATCATCACATACAAAAGCCTTTTCTCAAGGTATACCTCTAGGACACTCTTCTCATCCTACTTTAAAACTCAAACTTTTGGTCCTAAGACCCCATGCAATGTGGTGTTAAGTATTCCTACCCCGTGTGTATATATATCTCCTCAATATATGTTCCATTCTATATGCATCCGAAGAAGTGGGCTGTAGCCCACGAAAGCTTATGCTCTAATAAATTTGTTAGTCTCTAAGGTGCCACAAGTCCTCCTGTTCTTCTTTTTACCCCTCCTCATTCACCTGGATCGCACAGTTAGACTGATTGAGCAAAAGGGCATGGATATTACAGCAGTTGAGAGCCTTTTTGTACCAATTTGTTCTGAATTCATGGCAGACATGGGGGTTCCTAAATCCAGATTTGTCCTGTTCTGTAGGCACTTGAGGCCCGTTTGAAGTACGCAGTAATCTTAAACCCTCATTTGCTGAGACTGTCTTGAAAGAAAAAGAACCTGATGTAAAAAAAAATTGAACTTGCCATTGATTAAAGAAAGATCAAATAAGCGGAGTATCATGAAAGCTAAAGGTTGACAGTATGATTCAATAAAGCAGGGCACATAATATGCTTTTTATTCCAGCTGTCAAATTGGAACTTCTTAGCTTTATCAGAACAGGAAATCCAGTTAATAGACCTGTTCAGAACAACCAAATGAAAAATGTGGTTTGGTTTTATTTGGGAAGTCAGCCGTAAAGACAAGTAAACACTGGTCACCCTTTGTAAAGGTAACATTTAAGGTTTCCGGTTAAAATATTAACTAGTTATTGTTGCTAATCATTAACTATTCATTATAATAATGTAATAGCAATTTTAGTATTATTTCTTTGTAGTTCTTAGAACATATATTTGTAGAGGCAGGTAATTTTGAATGCCAAAAATCCTACTGCAAAGTATATACCACTAAAATATCGTGTGAGCTTTATCATTTTGTGTATCACCTAGGTTATATGAAAAACAAATAGATAAACAATTAATTAGAACAAGTAGATCTGAATAAAAATAAAGGAAGTTACCAGCTTCATACACCCAGTCTTTCCGTTGGGAAATCGACCCTTTAATCTCAGGGAAACTATGACAATTCAAACTAAAATGTGTTGTGGGTTTTTTTTTATTGAACTTCAAATGTATAATGAACTGTTTATTATTAGGAATTATTGTATTACTGGAGTAGCAATTGTACTATGACTTTTCTGTGATAAATTGCATTGAGCAGGGCTACTGTTTGGTGCAATACATGTGCAGAAATCTGGAGAAAAGAGAAACTTTGGAAACACAATAGTCAAACTAGTCAGAACCTAATTCCCAATCATAATTGAGAGGCTCATCATTTCTTTCCTCCTGACTTTAGCTGAAGTTTATGCTAGTAACCCTTGTTTTGCCAGTTCCCCAACACTCCTATCTTTACCAGAATGTTGTACTTAGCACTTGTTTTGTAGGGCTTTCCAGGCAGATGTCTAGGATGCTTTTATAAAGTAAACATTTCCATGTTGTCAAGTATCAGAGGGGTAGCCGTGTTAGTCTGAATCTGTAAAAAGCGTGTGGTGACCCTCTGTTGCCATTTCCATGTTGGTCTTATTTGCCTCGCTGATAAAATGAAGTGGAATCAGCCCTACAGAACTCCCTTACAAGGAACTTTAAAGTCCCTTCTCTGTTTTCTAGAGCCTGAAACTACCTGCCGTCTGGTCTTAATCTTTTATTTACCAGGCGCGGGAAAGGAGTGTGCCTTTGGGGGGGATGATTGCTGAGAACACTGGAAAATACACGTTCTTTTTTCTGAATAGATCAAACAGTCATTTGTCCTGTTTTAAGCAGTAAATCCGGAGTGCTTTGTTATGCTAATACAGTCTGACATCACTCCACAGATCAAAGCCACTGGGACCCCATATAAGCAGGTTCTTAAGGCAGAGAGGGCAGAGGCAGACGCGCAGCTGGCAATGTGCTCATGACACACACACACACACACACAAACACACATTATCCGCTGCATCTTCACGCAGCCTTTCACTTTTGTCGCTCTTCCCTTCCCCTCCCCTTCTCTGTCCACCCTTAGCGGAGTTTAACAGCTTTTACCTCCGGCTGACCTCCAGTGTTGGGATCTGTATCTACAGTATTTTGTCTGCTGCTGCTGCAAAAGTTTGTGTTTGCTGGGAGAAGGGGTCAAGGCGAAGGGGAGCCGGTGCGGCTTTACCGGGAAAGGTAAGGAAGGGGATTCTTGCTGGTGGGTATCGATTGATTCATGTCTAATCCCTCACCGTTAAACCTGGTCAGGGGCAGAGGGAACCAGATCCCCGAGTGGATTATTTTTCACTGCTGCCAGGGAGACGCAGGTTTGGCTTCCTCAGAAGGCGAGGACTTAAGAAATGTTCACACGAAGGACGCAACAGTGTCAGGGCTAGGGGAGAAAACCCTCTAACTTCCCAAAGCTCTAACCAACCCCGAGCGGGGCAAAACGGCCATAGGATGGTCTAGCTGGGATCCCGTCTGGGGTGATGACACAGCAGAGCGCTGCGAAAAGAAAGAAGAGATTCAGAGCCTGGGATATGTTGGTGAAAGTTTGCTGCCAATGTTCAGGGGCCATTAACGAGGGACGGGCGGGTGTGGGTTTGCCTGGGTGCAAGGCGGGGGGTTGTTAATGTGTTCCACAAACCCGAATTGTTAAGGGATTGTCAATGGAGATGGAAAATACAGAGCAACGCAATCATTATTTAGTTGGGAATTGGTCCTGCTTTGAGCAGGGGGTTGGACTAGATGACCTCTTGAGGTCCCTTCCAACCCTGATATTCTATGATTATTATACACACATCCCCACCCCTTGCCTATCTGGTTCATCGCTTTGCAGCGTGTTTACCTTTAACGTGTGTGTGTGTGTGTGTGTACACATCACATAGCGATCAGCTCGGCTGTAATGTAGAGGATCTGTGCTGTAGCATACGTGACACACAATCACACGCCCTGGAATTGGAAGCCCGGTCCCTGGTTGGAATGAATGGGACAATAATACTATAAAGCTTAAGAATGACCCGGGTTGTTTCTCTTTCCCTCTTGGCGGACAAGCTGTGATGTGAGTTTTAGGGAGAGGAAAAGGTACGTGAGGTTTTTGTGGTGTTAGTTATCATCATTATCGGTTTTCTGATGAGCGAATTTTCTTCAGCGCGGACGTAGCCACCGAAGAAGCGGCTGCCAAGGGCAGCTGGTCTGAAACATACACGGGCAAAGCAAAGCCGGACTTTTAGGAGAAAACAGGTCGGGTTTAGACAACAAGCCCCCTGCTGCTGGCTTGATCGGTGACCTAGGGCTCTTCGCCCTTGTAAACAACACGTCTGATGGCTTGAATAACTGTTCCCCCCCCTTGCCAGTTTCTCCTGAATTTGTAAATGTAACCTGTTCCGGAGCGAGAGGCTGGAAATCCGGTGATAATGATACAGACTGGACCGGAGTTCTGGTCCGGACAGTGTCCGGTCTGGGCTGGGGGAATTCTGCAGAGCCGGGTTAGATCGCTCGCTCCCTTTCAGAAATTTCACACTGAAGTCTGTGCTGTGCAGCAACTTCGTGAGAGACAGATAAGGGGTCTGAAATAGCCCCCAGGCCGCCCGATGCATGGTCAGGATTCAAGGGTGAAGGTTTCAAGTGTGTCCTTGTTTTAAAAGAAAGATAAAAGACCCCGGAATAAATCTCTCGCTGTGCAGACGCAGGAGACCAGGGAACATGCCTCTCCGCAGAAGCGGCGCGAGCGCTGCTTGCAACTTAATAAGAAAGGGAATAAAAATCGAGGCGGGTGAAATCTTGATCCAGTGGTACAATGTCACTTTCCCGACAACAGTGTTTCAGGGATTGGGTTCTTACGCCAATGGGGACACCCTGAAGGAAAACCCAAAGTTCCCGTGCGGGAACTCGCACGTTTAAACGGGTTTCCAAAGTGGAGTCCTCTCCTAGGGGATTAAAGAGTTGACCCTTCAAAGAGCGCAGTTTGGAAGAGAGCTTCAGGCAGCCCCAGACCTGGGGGTCAGGCAGGCATTGAATTATCAACATGAAGGGCATGATCCTTCCTCCTATTCTATTGAATGCCAGTGGCCAAGGTTTTCCGAAGTGACTGGTGATACCGGCTCGTCCAGTTTTGGGGGTGGCTGACTTGAGACACCTTCAAGAGGCCTGATGAGAAAGTGCACTAGTGCTCAGTAATTACTGAAAACCAGATCCCCCTCTAATGTGTATGAAGGACCTAATTTGGGCAT
Organism: Chrysemys picta bellii; assembly: GCF_011386835.1. Taxonomy (NCBI): domain Eukaryota; kingdom Metazoa; phylum Chordata; order Testudines; family Emydidae; genus Chrysemys; species Chrysemys picta. The sequence continues at coordinate 340,470,466 of NC_088791.1, forward strand.
CCAAATTCACTAGCCACTTTTGAAACCTTGCCCGTTGACTTTAAGAGGAGCAGAATCTGGCACACTTGAGAAAAACCACTGGAGGTAAAGAAGAAAAGAAGACCCTCACTGTTGTCTAGAATGAGTGATGGGAGAAAATCCCGATTGCTTTATTACTACCGTTGTTACAGGGAGCAGGGCTAGCCCCTGTCTGGGAAAGGGAGGACTCGTAAGAATTTAGGAGTCATGTGCCTTATTTGTTTAATAAAAAGCAAAAAAAGGGGGATCCTTGAGATCTTTTGTTTGCTGCTGGACGCTTCTTTGAGACAATTTCGATTGTAATGTTTACTATGGGGCCAGAGTGGCGGGCACTTCCTTGCGCTCCAGGTGCTCGTGTATTTGGAAGAAGCGAGAAGCAAAGTTAATGAGGTGAGAATGAAAGCAGGAGGGAAGGAACAAAACACATTTGTTTGTAACAGATCAGACAGACGGAAACATGTGCAGAGCAAGAGCACCTCCATTAGTCAACACATGTATGTTTAATGTGTCTTTTTTCAGAAAGATCTATCTATCTATCTATCTATCTATCTATCTATCTATCTATCTATCTATCTATCTATCTATCTATCTATCTATCTATCTATCTATCTATCTATGAAGAGGATTAGCTAAAACAGAGACCTGAGATTTGTATTTCTTCCCTCCCCAAGCAGATTTACAGAACCTGGGGTGGGGAGAGGAATTGAAACGGGGAATGAAATCTTGCCATATGCCGGGTTAACCAGAAACATACAATCAGACTATAACTCAAGTCATAATTCAAGCCATACGTTTTGTCTGTCTGTTGACTGTTAAGGTTCTATCAAGAATTGGGGGGAAGGGAATCTGAACTTTTTCATGATTCATAAACCACTCCTTTGCAATTTGGATGATAAATGTCTCTGTCACCAGGATTCACAACACTTGAGTGTTAACCATACCTTTGTGCTTTCTCCTTGATTTCAGGGTGCTGTGCTTCAAAAAGGAACCACATCTAAACTGAAGGAAATACATTGTTCAGAACATTGGGAAGATCCCCTTTTAAGAGTTGATTTCCTTCCGAAAGTGGGTGGCTGTGGAAAAATGAAGCTGAGTCTTGCAATATTTCTGTCTTTCATTTTACAGACTGGGATTTGCTCTGGAATAAAATGGCTGTAAGTATCTCTCTCTCTCTCTACATTTTTACGAGCAACACGTTATTTTTTAGAAAATCTTGTCATATTTGCTGTTGTATGACAGTCATAGCTTCAAGTAGAGCACTATTGGCTTTGGACACACTGGAAAAACATTTCAAGACTGATACTGCCTTCCTTAGGGCACCAAAAGTCTCACTGATTTCAAGGAACGCAGGATCAGATCGACTACGACAATATGTATATGCTTTATTTCTAAAATGAGCCCAGCTCTCCCCTCATTTACATCAAAGGAAGAACTGGACTAGCCTGATCCACTTAATGAAGCATTTAATGTCAACTTCTACCGAACACTTTCCCACCAGGCACTGTATCGGGCGCAGCACAAACTAGGAGAGATAGGGCAGGCGTTAAGATAATGCTGCCAATCTCTAGCCAAACGGAATAGCTGACAGATAACATGTTTTTGTGAACCCTTTACCCTTAGGATTTTGAGAGCAGCGTTCTGACTGTAAACCGGCTAGAGCTGTAAAGTCTGGATTAGGGTTTCCCCCCAGTGTAATCACCTGGCTCAGTGTGCAAACAGCAAAAGATCATTGACATATTTCTCCACTTAAATAAACAATCAATTAGCTGATTATCACAAAACAAACAAACAAACCGCTAGAACAGTCATCTGGTTTCACCCTCTATGTGGCTGGTGAATGATCTCTTGTTTTTATAGAATGTAAGGCCAGGCAGAGATTAAATGAGGCAGGTTAGCCCCGAATGATCGCAACTCAGTTAGTTTCTGGGCCTCAGTTCCCCACTGGTAAAATGGGGCTAATAATCCTTTCTTTCTCCCATCCTTTTATCTTGTCTATTTAGACTGTAAGCTCTTCAGGGAAGAGACTGACTCTTGCTACATGTATGCACACAGGCTAGCACAATGGGGCCCCAGTCCCAGGGGGGCCTTAGGCATGATTGTAATGCAACTAAAATTCAGGGTGCAATAATATATATTAATATTGAAAAATAGGTTTTAATAGTATCAAACGTCACTTATCTATGCAGTACGACTGGCTCACTGCTTATTGAGGCCCTGATTAACCACTTAAGCACATCCTTAACTTTAAGCTTTGACTGTCAATGGTAATCCTTATGTGCTTAATGTTAAATGATCTGCTAAAGCAAAGCCCGAAGCAATACACTCAACAATTGCATTGGGAGTGTTGCCTGAGAAAAGAGTGTGGAGCGAGTGCTGAAATCAGCCCTCCGAAAGGCAAGATTTAGGTTGGTTTCAGGGAAGTTCCGTTGCAGCACTGTAATCGGATCAACACACCAGGAAGACTTGAGGGGTCTGAAATAGCTCTGCCAAAAAAAAAAAAAAAAAAAAAAAAGGCTTTCAGCATTTATGTTATTAAACTTTTAGTTTTTGGGGGAGGAAAAAAAATCAATCTAAGGAATCAGAGTAGCAGCCGTGTTAGTCTGTATCCGCAAAAAGAAGAACAGGAGTACTTGTGGCACCTTAGAGACTAACAAATTTATTAGAGCATAAGCTTTCGTGGACTACAGCCCACTTCTTCAGATGTAAATTTGTTAGTCTCTAAGGTGCCACAAGTACTCCTGTTCTTCTTTTTGCGGATACAGACTAACACGGCTGCTACTCTGAAACCTGTCATTATGCAAGGCACTGCATTTAGCCGTATGGAGTGGAAATCCATCAACCTCATGAAAAAACTCGTACAGATATGCATCCGAAGAAGTGGGCTGTAGTCCACGAAAGCTTATGCTCTAATAAATTTGTTAGTCTCTAAGGTGCCACAAGTACTCCTGTTCTTCTTTAATCTAAGGAATGGCCTTTCCCCTCCAAATGTGTCCCCCTATCTGAATTTTAGTATGGAAGATGAAAGTTAAGATTAAAGTGACATTTGAAGTATGAACTACATCCAGATGCCCTGCTGTGCGCCAGTCACACCTGTTCGAACCCCGGTGGAAATCTGCACTAACTGTCTGAGTGCACTTTTCACAAGTGGAGGGCAGCCAGCTGCGATTTTAGAAAGAACTGTTTTTTTTATTTAAGTTATTTTCACTCTCCTTCACCCACCCCCCCAAAAGAACAGGAGTACTTGTGGCACCTCGGAGACTAACAAATTTATTTGAGCATAAGCTTTCGTGGGCTACAGCCCACTTCATCAGATGCATAGAATGGAACATACAGTAAGGAGATATATATACACATACAGAGAACATGAAAAGGTGGGAGTTGCCCTACCAACTCCAAGAGGCTAATTAATTATAAGCAATTATCAGCAGGAGAAAAAAAACGTTTGTAGTGATAATCAAGATGGCCCATTTCAGACAGTTTGACAAGAAGGTGTGAGGATACTTAACTTGGGGAAATAGATTCAATGTGTGTAATGGCTCAGCCATTCTCAATCCCAGGATGGGGCAATTTGTGCTCAGTTACGCTGGTGTAACTCCATGGAGTCACTCCTGATTTACACTGGTGTCAATGAGAATTGTTTTGGACCTAAAGGGCCACTCCCAATGAAGCCAGTGGGATTTCCTCCTGAGTAGTGACTGCAGGGGTGAGCCCTAAATTACTTGGAGTTGATTTTGATTGTGCATTTTGATTTAAAATGTGATGTAAGGGGGTGGGGGATCAAAGCTTTGTGATAAACTATTTAGAGCTTCTATGCTACGTTTCAATTATCAGAGGGGTAGCCGTGTTAGTCTGCATCTGTATAAAGCAACAAAGGGTCCTGTGGCACCTTTAAGACGAACAGACTAACAGACGTATTAGATGTCTTGCATCTGAAGAAGTGAGGTTCTTACCCACGAAAGTTTATGCTCCCAATACTTCTGTTAGTCTTAAAGGTGCCACAGGACCCTCTGTTGTTCTATGCTACGTTTGTACATCTGTAAATTAAAAAAAGAAAGAAAGAGGAAAATGCAATAGAACATGAAAGGTAGCTATTTATTTTAAATTATTCTAATTATATTTATGGGTACTGTGGGCCAGATACTCAGATGGCATATATCAGCACAGGTCCACTGACTTGGGGTTCTGCCAAGCTGAAGGACACCAGCTGAGGTTCTGCTCCTATATGTATAAAGCCTGGACCTTGCAGAACAGTTACTTGCATGAGAAACTTTGTGCTTGGGAAGAGTCCCATTGACCTGAAGAGGATTACTTGTGTGTGTAAAGCTATTTACACCAGCATGGGTGTTTACAGGATCAGATCTTTAATTACTGTGCAGCCTTTTCAGAAACTGTTATAAACCCAAAGTTTGTATGCAGTGTTGTTGTAGCTGTGTCTGTCCCAGATATTAGGGAGAGAAGGTGGGGGAGGTAATATCTTTCATCGGACCAACTTCTGTTAGTGAGAGAGACAAGCTTTCAGGCTTACGCAGAGCTGTTAGCTTGTCTCTCTCGCCAACAGAAGTTGGTCCATTAAAAGATATTGCCTCACCCACCTTGTCTCTCTAACACACCCATAGGGGAATTTTTGTTTTATGAATTTGTTTTTCCCGATAGATTCTTTAGACTGAGGGAAGGTTGTTGTTTTTTGGGGGGGTTTTGTTTGTTTTTTTCAAAATAAGATATCATCAGAGAAGCTGTATGCATTGTCTTGCTGAATATCTGGCCCACAGTACCCATACATATAATTAGAATAATTTAAAATAAATAGCTACCTTTCATGTTCTATTGCATTTTCCTTTTTTTTTTAATGTACAGATGTACAAACGTAGCATAGAAGCCCTAAATATATGAACAATCTGCGAGAGCAGAGTTGCAAGGGGCCATCCTGCACCAGGGCTTTATTGACGTGATTTGTGATCAAGCCTTCCAATTTTTCCAGGGAAGTGTGAGAGTTGCCTAGCGGGCACCAATTTGCAGGCAAGCTACTTGTTCATGACTGTGACAAGTGAGGGGAGCACTAGAGGGCGCTCTGTGCAACTGCACATGTTGCATTGCACAGGCTTAAGACAGGTAGCTCTCGCAAATGCATTGAACAAGGTGCACTGAGTCTGCTGAAAGCAGCAAAACACATCACCCACGTTTCCGAATTAGAACATTCACCCTTGTGTGAGAATTAAGTGGTGTCTAGCCTTTGTGTTGTGCCTCTGCCGAGGGGTGAATTTCACCCTAATGAAAGAACTAGTATAGAGGCCCAATCCTGTGTTCATTTTGCATGTGACACTTGCGCTGAAATCAGGGCTTACAAAACAGCTGCAGATTCAGGCCCAACCATATTTTCTTCTTAATGGGTGTGATGTTTAAATAGGCTCTTGACAACCTGTTCACTCGAGAGACTGATTGCCACACAGTAAATGGAGTTATTGTGACACAAAGATGTGTTTTGTTGGCATTGCGACTTACCAAGTTCTCTGAGGTTTTCTCTTACAAAGACCTGTTTTCACACTCTCCTGTTATCTCTGACTAATTTATCTCTGACTCAAGCTCCCTGGTATCCCACGTTTTAGTTATTTAAAATGTTGTTGCCTTGGGCCTGATTCTGCAGTCCTCACTCCTGTACAACTCTCAGGGTAAAATCCGGCTCCCATCAAAGTCAGTGGCAAAATTCCCATTGGTTTCAGTGGGGCCAGGATTTCACCCCAGACTACAAGTAAGGACTGCAGGATCGGGCCCTTTTCATCTGCTGCAAACAGGTTAGTTTAATCACCTTCCAGGATTTTCAGAGGAACATTTCTTTCAAGAGAGAAGGGGGGAAAAAAAGAACTTTGTTCTTCCTCTCAGTGGGCCTGAATCTCTCCTCCCACTGATGTAAATTGGCAGTAGCTCTGCTGTGGTATACGTGAAGGGAGAATCAGGACCGTTGATGCCAATGAGTGAGTTGCATGGGGAAAAAACTACAGGATCGGGCCCTCGGAGGGAGTTTTGCTTTGAAGTTTGCTCTTCCCTTTTTAGCTCTGCAACTGCAACTGGGCTGTTGATTTAAACCAAAGCCAGAGAGCTAACCCTCGGAACCTCCTCTTTGCCGTGCTTAGAACTCTAAAAAACAAAACCACCAACCTTAATCTTCCTGAAATTCAGTTAAGATAGAAAGATTTAAATAAAATTACACTGGGAGTGTGTGTGGGAGAGGGGTGAAGGGTGCAACAAACTTCGGCAAAGGAGGGCTGGTGATTTTGCACTGGCTATCACTTAAAACGTTTTACCCGAAGGAACAAAGGGTTCATAGATTTAAAGGCCAGAAGGGGCCACTGTGATCATTTAGCCTGACTGCCTGCATCACATAGGCCAAACAACCTCACCCAGTAATCTCTGAATCAAGCCCGTAATTTGTGTTTGAGGCTGAGCTATATAGTACGTCTTTTGGCAACATCTCTGGTCTTGACTTAAAGACTGTAAGTGAAGGAGAAGCCACCATGTCCCTCGGCACGTTGTTGCAATGGGTAAATGAATACCAAAGCTTTTTCAGACAGACAAGTGGCATTTATAGAGTAAAAAATAAAACGAAGAAAAGCCCTAAAGTGAAACCTTACAATAAGAAGTGCTTTCCAACCTGGAACCAAGTTTGCCACTGCAAGCACAAGTCCATCGGCTTCAAATCCAAATCCCCTCTGAAGTTACTGCCAGTTGTGATTTGGCGGATCTATTGCAGAGAGGGGCCAGTGTGGCTTTGTCCAATTTTGTTTAGCTGCCCAGGTATCCACGGGGCTCTAAAATATCCGAAAGTATGTGAAAGGATATTCCATTCCTCCTTTCCCCGCAGGTTCTCCCTGGAGAGCATTCCCCCATTCCTACAATCCAGGAAGACATGGCTGTGCTGAAACTGTACTGGGGCTGCCGATTTAAACCAAACCCAGAACCTCCTCTTTGCCATGCTTAAGAGGACTCTAAAAAACAAAACCACCAACCTTAATCTTCCCGAAATCCAGTTAAAATAAAAAGATTTAAACAAAATTAGACCAGAGGTGTGAGGACGGGAGTGGAGGGGTGTGTGGGGGGGATTGTGCAAAACCATCAACAAAGGAGGGATGGAAATTTTGTACTAGATATAGAGCCTGATCCTGAAAAAACCTTACTCATGTGAGTAGCTCTTTGTCATGCAAGTAGTGCCAGAGGATGACTGATTGTGCCCATGCTTCCCAAAGCATTAAATACTGTAGTTTATTCATATTTTAAAATGAATTTATTAAAACTGTCCAAGATAATTAAAAGAATAAACAAATGTCATGATCTGAGCATGCATCATATTTCCCCTGTAATTATGTTTATGGTTTTCTGTCAGTAGCCATAACTTCAACTGAAAGCCTTAGTATGTTTTATTTAAGGCTGAATAAATTTGGTTTGAAACCTGTTTACTTAAAGGGAAGGGTTGAATAAAAAACCCAAACCCTCAGTCCTCCTCAGCATCCTGGAGAATGAAGGATTGTTTAGGGTAGTAAAGGGAAGGGCAGCTAGAATTATGAAATTGTAAAAAGTGACATTTATGAAAGAAAACATCCAATAACACCCCTTGCTCTGGAGTCTCTGTGCAAGTCCACGCGGGAGAATGGGGGGGAATAGTGGCTGTGTCGCAATCTTGTGCCCCTCCGATTCTCAGGCCATCCCCTGGAGTGAACCCCAGCATCCTAAAGGCTGTGTTAATCTGGGCCACCTGCCCACAAGAGTCTGTTGCAACCTCTGGGATTACATGGGGTGCAGGGAAATCCCCTCCATGCCCCCTTTCTCTAGACATTTTCCCTCTGCCTGCAGCTGGGGTGGGGGTGGAGGAGGAGCTCCGATGGAGACTCCCTGCCATCAAAGACTCCCCCATGCAGTGGGGGCTCCTCGTAGGACGAGGGAAGGTGGGTTTTATTTCTTTGGGCCTCCCTTACCTCACAGTGTCCTTCTAAAGAGACCAGGGGCGTGAGGTAATGTCTGTCACTCAAAGTGGAGCTCTGTGTAGCTCGAAAGCTTGTTTCTCTCACCAGCAGGAGTTGGTCCAATGAAAGATATTGCCTCACCCACGTTGTCTCTCTAATATGCTGGGACCGACACAGCTACAACAACATGGCAAACAAGCATCCTTCTAAGGCACAGCCGGCCTTTCCACCAGTGACACCAACTGTCATTGTAAACGAGCAGGATAGGGAGCATAAAATGTCAGTTATGCTATGAAATAGCCGGCTGATGCGTCATTTCTGGAGTTATTTAAAATTAGATTGGTTGGGGACAAACCACTTGCGGCTGCGCAATAGAGATCAACCAAACCTGCAACGTCCGAGACACGCACTAGATCAGGGTTTCTCAACCCGTGGGTCGGGACCCAAAATTGGGTCGCCAGAATGTTTCAAAGGGTTGTGTGGTGGCTCCTGTCCCATGGGGCTGGCTGCTGGGCTCGCCTCCCTGCACCCTGCATCCTCTGGGGTCCCAGCACCACTCAGGTCTGGCCCAGCCATCATCATGACAGGCCAAATTTGAGTGAGTGGCACTGCAACCCCATGGGCCAGGTCACAACTGCACTCACACAAATTTGGTCCAGTCAGGGGCGGGGCCAAACCTGAGCAGGGCTGCAACCCCAGAGGTTGCAACGCCTGGAGCAGAGAGCCATGCCCAGCCAGCCCCACAGCACAGGAACTGCAGGAGCTGCCAGAGTGGGGTGAGTGCCAGGCAGGGCCCAATCCCCCCCCCCCAGGTGGGGGGGGGGTAGACGCCAACCGAAGCCACCCCATGGCCTCCACCCCCAGGCTGTTTACTGGGTCGCAACAGGCCATAAACATTTACAAATGGATCCTGAGCCCAGAAAGGTTGAGAACCATTGCCCTAGATGACCTAACGTGTCTCTTGCATCCCTAATCTACGTGATTTATAAATATGTATTTCATTCTTTGCAAGTGTCTCCAATAAATATGAGTTTTCTTTTCCATCTCCATTACTCTCTTCCTTTTTCTCCTGACACTCAGAGATGTTTCCAATTATAAATTCTCGTAAGCTAAGGCATGAAGCTCAAGCATGTGAGTTGGTCACAAACTAGATTTCTGCATCCTGTGTTTTATTCATGGCCGGCTCCCCAGAGTGCGACTTACTCAACAAGAAACAGCGATTGCCTCCAATTCCTGAATTCCTCTCTTTGGATTTATAATGCATCCCTCTCTCTTTGCCTTATTGCAAATCCTTCCACTCTTCCTAGTTTCTTATGACTGCACAGTCACTTTGAAACATTTTAGCCTTAAAATTCACCATCAATATCAGCAAGTGCTGTGGTACCACATTTCGCTATGAGCCCCTCTGTTCATATCACTCCCTTCCACTGCACCATTAGCACTGACATAACCTGTGATGCTTTCCAGCCATCTTTCCTTTGCTTTCCCGTCATCTTCTGATGGGCCTCCCCTGGGCTGCAACATTTCTTCCTCTAAATGACCTCAATTTCTGCTGGCTGGGTCCCTGAAATGCTCTAGCTTCCTTTCCATATAAACATCTTGCTTTATTCCACATTGTTGCATAATGCTCACTCATGTGGCTTCTTCCCTGCTGGTGATAATCCCACTTTATCTGGAGCAATGCCATATTTCAGCAGGCTCCTTTCATGTCTCCGTGGTCCTGTTTTCCCAGCCATATCAAGCAACAGATCAAATCCGTTCTAAGTTGTCCCAACCTGAACTTCAGCATTTCGGACACACCTGTTTTCTCTCTAAATGAATCCAACCTTCCATGCCCAGTCGGGACAGTCTAGTTCTGCAAGCCTAGGCAGAACTCTTTTACTTGATCAGACTTACTGGGTACGTCTACATTGCAAAAAAACCCCCAAACAACACCGCTCCCCCCCAAAACCAAACAAACCCACAAGGCAACGCGTCTCAGAGCCCAAGTCAACTGACTCAGGCTTGTAGGGCTTGTGCTATGGGGCTAGAAATAGCAGGGTAGATGTTCCCACTTGGGCTGGAGTGAGGGGGAGGATCTCAGAGGATCTCAGAGGATCTTCAGCCCGAGCAGGAATATCTACACTGCTATTTTTAGCCCCGAACCACCAGCCCCGCGCGCCCAAGTCAGTTGACCTGGGCTCTGAGACTCGCTGCCACGGAGTTTTTCCGCAGTGTAGATGTACCCAATATGTTTGTTTATTTTGCGGCTTGGAATATACTGCTTCCCAAGCAGCCATCACCCTTGTTGTATTTATGATTAGGTGTGATCTGAATCTCACACTAGTTTTGGCCTCTTGCCTAACTAGCTTTTGAGTCAGTTCCTGGGAGTTGCTGATAGTCAAATTTTCAAGGGTTTTGGATGCCAAACTTTAGACGCCAAGTGGCAGATCTTTTGCTGATGGATCTGGTCCCCAGGGCCTGATTTTCCAAGTTACTAAGCACCTGCAGCTCTAATTGACTTTAACTCTGGATCTACCTGTGCCAGTCTTCAGACAGGGCAGTTCCTCCTTATAAGTAGTTCATATGCTTATAATGAGGTGATGCATTATCTTCCCAGCTGCCAGGCCATATCAGTTGTGTCTGGCCTGGCAGCTGGGACCTAGGCACCCATGGTTACCTAGTTCCATATCACTCAGTATGATGCTCAGGTAACAGGAAATTCCTCCTCCTCCTGCCAGCTCATGAGAAGCAATGAGATTATTTTCCAGAGCTGCATGTAGGGACGTTATAGACAAAACCTGATAATGAAGAGCATGGTGAAAACTGACCAGGGATTTCTGCAAAGCACTCTGCTTAGGGCTTACCCTTGAAAAGCAGGCAGACGTTTCAAGTGATGCAGAATGCTATCTATCAACCATGGCAACTTATCTGGCCTTCCTTGCAATAGTATCTGAGCTCCTCACATTCTTTAATGTATTTATCTGCACAACATCCCTGTGAGGTGGGGCACTGCTATTCTCCACAACTAGGGAACTGGAACACAGGAAAACTAAACTCCCAGCCCCAGGGCACAAAGGAAGTTTGTAACAAACAGGGAATTTAAGACATTGTTTGGGTTTTCGGGTTCGGTTCATCTCATAGTCGCGGTAAGGGCCAGTTCCGTGAGATTCAAATGCAGATATGAATTCCCCAAGGGTGGGCATGAGAGTGGGGAGCAAAGAGCAAGTGTTGCGGTTTGGGCCCATCTCGAAATCCGTTTTGGGTTTTTTGTTTAAGTTGTGAATCACTTATCTGCGGTAGCAGTAAATAAAATAAATGTGCCCATTAATCAACAAAACTCACCTAGGAGGTCAGGGTGGTGTAGAATGTAACTGAAAGGCAGCACACTAACTACGGATAGAAGATACGTTTTATGGCAGCATATCGCCAGCCTGTGCAGGATTGTTCACCGGTTAATGACGCAGAGAGTTATAAACTAGTTTCATGATCAGGAAGAATATTTACAGCTGCACTAGGTAGATCATAAAGATACAAAGGCAGCCATGTTCTGTTCTTCAGCTGACCACCGGTGGGTGGCTAGGGATGAATCACATGCCCAAAGGTGCTGCATGGCATAATCAGTTCCCTTGTTTTCCTTTCACTTGATGCATCAAATGTTGGCAACTGCTGGAGGAAGGCTACCAGAGTAGGTGGGCCAGTGGTCTATGGTGTATTGTTGCCTTCTATGTTGCTTCATGGTAATGTTTGCGCTGGTGTTTTTGGACTAGCTCTCAACTTTCTCCAGGATGCTGCCTTTCCATTACTGTCATTTTGTTGTTGCACCGGATTTTTGAAGATCTTGACACTAATTTATCTAAGCCTAATGGTAATTACACTGGTGGAGCGGTTTGCTTTAACTCAATGGTGAAGCATCTGTTTTGGAAACTCGATAGGTTTTTTTCTAGGCTAAGCAGCGGATTTCCCCCCCTGTAATTACATACTTGGACATTTAGCATAATCCTTTGCGGGTGTGTGAGGTGGATTCTGAATGCAGAACACTGATGGTGCCTATGTAGCTTGCTTTCTTAAAGCCAAAGGAAGATCTAGCTATCCATTATGGAGCTAGTAGGTCATTTTCCAAGTGTTTGGGAGATCCTTGCACTAGCACACGGAAAATAGCTGTGTGGACACTGCAGCACCAGTGGAGGCTCAGGCTAGTCACCTGAGCTCAGATCCAGGGGCTAGGGTTGGCTAGTGTGAGCCCCTCTACAGAAGCTCGCTCCTAGCTGCAGGGTAGGCATGCCCAAAAGAATTCCCAAAGCATCTCTGTTGTTCGATCCATGTGGCATTCTGAGAGCCTTTGGGTGGATTTAAGTGTTTTCCTTAGTTAAAAAGGAGTGGGGGGTACGGTGTGTCAAAGGCAAAGTGATTGCAGGTGGTTCTTGGGCAGCCTGGCAGAGGAGAAACTAATGCCAAATGGAAGGTTAACTTTCTAATGGCTTTGGTGATGTTTTTGTTCCCAGAGCTTTGTCCAAGACTCCCTCCGTCCTTGCTCTGAATCAGACCCAGCACTGCAAGCAGCTAGAAGGCCTGGTCGTGTCCCAAGTGCAGCTGTGCCGCAGCAACCTGGAGCTCATGCAAACCATCATCCAGGCCGCCCGGGAAGTGATAAAGTCGTGCCGCAGAACTTTCGCCGACATGCGGTGGAACTGCTCCTCCATTGAGCTGGCACCCAACTACCTGCTGGATTTGGAGAGAGGTAACCGTCGGCGCTGGCTTTGCAGGGCTCAGGGAGAAGTGAGTCCAAGGTGTGTGGGGGGAGGCAAGTTTTATCGTGCTGTGCAGAGGGGCTGGGGCCCTCGTTATATGCAGGGAAGGAACTGCATATCGTTCCTATTCTGCACACATGCTTATCCTGCACTCCTCACTGGAGTAACACTCTCACATAGGGCCAGACCAAACCTTGCGCTGGCCACACCCATATCCCTCCCACGCCCCCTGTGACATGCGCCCTCAGGCCAGCCTGTCCAGCTTGGGTCACTCGCTCATAAAACCGAAGCGCCAAGGTTCTCCTGGGTAGCACCAAGTTTGGGTTGCGCGGCAGAAAAGATTCCAGCCGCGCTTCTCTACTCTGCGTGTTTGAGACGTGTCTTCTCTGAGGCAGGGGCTGTGCAGGCCTCTCTTTGGAAGGTACCCATCACGTTGGCAGCGGTGGCTGAGTTGCAGTTCTTCTGTCTTGCAGGTACAAGGGAGTCAGCATTTGTGTATGCCCTCTCTGCTGCAACCATCAGCCACACCATCGCCAGGGCCTGCACCACCGGGGACCTCCCTGGCTGCTCCTGCGGTCCCATCCCAGGTGAGACACCTGGACCTGGGTATCGATGGGGAGGATGTGCTGACAACCTCAACTATGGTCTTGTCATGGGGTCCAAATTTTCAGATGCTCCCATGAAGATGAAAAAATCAGGATCACAAGCCCATAAGCTGATGCATCTGCACAACAGTGAAGTAGGGAGACAGGTAACAAACCAAAGAGAGCTACTGTCATTGTACAATCCTCTGTAGTGGTTGATGGCTTTGTGAAAGTTCAGTGTCTCTACCAGCTAGCTACGGAAGCAGGCCTTTACCCAGTGGCCTGTATAAGCGTTGACGATATAATTCAGTCTCTAGAAATGTAAATTACTTTAAGTACTCATGGGCATGAGCAGCAGAGAGAAAGGCGTGGTCATGTATCCTAGGCTGGGCACCGGGAACTCCTGAAGTCTCAGTTCTGGCCTGGACTGTCTGTATAAGGTACTTATGTGGCCCCTGCTACCACAGTGTCGGAGCGCCTCACAATCTTTAATGAATTTATCCTCACAACACCCTGGGCGATAGGGCAGTGCTGTTCTCCCCATTGTCCAGCTGGGAAACTGAGGCACAGAGAGACTAAGTGACTTGCCCAAGGTCACATAGGAAATCTGTAGCAGAGCAGGGTTTTCAGTCCAGCTCTCCCAAGTCCCAGAGTAGTGTCCTAATGATTGGACCACCCTTCCTCTCCCACTGAAGTATCCTTCCTCTCCCTTTGTGAGCCTGGTGCATCACCTAACCTTTCTGCCTCAGTTTCTTCATTTGGATGACAGATGGGTTGGGAAGCACAAGTACAGGCTGGGTGTCAGGAGGTCCTGAGATCTAATCCTGGCTCTGCCAAGGACTCACTGTGTGACCTTGGCCAGGCCACTTCCCTTTCTCAGTTTCATCATCCGTAATGTGAGGATGATGTTTTCCCCAGGATGTGTTGTGTGAACTAATTGGTTAATAGAAGTACTTTGCCCATGTAAAATGCCATGTAACTGGTAAGGAGTACTAGCTGTACGCTGAGTCAGTAGGGTGGATGCTTTTAAATTGTTGTGTCAGTGATGAGTGCAGTGTCTAAAGGCTTGTCTACACTTAAGCAGCAGCGGCGCCACTGTAGCGCTTCAGTGAAGACACCACCAAATAGGTACCCCACCTCCCTGAGAGGCAGTAGCTTTCTCCCGTCCACCTGGTGCTGTCTATACTGGGGCTTAGGTTCACGTAGCTGCATCACCTAGGGGTGTCGATTTTTCACCCCCCCTGAGCAGCGGAGTTATACCGACCTAATTTCCTAGTGTAGACCAGGCCTGAGTGAGCCCAGGGATTAGTTTTCTCCAATAAAATTAACTTGCAAAGTAACCAATACCATGAAGGTGGCGCTTTGCAGATGTTAACAAACGAATCCCCTCAACAGCCCTCCGCAAATGGAGAAATGGTTTCAGAGAGATTGGAGGGGAAACCCAGCTCCAGTCGCTATGGCTGCAGAAGTTCCCTTCAAGTGGATTCCACTGCTCGAGAGGAGGCTGGATGCCTGGCTGCTTCGAGGGTGCACCCCCAGTTTTCGCGGGGTGGAGCTCAGCTGCAGGGCTCAGTGGGTGGGGGATAGGCAGGGGCAAAGCTGGTAGATCTGCCATTACTCAGATTCTCCTGTCCTCTCTCTCCCCAGTGGGCGGCTCTGGAGGCTGCTCCAGCCACTGTGCTGGGACAGTCTGTGTGGCGCACCTCCGTAACCATTCAGGGCATGTCTACACTGTATTGTAAACCTGGGTCTGTGGGACCCGCACCCGTGGACTCGTTTACGAGCCCGCTCTTGAACGTCCACACTGCATTGTAAATCTGGGCTTACCATGGTGGCCCCAGGTTTCCCAGCCATACAATGCATCCACATTGCACTACGCAGACCTTCTGACTCGAGTCTGTGGACCCAAGTCACGGTGGCACTCGGGCTCGGACCCACTCCCCTGCCAGGGTCCTAGAACCCGGGTCCCAAGTACTGGCTGACCCAAGACTGATTTGTGTGTGGACAAGAATGAGGCTTGGGCTCAAACCCGAGTCAGAGCCCCAGCTGAGTGTGCAGTGTAGACATATCCACTGTGGCTGGGGGAGAAACATCTTCTCTCCCTCCCCTGTATGTTTCCCAAATGGCTGGCCCAGCTACTCCCGCTAGGGCCAGTCTCCTAAAATTTGCTCCTGAGAGACTTGTCCATGGCCACACAGGGAGTCAGTGTATGCGGAGTTCACAGCACTGCACCACATCTCTCTTTCTATTCGCTCCTTAATGTCTCAGTTCTAAAGGTTAAGCCCCTTTGGCAAATTCTTGTCTAGTGTAAAGGGACACGGCTCTGTTGATTCCCACCCCCAAAGAATCTTTCCTGTTGCCTTCTGGGAATTATGCAAACTGCAAAATCAAAGGAAACGATATAATGCATAATATAGCAGTTCTGTATTACAGCTAATGTGGAGATATGGTCATTGCACACGGAGTTGGATAAATCTAAGCTTTGAAATCTGCATTATCAAATGTATAAATATGCGGAAGGCACAAATTTCATATTGATTATTTATTTGCAAATTACTTCAACTTCCAGCCCCTCAGGCGTTTAAAGGATGTGTCCAGCACTGTGGGAATATGATAGAAAACTGTGGCACCGCTCTGTGTGCTGCCTTAACACGTGCCACAGTAAAAATAATATCCAGGCTGACAGCAATCTTCAAGCTGTGAGCTGTGTTTCACTTTGCACAGTAGGTACTTTAACCTGGTTGTGCAGAAACCAGAGTAGTGAATACTCTTTACTGCAATCCAGTTAAGACATTAATTTCTTAGCAATTCTGTGGGAGATTTAAGTAAAGAGAAGGCCACTTCATAACTCATTGTGGTTGTTTTTTCCATAGGCCCTGAAAGCCTCTCTTGAAATGAAATGTAAGTGTCATGGAGTTTCTGGTTCCTGTTCTATCAAGACCTGCTGGAAGGGTCTTCAAGAACTGAGAGACATCGCACAGGACCTCAAAAACAAGTACTTGTCAGCCACAAAGGTGGTACACCGACCCATGGGCACACGCAAGCAATTAGTACCAAAGGATATTGACATCAGGCCGGTTAAAGAGACAGAGCTGATTTACCTGCAGAGCTCGCCTGACTTCTGCATGAAGAATGAAAAAGTGGGATCACACGGGACACAAGACAGGTAAAGACTCACAAGTCAGATTTGTATTGTGCTTTTGTTTTCAGCTGGTGCATAGAAGCAGTGATGTGAGCGTAAACATCTCTGTGCAGGTGGCATTTACTATCGGGGATGGTTGAAGTGCCACTCACTGGGCTAATGCCACCCATGGAAACCAGCAATATGGTCCACAGCTGCCCAAGTCTTTAATGTACTGGAACAGCCAATGGGAACTACAGATCCCAGCATGCAGCACTCCAACTGGATGATAGATGGGCACAGTTTGGATCCAGCACCAAACTGCCTGCAAGTTCATGGTTGGTCAGATCCAGGGTTTTGCTTCTGCCCCATCTCAAACCTTGATCCATGCCGAGGGCTGTTTGGGATAAAATGGAATAATGTCTGCTGGGATCTGTAGTCTCTGCAGGATTGAAGCTGAAGGCAGCTACAACAGATTTATTTGATGCAAAGGGCTCTTGGGATGTAGACTCCCACCCCTGTGTTGACTTATTTATTGAAATGCCACAGGACTGTAACGGAATGAACTTGTCTCTTGGGAAATGGACGATGATCAAGCCGCCCGGCTTAATGGTTCACTAAGCCCCTCTTATCTGCTCTAAACAATTACAGCTCATGTGGGAGCTGCTGTGGTGTAAGCGCTCCTCTCTTTGGGCAGGTAGGACTCGGTGTAATGCCAACACTCCCAAGCAACATTAACAACAGAGACGTTGAGCTCTATTGCCAAGTCTCTTGGGTTTTTGATTCCACCTTTTTTGTTTTGAAAAATCTCAGCGTGACCTGTGTATAGCTGCTGTTTGTGCTTTCAAGGAGGCACCGCAGGATCCCTTTACTACTAATGACTTAGGGCCATCAGTACTGTTCACATTTCCATCAGGCACAGCGGAGTCCTTGGGCCTTCCTACTCACGCCACATAAATTCTATGCTACTGGAATCGGAGTACTGGTAAGTGAGTGGCAACACCTTAGCCAGATAACATGTACCCTGTGTGTGTATCCAGAGTGCTGTGGGAAATGGTGTTAGTCACTCCACAGAAATATTATTTCTGCTGAGCCAGACATGAACCCCGGTAGGAGGTTATAAGATATGTGCTGCAGGGGGTGCTGTCTTTCGAATGAGACATAAAAACTGAAGTCCTGACCACTTGTAGCCATTCAAGACCCCTTTAGTTAAGAGTGCTATCCTAGCTAGATTCTAGTTTGGATAATTACATTCTGCCTATCTCAGTCCTCGTTAAATACCATAATCCTCTTCACTCCCTGTCCTGGCCTGTTGTGCAGTATTGCTGTGCATGTTTACACAACTGCAACATTCCCACTCATTGGCACCTGAACCTGTATAAACACAAGATGTGTGTCTTTTTTGGCCAGGGCCACAGTCTGTTTACTCAAGGAACATCATTGTTGATGGTGATGGGCATATCACTGTGTATTGTGTAGCTGGTCCAGAGGGATTCAGTAGAAAGAAATGCCACTGTAACAGACACTAAATACATTATATACATATATCCTGCCAGTACATGGGCATCATATTGCAGAAGGGAAGAGACTACAGGGGAAATACACATCTGGGCATTGGGAGACATTCGTTTTATAATGGCTTCTCTCTCCAGAACCATGGTAATTCCCTAGCACCCAGTTAGTGCACAGAACAATTCTGCAATGGCCCGCTGGAGCAGACCAGAAGATGCTTAGGCAATGCAGATCTTAGAAAAGATCTGTCTGATTTTCTGATACTTTACGGTAACTAGCTTTTCATATTGCCAGCTGGAACAGAAAGTTATAGCCAGGACTGGAGGTCCATGTTCTAGAGAGCTCACAGAGTTCCAGAAAAGGTACCTTATCCAAGCGATGCTGCATGGCAGACCACATCTACCTTTTCCAAGCTGGGATGCAAGGTTTCATATACTCCTCAGGTTGAAGATGGATGATTTAGTTGCGGTTGGTCCTGCTTTGAGAAGGGGGTGGAACTAGATGACCTCCTGAGGTCCCTTCCAACCCTGATATTCTATGATTCTATGATTCTAGTAATTAGCAAGTGAGGAAGGGATCAAGCAAGGGCTATTGTCATGAGTCCAGTAACAGCAGGGATTGTGAGTGTGGAAGAAGAGAAGCCACTGGAACTGACGTTGGTTGAGGTTGCAAAGGGCCAAGGTGGTAAGGCAGGAAGGAGGTGATGACTTTTGAAGGGAGCCCAGTAAAGCGATACCCTTTGTTCACAGACCGGGCAAGGTCGGTGTTGACTCAGAGGCAGGTGGGAGGAGGACAGAGATGGGCTGCAGTGTTGACTTGTAGGTGTAGCATGTGCTAAGTAGTATTATCAGCTGACTGTGTATATATAAAATAATTTTCACAGTTGTTAGTTGCTGCTTCTGCAGAAGAAGCCCCGTGTCTCAGAACTCGGCTATGTAAAGTACCATGTAATAGAGGCTTTGCTATAGTAGCACCATTTCTATGTTAAATTACCAAAGGAAATAGGTATAAAATCCCCACAGTGCGTTTCCAGATCACTGCTGTTCCCCTCGGGGGTTGCAGTAGCTAATCCAGACCCCTTTTTTTTTCAGTTTTCCTTTCAAAGAGAACACTTTTAATATCTTCTCAATACGGTGGCCCCATTCCAGCCCGGCATGTAACTGAGAGATAGTGCCTAGTGACAGAGATGAGGAGAAAGAAGCAAAAACCAGTTGCTGTTATCTACAGGAAATATATATATGTAGTTTGCATTTACTACGCAAAGGTGTATAACATTCATTTGGAAATATCCCAAACAGGGTTTATTTGATAAGTAGGGTCCCAAAGGCATCTTAATATTTTATTCCTTCTACACTTTAACTTTCAGGAGATCTCGCTATTTCCTTCAAGCCTGATTTTTTGAAGGAACTTGAAAGTGAATGTAACTAAAAGGAATTTCAATGAAGTCCCTCCGCCTGTTTCCCATCTCCTCCGCACCTACCCACTCTCACTCACTTTTTGGCCTCTTTTCTGGCCACTAGAACAAGAAAAATGTTTCCCTTCAGCGGTGCTGCCAGCAGCGCTCCATGGAGCAACAGACAGGAGGTGTTATAATCACACTGCAGCCAGGGCATCCTCTCCTTTACCTCACACCCCTCCATCACACACAGTCCATCCTGATGACCGAGCACATCACACCCCCTTTCCAGCTACAAACTGAGAGAACTCCAACCTGAAGTGTTTTTGGCAGATAGTTTTTCAGATCTGCTGGCTATGTTTAAAAGTGCACGGAGGAGACAGGCACACTTGCAGCTCCCTTGACAAGTAAGGCCTGCATTCTGTGTTCCCTCTTATTATTTTAGATTGCATTACGTGAGCTCATTCCCAAACCCTTAACCCAAGACATATTTGCTAATTGTGCTGCTAACTTTGAGAGTCTAGTGAAATTAACAAGGCAAAGCAGAAAGAAAGCGGGGGGAAAAGGGAAATAAAACCATCCCATGATGTACAGTGCTTTTAAAGAATCTAATTTTCATAAAACTCTAAGTGCAGAATTTATGAGGAATCTTTTTTCTAAATTGGATCATTAATTTTCAATACAAAAAGGGGGGAGGGACTTTTCTGGCTCACGTGGAAAAAGACGGGTACCTCAATGTCCTCTGAATCAGAACATGTTTTGATCATGTAAAATGGGAGGTTTATAGCCCAAGCTCTACTGTGCTGAATATTGGATTTCATTATATACTGTAGGGAACAATACTGCACTGGCTGACAGGTGGATGGAGTGAATAGCCCCGTAGATCTTTTCTTTCTCTAACTTCTACAGTTATCTAGTTATCCCTCCCATTGCTTACACTAATCATGGAGTTTGGGGAGTGGCAGGGGAACCAACTTTCTTTGCAGCAGAGCTGTGTGAAATGTTTCACTTAGAACTGAGCCCAGGATTAATCAAAAGTCTTAGGCCTTATTTTGAGTTAACCTGGGATCATTTGTCAGTCAAACTGGGCTATTTTATGTTTTTATGTTGAAACTAGACATGGTGTTGGATCAAAACCCACAGAAGTCAAACCTCATTCCAAGCCTGAGATCCGAACACTCCCAGACCTTTGACGTGTACAAAATCTGGAGCAGGGTCTGAATTTTGCAGCTTGAGTCCCTTTCTGTTAACCACTGTCTTGCAATGGATCCGTGTTCTTATCAACGTAAGACAGAGCACATCAATCTATGAATCACTGCCACATTTTTTATATAAAAGAAAAATGGTCTTGAGAGAAAATAAATAACCAGAGCAGCTGACACATGAAGCAGGTCCCCGAATTTATGACTGTCAATAACTAGAACAAGTTGAACCACAGAGAAAGATGGTTTAAGGTTTCGGGGCGTACTTGTGAGAAAACACTCTATAACATCTCTTCAATGAGGTATTTCAGAAAATTCATCATCCGTTTCAAATCAAAGATAAATTATACCAGATTATGAAACGGGGATCCAGTCTGTGGGAAAAGAGGCAAAGGCATTCCCTTTCTTTATCATTAGGGTGCAATGTATCATATTTCAAATATTGGTTTAAGTCCCATCGGAAAGTGACTGAAAGGGAAATATTGCCAGGCACGCAGAAGTCTTGTACTGCTAGAATCCCACAAAGATTAGTGAGCTGTTTATTACTGATCTGTCCCGGAACGGTCTTGGAGCGCAGCGGATGCCACTTCTCATTGCTGAGGGCGAGGTTTCTGGGCAGCAGAAAATCATTCTGCAGTTTTCTGGAGGCTAACCAGTAGGGCTGGTTGAATGCTGTAAAACAGGGCCCAGGAGTTCTCTGGAATTCTGAATGAGTAGCTGTTTGGTTTGGTCACATTTGTGTCTCGTGCCATCCCGCTGTTCATGAACATTAGCGCAAACAAGGTTTTCTTGTTTGGGGAATGGCTGTTTCTGGAACAAGCACCAGCATTTGCGTGTGGACAAGGGTATTTGTGTGTGAACAGCAGCACTTGCTACTTGTTATTAATTATTGTCCTGCTTAAGCTGTTTCAGTCATCCAGCCAGGAAGCAGAAAGGATGTAATGAGGACCAATCATTCACAACTAATAATCGCACCATACTACTTGTCCCTCTAACATGCTTATAACTTGTATTAATCATTTATTAAACTTTTTAGAAACATATCATGCGTTTATATATATAAACTTTTCATAAAGCGTGACCCAATGAATACCCATACTTATTTTGCAAACGTCCCAGAGGCTGATATTTGATTGTATAAGCCAGGGCAGAATTTGAAAAATATAAAAGTAGTGATACGCTCCCAAACTCTACCAAGTTCAGCCTACCTGAGACATCACTCACAATAGACGGTTAAGTTGTTCAGATTATGAACATATGTGCTTTACTGGGTTCATTGGGTTTGGTTCTGCCTTGGGGGTTTGGATACACCTCACTCAGTGGAACTTGGATGCCCTCTGGGCTCTGCTATGAATTATTCAGCAAATACTTTGCAAATAATGAATATATTGGCGCCAAAAAGAGTAAGTTCACAAACAAGGAAAATACACTGGGTATTGTATTCGTAAACATCTGTATTATTTCCAGTCCATTATGAACTAGAACAGCTCCTTCCAGCACTCATGAAAATATGGAGTTATACAATTTTTTAAAAACGGTGACATGATTTTAAGTTTCCTGTGTGATACGTCATCAGAAGCTAGCATAAAGCAGTGCCTAGAGCACCATCCCGCAGATTCATATCTACACAAAAGGACACGATAGCTCCCAACAAGTTATTCTAAGTCTTGTGACACAAGATGAGTAACTTCATGATGCAGGACAATGGGCCATCAGGCCATGATTTGATTTGACTTAGAAGAGCTTGCTCAAGTTCTCACTGGACTAGCATGTATAATAAGAGTAATAATCTTTTATATTATTTATATAGTACCTTTCATCCCCAAGTGCTTTGAAGAAGTTGGGCTACATGCTACAGACTCTCTGCAGCATGGGGCAGAGAGCAGCAAGGTGTGGCTAAAAAAGATGCATACCCACAACTAGGAGGAGAGCTGAGGGTCTGATGCATTCTCTGCCCTGGGCCCTAGACACTGTAGAAGCCCTTCTACCTGGTCAGGGTTCCATGGTTTGAGGAGTGGGCGAGAGTGGCTAGGAGTGGGTGGAGCTAGACGCAGCTGCTTTCCATCTCATGCTCCCCTCTGGCATGGCTGGATTTCTAACTGGGAATCTGAGTGCAAGATCAGCAGGGACTCCTTGAAGGAGCTACAATCCCTCCTTTGCGGCAAGACCACTAGTAGGGAATACATGGCAGCCTAGCTCTTGAGGGAGCTCTGGTAGAGCATTTGGTCTTTACACTAATGGTCTTTTCCCCTGGGCGTGGTCTGGGATTCACACAGATCTTGGACCATCAGGGAGTTGACATGGTGGAACCACCTGCCAGTTCCACAGGGAGCCCAGAGTGAATGGTTCAGAAGATTCTCCATGTGTTTGTGCTTGTGGCATTTCTTAGCCTATGCTGTCTGTGGGAAGACTCATGTAGGTGTAACCTGTGACCCTGTGGGTTCAAGAGTCTCTTAGGTCGTCACTGCAATACAGTCACTTCTGGGACGCGATGGAGCTGTTCTGAACCAAGGACTACTACACAACAGTAGCCACAGACGTAAAGAGCACTGTTGGGAAAATTTAGCTGGGCAGAGTGTGAGTGAAATTTGGCTAGGCTACTGGCTAACCTCCCCTCTCGTTGCAAAAAATGTCACGGCGTCTTTAAGGAGCACAGTTGGGTCTGGGGCTTGTTTTATGTTTCATCTGAGGTGGCTGGTACATTATTTTCTATTGTTTCTGCAAATATTTCTAGGAATTACAGTGCTAGGTTCGAAACCAATGGGCCGGATTCTCACTTGCAGTGGAATTGCACTGGTGTCAATGGAATTGCACTGGATTTACACAAGTACAAATAAGGCTCAGTCTAGCCGGGTGGGATTAGAATCAGGCTCTGTGACAAGCCAACATCAAAGGATTGTTCCTGTATATAAAATATGATTTGTCTGCTAATTTGGACAAACTTGTAGGTCCTGTCCCTGCTCGTGTTTAGCTACTCATACACATAGGTCCGGAAGAAATACTATAGGTACCAGCAGCTGTTTCAGTCTGTAAAAAGATTTGGGTATTATTCACCCAATCCCAACACTTACAACAGAGACCGAGATAGTTGTTTAATGGTATTGACACAAAATCATTCAAAAAGCATGTTTGGGGCAGAGGTGGGCTTAACAGGCTGAGGTTTTGCGAAATCAAAATCAGAATGATTCAGCTCTGAGCTCTTTGATCCAAAATGACAAAATGAAGGGAAGATTGGCATTCTCTTATAATGTTTTCTTTTCCCCTCTCTCTATGTGAGGCCAAGTGGGGGTGAATTTAGTTTTGGAAAACTCTAACTCTACAGGTAGTACAGGATTGGATTCCATTTGTATCCAAACCTTCAGTCTTTTGGTGGGAAGAAAGGAGGAGGGGGAAGATTTTAGATAAATGGTACCAGTTTTGCTCCATGTCTAGTTTGGGGGTAACTTTGATCATAATGTGCTAAATATATCTCACTACAGAGCCATATGCGTGTCCCTATAAGACATAGTGTCCCTGACACTATACTAGGGTATTGGTTCCATAACGACTCAGAGGAAAGAGTGACATCAAATCATCCATGCCACTTCCTGAAGCAGCTGTGTGTGTCTTGGAGAGCCCCATCTAAGTACTAGCCCCACCCAATTCTGCTTAGCTCCCGCTGAATTGTACAAGATGGCATGGATGCATCGCATACCCAAACATGTGAATTTTATGGCCTGTTATGAACTCATGAGCCTTGCAAAATGAATCCAGTGGCTTCAACCTTCCCAACTTCCGTCAAAGCTGACTAAGCCTTTAAAGCCCCTCCATAATGTTAATATTTATGTATTTGAACCTTTGCTCTAAATATTTAACGTATTGACTAATATGTTTATGAGGAGTCATTCTGAGGTTTCCTGTTGGAGGGGGCGCAGGGTCACAGGCGTATACGACACTGCCGCTCGTTCAACGTTAGGTAAACACACACAGTGTGGTTATGGACTGAGCTTTTGACTGTTGGTCATAACAATTATGAGCGGGTTTTGGTTAACCTACCAGAGGTTTGTAGATATGTACCCGCACTCCCAAGGTGGGGGAATGAGTGGGGAAACTTTAAAAATGGAACCTGGCCATGAATGGAGGTCAGAAATAACCAACAGAAGGTCGTACCGAGTCAGAAATAAATAAGGGAAGAACAAGAACAAAATTCCCAGCACTTCATTAATCCTATAACGTCTCATAAAGCATTACCTCATGAGGAATTCCTATAAATCACTTGGCTTCATTTCCAGCTGTTAATGGTGTGCTCAGCACAGGAGTCCAATTCTCCCTCCTCACTCTCCCTTCTCCTCTCTCCCACCTCCCCCCGATCTGATGTAAAAATACTTCTGGCCAAAATAACCTAAGCAAAATGTGATTTAGAAACGATGTCTGAGCAGTTTCCTAGGGAAATGCTTCTCACTTGATATTAGCGTCTAGAGGCCGCAGCTAAGTCTGGGGTCTGGTTGTGCTGGGTGCTCTAAGTACACGTAGTCAGAGTCTCTCCCCTAAAGAGCTTACATTCTAAGTACTCAAGAAGCATTATTGGTATTGTGCAGATGAGAACCAGAGTCAGAGCGAGATTAAGAAACTTGTCCAAGGTCACACAGGGAATCTGTAGCAGAGACAGGAGTTGAACTCAAAGTTTTTGAGTGGCCAGCTAGTATTTTAGCCATAAGACCAGCTTTCCCCATATGCTGGTTTTATTCACCATGGTGCTTTATCACTGCAGTGTTTGATGCCAGCCTCAGAGCCAGGCAAAACTTGCACCGCTTTACCAGGTGGACATGAACTTCCCACTACCCACATTTCAAAAGTGACTAGTGATGGTTGCATGCCCAACTCGAGACACCTTAAGGGGTGGGGGCTGGTTTTCAGGAAAGGCTGGGCATCTACCCTCAGAAAATCAGGCCCTTTTAAAGGTGTGTCAAGGTGACACCCAAAATCACCAGTTACTTTTGAAAATGTAAGCCAGCATTGTGAAATGATTCCAGCTGACAACCCCAGAGAACCATACAGAAGTACAGACTGACTCTCAGGAGGATGGGTTTAATTAAAATCAGAAGAAAGAAAAGGAATAAATCTGTATGATAAGCTACATGTATCATTCTGCACTACTCATGTGCCCCACGGCCGGCCGTGAGATGGAATGTCAGAGCCAGGCACGGCCTGGTGTTTGTACACGGCTGTGAGATACTCATTTGGAAGGCCCCACAGAAGTGCAAAGTATTACCCCAGGGCGATTTGCTGTAATGTACCTGACACAGTTGTGGCTAGACCATGGCTTTAAGACAGGGAGGTGACTTTCCCTGTCTCAGGCATTGTGCAGCTGGCCTCTGCAGTGCCTCAGGGAGTGCGTGGCCCTTTCTGCACCCTTTCCAGTGCTGTCGTCTCCGCTAGCCCGGTGCTGCTGGCCAATGTGCAGGCATATGGGCAATGGCACAAGGGTACTGACCTAGTCTCATCCCTCCCCACCCTTGTGGGGTTACTAGTGCTCTTGTTGGGGCTAGAATCTCCAGCGCTTGCATAGTAGGGGATTCTAAACTCCCAATTGACTTCAGTGGGCTTTGGCTCAGGCCCCAGAACACAGGGACTGAGAATTTATCTGGCTTCTTTGCAGGTGCGGCGTGCTCCTTGGGCAGATCCCCAGATAGCTTAAGCATCCAGTTAGCCCAGCTGAAGATCAGTCCCACAGCCCCTCCTCCATGCCTGGCACATCCGCACAAGCCAAGCCACAATTGCAGACATAGAAGATTACTTCATTTCTAAACAGACTTTGTGATGATTTGCACTAATTCCCCCATCTCCTTTATTCCAGGCAATGCAACAAAACCTCCAACGGCAGCGACAGCTGCGACCTGATGTGCTGTGGCCGAGGCTACAACCCGTACATGGACAAAGTGGTGGAGCGGTGCCACTGCAAATACCACTGGTGCTGCTACGTGACCTGTAAAAAATGCGAGAGGACTGTTGAAAGATACGTGTGCAAATGAAACACCTCCCACTCGATCAAAGAGCTTAGATGCCAATGGCACCAAAGCACTGTTCATAGAGGAGGAAACCTTTCCTGGACTAGATATCGTTTATCTTGCAAAGACATGGACTTGGAGATGATATAAAGAGAATTCAATTACAACAGTAAATATAACATTGTTTTTTAAAATGTAAAAAGGGGAAGGTTTTCCCACCAATCAAATTCTTCCTGAGAAGACAAGCGGCTTAAGCCAAAACTCATTTTGGATCGTACCTTCTTGCAAAAACATGCCATATGGTTGCCAACGACATCCAGCTAACAAGTGCCTTTAGTACTGTAAGAAACAAAGAGAAACTTTCCCGGGGAGGAAAAACAGCTGTGGCTGAAAATAATACAGGCTAACATCTGCTCATGCATCCTACCACAAAGGGCCTGGATTCTCCAGTAGCCTACAGGACAATCCTTGACAAGGGATGCACTATAACTTCAAAGCAATCATTGTATTTGTTTCCAAAGACTAAATTTTTAGGATGGGAGAATCCACTCAGCATGATAAAGCCAGAAACATTCCTGGTTCTGCCCCTGAAATGAAAACACATGCAAATCAATTTAACCCTTTTCTTTTGTCCAGGGCTGAGACTAAAGTTATTGTTCTACCTAAGGACCGGAGGTCTTGTCCCTACTTAGTATAGGCTGCCAGGTGTCAAATTCAAGTATTCACAAAAATGTATTGGACCCCAGTGTCAATGTGATCCGGGTGTAGTGAGAGGAGCCCATTGGACACAGGGGCTGAGTGACCAGAGAGCAGCCGTGGGACGTAACGAAATACACAGTGAAGTCAAAGTAAAATGGAAATGGAAAGTCGACTCATGTGTATCCCTTTCCTCTCTCTCGACCATTGGATGTTACTCCCTAATTCACTGTTACTCCGATGCCTTGTCCCATCCAGTCCGAACATAAATATGGCACCATCCCTCCTCCCTCAACAAAGCTATAAACTCAGAGCCAAGAAATTGCCAAGACATCAGCAGTGCGGGAGGTGTGTTTACATCTTTAGAAATTCCAGACAAGGCGAGATGTCAGCTATTCTAAGCAGACCTAGCCGGAGTATGTGAATGAAATGTATGGTCCTGCCGTGACAACAGCACAGAACCACTATCTGTGGATGTACATATTTTATTTTGTATGCAGAACATACAGAAATATTTATAAAATATATCTTGTGCTTTTCTCTATTCTACTTTATATATAAATATATCTATTATAAACAAGCTTAACAATAGTATGAAATAAATGCTGAAATTACTCAACAGTGCAAAGAAAAGAGCTTATTATTATTATTATTATTATTATTTTATTATATCTAAATCTATAACATTGTCTTCTGCTTGGACAGATGTCTAATTTTCCGTTCCACCATTCCCCGTCTCCCCGGTCCATTACCTCCTACATGTGATCAGTTAAAAAAGATTAATCACAGATTAATTGAAGCAGAAGTAACCAACATTTAGTTGAGTGAGGCAGATGCATACACAATAGAAGAGAGAGAAACTATGCTGTTTTCGACAGGTTCTTATACCACCCTCATTGCCATAATACCTGAGTGCCTTCACATAGTGCATTACACGACACGTCTAACATCTTTCCCATCTGGTTTGTTCTCTCTCACATCCTCTCTCCCGGGGGACAATTGTGTGCATGCTGTGGAGTGTTTTGTTTGGGGGGTTTTGATTTTTTTTTTATTGTACACACTGCTCTGTGTTTATATTAGAGAAGGCAAGATTGAAGAAGTGCATCTGGCATTTGGAGTGAACGGTGGTGAGTCTGGGATGGTGCTTAGTCCCTGCGGGAGTTTGTTCCACAGTCTGGGGACAGCACAGATGAGCTTTACCCTTATTCAGTGAGGGGGGAAAAACAATAACAGGAACTGTGAAAATGGCAAAAGTGCTAAATGACTTTTTTGTTTCAGTTTTCACCAAAAAGGTTAGTAGCGATTGGTGTCTAATGTAGTGAATGCCAGTGAAAATGAGGTAGGATTAGGAGCTAAAACAGAGAAGCAACAAGTTAAAAATTACTTAGACAAATTAGATGTCTTCAAGTCACCTGGGTCTGATGAAATACATCCTAGAATACTCAAGGAGCTGGCTGAGGAGGTATCTGAGCCATTAGCGATTATCTTCGAAAAGTCGTGGATGATGGGAAAGATTCCAGAGGACTGGAAGAGGGCAAATATAGTGCCAAGCTATTAAAAGGGCAATAAGTACAACCTGGGGGATTACAAACCAGTCAGCTTAACTTCAGTATCTGTTAAGTAATTAATTTGCACACACCTAGAAGATAATAAGGTGATGAGTAACAGTCAGCATGGATATGTCAAGAAAAAATTGTGTCAAACCAACCTAATAGCTTTCTTTCATAGGGTAACAAGCCTTGTGAATGGGGGGGAAGTGGTAGATGGTAGTATATCTTTACTTTAGTAAGGCTTTTGATACTGTCTCACATGACCTTCTCATAAACTACCGTAACTAGGGAAATACAGCCTAGTTGGAACTACTATAAGGTGGGTGCATAACTGGTTGGAAAACAGATAACCAGAGAGTAGTTATCAGTGGTTCACAGTCATGCTGAAAGGGCATGTTGAGTGGGGTCTTGCAGGGATCAGTTCTGGGTCTGGTTCTGTTCAATATCTTCATCAGTGGTTTAGATAATAGCACAGAGAGCATGCTTATAAAGTTTGTGAATGATACTAAGCTGGGAGGGGGTGCAAGTGCTTTGGATGATAAGATTAAAATTCAAAATGATCTGGACAAACTGGAGAAATGATCTGAAGTAAATAGGATGAAATTCAATAAGGACAAATGCAAAGTACTCCAGTTAGGAAGGAACAATCAGTTGCACACATACAGAATGGGAAGTGACTGCCCAGGAAGGAGTACTGCAGAAAGGGATCTGGGGGTCATAGTGGATCACAAGCTAAATATGAGTCAACAGTGTAACGCTATTGCAAAAAAAGCAAACACCATTCTGGGATGTATTAGCAGGAGTGTTGTAAGCAAGACACGAGAAGAAATTCTTCCGCTCTACTCCGTTCTGATTAGGCCTCAACTGGAGTTTTGTGACCAGTTCTGAGCACCACATTTCAGGAAAGATGTGGACAAATTGGAGAAAGTCCAGAGAAGAGCAACAAAAATGATTAAAGGTCTATGAGGGAAGATTGAAAAAAAATGGGTTTGTTTAGTCTGGAGAAGAGAAGACTGAGGCGACAGGATAACAGTTTTCAAGTACATAAAAGGTTGTCACAAGGAGGAAGGAGAAAAATTGTTCTCCTTAATCTCTGAGTATAGTACAAGAAGCAATGGGCTTAAATTGCAGCAAGGGTGATTTAAGGTTGGACATTAGGAAAAACTTTCTGTCAGGGGGGTTAAGCACTGGAATAAATCGCGTAGGGAGGTTGTGGAATCTCCATCACTGGAAATTTTTAAGAGCAGGCTAGACAAACAGCTGTCAGGGATGGTCTAGATCAGAGGTTCTCAAACTGTGGTCCGCAGACCACTAGTGGTCCATGAGCTCCATTCAGGTGGTCCGTGGATAGTCCCCTCTAAGGTGCGCGCCTGTGCGGCCGCACACAAGAGAATGAAGGGCCACCCACCTAATTAGTGGAGTCGCGCAGGCATGGCTCCACTAATTAGGTGCCTGGACCCTGGAGAAGACGCACATGTAAGATGAGATGGTGGCCTTGGCGTGAGAAGAGGGATTGGGGGGAATTTGGGACATATGGGGCTGCGGCGGACAGAGAAAGAGGTGACTTTCCCCAGCTCCAGGGTTGTGGCTGCCAGGGAGAGATAGCCCTCCTTCCCAACCTCAGCTCTGTGGCTGCTCTGGCGGGGGAGAGACCAACGGTACAAACAACATTTGGAAAGATCCAGTGGTCCGCCGAGACCCTCAGCAATTTTCAAGTGGTCCATGAAAAAGAAAGTTTGAGAACCACTGGTCTAGATAATACTTATCCTGCCATAAGTGCAGGGGCCTGGACTACATGACCTCTTGTGGTCCCTTCCAGTCTTACAATTCTATGATTCTATGGTAGGCATAGGTGCTGGAGCTAGAGGCACAGGGGATGCTGCAGCACCCCTGACTCTTGAAGTGGTTTCCATTATACACAGGGTTTACAGTTTGGTTCAATGGCTGTCAGCACCCCCACTATACAAATTGTTCCAGCGTCCCTGATGGTAGGAAGTTCCAAGGTGCCTGAGAAGCAGAGCTGTCTACAATGGTCTTCATCCTGGAGCTTCAGTCAATCTCTTAGATATCCTGGGCCCAAGCCATTGAGAGCTTGACGATAAGGACTAAGGCCGTCAACATGGCTCTGTGTTCTGTCGGGGGCCAGGGAAGAGAGCAGAAGATGGGCGCAATGCACTTGCAGCAGCCCACATTGGGGAGGAGACGCTGCAGTGTTCTGTACCAGCATGACTGTCCCAGATGGCTTCCTACCTGCAATTAATACACCACACACACAGTCCCTAAAATAAATCTACGAATCTATAAACAGCAGCCTTTCCTGTTTCAAACCAGACTCAGGAAGACACTGCAACTGAGTGGTATGCAATTTCTAAATCCCTTAGAGGGACAACAGAATTTCACTGACTGTCAAATACTGTATCATGCGCATAACATACAGAGGTCTTTTGGGAACCCCGTGAATGCTTCGGATTCTTAAATGCCTTGAAGCCCCACGCCCAGATTGCGGTTGATGCTACCGTGCCTTTGCACCACAGTGGGAGTGCAAAGGGGCTGTAAAGGCAGCTTGGCCAGCTAGCTGAGAATTCACCCATCCTGGGGGAGTCCCTGGGTGGTGCCCAGCCAACATGATGCCCCTTCTTTGCAGTAGATGGGGCCATGGCTGGGTGGGAAAGGGAGCACTGCAGGTGTGTCAACCCCTTAAGGACCATTGCAGTTGGCGTAACTTAGAGCAGCCTTTGGGGCAGGGGGCTGTCACAGACGCAGGGAGCCAAAAAGGTGGTTTTGAGCTACCTTTACCTTCTGCTTTTCAGCTGCACTGAGCAGAGCGTATCCTCAGCAGAGAATTGAGTCCAGTGTTGGGCAAAAAAGGTGCTGAATTGATCCCTGGGTTGTTTTGTTATCAGCCTACAAAGCCCATTGACAAAAGGTGTAACTCACCCCAGTGAGGAGGACCAATGCAAATCTCTGTGAACCACGAAAGCCCTTACGTCCAGATGGGCTCCAGCTGCATTTAATGGCAGGACCCCCAGTGCCTCACTGGGACCAGAATTTGGCCCATTACTTGAGATTTAAACTGGCGACTCGACTACTTTTTAAAGTTATTTTTAAAAATTCCACTTTCTCAGAGGGTCCCTATAAACAGGGTGTCCTGATTTAAGACAAACACATTTGCTTAGATTTTAGTCTAGAAGGGCTTTTCTGTTCCTCTGTTGATGTTTATAAGGGGCTTTATAAAGTAGCTGACTAGACAGGTGAAAATGACTATGCACAAAACGCCACCAAATGCACAAAGGCACCACACTTCTCCACCACACACAATGTCTTTCATTGCTCACTACCATAGGTGTTACATGTACAAAATTTGCAGACAGAAATGCAATTGTCAAGTTGATGGTGTGGCCCTTTAAGAAGAAACTCACTGGTGGCAGAGAGATTTGTACAGACTTTCTTGACTAGGATAAATTTCACCCACAGAGCATCGAAGGTCACCTCTAATGACAAACCAAATTCAGCAGTCCCTGCTTGGGATTTCTAGAATGGTAATTCCCATCTCAGAAGAATCAAGGTCAATGTACTATGGCTTGCCAAGATTTAAGTAAAATCCAGCTTGCACATTTATCAATACAGTTTTTTGCATCCCAAAAAATACTACTCAGGTAGGTTAGAGGTGCCCCATATTTCAAGGAATTAGTCAACATGTTACACATCATGCCTGATTCACCATTCCATGGCATCAATTTTATCTTGGTGTAATTCCACAGAGGTCAGTTTCAGTGGAATTATTCTGATGAAAAATGGAGTAAACGAGTGGATAGTCAAATTCTCTCTATTATAGATAGATATAATAGAGTTTGACTATATATATACACACATACACAAAATTAAGTGCAAAGTAAAGCACTCAAAGAGATTTATTCAGCCCTCTTGTGCACATACGTTATGATACAGTCGTTAATTACATGATCACATATTGGTTTTTTCCACAGGACCCTGCCTCAATCACTGCAGAGGATGGATGGGACTCACCGAATGGCTAGCTATTCAATATTTCTCTGTATCACGAGATGTGGGCCCGCCCCCTCCTTATTTATTGAAAACCAGGCATTGAATACAGAATTATTAATTTCTTCATGGGCTTTTCTATGTAAAGAATTTACCATCACAATGCTCTTGTGAGGTAGGGAGATCGTATTACCCCTGTTTTACACCTGGGGCCAGAGGCATAGAGATTAAAGCCAAAATTGACCAAAGCATTCACTAATTTTGGATGCCAATTTCAAACACCTGACTTTTCAGAGTACTTAGCATTTTTCTCACACGCTGTATGTTCAGAGTACAGTTACCATTGACTTCACTTGCAGTTGTATGGGCTTCCCACCAGACCTCAAGAGTACGTCTACACAGCAAAATTAGTCTCAGAGCCCAGGTCAGCCGACTCGGGCTCACACTACAGGGCTAAAAAGAGCCGTGTAGACATTTGGGATTAGGTTGGAGCTCAGGCTCTGAAACCCAGTGATGGAGGAGGATCTCAGAGCCCCGGGTTCAGCCCGAGCCTGAATGTCTACACTGCTATTTCAGCCTTGCAGTGAGTGGCCGAGTCAGTTGACCTGGCCTCTGAGACTTGCTGCTGTAGAGGGTTTTTTTACTGCGTAGACATCCGTAGGTGTCTCAAGGCAGGTAACCAGAAAAGGAGGAACACAAAAGTAATCATGGCAGGTATGCATCAGAAGAAGTGGGCTGTAGTCCACGAAAGCTTATGCTCTAATAAATTTGTTAGTCTCTAAGGTGCCACAAGTACTCCTGTTCTTTTTGCGGATACAGACTAACACGGCTGCTACTCTGAAACATGGCAGGTTCGTGACTCCCACATTTGGGGAGGCTGGGCCTGAGCGCTGGAAGCTCCTTAGAAGTGTGTGTGTGGGGGGAGGGGTGGGGGGCCCACCAGCACCAAGACCGTGGCCCTGCTCCCTGCTCTACCCCAGGCCCTGCTCCTGCTCAGCCCCCCCCCCCCCGAGAGATCCCCTGCCGTTATGCCTCTCTGCCCCCTCCCTCAAAGGCCCCCTGCCCACCACCCATACCTCTCAGGGGGCGAAGAGGCATGAGCAGCAGGGGCAGGCACAGGGGAGGGGCCGAAGAGTCGTGAGAGGCAGGCGTGGGGGGCCGCAGGGGAAAGGGGCAGAGAAGCATGAGCAGCAGGCGGGGGAGGTCTTGGGGGAAGAGGCAGAGGGGTGATGGGAAGAGGAACAGTGTTTGGCAGGGCCGCGGGAGACGAGCGGGATGCGGGATCGGGGCCTCCAGGTGGAGCATGGGTGGGGCCACAGTCCAGTCAGTGGCACTCCAAAGGTGGCAAGCCGGCAGCGTGCCTCCAAAGGGAAGGGCACCGCATCTTATTTGGAGAGACTTAGCCTCCCCAAGCCTATTATACCCGCCGCCCATGAAAGTAGTGGCCCTAGGGAAGAAGTTGGTTTAATTAACTTGCCCAGCATCCCATAGGAATTCTGTAGCAGAGGCAAGGAGAGAATCCAGTGCTTCCGGGTGGCATTCAACCATTTAAACCACAAGACCATCCTCTCTTTCCCTGCACTCTCATGCCTCATTCACTGCACACCTTCCAACTTTTGCAATAAATGAGGCAGAGGTCTAGATACTAAAACCTCCTTCACTACACACT
The DNA here is from genome assembly GCF_011386835.1 of Chrysemys picta bellii. Taxonomy (NCBI): domain Eukaryota; kingdom Metazoa; phylum Chordata; order Testudines; family Emydidae; genus Chrysemys; species Chrysemys picta. The sequence goes on from NC_088791.1 coordinate 340,504,885, forward strand.
CTTAATGCAGCCACAGAGTACCGTCCATTATGTGTACTGAATGAGGCAGGGGTCACAGGGGAAAAATAGCATGTGATCATGTAATTAAAGACTGTATCATAATGCAAATGCACAAGGGGGCTGAATTAGGGTTGCACAGGCAACCTTAATTTTGGCATTTCTTAACGTCTGAGTACCGGACTTTGCAACCTTAATGTTCTATTAAAGTAGTTTTTTAGGTTTGTAATTCCTTGGTTTTAAAAAAAAAAAAAAAAACTGAAAAAAGAAACTCTATAATGTGGAACCATGTTGACTGCATTCTGCCCCACGCACAGCCAGTCTCCGCCGTTATCCCCCTGCAGCCTGTCTCCACTTTCTCTTACCTCCTCTCCTCTACACTGCCTGGGACCCAAGAGGGAAACTCTGAGAGCACAAGACAGACAATCTTTCTATTCTCAGTTCTAGTACCTGGCACTACAGCTGCTGAGAAGAGCAATTGAAGGGAAAGTAATGGTCAGCTCTTGCAGCCTTGGGATGGAGCACGTGTAACCCCAGTCATCGGCAGGTGGGATTGAACCAGGAATCCTTGGAGCTTAGTGTATGAGTGTCTACCGCAGGGGTCGGCAACCTTTCAGAAGTGGTGTGCCAAGTCTTCATTTATTCACGGTAATTTAAGTTTTCGCGTGCCAGTCATACATTTTACATTTACAGGGGCCGGCGGATGGAACCCCAGACTGGCAGAGGGCTGAGCGGACCGGCGGCTGGGACCCCAGGCTGGCAGCGGGCTGAGCGGACCGGCGGCTGGGACCCCGGGCTGGCAGCAGGCTGAGTGGCTCAGCCCACTGCCGGTCTGGGGTTCCGTCTGCCAGCCCCGGTCTCAGCCGCCGGCCCCGCTTAGCCTGCGGCCAGCCAGGAGTTCCATCCAGGCCGGCAGCGGGGACCCCAGGCCGGCAGCAGTGTGCCACAGTAAATCAACTCACGTGCCGCCTTTGGCATGCGAGCCATAGATTGCTGACCCCTGGTCTACCGCATGAGCTAAGAGCCTACTTGCTGTTAGCAAAGGCTGTAGAGCAGACTCATTTTCTCTCTCTCTCTAAGTGGTCTCAGCGCCACTAGATGGGACTAGGGTGACCAGACAGCAAGTGTGAAAAATCGGGACAGGGGGGTGGGGGGTAATAGGAGCCTATATAAGAAAAAGACCCTAAAATCGGGACATCTGGTCACCCTAGATGGGACAGAACACCACACCAGGAGGTGTGTGGGTTACACATGCTCAGTGCAGATGGAATCGTTGGAGACTTTAGCTGCCACACAAGTCTCTAGTGAACGTGTGTGAACTGAGATTTTTGTATCAGAGGGGGAGCCGTGTTAGTCTGGATCTGTAAAAAGCAACAAAGAGTCCTATGGCACTTTATAGACTAACAGATGTATTGGAGCATAAGCTTTCGTGCGTCTGACGAAGTGGGTATTCACCCATGAAAGCTTATGCTCCAATACATCTGTTAGTCTATAAGGTGCCATAGGACTCTTGGAGATTTTTGGAGGCTCATAACTCTGTCAAATCTCAGTGGATTTTTCACAGGCATAGCAAAATGCACATCCCTGTCAACAGGGCTCCCCCCCGCCCCCAGCTACACAAATTTATAATCCCTTGCTCCATATTACAGAAGGCACTAGAACTTCTCAACAAAATGGTGGTAAGAATTTTTTTTAACGTATGCAAAACACATATTTTTACCTACTCTCATTTTTTTTTTTAAAGATAGTTTCCCAGTGTGAGGCATTTCAACCTAAATGGTTCAAGCTCAGCAAAGTAATGAGCAATTGAGAACAGGGACTTATACTGGAAAGTGTTAAGCAACCTTAACTTTAGGTTTTGCCACCAGCTCTGCCTCTAATAACTCATTTAACCAGTTCCTCATAGTTGGTGTAAATTGGTCACATTCCATTGCCTTCTGTGGAGCCATGATGATTAACCCTAGCTGAGAATCTGGCCCGTGATCTATAACTATATCCAATGTAGTCTCACAAACATTTTTATTTCAGAATGTTAAAAAAGCTGTTTTGGAAAGAAATTTGTCAGTGGCTTCATAGCATTTGTTTGAAATATTATTCAAGCTTTAATAAAATGATTTGTCCTTAACGTTATTGTGCAAATCCTGGGGTTTAGCTCTTTTCATGCATCCAGCTGGCTCTGTATTTGTGGTGTTTTTTTCAACTCCCTTTTCATCTTATGTTATTTAGGCTGCGCTCCTTGTCTACATGGATTACATTTGTTATAGAAAACTCCCAACCGCTTGTTTATTTTAGACTGCAAGATGGAAAGTGCCTTAATCATACTACAGCAGACAGGGCAAGGGTGTTCCACACCCAAATACAAAAGGCCTTTGAGGGGGGGGGGGGGTTGGGGGGAGGCAAAATCTGAATACAATTAACAATGCCTTTGTCAGGAAAGTGATAAAAGAGTCCCAGAGGGAACATCCCTGTTTCCTGTTAGAAAACAGACCCTGAAGACAACCACTAATGTCTTCTGAGTTAACCACTGTTTGGTGCTTGCTTGAAAAACACATCCAGCCACTTTGCTCTTGCTGCTGCTATCTGCTCAGCAAAAGGTTGAAAAGGGAGCTCTGGAGGTATGTGGTTACCCAGCTACTGGTGAATACAATTCTGGATTACCACCCAGGTGCTTTTTCTTTACCTTCGGACGCAGCAGCAATACAAAGCAGAGATGGAGGCAGCTCCTCCTCCCCTGCTTTCCCTCAGAGCTTGCTGCAAATATGTTTCTAATGGAATCACTCATGGCATCAAACAAAATCCCAGCAGGAAATGAAGCTTAGTGCAGTGGAACTTTCGTGCACTGTCTGGATTCATTTTTTTCCAGCTTAAAATCTCACCATGCGCGGCTCTTTATCGCAAAAGGCTGCAACGAAACCCCACGCTGGCTTGCTGCCGATTTTACCCACCAACACAATATTTGCATTTCACTGGTTGGGAAGAAGGACATGACACGGTGTAGCTGTGCTTGCCGATTTATTACTGTGGTCTCCTGATCCAAAGGATGTGAAACATTGACCTCTGAAACAATGGGACAAAGAACAAAAACCGAGGGCCACACTTAGGGAAGAAAGAAAAAAAGCAGGAGGCGGAACAGGAAGCTTGAAATCCATGTGGAATTAATGACTTTAACAGGTACAGCGTGTTTCTTCCCTAGGACCAGTTTCATTATTCAGAAGGCATTGATTAAACATCTCAGCAGAACTATGGTTTATTCATTTAGCGTGAAATTCGCCCTCTCGAGGGGGAACAACACAAGGTATATGTACACCACTTAAGACAAGTCCTATCGTTAGGACTTATGTGGTGCATATATTGCTGCCAACTGCCAGCGTTCAAAAATCCTGAGTCAGGCCCCCAAATCATCAGATTAGCTTAAATACCATGAGGTTTTTTTAAAGTACATTTTGGGTTCTTTTTATTTGTCTTGTACATGACCTCAATACAAGAATAAGTGAATGAAATTTTATGGCCTGTGTTCTGCAAGCCGTCAGACTAGTTGATCTCATGGTCCCTTCTGACCTGAAAGACTATGTATCCTTCTGGTTATTCATCCTTTTGGGTTCACATTTTCAAGCTTTTCTCCACAACCCATAAGGGCTGGAAATTTCCAATTCCATATAAAAATGGTAGATGAGATTCTCACATAGCCACATGACTCTAAGAGCCGGGACTTTAAGAAAAAACACCAAATAGCACAACACTTGTGACAAAATTGTGAGAGCTGACAACACAAGACCTTGTACTGCCCTCTGTACTAGGATGAATTTCACCCTTAGTAAATGGATTAAATTTCTTTTATATTATGCTGGTTCTAACTGTGACAGCATTGATTTAAGTGGGACTATTCATATGATTAAGCATGTGCTTAAATGTTTTGCTGTATCAGGGCCAGAGTGGTCAGCATAGGGTGACCAGATGTCCCGATTTTATCGGGACTGTCCCGATATTTCCTTGTTTGTCCCCCGTCTCGACCGACGTGCGGTCGGGACACTGGACAAAGAAGGAAATGCGCCGGAGCCTGAAGCCCGGAAGCTCTCGCACACCCCCCCCCCCTCACCCCCCACCCCGACTCCACCTCCTCCTCCCCCGATTGGCTCCCTCCCCGAATCCCCGCCTCTTCCCCAGGCTCACCATTCCTCCTCCCTCCACAAGCGCTGGAGGGAGGCCCGGGAGACTCAGGGGAAGCGCGGGGCCAGGGCCAGGGTGAGTAAGAGTCCGGCCTGGCCCCGAGCAGGCAGGACTCAGTTGGGTGGTAGGGAGAGGAGGGGGGCGGCCCGCGGGGCCAGGCGGCGGCTATTCTCCCCCCCGGGCAGCGGGACTCGGGAGCAGCCGCTGCTGCAGCTCCCACTGCCGCGGGGGGGAGGAAGCGGCCGATGGCCAAGCTCGGCGGCTGTGGCTCTGGCGCCCCCGAACCCCCCGAGCCCGGGCCTGTTGCGGGGACCCAGCAGTGCGCACGCTGCGCCCAGCCCCTGGCCAGTCGCGTCTGGGCTGCTGCCCAGCTGGTGCTATCACGCGGCGGCCCCGGGGCGGAGGCATCAGCAGCCCAGCCCCATTCGTTCCCCTGCGGGACCCGAGCGGGACGGGGGGGCTGGGGCCTGCTGCCAGCCCTGGAGCACCCACGGCGTCAGTGCCTATGGTCGGCACCCTGGAGAATTGAGTCCTACAAGGGGAAATTACTGATATCTCAAATCTCTTTAAGTGGAAACTGTTGGTAAATGCTGTCCTTTGGAAGTGGAAACTTGCTAGACATTTAGCATTCTATATGTTAGAGTCAGGCCCCAAGTCAAAGTTCAGATCTGATTCAATCGAATTTTCTGAGTGTGGGGATATTTAGATTGGGCGTCCCATTTGGTCCAACGTAAAGCAAACCCTACATTGTGAAATACAAATCTGGACCCAAATACCTTCAAAAATTCAGTAAGTTGTGGGCAGAGGGAAGGGATGGTTTCACAAGCAATGTTGCGGCCCATCTCTACTGTTTACAATTAAAGAATTGCTATTCTCCGTCAAACAGTGTTGTTGCCCAATTTGCTATTTGAATAATATAAAGTTCATTCAAAAGTATTATCTATGTAACCTTTCTGGCAGGCGCCAATGGGAGTAACAAAGGCCAGGTTCAAACTGTCTAGGGGTCCTTTGTCTAAAATAAAAGTGTGGCTCGAGCACCTACCCAGAGCCATACTTCTATTCTCGCTCTAAGAAATTAAAATACAACCTCTTGTATTTTCACCTTCCTCTTGCAAGCACTCAGCAGGCAATTGGGAATAGGGAACTGGAAGTATTTTTTTTATTTGGGGAAAAGGGAAAACAATAGAAACACGTTAACTTTCTATGTATTTACACACAAGAAAATGAGCAACCCACATCCATGCATCAATCCCCACAGTTCCAAACAATCACCGGATTTAAGGAGGCCTGGAACTCTTAGTCTCACCATGACCCATACATACTTAAAACTTCACTCATGGGTCCAACTAGATTCAGTGGTTGTTGCGGCGCGGCCTTCCTCCATTGGTTGCCCAGAAAGAACCACTCTGCCAGTGCCTATGTGCCGCTATTGTAGCTGGGCTGGTGGGCCAGGACACTGTGAAGTCAGCTCTGTAGTGCATCTATCAGCGGTGCTACAAAGTCACCTCTGCACCACTGGTGGTCCGGTCATGTCTTACCTGAACCCTTCCTGTATTGTTGTTTACACTGGCAGCAAAATCAGTAGGGAAACATTTACCTCCTGGGACAAAGCGCGTATTCCAAATGATGAATTGTAAAAAGCCAAAAGAAACTTCAAAGAATAAAACTGATGGGGTTGAATAACAGAAGCTGAGACGGAAAAGACCTATTGAGCTATGTAGACCTGCCAGCACAGGATTGTTCATTATAGAACATTTCCTAGTGCTTTAATTGGTCTCGTTTGGAATAGTGACGGGGGTTACCCCACTTCCCTTGGGAGTCTGTTTGACAAGCTGGAAAACTTTCCTGAAAGTCAGCTGAAATGTTCCTCTAATTTCATCCTTTTATCCCTTGCTATGATCCCTTGGGCCAGTCTCAAAATTCATCTCCATTCTTGTGGCTTAAACCCTTCTAATACTCTTAAGCACTTATGTTCCTCCTTTAGCCACTGTTTATACCAGCCCAAGTGTATGTCAGGAATGAGCTAGGGAACCACAAAGAACATGCGTTTGAAACAGTCTGGAGCAGCAAGCTTAGGCATTGAGGCATCTCAAAGTGCCTAAATGACCCAGGCTGGCAGGAGGCCGGGCCCCAGCAAGTGCTCAGATGGCAGAGCAAGCCCGGTGTCTTCTTCCCCAGGTGGGACGTGAACTCACACAGATGCACTTCTGAAACATGGGTCCTCGCTGACCGAGGGCAACCACTGTGAGTGGGTGAGCAGAGGGGGGCACAGTAGAGGAACTTTTGGTTGTAGAACTCAAAAAAAATGAGGCAGAAGACTCTGCTCCATGCTCTCTGGGGTGGGTGTCCTGCTCACAGTTTTAGGTTTATGAATCCTGCTTGTGGCATTTTCCCTAATTAATGTCAGGTGACTTCCCTCCTGTCATTAAAAGTTCCTGTGCTGGTGAGTGGGGAAGTATTGCATCTCAGAGGCGCCCAAGGGCGGTGTGATAATTTCCCCAGGTTACTGAGTGGGGGCTCGAACCGGTTCAGTGTTGTGTTGTTGGAAAGGAACCGCTGGGTAGTGAACCCGGCCCTGGTTGCTGCCGGCTCCACCTGGCAGAAGGGTTACAGATACAAACCTAATCTTTCCAAACCCAGCTATATAGCATGCAAATATTCCCAGTGGCTGAATGCTACACTGGAAAAGAAACACATCATTGTATGGGTTGAATGTGCTGCCCTTTTTTGTGCCATAATTCCTAGTGAAGTTGAATTTCACCTGGTCTAGAGCTGAAACGTTGTAAAAGTTTCACCTGGTTTTTATTCAAAACTCTGGCCAAATTTTGGACTGCAACCTGACCTAGGCTTTGGATTGCAATGAAATCCAGAACCAGTACTGCTGGGTTTCACAATCAGAGTTTTGCATAGCTTTAGCCAGTGGTAGGTAACACAGCTACAATATGTTAGTGATCCAGCCCATATTTATCATCATCCTGTAGCTGGAACTGACAGGAAAATAGATTAAAGTCATAAAAACAGAGGAAGAACATCTTCCCACGACGTTTTTTTAAAGGGCCGAAGTTTTCAACTAGGATTTGCCATGACAGATTAAAGTACATTTTCAGACTCCGCTTCTTAATGGGCTACATCTGCTTAATGTAATTTTGCGTTTGAACTGGGTGTCTTGTCAGGAACAGTGCCGTCTGAGCTGCATTCAGCAATATTCACTTTCCCCAGAATCAGATAAACTCAGCCCAATAAATTAATTTTACTGCTCTCCTTATCACCCTGTTATCATCCCGAGTGATTTAGTTTGTGCTTCACAAACTGAAATGAAAGAAGCCAAACTCCCAAATTGAATAAAAAAATACTTTTTTTTGGAAACACTTAATCTAATGATGGATAATTATTCTGAGCTCTATTTTTTCAGGATGTTTTGTTCAAAGGAATCTATTTCGTTAGGAAACTGGTGCCCAGGCCTCAGCTGGTGAGAATCAGCAGAGAGATTTATAGCTGTTAAGGATCTGACCCTTGGTGTTTTTAGTATGTCTGTCTTGTGACGTGCCCCACACAGCTGAGATATTATATTAGCCACAGACAATTTTTTTTAAACAATATCAATACAGTTTTATTTTATGGAGCATGTTTCATACATACTATATCCTAAACTCCTTCACATAACTAAGCAACATGGGAGGAAGGATGGTTCTGTGGTTGAAACACTGGCCGGCAATATTGGTTCAAGCTCCCTGTTGAGCCATGGGCAAGTCATTTAACTTTGAGGTGCTGAATGCTTCTTATGACATACTGACAGCTCAAATCCCGTAGAAGGCAGTGGTAGATAAGGGTACCTAATGAGCCAGAGGAGGCACTCAAAACCTGGCAGGACTGGGCCACAGGTAGGGAGGTCAAAGTGGCAGGAGTTGGAGATAAGTCGCTAACCACCCAAGGTGAGATTGTGCAGAGAGGAGCTCAGTGCTAGATGGGTGGAAAACCGGAAAATGTATCCGGGCTTACCTGAAAATTTGCTTTCTTTGAGCAATAAGGTCCACAGATCCATGACAATGGATGCGTCAACCTGCCTATTAGAGAACCTGATATATCAGGTACTGGCAGCAGGAGAAAACCTGCCTCCTGAAATTTCCTCCAGCTGAGGTAATTTTTACAGCCAGGATGATACAAATCTGCTTTCCAAAATTAGAGATGGTGTTAGATATTCTTTGAGGGAAAACATGACAATTTCTCCTACTGCAGAGCATGGTAAATTCCACCTGATGACAACAAACCCAAATCCTTGGATGTCCATTTCCATCTCTGTTCTGGATGACCCATTTGTCTCCAGGGTGGGCTGGATCTGTGGACCTTATTCCTCAAAGAAAGGACATTTTCAGGTAAGCACAGAAAATGTTTCCTATTCTTCATGCTAACTTCAATGAGATCCACTACAATGAGATTTTCATAGCAATGTGCCTCCAGGCTGGGCAGCAGGATCATCCTTGAAATATGGGCATTCAAAGTTAGGTATATGATATATTAATATTTCGTCCATCTTCCCCTGGAGACTAAGGCATGGAAAGGACTTTTCCACTAAGGCATTGGCTAAGACTGGATGACCGCTATGCAGAATTTGGTGAACTATATCCAGGAGACAGGATTACTCTGCCCTGAGATCGTCAGTGCTCCTAAGAATTGGACTTTGATGCTTAATGAAAGGAGGACTATCTACCAGATTTACTTAGGGAATGAATGCTATGGCAATTGTGCAGACAAGATAGTAGCCATCTGGATTCCACTCAAATGGATAGGGCGTAGAATGACACCTCCTATAGGGATTCAATCTGGGCAGGGCTAGAACAAGCAGGATGAGGTTCCAAGGTCGTCCAGTATGTCCGTGTGTGGTGGCAATAGCGTGGGTGCCCTACGGAAGTGTTCCATGCCGGGATTTGTTCAAAAAAATCCTTTTCTTGACCATGCTGAGAACGTTATACAATAGAGAGCAACAGAGGGTCCTGTGGCACCTTTGAGACTAACAGAAGTATTGGGAGCATAAGCTTTCGTGGGTAAGAACCTCACTTCTTCGGAAGGTTCTTACCCACGAAAGCTTATGCTCCCAATACTTCTGTTAGTCTCAAAGGTGCCACAGGACCCTCTGTTGCTTTTTACAGATTCAGACTAACACGGCTACCCCTCTGATACTTGATACAATAGAGACTTGCCCGTTGTGCTTGGGCACTCTTATACACCCACCACAAAGCCCTCCTGCAGGAACTCCAGCCTATGTTTCACTGGTTTAACAGTGGACTATGGACTTTGCATCAACCAGCAGAATAAGGTCTATTTGTTGAATTCTCTTTTGGGGTCCATGAGAGCCACAATCCCCTCAACCAGGTGTTGATTTTAAATGTGTCTGGAGCAGGACTGGTTTGCCATAGCAGATCTCCTCTGGGAGACAGGGACCTCTGCCGATCTAATGCTAGGTTAATCAGGCCTGAGAGTCACACACTCTTCAGCCAGTCTCACTGCTGCTCTCCTGTTCCTATCTTTTGTATTGTCCTGGAGAGCGGTGGAAAAGATGGAGAGATATAGGGAAGGTGGGGCAGAGACTGGAGTGCACTGGGACTGGGGGAAGGGTGAGGTAGAAATAAATAAATGGAGAGTCAAGAGCCCCTTACTGTTTTCCATGTCTGGGTCATTATAGCTATCTCCCGCGGGGAGGAGGTGGAGGCAAGGCTTGGCGACCTGCAACAGAAGCTGGGAATAATAAACCTGGACAAGGGCATGATGACCTGCAGCAATGGCTGAGGAGGACAACCCACTACTTTCCCAGTCTTTTAGGCATGGCAGGAAGCCCATATCCCTCCATTACAACATCTCAGGGAGCAGGAGGAGGGATGTATAGTTATAGCTTGTCTAGAGCAGCTGCAGATCTCCTAAGAGTAGTTTCACAATCCTCAGTATTCTCTTGCCTGGAAGAGTCTGTCTTTCTTCTTCTTTTTTAAGTGATTTGGGCAGCTGGCTTTCCTCACCTACATAGGAAGAAGTCGCTTTCTGGGAGTGTGTGTATACACACCCCTTCAGGAATCAACACATCTATGGCCTAGTCTTTTCAGCACTGATCTGCCACGCTGCACTCTGTGAGGTGAGCAGGGGAACCCAACATGGAGGATTATCTGCCATGGTGCGAAGATGAGCAGAGGAACTAATGAGGTGGCCCTCTGGGTGGCTAGAGCACTGGACAGTGACTTAGGAGACCCAAGTTCTAGTCCTGACTCTACAGAGTGAAGAACCTGCCTGAAGCCTGGGAGGGACAGAGTGGTCAACTGGGCATGCCCCAGGACTGGAGCCCGGAGGAGCACTGTGCCAGGGAGGAATCTCCTGAGAAGGACAAACCGCAGCTGGACCCAGTATCACTGCTGCCCAGAGTTGTATGGGGCTGTGAGTACTGGGGCTTGTAACTTTGCATTGGAAATAAAGAGAGAGGCTGTAGCTAGTTAAGTGGGGAGATTGTCACTCTGTGTGGCTTTGCAGAGAGTGGCAGAAGAGGGGTTTGTTGGGGAAAGTTTTACTGGTGCCGAAGACGACCAGGAGCACCCAAGACTCATCACAGGACTTGAACTCTGCCCAGGACTCCTGAACTCTGTGTGTGGACACATTGCTCAGTGTCTGCCCTTTCAGACTGTGCTACCACTGGGCTTGCGGGGCCTTGTGTTGAATACAACCCTGTTTTACCTCTCCCCTGTATTTCCCCCTGTTGTTTTCCTCCATTCATCCCTCTGTGAATATCCTATGTTCACTGTACTATTCTGGCGTTGGTGTTCACTTCGGGGGGGTTGGAACAGGTGCCCTGGGGTGGAAGGGACTTTCCCTGCTCTGTTCCTACGCACGCACCTTCTCTTAGCCAGAGCTGCCTGCAGAGCAGATTCCATGTTGGCCACCAGGGTGCTAAAGTTACATAGAGGGGGCAGCAGCAGGAACACACTGGGTCCAAAGGCCCCTGACCACGTTCTCCAGTGTTGGTAGTGCCCATGGTGCTTGATCTGTGACCCCTGGGGAGGAGATGGCTGAGCTCTGCAGCCAGAGGGGCAGTTGCTGGTGCAAGTGATCGGGACTTGGGCGCCATCTTCCATCTGGTGCACTGCCCTTCTGGCTTCACCCCGCTCATGGAGATGGGGCTGCTTCTCTCTGGAGCCAGTTCTTTTCCAATCCTGCCTGGCTTCTTTCCTGCAGGGGCAAGATGACCTCACTCAGACTGAGCTATGAGGGAAACTGCTCTCAGCCGACAGAGCTGGCCAAGCACCCCAACAAGACATGCGAGAAGTGGGGAGCAGGAGACACAGACCTTTCCTTTTGCCTCTGGCTTTTCACAGCCTAGCTCGCTCCCTAAGCCTGCAGGGGCACCTGCCGCTGCAAGCGCCTCAGAAGGGGAAGCGGAGCAGAGGGAGCAGTCTCCCCATAACGCAAATGCAGCCAGGGGGACACGGGTGGGAATCAGACGGACACATCATGGAACCGAACTGTTAGTCTAAAAATTGGGAATAAAGTTTGGAACTTCCCTCAGAAAAGCTGTACGGCAGGGAGGGCTGGGGAGCTGCCAGCAAATGACAGGACTGGATCTGCCCCCAAGCTGCAAGCGGGCTGAAGTACCCATTGTAATGCAGCTGTGGGCCTCAGGACAAAGAAGAGAAACGCTCAGATAGCGCTGAAGGGGGTGGTATTTCATCAAATACCTAGATGAAAGGAAGATAGATTGGGCCTGATTCTCCACTTCCTTGGACTGTGTGCGGTCAGGAACACAAAGGGGTTATAAAATGGCATCAAGTTAGAATGGTGGCATTTTACAGCCTCTCTCCCTTTGCTTTGCACCAATGTAAGTGACTAAAAAGAATATCAGGCCCATAGAGTTGATTTGAGTTTGTGACATAGACTGAAGCAAGTCCGAGCAGGGTTTTAAAACCAAGGTAAGCAGTTTTGACCTGACTCTTGAAATGAATGGGAAGCCAACAGAGTTATCTGAAGATGGAGTGATGCAGATTGGACTGGATTGCTCGGTCTGTGTGAGACGGCAGGTAGTAGCCTTATGTACGTGCTGGAGTAAGGAGAGTTGGTAATTGAGGAGACCCCAGAGAAGAAAGTTCAACAATCAAGGCAAAGGGGGATGGAGTTACAGATTGCTTCTCAAGATTGTGTTTTAAAATATAATCTGATTGTTTTTCAAGCCAAAAGGTTTCCGGCCTTGGGGGTTTCGGGCGCTGGAGGTGAAGTGAGGAGACATGTGTAATGGAATTTGAAAACCTTGCATTTCAATTCCAGGTTTCAAAAATGGGTCAGTTTCAAGAATGACTTTTGTAGTTTCCACTTTGAAACCAGACTTTGGGGGAAAAGTCGCCTGTTTCCACTAACAACGGAGCCTAATTCTGAGCAAAAACCAAATTCAATTTCCAACATCTGACGTTTGGAATTCGAAGTTTTATTATGGACGACCATTGGTTTGCGTCAACAATGTGCAAAATGTCAAGTTTTCTCACATTTTCACCGTGGAAGCAGCCATTCTGTAGACATAACATGAAGAACAAGAGTTCCAGAGGGCAAAATGGCCCAGAACGATGTGAACAAATCCTGCCGAAATGTCACTTTCACACAGCTCTAGGAATTGTACTGCCATAGTCTCACTGATCGGTGCTCCATGAGATGGTGCAGAGGGGAATGGGCCCATGACTAGCTCATCCCTGCCTCTTGGGGGCACTGTACACCTGGTCACCACAAAGGAGAAGTCCCTGTGCTCCCCACCAACCACAGGGACTGCAACTGTGACAGAACCTTGCACGAGCTACACAAAGATATGCGGGTGGGGGGGCGCCAGCATACCCATGTCAGGTCTGCCACAATCTTCCCCATTGTATTTCCTTTTAATGCAGGGCAGCCCCTTGTATCATTTTGTGGTGTGTGAGCACCTAGGGAACAACCAGCTGTTCCCTAATGACTGTATTATCTGGCATCCCAGTACATGGGGTGCTAAGATGCTCTGTGCTTCTAGCCCTAATAGAACAGCTAGCAGCAGAGGGAGGGACTGTCTCCTGGCCTGACCAGCCTTTGGTGTACTAAGGGGGCAGTGGCATAGCCTGAGTTTTCCCCTGAAACACCTTTAGGAAGGGGAGCAGGCAGCAGGCCAGCCCATGTCTGAGGAGGGCTCACGCCCCAGTCTACTGAAGACAATAGTAAGGTTCAGTAGCCCAAGGCAAGTGGGGGTTTTCCTGGAAATTTTGGGGCTGCAGAATCCCAAACCTCAGTGCAAGTCAGCAGGGTTGGTCCCAACCCTAGGGACCCGTTTACAGCCCAAGCCAAACACCTCAGCCCTAAAGCTGTCCCAAGGGTACCATGAATTGACACTATTTGCCTTATGTGGAATGGGTTGCAGGGGATTTGCTGAATGCAGCCTGATTGCCATGTGTCTTATGATGAAAACTGTACTGCAGCCATTAAGATAGCATTGGCTCCTCCAGATGTGACAGTAAATCTGCACAGGCGTACATTTTAACAGCCTGCTAGCTTAAGAAGACATTTTATGATCTGGATGTATGAGGTTGTTTAGTGTCGGCGTAAAAAGAAATGGCAAACAGCTCCTACTAAATCTTTGTTTGAGTGTTCACTAGCCAGGCTATGGGTCAGTAACCAGTATGGGCATTTGGGATGTATTAGGCCATCTTTGCATCAGAGTAGGGGCTAGATCATCAGCTGGTGTAAATCATACCAAATGGACTGAAGGTGAAAAATCCATTGCTATCCACATACTGCACAGACCACAGTGAGAGATTATGCCATACATTATCAAAGAAACTGAGGAACCACCTGATCAGCATCCTATACAGCAAACAGAAAAACATCAAGAAAGAGCTCTCCAACCTGGAGACTTTCATAAATAACCAACCCTCCACACAAATGGACTTTACTAAAATAAGACAGGAGATCTACATTACACACTTCACCTCTCTACAAAGGAAAAAGGACCGTAAGCTGTCTAAAATCCTACCTGCCACATGGGGCCACAACAGGGGTACCCCTAACTCACCCAGCAATATCGTCAATTTATCCAGCTACACACTCAACCCAGCAGAAGAGTCTGTCCTATCTCGGGGACTCTCCTTTTGCCCCAGCACCCCCACGAACATGATACAGTTCTGTGGTGATCTGGAAGCCTACTTTCGCCGCCTCCGACTCAAAGAATACTTTCATGATAACACTGAACAGCGCACTGATACACAGATACCCTCCCACCAACAACACAGGAAGAAGAACTCCACATGGACTCCTCCTGAGGGTCGAAATGACAGTCTGGACCTATACATAGAATGCTTCCACCGACGTACACAGGCAGAAATTGTGGAAAAACAACATCACTTGCCTCATAACCTAAGTCGTGCAGAACGCAATGCCATCCACAGCCTCAGAAACCACCCTGACATTATCATCAAAGAGGCTGATAAAGGAGGTGCTGTTGTCATCATGAACAGGTCTGACTACCAGAAGGAGGCTGCCAGACAACTCTCCAATACCAAATTCTACAGGCCGCTTTCCTCAGATCCCACTGAGGAATACACTAAGAAACTGCACCATCTACTCAGGACACTCCCTACACTAACACAGGAACAAATCAACATACCCTTAGAGCCCCGACCGGGGTTATTCTATCTACTACCTAAGATCCACAAACCTGGAAATCCTGGACGCCCCATCATCTCGGGCATTGGCACTCTCACTGAAGGACTGTCTGGATATGTGGACTCCCTACTCAGACCCTACGCCACCAGCACTCCCAGCTATCTCCGTGACACCACAGATTTCCTGAGAAAACTACAATGCATTGGTGACCTCCCAGAAAACACCATCCTAGCCACCATGGATGTAGAGGCTCTCTACACAAACATCCCACATACAGATGGAATACAAGCTGTCAGGAACAGTATCCCTGATGATGACACAGCACAACTTATTGCTGAGCTCTGTGACTTTATCCTCACACACAATTATTTCAAATTTGGTGACAATATATACCTCCAGACCAGTGGCACCGCTATGGGCACCCGCATGGCCCCACAATATGCCAACATTTTTATGGCTGACCTGGAACAACGCTTCCTCAGCTCTCGTCCACTCATGCCCCTTCTCTACCTACGCTATATTGATGACATCTTCATCATCTGGACCCATGGGAAGGAGACCCTGGAAGAATTCCACCATGCTTTCAACAGCTTCCGCCCCACCATCAACCTCAGCCTGGACCAATCTACACGGGAGGTCCACTTCCTGGACACCACCGTACAAATAAGCGATGGCCACATTAACACCACCCTATACCGAAAACCCACCGACCGCTACGCCTACCTTCATGCCTCCAGCTTCCACCCCGGTCACACCACACGATCCATCGTCTACAGCCAAGCACTGAGGTACAATCGCATCTGCTCCAACCCCTCAGACAGAGACCAACACCTACAAGATCTTCACCAAGCATTCTCAAAACTACGATACCCACACAAGGAAATAAAGAAACAAATCAACAGAGCCAGACGTGTACCCAGAAGCCTCCTGCTACAAGACAGGCCCAGAAGAGAAACCAACATAACTCCACTGGCCATCATCTACAGTCCTCAGCTTAAACCTCTCCAACGCATCATCAGTGATCTACAACCCATCCTGGACAATGATCCCTCACTTTCACAGACCTTGGGAGGCAGGCCAGTCCTCGCCCACAGACAACCTGCCAACCTTAAGCATATTCTCACCAGCAACCACGCACCGCACCATAACAACTCTGACTCAGGAACCAACCCGTGCAACAAACCTCGATGCCAACTCTGCCCACAAATCTACACCAGCAACACCATCACTGGACCTAACCAGATCAGCTACAACATCACCGGCTCATTCACCTGCACGTCCACCAATGTTGTATATGCCATCATATGCCAGCAATGCCCCTCTGCTATGTACATGGGCCAAACTGGACAGTCACTACGCAAGAGGATAAATGGACACAAGTCAGATATCAGGAATGGCAATATACAAAAACCTGTAGGAGAACACTTCAACCTCCCTGGCCACACAATAGCAGATGTAAAGGTAGCCATCTTACAGCAAAAAAACTTCAGGACCAGACTCCAAAGAGAAACTGCTGAGCTCCAGTTCATTTGCAAATTTGACACCATCAGATCAGGATTAAACAAAGACTGTGAATGGCTATCCAACTACAGAAACAGTTTCTCCTCCCTTGGTGTTCACACCTCAACTTTTGTGATCATACTGAAAGTTCTGAACCTGACACAAGGAGAGAGCCCAGATGTGATATGAATACAGGACTTTTTGCTGGTACTTTTTGACATAGAAACATGACCATCGAAGAGAGGAAACAGTGAAGACTTACCAAGGCCCCTTCAATCACCCATTCGCTCCTACTGGATGATTCCACCACTCAGTGATTCAGAAGGTGAAAATCCCCTACCAATATGCCTCAACATTTCTTTTAGACTTCAAAATGTGATGATCTGGTAAGACCTGTGGAAGCCTGATCAAGAATCAGCCTGGTCAAGTACACTTAAATATCCATGGTTAAGTGTCCACTACAGCTATCTACCCTGAGGTGCAATTAGTTTCCTTACATCTCAGTAATGATGGATTTTACCTCTTGGGGAAGAGGATTCCAAACTTTGATCACCCTCTGGGACAAAAAGCCCTACTTGTCTTTAATCCAAAATGTGGAGATTTCAGTTTTCCAGGAACGCCTTGTTATTATTTATAGTGCAGCAACATCGAAAGGCCCCTACTGGGATCCAGGTCCCATTATACACGGTGCTGTACATACGCATAGAGACAGTCCCTACCCCAAAAAGCTTATGGTCTAAACAGACCAGAGAGGACACTTTACAGGTAGAGTTCTGAGGCACACAGACAGATTCAGGGACATGCTCAAATTCACCCAGGGATACTGTAGCAGAGACAGGAATTGAAGCTAGAGCATCCAAGTCCTAACTCAATGCCTTAACCACAAGACCACCCTCCTATACATCTGCAGGTTGATGCTCCGTTCAAACAGCTCATCATCCACCAAACCATTACGTTTCAGCAGCTACAAAAAGCTCCCGTCGTACCTTTCTCTTCAGCAAACAACACAAGCTGAAACTCTTGTGACTCTCATTACAGCCAAGACGCTCGCTATCTTTGATCAGCGTGGTTTGTGTCTCTAGTAACCATACAGTTTGTTTTGGAGTCTTTACTTTTGAAATCCCTACAGACTTTAACATGTATTTCATGAGAATCGAATGCTGGTGAAAGATGCCCGGTTGACACTGTTAAGAGTGAAGTCTTTGTTGGGTTATGTCTACACTGCCCTTGGAGCATGTGTAGACATATCTGAGCTAGCTTTAATCTAGCTAGCTCGGGTGCCAATAGCAGTGAAACCATGTTGCAGCTTCACAGATGTTGGTACCTGAACTAACTAGATTAAAGTTAGCTCCGATATGTCTACACATGCTGCGATCACGCCTCCGATTGCCAGGTAGACACACCCTCTTTCGCCAAATAACAGGTACAGCATGGGCAGTGAAAGCTTCTTTCCACAAAAGTGCCTCAGTGCTGACCTCTAGGGAAGAGAGGGGAATTAGTTCTGCTTGGCCAGTTGCATAACAGCCAGCGAGGGGGCTTAGCAGTGGAGAGTTTGGGTTTGTGAGGTAGGGTGACCAGAGGGCGTGTGTGAACAATCGGGACAGGGGGTGGGAGGGTAATAGGAGCCTATATAAGAAAAAGCCCCCAAAATCGGGACTGTCGCTGTAAAATCGGGACATCTGGTCACCCTATTGTGAGAATACATGTCTTCTTGGTACTGAACCCAGACCAGACAGTGAGTCAATGACAATTTTTGCCCACTACCAAGCTGGCCTCGATTTGACTCAGCAACCAAAAGGCTTCATAGCCAATTGCTAAGCCCCCAAACCACCCAGTCTATCCCCTCCTACCTGTTTGTGCAGCAGTCAGCACAATGCCTGCCCTCCCCCTGCCCATCTGACTGGAGTCCCTGGGTGCTATCCAGGGCTGGCTCCAGGCACCAGCCCAGCAATCAGGTGCTTGGGGCGGCCAAGGGGAAGGGGCGGCATGTCGGGCTGTTCGGCGGTGGGTCCCTCTCGGAGGGAAGCACCTGCCGCCGAATTCCCACCGAAGAAGATAGTGGCGCGGTGGAGCTGCCGCCGGAGTGCCGCCGATCGCAATTGCGATCGCGCCTTTTTTTTTTTTTTTCCGCCGCTTGGGGCGGCAAAAACCCTAGAGCCAGTCCTGATGCTATCGTAATACAAATTAATAATAACCCTCTAACTCACAGTCAGATTGTACCTTAGAAATGCCACACACTTTCCCAGCCTTTAGGGATTTCCCCAAATCCTACCCGTTCAGAGGAAATTCCCTTGTTGCTTATTTTATAAAAATTCAGCTGCTTCTTGTATTGTCCCTTTACAGAGATTATCTCAAGGATTTCCCTTCAGTTCAGGGCTGCAGCTTGTGCAATCTTGACCTATAGTATGAAGAGCGAAGCCAGAGAATAAAATACCAGGGCACAGCATCGTCTCCAGCTAATATTCCACTGGGGTCAGCTAAGCGACCAGAAGGGAAATCCCTGCACAAATTAAGGAAATTGTAATACCTCTCTTGTTCTAAGAGGCACTCCCATCAGAGTCAGGGCTCACTTCCAAAAGCATAGGCTGGCCTCCAGCATCAGGTCATTGTTATTATGCAAATATTGAGTAGTGTTGAAGGAAATGGCAATAAAGTATTGTCAAAGGAACAGAAAATATTGAGTTTGGGTTGCAACATCTGAAGCCAGAGGGTGAGGGTATTTTTGCATCAGCGAGGTGACTGTTGCAAGCCAGTGGCAACAATTGAATTTTTTTGTTTTAACTGAGGAGTTTTAAGAGCTGGCGAAAATTATGGAAACACTAGCTAGTGTATGGAAACTTCTTATTGTCCAGGACTTGGGTCATGTAATGATCCCAACAATGCTCCAACACATACAGCAAGACTAATAAAGATCTACCTGGCAGGAACAAGAGAAGAATATTACACATTACGGACTGGCCCCACGAATAAAAGGTCCGGTTGGAATAATATTGGGAAAAGATGGGAACGCTGTATATAATGTAGTTCATGAAAAAGGCAAAGCGCACAACCAAGAATTATGAGACAGAAATTGTGTAATGGGATATATAGGGCAAGGAAGCATCTGGTGCAAGGTTATGGGCCAAATTCAGAGGTGACGCATCCGGTGGTATAAGTTACACATCGGTGAATGCAACCGAGGTTAAATGCATGTAACTTACCCACGGAGGGTTCAGGAGGAGGTCTGTGTAGGCTGTACAACCCCGCTGCCTAAGGGGACTGAGTCTGGGTAACATTTGCCCTTCAGGTGAATCCATGTGCCTGTGCAGCAGAACCAAATTAACTCCTCACAAACCGGGCTAAAAAACTTTGACAAGTTTCCTTTATGCAGAAGCTGCTATTCACCCTTAACTAAAGCGTGGCTATGGCAGCACCTTATGTTATAATATGTAAATATTGAGGCTGCTCAGTGCCCGAGCACACCAAATCCTCAGGGTGCCAGCAGCGTTCCCAGTGTACTACAGCCAATAACTACTCAGACATGGCTAAGGGAAAGGGTATTTACTAGGCTGGAAGGAAAGGGGAAGGTTGCAGATACCCTAAGTACAGAGGCTTAAACAATCACAGTTCAAGGTCAGCAACAGCAGTAAATGTTTGGGTCCCTGGCAGGAGCGCCGCCAGCTTTTCTGCCACCCTAGGCGGCGGAAGGTCCCGCCCTGAAATGCCGCCCCCCACAGAGGCAGCGGAAGGTCCCGCCGCCGAAATACCGCCGCGGTTGCCGCCCCCCAAATTGCAGCGCCCTAGGCGCCCTAGGTCGCCTAATGGGTTGCGCCGGCCCTGGTCCCTGGGGCAATCCACTTGAGGGTCAGGGCTCTTCAGGCTTCATGACTGGGGTGTCCTCTCCTGTCCAGTTTTATTCAACCAAATAGAAGTTTGTATTTTTCCAGGCCAGGCTAGATTAGTGTCTCTCATGGGAGTCCCTCTGCACTTGCTCCCTGCCCAGCTGCTGCTGCTCCCCCCCCGAGTTCCATTCTGACCTGCACCCAGCTCTGATGTCCAGCAGTCACACCCTGTCCACTCACGGCTCTGTGCATGGCTCCTGGCGGCGCCTCTCTGCATCCAGATTCTCTGCACTTCCTGGCTCACCGTGCCAACAGAGCCCTGCCACTTCCTGGCTCAGGACGCTTCCCCAGCCAGGGGAAAGGGAAATGCAGTGGGGAGAGGGCCGATGTGAGTTGTAGTCACGAGCTTAGTAGAGCAATCACAAGAGCATATATATATATATATATATATATATATATATATATATATATATATATATATATATATCAGCCAGAAGTCTGCCCTCAGTTCTAGTCAGGTAATCCCACTGAAGCCAAGAGATCAACCAAAAGCGGAGTTTTGCCCTGGGGTAAGGGCTACTTTAATTTATATCCTCCCTTTCATGCTATACCCCTCGCCTCTGGGCCTTCAACATGTAAATTACTCTAGCCTGAAGTCCTGTATGCGACAACCACCTTGGCAAGTAGATGTCAAAGGAAGGTGTTTGCCAGCGGCTATGTTCGAAATCTCCATTCATCCAAATATGACTTTTCTCTTTGCCCTTTACGTGCGCACACACACACACACACTACCGTGAGGTACAAATACCTGTTCAGCCCTATAGTGGTTCCAGAGTATAGTAAAGATCTATCCACATTGGACACGCTTTAATGAAAGGGTCCCAGAGGAGATGGTGGGGACAGGTGGGTCATTTTTGCCATTCAGTTTCCTTTTATTTGAGGTCTTTCATTTTAAATTTTGTTCATGGTTGTTTCAGTTAGTATTAGCTTGTTTTTCTTCCTTGCTTCTTTCACCAGATGATTCAAATGCTCAGAAAGCTAAAGGCTCGATTTTCAGCCAGGCCTCCATTTGGCTTTTGCCTGGGTCTGTGAAACTTTGCATATGCTCTGAAAGCTGATAAAATCTAGCACAGAGGAAGGATGACCTTGCAGTTAAGGTCTAGCCTCAGTTTTTGGGTGCTCAATTTGAGACACCTTAAAGGGCCTGCTTTCCGGAGGGTGGATGCTGAGAATTTTCTTAAAATCAGGGTCTTTTAAGGTGTCTTAACCTGGGCACCCAAAAAACGAGGCATCAAGAATCACTAGCTACTTTTAAAAAACGTGGCCTATCTCTCTGTGCCTCAGTGCTCCGTATTTACAATAGGGATAATAATCTTTCCTTTGTCTGCCTGGTCTATTTAGATTGTAAACTCCTTTGGGCAGGGCTTAACAGAATGACGGTTTGCTATTGGTTGTGGACACTGTGCTACTGTAATAAAAATAACCCACACTAACAAAGGCCTGCATTGCCCAGGGAGAGTTGTATGCAAGAAAGAAGCACATTTGGCTAAACAGGTTTTGCATGTGCAGATTCTATCACTTGCACGAGTGCACCAAAAATACACATCTGGTGGTGGTGGTGGTGCATGTCCCTGACTGCTGAAAATCAGGTCGTACCAGACAGCTGTCAGTTATTTTTCCTCACATAATGAATGACATGCCCTGCTGGGGTGTGGTCCAGTAACTCTTACTCATGCAGTAACTCCTTTCTTTATGTGCAGTGCCCTATTGACACCAAAGAGACTATTGCCATGAGTAAGGACTGCAGGATCAAGCCCTTAAGACCCATGCAACTGTTGCAAAAACCAGGCATGCAACCCATAGATATCTCATTACACCTGCAAACTGCAGAAATAGCCCTATTAAATCCACAGGTGGGGTGGCACCCCTTAGACACAGGAGACTTACCCTGCCCTAAGGAGAGCTGTTGGAATGTCAGGCGGGAGCTGCTCCGATGTCGGGTTTTACATTAACAGGTTGCTCATTAAAGAAGTTGTCAGTTGTTGGAATCTGCTCTCTGTCTGAAGCTGCATGGTTCGTAGACTGAAGCAACACAGGTGGGAGAGAGGGTTCTCCCTTTTCACCCCTAGCACCGTTAACCTCTAGGTAAAGGCTAACGAGGCAAGAGGCGACAGAACCAAGCCTTTGTTTTCAGAGACACAATTGGGACAATATTTGTAAAGGTCGCGAGCACCGTTGCGGGACTGTTAACAATCAGAATGGAAAGAAGTCGTGAGGAATTAGGGGAGATAGGAGGGGAGACGGAGTGACATGCTATCTTTTGTCTATTTAGATGACAAACTCTTCAGGGCCGGGGCTGCCTCTTGTTAGGTATTTGTGCAGTGCCCAGCACACTGGATTCCTGATTTCAACAGAGGGCTGTAGGTGCTAATATAATGCACACAATCAAAGGAATAATGGGCTCTAGACTTGTTAATGTCATTTCCTTACTAGCCTTGTCTGTTGAAACCTGAGTTTTAAAGTGCTGGTGCCTTTTTCATTGTAGCTTTCATCTTTTTTTCAAATCAATAAATGTCCCTGCACTCCTCTGTCTGGAGGATTCCTCCTTCATCTCCTCACTGACAACCCCAGTCAGAGCCACCTCTGCAACGTCATTCGAGCCAGAACATACTTTGCTCTTGGCCCGTTCTCAGCCTCATAAATTCCTGGCAGGATTTGGGATGCATTTCTGTTTGAAATAGCTCTCCACTCCACCGTTGTATTTATAGAGATTGCTGCTGCCTCTGATCTGGGTCCAAATGTTAGGGATAACTGCACCAGGAAGCAGGACACATCTCGACATATTGCTTGTCTGGATTGCTTTAATTTCAAGACCATGGGTGTACCTTCACTTACGGGTTTTAGTAGCATAAATGCATTGTTCAGGGGTTTTATTGCTTTTGTTAGAGGGAATTATTACACTTGCTCCTAAGGACAGAGAAGTGAATTAGATGTTGGTGACTTATTAATTCAGGAATCCTGTACCTAAAGGATAAGACCAGAGGTTCCCAGTTTTTATTTTCTGCTAGTTGAAACAGAGCCAGGTAACGCACATGGCTCTGCGTTATGGGGGGCCCCCCGAAACAGCGACTGTGCAGCCGTGTTGGTGATTGCTGAAATGACACAGGAACAAGGTGTTAATGCTGGGGTGCTGGCAATCTGGGAAGCAGCAAGGAATCTGCAGACATTCAGCAGGATGGTGGCTCTCACTCGAGAAATGCAGACTCGGGTCACGTCGCTGGGAATTTAACAGTAGAACTAGGTGATGAGCGCGCCGGGAATCTAGAGATTCGCCGTGTCTGAGCTGAGGGCTAACAGACAGTGACTGAGAAAATACACAGGGAGCCTGAAGCAAAGCCCATTGATGTCAGTGGAAGAATGCAATGGGCTTTCAGATGTGGCTGTAGGTGAGGCTGGTGGAGAAGGTGGGGAAAGGGGGGAAAATTACATGCAAGTGCGTTTACAGCTGTTCATTAGAGCTTAACTGAGCAAGTTCAGATAATGCACTGCTAGGGCCCTGCTAGGAAGGTCAAATAATCTAGAATAATCAGAATAGTGTTGCCCTTGAAGACTCAGAAACTACATATTGAGCAGGAAACAGGATTAGGCTGTCTAATCGGATCTAGCAGCCATCACCATAGGATCTGGTACTAACCCAGTGTCTATGCACCATCCACAGCAAATAGAGACAGGGTAAAGTGGGAACTCATTGAAATGATAGACAGGGCCTTCTCCTCCTCCCATCAAAGTCAATTCTGATCGCCATGACTCTGGTGTAAATGAAATCCAAATCTGGCCCAGTGACTTTGGCCCTGATTCAATAGAGTACTTAAGTACATCCCCATTCAGGAAAGCACTTAGGTTAAGCACATGCGTAAGTGATTTCCAGAATAGGGGTGCCTTTCTGATTTGAGGGCATTGACTCCAATGGAGCAGGACCTGGCCATTATTTAATCATCGAGTGATCTAAGCCTAGGTTTGAAAAAATTTAGACTCCTCAGATTCAAATCCCTGCAGCACTGACTTGGCCCTTCGTCCTTCTCTGGGAAACTGCATGTAAGTGCTGCAAGATCGGACACCATGAGATATGGAGAGAATACGAGTCAATGCTTTCTATAAGCAGTTCAATCTGCTTGATTTAGCAAAAAGAAGACTGAGAAGACTTGACTACGGTGCGTAAGTACTTAATGGGGAGAAAACACTGTAATAATGGATTCTTCAGTCTAGGGGTACGTCTACACTACCCGCCGGATCGGCGGGTAGTGATAGATCTATCAGGGATCGATTTATTGCGTGTAGTGTAGACGCGATAAAATCGATCCCCAATCGTTCTGCCGTCAACTCCGGAACTCCACTGCAGCGAGAGGCGGAAGCGGAGTCGACGGGGGAGCAGCAGCGGTCAACTCGCTGCCATCCTCACGGCCAGGTAATCGACCTAAGATACGCCGACTTCAGCTATGCTATTCGCCCCCCCCCCAGTGTAGACCAGGCCTAGTGAAGAAAGGCACAACAAGAACCAGTGGCTGAAAACTGAAGCCAGACAAATTAAAATGAGCATAAGGCAAAAATTAAAAAAACCAGTGAGGGTAATTAACCATTAGTGCAAACTAGGGGAAGCGGTGGATCCTCCAATCTTCAGTCAAGACTGGGTGATGTTCTGGAATCAAATACCACTTATTAGGCTCAAGACAGGGTTAATTGCATGAAATTCTATGGCCTGAGATATACAGGAGATCAGCCTAGAATGATCTAATGGTTCCTTCTGGCTTTAAACTTTGTGAATAGAGCGATACTAGGTATTGCATGGAAATACTTGTACTTACACGCTGTTTAAACTGATGAAGAAAGTACAAGCGAAGCAGATACAGATTTTCCCCTTGGATTCTTATGGCTATTCTGCATTTACTATTTGTCCCTAGCAATTTTTACCAGAAGCCAGATGCAATCCTGAGAAATGTGGGCCGGGTAGCTCAGGGATCAACTAACGGATCACAAGAGCCTTTTGTATTTGAGGTTAGTAGTGACTGAAAGCTGTTTCCATCTGATGTCTGCTTGGCTACCTATGTGAAACGAATTGTTGGTCTTCTTAACCCAATTTCTAGTGAACACTGGTCCATACCACAAAACTGTCATCACATTTGGTGCTAGTTGTTGCCCCAGCCTACAGCCTCTGCCAAAATGCCAAGGATTGACCCGAACATGGAAAATAAAAGACTTTCTAAGCCCCTCCTCCAGAATGGTGGAGCTGGTGGGGGGGAAAACACACAGACACACCGTAAGAGACCGTCTCTACTACGAAAAGCTTACACTGTAAATAGACAAGGCAAAGCTTTGGGGGAAAGGATGTTTGAACTCCATTTTACTGTCGGGGAATTGAGAGAGAGAGAGAAATTCACCCTCTCAGTGTCACGGAGGAGCAGGTCTA
This sequence comes from Chrysemys picta bellii, assembly GCF_011386835.1. Taxonomy (NCBI): domain Eukaryota; kingdom Metazoa; phylum Chordata; order Testudines; family Emydidae; genus Chrysemys; species Chrysemys picta. The sequence goes on from NC_088791.1 coordinate 340,530,472, forward strand.
TGGCAGCGCTGGGAATTGAGCCCAGCAGTCTAGAGCAGCGATTCTCAAACTTCATCGCACTGCAACTCCCTTCTGACAACAAAAATTACGACACGACCCCAGGACTGAAGTCTGAGCCCCGCTGCCCCAAGTGGGGCGTTGGGGGGGAGCAAGGCCAAAGCCCAAGGGCTTTAGCCCTGCGGGGAGGGGCACGTAACCCGAGCCCTGCCTCCTGGGGAGGAGGGGCATGTAATCCAAGCCCCGCCTCCCAGGACTGAAGACAAAGCCTGAGCCCTGCTGCCCAGGGCTGAAGCAGGTTGTGGGGCTTGGGCTCAGGCCCCAGGCGGTGGGGCTCAGGCTCAGGTTCGGGCTTCGGCCCTGGGCCCCAGCAAGTCTAACGCCATTAAAATGGGGTCGCGACCCACTTTGAGGTCCCGACCCACAGTTTGAGAAGCATTGCTCAGGAATCTAAGAGTCCAGCAGCTAAACACAAAGGCCAGCCTTCCTCTGAGCCGAGCTGCTCACCAGACAACACCAGCTGGTAGGCAGGTCAAGCTGATGCCTTTACCAGCTCTAAAATCACTGAGATATAATTTTAAAAATATCCCTCCCCCAAAAAGTGCAACTCAGAAAAGAGAACCATCTCAGCGATCTCTTGAAGCTCGAAAGGAGCCTCACTTGCACTGTCTGATTACCCACAAAATAGTCCTGTTATTAAAGGAAATGAAAATAAAGGCGCACATAAGATATATGGCGAGAAAGACTGGGATCAATGCCAGAAGCGCTGATGCTAATCAATTCTAAATAATTTCCAAGTTCAATATTCTCCTCCCCTGGGACTGTACCTAAGACACAAAGCCAGGAGGATGTCAGCGCTACAGATTCCAGAGTTGGACTCTAACTCCAGGGAAAGAGAATCTGCAAATATTTAGTCTGTCAGAAAGACTTTTCCAATTAGTGGATCTTAGATCAAGGCCTGAATGATTCTGAGCCATGTTAGGGTTTGGACAGAGATTACACAGTCTCACTGGGGTCATCATTTACTTAAAACTATTAGTATCTGACAAGCATGTGTATTTCAGGGCACTTAAACAAGAAACTGCTTAATTTACACTAACAGTTGTACGGATGGAACCCATTTAGCATGGATTCCTGTATCCCTAGACAGCTGACTCCAAGCCTGAGTTGACTTCGTCATTTCTCATCCTCTAGAAAATTGCTTATTCATAAATAAAAATTAACATTGTTGACTGAAATAAGCAACGGGGCCTTTGTCAGGGAAGACGGGGTGTCATCACCCACCAGTGCTATGACTAGCTTTGCTCTATTTGATTATTACTCCTATTACCGTTGCTGCTAATGTTTACACATACGTTCGAGGACCGAATTCGGAAATAAGGAGGAGGGAGGAAGGAATGATGGGGAGGCAATAGAGGCCTGCGTGAGCATTCTGGGTAATGAGCATCGCTGGTGTCAACCTGATTGTGAGAGGAGAGTCAGGCCCACTCAGATTATTTGTTCATTCATGGGTTAGTTTCTTTTTAGAGTGGTGAAAAATAGCAGGGAAAATAACCTCAGTTTCACTCAGGGCCGGCTCCAGCATTTCTGCCGCCCCAAACAAAACAAAACAAAACAAGCCGCGATCGCAATCACGACCGGTGATGGCAATTGGGGGAAGGAAAAAAAAAAAGCTGCGATCGGCGGCGGCAGGTCTTTTGCTCCTAGATGGAGTGAGGGACCTGCCGCCCCCGAATTGCAGCAGGTGCCGCCCCTCTCCCTTGGCCGCCCCAAGCACCTGCTTGTTAAGCTGGTGCCTGGAGCCGGCCCTGGTTTCACTAGAGTTCTCTGGTAACTGGGAGACGGGGAGGAGGGACTAGTCTTCTAAACTCATCTGAAAAGCTGTCCCTTGGCTATTTCTGGTACAGGCATGCTCTATAAATGAGACAGATCTATAGATACACATATACGCAAATATTTAGTTAATGATAAGGTGCTTGTAGGTGACGCTCAAGACTAATATGTAGCATAGTTTGGACAACTACAAACTGTACTGAGGTGAAGGAAAGATAGAAAGAATAGTAAGAGGCCAATATGGGTCCATCAGGAGCTTCTTAATGACCTGAAAATCAAAAAGGAATCCTGCAAAAAGTGGAAACATGGACAAATTGCTAAGGAGGAGTATAAAAGAATAGCACAAGCACGTACGGACAAAATGAGAAAGGTGACGGCACAGCATGAGTTATACCTAGCAAGGGACATAAAGGAAATATCAAGAGGAGAGAAAGGTGAAGAAAACTGTAGGTCCTCTACTTACTTGGGAAGGAGATCTAATAACAGATGACACCAAGAAAGCTGAGGCGTTTAATGCCTCTTTTGCTTCAGTCGTCACTAAAAAAGTTAATGGTGACCAGATACTCCACACAATTGATATTAACAACAAGGGGGAAGGAACGCAAGTCAAATTAGGGAAAGACCTGGTTAAAGAATACTGTGATAAATTAGATGCATTCAAGTCGGTTCCATTGAAAGCATCGAGTTTTGCCATCGACTTCAATGGGGCCAGGATTTCACCACTGATCTACTGAGTCCCTGTCCAGTAACCTATGACCAAATTTGCTCAAGAGACGAAGATATGCATTGCAAATGCCTCCAGGCGTATATAACTGGGTTAGACACATTGCTTCCAGTTAATAGTTAGCACCAAGTTTTAAGAAGTGGCTAGTGATTTTGAGGCCATGATTTTCGGATGCCCAATTCGAGACACCTTGAATTTCAGAAAGTGCCCATCACCTGCCCCTCTGAAAATCAGGCCCCTTTAGGGGTGCCCCAAATTGAGCACCCAAAATCTCCCGTCCCTTTTGAAAATGTTGGCTTTAGTCACTTTCTGGAAAAGATATACACAGCCCCACAGAGAAGGGCTTTCATACCACAGCGTTTATCATTCTAGATAATCCCAGTAGTGTAATCCTTACTCTGAGTAATAGAGGGGATTTCTTCTAGAGTCCTTGCCATGAAAGATTGAGCTATTTATAAAACTGTGACATTTTGAAGGGAGACTTTATCTGTCCCAATTGTGTTTCAGATGTTCCATTACTGTTAAACAGACAACTAGGCCTGTTGCACTAATGAACGTTCTTCACCATCCCTGGGTCTTACATAGCATTATTCAGTGCCGGAAGCACTTTAAAATCATTGCACATGATTCATTTCCTACCCACTAAACCTTCTGTATGAATGAGAAAATACTGTAATGCTTAGATGCAGAGATTCTATAACAGATCAATCCATCTATCTATCTCATGGTAACAGGGACTAGGTAACTAGATAGCCATAAGTTTTCTCTACCCCAAACCCAAGTAGCTTGGCTTGGTGTAGGAGGATTCAGAGGAGGCAGCCTCTCCTCCAACAACAGTGTCAGAATGCCTTTGAAGCTACTCTTAACTGCAGTAGTCGCCGCTGCTTTTGTCCCATGAACACTGCCCTTCTCTTCGCTTATCTCCCAAGCCTTACAAAGCTGATCTCTGCAGTGCATAGTATTTGGAGTTCAAGCGTAATAAGAGAGAGAGCCATCAAAGTCTATACCATCATATATCGGGGGTAGCCGTGTTAGTCTGTATCTACAAAAACAACAAGGAGTCTGGTGGCACCTTAAAGACAAACCTCACTTCTTCGGATGCATAGAGTGAAAGTTACAGATGCAGGCATTATATACTGACACATGGAGAGCAGGGAGTTACTTCGCAAGTGGAGAACCAGTGTTGACAGGGCCAATTCAATCAGGGTGGATATAGTCCACTCCCAATAATGGATGAGGAGGTGTCAGTTCCAGGAGAGGAAAAGCTGCTTCTGTAATGAGCCAGCCACTCCCAGTCCCTATTCAAGCCCAGATTAATGGTGTTAAATTTGCAAATGAATTTTAGTTCTGCTGTTTCTCTTTGAAGTCTGTTTCTGAAGTTTTTTTGTTCAATGATAGTGGCTTTTAAATCTGTAATAGAATGACTAGGGAGATTCAAGTGTTCACTTACTGGCTTATATATATATAAAACCTAACACCACCATTTTTTTATTAACTCTTCACTTGCTTGGGAACTATGGTACTTTCCTCTGGGTTTGGGAGGGTTGTTCTTTCATGTTTTGTATTGTACAAAGTCCTGTGCGCACCTTTCAGGCAGTGTGATGTTGGAGTGAGTGCGAATGTTGCTTGTGATAACAGAACGCCTTGCACTTGGTTTTCCTGGTGGAGAGTGGTGTGTCAAGCCTCTATTCCGATGTCTCTCAGTCACTCATCGGCCTGCATTCCTTTTGTGTCCGCTGACCAAGTCTCAGCTGCGTGCATATTTCACCCTCCTTCAGGACTATGTTTATGTCTTGTATTCATAGTGGGTGAATGTATGTACAGTTTCCTGGAAATATACACCTATCCATTGCTACGTTGTGTGAACGAGGATGTATCTGTTCAACACAAATGTGTTGCTTCCAAGTCCATGATTTATCCTGAGGAAACAATTTGTTCCTGACAGTGTCTCCTGTCAGTAGCTTGGGGAGGTCTTTAGCTTGTCAGGCGTGGTAGGCTTTGGTCTTGGTGTGTCTCTCTTCCTTTGCCTTTGTTACTCCTTCAACCGCTGCCAGCTAGAATAATGCTGGGGCTTCCGACACCATAATTCTCACTAGCAATTCAGCTTTGCCATTTGACCGGCGAGAGTTGGTAATAATGTGATGTGACTGAATTCCCATTCCTGGGTAAATTGCACAAATTCACTACAAGTAAACTGGGGCCCGTTGTCTGACATGACACGGTTTGGGGTACCATGCCTGCTGAAATGCTTCGTTGCTTTGTCTGTGATGATTGTTGCAGTCGTGTCTGATAATTCATTTAGTTCCTGGAAGTCTGAACAGTAGTCTACAATAATGAGGTCGTTTGTGTAGTTTGCAGTGAAAAGATCCATTCCTACTTTGCTCCAAGGTCTGTTGGGGATGTTGTGTATTTTCATTGTCTCTTCTTGCTGTTTGGCCTGTATTTCCCCACATGTATCACATCTGTTCACCAGGTCTGGAAATCCTTGGTCATGTTTGGACAGTATATGGTCTTTTTGGCTTTCTGGAAACAGATTTCTGTTCCACAATGGCTCTGATGTATTCTTGAGAGAGTTTCTGTTCTTGGTTAGCTGGGTTTTATGATGCAATTGCCTGAATATGCGATGCTATCTTGTGCACTCAGCGTGTCTCCATAGCTTGTGTCTCAATGATTTCCCGAGAGGAAGGTGGGGCTTCTCACCTCTTGTATTTTCATGCTTTGGAAAGTTTTCTCTGTGTCTGCTTCCCTTATGCCCTGCATCTGGACATGAGCTTGTTCACTAGCTTTGCACAGGTCTCTAGCTCACGGCAGAATTAATGTGGGCTCTGTGAGCAGTCTCATGAGAGCGCCTGCATCTTTCATCCCCATTACTAACGTATCACAAATTCGTTCATCTTTGAAGATTTGCTGATGGCATGAGTTGGCCATTTGGCATAAATTGGCAATACACCAATCTGTTGGGTCTCCAGGTTCTTGATCACAATTGTTGAAAAGATACCTTTCATCTAGGACATTTTCTGTGGGCTGAAAACCCTTTTGGAGTGCCTCTAGGATTTTCCCTGGGTCCTCCCACTCTGCTGTTGACACATCCAGATGCCGTTGGAGCATGCGGCAGCCTTTGCCCATTACAGCTAATGACGGAGCGGCTGTTTTCCCCCGGCTTTTGATCCAGCCTATTGCAATGTCGTAGCTTTCCCATTGTGATCTAAAGAATGTCCAATTGCGAAACAAGATCCCCTTTCAAGTCCATCTGCCAGGGGACAGCAATCTGGTACGCTGCCATGATTACTGCTTTCCCCTTGTTTGTTTGCTTTGCAATATTCTTAGTTCCTGCTTTTCACACACCTGCAGGGAGCTGACTCACTTCTGACACCATGGTCAGTGTTTAGGTATAATAAGAGAGAGAGATGAGACAATGCAACATTTAGGCTTTATTCTTTCCTCCTCACAGGCAGGCTTCTCTCATCAAACAATTCCTGAAAGTAGAGTTCTCTACATTCCGAGGCAGGGCCGGCTTTAGGAAGTGTGGGGCCCAATTCGAACAGTTTTGACGGGGCCCTGGCAGGGATGACTAAAAAAAAAAACCACGTAAAAAAACACGCAGGGCTTGTACTCACCGGGCGGCGCTCTGAGTCTTCGGCGGCGGGTCCTTCACTCGCTCCGGGTCTTCGGCGGCACTGAAGGACCCGCCGCTGAAGTGCCGCCGAAGACCCGGAGCGCCACCTGGTGAGTAAAAATTAAAAAGGCGCCTCTAGCCAGGGAAGGGATTCTCGGCCACTTGCCCCCCCCACTCTTAGGCACGGGGCCCGATTCGGGGGAATTGGTGGAATTGGCCTAAAGCCGGCCCTGTTCCCAGGCATTACCCTATATATCGGCATCGCTTCCCATTAGTATGGTAGTATCACAGGAGGCGCAGACCCCTGCCTGGGCTCCCTCCGCCCACAGCAGAATTACACCAGTTCTGAACAGTGGAGGCCTGATGCAGCAACAGGGAGGGCGGGGGGGGGGGGGTGGTGGCCTTTTGGAGAGTTATTTGTGAGAAGTGATGGGTTCTAGATGTAAAATTAGGATCTAGATCCAGATTTCAAACACCCCAAAGTCCAGCGTAAGATGAATCTTGGCTTTCGGTTCCAGCCCATTATCAAAATAGAGTGGCGGCATTGTCAAATGGCTGGTACACTGGACTGGGATTCAGGAGACCGGGGGCTATTCCTGGCTCTGCCACTGATTGGCTGTGTAACCTTGGGTTCGTCATTTCACTGCTTTGTGCCTCTGTTTCCCTTCCCACCAGCTGTATATCTTGTCTATTTAGACTGTAAACTCTTCAGGGCAGGGACTGTCTCGCCCTATGGCTAGGTCTATACTAAGAGATAGAGGTGTGATTCCCAGCTTGTGTAGACAGACGCGCACTATTTCTCATTCAGTGAGTGTGCCAAAAATATTAGTGTAGCCACAGTGGCACGGGCAGCGCCAAGCGGCAACACAGGCTAGCTGTGCCGAGTCTAAACCCACCTGGACCTCATGTGTGTGTACTTGAGGCAGCGAGCCCATGCTGCCGCTTGCCACTGCCTGGGCTACTGTGGCTAGGTTCCTATTTTTAGCATGCTAGCTTAGCTCCAAGTGTAGACGTAGCCTATGTGTATGTACAGTGCCTAGCACATTGGGGCCCCAATCTCCATTAGGGCCTCTAGGCGCCACCTTAATAGAAATAATAGAACAGAGGCCATTTGCAAAATAAGGATCCAGGTGTGGGTTGGATTTCAGAACACCCCCGAAGATCAGAGATGTTCTGGAGCTGGTGCTGGGCCCCTTTCTATTTATCAGCAATACTTTGCTTTTCAGGGTCATACTTGGTTGCTTTCTTTCTAATTGTTTCATTATAAGCTCTATTACTGACCTGCTAGGTGTAGCCAAACATGTCTGGTGGCACGTGGAATCCTGAAAGAGGATTATGTAGTGAATTAACTGCAGATTAATCTTAATCTGAATTCAATTCAGATTGCTTCGGAGCATGGCGAGTCCCCTCTCTAACCGACATAGTCTGAAGATGGAAACAAGATAGAGACCGCCCCGAACTCAAGCCCTCAGAGGGTTTGGATGCAGAAAGACACTTAAAATATCAGTGGTGAGAGCCCCACGCAGCACTTTTTACTGCAACTAGCCTCAGCCCCCATCCAGCAAGATAAACAAATCATCAGTTCTGAATGGATGCCGCACAGCTGGGCTGCATTGGAGAGCCGTAGGGCTCTCATCGGTGTTATAAAACACACACTAGAGCATCACTACATTTAGGCCACATCTACATTTGAGCTGGGAGGTGTGATTCCCAGCTTGCATCGATGTACCTGAATAGCAGTGTAGCTGGCGTAGAACAGGTAGCAGCTTGGGCTAGTGAGTATGCACTCAGGGGGCCGGGCGGGTACGTGCTCAGCTCGCGCTGCTGCCCATGCTCCCCCCAGTCACACTGCTATTTTTAGGGCACTAGCTCAACCAGAGCTAGTGTGGGTGGATCACCCCTCCCAGCGCAAATGTAGATGTAGCCTTAGAAACAACTCATTGTGATGCAAGTTAAAATGTGGCTTATATTTGGAGCATCAGCTGCAGAGACAGCCGGCCTACATCATCTTACTCTCTGAGCACCATCATTAGTCTTCATAACACTACTATGAGGTGGGGAAGATACTTCCTCGGTTTTACTGATGGAGGAACAGGGAGGTAGATTAAGTGACTTGCTCACAGTTACACAGAGAGTCTAGGACTCAGGCAGGAAGTGAACCTAAGTCACCTGTATCCCAGTCCAGTGCCTTATCCACTTGACTATCCTCTCAACCTACAGAGAACAAACATATAGGCTCAAATTCAGAGTGGTTTATAAATGGGTGCAACTCCACTGGGACAAACATCAGATTTGGAGTAAGTCGAATCAGTTCTACCGAACTTAATGCAGTTGCATCCACTCACACCAGGCCTGAATTTGTCTGAGTGGGGTTTCACCAGGTTACAGAAGAGCTCAGTTTGGCTTTTACATTTTCAAAGAATTGTGTGTGATGCTGTTTCAGTAAGAATTTGATTCAGAATCAGATACTGTCATTCTTTGATGGTACTAGTGAAATTACAATCTCCCTGGTTCTGATACATGTTTTGTGCCAAATTCTGTCCTCCGCTGTGCATCCATCACTTCCTTTCTTTTCAGTTAGAATGATATACAAAAGCATATACAAAGGTTCTGTTGTAGCTAGCAAGGGCCAGAGAGCTACCCCAGTTTGTGTTTGTACGTTTGATCCTTGGCGGTTCCTGTCGCTTTGAGTGGAGGAATTACAATTCCCAGGATGCACTGGGGTAGGAGGAGGAGAAAGAAAGGAAGAATGTGAGCTCTGTGAAAGAGGGGAATAAACCTTATCTTTGCTGTTATCAAGCTTCCCACGTCTTCCTCAAAGGGGTTCAGGTACAAATGGTAGACGCTGGACTAAGCCATTGCCAGTTACTACCTAGCATAATAAGAGATAGCTACGCATGCACCTGATAAGCTAAACAGCAACAAGTTACCAGGGCCACACAATATTTATCCATGGTGTCTAAAGGAACTAGCTAGCAAAAATATGCAATCTCTTTTTAAAATCAGCTCCTAAACCACAAGATTGGCGGGCAGCAAATGTTGCGCCTATCTATATATCAAATGTACCTCCAAATTTCAGACCAGAGCCTCCCTTTAGTAACAGATAAATTGCTTTGCTTCTCCAGAGAAAACTGTGCCTCGCAAATCTATTAGAATTCTTTTAGCATGTCAACAAAATAGTGGATAAACAAGAACCAGTTGATATAATTTAATTAGGCTTTTTACAAATTTCATCATAAGAGGCTATGATTGTCAAATACTATGATGATGAGCACAGCATAAGAATAGAATGGAATAGAATAGAAACTGAATAGTCATGAGGTGAGAGATAAAGTACTGTCATGGATTAGAAGTGTGTTAAGAGACAGAAAGCAAAGAGTAAGAATAAATGGTCAATTTTCAACCTGGCCATAGGTTATCGATAAAGTGCCACAAGATTCCGTAGGGATGGTGTTGTTTAATCTATTATGACCTCGAAAAGAGCATGAACAGTGATGTGGCAAAATCTACAGAATAGTTGACACTCAAATATTTGGGATAGTCAAGTCTGGAGGAGACTGTGAGGAACTCCAGAAGGATCTAACAAGCTTGGTGAATGGACATTGTGATGGCAGATGAAATTCATTGTTGACATGCAAGGTAGTGGACCCTGGAAAGAATAATCTTCCTCTCCTTCCAAAGCCTGTACGATTGGAATCATGATGCTGAGGGCTTATCTAGACAAACAGTGAATGCATAGCAAGCTGGAGTATAAATCTACCTCGCACTTGTCTACTGCGTACTTACTGTCCATGTGGACCCTGCTGCCATGCACTGCAAGTTCCTTAATATGAAAGCAGAGTAGATCAAAGCACACAAGGGGGATTTTAGTGCACAGCAGCAGGTCCATGCAGACAATTGGTGCGCAGCAGGCTCGTGCGAGGTAGAGTTGCCCCCTGGGTTACTTGCATGCCTTTTCAGTTTCCATAAATGTCTGTAAGGTCAATAGAATTGACAACCCCATGCATTCAAAAAATCAAGAGTCAGATCCAAAAAATCATGAGATTTTGGCTTAAAATCATGAGATTTTAGAAAGTGATACATTTGGGTTCTTTTCATTTGTCTTCTGAGCTTTGAACCTTTAGGGTTAAAGTTTTCAATCTTTTCTCTGCAGCCAGAAAGGCTAGAAACTTAGTTTAAAAATGGAAGCTGAGATTCTTTTGTAATCACATGACTAGGAGCCAGGACATCAAGAAAAACACTAAATATCATGAGATTCACCATAAAAATCTCAAGATCTGCAACATCGGATTAAGTATTACAGGCACAAAAGTTCACAGAAAGTGAATTTCAAAGATGACTATAAAGTATTCACCGAAAGCAAATTTTACATTTACATAAGAGTATTTACTCCAGAAGCACATGTTGCTCCTCCATCCAGTAAGGGAACAGAAACCATACGGTGTGACTTATCTGATCAATCACAACTACAGCAACATATCTTGAATTTTGAACCCTTATACCTTAGCACCCACCCCACCCCACCATATATATTCATTGTCTCTGACACAAGACAGAGACATAGTTTCGATCTGGATCTAAACTCAAATTTCCCTGATGTGTGGGGTGTTCAGTTTAGAGTTTTATTTTGTGCTCATCTCTAATGTATATGTTGCTTTGAAGGCCCCAAAGCTTTTATGACCAACTGACAGTATTTAATAACACAAAAATCCGGCGTCTCCAGATGGACCCAAACAGCTGAAAATAATCAGGCGGGAATATTGCCATTGCAACTAGTTCAGTGTGAAACTGCACACACCCACCCCTACACATTTCCCACTTCCCAGAGTCTCCATATTGCCTTATATACCATACACTGCTCTGTAACCTCCTGAGGCCCCTCCCCTTGGCCGATCCATTCCCCCCTTTCAAATTAAGGTGGAAACGCGTGGGACGTTTCGAGTGCTATAATCCTATTTCTAATCCGCCTCGTCTGGGGCCCCGTACAAACCACATTATCAATCTGGCACTCTCTGATGATGGAGCCCACATGGGAGCCTTAGATAATGGATTACAGCAGAGGACATGTACTTTTAAATGTTTTTAAGATGTCTGGCATGTTTTTAAGAGGAGAGGAAAGTGATTTAAGGTGTGGGGGGGACCCAAAGCAACTAGGGCCTCTTGGGGGTGTCTCAGTCACTTTGTAATGATTCCCCCCACCCCCACCCAACCCCACACGGCATCCCCATAGTGGAGCAGGCTTCCATTGGCTGATGGCAGTGAAACGAGCAGCTAATACGCCTTGCATTGCACATGGCTTGAATTACTATTGCTAATAAAACCATTCATCATCAGCCTCGGCACTGAAGATTAAGCGAGTCCTTGCTCCTGAGGATTGAATGATTGAAAGAACGAAGCATTTGCTTCTCTCGCTCACTCCTTTTTTTTTCCTTTAACCTCCCTGGCCCTGGCTTGAGGTCTTGTTGTACAATGAGAGGTCAGCTGCTCTGAGCTCCGTTCCCAAAAATTATCGCCTGTGATTCAGCGATAGTAATAACTGGCCTGTTCACGAAGGGCCCTTTTGAGCATGAGGACTGAATTATCTCTCCGCCTCGAAGGATTTAATCATTCAGCTTCAGAGCGGAGAGCAGAGTGGAAATGCCCCAGCTGTGACCCTTCTGGCTCAGTCTCGGTAGAGTCCAAGTGAGATCCCAGGATATATTTTTTCATCTGACCCTTTGTTAATAGAAATGGCATTTTGTTTGCTACAGTACCCACCCCCCTTCCTGTAGTCCTTACCATGTGCAGCCACCTACCATACAGTGGATGGATTGGCTATTACAGGCTTCTGAGGAGTGATGTGAACTCCTCTCCTGCATCCCTCAGGAGGTCACTGTATGATCTTCCCTACATATCCCTTCCTGGTTTCCCAGAAGCCCAGGAAACAGGATGATGAGGTCTTCTTCATAATACCACATTGCCATGCAACTGGAGACCCAATCTAACACCCGCAGAAAGACTCTTATCAACTTTGGTGGGCACTGGCTTGGACTCTAAGGGTATGTCTACACTGAAGCTGGGAGCGAGCCTCCCAACTGGGGTAGAGAGACCCTGAGGGCTTGAGCTAGCATGCTAAAAATAGCAGCGTGGATGTTGGGGCACGGGCAGGAGCTCAGGTTCTCAATCTTACCCACTTCCCTAGGCTTGAGAGCCCAAGCTCCTGTCCGAGCCTCGCTAGCATGACTTGGTCTACCCAGGCTGAGAGGTTCACGTCCAGTGGCAATGTAGACTTAACCCTGAGAGGTGCTGGGTGCCCTTCACTCTCCCTGAAATCAATGGGTTAATTTAAAGATTTTCAGCAGCTCTCAGGATCTATCCCCATGGCAGGATTAGGAGAATGCAGGCCCAACTGCTGTCAGAGCAGAATCTGGCCCAGGTGAGGACGAAATACCTGTTATTAGTTCGGCTAGTAGGTAGATGACCTGGTATTGTAGCTGCCACAACAGGGCCAAAGATCAGTTATCTGCTGGTTTTAGGACCCAGCCAACCTGTCACTATGAAATATTTCCAAAGCATTCTACACATCCTGGTGCCCAACCTCCCTTTCCTCCCCCAAACATTCCTTTCCTCTACTTCTCTTTCTAAAAAAACCCTACCAATCAAATAAATCTGAGCGCTCAGTTCTCGCTTCCAACTATGCGAGCCCACACTGCACACAGTGCAGGCCTGTCTGAAGCGAAAGCCCTTTGATGCCATTTATTGCCAACTCTCTGAAACCATTCATCTCAGGGCATCCTGGGATTGGTGCCATAAATTCAGCATGCATTAGGCATCAGAGCTGGGGGGAGAATGGGGTATTCCACAGACACAGTGCGTTGATGGTCGTGAAAAGTTGTATTTCCTCACTTTGTGCCAGGCTCTCTCTCCAGGTTATTGAGATGCTCAGGATGCAAACAATAACATTCTCCTCTCTCAAACTCACTCCTCCTTCAGTTAGCAAAACCCTTCTGGGCTTAATTTACCCTTGCCAACAAAAACTGAGATGTTCTGAGCTATGCAAGAGAAAGCAATGTGAATATAGCGATCCACAGGCCCATTTTCAGATGCAGTATTTGTTACGTTGTGTTTCAGGAGGATTTGTATATCCTTGTAACGTACAGGTGATACAATATGTAAGCAGGATCTGAATGAGCTCTCCCCTGATATCTAGTGGTGAGCTGTAGAAAAGGACTTCAGGAGCTGATCTTGTTTGCATGGACACACCCACCCCGCCTAGGTGCTCAGCATGATGGGATTGCTTGGCCAAATGATCACTTGTGGCTGGTGTTGGATCCCCAGTCTCCTTGTTATTGGGGCAGGAGTAATAAAGAGTTGCTATCTTTGTTGTGTGAACCGAGGGCAGCAGAACTGTACCTGGCACACCCCGATGGAGGGACTCACCCTCAACTGAACAGCACTCGCTAGGCAGGGGACATGGGTTCCAAAGCCCAATGAGTTAAGAGAGGGTGGAGATAGGTACTTATATGTGGTGGTGTGGGGGCCTGTTTAATTGTCCTAGGTACTATTGGATCCTTTCTCTCTCCATGGTATAATAAAAGAGCTAATTTAGACTCAATTGGAAGCTTTGTTACACAGTACAGAGCTGAACTCACTAATACCGAGGTCTAAGTATTAGACCTACTTTGGGACAGTGTCTCTATTGCAAGAGTCTGCCCACTATGAGGTGCCCTACTAACAGCTGAAATCACTGAGAGCTGGGTTAAGTGGTGGGCCCTGAAAACATCTTGGTGAGTGGCCAGCTGGGTGACTGATGGAGAGGCACGGCCAGTGGGGTGGCTGGTGGAGAGGCACAGTGAAAGGATGGCAGGGAGGCTGATTGAGAGGGCAAAGCATAACCCCGCAGAGAAGCGTGGCAATTGACTGATGGGATGATGAGTGAACGCCTGAGCAGCATAGCATGTAAGGTGCCTCCTTACCCCCCTTTCACCCAGGGTGGGAGGTGAACTATACAGATGAACCTCTGAACTCTGGGGCTGCACTGGCCAAGGACAGCAACTCTGAGTGGGTTGCAGAGAAGGGGCGGGCATGTTAAAGGGACTTTTGGGTTGCTGGAATTAAGAACCTGAGCGGAAAAGGATGCTGCCCAATTTACTTGGGGGTGGGTCTTTTGCTCTTGGTTTATGTTTATCAACCCTAGTTCCTGTGTTTTCCCAAATGAATGCCGAGTTACTTCCCTCCTTTTATTAAAAGTTTTTGCTACACTCAGGGGAAGTATTTTGCAAGAGGGGAACTATTGCCTCTTAGAGGTGCCCAGGGATGATGTGTAATTATCCCAGGTTACTGAGTGGGAGCTCGAGACGGTTTTGTGTTGTATTGTTGAAAAGGAACCCCTAGAGATTGAACCCGGCCCTTGTTGCTGCTGGCTCCACCTAGCAGAAGGGTTACAAATATAGAGAGGAGGGCCAGATCCTCAGCTGGTGAACGCAGGTGCAGCTCCATTGATATCAATGAAGCTGCACCATATTACACAAGCGGAGGAGCTAGCGCAATGTGTGACGGGTTCTACCCAGGGTGCCACCTGGAACTGGGGTACTACTGAGCCCCCTGACCCACCAGCCTGGGCTCCCTCTCGCACTGTGCTGCTGTGACAAGCTGGAGGGCTTTGCAGCTTGTCACAGCACTGGTGAAAGTGCCCTCTTGCAGTGTGCTGTGGATGCAGGCAGGTAGCACATTCCAGGGACTGCTACCAAGAACACACTGCCCTCAACTTCTGCTAGGTTCACTCTGGGGATAGCGGCAGTGCTCCTGATGAACGCAAGTGACATGAGGGGGACAGAGATGGTGAGATGGTCTCTTAGGGACACTGGACCTGGGTCAGTATTGAAGAACTGTATATCTATTGATTTAGAGATGTAGTCAGAGCTTATTGCTCTAGCACTGGGCACCTAAGAGAAGTTGAAAATGACTGAAGATACCCATGACAGCATGACAGATTGTTCCTGCTCATCTCATTAGCTACATCTGACGGCCATCAAACCCCTCATCACCATCCTTGAACAGTCAGCTAAAAGCATAGCTGATAAACATCTAAAATGTCCTACCACCTGATGGGCCAGATTCTGCTCTCATTTAGCCTGGCCTAAATCCAGAGTAACGCTACTGACTGCAACAGTGGGCTCAAACCCCATGGCCAGGAGTGGTATGAAAAATCAGATAGATAGGGAATCTGGCCCAAATTTATGCCTTGTAAATATGTTATTATTTAACATGCGTTTTTAATCTTGTCACATAATATATATTGCACCTCTAGATTGGCAGTAAATTTTATCTAGTGAGTAACAAAAAGGTGGGGAAATAGATGATTTTCACTACCTTGCTGTGATTTTGTTGTTTGCTTTTTAATGAAAATCTGCCAACTTCCATGCTCACTAAAGTAAGGACTATGGGTTGAGTCACTGTGAATGGTACAGCCAGGACTTTGGGACATTTTATTGGGGATTCACTCTTCCCTTTGAGCCAGGAGTGAGCCCATGCCCCAGCGTAATGTTAAGGAAAACTGCTACTGGAGGTGCTGTCTTTGATAAGATGTAAAGCCAAGTTCCTGGCCACTTGTGATCAGCACAGAATCCAGGCCACTTTTCTTTGCAAGTGTATGTGTGCTACCCTCAACATCCTGGCAAAATTTCAGCTCTGATAAGTACCGTACAATCTACCTACCTCAAATTTCCTTTTGCGGGTTTAGCTGGATAAGATATTCCACACTTCCTGTCCTGTACTGTTGTGTAGAACTGCTGTGCACTGCTTCCTTCCACTCCCGCTGCACTGTTCTTTCCAACCAAGCGTTCCATTTTCACATCTTCTCTCTTCAGCAATAAGTTTGCTAAACAGAGGGTGTCAATGTTTAAAACAAGATAACCAAACTTTCAGAGCTGCCCAACCTCTCAGGATGTCCTTCAGAAGAACTACGGTTCTGTCCTGCAGCCGTTACTCACATGCCATCTGACTGATTCCTCTCGTGTGGCTACATGCTGACGGATGGGGCCCTGTGGATAAGATTCTGCCCTTGACGACACTAGTTTCAACCCAGAATAACTCCATTGACATCAATAGTTACTCCAGATTCACACTGACTTCACTGAGAGCTGAATCCAACCCTATATCACTTCCCCTTCAGTTACCCAGATCACCAACAACTTGGAAACACGAGTGCTTAAAAATCAAGGATTGGGTTTAAATTGTTCTTAAACCAGCAGTTCTTGTTTTATCCTTTTGAATTCCCAAGATTTAATTGTTCTATTCCCCTTACTCTCTCTTGTGTGTTTGGCCAGAAGGTAAAGTAGTAGTAGCTTATCACCAGATGATATTACCTTTCAACTCTTCCTGCTCTGGCCTTAAGAAAAAACTCCCCTACTTGTCCAGTCATGACCTCTCTTGTCCCCGATGGATTATTGCTGCCAATCCACAGTCCGGACAAAACCACGCCAGATGTTGATGCAACACATGAACATTCTGTTCCAAAGCCCTTTTTTATTAGTATTATTATTGCTTTATAAACTACTGAAATTTATGGTTGGAGTCTGGCATGAGGTATCCCCCAGTTTTGGTTCCCCACCCTGGTTTCTGTGTGATGAAGCGGAGATAGCATCTCAGGAGGAGAAAACAGTTCACCAACTTTAAGATTACAAGCCTGAGCCTGCTTGCATTGAAGTCAATGGCAAAAGTCCCACTGACGTTAACCGAAGCAGAATTAGGCCCTTTCTGTCAGTGTCTAGGTTTAAAAACAATTCAGCAATGGTGTGAGGTTATTGCACTGCTTCGCTCCAACGCTCCCCTGGTAAGTTTATGCCCAAGGTCTTGATTTTGGCAAGAATGCACAAGAGTGGAGTTCCCTGCTACCAGGCAACTTGCTTACTTCAGACATATGGAATCCTCCTCCTGCCAAGCTTAGAAATGGGGTTGGTTTTTGTTTTTGTTGTTGTCCCCCTTCCTGATCTGCAAACTGTGTATTATTGTGTAAAGTTCATTGGAACGACGTCTCGTTGCTGGACAGAAGGACTTGCTGTAGTTCTGTTAATGGTGTCAATCCGCTTTAGAATGTTTCTGTTCAAACAGGAAACGATGATAAGACGGTGACTGCCTAGGATTTCATGGCTGCCGTTGGGCTATGCACTATGGCCATTCCATGGTGGCACTGGGACTGGAGCTCAGATCTTCTGGTGCCAAAAGCACAGGCCCTTATCTCTCTTGTGGGGCCTCGGACTCCTGGCTCAGCAGCTGGGAGTCTACCCAACAGAAGGCAGAGCTGCACATACACACTGGCCCGTTCGCTGCAATGGACCAGAACATGCCCGCCACGTCTACACACTGCGGGGATACTTTGCACATGGACCTCAACTCGTCCATGGTGGGGATTGCCCTTCCAGGGGTGCAGATCCTGTTGATCGCTTCAGCCGGAGGGAGCACCCGGCAGTCCAACTCCAGTGTAGCCACACCACCAGGGAGTAGGGGTGCTGGGGACGTAGCCAGGAGCTATGCAGATCCCGGACTCACTGATGGAAGGCCCAGGAAGGGATCCTCACTGAGATTTCTTCTCTCATAGCCCTAGGCGCTGACTTCCTCTGTTCACCGGGGGTGCTCTGCCCCTGCCCTGCCCCCATCCCACCCCTGCCACTTCCCGCCCCTGCTCCTCCTCTTCCCCCTCCCCCCAATGCCTTCTGCACACCGCCAAACAGCTGATCGCAGCAGGCGGGAGGCACTTGGAGGGAGGGGGAGGAGCTGATCAGCAGGGCCGTCAGTGGGCAGGAGGCGCTTGGGGAGAAGAGGAGGCGCTGACCCGTGGGGCTGCCAGCGGATGCTGAGCACCCACTATTTTTTTCCTTGTGGGTGCTCCAGCCCCAGAGCACCCACGGAGTTGGCACCTAAGCTCATAGCCTTCTCCCTCCAGTTTTAACAGCAGAGGGTACAATCCAGCCCAGAACTTAGCAGCTATGATCTTCAGAGCACTTCACATGCTGATCATCGTCACAATGCTCCGTGGCGGGGGCAGCCGTCACTGCTGGCAGTTTACAGACAGGGAAAACCAGGCTCCAAGCAGTTTAAATGACTTTCCCAAAGTCATGCGAGAGCAAGGGTGAGAACTCAGGACTTCCTGGCCCCTAGTTCCCCACTGCTCTCTCTAGCAAAGATGTCTGTAAGGAACCATTCTAGAGGAAGGGTTGTATTTTATACAGCGATGAGTCTGAACCAAACCTAGGATCCAAACGCCCACCCGCATTTTGGCTAGGGCCCCTCTCTAATGCTTATTTGCAACATGAATATACAGTAACCACCTACATCTCACTCACCTAGTTCATCCTATCACACCAATGTCCATCCCAGACCGCTCGTCCCTACCACGCCATAAATGGGTCCCCCGGACCCATCTCTGGCATGTAAGCCATGCAACATCTTTGGGGTTTTTGGTTTGTTTTTTCTTTTATAAACTCAGTGGGTTTATAGCATTTCCTCCTCCCTTGCCTTCTATAGCCACTTTCTCTCTACATCGGCTTATCCAGCCCGGGTATTACACATGTACAAACTCCAGCAAAAACCGCTCATCAAAACCACAATGTGGAAGTGACCCCTGACACCAGCTTAAAATTAAACTGGATGAGCCTAAAACCAGGAAACTGCTCCCCCAGCCTGCTTCGAGTGTAACAAATGAAAAACATTTGGTTGCTATTACTGGTGATTATGATAAGCTATGTTAAAATATGAAGTGGGGGAATTTATCTTTATTTCCTGGGATAGTGCTGATGAAAAATGTGCTGCTCCATCTTGATTTTCAATCATTTTAATGAACTCTGTCATGCATTTATCTTTATTTGGCTCGATGCTTGTAGCCGATCTGGGGGTGGCAGGGAATTGGCGATTTAATTTCATGCAGGTAAGTTTATGAGTTGCCCTCAGATCTGGCCTGATTGAACACAATGAACAATGCAGCATGTCACCCTGCTCCTTAGGGGAGAAGATGCGGACTTCCCCGTCATGGCGTAACCTTCGGCCAATGGTTTACGGCAGTTTTCATTATGATTACAGCTTCTCTCTAATCATCCTTTGCCAAAGCCCAGGGGGGCAAATGGTTCCACAGCCGTCTGTGCGGCTCATTTCTGAAACGAGCATTAGCACTGGAGAAGACAAAAACCAGGTTAAAAAAACCCCTCTCTTCCCACTTCCTCCCCACCTTCAGCAAGTGAAACTACAATAATAGTTGATTAAGATGGTTTTCTTGTGCCTAAAGAGGATCCAGACAGGGTGGGGTTGGAAATCAGTTGGGCAGCTGATCTAACGTTTTGAAGTGGTGCCAAGACACCGACAGAAAGGGCCTAATTCTGCTTCTGTTGAAGTCAATGGGACTTTTGCCATTGACTTCAATGGAAGCAGGCTCAGGCTTGTAATCTTAAAGTTGGTGAGCTGTTTTCTCCTCCTGAGACGCTATCTCTGCTACAATGCAGCTGGGAATAGGCTTCCCAGCTTGGCTAAACAGACGCGCACTAGATCTGCTTGAGCTAGCAGGCTAAAAATAGCAGGGGGCAGCACAGGCAGCAGATCGGGCTACCTGCCTGCAAAAAAACCCACCCAGACCCGCTGGGTACGTACTTGGGTGCCAGACCTGCTAGAGAATTTCAGTTTTATGGTTGCACAAGGCAGTAATCACCTATGCAAAGCCTGTTATAGTCTCACCTATGGAAAATACAGCCATTAAAAACAGTCTTCCCTGAGTATTACTGTATTGGGATGACACGCTCCTTTCCTATGGTCTGATGCAGAACGTGCAAAGTCAGAAGGAGTTTTGTAATTCACTCCAAAGGGAACAGGATTGGGACCACAAAGAGGAAAGCTAGAAATATATTTTTCTGAATGACAATGAGCTGGAAGAAAACATAAAAATCATTACTGAAGTTTGCAGATGACACAAAGATTGGGGTTGTGGTCAATAATCAGTTGGATAAGTCACTAGTAGAGAAAGATCTAGATCACTTGGTAAGCTAGGCACAAGCAAACAATATGCATTTTGATACGGTCAAATGTAGAAACAAAGAACGCAGTTCATACTTACAGGCTGGGTGACTTTATCCTGGGAAGCAGGGACTCTGAAAACGACTGGGAGTTGTGGCAGAAAATCAGCTGAAAATGAGCTCACAATGCAATGCTTTGGCCCAAGGCTTAATGCAATCTTGGATGTATAAACTGGGGAATCTCAAGTAGGAGTTGAGAAGTTATATTATCTCTGTATCTGGCACTGGTGCAACTGCTACTGTGTCCAGTTCCTGTGCCCACAATTCAAGAAGGATGTTGATAAATTGGAGAGGGTTCGAGAAGAGCCCTGAGAATGATTGAAGGGTTAAAAAACCTGCCTTATAGTGAAAGACTCAAGGAGCTCAATCTACTTAGCTTAACAAAGAGAAGGTTAAGGGGTGATTTGATCACTGTCTATAAGTACCTACACGGGGAATAGAAATTTGATACTAGAGCGCTGTTCAATCTAGCAGACAAAGGCATAGCACAATGTGACGGCTGGGAGCTGAAGCAACACAAATTCAGAATCACAACAAGGCATAAATTTGTAACAGTGAGAGTAATTAACACTGAACAATTTACCAAGGGTTATGGTGAATTCTACTACACTGGACATTTTGAAATCAAGATGTTTTTCTGAAAGTTATACTTATCTCATAGAGCTGGAAGGGACCCTGAGTCCAGCCCCCTGCCTTCACTAGCAGGACCAAGTACTGATTTTTGCCCTAGATCCCTAAGTGGTCCCCTCAAGGATTGAACTCACAACCCTGGGTTTAGCAGACCAATGCTCAAACCACTGAGCTATTCCTCCCCCTAGATGCTACAATTCCAAAGGAATTAATTCGGAAAGTTCAATGACTTGTGTTGTGCAGGAGATCACTAGATGATCCCAACGGCTCCTTCTCGCTTTAGAATCAATGCAATTTTTTTGCTAATATGCAGGGGCCAGAGCCTCAGCGGTTGTAAATCAGCATAGCTGCATTGAAATCAACAGGGCTACTTCGATTTGCACCTGTTGAGGATCTGGACCAGCGCGGCTGTGGATAAAAGCCAGGACACAGAAATGACAGGTATAATATTCTTAATTTTACTCTCAACAATGAGTGTCATTTTATTTGTTCTGAAAGCGACTCACCCTATTAATGGTCTATGCCGTACATTCGTTTTGTGCACTGAAACGGGCATTTCCCACTGGAGCACCACACAGCCCTGCAGAAGAACAGCTCAGTTCAGTCGATTCTTTTTTTCTGCTCAGCTTCTTTCAGACACTTAACTGCAACAGGTTACAAATTATAAATCTCCTCCTGAGTATATCCTGCTGGATATGCCGCACAAGAAACCCACTCCATTTTCTATTGTGTTTTTCCCCTTTAAAAAAAAAAAAAACCCACACAGCACAACTCAATTTAACAGATGTTTGCTTATTTATGACAAAGTCCTGGTTACAAGATGGGGCAAACTGTCTGGTTCTTGAACAAAAGCAACTACATTACGTAGCTACAAAACCCCGCACAAACACAAGGAAGAGGAAACATAACAACAGGTGAGAAGTGACAGATAAGACATAATGGTCATTTTGCAGTACGTGTCGTAAATGATTTGCTGTCTGTCACTCCATTCTGATCGGAGACCATTTTGTGATGCAGAAGTTATTACCCTTTTATTTTATAAAGGACATTTGTATTTCTGGTTAGAGTCTTGTCACATGTATATTTGTGCTATGAAACCACAGCTTTTGTTCTCTCCAGGCTGCACCTTCACATTTGGATTAGCTCAACTTGCATGCAAAGAATAATAATAACCACTGCCTTTTATCTAGCACTTTTCATCAGTAGATCTCAAAGCGGTTAACAAAGTGAGTCAGTATTGTTAGCCCCATTTCAGAGATGGAGAAACTGAGGCATGGTGCAGTGAAGCCTAACATCACCCAGCCATCCACGGCTGGGAAGAAAACCCATTTCCAGAATCCCAGTCCAGCAGTCTATCCACTAGGCCACACTGCACTCCCTATACAAAGCTGCAGTTTTGTTCCTAGAGTTGATAAAGCCCTTTATAGACAAAACAAACAAACTGTGTTCTGTCATGGAAACTTCACTTTTGTTCTTTGTTGTTTTCTCCCTCTAAAATGAGAAGTCAGTCAGGTGGAAAGAATGCAGTTGCTCTTTGCACATGGCAAAAAACAATGCTTGTGAAAGAAGGTGGATGGGCAAGTCCTTGATTTAGCCACAGAACAAGCACCGTACAGAAAGTTGCAAGGCAGAATTCCAATGACCCTGCCACTGGGCCTCACTCCCAGACTTAGGGTATGTTTACACTGCGTGGGGTGTGACTGCAGCTCAAATAGATGCACCCAAACTAGCTTAAATCTAGTTTGCTCGGGCACTAGAGTAGTGAAGCTGTGACAATGCGTGCTTCTGGGCAGGCTGTACAAGCCCACCTGGAACCCTGGGTAATGCCTGTGCAGGGCTGGATTAACCTTTTGTGGGCCCAGTGCCAAACATATCTGTGGGCTCCCATGGGGGCAATGGAGCATGGCGCAGGGATGTCAGTCCCTGGAGCGAGGGGCCAGCCAGAGGCAATGGGGCATGGCGTGGCAGGAGCGGCCCTGCTCCGCCCAGTGTGAGGGCACTATTTACAAATCGGCAGTTGCCAGACGCACAATGGCCTGCCCGGCCCTGTGCTTCCAACATGCCCCTTCTCCTCGGGGGTGGGCCTATGCTGCACCACACAGCTCCCCCCCTGCCCAACCCCCCCCGACTCCCTATGGTAGGGTTACCATATTTCAACAAGCAAAAAAGAGGACAGGAGGAGCCCTGCCCTAGCCCCGCCCCTGCCCCTCCCACTTCCCGCCCCCCCAGAACCCCCAACCCTCCCCCCGTTCCTTGTCCCCTGACTGCCCCCTCCTGGGACCCCTGCCCCTAACTGCCCCCCAGGACTCCACTCCCTATCTAAGCCTCCTTGCCTCTTGTCCCCTGACTGCCCCAACCCTTATCCACACCCCCACCCCCAGACAGACCCCTGGGACTCCCACGCCCCATCCAACCACTTCCCACCCCCTGACAGCCCCCCCCCAGAACTCCCAACCCATCTAAACCCCTCTGCTCCCTGTCCCCTGACTGCTCCGATCCCTCTCCCCACTCCTGCCCCCTGACAGCTCCCCCCCAGAACTCCCAGCCCCCTACCCCCCCGCTCCTTGTCCCCTGACTGCTCCGATCCCTCTCCCCACTCCTGCCCCCTGACAGCTCCCCCCCAGAACTCCCAGCCCCCCACCCCCCCACTCCTTGTCCCCTAACTGCCCCCTCCTAAGACCCCCCCCCAACTGCCCCCCAGGACCCTACCCCCTACCTGTACCCTGACTGCCCAAAACTTTCTCCACTCCCCCCAAAAAGCCCCCCCCGTTTCTTGACTGCCACCTCCAGAACCTTCCTGCCCCCTGGCCCCTTTACCCTGCTGCTCAGAACAGGGTGTTGGGCTCTGTGCCAGCCGGACACATGGCTGAGCTCCCCAGCACAACAAAACCCGGTCCCTGGCCCTGCACAGGGCTGCCGGAGCGGGCTGCAGGAGGAGGAGCTGCCGGCCGGCTCAGAATGCAGGGAGGGGGGGGTGGGAGGAGGAAGCTGCTCCGGAGTCCAGCCCGGGACTTTCCTGCAGCCCTCCCAGCCGCTCGCTCTGCCTGGGGGGAAATCCCGGACATTGTGAGTGCTTTACAAATTCCCCCCGGACGCTATTTTTAGAACAAAAAGGAGGACATGTCCGGGTAAATCCGGACGAATGGTAACCCTACCCTATGGCCAGAGGCCCCCCAGACCCACTATGCCCAGCGCCCCCCACAGAACCCCCACTCCCTAGTGCCCCAACACACACACACACATCCTCCTGGCCTCTTCACAGCCCAGCACCCCCCCCATACTCCCCACAGACCCGCTCCCTCAAGCCCTGCCTCCTGGCCACACTCACCGGCCCTGCTGGGAGGCAACTGTGTCTGCCGAGCTGAGCCAGCAGCGCAGCCAGGGCTGGTCCCAGGGCTGGGAATCGCCCCGTCCCCTCGGGAGTGGCGCGATCGGCCAGGACAGGACCTGCCCCGGCTGGGGTCCCTCCAGATGCACTTGCCTGGAGGGGCCCAGCCAAGCTTTCCTCACTGTTCCCTGCCACACACACCTGGCTGAGACAGGCCAGGCTTCTGCATCGGTTCCAGGCGGCTCAGCTCTGGGGAGACAGGTGGTGCCCCACAGGTAGTGGGAAGCAGAGACTGCCCGGAGTCGGAGATGCACTGGGGTCTGGCCAGGGGGCTGAGAGGAGCAGGGGGTGGGGCCAGGGGGCAAAGAGGAGCCCTTGGCCAGCCGGCGGGCAGGCCGAGAGAAGCAAGTGGTGGGCGGGGGGAACCAGCGGGCTGGCGGGGTCTTGGGGCACAGTGCAAGTGGAGCAGGCCGGAGCCCCTTCTGAGCATGGGCCCGGCTCCATGGAGCCACTGGAGCCATTGTAAACCTGGCACTGTTGCTGAAGTCCATGCTACCACGCCTTCAGTAACCGAGTTACCCAGCTTGGATACGTCTGCTCAAGCTGAAGTCACACCCTGCGATTGCAGACTAGACGTAACCTTAGGTAAATGCACACT
This sequence comes from Chrysemys picta bellii, assembly GCF_011386835.1. Lineage (NCBI taxonomy): Eukaryota > Metazoa > Chordata > Testudines > Emydidae > Chrysemys > Chrysemys picta. Next base: position 340,555,294 of record NC_088791.1, read on the forward strand.
GCAGCCGAGAACCTGCTCCCCAGCTCAGGTAGACAGACACCCATTAACACTGCTCGAGCGGGCATGCTGAAAATAGCCATGTAACCGGGGTAGCAGGGGTGGCAGTTTGGGCCTGTGCTACCCTCTGCTACTTTTAGCATGCTAGCTCAAGCAGATTTAACGCGCATCTGTTTAGCCAAGCTGGGAAGCCTCCTCCCAGCTGCACTGTAGCCGTATCCTTAGCGGGGTTACCACTGAGTTCAGTCCCCATGCCCACTCAAATCCACGGTCACCATTCAGATTGGCCATTTGGCCACTGAGATCCCGCAAGAGCCTTTGGTCACTGCCTACGTGAGCTAAATTTGCAGTCACAACTAGAGCCAGGCGACGTTTTCCGACAAACTTTCTTTGGTGAAAAATGTGGCCTGAGTGGCACTGAAATATTTCGCAAGTATGAGTCAATGTTGCCAAATTGTTTCAAAATAAATTTCCTTTTCAATTTGACCCCAAATGGTTTTTTCCCCAAGTTTTCATCGTTATCAGTGAACCACAGAAGCCATTATTCACACAGCTCTAGTAGCAATCTTGGGGTGGAATCCTGAAAGCCTATTACCAATCCCCTGAGCTGGCCTTTGTGGAGAGCACACGCAGGAAAAAAGTTTTTAGTCTAATCTATGCATTCGTTGAGAACAGCAGCACAGACGTTGTTCAGTGGCCATTAACCTTGATGGGGGAGACAGACTTACATCCCTGTATATCAAGAGGACCAGCACATGTAATTGGCAACCTCCTGAAGTCAACAAGAGGTCTGAGCATAGATCAAATATAAGCTCAGAGGTATGCCTCAGTCTTACAAACCTTTACTCGTGTAAGTAATCCCATTACAACAGGATTGGATCAAATCCTTCTCTCAGTCACCATCCCCATTTAAACCAGTCGAATTGGGCTGATATAACTGAGAACAGAATTTAATCACTAATTTGTATTTGTATTGGGTAGAAAAATTTGTGAAGGAAAGATGGGCCAATGGTTAAGGTACCAGCCTGAGATGTGGCAGACCTAGGTTAAATTCCCTCCTCTGCCCACGACTTCCTGTGTGACCTTGGGCAAGTCACTTAGCCTCTTAGTTTCCCATCTGTGCAATGGGGGTAATAATGCTTCCCTAACTCAGAGGACCACTGTGAGAATTAAATACACTAAAGACTGTGGAATAGCTTTGCAACCTACTGATAAAAAGTTCTATATAAGATAGAGACACTATTATTTTATTCGCAGAATGAAATGCTGTGTCTGAGACAGTGGGAGAACTGTAAGTGATGATACATTTTGGCCCACCTTCTGCCTTCAGTTGCACCTCATATAACTTAATTAACTAAAGAAACTTTAGCTGACTTCAGTGAGACTGTACATGTGTAAGACGGAGGAGAATTTGGCCCCGGCTTTGTTGTTTGGGGAATTTAGAATGTAATGAATGTTCCTGGAGTAAGGACAAATAGGTCCAGTGTCGATTAGAGGTGAGAGGTCAGGAAAGCAGTGTGCCGTTTTGTATCAAGAGCACTGCTCTGGTTACTGTTAAAATGCACAGGGCCACGTTCATCCCTGGTGTAATTCTGCTGAACCAGTAGAGTTCCACCAAAGATGAGTTTAGCTCGTAGTTTGGAAAGGAACTTAGCTAAGATCTCTGGAGTATAAAGCCACAAGGTGCACTAGCAGAGGCTATAAAGAACCCTCCAGGAGACTTGATTACTGAAAACTCTCTAAAATAGAACAATATAATGTGAGAATATTGTGAATTTAACTTTGGGATCCTCCCACTGAACAGAATGGCTTAATGTGCTGTGTATTATCGCATGTATTGCAAAACCAACAACACAGGGATCAAGCTTCAGCTTTGTTGCATGTGCGGAAGTGTGTATATATTGATTTCTATTGTTTAATTGCTATGATTTCCTACAGTACATATGTGTACACAAACACACATACATTCACACACATGCATATGTACCACAATAATAACTTTTAGCAATAAACTTCAGCAGCTGGAGAAGAGAACCATTTCCCATTGCTACTGACACTGAGTGACCAAGCTTTGGTTGTAGAAGCCCCCTGGGTTTGAAACTTGCAATCCCCCTTGACAGCGTCGATCTCAGACTAGCCCTCTCCATTACCTCCATGAAGGTATCTTATATTTTGGCTCATGGCTTTATTTTGTATCTATTAATCTGAGTGATTTTAAAGGATTGTACAGCATCCCAATTGTTTAGCAGGTCTGAATAAGCAACAAGTGTACACTAGACATGGATCCACGCTGCAAAACTGAGAGTGAGAGCTGGATTTCAAGAACACTGATGTTTGGAGGTTTTCAGATCCAAGGTTTGAATCTTTATGTTTTGTAGGACCCGATCCTAGGCTGGGGTAAATCAGCCTAGTCTATAGACATTAACAGAGCTACTGTGGTCCAGTGGGTGCTGTGATGCCTCCCACTGCAGTAGGGTGACCAGAGGGCAAGTGTGAAAAATTGAGTTGGGGTGGTGGGAGGTAATAGGTGCCTATATAAGAAAAAGCCCCCAAAATCGGGACAGTCCCTATAAAATCGGGACATCTGACCACCCTATACTCCAGGTCTGGGTTACTGTGGTTCCTCCTGTGGCTGTGAGCGCTGCTGGTCCTTTTACAGCTCGTCTGACAATATCTCTTTACCCTTATGTGGGCAAGCTGTTGCCAAGTTGGCCCGGCCCCGTCCTTGCTGCCCACTGGTCAGGCTGATGATCCTCTCAGTGAGAATCCAAATATAATGTGCAACTCTCTATTTCAGCACGTTTTGGACATGTTGGATCCAATTCTCATTGACGCTACGTGATCTTAGAAGCGTAAAAAAAGCCTTCGTGTAAATGAGAAATCAGGCTCCGTATTTCTCTGTGTACGTTTTTTCAATTAAAGGGAATGATTGGAACCACCAAGCAGCATTTTGCTCTCAGTGACACCTCTCCACAGACTTCCAGGCAGATTCCATAACTCTTTAACCGTCAAAAGCCTCACAATATCCAATGACTAGATACAGTCAGGCTAGAGATAAGGCAAAACTTTTTCACAGTGTAGGTAATTATCCATTGGGACAACTTATCAAGGGCTGTGGTGGATTTTCCATCCCTTCAAGTCTTTAAATCAAGATTGCTTACCTTTCTAAAATACAGACTGCAGCTCGGCCACAGGATATGGGTGTGATGGGTTGGACTCCCCTTTCGAGGTGCCACCAGATGTACTGGGGTCCCACTGAGCCCACCTGTCCCACCAGCCTGGGCTCCCCTTATTCCATGGTGCTGTGACAGGCTCTCAATCCCCTTTCCAGCACACACACAAGTAGGGACACACCCACCTGTATAATCTGCGATCGGCTCTGTGTGGGAGGACTCAGCTAGGGAATTGCCCAGCGCTCCTGTGCACACACCTCTGGAGTGTAAACCCAAAATTATATAGTCTTGTGCTGGATAGAGATCTATATAATGTAAGCTCATGAAAATTGTCCCCTCCCTCAATGTGGAGGAAGATATGCGCAGCTTTCCCCCCACTCCCTCTCCCCCCCCCCCCCCCCCCGCCAGTTATGAATTGCACAAACTGGGTTTTGGAATAAACAAAGAACAATTTTATTAACTACAAAAGGTAAATTTCAAGTGACTATAAGAGACAGTAAACAGAACAAAGCCGATTACTGAGCAAATAAAACAAAGCATGCAAACTAAGCTTAATACACTAAGGGATACTGGCTACAATAGTTACTCACCCTAAATGTTGTTTCAAGCAGGTTGCAGAGTTTCTTGAAGGTAACCTGCCCTGCTTGCAGCTTAAATCTCCAGGGATTCCTTTTACAGGCTGATCTGTCTCTCCTGGACTCAGCCCCCTGCCCCCAGCTTAGTCCCTTTGCTTCTTCAGGTGTTTTCAGCAGTCTTCCTTCTTGGGCGGGGAGGCAATGGAGAAGAGTCTTGATTAATTCATTCCCCAGCCTTAAATGGCGGGAACCTTTTGTTTCCCAGTCTGACCCCCATCTTCTTTTAATGGAAAAACACTGGAAGCCCCAGATGGGGGTCTAGTACCAGGTGACACGATCACATGATCCTGCAGTGTCAAAGCAGCAACCCAGGAAGCTTCTCAGGAAGGCGGGAGATTAGTATCTTAAAAGTTCTATGGTTCGTCTCAATGGCCCATCCAGGCTGATTGCCTGCTGTCTGGGGGGCGTTTCCCCAAGTACACACACAGCTGTAATTGTTACATAGTCGATATTTCTAGCTTCAGATTCAGAAATGATATATGCATACAAATAGGAGAATCATATTCCATAAATCATAACCTTTCTAATGATATCTCACAGATCCCTCTTAAAACATTTCTTAGTTATGCCATAGTCATATCATAACAATATTTCTATGAAGAATATGGGGGCGTAACATCACAATGGGCTTGATGCATAAACTACTTGGTGATAGTCTCTGGTTTGTGTTATACAGGAGGTCAGACTAGAAGCTTGTAATGAATCCTTCTGGCCTTAGAATCTATTAATGTATCGACGTAATTAAGGGCAGCAATATGTTTAGTAAATATGAGGGGGGGGGGAAGAAAGAATCACATTCTTGTAAATTTTATTGTTATGGGGCTTCTGGTGGACCCAAATTTTCCTCCAGTCTTTGATTATCAGGAAGCAAACTTGCGTTCAACAACCCATCATTCCCAATCAATCAATAAATGTTCTCATAGAATCATAGAATATCAGGGTTGGAAGGGACCTCAGGAGGTCATCTAGTCCAACCCCCTGCTCAAAGCAGGACCAATCCCCAACTAAGTCATCCCAGCCAGGGCTTTGTCAAGCCTGACCTTAAAAGCCTCTAAGGAAGGAGATTCCACCACCTCCCTAGGTAACCCATTCCAGTGCTTCACCACCCTCCTAGTGAAAAAGTTTTTCCTAATATCCAACCTAAACCTCCCCCACTGCAACTTGAGATCATTACTCCTTGTTCTGTCATCTGCCACCACTGAGAACAGTCTAGATCCATCCTCTTTGGAACCCCCCTTCAGGTAGTTGAAAGCAGCTATCAAATCCCCCCGCATTCTTCTCTTCTGCAGACTAAACAATCCCAGTTCCCTCAGCCTCTCCTCATAAGTCATGTGCTCCAGACCCCTAATCATTTTTGTTGTCCTCCGCTGGACTCTTTCCAATTTTTCCACATCCTTCTTGTAGCGTGGGGCCCAAAACTGCACACAGTACTCCAGATGAGGCCTCACCAATGTCGAATAGAGGGGAACAATCACATCCCTCGATCTGCTGGCAATGCCCCTACTTATACAGCCCAAAATGCCATTAGCCTTCTTGGCAACAAGGGGACTGTTCTGTTCTGCTCCTTCCACCCAGTGGACCTGAGAGCAAGTCAGCCTGTCTGGGGCATCACGCGAAGGCAAACGTAAACATTATGACTTTCCAAAGGGCGAAAGGCAGTCGATGGGATCACTGCCCAGAGAAACCAGTCCACAGCAGTGGAGCAGAGCCGTGGATAGCTCTTCCTCCTGCTGCCTGATGGGGAAACTGTCCATAACCCATCAACCATTCCTTATAAAGTGCATGCTGGGGAGTGAAAACAACTATCTAGCTCAGGAAGCCAGGGAGGGGCTACATAGGCAATAACTTTAGTGACCAATATGATTTTTTTTTTAAGCTGGACCTGAAATAATAGCAGAAACCAAAGCATGCAGAAAATGATTCAATGAGTCTGTAATTATTATAACCCCCAGCATGAGTTATCAGTGGGGTTTGAACCCCAGAACTTCAGCAATGTGCAGACCTCTGCTTCAGCTAAAAGAATAATGCTATTAGCTGGCAGAAGTAGTAGGTTGTTATCCTCCATGAACACCAGTAACTAGAAGGGGACACACTACGCACCATGCAAGCTTGCTACATAACCAGAGCCCTAACCCATCACAAAACTCAGCTGTGTGCAAGAAAACGGGGAGACATACATGCAGACAAGCCCACCACACACATTTGTAGTGACACAAAGGAGGGTGATTTGTGATTTATAAAGAGGATAGAAATTCCTGCCTCTGAACCTTTCGTATCAATAAACCCATTTTTGAGGGCTGAAAAAGTTAGGCTCACTAAGTTCACCAATTGAGAATTTGATCACTGACAGCTCCTTTCAGCATTTTATACTGTAGCCAGAAGGATGGTGTTTGTTCAAGCAACTAGACCAGGAAATGCTTGAATCAGGGAGTAGAATGATATTACATACAAAAGCACCTGGAAACTACTGATGGTGGCATCAAATCACGTTGAAATTAAATCAGATCCATTTGGAAAGGAAGGAGGTGAACCACTAAAGCAGCTCATCTTTCACTTTTACCGAAGGTGAAAAATCAATGGGTCACAAACTCTCTTGAAGATTTTCCACAAAGTGGCTTGCCCACAGTCACATTGGAGGGCTGTGGTGGGGCAGAGAATTCAACTCAGTCCTCTCACTTTCTAAGCTAGTGCCTTAACCACTGAACCATCCTTCCTTTATGGGGATGGGGGTGCATTAAGGAGCCACTTGTCGTAACACTAAAATGTCTGCCATCGTGAATACAGTGGTGTTGTGGCCATGTTGATCTCAGGATATTAGACAGACAAGGCGGGTGAGGTGATATCTTTTATTGGACCCACTGCTGCTGGTGAGAGAGACAAGCTTTTGACCTAACACAGAGCTCTTCTTCAGGACAGACCTAACACGAGCGCCGTGGAAGCTCGAAAGCTTGCCTCTCTCACCAATAAAAGAGTTCCCCTCACCCACCTTGTCTCTGGAATTAAGAATGGCCACCTTTACCAAAACACCTGTACAGTTATACCACAGAACAGTGTGCCCTGACTAGAAGAGCTGCAGAAAGCAGGACCTTCTGTGGCCCATGCAGAGTCGATGTTCTCTCATCGGCAAGTGTTAAAACAGATGAGAAAAGAAAAACTTGGCACCATTTTTCAGTTGAGTCTGGTCCTTGATGCAAAAAGCTGATATTTCAGATGGCTTCGATCTTGGCAAGGCGAAGCAGCATTAACAGGAGGCTACAATGCATGCTGTGTGGCCCATGCCAGACCAGCAGCTGAAGGCCGAAAGCACTCCAGCGCGGTGCAGACGTGTTTAAGCTATATTTGATCATGTGCAGCGGAGGGCGGACGGGGGAACGGTTGAAACCGGTTCGCTTCTCTTTGACATCATCGCTTGTCGGAATGAATAGAAAATATTGTTCACCTACCACTTCAATATTGCTCTTGAACATTGTTCAAGAAAGGAAAAGGGCAGCGGGAGGGGCCGGGAGACAGCACACGCCAGGCCTAGCCCAGGAATTCTTTCAGTGCTGAGAGGATGTCGACAATGATCGCCTTGTGGCTTTTATTTATTTATTTCTCTAACCAAAGTAGGCTGACGGGACGGGGAGGGAGGCCAGGGAATCGCAAGTGGGACAAATACAGAAGCTGGCTAAAGAGCTGACGTCTCTCACCAGTGTCTAGCTTTGGGCCCCATCCTGCTCCCTGGCAAAGATCCCATTGACTTCAGTGGGAGCAGGATCAGAGCCTCCTCGCTAGCAGCCGTGGTATTGCCTTCTCAGTAGGCCCACATCAATTATTTTTAGTACAGCAGAACCTAGACGATCCCCTCTCCTCCACTGTGCTGGGAAGCATGCATACACTTAGTAGGAGATAGGCCCTGCCCTGAAACTAGATCAGCCAGACACGGAGGGTTGCAGGGTTTACAGAGGCACAGAGAGAGGAAGTGTCATAACCAAGGTCAGTGAAAGAGCAGGGAATAAAACCCAGCTCTTCTGAGTCCCACTCCAGTGGCCTGACTATACTGCCTCCCGATAGGGTGACCAGACGTCCTGCTTTTATCGGGACTGTCCCGATATTTCATGTCTCTCATCTGGTGACCCTACCTCCCGACTACGACAGCAGGCGTTTTTATAGCCCTTTCCACACAGTAACTAATTCAATTTCCCAACCCCCAAATGAGGTAGGTAATTACCGTTATCCCCATTTTATAGATGGAAAACTGAGGCAGGAAGGCCACATCCTAGAAGGTGCTGAGGCCCAGATCTTCAAAGGTATTTACACACTGACGCCAGGGGGAGCCTTTTGCTACTCGCAGCCATTGATTTAGGTGATTAAAGGTGCATTTCGGAGCCTAAATTTAGGAACTTGTTTTTGAAAATGTCAGCCAAACTTTTCAAATGTGGGCCCCTAAAGTGAATCACTTAAAAGCGATATGGAAACCTTTAAATAAGCAGCTTGGTTTTCAGAGGCACTGAGCAGCTATGGCTTCCACTCACTTAACCGGAGCCCCCAACATTTTGGGGATGGGAGGGAGAGGGGCTTGGACAAACACTTTTGGTGCCTCTGACTGATGAGCATCTGTCGTGTGCTATTCCTCACTTACACATCATTGCTTAACCAAGACTTATGCACCACCACAAACCTCACCGCTTTGTGTTGCAAGGCAAGGTCCACTTCTATCTATCTGTTTTAGGGACTTAGATGATCCCCATCACCATAGTATCTGAGCTCCTCATGATCCTGGACATATTTCTCCTTGAAACAGCCCTGTGAGGTAGGGAATTGCTCTTATTGCCCCATTTTACAGACGGGGAACTGAGGCGCAGAAAGACTAAGTTCTAGATTCACATAGGTGTGGCGATGCTGAGTGTCACATAGAAAACCACAGGCACACACTGTGATTCACAAAGCTTGAAATTCATTGTATAGGCTCCCTATGCAATGCATGGGGACAGATGTCATCTTAGACTGCGATGCACAAAAGACAGCATGCTAGGTGGGAAGCCAGCTCAGACAGCCTATGGGAGACGCCAAGAAGAGGGGTCTGTGCTAAGCCCTCCCCCTGACATAAGTGCCTAAAGCCGAGGTGCCTATCTCTACTAGCGATTCACAGCCACTTTCTTTGGAGTCAGACACCCATCAGGTGAAGGGAGGACTTGAACTGGGGGTTAGGGTTAGGGTTGGGTGAGTGACCTAACCATGGGGCTAAAAGTTATAAGGGAACTGATGCTGTTGCCCTACCAGACCGGGCCCAGCACATGACTGAGGCAAACATAACTTCCCCCTGGCTTGTGAATTGCTCTGCGGCTTAGGCAGGAGACAGATGCCTGGACAGCAGGAGGGAGGCAGCATCACACACACCCAGAGGCACAAGCGTAAGCTTTTGCTGCAAAAATGTAGCCGCTGAGTGAGTTTAGGTGCTTACAGGGTTCCGTGGGAGTTTTGTGAATGGCAGCGTGGCCTAAAACTGGGATTTAGGCACCTAAGTTGGGGGTTTAGGCTCATAGCACTTTTGTGAACCTTGCCCTGTGTGATTTGCACAAGGTCATCCAGGACGTCTGTGGAAGAGCGGAGACTTAAATCCAGCTGTCCCATGCAGGTGCCACTGGATCATCCTTCCTCTCACTTCTCCAGCCTTCCCTTTACTAATGTAATCAAATTCCAATAATACCTAGTGCTTCTATAGTGCTTACCGCTAGCAGATCTCAGACCACTCATAAACACCCAGAACAGCGTGCCTATAATATCGTTAATCGAACAATCCCCAGACAATCGTCTGCAGCGGAGAGGAAGAACGACCCACATGTGACAGATGCTGGCCACATCACGACGACACAGGAAGGCGCTCAGACACTACAGGCGTCGTGTGTGTGTGTGTGTGTGTGTGTGTGTGTGTGTGTGTGTGTGTGTGAGAGAGAGAGAGAGAGAGAGTTTAACTAAAGAAGTTATGTAAATGGCTGATGGTGAGTGGCTGTTGCACTGTGTTTCTGCCACTTATCGGGCCATTTATAAAGCCAGCACATAAATCTGAAAAATTATTTGTTTCCATGTTAACAAATCTATTATCTACTTTATAATAATGTGATAACCGCTCAGCTAGGATGACTTAAGACTTCTGGCTCCACCTCTTGCTGCACAACTACCCCTGAGTGGGCAGTTATCACGTTACAACCCCACACCCTAGAGTGCCTTATAGGCTTAAATTGAGTGCAGTTAATTTTTTACCAGGTACAGTCATTAGGGCCTTTCTTTTACTGCAGTGCGCAGATTGAACTGACTGACCTTGCATGGAATACATGTATTTTAATAGGAAAAATCTGTTTAATATTAGAGCTTTTTCAGCCCTTGAGAAGATTATTTTTAACAGATGAAACATGACTTTTAAACCAAAGATTAATATTTGTAGAAAACAAACTGAGGCTGAAAGATCTGACTTGAGGGGAGGAAAATGTACTTGATTTGGGAAAGAGGAAAATATGTACATTCAAATTATATTTAGGCCCATAGGCTTTCATTCCATATGTGCAATTCTTATGCATGTCAGCAGGAGTTCCATATGTAAACTAAGAGCTGTCTGATACCCATGGGGCCAGATCATACTCTCAATTACATGGGTGCACATCCTCCTCTGACGTCAATGGCAATTGCACCGATGTAACTGAGATGAGAATTTGCGCCCTCAATCTGTAAGTTACATTGCAACTTTCAGGGTGAAAAAAAAAAAAGAGACATTATATGAAATATGCAAACCAAAGTGTCAAAAGATAGGCGTGTCCCCTATGCATTGAATTCAGAAGGGCAGCCTGTGCAGAACAGAAGTCCTATGGCAACTTATTTGACCATGATTAGCTGAAAACTGAAATGTCACTTTCATGAAAACATAATGTTCTCTGACTAGCTTATGCTATACACAGTTAACACAAACGATGGGTTAGTTAGATGCTCGGCTGGTGGAATTTGGCCTAGCTCCAATGAAGTCCATGGCGCTATGCTGATCTATACCAGCTGAGGCTCTGACCTTAAAGCTCAGTGTGTTTTGACATTGGCAATACTACCTATTTTTCCCGCCCTTTATTCTCAGAAATGGGTGATGAACTGTTTTTATGAAACTTTCCAAAGAAAGTTCAGCCTGGGGCAGAGACCCAGCATGGAAAATTAAAACCCAAATAGTTAAAGTTTGGCAAAATTATAAGCAACTGAAAATAGGGTTTATAATGGAAGTGTGTTCAGCACTATAGGCTCCATCTGTAATCCTGACGGGACAATCTCAAGGAGTCAGGCTTGAGTTCACAAAAGGTGCTTATTGTAACCCACACACCTTCTGGGTGTGGTGTTCTGTCCCATCTAGTGGCACCGAGACCACTTAGGCCTGGTCTACACTGGCGGGGGGGGGGGGAATCGATCTAAGATACGCAACTTCAGCTATGAGAATAGCGTAGCTGAAGTCGACGTATCTTAGATCGACTTAGAATCGATTTAGAATCACTTACTTCGCGTCCTCGCAGCGTGGGATCGACGGCCGCCGCTGCCCCGTTGACTCCGCTTCCGCCTCTCGCCGTGGTGGAGTTCCTGAGTCGATGGCAGAGCGATCAGGGATCGATTTATCGTGTCTACACTAGATACGATAAATCGATCCCCAATAGATTGATCACTACCCACCGATCCAGCAAATAGTGTAGACGTACCCTTAGAGAGAGAGATAAAATGAGTCTGCTCTACAGCCCTAGCTAACAGCTCGTTGGCTTTTAGCTCATGCTGTAGAGGCTTATGCACTAAGCTCCAGAGATCCCAGGTTCAATCCCACCTGCCGATGACCAGGGTTTGTCGGTGTTACACTTATCAGGATCTTGTTATCCTTTTCCCAAGTGTCCAAACTTCTCAAGACTCCAAACCCAGGCTGGAAACCTGAGGAGCAACAAGTGGCATTGCCAGATTTCAGGACTTTTCTGTTTCTAGTGGGGCCAGTAGTATGGCAGGATCAGCCTTTCTTTGGGTATTTTGGCCCTTTTTGCTTCCCGTCTTGGCTAGCACTGGAAGTGCAGAACTGTGTGAAGATGACAAACAGTGTTTTTTTAATGGACAGTTAATTGACCGTTTGTGAAGGGGTTGAGGATTACGTCCCGGATAAGTTTGGGGTGAAAGTTCAAAAGGTTCTTAACTGAGCGGAACTGTTTGGTTTGGTTTGGTTTCCACCCGTACTCGCTGCTTTCCGGATTAACATAACTGACATTTCTAAAATCCTGCTCTCCTGGCCTGATTCGCCTTTCGCTCATGTAAATCAGGAACTATTGCGGGGAAATCAGTGGAGTCACCCGAGTTTAAAACTCGGGCGGACAGATGAGTCAAGCTTCAGCATGTCCCTGTGAATCAACAGCAGAGACACCAGTGCTGGAAAGAGGATGCACACGCTATGTAAATGAGTGGAAATAATGGGGCAATATGCTACTTTTACTGACAGGAGCCATGCTGGGCAGAACAGACTGCACCTTAAGTAAAAGAGCCTTCTTAGCAGTGTGAGGCAGAGTGGCTCAAGTTGGCTAGCTGCATGAGGCAATGAATTCTCCCTTCTTTGAAAAGGAGCAGAGGGAGACTCCAGCTGCAGATGGCAGTATACTTGCTGACCGGCTGTCGTGGTGGACATGCCTCTAGCTGACGGGCTACGCCCTCATGAAGCTGTGGACCAAGGCAGCACCTCATGGCTTTCCCTTGCGCACAAGTCAGGATTCCCTGTGTGGAGAGGATACTGTTGGGAACCTGGGATAATTGAGGGCAGAGACTACCTAGGATGGGTTCTATCCTGGGACTCTCAAGATCTAGGTTCAATTCCCATCCTCTGCCACAGACTATGATCTTCTTCCTCCAATTAGTCTTTCTGTGCCCCTGTTACATGGGGCTAGCAATCTTTCACTCTAAGGTGGTGTGAAGAGACAGATGGTGAGGCACTCAGATGCTACAGCAATGGAGGCCACAGAAGTACCTTAGAAAGACCTATACCAATAGGGGAGTTGTGAGGATAACCATAGATGCCGACTTCCGCTGTTCCCTGGGGGTGCTCGACCCCCAGGCCCTGCCCCCACTCCACCCCTTTCCCCAAATCCTCACCCCTGTCCCACCTCTTCCTTCCCCAGCGCCTCCTGCATGCTTCTGAACAGTTGATTGCAGCAGGTGGGAGGCATGGGGGGAGGGGGAGGTGCCGACCCAGAGGGCTGCTGGTGAGCGCTGAGCACCCACTATTTTTTTCCATGGGTGCTCTAGTCCCGGAGCACCCACGGAGTCGGCGCCTATGAAGATGATGATGTTGAGGTACTTAGATGCTCCAGTAAAGCAGGCTGTATAGATACCATGTGGTACCTTAGATACAGACACCCTTTGCACCAGTCAGTTTACCGACTCAGCACAGATGAGGTAAATCTAGATCTGCAGTCTGAAATTTACATTTTTCAAAAGTCTGGCACGGGACCTGTAGCACTGCAAAGGCAGACAAAAGAGCTGGACTTCTTTTTGTTATTATCTCCGCAAACCAGCCGGAATAAATTATTCCAGCTGAGTGTTTCAGTTTTCATATAGCTTTCTGACAGCTGTTCGGCTTGGCGTACGGGCTGATTTCTCAGGCGATGCTTTGGGAGCTTTCTGCCCAGACACCAGGCCCCTTTACTTTGCCATTTACACACACACACACACACACACACACACACACACACACACACACACACACACAAATGGTCGCCCTTTATTATCCATTTATTTCGTGCCTCTTAACCTGCACGAAGGCTCAAATGTGGGACAAAGACCCAAATGAAGGTAATAAAAATCTAACCGTGCATCAGGCTTAAAATGAGATGGCATTACTTGATTTAATAAAATGAAATGTAATAATAGTTTGCAACAATACAACCACATTGATCCAAGGGTCTCCAGACACTTTGCCAACTGAGCCTCATATTTCTATCCCTGCTGCAGAAAAGTGACATTATATACCTTGTACTGATGGCTAACCAAAGGCACAATGTAATCAAGTGATGTAGCCAAGGCCTCCCAGCAAATCCTGAAAGGCCAGGACAAGAACCCAGCAGCCCCATCTTCTAATCATTTGCTTTCTAGACTACATTGTCTTCTTCATTTCCTCTACCCAGGATAGCAAGCCCCAATCATTCAACAATGATGAGCCAGGCCCCTCAAAAATCATGAGATGGGCTTAAAAATCATGCAGATTAATATATTTTGGGTTCTTTTTGTCTGACTCCTTGGTTTCTGACCCCTTAGTTTACCCTACGATCACATTTTCAGGCTTTTCTCTGTGACCATGAGGGCTAGACGCTTACTTTAAAAAAAAAATAAAAATGAAAGTTGAGATGTGCATCTCCTGGAGCAGTGACATTAAAATAAAAAAACATTACATATTAAAAGCCTCATGATAAAGTCACGCGAGCTGGCAACACTGTATACCTTACGTTTCAAAAGCCAGTGTTTTGCTCTTGTTAATATACACTATCTTGCATGACCTGCAGTAACATTTAATTTGGATGGGAGAGAAAGAAATAGGAGTTTAAAATGAGATTGTTTTCCCTACAGAGGCGCCATACTGTTTATTTCACCTGCAAAGTTCTTTGCCAGTTCCCCTCTACTGCCTTAATTAGGGTCCTTTAACGGGCATTGGATCAGGTCCTTGTTCCTTATCCGCTTCTGTCACATCTTTATTAAGAATGACAGGTGTTGCTAACTAAGCACAGGTTCCTTCTCTGTTTGCTGTGCGCAGACTTTACTCTGAGTCTCAGATCCACCCACCAGCTCCTTCCCCTAGTGGAAGAATGTAGTTGAAGCCTTTGGAGGACAACAGCCACATGCTTACAAAGAAGAGCCATTTACTTTCAGGCTCAATGATGTGATTTAGATTATGGGCAACAACTAAACAAGAAAGAACGAAAGTAAAGTTTCCATGAGAGAGCACAGTGTGATTTACATCAGCTGAGGTTCTGGCCCTGTAAGGCTGAGGTGAGTGTTTCATATTTTGGTTATTATCCTCAATCTCTTTCCTCCTTGCTCCCTAAAACCACCAAGGATCTCAGGAAAAAATGTTTTTGCTATTGATGAAAAAGGATATTATTTTCTGTAGGCGTAGTATATAAGAAAAGACTTTTCTCCCCTGGGTAATAATAAAAAAATTCTATACCATTTCCTCATTGATATTATAGCGTCAAGCAAGTATCAATGGGACTCCATGGATTCATCAATGGACAACATCTTTACATCATGAAAGTTTCATGGATCCATTCCAGATTCATGTACAATCCCAGCTACCACAGAGATACAGGCACTGGGCCCACCTGAGGTTTGACTAGGGAAGTTAATTAAGGAAACTTAAAAAAAAAAAATCTTCCTTGTTACAACTTTCTGCACATCAAATAATCCCCCCTACCAGTTTCTGTGCCTTGTTGACCATAGAAGGCATTTGCCAGCTGGGAGATAAGTAGCTGATCAGTGTACGTTCTCGTTACTTGAAAGAATGTTTCTTTGTACAATGAGAGTCCCTAATATGTTGCATGTGGTTTCCATTCGGGGCTTTGTGGGATCTCTTCCAGGAAGTTTCAGGTCATTACCTCAAGCCTTCCTCAGCTGAAAAAGGATTGAGGTAATAACCCACAATATCCTGGAGGAGGAGGGGGAAAAAAAGTTCTATAAAGCATTGAAGACAAGAGAATGAAAATTGCACGCAGGGTAGATAGACGGAATGTGCCCTTTGACCCTGTAGGAAAGGTGTAATAAAACCAGCGGTATTGAAGCAATATGTCAAATTCCAAGAGATCGGGTGAGGCGCGCAGTCTGCTCAAAATTGAAACCATTGGTTCCCTCACCAACTGATGGGCCTGATCTGGTGAGAGGCTGAGCACCTACCCAGGGCCCTCACTTCTCATTGGCTCCCGCTTACTTCAAAGGGACTCAGCATCTCACAGGGCCAAGCGCTGATTGGTTACAATGTTTCCTGTAAGATAATGGCTGGCTGCTTAACCAGGAGGGGGAATAAGAAAGTGCTGTCTGCTAACAAGCTTCTTCAAAAGCTTACGGCATGACGGAGGTAGCTTGCAGGATAATAAAGATCATAAGGAATCGCTGTAGAGGGAAAGGGTTCTTAGCTAAAGAAGGCCAGATTTAAGTGTAAATCTTATCCCACTTTTATTGTCAGTGTCAGTTGCCACTATCCTTCACTCCATTATGTTCTCCCATTTCCTCTCTCCGCATCGGAACACCCCTGCCCTGTGACAGAAGTTACCATATACAGCCACTCGATGTTTTCTGGTCACAGGCCAGTTTTCTACTGAGCAAGCTATTTGCCCCTCGCCTGAGCCAAGACTCCCCAGGGCTTGCAGCCCATTTCAAAGCAGGGAAGGATTGCCTTCGAGCTGAAGAACAAACCAGGGAATCAGAGCTGGGTTGTCTCCGCAGCTCTGCTACAGACCAGGGGCAAGTCACTTAAGGGGTGACTTTTCAGAAGTGCTAAGCACTCACAGCTCCAATTAACTGCCCTTGTAGTAACAGGCGCTCAGCACTTCTGAAAATCAGTGGCTTTACTTACTCTGTGACCCAGTTACAAGCAGGTGTTTTATGGAGCTTTAACAAAAGACGAGATGAGATATCTTTCTAAAAGGCATTCTTTAATCCGGCTTCTGGGAGAAATTCTAGAGCCAGGCAGAGAGGGGGAAGAGGAGGAGCTGGGCTGGATGGTTGTAATGACCCCTTCTGGCCTTGGAGATTGTGAAACCATTAATTCCCCCGATCATCCCCTTCCTTCTTGGGCCTTGGGGAGAAAAGAATTGCCTGCATTGCCCTCAGCAAGCTCATAACACTTGCAGCTCTGCATTAAGACAATGGTTATAAACAAATCTCATGCTTCAAGGCTTCCGTTGGTCACCTTCAGGGGTCAGGAAGGATTCCCCTCCCCCCCCCATGCAAAATTGACCAGCTAGGTCCTCTTATTCCCCACCCCCCTTTCTCTGAAGCTTAATCTGGAGACCGCACATGAAACAAGAGGTGTTAAGCATAAGCTACAACCAAGTATATCTGCTTACTCTTCACTGCGAGTGGCAAGGATTTTCAAAGGTGGCTAGTGAGTTTGGGTGATTCTGTTTTGGGACCTTTTAAGGGGCCTAATTTTCAGAGGCCAAGTGCTCAGCACTTTCTGAAAATAAGGTCCCTAAAGTACCACAATTTGAGCACCCCAAATCACTAATGCAAATGTAAAACAGGAGTACTTGTGGCACTTTAGAGACTAACAAATTTATTAGAGCATAAGCTTTCGTGAACTACAGCCCACTTGTAGATTCACAGGGTTAAAGCCTGTCCCCTTTGAAGTCAATTGGAGATTTGCTGCTCTGCTGAACAAGTGAAGAGTATTGAGTCTGCTAACTTATGGCAGGACTGTAGAAGATCTAAATGTTCTGGTGATGTCGCTCTAAATGCAATCAGCCGACCGTGCCTTCTCATTTACCTGCCGGAAGGTTAATTGGCTCAGACCAACAAGAAGAAAATAAAGTAACAACAAAATAATAGCACAACGAGAGGGTCCTTGTTTACCCACTACATCCAACCCTGCTTTCTTTTTTAGGGGCGGGCTGCAATTCCAGAGGATTTGGGTGACCAGAGTCCCGATTTTATAGGGACAGTCCTGATATTTGGGGCTTTTTTTTATATGGGCTTCTATTACCCCTCAACCCCCTGTCCCGATTTTTCACACTTGCTATCTGGTCACCCTAAAGAGGACGCTCAACCCAATCTGTCACCTAGGCAACACTTCAGTGAGCTGCGCCTCACGTCATTCAAACGTGGTCCTGTCATCCCTCTGTAGTGACCAAACGGACTCTGAGCGAGTGGCATTGTGACCTGGTGCCCAGGATCACAGCACCACTCAGGTTTAACCCAGTGTGGCCAGGCCAAATCTGCCATCCTAGGCAACTGCCCAGCCCTCTGCTGCCCTAGGCAGCTACCCAGCTAAACTGGCCTTTGTGCCTTGGCAAGCCCTTTGAAATCTGCCTCACAGAATGCTCCTGCCCTTCAGGCTACAGTCACCACAGTTCCGAGAGCTCCATACACCACAGCAGGAGCTTTCATAGGCAGGATCATTAGTTCATCTAGTCTGACTTGTATGTCACAGGCCATTACGTTTCACCCAGATACCCCTATATTGGGCCCAGTCACTCGAGTTAAAGTAAAGCATTTCAGTCGTCAGGAGACTAAACAGTTGTGTGGAGAGACCGAGGTGTGTCAATGCCCCAGGCCCCTGCAGTGGCAGGGAATTGATTAGGTGAGATACACTCAGATGATCCCAGCAAGTGATCTATGTTCTGTGTGCAGAGGAAGGCAAAACAAACAAACAAACAAACAACTAGTCCCCAAATCCTGGCCAATCTGACCTGGGGGGGAAATTTGTTCCTGAGCCCAAATCTGGCCATCAGTTAGAGCAAGATACACTAGACAGGCATCTAAAAAAGAGGATTCTCTGTATCACATCAGATCATCTACTGCCCAGACTACTGACTCACTGTGGACAGTGGGCTAGGCTGGTACAGAGCTACCCCATCCCAGGAAGAGCAGTGGAGCGATGGTGCCTCAGAGCAGTGGTGCTCCTTGTGCACGGCAGAGGAGCAATCCGCTCCATCCAGTGGGAGGCTCGAAACTGCACTGGCTTTAACCACCAGCGTAGACTCTGGAGCTGCAAAGGTGCTGCAAAGCTGCCTCTCCCTCCTCCACCCAGTCTGGGACAAAGTCAGAGGATGTGTCCCCATAACTAATACAGTGTAGAAACCTCTAAAAGTGACCCAAAGTAGCTTTCCCATGCCTAATGCCGTTATTTTAAGGACCAACATCTCAGGACATTCCAGGACTAGAAACAAGAGCTATGTACATCATTGGAAAGCTGGGAACCTTCTCTTTCCAGTGGTTAAACTATCCCTTTCTAGCTTGGATGTGTCACGAGATACTAGCCCTTAAACCTCTCAGTATTGCCAAGCCCAAGCATTCAAAAATCATGAGTCAGGCCCCCAAAATCAAGAGACTGGTTTAAAAAAAGTCTCTTGATTTTTTTAAAATAATAAATGCTGGGCTCTTTTTCTTTGCCTTCTGGTGTCTGGGCCTTCAGGATACACTCGCTTCACATTTTAAAGCTTCTCTCTGCAGTCAGGAAGGCTAGAAACGTATTTTTATTTTTTTTAATGACAGCTGGGATTTCATGCAATCTCTTTAATCCAGCAGCTGCAGTGGCGTGCCGTGACATTTTTAGTAAGGTATGCAAGGCGTGACCTAACACATACAGTGCATGTGAGGTCACGCTGTGGGGAGGATGTCATTTTGTTCTCCCAAATGGCGTTGTTCATGTGCATTTGGAGACTGGATGGAATCATCCCATGGGCACAGCCGGCCCTGGGGCATGCAATGCATTCATTGCATATGTAGCCGACGCCCTTGAGCAGCTGGGGCTTCAGAAAAACTCACTAAATATCATAAGACTCACAATAAAATCAAGGGAATTGGTGGCATGGGGTCCTTGAGTGAATATTGCCCCTCCCACAGTGTAATTTTATGGGGGGCATCCCACATTTTGTGGGAAGAGAAGAAACTTTTCTGCTGGTTGCCATATGTGAGTAAAACATACATCCATTCTGGGTGCTGGGGACATCTATGTAATATCCATCGAATGCACATATATTGGACTAACAGCCAGCAACTGAAACCCTCCAAAAAAGCTGCAAGTGCAAGGGTTTTGGCTACACAGATTCATAGACTTTAAGGCCAGAAGGGACCATTACATCATCTAGCCTGACCTCCCGGAGAACACAGGCCATATATTTCACTCAGTTACCTCTGTACTGAGCCCAATAACGTGTTCAGCTCAAGCAGATCTGTCAGAAAGGCGTCCACTCTTGATCTGAAAACATCAAGAGACGGAGAATCCACCGCTTCCCCGGGTAATTTGTTCCAACAGTTAATCCCCCTGACTGTTAAACATTTGTGCTTTATTTCTCATTTGAATTTGTCTAGCTTCAGCTTCCAGCCTTTGGTTCTTGTTAGGCCTTTTCTGCTAGGTTACAGAGCCCTTTAGTGCCTGGTATTTTCTTCCTGTAAAGGCACCTCTCAATCACTTATTTCTGATACGTTAAAGATCGAGTGCTTTAAGTCTCTCATGATAAGGGATTTTCTCTTTTCTGCCCCCTTGCCAATTTTTCAACCTTGTTTTGAAAACAGGGGCACCAGAACTGGACACACTATTCCCGTATCGGTCTCATCGATGCCGTACACAGAAGCAAAGTCACCTCCTCACTACATCCAAGGATTGCATTAGCCCTTTTTGCCACATCACACTGTGAGCTCATGTTCAGCTGCTTGTCCATTACAACCCCTAAATCCTTTTCAGAGCCACTACTTCTGAGCATGCAGCCCCCCCATTCTGTAGGCATCGCCTGCATTCCTTGTTCCTAGATGTATAATTTTGCATTTGCCTGTATGAAAATACATTTTGTGTGAATGGATCCAGCTTACCAACTGAGCCAGACCTTTCTGTATGACCGTCCTAGCCCCATCATTATTTGTCACTTTGTCAATCTTTGTGTCATCCACATATTTGATCAGCAGTGATTTTATGCTGACTTCCATCATTGGTGAAAATGTTGACTGGCATTAGGCCTAGTACTGATCCCTGCAGAACTCCACTGGAAATAATCCATTTGATGATTATTCCCCAGTGACAACTACTTTTTGAGATCTGTCAATTAGCCAGTTCTTAGTACATTTAATGTGTGCGCTACTGAAACTATACAGTGTTATTTTTTAAAATCAGAATCACATGTGGTACTTAGTCAAATGCCTTGCAAATGTCTACGTGTATTACATCGTCTCCATTAAGTTTATTAATCAAACTTGCAATCTCATCAAAGAATGAAATCGGGCTTGTTTGGCATGATCTATTTTCCATAAAATCACGTTGACTGATATTAATTATAGTCCTGTCCTTAAATTCTTTATCAATCAGCT
Source organism: Chrysemys picta bellii (assembly GCF_011386835.1). Taxonomy (NCBI): domain Eukaryota; kingdom Metazoa; phylum Chordata; order Testudines; family Emydidae; genus Chrysemys; species Chrysemys picta. The sequence goes on from NC_088791.1 coordinate 340,576,136, forward strand.
TTTCCATTATTTTTCCCAGGATTGATCTCAGGCTAGCCAGCCTATAGTTACCTGGGTCATTCTACTTGCCTTTTCTGAGAATTGGCACAACATTAGTGCTCTTCCAGTCTTCTGGAATTTCCCTAGTATTGCAAGATTTATTAAAAAAACAAAATCAGCAAGCCAGAGACCTCATCAGCCAACTCTTTTTAAGTTATCCAGGCCTGCTGATTTAAAAATGGTTATCTCTAGTAGCATCCTCCTTAGCTACTAATAGAATGGAAAGTACTTCATCATCCTTCTGTGATACAAGTACATCATCCTGCTTTTTTTCCCCATATACAGAACAAAAATCTTTATTGAACACTTCTGCCTGTTCTGCCTTATTATTAACAGTTTTACCTTTTCTCTCTAATAATGGGATTATATCATTGTTTGGATTTCTTTTGACCCTAATGTACTTTAAAAATAACCATTCTTCCTATTGTCCTTAGTCCTGCCAGTCATGGAGGTTTCCTTGTTGTCTTTAGCTTCCCTTATCAATTTTCTACATGTCATACTTTTAATTTATAGCACTTGCTATATATTTCTCCTTTTTTCCTTTTGTTATATATTACTTTTTATTATTTCTAATTGCTGACTTCACGTGGCCACTGAACCAGGGTGGGTTTTAGCTTAAGTTATGGAGTCATGGCTTTTTAGCTAACTCAGTGGTCCCCAAACTGTGGGGCACATGCCCCTAGAGGGTGCAGGGGAACATCCAGGGAGGCACAGTGGGGCCTGGGCCAGCCCCCATGACAGGGTGGGGAGGGAACACCCCCAGCCCTGTTCTGTCACCAGCTCTGCTCCGGCCCGGGCCCCAGCTCTTGGCCACAGCTGCAACTCCAGCTCTGCTCCTGGCCATGGCTCGGCCACCAGCTCCCGGCCCCCACTCTCGACCCCTGGCCCCCACTCCTGGTCGCGGCTCTGCTCCTGGCCCTGGGCCCCAGCCCCCGGCCCAGCCACGACTTCGCTTCCAGTCTGTGGAGATGGGAGGCAGACCTTTATTACTGGTAAGGGTGGGGGGCTTGAGAGAAAAAGTTTGGGTACCACTGGGCTATCTAATAAATTCTTCTTAAAGAGCTCACATTTTTAATTTACATATTTCTGTCAAAAAATTTCCTTCCGGTCACGTTTGTTCATAATTTCCCTCTGCTTTGGGCAAATGGCCCTTTTAAAACACCAAGTGAGTGAGAGAAAGTGTGTGTGTGTGTGTGTGTGTCTGTGTGTGTGTGTGTGTGTCTGTGTTGAGTACGTACTGGTTGGGACGTTCCTCTGTTTGCCCCTATTGAATGAAATGAGGCCATGATCATTGGTCCTTGGGCAACCAACTACCAATCCAATGATTTAAGATGTAGCCTCAGCTGGATCACATTGCAATGGTCCACTCAGAGTGAGAAAAGCACTCTGGACAGATACGGTGAAGTCTGAATCCAGAAGAAAAGGTCACAGTTATTTTCTTGCCACGTGGAATAGTGGTAAATACTCTTGGCCGCTTCTGCTCCCTGTGACCTGGCGTGGAGATGGAGTCTCGGTTCACTAGCTTCTATCTATTCCCCCATCTCTCTTAGCCACATGCTAAGTATTTGACTACACCAAATGGGATCAGATGAGATGGATAGAGAGTGGATGACTGTCCTTTGACCACAGAAGCCACTGCAGTCTGTCCCTCCTCATTAAGTCTCCTTGTGGCCCCACAAACACAGTGAACAAGAGAGATGACAACATGGAACTCTGCAGAACCCCACAAGTGAGCCTTTGGAGCAGAAATGCAATTGCTCACTTCTGCTTCCTGGGAGCTCTCAGGGGGAAAGGAACAAGACACAGAAGAGAAACTCATCCTATTGCTTCCAGAGTCCCCAGGCCAGCTAGCATTTGACAGTCAATTATATCAAAGATCTCTGCATGAATAATCATTTCCCCCCTCAATTTTCAATGACCTGTACTGCTGCCAGATTTAAAAGAAATCACCTCAAATGTTCGCTCTGTCTTCCATCTCCGGGAGATCTTCAGACAAGCCATGCAGGGCTAAAACCAAACTACCTCGCGTCAAAGACATCTGAGTACTCCAGATATGGTGGGAGTTGCTTCACTGCAACCTTCTCAGTTGTTTCCCCACCAAAAAGGAAGCTTTGAGCCAAGGTGATATTTGGAGAGAGAGTGTCGGAATAAAGAGGTGGTTTATTGAGTGAGAAAGCCCTTGTGCTGGGAGGCACTGACAGTTCTGCTCCAGTAATGGCCCCGTTGGCCTTCAACTGCTAAGAGCGGGACAGATCTAACTCACAAACTTCACATCCCCCAGCACCTACAGAACCTCAGCAGGGGACATTAGCTGAAACTCAAGCAGATGAGGGATGAGTGCCGGAGCAGAGCTCAGCATGACCAGGGAGGGGAGATGTGGGTGGCTTTCTACCCTCTCCTCCCCCCCCCCCACCCGATCCTGGAGAGTGAGTCAACACACAAGCCTGAGCAGTCTCAGAGTTGGCAGAAAAATACCCTCATGGGGCCTTTAGCGTACCCCTTCCAATGACGGGACACTGCTTACCCTGTAGGGGGGGTGCCAGCTTGGGTATGTCTACCCTCGTGCTTCCCAGCTCGGGTAGGCAGACACGTGCTAGCTCGAAACAGCCATGTAGCCCGGGGTAGCCACCCAAGTACATACCCCGGGGGTCCAGGTGGGTTTGGGGCTCAGGAGACTAGCCCGTGCTGCCACCTGTGCTACCCCCAGCTACAGTGTTATTTTTAGCGCACTCACTCAAACAGCACTAGCGTGTGTCTGTCTAGACTGAGCTATGAGCCATCCTACCTGCTGTAGATATACCCACAGAAAATTCTCAGCTCCTGCTTAAGGCAGCGCTAAGTCTTCTTAAAAAATGTGTTTTCTTCAGTCCCCTGCCTAGGCCAGTATTATTTTTCCTTGGCATTTATTGCTGTTCTCGCTCTCTTGTGTATTCCTTTATTTGTTCATCGAGTTATCCTTTGAACTTGCTTCTGCTTGTTTTCAGAGGCCTCCCAACTCTCCTTCCTATGCTAATCTTCCCCTTCCCTTCAGGCCCGTGTGGCCGCTGTGGCCCTTTAATGCTGCTTAGACTTAACAACGATGAATTTTAATTGCTGTCTCTCCCAACCACTCCTGCTCTTCTGCAGTAAAATTCTCCGTAGGTTCTAGGATTCCAATCAGAATTCCTCGGGGTGTTTTACTTTCCCTCAGAGTCAGTGTGGCTGAGGTCAACAACTTTCCGGGCTGCCTCCTCCACGACTTCACTCCTCACACGCTTTGCAAGTCTGACAACGTTGCGATTCCACTTGATCCTAGACGCCCCTCATCTTCAGACCACGGATTGAGTCCGGAACACCTGGTGACTACGTGGGCTGTTAAATAAGCTGCGTTCCCTTTCCACGTCCTGACATTCCTTCTAGCAACAGGCACCCCCCGCTCCAGCCCCATATTAGTTTTTATTCCAACCAATATGAGTAATTCAACCCCCCATCTCCTCCACTCTATCCTGGCATCTAAAGTCAGCCTTCTTATGAAACAGTTTGCTCAGAAAAACTTGCAATGAGCCATTGACTGTCATTTTGGACACTTCTGAAGTCCCTTCGACCCAAGGACTGGGCAAATGTGAATCAATTAAGCTTCACAATGTCCCATCCCCTTAAACAAGGTCGCTTTCGCTGCCATAGCCTCAGAAGTGCAAAGGCACTGTCAATGGAGACCTCCGCCCCCTGCTACACAGGAATTCTTTGCGTGCCTGATGTAGGCAATCAGCCGAGCAATTCTTAACACTGCTGTGAAACCCAAAAGTACCTGTTGGGATCGTGGCTCCATTGTACCGGCTGCCAGGCAAACGCAGGGCCTGAACCAATGCCTCCTGCCGCCAACAGGGGTCTTGCCATTGATTTCCATGGGCGACGACTCAGACCCGAAAATGCACAAGCACAGATGATGGGCGGGGGACAGGGATATAACATAGAAGTTAATGAGCAGGATGATCAGCACATGTCTTGCCAGCTACATGGTGGAGAGGGTTTAATGGAGACTGAGGTGGAGGGAGGAGAAACAGTGTGTGTAAATGTGAGCAAGGGAGTAGGAAAAAGAAAGGAAGGGGAAAGGGAGACTAAGTGAGAGGGGGAGCTGAGGAATTGGAGGGAGAGGAAAGGAAAATAATGGTGAGGAGCTAGAAGGGCAGGCAGTGTAAGGAAGGAGAAGAGATTATTTCTGTGCTCCAAGCAGCAGTGGTAGGTTTGCATTGTCCCCATCTTAAAGATGGGGAAACCAAAGCACGGAGGCTGCATCTACACACTGAGAATTTTTCTCAAATTCTCCTTCCATTGCTCTAGCACCTGACTGGCTGCCGGCTTTTTAAAGCCCCAGACCTGCTCCAGGTCTAGATGGCAAGAGAGTAAAATTGCCAGCAGCCAGTTTGCAGTCAGTGTTCACAGGGTCAGAGATGTTACGGGTCAGATTTTCAAAAAGAGTCCCGGTACCTAAATGGGAACTGAATAGGTGGACAGATTTTTCAAAAGAGCTCAGCACGATTTCCTTGTGAAAATCTGGCCATGAGTGTGACAATTGGGAGCTGATTTGGAAACCTAAACCAATGTTAGATGCCTAAATGGGAACTGAATTCGTTTGAAAATCTGCCCCAGACAGTGAGTGATGAGCAAGTGAAGTTCCAGCCCTGCAGGACTTGCAGAACGAGGCGAATTCGCCCAAACATTCTCAGGAGTCTATGTTCAGATCGACCAATGTAGTTGCTTCGCACGCCCTCGTGCCCTTCTCATGCATTCGTTTTCCACCACTGTTTGAGCACCTGACTTTCAGCGAGCGAGTGTGCGCGCTAAGCTCTCACGCTCAAGTATTGGCACCAGTATGGAATGATGATCCTGTTACTGCCAAGTATCATATGGTGCTTGTCTCTGAGTATGTGTTTCCCTCCAATTCAGCTGCCTTGCGAAACCAAGTCTCCTTAGTACTTATGTGTCAAGTGAAAACTCCCGAATATGTTGTGGAAAACACCTTTTGTTTTTTAGGGGGGGGGAGTGTACGCTAAGTTAAGGGTACTCAGACTAATACCTAGCTCTTATCTTACCCATGGTAACAAATTAGCCCTACCAAAGGACCCAATCGAATGCCCACGTAAGTGGTCCTCTGGGGAACTGGATCAGCCTCAAAGCCTTTTTATAGTAGGTAAGTAGTAGTATCTCAAATTTGCAAATAGGGAAATGGAGCCATAGGTCCAGACTGCTCTCACGTCTGGTTTACCACAGTGTAACACCATTGACCTCAGCAGAGTTAAGCCCGACTTACATCATCTAACTGAAAGCAAACACCAGACCTGTAGCAGTTAGGTGACTGGTCTGAGGCCGCAGTGGGGAAGGTAGCAGTGGAATAAGAGCTCAGGAAAGCCTGCCTGACAGACCGCACAGCCACCGCTCCTCATGCCCATCACCTCAAGGGACCAGGAAGAAGATGTTTCTCCACAGCTGGCTGGGTGCATTCTGAGAATGTAGCAACTTGCTCTGAACCATCAGATGCTGGACATTGGGAGGCGTAGGGTACCAGACTGAATGGGCAAATGGTACAATCTGCTATGGAAAAAGCCTGTATGCATGGGAGAGTCAAAACCAGTAGTACAAGGGCCTCAAGTGGATGTGAAATACAGAGTGCAATTGGGGGGCAAAGTAAGTTACTGCAGCCCTGGAAATGGGGGATGGATAGCTTAGCGGTTTGAGCATTGGCCTGCTAAACGCAGGGTTGTAAGTTCAATCCTTGAGGGGACCATTTAGGGATCTGGGGCAAAAATCTGTCTGGGGATTGGTCCTGCTTTGAGCAGGGGGTTGGACTAGATGACCACCTGAGGTCCCTTCCAACCCTGACATTCTATGATTTCTCCTCACTGATCTGACCTCTTATATCAGTAGAGCCAATCTCAGTTGCATATTTAGCAGTGAAAGTGGCAGTGAATGAGATTTCTGCTGCAGAATTAGTGTAAATTATACCACAGGGATCAACACTGTAAATAAAAGATTCAAAGCAACAAATGGGGGAAACTTTTGCCTGTGACATCTGAAACATCGGGCATCAAGCTCTTCTCCAAACTAAAACGTCCAGCCATGAAAAAAATCCAAGAGAAACAGAGGAATTTCGCTAAACCTTTGCAAAAATACATTCACCTCTGCCAGTAAAAGCCATTCCTTCACGGCGCCATTGGGATAATTCACCCTGTGTCTTGTTCATCTGTCACCCCACGGGCTTGGGGGAGGGTGGGGGGAGGATTTGTGTGTGTTTTCAGCACTGGTCTGTATGTGTGTATATATATAAAGAGAGGCCCAGATTTTGGCAGAAGTCCCTGACTGGAATGAAATAAAACTTTGTTTTGTTTAAGTGATCTGGTTGTGAGGGGGAAAGAGAGAGAGAGAAGGGAAACAAATAAAGATAGTTAAAAAAGTGAGTGTGAAAGAAATACTCAAGGGAGGCAAATAAAGGACTTTTTTATTGCTAATAACACGTGTTCGGGCATGTGCTTTGCACATTGTTAACCCACCTTGAAACCGGTAGATTTTTTTAAATCTGTCTTCTGGATATTGAGTTATTACAATTGAAATATGAAAAAAATTGCTTTAAAATATCTCTTTTACAGTTCGCACAGAAACCCTGAAGGATGATGGGTGATTTCATTCCTTGCTGTGGTTATATTCATAAATCGCCCCAATGGGTCGGGTTGGCTGCATACATGCTGCTGCCTGTGCATCGGGGTTATACTAACAGGGTGGATGGTTTCAGCAGCTGTCACGCTGATGGTTGCTGTTCATTTCACCAGGCTGGTTCTGCTCTCAGAAACCAAACAGGATGGAATTTTATGGCAGTGGGGGAATAAACCTGCAGAGGGAATAGAGAGTAGAGGTCAGATTCATTCTGGCAGCAGGAACATTCCTGCTTGCAACAAGTAGCAGGTAAGGCCCCAATTCAGGAAAGCATCCCTACACCAGGATGCACTTAAGCACATACTTAAGTATGCCTCTAAACAGCGATGGATTTAAGAAATGCTTAAGTGCTTTCCTTGAATAGGGCTTTAAATATTTGCAAGTCACTGCCACCCAGGATTTAATTTGTGGGGTGTTCAGGACTGCAGTTGTGTGCCTGATGTATGTACTCACGAATAACTGAGTGCAAAAGAGGCCAAGGCTGGCTATAGCCCTTGGTAACTCCCTAATTTGCAAGAACAATGGCAATAGGGCCCTGGAACGTTGAAATTCATTTGTCCTGCAGGGAGGTTTCTTTCGCTGCAGGGTGAATCCCATTGAATAACACTGAGCTCCTGTATTTAAAAAAAGGCATTGCCTTCCTGCAGGACAGGTGCAATATTAGGGCTGTGATTATGTGCAGTCTGGAATGGAACTCTAGAAAACCTGCCCTATGGCTGTTTTTCTTTTAAATTTGCGTGCGATTGTAAAAGTAAGGGGATCACTAGTCTCTGCCAGAGCCAGATATAATGCAGGAATTCACACAGACCAGCCGCTCCTGTGTTTCTTCACTTTCTCCTCAATCCCAGACAGAACATCAGTTCCATGTAAATTTCCCCAACGTACTTCTGCCAATGCATCCCAGACCAGCGTAGGATAGAGCAAACCAACCTGTTATTCTATTATCTTTTCAGCTGGAAACAAACACACTGAGAAAGACTGTTCTTATGGCATTTGCTGGACAACTGGAAACCTCATGAAAAAGCCAGTTCTTGGAGATTTACAGCCCTGTTTTGCAGACCCAAAGAGTCTTGTATTTACGGCACAGAACAAAAAGACTCAGATAAGTATGCAAAGCTTTTGGTGCTTCCCTACCACACACCAAGCCTCTAAATGTTTTGAGTTTCACTCGTCACCAGACCCTACTGTGACGTTACTGACATAACCTGTGTCCGTATAAATCATTGTCGCAACCACCGTTGTATATTTGCATCAAGTATTGTACAAAGGTTGTCATGTAAGGTGTCTATGGAAAGGTTATGATTTGCTAATTATGATTATGCTATCTGTGTGTGTATCATTTTTGTAGTTGAGGTTATGAATATTGACTATGTATTTGTATACTGATGTGTTTTGATTCTGAAGTAGCCGTAGTAAAGCATTTGGTCAGCTTCTTGAGAAAGAAGTTTTCAAGTTAAGGGCCCAATCAAGAAACACTTGACTGACAATAGACCTTGGGAGACTCCAATCCACATAAGAAGTCTTCCTGGGAACATTCAAGATTACAGGTGGCAGCCATGTTAAGTACTGAGTCATGCATGAACATGTGACTTGGCCATGTGACTCCAGACTCCATTTTGCTTTAGTTTTCCACAGTCAGAACAAAGAGGTGTTCTTACACCTGGAAGAGACTATAAAAGGCAGCTGCCTCCTCTCCATTTTGTCTTCAATCCTGCTTCTAACCTCTGGAGGGACTTTGCTACAAACGGAAGCTCTAAACAAAGGACTGAATGACCCATCCCTGCTGTGGATGTACTCCAGAGACTTGATTTGAACCTGCAGTTTATTCCATCACTGTTACAAGCCTGAACCAAGAACTTTGCCATTACTGTATGTAATTGATTCCATTTCACCAATTCTAGCTCTCATCTATCTCTTTTTCCTTTTATGAATAAACCTTTAGATTTTAGATTCTAAACAGCGTGATTTGTGGGTAAGATCTAATTTGTACATTAACCTGGATCTGGGGCTTTGGGATTGGGAGAACCTTTTTCTTTTACTGGGGTATTGGTTTTCATAACCATTCATCCACATAATGAGTGGCATCGGTGGGGATACTGGGAAACTGGAGTGTCTAAGGGAATTGCTTGTGTGACTTGTGGTTAGCCAGTGGGGTAAAACCAAAGTCTTCTCTGTTGGGCTGGTTTGGTTTGGTTTGGTTTGCTTTAATAGTAAAGGGACTCCAGCCTTGGGCTGTAACTGCCCTGCTTTAAGCAAGTTGTCCTGAATTGACACTCTTAGTTGTGTCCCACCAGAACCAGCCTCGTTACACCTACTTGAAATCCACCACCGGTTACTCCAAGCGTCAGTGTCCCAATGAAGTGAACCTACTTAACTAGAATGATGGTTTCATGATATCAAACAACCCCCTTACCAACCCATCCAACAATTCTTCTGTCCGGTTACCATAACAACAGACATCCACACAGGGCCTTTCACTCCAAATGCTCGACAAACACTGCAAACTGCATATTTCAAGGATCAAATGACGTTAATGCAAAATTAAGGTTGCATAGTAGAAAATCACAATTACACAGGTTGTGGCCATGCATCACTCCCGCAAGCAAAAGCCACCCCAAGAGAAAGCTCAGTGGCTAAGGGGAAGGTGGGCCCTGCCCTGCCCCTCCACTCCAGCCAGCAATGCTAGCCAGGTGCAAATGGTGCCTACACCTCCCTAGTTGTATAGATTGCTAATATGCTGGCCAGAGAGGTTAATGAAGCAATGACAACAGTGGGTGCTAGGGAAACAGGCAACAACCAAGTCAATCGTGCTGGAGGCGAACTGTGCAAACATTTTTAAATAAACCCTTAATTGAGCCCTGGTTTGCTACCCAGCAGTTCCCCTGGGACAACCTTTGCGGTACCCGCCTCAGTCATTCTCTAGGTGCGCTAGTGAAGCATTGGTGATTGGCGGTGTCGCCCAAGTTTTGCTTTGGGGATTCATTGAAGCCTGAAATTCAGTGGATGTGAACGCCCCATGAAATAAAGTTCCCCAAGGTCCAGGCATACCTGACCCACTGAACTTTGCCCAGCTCCAGCCTGCAGTTTGTCCATCGCGTCTGAATGACAGCACAGCGCCAGCTGACACCAGGCTGGGGCACTGATTCGTAGCTGACTCACCAATAGCCACAATTTTCCCCTTGAGGTTTCCTTTCAGGTAGCGACCCTGTCTAGCAGCAAAGGTCACATCCCTAGCTGTAATGGCTGCTGTCGTGTGTTTCAATGCATACCTCTTCCGGGAAGCATCTGCTCACGCATGGTGAAGTCCAATCTCACAAAGGAACCTTGGGCTAGAGGCAGGCAGATATAGTATTTCAGACATGTCCCATGTCCCACCGTGGAACAGGTTAATCATGGACTAGATGAAAATGACAGTGTTGTTTGGCCGAAGCGAAGTCATTCACTGATGTGGTGCTTTGCACCCTTCATCTCGAATTTGGTGCCAGACGATGGCTCGTGGCATTCTGCCCACTGAGCTGTTTGCGAGCTACTGGCCGGTGTGGAGAAAGTCAGACAGAATCATTATTCTCCATCGTTCATTGAGCTCTGCAAGGAAAAACAGCCACAATCAATGGACAAATCTCAGCAGTGGTTTGTCAGGTTGGCTGGGAGTCAGCAGCCCCAGTGGAAGTAGCACAGCTACCGTATTACTATGTCTTAGCTTTCTCCTTCCAGTCAAAGAGAGACAAAACGCAGGGCTCTTAGAGCTGACAGCAAACCAAAGTGCTGCTTCTTCAGTGCTCGGAAACACTCTCTGTTAAAGTGAAAGCCAGAGATGGGCATGAGACACAGCGTATGGACCCCAAAGCTCAAGTGGTTTCAGGTCCAGGGTTATGGTTTGACCCTTCCCAGAGCTATGGGCCAGCCACAAAGTTCAGATCCAGGTCGAGATATGAACTTCCTCCACACTCAGCGGTAGGCCCATCTACAATAAAACACCACCGTTCAATGAAGCTGTCCTGTTATAAAGGTCTGGTGGATAGGGCACTGGACTGAGACTCAGGACACTGGGATTCAATTTCCAGCTCAACCACTGGTTTCCAGTATGACCTTGGGCAGGACACTCAATCTGCTCTGTGCCTCAGTTCCCCATCTGTAAAATGGGACAATGCTTCCCTACCCTACAAGGGGTTTGCGGAGGATAAAAATCCATTCATGAAGGGGAGGCAGTGTTGCCAAGTGGTTAGAGCACTGGCCCGAGACCTGGGTTCTATTCCTGGCTCAGCCACTGGCCTGCTGGGTGACCTTGGGCAAGTCACTTTACCTTCATGCTCCTTAGTTTCCCATCTGTAAAATGGAGACAAAGATATTGATCTCCTTTGTAAAGTGGTTTAAGATCTATGCAGAAAAAGCGATCTTTAAGAATTAGGTATTATTAAGTAACTTACCCAAAGCTACAGAGTAAATCACTGTCAGAGCTAGGGTTAGACTGCAGGCATCCCTGACTCCCAGTTTGATGCTTAGTAGACTAGATGACGCTGCTTCTGTCATGGTCTTGCCCAAATTTTGGCCTTGAAAATAGATGATAGATCAGCAACTGGCGCTAACGCTGATCCCTACTCCCTACTGGGAACGTGCCATCTTCTGTTCTCTGGTCTCAACTAGCAAGAGAGATGTAGCTCTGTCTAGTTTCGATAAGCCGTGAAAAATTTGGATGCTTATCCAGACTGCAAATCTTGGTTAAACACCAAGTGTAAAATCTCCCTCTGGGTGGTGGTGGTGGTGGTGTTTGTGATTCCAACCCAGCCTGGAAGTAGGGAGTTTAGAATTGCTTAAAGTTGACAAAAATGGGGAGGAGACACTTCTCTGAACCATGCGCTCTTCAGAAACGATTCCGAGTGACGGCGCGGGTCAGTAATTACCATAGCCCAGCTTGCTCAGCCAGGACCAGTCACTGACAGCGGGCATTGGATGGGGCAGAGCAAGCTGCTATTGTGGCATTTTCCTCTTCCTGCCCCCTCTCTGTAACTCACTACTGCTGAATTACTGGCCGTCACCCCTCCCTGCCCCAGCTAACGGCAGGTAACTGAGGCAGACAAAAACTCTTCCAAAAACCTAGAACGAAGATGCCAGAGACAGTGAAGCTGAATAGGAGGAGGACTCACTATAACCTAATTCCCCACAGGGACATTAATTCAGCTCACAGCCCGTGATATCTTTTATATGCTGGTGACACGCCGTTGTATTTCTCCTTTCCCCTGTATATCCATAACCCTGTCTTGTCCCTGTTTCCTCAAGGATGAAAGCCGATTACCTCCGATTAAATATTCACTTCTCTTCAGACCCCTCCCAAATGCCTTCGTTTTCTCTGCCCTCTTTTCTAGGTTGATTGTCACAACTGTAGTGGTCACTCCTTACGAATGGCGCCCACGGGACATAAGTCCAGGATTTGCAGTATTCCCAGGTAGCCCCAGTGCTAAGTATTTACGGAATTTTTGGCAATACTGGTGTACAGTAAGTTAATTTAAGACAACACTGGCAAGTTTTTAAAGGGTCCCTTATGTTTAGAGTTGAATATCAGCTTTCTTCCTCCTGCCACATTCCCCGTGTGCAGACCTCGCCTCATAAACATCTCACAGGGCCCCAAGTTTAACTTTGATACAGCAAGATTTCTGGAACATGCTCGTGACCTCACACCTTGACTTCTGCAATGATATTTACAGTGCAGTGTTTCCAAGAGAATTGAGGCCAGCTTCAGGGTAACGCATACTCAGCTAAACAAGGAACAGCATCTGAAGTCAACCCAGTCCTGATGCCCCACTTAGCGAGCCTGGCTGCATTCTTTGTCCCAGGATACGTCTACATTGCAGTCAGAGGCGTGGCTGCAGTTCAGGGAAGCAAACCCGTGCCAGCTTTAATCGAGCTTGTATGGCTAAAAATAGCAGTGACAACGTCGTGGCATGTGTGGGGGCTGTGTCGGAATTGCAAGCTCTCACTTTAAGAATGTGTGTGGAGGGGGGGTGGGGGGGTTCCCCTGCTCCTGCTTGCAGGCTAGAGAGGCTCTGCAGGGACGTATGCAGAGTCAGACGGCAAAAAGCCAGTCTAAAACAAGGGTGTGTGTCAAGCTGTCTGGAGTGGCTCATGCCATAAGGACCAACTTCAGGGCAGACTGTTAAGAAGCAGGGCACAACCCCCACATTGGGTGTGTTCTACACTGAGATCTCACCAACCTGGTGTCAAGTGAACTCCTCAAACACTACAACAGCTTTACCACGGGCGTCACAGGCAGTCCCCTTGGGCACTCCTCTGTCCTGCTACCCAGGCAAGCCTGCCTGTGTGATAGATGGCCCCTTATACCAGTGGTTCTCAACCAGGAGTACACATACCCATGGGGGTACACAGAGGTCTTCCAGGGGATACATCAACTCATCTAGATATTTGCCTAGTTTTACCACAGGCTACGTAAAAAGTACTAGTGAAGTCAGTACAAACTAAAATTTAATACAGACAGAGACTTATTTATACTGCTCTATATACACTATAAACTGAAATGTGAGAACAATATTTATATGCCAATTGATTTATTTTATAACTATATGATAAAAATGAGAGCGTCAGCAATTTTTCGGTAATAGACATAAAAATACAGAAGTGTCACAGTGCACTGATTTTGTAAGCAAGTAGGTTTTTAAAGGAGGTGAAACTGGGGATATGCAAGACAAATCAGCCTCCTGAAAGGAACCCAGTAGTCTGGAAAGGTTGAGAGCCACTGCCTTATACCACTAATCACAGGAATATTCAGGTTACTCCCAGTCCCAAAGGCCCAGTCACTTACTCCATGTCAATTGCACCTCAGAGCTCAAACCAAAGACAACACTTGTTGCCAGTCATATAATAAATTAAAGATTTATTCACTAAGAAAAGAAATGAGAGGTATTTACAAGGTTAAAGCAGGTAAGTCAATGAGTTGAGTATTAGGTTTCAAAAAGTGCTAGAAGCTGCTGTAATGAGCAAGCTCTGTGTCCTTTAGGGCTAACCCAAGCTGAGCGGCTGGGAATCCCATGCTTATGCTTAGAAGTCTTGGCCTCTCCCTGAGTCGAGTAGCATAGGGACACAGTTCCTTCTGGCCAGGGATTTTTAGTTCCTTCCTCCACAGTTCAAACTGATGGCGCCCGTCTCCTCTTCATCAGTATGGGGGTGGGGGGCAATCAAGAAAGTCTTTGTCCTTTGATGTTTCACATTGGCTCATTTGGTTTCAGTGGGCCTTCTGGTGCCCAGGATCAACTCTTTCCATTAATTAATGCTTCTTTCCTTTCCGACGAGTTACCCAGTTACAGAAGTTTACAATGCAAACACTCAGTATAACTTTATACCATGGAAAGCAGACATGATGAGATCAATACATGCAGCATCCTACAAGCATTTCATCAAGTCTAAACCCTAAACACATTCTTATAAAGTTAACATCTATTTTAACAGTGCTAACCCACAGGTGAGCCAGACTGGTTTCCAGCTATGCCTTGTTCAGTGAGGTGCAAGGGCCTTGGCATGAGCTGGCACCTCTTCTGCAAGCATTACAGGGTGAATTGGTCATCACTGCCTTAGGGAGCAGCTTGCTTTGTCTCTCTCTGGTCTTGGTTACTGGGTAGTATTGTTGTGGATTATAAGAATAAAAAGTAGTGTTAAGTTGCAAAAAAGAACTAGATATAATCCTGGAGGGTAGGTCCATCAATGGCTATTAGATTGGCAAGGATGGTGACCCTAGCCTCTGTTTGTCAGAAGCTGGGAATGAGCGACAGGATGGATCACATGATGATTACCTGTTCTGTTCATTCCTTCTGGGGCACCTGGCATTAGCCACGGTCAGAAGACAGGATACTGGGCTAGCTGGACCTGTGTTCTGACCCAGTATGGCCGTTCTTATGCTCTTAACCTTCCAGCAAGAGAGAGTGTTTTATGTTTGTATCCAGTTTCTCTATGTGTATACTGTGAACATAACAGCACACAATGCAGCATGAATTGCACAAACCCATCCAGGAGTCTGGCTACTTATTCATGTTGCTAGCCCAGACTAGGGTTTGTGCCGCCGCATCTTCCCTGTTATTTTTAGCCACATGAGCTAAATTACAGCCAGCGCAAGTCTGCTGACTGAGCTGCAATCATACATCTGATTGCAACATAGACAGCCCTTCGATCTCTGCAACTCTGCGCGCACGAGACAACAGGAAGCATGGCACTGAAGAGTGACCTCCAGGCTGTGCGGCAACTTTGAAGTTCCTGCTGATGCTTAACACTTGATGGCACATGCACTGGGCTTTCAAAATCTTCACCTCAGCCGCACTAATCAGCCCAACCTCTGCTCCTGGCCTTTTTCATTTTTAAGGCTAGAAATTGCATCCGAATGTTTGGGTGCAAGCATCGGATCCGAAACAGGGATATGCTCTAGTTCAAACTAGAATTAATTCACACAAGCCCTAGGGCCTGCTTTCAGGTGTGAAAGTAACTTTCAACACTTACCAGTACGGGGGCCGGCTCTGGCTGCCAGAAGGGGCGGGGCCTCAAGTGGAAGGGGCGGGGCATCAGCGTCCCCCAGCCAGCCCATCTGCACTGCCTGGCCCGCGCCGCCTGGAGCTCCAGCGGCGATTTAAAGGGCCTGTGGCTCTGGCCAGAGCCACAGGCCCTTTTAAATCATGGCCCCGGGGCAATTGCTCCTTTTGCCCCCTCCCCCCCCGTCGGCAGCCCACGGGGGGGGGGGGGGGGCAAAATGGGCAGCACTTTAAGCAGGGTCCTTTGCCGCAGCAGCGCTTTAATGTTGCAGCCCCTTTTGTGCCCCTCCATCGGCAGCCCTGCCGCTAGGGACCCGGCAGGACTGCTGATGTGGGGGGTGGGCGCAAAAGGGGTAGCGTCATGACATCCACTGAGTACAGGCCAGTACCGACGTCCACTTTTTACCAGTATGCTGTACTGGCTCACTTTCACCCCTGCCTGCTTTGTACAACCTAGAGCATCACAAAGGTCCGTTGTGGCCTTATAATCTATGAAAAATCAGCCTCCTGGACCTTCAGTCTTTTTCACAGAACGGCTCAAATTGCTGCTGATTGGCCACGGCTGCTGTTGATTTCCCTCTCACTAAACTGAATGGACATTGTTCACCATGACTTACAGTGAGAGGGTCAAATTGATCTTCAAAATCAATCGACTTGTGCCTGCTTTCACAGGGGGTGAATTTGGCCCCAAGGGTTGAAAAGATGCAAGGAAAGCTTGCTGATGACAACTAAAACGCTCTCCGGAGAACATGTGGTGCCCTCCCCCTCGTTAGTTCCTTTCGCGCCTTCTTTTTTCGTTAGCAATGTAGCCTCCCCGTTTGCTTTGTCCCCTGTAACCGGTGCTCCATTTACCAAGATCATTCTTTTCCCCGGAGCCACATTAAGCCACTCTCAGAGACACCATCTCAGCATTTTTATATCCCGCCTTTTAGCACTGTAATGCAAGCAGGGGGTTTTACATCCCAGCTCTTCTCCGTCACATGCAGCTTCGCTGATCCAAGTGAGGGATGGAGGCGTGTCATTGATGTCAAGCCTTTCATTCAGAAGAGGAAAGCCAATAAATTCTGCAGCAGCCCGTCTTGCTCTTCAAGGATTTTTCATCCCTGTTTGAAACCTCAGCCACTTTTCCAGCCCCATTGGAGTCAGACAATGATTTCTTCCCTGCAGCTCTTGCCTTGTTCCTTTCATGTTTTTCCACTGGAGAAAAAACAATGCCACCATCCCTGCAACAAGAATATGAAGATTGATCATTTTCCCCAACAGAAAATGACTTCATTCATTCGTTCTCTGCAAAAAAATTAAATCAGCAGTGACCCTTATAAAAAAAAAAATCGGATGGGCCAGATAAATCAGCGAAGTTCCACTGACTTCAGAGGAGCTATACAAACTTACATCAACTGAGTATCTGGCCTGTCGACGCTGGGTCTTCTTTCCCTTCACACAACAATAATACACCTCTCCCTCGATCTAACGCGACCCGATAGAACATGAATTCGGATACAATGCGGTAAAGCAGTGCTCCGGGGGGGCGGGGCTGCGCACTCCGGTGGATCAAAGCAAGTTCTATATAACACGGTTTCATCTATAATGTGGTAAATTTTTTTGGCTCCCGAGGACAGCGTTATATCGAGGTAGAGGTGTAGTATGAAATAAACCAGTGATTCTCAAGCAAGGGTACACATACCCCTGGGGGTACACAGAGGTCTTCCAGGGGGGACCCCAACTCCTCTAGATATTTGCCTAGGTTTACAACAGGCTACATAAAAAGCACTAGTCAAGTTGGTACAAACTAAAATTTCATACGATAATGACCGGTTTATACTGCTCTATACGTTGAAATTTAAGTACAATATTTATATTCCAATTGATTTACTATATGGTACATTATTTTTGAAAACTCCTGGCGATCGGGGGAGGTCCCAGATGACTGGAAAAAGGCTAATGTAGTGCCCATCTTTAAAAAAGGGAAGGAGGAGGATCCGGGGAACTACAGGCCAGTCAGCCTCACCTCAGTCCCTGGAAAAATCATGGAGCAGGTCCTCAAGGAATCAATTATGAAACATTTAGAGGAGAGGAAAGTGATCAGGAACAGTCAGCATGGATTCACGAAGGGGAAGTCGTGCCTGACTAACCTAATTGCCTTCTATGATGAGATAACTGGCTCTGTGGATGAGGGGAAAGCAGTGGATGTGTTATTCCTTGACTTTAGCAAAGCTTTTGATACGGTCTCCCACAGTATTCTTGCCGCCAAGTTAAAGAAGTATGGGCTGGATGAATGGACTGTAAGGTGGATAGAAAGCTGGCTAGATCATCGGGCTCAACGGGTAGTGATCAATGGCTCCATGTCTAGTTGGCAGCCGGTTTCAAGCGGAGTGCCCCAAGGGTCGGTTCTGGGGCCGGTTTTGTTTAATATCTTTATTAATGATCTGGAGGATGGTGTGGACTGCACTCTCAGCAAGTTTGCAGATGACACTAAACTAGGAGGCGTGGTAGATACACTAGAGGGTAGGGATCGGATACAGAGGGACCTAGACAAATTAGAGGATTGGGCCGAAAAAAACCTGATGAGGTTCAACAAGGACAAGTGCAGAGTCCTGCACTTAGGACGGAAGAATCCCATGCACTGCTACAGACTAGGGACCGAATGGCTAGGTAGCAGTTCTGCAGAAAAGGACCTAGGGGTCACAGTGGACGAGAAGCTGGATATGAGTCAACAGTGTGCTCTTGTTGCCAAGAAGGCTAACGGCATTTTGGGCTGTATAAGTAGGGGCATTGCCAGCAGATCGAGGAACGTGATCGTTCCCCTTTATTCGACATTGGTGAGGCCTCATCTGGAATACTGTGTCCAGTTTTGGGCCCCACACTACAAGAAGGATGTGGAAAAATTGGAAAGAGTCCAGCGGAGGGCAACAAAAATGATTAGGGGTCTGGAGCACATGACTTATGAGGAGAGGCTGAGGGAACTGGGATTGTTTAGTCTCCAGAAGAGAAGAATGAGGGGGGATTTGATAGCAGCCTTCAACTACCTGAAGGGGGGTTCTAAAGAGGATGGAGCTCGGCTGTTCTCAGTGGTGGCAGATGACAGAACAAGGAGCAGTGGTCTCAAGTTGCAGTGGGGGAGGTCCAGGTTGGATATCAGGAAAAACTATTTCACTAGGAGGGTGGTGAAACACTGGAATGTGTTACCTAGGGAGGTGGTGGAGTCTCCTTCCTTGGAGGTTTTTAAGGCCCGGCTTGACAAAGCCCTGGCTGGGATGATTTAGCTGGGAATTGGTCCTGCTTTGAGCAGGGGGTTGGACTAGATGACCTCTTGAGGTCCCTTCCAACTCTGATATTCTATGATTCTATGTGGGCCAGGACCCTTGCTGGTGCCGGGGAGAAAGAGGGAAAGGGTTGGTGGGTCTGGCAAGGCTCCCTACCCAGCTCCATGTGTCCCTGCAGTTCCTAGGCAGTGGAGGGGCTGGGGGCACCATTCAATGCTCCCACCACAAGTGCCGGCTGCGCAGCTCCCATTAGCCAGGAACCGCAGTCAATGGGCAGGGGCGGGAGCTGCGGGGGTGGGCAGTGCGTGGTGCACTGGCCCCTCCGCCGCCTAGGAGCTGCAGAGCCATGCCAGTGAGAGCCAGGGGAGCCCCCCACCCCAAGGTAAGAGCTCCCTCGGACCCGCCAACTCCCCCCCCCCCAGCCTTGAGCCCTCTCGCGCACACCCACACTGCTGCTGCTGGCTGACTAATAGTGGCAATTAAGGATAGTTTTCTATTTCTAAAATTGGATTCACAAGACACTGTTTTATCAAGACACCACCCTGACCCCTCTACCTGTTCATTGCACTCCTTTCCCTCTACCCTTTGTTTGCCTAGAAGTTGTAGGCTTGCTTCAGGAATTACTGGGTGAAATTGCATGGCCTGTGTTATACACATCAGACTGGACTACTTAATAGACCTTCTGGTCTTAAAAAATCTATGGAAAAGGCTTGGGACAGGAGTCATGCCTTCCTTTAGGTCTGGGAAGCACCTAGCACATTGCGGGTACTACAGAAAACAATAACTTAAATGCTGCTGCTCCGTGCTACTTCCTTTATTTTTTAGCCCTAAGGAGGCCAACACCTAAAATGCTGGAAGTCGGAGCTGGCGCATTTCATCAGCAGCTGCCTTCGCTGCTCCTTTTTTACTGCATTTATGGAAATCATATGCAATGCCCCCGTAAGCAGGCAACTGACTTCGTGACAGCTCTCTTGCCCTGATGCAAGTGTAACCCACTTGGTGTGGTGCTCTGTCCCCCTCTAGTGGTGATGGCAGGGCCACAGAGAGAGGCTCATGGGTTTACATGCAGCGGTCTCAGAGCATGCAGGCAAGTTCAGGCTGTTCACACGCACACAGGCTTGGGCAAGAGCAAACCCTGACTCATCAGGCATCGTGCATGTGTAACCCACTGGCCAGGGTCAGTGCATGCTACACCCACCAGTGGGTTACACATGTGCAAGTCAGGTACACGCTAAAGCCACATCTTAGCATGCAGGGGTTTGAAAGTCTGGACCATGGTACTCATCCATGAAACATCTGAACAGCCTGGATGGGTACGTACTCATGTCCCTACCTTCTCCCACTGCCCTGCTCTACTTTTAGCAGGATAGCTCGATCAGAGTGACTGTCTCCTCAAACTGGGAATCTGCCCCTAGTAATAAAATGGAAGGCAGAAAACCTTCCCAACCACGAAAAGGCAAAATCTAGAGGCCACAGTGGGTTTCTTTAATGTAGTGGGTGCCATGACCCCTGGGTCTCAACCCAGATCCACAGAGTTCCTGGAGAAACAGAGTCATCACACTCCAACCCACCATCCAATGGTGGACTAGAACCAGGCCTCCTTGAAGCCCAGCTCAGATAGAAGGCTCCATCTCTGGGCCCTGATTGGTGGAACACCAGAGCTCCTGATTGACTTGTTCCTCTGACTTAAGCCATGAGGAAGAACAGGAAATCGTCTGTACAACTGGGTTCCACCCTGCTTTGGACTGCTCACCTGGTATTACCTGCTCCTGACCTCCCCTCTTCTGCTGGTTTCTTGCATCAGCCTATTTACTGGTATCCGACTTGTGCTTCCTGATTTCCAGATCATCTCCTGACCCTCACCCCTGGTTTCCTGACTTAGTCAGATACTCAGTTCCTGTGCTCCTGTTCTGAACCCTGGCTGGCATGGGAACCCAGCTCCTGCCCTGTGCTAGCCACTAGACCTGGCCATCCTGTCTTGGGCTTGACAGTTGGTACTTGAAATTAATTTAGTGCTGGCAAAATGTGCCAAGTCTACAGAGGCCTTCAGTCCCTTCGGCTATTTAGCCACGGAATAGACAACATGGGCAGCTGATGTACATGTCTGGCCTATGTTTCCTCAGCAACCAGCCTCAATCCTGACCAGCCGGGGCCCCACCGAGTGATGAGAGAGTAGAACAATCTGCATGGCTATTTACTGCTTGGCCTCCTTGCACTGAAATTGCTAACAATAGGGGCCAATGAGTGCCTTTGTGATGGTCATTGCTGCAACGTGGATATTTGTGCAGTGGTCTAAGCCAAAGCCCATTGAAGTCAATGGAAGTGTTTACAGTACACTGACTTCAGGTCTTAGGAACCACACTGAGGTACCAACTCATGACACACAAGCCACCAAAGAGCAATCTGATGGTGAGCGAGCGAAGCTGTGCACACCATGAGCACCAGGAATGTGTCTCGATGTAAGGTTTGAACAACAGGAAACTGGCAGGCTTTCAGCGTGAAAAGGCACAAACCCTAACAAAAACACACCACCTCTGAATGCAGATAAATCAGGTGCTAGAAGATTAACTTTTCACCAGTTAAATGCAAACAGCTTTGCTCTCATATGGTAACTGCAAAACATTTATTGCAATGACTCTGAGGTTCCTACAATGACAATTATTTAAATGGATGTGAGCGTGGAGGGCATCAGTTAAAGATATTTGCCAGAATCAGCCTATGTTTAAGTTATGCTGACAGCAACTGCATAATGACAGCGCAGAATCCAGATGTTACAAAAGAAGGAATACCTCAGATGGGTCTCTGCTTTTTCTCCCTGGGACCTAGTTATTTAAACAATGGGCCAGATTCTCAGCTGGTTTAAATCAGCATAGCTCCATTGAAGTCAATGGAGCTACACCATCTGAAGATCTGGCCCCTTAACTTTAAAAACCTGGAGGGAAATCTTGGCTTCATTGAAGTGAATGGCAAAATTCCCCATACACTTCCCTGGAGCCAGGATTTTGCTCCTGGGGAAAACATACCAAATGGGGAAGTCCCATCAGCTATCACTCTCTTTCCCTCCCTATTACTATCTCTGCATTCTCGCTCCTTTCTTGCCAGTCTTTTCTGGTCCCCGGTATTGGACTCAAATCACAAGACTCTCTAAAACCAGTGCTACAACTTCAATACAATCCAAGCACCCCCATAAAGAGCTAAACAACATAGCGGGAGCTTGTGACTGAAAGCACCCCCTGTAGTCACGCCCAACACGCTATTGTAATAATCTTTGTACAAAATATGCTTTCTGAGGCATCATTTGAAAACTAACGCACTGGTCAATCATAGCATGAGGAAATGCGTGTAGCAACATTCTCTGTCAAGTTCTAAACACGAGCTAAAATTCGGTCTGAAATGTGTTTACCAGACAAGTCAGGGTAAACCAGTTTTTCAGAGACTAAGCACAAGCTTAGAGCCATGACCTCTAGGCAGGTGCCTTCAAAGTTGCTGGGCACTCAAGTGGCCATTTTTTGGCAAGGAAGGGGAGCAGGAACAAACAGATCTGCATCTTACCAAACAACAACACAGAACCTCTGTCACCACGAGATACCATGACTCAAATTAATTCCCACTGTGAGGTTAATCTAGGGGTAACCCTTAGGGCAATGCATTTTCAAAAGAGACTGAACTATAAAAATGAGGGTGCAAAACCAGCCCAAGTTATCTCTCCCTATCCATCTCTCTCCCTTTCACCTAAGACGACAAAACAAACAGACTTCGGGAGCAGATCCTGGCCTGAGCATTTGGTCAGCAAGGTTACTGGGAACATGTGGTAAAGGACTTCTCCTTGAACCAAGTCTAGTTTATGTTTTAGTAGTAGGAAGTGTTTTATCTTTATTTCTCTTGTAATCCAGGAGACGGCCAGACAGTGCAGAACACACATTTTGGGAGGAAATCTGGGACTGGGAGTGTGTTGAGATCACCCTGCAAGTGATAACCAAGGCTGGTGGAAGCCAAAGTGTGACTGGCAGGCTGCAGCTACACACAGACACTCAGGGTGTTACCTGCATGCTGGAAGGCTGTTTGCGAACAGCCCAGGTGGGAGCTACAGCAACTAAGCAACATGAGGCACCCAAGTTTGCAGGGCAGAGGTGAGACACAGCCCTTCACTGGTGTGGATTGCACAATGGAATGTCACGGAGATGAAATGTTGATCACACTCATTCTGGATAGTCACTGCCCATCTCATATTTATGCAGCTGTGTCATCTTGTTGTTGTTATAACTGAAGCTAAACAGGCTAGGACAGGGTCAGTACTTGGATGAGAGACCTACACGCTCTGCTCAGGTGCTGATGGTGGTCTGTAGTGGCACTCAACCAATGTCCTACCATGTTATTAGAGGACAGAGCTGCTGAAGGTGCCCTTTCTGGTGAGATATGGAGCTAGTGGCATCTGTTGGAAGAGTAACACGGTATGAAAAAGATTAGCCTGTTTTTTTTTCTGACCAAATTTCAGCAAGGGTAATTACATACTACAGTAACTCCTCACTTAACACAGGTTTCAGAGTAGCAGCCGTGTTAGTCTGTATCCGCAAAAAGAACAGGAGTACTTGTGGCACCTTAGAGACTAACAAATTTATTAGAGCATAAGCTTTTTTGTCTGGATGCATATGCATCCGAAGAAGTGGGCTGTAGCCCACGAAAGCTTATGCTCTAATAAATTTGTTAGTCTCTAAGGTGCCACAAGTACTCCTGTTCTTTTCACTTAACACTGTAGTTATGTTCCTGAAAAATGTGACTTTAAGCAAAACGATGTTAAGCGAATCCAATTTCCCCATAAGAATTAATGTAAATAGGGAGGGTTAGGTTTCAGAGAAATTTTCTCCAGACAAAAAACTATATATTATATAGATATACACACAGTATACATTTTAAACAAACAATTGAATACTGTTCACAGCTATGATGATTGTGAAGCTTGGTTGAGGTGGTGAAGTTAGAGGGTGGAAGAGGGTGGGATATTTCCCAGGGAATGCCTTGCTGCTAAATCAGTGGTTCTCAAACTTTTGTACTGGTGATCCCTTTCACATAGCAAGTCTCTGAGTGCAACCTCCCCCCCTATAAATTAAAAATATTTTTTTATATATTTAACAGCATTATTATAAATGCTGGAGGCAAAGCAGGGTTTGGGGTGGACGCTGACAGCTCGTGACCCCCCATGTAATAACCTCGTGACCCCCTGAGGGGTCCCGACCCCCAGTTTGAGAACCCCTGTGCTAAAGGATGAACTAGCACTGGGCTGAGCCCTCAAGGGTTAATACATTGTTGTTAATGTAGCCTCTCACTCTACAAGGCAGCAGGAATGGAGGGGAGGGGAGACAGCACAGCAGACAGAGACAGACACACACACCTTGTGTGTGGGAGAGACAGAGAAATGCACACTGCCCCTTTAAGTAAGCTGACCCACTCTTAAGTGCATTGTCTTGGATCAGGAAGTTGAGACAGCAGCTGCTGCCCCAGGCTCTCTGTCTCTCTCCATCTGTGTCCCCTCCCTGCTCTATATGGAGAAGGGGTAAGCAGGGTGTAGGAGCAGGGGGGAAGAGGGACACCCTGGCATTAGCCCCCCACACACCGCACAGCAAGCAGGAGTCTTGGGGAGCAGCTCCAAGGCAGAGGACAGGAGCAGCATATGGCAGTGGGGGGAGGGACAGCTGCAATTGCTAGCCTGCTGGGCAGCTGCGGCACAGGGAATTTAGGGGAGCGGGGAGCTGATAGGGGGGCTGCCGGTCCACGCCCCCACCAGCTAGCTGCAACGGGCTGCTCTTCCTGCAAGCAGTGGACAAAGCAGGCGGCTGCCAAAGACGTTAGAAGGGAGCATTGCACAACTTTAAACGAGCATGTTCCCTAATTCATCAGCAACGTTACAACGTTAACCAGGACGACTTTAAGTGAGGGGTTACTGTACAGATTCTTCTCGAAGTTTTGACTGGACTCTGTGGTAGCGGTTATATATTCGTTTAAGCTTGTAATGAGCTTTGGGAACCTTCGGGATGAAGCTTCATGTAAAGTATCATTATTGCAATCAGTCTGCTAACAATGCTCAGTCTAAATATTTATAGTACATTGGTTCTAGCTCCGATCTCACGGTGCCATGGGCTCTGATGCTGGCAATGGCTTGCTGTGAAATCCAAGACCATTCTGGCAGGCACTTATGTTTTGATCCTTATACTAAGGATACTAACAAACAGGAAACTATGAATTAACAAGGGCCAAATCATAAGCTAGTGGTAAATTCCAACTGACCTCAATGGAGCTGCACGGATTTATAGCAGCTGAGGATCTGGTCCTGCATAGTTACATTTACTTAAATATATCGAGATTTAATTTTTGTTGCTGTTTACAACATTACTACGTAGCCAGGAAGTAATCAGCTCAGGCCATTATCATTATTTGCATTGCAGTGGCACTTTGGAGCCCCAGTCATGGATCGGGACCCACTGTGCTACGTACTGTACAAACACAGAACCAAAAGATGGTCCCTTCTTCAAAGAACTTACAGTCTAAGTACTTCATCGACAAGTGTGGACAAAGGAAAACCCGCAGCCCAGCTTTCTGCCATCTTCCCACCGCCGTCAAATGGATTCAGATGAATTTCGGAGGAAGACGCTGTGAAAGCAGCTACAATTTCGAACACTGTTGGATTGTGACAAACGACTCACTAGCTCAGAGGAGAAGTAGCAGCAGGAGGGGCGGTGGTACCACTGACCCCTGAGCCACCGAGGTGATGGGCAAGTGCTTCCAAGCCCATCAAAGCAGGGAAAAGTAACCACATTAATTTGACCAAATGCCTATGCTGTGAGCATTAACGGGTAACAAGATCCAGCACGATGTCAACCACCGCTGTGCAAAGAATGCACAGGGAGAGGCAGAAGGGGAAGGAGAGAGAGAGAGAGGACCAAGAAGAAAGAAAAAATCCAGACTGAGCCATTCCCTAGATGGTAGGATCAAGAATGAGAGCAGCCAAGTAGGTAAACATGAAAAAAAAAATCCACATTAGCCCCACAATAAGGGCAATGGCCTTTTCCTTTCCTAACACTCCCCCTACTGAGCTGCTGGAAGTAGATACAGACGCTCCCTGACTTACGCAAGTGTTCCGTTCTGGAACGCCTCGCGTAAGTCTAATTTTGCGTAAATCGGGAACGTATACCCGACAATTATGCAAAAAAAAAAAAAAGCGTACGGAACTTTTTCCGTAAGTGAGGATTTTCGTAAGTCGGGTTTGGGTAACCCGGGGAGTGTCTGTACAATAGTCTTATCAGTGCTCCTTGTCTCAGGGTATGTCTACACCTCAATAAAAGACCTGTGGCTGGCTTGGGTCAGCTGACTTGGTCCCAGAGCCCAGGCTCCAGCCCTGAGTCCCAATGTCTACACTGCAATTTTATAGACCTGCAACCCAAACCCTGGGCCAGATGCGGCCCTGCCGTGGGTCTTTTATCACAGTTGTGTAGATACATAATCTCTGTGCTTGGGCATCATAAGACTCTCCTGACCTAGTTCTTTCATTAGAGATTAGATAGCAAATTGAAGTAACTCCTCTCAGTGGAACCACCCCCGTCAGGGGATGACAAGGATGAGAAGAAGTGGAAGAAGATCTAGCCAGGGGGTTCTCAGTGCTCCTAACAGGAAAGGCACCAGTTTCTGAGACTCATGTCAGAAGTCAATAACCCATGCTGGGTGTGGTTCCAGGGACACCAGTGGAATTGGCCACCATTTAGGAATTCAGAGGGTTGGGTTCAAACCCAGACTCCGAGTCGCTGATTGTACAAGGGTTCACTGGGGCTCTCCCCTCTCCGGGGCGGCCAGGAGCCACACCGCCTCACTACACTGGTCAAGTCACCTCATTCCCCCTTTTGTAAAATGGGAATACTCCCCTGCCTCACAAGGTTCTTGTCAGGATAAAATCCATTCACGACCATGAAGCGCTCAAGTACCATGCCCTTGAGGGCCATATAAGCACCTAGATACATTTTCATAAGCAGAGGATTCCCTCCCCCACCCAGTATTTAGTTTCAATGAAACCAAAGGCAGGGCCTGATCCTCTGTTTACACTTCACATTTTCCCCTTGGAACTAGGTTTTAGCCTGGTGGTTTGCTTCATTCTTACATTCTTTTAGTTCCATCCTCCCAACCAGACTCTTGTGTAAACAGACAATGACAAACTTCCACGAAAACCTTTGTCAAACCCTCTCAAATGGTGGTTTGTCGCATTCTTCCATGAAGCAACATCTTACGGGCAGTACGCAGGACATACCAACAAAGAAGCCAAAACCAGCCGCCGAGCAGCCAAAACCCAGTCAAAATTGCCAAGACCAGTGTCTGAACTACCAGACCCGGTTTAAGAATGATCCTCACAGTGACAGACCCACCATTAACAAGTAAATATCATGCAGATGGAAAACTGGCAAGTCCTCTCTCTGTCAGTCAGGGGCATCTGAAAAAAACCTGAAATGAAGAGAGAATGGATGGTCTTGTGGTTAAGGAGCTAGAACTGGCGTTCGTGACACAGGCTTCCAGTGTGATCTTGCACAACTCACTTCATCCTGCTGTGCCTCAGTTCCCCATTCATAAAATGGAGATAATGATACTTCCTTTGTCTGTCGTGTCCATTGTGAGCACTTGAGGGTAGTGACTGTTCCTTGCTATGGATATTTAAAGCACTTAGCAAACCGGGGCCCGCATCTTGGTTGTGGCCCCCAGACACTCCGGCAACAACTTACTGGACTCGTCTCTGAGCAGCACCGCTAAACTGAATTGCCCAGAATGTGGAAATCCTGCGGTGTTAAAGACATAGGAACCAAATCCTGCTTCATTTAACGCCTGCCCCCTCAACCCCCCCAACTCTCCATTTCTATTCAACCTCCATTCGAAAAAGACACGGAAAATGGAGGCGGAAACCCTCACCGCCATTCCTAGTCATTTACTTTTTAGATCTCTATTCTTTCATCATTTGCTCATGAATCATTCTGACATGTGGCGAACCTATTGGTGTATTTGGAATCTTCTCTGTTTTTGGTCGTTTACAAGCAACAAAAGTAGCATGTTACCCTTGGCACTGAAGTGGCCCATTAGTTACTGGGGTTTTCATTTAGCATCAGACATAAAAGGCGGAGAGTTGAATTTTGAAGTCAATAACCTTAGTTGAACTATCACTGAATAATCCAACAGCGCACAAGGGACAATTTACACTGACTTTGCACATGCACACCCTGGCAGTGCCAAGGCTCAGGAACTAGTTCATGCCTTCTCACTCAGACATGTAGGAACCAGCAGTTACTGCCAGCAATCATATCACCACCGGATTTCGCCTTGCTAGGTTTCAAGCTACGCAGCGATAGGTGTGGCTAATAGCTAGATGGGAGAACCTCCATTAATTCAGCAGGTGGCACTTTTCTGAGTCAGACCTGAACCAATACCACAACATGCTCTTAAAGTGTTGTAGGAGCTTCAGTCTTCCAGATGATTATCTTCCAGTTATTAGCTATCCCCTGGCACTCCTTACAAGAATATGGGTGTTGGCCACAAGACCTCACTGTGGCTAACTCCACTCTGGCTCCTTGCATTACCCCTGCAGTTTCTACCCTCACCTTCTTGTACAGAGTTGCTGCAAGTTGGTAAATAGCGGCTGCATTTCAGTGGTGGGTGAAGTGGTTCCTAAAGGTGTGAGCCAACAAATGCATATGCTTGCAAGACCCTGGCTCAACTGGGATAAGTAGAGTTATTTGTGGGTGTGTTTGCAGATTGAGTGCTCACTTTCCAAGATGTGCAATGAAAGACACTAGGATGCAAGATGCCATATGGGCACTGGGATGAGCACTATACAAAACCCTGATGAGTCTCCCCTACAGAGAGGTGAGGGTAGCCATTTATTTGGGGAATCTTGGCCAGATGCTGTTCCAGGGCAGGTTGCCAGGTCAGTCTAACAAAGACATTTTCCATCAGAGCTGCTGACCGGAAACCCCAGCTGGGGAACGGCAGGAGTAGCTGATACAGTTTAGTTGTGTCACATGGTGGCTGATCCAAGCCAAGATGCCTATAAGACAGGATCAGTGGACAGATGATGAGCCATGACTAACGCTCACAGTACCAAAATATGCTTGTCATATTGTTACCTTGTTCCCCACCTCTTCTTTCCCATCCACTATTGTAATCTAGAGTAAGATCTATGGGGAAGGGGCCATCTTTTTAATAATGGTTTGTACAACATTCAACATCATAGGGCTCTGAGTGGGACTGAAACACAAATAGTAATTATTAAATTGATCGGCAGTTCTCATAGCTTCTACATTTTAATACAGAGATCGTCTCCTGGGTGACCTCCCTTCCCATCACATAAGGCCCCCTCGGGGAATGATTGCAGTTGCTTTACATGTTAAAATAATATTAGGAAAGTATTTTAAAGTATATTTTAGCTTAATTTATTGGAATTTAGCAGCTGGAAATACAGAGGAGGAGCCAGCTCTCCGCAGACCACCAGCAAGTGATCCGCAGACCAGATTAGACAGATGTAAGTGATTATTTTGTTTTGCACAAAATACCATCTTTGAGACCTGGGACCAGCTTCTGCTGTCAGTTACACCATGTAAATCCAACAAAACTCCATGGACGGCAATATTATTAATATTACAGTAGCATCCAAAGTCCCCTACCATGATCAGGGTGCTATTCTGCTTGGTGCTGCACAAACACATACGAGACAGTCACTACCGCCAAGAGTTAGTCCAGATTTACACGGATGTAACAGAGGTCAGAATTAAGCTACTAATAGTCTTCTTCTAATGGCCAGGTCCTTAGCTTGTGTAGATTGGCATAGCACCATCAGACTAAAAGGAGTTATGCTGATGAACATCAACTGCGGATCTGACCCCAAATCTTTTACAATATGTTATAAGAACAAATAACAGTACTGACTATAATGGTGAGTACATGTTGGCCACTTTACACCAATAGGCTTTTGGATATCACAAGACTTCCTATATTCAGTATAGACAATGACCACCAAGCATTAAGAATTAAACCTAGCAATATCTAGAAGCAAAACAATTCAACATCTCCAGACATCTGGATTTTTTAGCCCAACAATACAGAAAAAAGACCACCCCCTTTGAGGGACAGGGATGTGACGCTGGCAGACCAGTTGCCAGCTCATGCCAAGGCCCCTACGCCCTAGCTGAACACTGACAAATACATACCTGGAAAGGAATTTGGCTCACCTGTGGGTTAGCATTATTAAAATAGGTATTAGATTTATAAATGTGTTTAGTCTTTATGAAATTCTTGTAGGATGCTGTATATATTAATCTCACTTAACAATTGTACCCCCATGTTATAAGGTTAAGTATTTGCATTGTAAACTTCTGTAACTGTGTAACTCAAACAGGAAAGAAGCATTAATTAACGTAAAGGCTGGCTTCCTACAGAAGGTGTTCGATTCTGCACCCAAGAAGGCCCATTAAAACCAAATGAACCATTGTGAAACAAAGGACAAAGACTCTGTTGATTTCTCCCCACAACACCCATGAAGAGGAGACTCCTCATGCCCTAGGACTCATCCCATCAATGTGAACTCTGGAGGAAGGGAATAAAAATCCCTGACAAGAAGAAACTGGATCTCTATGATGATTGGACTTTCGGAGGGAAAGATTTCTAAGCATAAGCAAGAGATCCCCAACTGCTGAGCTTGGGTTAGCCCTAGAGGACATAGAGAACTTGCATATTACAGCAGCTTCTATTACCTTTCGGAACCTAAGACTAACTCATTTGTGTGTATGTTTACTTGCTTTAACCCTGTAAATAACTCATTTATTTCTTAGTTAATAAAACTTTAGTTAATTTATTATAGGATTGGATACAAGCGTGGTCTTTGGTGTACTATCTAAGGTGCAAGGACCTGGGGTAAGTGACTGAATATTGCTGGGATTTTTGGTAAGGGACCATCTTTCACTAAGGCAAGCTTACCTGGGTGGCAAGATAGACTGGAGTACCCAAGAGGACTGTCTTTGACTCCCAGTTAAGGCTGTTATAGGATCTGAGGAGTTCAGTTTTGTGCCCTGCTTCTTCACAGTCTGCCCTGAGGTTGGTACTCATGCTCCTGAGCCACTCCAGACACCTTGGCAAGGGCCAGAGCTTCAGCTGGTGTAAATTGGTGGAATCACTGGAGCAACACCGATTTACGCTGGCTGAGGAACTGGCCCATCATGTGACTATGAAATATGCCTGAGCTTTTTATATTAAAAAAAAAAAACACTTTATGGTGTCCCTGTAGCAAAGAGTGTGATTCTGCTCTTCAGTTATACCCGTGTAACGTCACTGACATCAATGGAATTACTCCCAGTTCACACCAGGGTGGAAAGAATCAGCCCCAGCAATTAAGCTATTAAATGGAAAGTGAATTATATGTAATATCACTAGAGCTGTATAACACTATCATTCTTTAAGATCTCCTGAGTGGTAGATGGGCCTGTATGTTTCCTTGGGAGTCCTGTGTTATCTTTAGAGATTACGATGCATGAGCTCTGAGCAGCCAGACAGTTGGGAGTGCCAGGAAATGGCTAATTCACACTGATTTTGAAACAAGAGACATGATAGTTTAACGGAAATGAAGAGGAGGAAGCATGCAAGATCTGGGCTTGGGAAATGAAGCCGCATCAGAGTCCTCTCACTCCACAGGACTGGACGGGACCTCCTGGGTGAGAGTCCAATCCCCTGCTATCACAAACAGCCCCATCATATACTCCTGGTCAAGCCTATCAAGCTCCATCTTAAAACTAGTTAGGTTTCTTGCCCCCACTGCTCCTATTTGGCAACTGTTCCAGAACCTCACTGCTCCAATAGTTAGAAACCTTCTAATTTCCATCTTAAATTTGCTAATGGTAATTTATCCCCATTTGTTCTTGTGCTATCATTGTCCTTGAGCTCCAGGAGCTCTTCTCCCTTCCTCATGTATAGACAGGGGCATAAAATTAGACTCTTAAACTACATTAGCAGTTGTATTACAGTAATGTCTAAAGGCACCAGCCAGGATCTGGGCCCCATTGTGCTAGGCACTGTACCTATGTGTCTGTCATACCTCTAACCATGGTTGTCAGTTTTCTCTGGGCTTTTCAACCTCAGCCACAGGGAGTGGTTAGTTCAACTCTAGCCCATCCCTATTGATATGTACATTGGATCACGGTACTACAATTTTGGGGGTGAAGAGAGGAGTAAAGTCACTAAGTAACAAGATGATGCTCAAGCCGCATATCAGAGAAATTCTTCCGGTTTTCCAATACTGGAGTCCAGCATTTTAACCTTGGAACCTTGTTTCCCTTCAGCTTTACCATTAACTTGATCAGGAGTGTTTATTTTCTGCAGTCGTTCCCTCTTTATAACTCCCCCCCAGTGAAAAAGATTATTAGCATATGCATTAGAAAAATACATGCATGAAAGTGATCCACATGTACTAAAGAAAATGGTTAATAGATGCTATCGCATGTCATCCTCTCCGACCAGTCTGTGATCCCTGCCTCTAGGTGTCAGAAAAATGTTGTATAAGGTTCTGCTGAGAGTCAGGGACAATTATTTCAAGCCAACAATGCATTAGGAGAATTTAGCCTCCTCCTCTGGCAAGGTGGATAGCAGGAGCAGAACTTGGCACGGCTGAGAGCGGGGAGGACAATAGTGGTTTTGTGTCACCTTTTTTGCCCGCCCTTACAACCTAGAGCGGAATCAGCCCCCAACACAAATGAAAGCATCTTCAAAGCTGCTTTCTACTCCGTATGGCTGCAAGAGCCCCAGAGGGCCAGTTCTGCAGCTGGGGACAGCCAGAATGCAGCGATGGCTGTTCAGCCATATGCGGACACTCTCTATTCTGGATTGGAGAGGTAGGGCCAGCCGTACCAACCAACCCTGTGCCACAACAAGAATCCCTCTGTAGGTGCTTCAGTGGGCTGCTTTGCACTGCTAGAGAAAGGCTAGAATGTTGTCAGCCTTCTGGGTGAAGAAGGCCCAACAATCTTTAGACTAGGAGAATCCTGAAGACCATGGGCGGCAGGTGAACCCCCACTTTGGGAGGCTAGCCTGCCGGCCCCACCCCTTCTGCCCAAAGCCCAGAGCCCCGAACCTCCCCCAAAGGAAAAGCCCAGAGGGCCCCCCCCAAACGGAGGAGCCCCGCCCCCCCCGAATAGAGGAGTCCCGCCCCACCCAGCCACTGCTGCCCCCCCAACCCACTGTGACCCCCACCCCCAGCACCAGACCGAGCCTCCGGTCCTGCCCCCTCCCACCCCCCCGCTCGCCAGGCCGGCCCCAGGGCTGCCAGAGTCGGGTTGGCAGCCTCCCTAAGCGCTGTGCCAGCTCCAGCACCATGCTGAGCCACCCCTCCTCCCTCTCCCCACCACCAGAGTCGGGCAGAGTAAGCCACTGGCAGCCTCCCTGAGTGCCAGCTCCTCCCACCCCTGAAGGCCCCCCACCGAGCCACCAGCCCCAGCATCGCCCAGCCGAGCCTCCTCACTCCGCCAGCCCGTCCTGAGGAGGAAGGACGCGGCAAGCAGCGGGGACATTTGGGGATGGAGTGTAGGAGGCAGTGGGGGTCTCGGGGAAGGGGCAGACACCCCAGCCCAGTTGTCCAGTCGCGGGTTGGCGGCAGTTCCAGGGAAGGCAAAGCTTCCCTGGCCTATTGTACCCACCACCCATGCTGAAGACATCTCACAAATCAACACACAAACCCCCTCTGCCCAGGTAACTATGAGGCTTTGTAGTAGACTACAGAGCCTTTAGGTCCCACTTTGAATCCAGCCTAGGTGAATGGTAAGTACTATTTGTCACCGGTGATTACTGTTTGGTGACCAATGTGGAATGACTTCCTATTAGAGAAAACTGCCCCAAACTTGGCAATCCCATCAGAAAAGCCAAATCATCAATGAACCATGGAAGCTACTCCTTCACCCCTAGAGATTGTATACTGTATTTTCAGATTATAAGCTCTGTGTCAAGAATCTTTCTTACATGTACATAAGCCACCTTGCAAGCTTACAGTGGCATATAGATAATCATAGGAGTGGTCTTGCCAGGGCAAATCTTCTGCCACACTGGTGGCCCAAGGGAAGCGTGAACAGCAGCTACCCAATGCTATATCTATTCTGTGCACAGCCAAAGAACTGCAAGCTCCAGAGTGGTTGTTACAACATCACTCACAAGTGCTACACTCTGCTTTAAAATACCATAAAGAATCCAAATATAATTAGTGGCTGGGTTAAAAACAACATTCACAATGACATCCAGTATCGGACTGGAAAGGATTAGCTTGTTTCTGATGACTTATTGCACTACTCTGTTACACAACGTAGCCTCTAACTGGCTTTCAGAAGCAGGTTTAAACTTTCTATACCAATAACTAGTGTCCAACCCAAATATATTTAGTACAAACGAGAAGCAGAGGGAGCCGATTAGTGGGCACGGTACACTGCCTTCCCACATGTTCCTTTGAGTGGTTAGACATGTTCCCAACAGCTCCTGTCTCCAAGGACATTGCTTTGCAGTGGAATGTGCTTTGTAAGCCGTGGCGAGGGAAAATTGATTTGTTGCCTCTAGGAAGGCAACAAGTCCACAAACATGTGGACAAGGGGGATCCAGTGGACATAGTGTACTTAGATTTCTAGAAAAACTTTGATAAGGTCCCTCACCAAAGGCTCTTAAGTAAAGTAAGTTGTCATGGGATAAAAGGGAAGGTCCTTTCATGGATTGAGAACTGGTTAAAAGACCGGGAACAAAGGATAGGAATTAATGGTAAATTCTCAGAATGGAGAGGGGTAACTAGTGGTGTTCCCAAAGGGTCAGTCCTCGGACCAATCCTATTCAACTTATTTATAAATGATCTGGAGAAAGGGGTAAACAGTGAGGTGGCAAAGTTTGCAGATGATACTAAACTGCTCAAGATAGTTAAGACCAAAGCAGACTGTGATGAACTTCAAAAAGATCTCACAAAACTAAGTGATTGGGCAACAAAATGGCAAATGAAATTTAATGTGGATAAATGTAAAGTAATGCACATTGGAAAAAATAACCCCAACTATACATACAATATGATGGGGGCTAATTTAGCTACAACAAGTCAGGAAAAAGATCTTGGAGTCATGGTGGATAGTTCTCTGAAGATGTCCACGCAGTGTGCAGAGTCGGTCAAAAAAGCAAACCAGATGTTAGGAATAATTAAAAAGGGGATAGAGAATAAGAAGGAGAATATATTATTGCCCTTATATAAATTGATGGTACGCCCACATCTCGAATACTGCGTACAGATGTGATCTCCTCATCTCAAAAGATATACTGGCACTAGAAAAGGTTCAGAAAAGGGCAACTAAAATGATTAAGGGTTTGGAACGGATCCCATATGATATCCCATCTCCTAGAACTGGAAGGGACCTTCAAAGGTCATCGAGTCCAGCCCCCTGCCTTCACTAGCAGGACCAAGTACTGATTTTGCCCCAGATCCCTAAGTGGCCCCCTCAAGGATTGAACTCACAACCCTGGGTTTAGCAAGCCAATGCTCAAACCAGAGGAGAGATTAAAGAGGCTAGGACTCTTCAGCTTGGAAAAGAGGAGACTAAGGGGGGATATGATAGAGGTATATAAAATCATGAGTGATGTGGAGAAAGTGGATAAGGAAAAGTTATTTACTTATTCCCATAATACAAGAAATAGGGATCACCAAATGAAATTAATGGGCAGCAGGTTTAAAACAAATACAAGGAAGTTCTTCTTCACGCAGCACACAGTCAACTTGTGAAACTCCTTACCTGAGGAGGTTGTGAAGGCTAGGACTATAACAGCATTTAAAAGAGAACTGGATAAATTCATGGTAGTTAAGTCCATTAATGGCTATTAGCCAGGATGGGTAAGAAATGGTGTCCCTAGCCTCTGTTTGTCAGAGGGTGGAGATGGATGGCAGGAGAGAGATCACTTGATCATTGCCTCTTGGTCCACTCCCTCTGGGACACCTGGCATTGGCCACTGTCGGTAGACAGGATACTGGGCTAGATGGACCTTTGGTCTGACCCGGTACGGCCATTCTTATGAAGGGGAACAGGTTGTTTTCCAGCCCAAAAGGAGACACAGCAGAGATGTGAACAAAGTGGCAGGGACAGGTCAAAGGCTCATGTTTGAGCTGCAACCGAGCAGAGCCCAACCCAGCTCAGGAGGGGTGTCTTGGTATCCCTCCAGGGCTGGGGTTCTTCAACTATCAGGCCCAAAAGCAGAAGCCTCAGGGCTGCTCTACTTTACCCCAGCTGCTCTTGGTCCCCAACAGCCCGTTCCAGCAGTCAGGTCATCGTGGCCACACCTCCTAGACCCGGGAGCAGTGTCGGAGCCACTACGATGACTCTTTGCCACCCAAACTTTCTCCTAGGCAAGGAGGGTCCTTGAGTAGCTGGTTAAGTAGGTTTTACAGACACTGTCTGCAAGGAGAGTGGCAGGAAGCAAAGGGGGCATATCCAAGACCCTGAACCAAAGTCTTATCCCCCTTGAACAAACAGCTCTACTCAACCTTCCCAAAGTGCAGGGGGAGGAAAGAGGCAGAAAACAAGTAGCCATAAAGCCATAGGGGATGCCATTAGCACAGCTTGGACCCCTTGGGGCTAGGCCTGCAGCCACAGCAACTCCTGTTCATAGCACAAGGTAAAATTGTTTGCCACACTTGTTGTTGGCAAGTTATTTTTCCCAGTGCATGGATTTTATACCTTAAGGTGGAATTTCATAACAGTGTTATCTAGGAGGCCTTGAGACAGACTTTCAATGGATCTGAGGGAAGCCACAATCAGTCACTTGGTACATTTGAAAAAAAAAAAAAAAACACACATCACCACACTGGATGTTAGTATATAGGTCTATTTGTTAGCCTGGGATAGAATTTTGGGTTTGACTTTTTGATACTCATATCTTATACTAATATGTGTAAACAAAGGACAAAGATGGTGTGTGTTGCTTCTGCCTAGTCTGATAGATTTGTTAGTACAATGGGAACAGATAAGATTGGTTAAAGTGTTACTGGAGAGCAGGCTTTAAGAGTGCCTCAACCCCAATCTCAAGGCAAGGTCAAGCAACCAGTTGGGAGGGGGAAAAGGGGCTGGGGGGGGGGAGGTATAAAATACTAAGATCAAAGAAATGCCTGTCCCTGACCAGCACAACCTCACTCCTCCCATGGGATACAAAAGGGGTTGGACTGTGGGCATGCAGCACAGGTATATTTGGGCCTGCTAAGAAGGAGGATGGGGGGAAATGAGAATGGAGACACAGGCAAGGCTCTGCGGTGTCAGAGCTGGGGAGGGGGACACTGGGAAACAGACTCTGCCGGCGTGTAGAGCTATGGACATGTTCGCTTGGAACGAACCCCAATAAACATCACATTGCCTGAACATCGGACTTCTGCTTCCTGTCTGTGTGATAAGAACCAGGGGAGGGGGTGAAGGGAATGCCTTTTAACACTGCACAAAGCATTATTACATGTACCCCAATACAATACTCCTCTACTGGCAAGGAGATAGACTGGATGGCTTAACAAGTCTATTCTAACCCTAATTTCTATGACCTATGAAGAAGGCTCATCTGCTAAGATCAGGCGGGCATATCTCACTAGATAATTTTCCTGTAATTGTATGAGATAGGAATAGGCATTGACAAACCTTAGCCTTCCCTCTTTCTCCTCCTAGGTTTTATGCTGTTGCTTTCCTTTTGTCCTACAAACCGTCACTTACTACCAGAGAACTGACTAAAACCAGCTTCGGTAAGCCTGGAAGACACGGTCACTCACCCACCTCTCCGCTGAGCGCAGAGCATCCTGTTGATGGAGGAATGAATGGGCCAGAGGGCTGATGTGAAGCAGATCATTTTTGCTGAGCCCTAAAATCCCTCTGCAAGCTTTGATGACGACTTGTGGTTTATGTTTCATAATTTGACTTCCCAGAGAGTGCCGAGGGAGCGACACAGTTTTATACCAGTTGAGGATCAGATCCTAGCTATGTAATGTACATGTTTGTATGTCCAGTCAGTCATGTTTTATCTTAGAGACATGACCAGCCATATTTTTCAGAATGAGGCTAGACGCTATACTGAGCGCAAATCTGAATGGCAACAAGAAGGGCCAATAAGCAAGAAGAGATGGTGGTGAGGTACCTAGTTCTACTAGGGGTGGAGGACAGGAATCTGGCTTGGAAGAGTAAAAGGGTGGGGACACTATTGGGCTTCAGGGAGGGAACCAAAACATGGCAAAGGAATTGAAAGTTAAGGCCCTATTGCAGAGAGTCAGCATTAACTCTGAATGTCCTTGCTTTCTGCAGCGTCACCAGATGTTTGGGATTACTGCAAAGCAGACTCTGGTGTGCGGGTGTTGATTAAATCCTGAGCTTTCTCTGAAAAGAAAGCAGAGCTGCCAAGTACTCTTCCTAAAAAAATGCCCCGACACAGCATAAAGAATTCTACTAGTGCTGCTGGCCCGTTGCATACTGACACCAAGCCCCATTTAAGGGGAGGAACTGTATCCCTTGAACCAGCTCCGTTGTTAGGTTCAAACCCTCCCCCCCCCCAGTGATTTATTTTGACACGTTTAAATACACCTCTACCCCGATCTAACGCTGTCCTTGGGAGCCAAAAAAAATCTTACTGCATTATAGGTGAAACCGCATTATATCGAACTTGCTTTGATCCACCGGAGTGTGCAAACCCCCCACCCCCACCCCAGAGCACTGCTTTACCGCGTTATATCCGAATTTGTGTTATATCGGGTCACGTTATATCGGGGTAAAGGTGAAATACATTTTAAAAACAATACATGTTATTAAAAATATTTGAAAATTTATTGTGGCCCTGCCTGTGTCGGATGCTGAATTTACAAATACAGACGACTGGGGAGAGTAAGCGCTACATTACTTTAGCCATCCATACAGTGGGTGACCCCCAAGCACTGACCGACCCCATGCTGGAAGGAGTACCCCTGAGGCAAATGCACCCTTTTAATAACTGCTACCCACCTCTCTCCTTACTCGGTGTGTGGCACAGTCGACCAAGGAGAAGATGCGCATGCAATGCCACCGGACAAGCTTGATCATCTGCAAAAAGGAACAGACTAAGCCAGTGTGTAGAATTAAACCCTGTAACGGGGTTGCGCCCACCTCTCATGAGCGCCTCCTGGTCAAGTGCGTGTACCTGCACACTCTCTCTGTTTGTGGTGGGTCTTTGCTGACTCAGCCCTCCAGCCAAGTCATACACAGTCTGTCTGTGAGATCAAAGCAAACCCCTTTCAGGGTTCAAGTCCAACAGGGGCTTTTCTCAGTGCCCTCTGTAATGTCTCTCTGTCTGTTCCTGCTCCAGAATAGAGCGGTGCCCCAGGGCTCCTTCCCTGGAGGCAATGCCTTTGCTGGCCACAGCTCTTCAGCTTGGCCACTACAGTTCAGTCCCCATTTTGGAGTGCCTCAAAGTTCAGGCCACATTCCCAGTAGCTGGGGGTCAGTGGGGAGACCCAGGCTCACCTTCTACTCCAGGTTCCAGCCCAGGGACCCTAGAGATAGCAGCCATTCACAATGTCCCTTGAAATAAACTGCATTGCTGCTATAATTCCCTGGGCCACTTCCCTGTGGCTCCAGCACATTCTTCACTCTTACCTCAGGACCTTGTCCTGGTGGAGTCCCAGCACCATCCACTCTCCTCCAACTCCAGCAAGGACCTGAACTCACATTGGCCCTGCAGATCTTCTTATACTAGCCTGCTGGGTCCTGATTGGCTGCTTCCCACACAGCCGCTCTAGGCAGCTTGGAGAACCTCTCTACTGCCCTTTTCTGGGGCAAAGTGTGGCAGGACCACAAAACCTCCAGTAGGGGGCCTCAGGGCATAGTCCATCCCATCACAAATCCATACAGGTGTATTTTCTCTTGTTAGTGCCATTCTGCATTTTACACTCTCATATTAGTTGCTTTACCTGCTAAGCCTTTTTGTTCTGTCCTCTGGGCATGTAAATTACACCCACTTGTAACTGTTTATTCTGATGTAGCTATGTGTAACCATCATTTACTTCACCTCTGAATTTGGCCCACCTAAGATGAGGAAAGGCCTTTTATAGCAGTGCAGGCAACACATCCCATTCACAGCTGCACATCTCTAGCTTGGCCAAGTGCCGATTTCACAGTGCATGACATTTTACCTCCATGCAGAGGGCTAACAGAAGGCCTATGCCTCTTTCACATGTCTCAAAATGAAGCTTAAGGGGGATTTACATGGTGCATAGGCCTATGCTGCCCCTCTGCACATGGGTGAAATATCAACCCCCCATATGTGTGTATATATATATATATATATTATATTTACACAACTCTAAGAGCCTCACTACTGCACTTCATCTGATTCTCATTGGACTATGCAGAGGTGGGTATCATGACGGGGACATAAGGGGTCAGGCCTAATGACTACAGCCAGAGACAGGAGCTACTGGTCAGAGCCAGAGTCAGAAGCCAGGGTCATGCCAAGGATTAGAGGCAGAATTGGGAGGTAAGAGTCGAGCCAGAGGTCAGAGCCAGAGTCGGAAGCCAGGAATTGAGCCAGAGGGTCAGAACCAGACTTGGGAACCAAGAATCAAGCCAGAGATCAGAGCCAGAGTCAGGATCGAGCAGGGCTGGAGCGGACTGAATCAGGGCAGGAACAAGGCTGGAGGCAGGCCGAGAATAAGGCAGGTCTAAGCTGGAGCAAGGCTGGGAACAAGGCAGGCACAGGAGCAATCGCAGCTGTGGGCATAAAAGTTGAGCAGCCAGCTACCTTCAGCCAGCCAGGTGGTCCGGGCAATCAGGCAATCCTGTTGCAACCCAGCTGAGCTCATTCATCTGCCTGGAAGCTGAGCCGGATAGTCGTCAGCCTCAGCTGAAGGTTTTCAATCCTGACAATGGGGATTCCAAGTCTCTGACACTGCAGCATCTTACCACCCAGCCACTGAATCACCCCTAAAGCAATACAGCTTTTCTAAGCACCATCCCTTTCAATTTTCTTGCTGATACATAATGGGCATAATACAGAAGTGTCATCAATTACTGATAAACAGTTAACTTATAGAAGGAGTTGAGTATCCTGCTATCACTATTTATTTAGAAGAATCGACTTAAGTGGAGAGTTTTATTGTACTGAAATAATGCAATACTGGAGACAGCCTGTAGATGGTGCTATGGTTTGTGTAAGTATTATGTGTAGGGAAGGGCTTGCTAGGAAAAGTTTAGACTAAAAGAGAAAAAGAATACAGCTTGGACAGGTAAAACCCTTCAGAGGCCAGTGGTATCCACAGCCTGTCTGTGCAACTATCCATCGGCTCTTCATAAACATTTAAACCCAGAAACAGACGTCTGTCTCACACCCCTTTGTTCTATCAACACAGCCTTCTCCATGCCATCAGCGGGAGAAGAATGTAGCACTGGTTTTGCTCGGCTGATCACAGGGTGGGAAATATTTCTTCCCTGCTCCAGAATCTGACATATATTTCAAAGAAAGCTTTGTGGGAGCCCAACTGTGCATCACTTTCTATCTGTCTTCCTATACTATAGCGACAGGACTGAGTTGGAATCCCAGATTTCAGCACTGGGGGGAATTCATATCCAGGCGTCATGGCTGAGAATCCTCTCTGAAATATGAGTGTAAGAACCCAGAGCAGAGAAAACTGACTTTGCAATATTCCAACACATTAAATAAAGAGGGTCAGACCCTCAGCTGGTTGTAAATTAGGATTGGCTTCCATGGGACTAAGCTCATTTGCACCAGCTGAAGTTTTAGCCTTCTATGTACACACTCAACATCTCTACTGGTCAAGAGCTACAGATGTTCCTTCACAGCCTCTGCACAGGAGCATACACACCCCATGGGATGCAGCCTGTTGGGTTCAGAGCAGTTCTTCCACCCATGTTCTAGTTCCCTGACCTCCTACTTC
Source organism: Chrysemys picta bellii (assembly GCF_011386835.1). Classification (NCBI taxonomy): domain Eukaryota; kingdom Metazoa; phylum Chordata; order Testudines; family Emydidae; genus Chrysemys; species Chrysemys picta. The sequence continues at coordinate 340,617,610 of NC_088791.1, forward strand.
ATCCTTCATAGCTCCACAGCCCCCCAGAACTCTTTGGATCCTCAGTGCTACCAGTGCCCACATAGCATGGAGGCAAAACACACCCACTTCCATCAGTGCCTGGCCAGAAGATTTTGCCCCATCCTTTTAGACACAAACCTGGCCCTGGTGAGCCATGCATTCATGACCTCCAGGCTTTATTGTTTCCACTCATTATGTCTAAGAACAAAGCCATACACTTTGAAAAGCTTCAGCGGGTACAGAACAGCTAGCTTAGCAACACAGATTGCCTGACGACTCCAAGAGGACTGTCTCTAGCTACCTGACAGATCATGTCTCCCTCTGTGACCATAGCCTCCCGCTCAGCAACATTCTGCTGGAGCCAGGACATTGACAGCTGGTAGCAGATGGAACTTCCCTGGGAGCTGGGCCTAGACTACAGAACTCCAGCTTTGCCAGCCTCACACATACAAAAGCCACAGAAATCATAGAAACATTGGGCTGGAAGTGGAATGGACCTCGAGAGATCATCAAACCCAGCCCCTTGCACTGAGGCAGGACTTAGACCATCCCTGACAGGTGTCTGTCTAATCTGCTCTTAAACACCTCCAACGATGGGGATTCCACAGCCTTCCTTGGAAGCCTATTCCAGTGCTGAACTACGCTTATAATTAGAATTTTTTTCCTAGTATTTAACCTAAATCTCCCTTGCTGCAGATTAAGCCCATCACTTCTTGTCCTACCTTCAGTGAACATGGAGAACAATTGAATCCCGTCCTCTTCATAACAGCCCTTGACATATTTGAAGACTATCAGGTCTTCTCTTAGGGGACGCATACACTACCCGCTGGATCGGCGGGTAGCGATCGATCTATCAGGGATCAATTTATCGCATGTAGTGTAGATGTGATAAATCGACCCCCAATCGCTCTCCCGTCGATTGCTGAACTCTAGCTCGGCGAGAGGTGGAAGCAAAGTCGACGGGGGAGCCATGATGTGCCGCGAGGATGCAAAGTAAGTAATTTTAATTCGATCTAAGATACGTCGACTTCAGCTACGCTATTCTCATAGCTAAAGTTGCGTATCTTAGATCGATCCCCCCCACCCCCAGTGTAGACCAGGCCATAGTCTCCTTTCCTCGACACTAAACATACCCAGTTTTTTAATCTTTCCTCACAAGTCCCACCCAAAATCATGGAATTGGCTTAAAAATCATTAGTTTTAAAAAAAAATAAAACTGGGTTCTTTTTCTTTACCCTCAGGTTTTTGAACCTTTAGGGTGCACTATATTCACCTTTTCAAGCCTCTCTCTGCAACCATGAGCACTAGAAAGTTATTTTTTAAAAAAATGAAGTCTGAGATTTTCCACATATTCACAAGACTCCAGGAGCTGAGGCTTTAAGAAATACACTAAATATCATGAGAGTTGGCAACCCTGGGACTCACTCCTGAAAGCAGTAACAACAATCACAGAGCTCACTGCTTTCAGACCCAAATGCAAAACTAATTTATTAAACCTAGCTGTCCCTCTGAAGAATCAGACTTTTAGTGTCTAATGCTGGACACCTAAAAATTGAGGCATCTGAAACCAAAAGCCACTTTTGAAAATGTTGGCCTTAGTCTTCAATAAAGTGTCATATTAAAAACTAGCTTATCTGCTTAATTAAAAAAATAAAAAATATACATTCCCCCCTCCCCTCAGACTCACTCTCTTCCGTCCAAGCGGAAAGCAAAACTTTCTGTCATTATTACTGCCAAACCCTGAAAACTTTAAAAAAATCTAGTCTGGCATGAAAGGTGTCTTCATTTTCTATGTCTTTCATTCCCCGCTCTCCCCCCACACACACCCTTTTAAACACAGCTGTATGAATTTCTCCTGAATGCCAGAGACTGAAAAGGAAGGTTGGAAAATTCTTCATGATTATGAGTTTGAGCAGATACAACCTGAGAAATGTAGATGATGAAAGATAGATCTATAGTTTTAAGTTCAGCCATCCAGTCAAAATAAGGTTACTCACCGGAGATGCCTTCTAATAACTTATATTTATGTGGTGCTTTTCATCCTGAAGTGCTTTAAAGACTCTGCACAAGAGGGATCATTCACCCACCCCCACTAATACAGTTTGGGTGGAATGAATTAGCCACTCTGTGTCAGTTACACAACACTTCTTAGAAAGGAAATTGAAAAACACAGAGCCAGTTGAATATAAAGAAGACAGAACATGCTGGGAGCTGGAATTTTTCCAGACACCCCAACACATCCAAAAGTACTATAGGCTGTTTCAAGGAACATGGATGGTCAGGGCAGTGATTTTACATCCATTTGAAAGTTGGCATCCCCAAGAGCACAACTCTCCCAAGCACCATGGTAGGACGCCTTGGTTTATCTCACCTCAGAAGGAAGAGCTCCAAGATTCTGCAGAATCTGGATTTTCCTTGGAGACCAGTCAGAGCTGTGGGTGCGCAACACTTTGCAGGAACAAGTCTGCAACGGGTCATCAGGCCCATGTTTGATTAGCATCAGCCAGCCAATGAAATCACAGGTGGGGGGTGGCATGAGTGATGAAATGCTGCCCAAGGCCAACTTTTATGAGAGAAAATCACATGATTCTATTTGCCAATGTTATCTACAAATTAATCAGAATAATATAGGGACTGCTGTACTTTTTCCCTCCTATGTCAGTCATGGTGAATAAGAGGCCAGGGATTGATATTTTGGATTTCTGTAGAATCGTTCACCTCAAACGCTGCCAAAGTACTCCACAAACTATATGCATTGCATCATACTAAAAAGAGTATTTCTTTCAAATGGCTGTTCTGTTAGTGGTTGTGGGGGAAAGCCAGCCAATTAGCTCAGAGTGCATTATTTGTATGATGGCAGAACCTCTGAGCCCCAGGATACTAGGAGCTGTACATACATGGTAAGATACAGTCCTTTCTCCCAAGAGCATACAATATAAATATACAAGGCAGAAAGGGGGAGAAGATAGGAAGCATCCCTATTTTACAGATGGAGAATGTAGCAGAAAGAGGTTAAGTGACTCACCTGAGGCCACATTAGAAGTCTGTGGCAGACGATGGAAGAGAACTCAGCTCTACCGAGTCCCAGACAAATGCCTTATCTGCTGCGCATGCATAGGCGCTGACTCCATGGGTGCTCCAGGGCTTGAGCAACCACGGGGAAAAATTAGTGGGTGCTCTGCACCCACCAGGAGCCATGCTCCCCTCCCCACCCCACCTCACCTCACCTCCGCCTCCTGCCCTGAGCGCGCTGTGTCCCCGCTCCTCTGCCTACCTCCCAGTGCTTGCCACCGCCAAACAGCTGTTTGGTGGCGTAGCAAGCTCTGGGAGGGAGGGGGAGGAGCAGGAACGTGGCATGCTCAGGGGAAGAGGTAGGGCCAGGGCGGGTTTTGGGGAAGGAGTCGGAATAGGGGCAGGGAGGGGGCGGAGTTGGGGCAGGGACTTTGGGGAAGGGGTTGGAATGGGGGCAGGGCAGGAGTGGGAGGGGGGCCGGGGTGGAGTTGTGGGGGGCAGAGGGGGTCGAGCACCCACTGGCACGAGTAGAAGTCGGCGCCTATGCGCACATGCATAATAGTGTGAAGTTTTGGACAAGGACACGGAGAGATGCCCACATTCATACCAGAAGTGACATGGGATCTTTACTTTCCACACAGATGCTCAGTCAGCAAAGCCTTTTCATGAGGTCACACTGAGCAAATAGCATAGCATTGAAGGGACCTACCACAGGAGGACGAAGGGCTTGGGACTTGAACGTGTGATTTGAGGTATTTCACAACTGAGGCTCAGGTCACTGGCCGCCCTCTCCTAATCCACGGCTGTATTACCTCGTAATCAGATTGTTATGAAGGTAGCTCAGTCAGAATACACCTACACTGCAATAAAAGACTCACGGCACAGCCGCAGCTGGCCTGGGGCAGCTAACTCGGGCTCTCGGGGCTGAAAATTGCAGTGTAGACATTCGGGCGCAGGCTGGAGCCTGGGCTCAGAAACCCTGTGAGGGGGGTGGGTCTCAGAGCCCAGGCTCCAGCCCGAGCTTGAGCCTCTACATGGCCATTGACCCGAGCTCTGAGACTTGGTGCTGCAGATTTTTTATTGCAGTGTAGACGTGCCCTCACATTAAGCACTACGCCAATGCGAAATCTCAAGCCCCCTTCGTGAGTCTGATGGATTGAGACTGACAAATGAGGGAGACATGGAACGACCAGCAGAAAGCCACGTGTGTACAGCTGATTCGGCAATGCGAAAAAATCCCCATTCTGTATGTCAGAGAAAAAGGCGCTTTGCTCCAGGCCCAGAGAGGAATGTGGCAGATTATGACAGAAAGACCTAAAACATCTGTAAAACATCAGTTAGATTATATTCCTATTGCTTAATGCCCAGCTTTGTTCGGTTGAGCATTAGCAACAACTCATAGCTCCCTTACCTGTAATGCTGGTTTACTTTAAGAAAGCATTAGGGTAAAGTTGTCTCAGCAAGGCCTTTCCTGCCTGTCACCGGGGGGATAAACAGACAAGTAGTTACAAAATCTGACTGCGACTGTCAAAGGCTTCCCACTCCAGGAGAGGTTTTCACATTTTTAAATAATAAATGTGAGGTGGCAACTCACCAAAAGGGCAGGGCCAGTGTTTCTCCTGTCGGCCAAGGCTGATGGGCTTAGAGGATCCGTAGGGTAGTTGTCGTGCTGAAAGCTGCCAGCACTGCAGGTGAGTGTTGGATCCAAAGACAATGCCAGTCCTCATTAAAGCCCATGGGTGTGCCGGTCATGCTCTCTCAGGTTCAACAGAAAGCGCAATAAAGCCCCTTTATGTAGTGAGACAAGAGGGGCTATTGCCCAAGATGCTAGGCCGCATGGAACTAAGCTGTGTGAACTGAAGGGTTTCCCTGAGTGCAAACACAGTGGCCAGGACACTGGCTACAAGCTCTTTGTGTTGGAGGCAGAAAGCCAAGCCAAGGAGTTTTGTGGTGAGCCTGTGAGGGAGCAAACCGACAGGGCTTGTTTGGGCACGGAGTTCACTGGAGTGGCAGATGAGGGGATTTCTGAACAAGGAAACCACCTGCTGCTTGTTTCTGCTGTGTTCAGGGGAAACAGGACCGGGTGTCATTTTCCCCCTAAAGAAATAAATAAAGTTACATCAAGAATACACCCGACTCATATAATACATTTCTCCTCCTAACAGAAACAGAATCCTGCAAGCCTTCGAATGTTGGCTCTCCACTTGGGCCAAAGGGACAACAGTCGTGATCAGCAAGTGTTGCTGATCATCATCAAAGGGCTCCACTGCAGTCAACACACTGAGGAGTAGAGTCTCAGAATTCTGTGAGTGGGAACGGACATTTGGGGATCCCCGTTCTTCAAGAGGGAAATGGACTCACACACCCTCCCCCCAAATGTAGTGCTGGAGAAAGGTGCCAGTCAGTGTGAGTGCCGCTGAGGGAGGCAAGGGCCCTTCGGCACAGATGACAATGGCCCACCCACAGAGAAGAGCAGCTAAATAAAGACTGAGGTCAACAGATGGCTTGGGGACAACTCAGGAAGGGGAGGGATGGGAGTTCAGCAGGAGGATGTTAGAAGGTGAAACTGAGCAGAGAACTCTGGACAAGGGAAAGGAGCCAGACTGACAGCTCTGGAAGCTGAAGTCCTCCATTCACCCACAGAGAGCACAAAACCAACCTGCCAATGGGCCTCGATTCTGAACTGGAATACTTCACATCTACGAGATACGAGGATCTCCTATTTCTGTGCCTTTTCACAGTGCTCACTGTCACAGAGCCTGAGAACCCCTCAATGTTAATCAATGAAGCTTCACAACATTCTTGGGAGGTGGATAAAAGATGATTATCCCCATTTTACGGATGGGGAGACTGAGGCACGGGGAGACTAAATGATTTCTCCCATGGTTACACAAAGAATCAATGGCAGAGATGCCAGTTTGTGACTCTCAGTCCTGGGATTAAACCACAAAACCAACTTCTCCCCTATAACTATTCCCATTTCTCAGTCCATGTAGCCTTTGGCTCATCTGCTGAAGCTGCTAGCAAGAATTTCAGCTGAAGTGGTGGATGGACACTGGCCCAATAGATACTAGAGTTGAACCTTCAACTTATTTCACACAGCCATCAGATGGTATTAACTTTCACAGACCATGAACAGGGACTGGAATTTCAATACAACCTAGAGATAAAAAGTTCCATCTCCCTCCAGTCCCCTAAGCTTCCCCACTACCTAGCTGGTGCCAAACAATTTTGTAGGGGCTGAAAACTGGTTTGTGTTTTGTGTGCACTGTTAGGCAAGTCCTGGAGTGGGAAGGCTGGATTCTGGGTTCATTTTCCGTTCTCAGCGCTGCCACTCAGACAGAACTGCAGGTCCCTAAAATAGGTACAAATAATCATTAGCCAAAGAGGGCTTTGAAAATTTGCCTTGTTTATGCATTCACTGGAGGGTCTAAATCCTGGTAGAGCTTAGAAAAATCCGCCGTTTTCACTAAGGAGCTTTTAACTCTGCCTGGACAAAAGTGCCGCAGAACAGGATAATAAATAAATGTCATGCCACATGTATACACATTTTCTTTCTAGGCTGTTTTCAATTTCTCCTTTCAGGCGTGTTTGCCCTGATGGCTCCCTTCCCCAGCTGTATAAGAAACAGCTTTGGCCCGTCTCCGAAAGCTTTCCAAACAGAAAACGTATTCATGTCCTGGACTTCAGAATGAGTAACCTTTCGCAGCCACAGACAGAAGTGGAATGGAACAGCCTGTGTCATCCTACAATCCTGAGTGTGTCAGCCTAGGTCCTTTGCGCCGTGATAGCTTTCTGTGTGAATTTAGTAGTGGGAACAATACCAGAGAGGGCCTCCTGGAGACAGAAGTCCTCTCATCGCAGAACTTGTATAATGTCGGCATGAGCCAATTATTATTATTTGTATTACCATAGCGCCTAGGAGGAGCCCCAGCAAAGGACAAAGTATAAACACTGACGTGCCACAACCTGACCCGGAGAACCCACCGCTAGGGTGACAAAGCAGTTCAGTCTCTATGGTCCATTATATCAGGTTCAAACTTAGAATATCATAGAATATCAGGGTTGGAAGGGACCTCAGGAGGTCATCTAGTCCAATCCCCTGCTCAAAGCAGACCAATCCCCAACTAAATCATCCCAGCCAGGGCTTTGTCAAGCCTGACCGTAAAAACCTCTAAGGAAGGAGATTCCACCACCTCCCTAGGCAACCCATTCCAGTGCTTCACAACCCTCCTAGTGAAAAAGTTTTTCCTAACTTCTTGCCCTTGACTTCAAGGCCCTACATAACTCCAGTGCGAGCTAGACCAAGGGCTCCAGACAGACAGGATAGACAGAATTCCAGTCACTGGCGACAAGCTGGATTCAAACTGGTGCATCAGACCAATAAACCAGGTCAATGTGTATGGCTGAAAGTGGGCTTAGAGGAATAAGAAGGCAGGGCCATGGTACTACCCCTGTCAGCTCCAGGAGAAACGTTCTGTGCCAGCCCAATGGACAAAGCAAATTGTTCACCCCTCATGCACAGGAATCAGCACTAAGGAAATTAGATGTGCCAGAGGCACTATCTCCCAGCTGCTCCTCCAAGGGCAATGCAGCTGTGCATTTATGACCTGGTCTAAAGGCCGGAGTCTACATGGCCCATAGCAGCTGGGGAGAGGAAAGACCTATTTGACCATCCATTCCATCCCCTTACCAGTGCCAGATTGTTCCCCACTGTACATTTACAAGCCTGGTCTGTCTTTACATTTGCCAAGTGTTGGGGTTGCCTCCACTCCCTCAGGGAGGCTATTCCACAGCCACACGGACCTGCTGGTTAGCAGGAGAGGCTCCAAAGCCACCCCATCTGTATTCCACAGAGCACAAAGCCTGCCCTTGGTTCCAACCATGTTCTTCATAAGATATGAATAGATCATTTCCATCATGGCCAGCCATGGGAAAGCTGGCAAAACAGGGCTGGGAGTAGGGACATGGACCAGGTCCCCCACTGCCTCGTGCACATGGCGGTACAGTCAACCAAAGGGAGCATGGCCAGTGTCCATCCAGCAGTTGTACACACGGCCACCTCCAGCATGTGCTCTCAGGAACGGGTGCCGCATGGCAGCGTGGGTCCCACCAAGCAGTGGAGCTCCCTGGCCGGAGCCATGCTGCCATTGGGCGACAGGCTGGCTCTGGGAAATGACTCACAGCCAGGAACGCTCCATTCCCCTAGAAGCAGCGCACCTCCAGCAAATAAGTGCACAAATCCATCCCTAGGCCCCGCCCCCACACCACCCCTTCTTCCCAAGTCCCCACCCTTACATCACCCATTGCTCTGAGCCCGCACCCTTGCACTGCCCTTACCCCGAGGCTCCATCCCCATGCTGCCGCTCCCCTCCAATACACTACCCCTCCCCCCGCTCACTCCTCTCCGCCCCCTCTCCCCATTGCTTGCCCTTACGGCCGATAAAAAGCGCTAAGCCTTCCCACTTGTCCCCTGGCCCCCCTGTTCTGATGCCCCGACTGGGAGTGCTCAGTACTGAAGCACCTTGCAGGGTCAGACCTCACATCAGCAGTTCCAGGCCGCAAAGCGCAGCAGAAAGGTGAAAGGGTTTTCGGCTTCCCGTGGTCACCTGCGTCGTCCATGGACGCCCCGGGTCCCTCTGCAAAAGGCAACGGTCAAGATGAGACAAAGCGTTCAGGGAAGACGTGTGATCCAGGCCCTGCCGTTGACATTCTCGGGTGCGTTATACGTGCAATGCCAACTGAGATGCAGCCCCAGCGACCGCATGGATGACCCCGGTTGCTGTTATTGGGATCAAAGAGATCTGATCACAAATAAGTGGCTGGCGCTGTATTTGCTGCGCATGTTAGGAAAGCGCACAGAGAGACGCCGTTTTGTTTGGGTTTGCTTATTTTTTTAAATCTTGGCTGCGCTTTCCCTTAGAACAATAAGCTGATCTCTCCGCCCCCCCCCCATCCCCCTTTTAAATGATATCACAGCAATAAAACACTCTGGGGTGAGTTTTATCAGGCCATTAATACCCAGCATGGGTGGGTGAAGGCAGGAGGCCACACCGCAGCACACCCCGAGGCGGCCATTAATGCGGCCCATAAAACACACCCTGTCGCGTCTTCTGGCTTAATTGTCAAATGGTTTCCAGATTTAAGCCCTCTAAATGGAACCTTTTAGAAGGTCCAAGTTCATTAGGTAACATCAAAAGCCACGTTAAACAGAGGATGTGGGAGCTGCCATTTCAAACTCATCCAGGCATAGATCAGCATAGGCTTCGCTAGTATTTTCCTTTATATTAGACCCACTCAATTAAAAAAAAAAAATAGAAAGTGGCTAGTAGACAGAAATTGAACACACAAGAAATTGGGGCCTCTTTCCTTGGGTTTGGTTCAGATCTACCTCTGCCTATCAGTTAAGGGAGCCTGCCAGGAGGTGAAAGATATCGTGTTGGGAACCTGGCCTTGATTTTCAGTACTGACTAAGGATTTTGGATGCCTTAACTTTTGGGTGCCCAGCTTGAGCTACCATAAAAGGGCCTGATTTTCAGAGAGTGCTGAAAGTCCTCTGAAAATCAGGCCCCTTTAAGGTGTCTCAGTGTTGGACAGCCAGAATCATTAGTCACTTTTGAAAAACATGGGCCCTTCTTCTTTCCCTTTTGCACCTTATTTCTGTTTCTTTCTCTTGCTCCCTTGGGGCTGGTCTACGTTACAGATTGAGGTCAGCTTAACTACGTTGCTCAGGGCTGTGATTAATTAAGTTAAGCTGACTTATACCCCTACGTAGACACCACTTGGCTGATGGAAGCTGTGCCGCTGTAGCACTTCCAGTGCAGATACAGCCAAAAATACAAGCCATCCGTGGAGTATGGTCCCTATGAGCAGATTACTCTAGAATTGCCCACATCAGAGTTTCTTGCAGCTTCATCTGAAGCAGCTGGTACTGATTGCTGTCACAGACAGGGCACTGGAGAAGATGGAGCATCAGTCCGATCTGGTATGACAATTCTGGTGCTCCGATTGTTTGGAGATGAACTAGAACTAAAATGCATTCCGTCCACCAGGAACATTTGTTGCTCATTGGTGCTAACCACTGATGCACCCATGACCATGACAAATAATGGCCATGTGACATCATCCCTGGAAATACAGCCAGGCTCTCCTGCTATGATGGAAAGATTGCCCTGGAAAAGTCTAGAAGAATCACATTACATTTCATGATGGAGAAACAAGGAAGCCTTCCTAGCCAGGACAGAACGGAGATAATAATATATGGCATGGGCTGATGCTAACAGCTGCTCTTCCTCCTTCTCTGGGTGAGGGTGTTTGCAGTGGAGATTCTGCCGAGATATTAAAGGATCCTCTGTAATGTGGAACTTTCAAAACAGTCGCTGAGTGCGGTCTCGGTGTCTCCCATCAAATCCTGGATCTGCCTGGTGGCCTCGTGACGTGGCCCTGCACTGCCATGCAGGAGACTCCAGTTCAAGCTCCACTCCTGTTTTCTCACCCCGAGGGCCAGCAGTGGGTGGGGAACACTTTGGAGGCAGCGTTTCCGCAATTTATTTGCCTTTCAGACTTGTTCCTTGCACGATTCCTCCCACAGAAGATGGCATGCAGCTCTTCTCCAGCCCCATCCTGCAAATGGACATGTGCAGCGTCCCCCTGCTCTGGCACAGAGGTCAGTGAGGCTCCAGATAGGTGCCAGGGTCTTCCTGGATGGAACAGTGTCGAAGTAAAGCCCCGCAGCTGCGCCTGCTCAGTACTCTGGACACCCTAACCGGCCTGATTGGCCGACATCCTGTTCCAGCCTCACTCCTGCCTCAGAACCAGTCCTGCTCCTGCCTTCCCTGACTCCTGGAAATCCAGCTCTGATCCTCGGCTCTGCTTCCCGACTCCAACTCCGCCTCGGCCCTTGCTCTGGCATTCAGACTCAGAGCACTAGGCCTGACTTCCTATGAGTCAGTCCCCTGACAAACAGCATGAAGGAACAACGGTGTAGAGGCAGCGTGATCTTGTGGTTAAGGCACTGGATTGGGATTCAGGAAAACTGGGTTCATTCCCAGCTCTGACATGGACTCCCTATGTAACATTGAGTGAGTCACTTAACCTCGGTGCCTCCGTTTCCCACCTGTATAACAGCAATACAATTCCTTCCTTTGTCTTGTCTGCTGACCATAAGCTCTTTGGGGCAGTGGCTGTTTCTCACTAGGAGCTTGTACAACACTCAGCACATCATCCTCTTAACCTCAGCTGGGACCTCTACGCAGTAGAGATGATAACAGAAGAAATTATCTTGCCTGGTAAACAGTAATACACAGAATACCACGATGTAACGGTACCGGAGATTTCTTTTCCCCTCCAAAGAGATAGTGTGTGTGTGTGTGTGTGTGTGTGGTATGTCATTATTTCTCTTCTTTCCTTTAAATTGCTACAATGTTCTATCTTTCCAGCTCCTTCCCTAGGATAGAAGTGGGAATTTTTCCCCCCATATATGGGAGATGAACTAAACACCCGAGTGACTTCAGGTGATTGCAGCTCAGCTAGTGTTGGAAGGAAAGACAAGCGTCTTCCAATACACACAAAGGGTCATGTTTAAATTGAAGAATCAGTGGTTGTGCCTCTTTCAGGCTTGAATTTGAATGAGTCAATGGCCCCCCCCGCCAGCCCAACTGTGGCTAATTTCACAGGTGCAGCTCTAGGTCCTCAGAGACACCCTGGGTAGTTTTCCTGTAGAAATGCTCTGTAGCCAAGCTCCAGGTTTCATTTCAGGCAGAAGTGTCACCAAACTCAGTAGCTAAAGGAAGAGAAGTGGCTGGGCCTGATTCGGATTCCGCTCACCTCAGTTTTACACCCCCCAGTGACTTCACGGACATTATTCCGTTTTACATCGGGGCAAGGCCCCAACCCAATTCCCACTGAAGTCAAAGGGAGACTTTCCTGTTAGCTTGAATTGTACAGGGAATTGTTCAATCAGGTCAGAATCAAGGCCAAAGTTTGGTTGTATTGAGTTTCATTTTGTTTTCCTATTGCCATTCAATGTGGATTGGCTTTAGCATCTTACCTTTACAAGCTCTGTAATCTGGCTGGTAGAATCTATATCATTATTATTAACGTGTAACCCGCTGGGCTCTGTTGTAATAGAAATGTGTCTTTGGCACACATGCAATGCCAGGCAGAATGTGTGTTTACCACAGAGCCCTTAGGCGTGTCACACCAGCATACGGCAGGAGCAATTCCCCTGAAGTCAATAGGGTTACACCAGCATAGAACTCACATGGGCGAGAGGAGATCCAGGCACACTCTCCTATGATGACAGCTTTCGTAGGAAATAGCCATGGGAACGACTGCACTCCCTCACAGAGCTGGTGGAACACCGCCGCCAGGAATCAGACATCCACACAAGAAATGTGGTTTTCATTCCTAAAGCACGACTCACCTGCCACAGACACTGACTTGAGAGAGACCCTGCTGAGTATTATTCACACTCATTGGGAGCCCTACACCCAGGGCACCTTTTTACGATACCTCAGCATAAAGAAAATCCAGTTACCACACCAGATTTCAAGTAGTACTGAGAGGGTGGGGGTGGGGAAATCTATAAAACATGTGTTTTTCAGTAGGACATTTTACCTCAGACTAATTCATCATTTTCCATCTACCCTGCTGGGCCTGGGCAGCGGGTCATCAGCTGAGGCCTCCCTTCAACCATATTTTCACAAGTGATCAAAGGGCTGGGGTCTGGAGCTTCATAAGCTTTCCTGGCTGGAATTATCAGCCAGCCAGAACATACGACACTGTCTGTTTGAAAGCTCTTGTTTTCCATCCCTTTGCAGCATGTTCATATAACTCCCAGTACAGAACACCACAAAGCAGGAAGATTACAAGTGAGGTGAGCAGTTTTTAAAGCAAAAAGAGGACATCAATCTTCTTGGAACACAGACAGGAAACATTAGGATAGGGATAGATAAAAAGACAGAAAATATCATAATGTCACTATATAAACCCTTGAATACTGCCTACGGTTCTGGTTGCCCCATCTCAAAAAAGAGAAATATTAGAACTGGCATAAGTACAGAGAAGGACACCAAAATGATTAGGGGTATGGAACAGCTTCCATAAGAGGAGAGATTAAAAAGACTCAGACTGTTCAGCTTAGAAAAGAGACGACTAAGGGGGCATACGATAGAGGTCTATAAAATCATGACTGGTACTGGAGAAAGTGAATAGGGAAGTGTTATTTACCCCTTTACAAAACACTAGAATCAGGAGTTACCCAATGAAATTAATAGCCAGCAGGTTTAAAACAAACATAAGGAAGTACTTCTTCACACAACGCAGAGTCAACCTGTGGAACTCCTTGCCAGAGGATGTTGTAAAGGCCAATAGTATAACTGGGTTCAAAAATGAATTTGGTAAGTTCATGGAGGGTAGGTCCATCAATGTCTATTAGTCAAGATGGTGAGGGATACAACTCCATGCTCTGGGTGTCCCTAAGCCTCGCACTGCTAGAAGCTGGGACTGGATGACAGAGGATGGATCACTCAATAATTGCCTTGTTCTGTCATTCCCTCTGAAGCATCGGACACCAGCCACTGTTGGAAGACAGGAGTCTGGGCTACATGAACTATTGGTCTAACCAGTATGGCCGTTGTTATGTTCACAGTCCTTATTTAAAGAGACACTTACAATCATGGCTCAAAAAACATGTAGTAAAATGGTTGGATTATGAGTGTAGAAATCGACTTATATGACCCTAGCCTGCAACAGAGTCAGTATGGATGGAACCTTAACCTGCATGGATTTTTATGTGGGCACAAGGGTCTGCCCATGAAGATCTGATTGCAGGATTGTTGCCTAAAGGATCTTAGTAAAATGCAACATAGCTGCACTGCACACCAACGGATCTTGCTGTGACAAGCTGCTCCTCTGCAGATGTGCAACTGCCCTCGGTCATTTTTAGTCATTACTCCTATTTGTCGAATGTCAGCTGTGAGAAAAAACAGTTACTTGCCTTTTTGTTCCTGTTGCTCTTCGAGGTGTGTTGCATGTGTCCATTTCACTCTTGGCGTGTTCTTGCCTCGTACGCAATTATCAGAGAACTCTTTTCCCCCTCAGCGGTACCTGTCAGGGCAGCTTGAGTCAACTCTTCTGTGTGACGCCACTTCATGCTGGTATGAGAGTGCGGAGCTGCCCTGACCCTCCTCAGTTCCTTCATATTGGATGTACTGATAAAGAAGGGCAGGACAGTGGGTCATGGAATGGACATGTGCAACACATCTCCAAGAACAACAGTTACAGAAAGGTTTCAGGGTAGCAGCCGTGTTAGTCTGTATCCTCAAAAAGAACAGGAGTACTTGTGGCACCTTAGAGACTAACAAATTTATTAGAGCATAAGCTTTTGTGGGCTACAACCCACTTCTACAACTCTATATGCATCCGAAGAAGTGGGTTGTAGCCCACGAAAGCTTATGCTCTAATAAATTTGTTAGTCTCTAAGGTGCCACAAGTACTCCTGTTCTTTTTGAGTTACAGAAAGGTAGGTAACCGTTTTTTCCTCCTCAAGTGCTTGCCCATGTCCATTCCACTGTAGGTGACTCACCAGTGGACAAACATGAATGTGAGCTTAGAGTCTACCTGAATAGTGATTGAAGAACAACCTGTCTGAAACTGGCACCATCCCTTAACTGATGGGAAATGGCATAATGAGAAGTAAAAATGCAGACTGATGACCAAGTTACTGTTTTGCAAAGATCTAAGATTGGCACTGAAGTTGCCTGTGCTCTCGTATAATGCACCAGTACTCTAGCTGGTGGAGTTTGTGCTTCCAGTTAGCCAACTGGAAGCACAAACAAATGCACAATTAGATCCAAGATGAGATCCTCTGGGTGGAGACCAGTTGGCCCTTGACCCTGTCAGCAACCTTAATGGACAACTGTGTGGAGGATCTAAAAGACTTAGTACAATCCAGGGAGAAAGTGAAAGCCTTTCTCACCATCCAGTGAATGAAGCCTCTCCTCACCCCCAGGCACATGTGCTTTCAGAAAGAATGTCGGCAAATAGATTGCCTGGTTACCATGGAAATCAGAAATTACCTTGGAGGAAATGTTGGGATAAATTTTGTCCTTGTGGAAAATTGTACACGGGGCTTTGACATAAGGACTCTCAACTTGCCCACACTTCTGGCTGAGGCAATTGCCACTAAGAATGCTACCTGCATAGAGAGAGCAAATTGCGAGGGATTCAGATGGCAGTCCCATTAGCTTTGCTAGGACCAAACTCAGATCCCAAGGGGGAGAGGATCTTTCACCTGTGGGTGCAGTCTGATCAAGCCCTTGATGAACCTGGTGATGATTGGGTTGGAGAAAAGGGACCTAATATCCACTGGGGTGTGAAAAAGCCAAGATGGCAGCCAGGTGCACCCTTCCAGAGCTAATCGGTAAACTCTGCTGTTTCAGGTGAAGATAGTCCAGGGCAAGGCTCAGGGGTGCATTGTCTGGGGATACATCTTTCTGCTGGGACCAAATGGAGAAATGCTTCCACTTAGCCAGGTAAGTGCCTCTAGTTGAGGGTTTTCTACTATTGGGGAGTATTTCCAGGAAATCCTTAGAACAAGATCTTTTGTCTAGCATCAACCATGAAGCATCCAAGTTGTCAGGTGAAAGTCTCATAGGCTGAGGTGGAGCAGGCAACCGCGGTCTTGAGAAATTAGTTCTGGATCCAGCAGGAGAGACAGCGGAGGTTGGATTGACAAGGATAGTAGAGTTGAGGCCAGGCCAATGCTATAATGATGAGATGAGCCTTGTTGTGCTTGACTGTGTAGAAGATCCTGGGCAGCAAGGGAATCAGAGGGAAGGCGGATAGGAGGGGGCCTTTCCAGGGCAGCAGGAATACATCTGTCAAGGAGATTGGGCTGAGACCTCTCTGGGAGCAAAACCGATGGCATTTTCTGTTGGACTTTAAAAAAAAATTAAAATTAATGGAGATATCCTATCTCCTAGAACTGGAAGGTCATCAAGTCCAGCTCCCTGCCTTCACTAGCAGGACCAAGTACTGATTTTGCCCCAGATCCCTAAGTGGCCCCCTCAAAGATTGAACTCACAACCCTGGGTTTAGCAGACCAATGCTCAAACCACTGAGCTATCCCTCCCCCCAGAGGAGGGGACTTTGCTGTAAACAGGTCCAATTGGGGACCTCCCCAGTGCAGGAAGATGGATCTGGCGATGTCCAGATGTAGAGACCACTCACGGTGATCGGAAAAGGTCCAGCTCAGTCGATCTGCCAGCATTTTCTGCTTCCCTGGGAGGAAAGCTGCTTGATATGAATTAAATTGGCTATGCAAAAGTTCCAGAGGCAGACAACTCTGCCCCTCCCTGCCTCTTTATGTAAAACACAGTTGCAGAATTGCCTGTTAACATTAACAAGTTCTTCCCTGCTGTATGTTGGAGGAAGGCTGAACAGGCTAGTCACACAGCTCTTAACTCTGCCATTTATATCAGTCATTAGATCCTGAGATGTCAAGAGACCTTCAGTCTGCACAAACCCCATGTGAGCTCCTCACTCCAGATCTGAAGTGTCCATGACTAAAGTCAGGGTTGGTGGGAGAGGGGGGGGGGAGTAGAGGGACCCTCACAAAGTTTCAGAGGGTCTATGCACCAATCCAGGGATGACTAAACTGATATAGGCACCCAAGCCATCTTGTCTGGATGGTGTCATCTTAGGTATACACAGACACTAGCCATGTCTGAAGCTTTCTGAGCTGTAGCATGGTGTGTTGAACCACATAGGTACATGCTGCCCCGTGAGCCAGGAGGCAGTGGCAGCTGCGTGCTGTGGTAAGAGGATATGCTTTCAGATGCAGCACCAGATCCCATACTCGAACCTGGTTTGTGATTATAAGGCTCTGGCCTTTTGGGATCTAAGACCGCACCAATAAACTCTGTTCTTTGCACAGGTTTTGGAATTGATTTCTCCCAATTCGCTAGGAGCCCCAGGGCATCGAACATGGACAGGACCATGGAGATGCTGGATAACACCTAAGCCTTGGACTGACCTCTGATTAACCAGTCATCCAGGTACGGGAACATGTGGATTCCTGATTTCCACAGATGAGCTGCCCTTACCACCAGGCACTTTGCGAACACCCAAGAAGTGGCTGAGAGGCTGAATGGGAGCAACATGAACTGATTATAATGGGACCCATGTACCGCAAATCTGAGAAGCTGCCAATGGGTGTGTCATATGGTGACGTGGAAGTAAATATTCTTTAAGCTACGGGCAGCATACCAGACCCTGTGTTCCAGGGAGGGAATAATCAAGTCTAGGTTAACCATCTGGAACTTCAAGAATATGTTTAACTCGCTTGGGTCTATAATAGCCCTGAGACTCCCTTTCACCGTGAGAATCAGGAAGTACCGGGAATAGAAACCTTTCCTGCTGAGGGACAGTGGAACTTCCTCTATGGCCCCTCACTGAAGAAGTAACTGGATGTCCTGCCGAAGGATGATCTTGAGAGAGTGGTCCCTGAAGAGGGATGGGGCAAAGGGGTAGAAGTGAACGGCAGGGAATATGCCACTTCTACCGTACTTAAGGCCCACTGATCTGATATTATTTGGGCCCAAGCTCTTAGGAAGTGGGATAAGTGGTTCGAAAACAAAAGGTGGGAAACAGAAGGAACTATGGACACAGGTACACGGTCCTCAACCAACATATCAAAATGTTGCTTTGGACAAGGTGGGTGGGCGGAATGAGCCCATTGAAGCCGAAGTGGAGGGCTATGGTAGGTGCCTTCTATAATCCCTCCCCTTTCTTCTTGACGGATCTTGAAACTGAGGAGGAAAACCATGGAGTCTGTATGGCTGTTGCAGATGGAACTGTTTCCTCTTTGTCACTGGAGTATAGATTCCAAGAGATTTTAATGTTACCCTGAAATCTTTTAGGCTTTGGAGCCTATCATCCATCTTATTGGAAAACAAAGAGAGACCTTCGAAAAGGAGGTCCTGCGTGGCTTGCTGGACTTCCGGTGGGAGTCTGGAGAACAGTAACAATGAACATCTTCTCAGTGCAATAGCTGATGCTATGGTTCAAGTCACCACATCTGCACCATCTAATCTGTCCTGGAGAGAACTTCTGGTGACCAGCTTTCTCTCATCTACCATTATCACAAACGCCTGCTTACAATCCTCTGGCAGCTTGTCTATAAATGTTATAATATTCTCCCAGAGGGTAAATTCAAACCGGTTCAGGAGGGCCTGTTGATTTGCAATCCTGAGTTGCAGACGACCTGTAGAATAAAGTTTGAGTCCAAACAAGTCCAGCCTCTTTGCGTCTTTGCCTTTTAGCATCGATGCTTGGTACCCCTATCTCTCCCATTCATTAACAGCCATCACCACCAAGGAACCCAGGGGACGGTGGGAATACAAATATTCATATCCCTTACAGGGGACATAGTACCTCCTTTCAGCTTGCTTTGCTGTGGGAGATAAGGAAAATGGCGCCTGCCATAATGCCTTGACTGGCTCCACAATGGCTTCATTATCGGCTGGGGCTGCCGATACCAAGATGACCACCAGCTTGTGTGAGCTTTCACGCAACTCCTCTGCCTAAATATCCAGAATGGAGGCCGCCGTTCTGATTGGGACTTGGTGAGGACTCCTGCGTTCTGGAATCACTTCGCCTCCTCAAAATGCCACAGGATTCTGAGGTGGTGGCTGCTCCATTACTTGCAGTGGGGGAACTGCCAAAGATGGGTCTGGGTGTTCGGTACTGGGTACTGGAGAACGGTGTTCTTGATGTCAGTGCCCACAGAGAGGGCTCAATACACTAGAGATGGCTGGAGGGGAGACCTAGCAGGAAGGGGGACACCCCACAGTGTCCAGAATGACTGGGATATGGGCTTGGGACCCAACCTTAGCCGGGCCATTGCCCTTTAGAAGGAGCATGCCAGTGCTGAGATGGCTAAACTGCCCATGGTTCCCATGTCTCTGGAGGAGGAGATGTGCTCTGTCCTAGGTGGGACACCAAAGATTGTGCCTCTGAATCCAATGACAAAGACTCTGAACTGTCCAACACTGGAGGAGGAGAACCAGTCACTCCTGGACAGAGGTACCCCGAGCCTGAGGAAAATGGTACCAGAGAAATCATCGCAGGCTTGCCCTTAGACTCCACAGACCTTTGCAGAGGGCTTGGTAGATAGCAGTAGTATGAGTTCCTGACACAGTGAGGTAAGAGCCTCAGGCTTCAGTACTAACCTTGAGGCTTCTTGCACTGCCAGGGATGCTGGTCCAAGAAGCTGAGCAAGTCTCGTGCGGCTGGGTAGGCTTCTGGGGTGATTGGGAGCCAGAGACTCGACGGACCTGGCACGGGCTCCAGAGGTAGCGATCCCTTCTTTTTTTAGCTGAAGATTTCTCCAGCGAGAGAGACTCCCCAGCCTGGTTCCTGGGGTCTCTGCCTTTCCTATGCTTAGGCACCGGGACAACGAAGCACAATACTGAGCCCGAGGAAGGCCTAAGCCTTTTCTTCAGTACTGGCGAGTGAGACCAAGGCGCCACAGACCCCTCTGGCATGCTCCGAACCAAGGCTAACCTACTCGGAGCACTCACCTCTTGTGATGAGTCCAAGAGGGGCCAAAGTGCTGCCTCTATGAGTAAACACTTGAGCCTCGCCACTCTACCCTTCTTTGAGCACCAGTCCATTTACAGGGTTTGTGTGCGGATCACTGACCAGCATGGGTTTAGCGCAGTGGGTCCCAAACTTTAACAACCTGTGAACCCCTTTCACTAAAATGTCACGTCTCACGAACCTCTCCTAAAAATGGATATTTCCAGGGATTTTCAATTTTACCTGAGTATAAATTATAAAAGCAGTGATCTTGGAAATATAAAATTTGTTTTTAGGACATGTTTATTCACACTATTATTATTTATCATTACAGTATTTTTATTACATTATGAAAACGGCAACACTCTTCCAAGATCTCACTTTCGTAGCTTGTATCACTGAATAAGTCTGTTTCATCAAGGAGTGTGAGATGTGAAACAGTATGAAGGTATTTAAGAAGCTTACTCAAAGTTCCTCCCACACAAGCATTCAGGTCTTGAGTAGTCCAGGCAAACAACACACGTTACAAAGCTTAAACTTGTTCTTCATAATAATTTTAAAAACAGTGCTAAGTGCCTATTTAATTTTAAAAACAGCAAAAAAAATCCACCTCCCTTTCCATTTCTTATAAGGAGTCTTGAAATTTAAATCTCCTCAGTGTGACATATATGCTTGCTTTGATCTGCATAGCTCTTGGAAGTCCAAGAGACAGCTCTGTCCACCATTAGGGAATTTTTTTCCGAGAACCCCCTGTAACATTTCGCAAACCCCAGTTTGGGAACCACTGGTTTAGCGCAAGTGCAGGAGGACTTAAACCCCAGTGAGCACAGCATTGTTCCAGTACTGAGCCTAGTACTGAAAGGGAAACTTAGTCCAAAGACTAAAGTACCAGTATAACTAGCTAGTTAACTATCGAATTCCTAACATGAAGAGGGTATATACACCAAGGACTGAGGGAAGAACTGATGATAAGTATTCTAAGATCGTTCCGACAACCATCACTGGTGGTTTGAAGGAACTGAGAGGGGTCGGGAGTGGCTCTGCCCCCTTATACCAGCATGCAGTGGCGTCGGACAGGAGAGGGGGACCCAGCCGCCCCAACAGTTACCACCGAGGGAAAGAAAGTTCTCCGATTATTGTGCACAAGGCAAGCACACGCCGACAGTGGAATGGCCATGTGCAAGCACTTGAAGAAGCTTATTGCATTTTTGCCTCTGCAATGGGGATCCTTCACTGATTAAAAATTACCATCATTCAACAGCCCCTCCGCCTCTTGTTTTCCAGAGAAAGCCTGGGACTTGTATCCTTCCAAATGCATTAAATTTTCCATTTCTGGCCTCAGCAAGGGAGCTGGGAAAAGCAACCTGACATGTCAGACATCCATAGCGACTGTCAATTGGTGTATCCCACTGTACATTACATAGTTACTACTTTGCAATGCAGCCTTGGTGTTTCCAATTACCCTGATGTGCTACTGACGCACAGAGAAAGACCCATTTCTCACCTCAGGAGACTCACCGGAAACCACCCTCACCCCTCATTCTTTCCCAGCCTCTTTGCTGAGTTACAGTAAAAAAAAAAAAATCTCGAATCTCCCTCAGCCATCTGTCTCGATGAGCAACCGGAACCTCACGCGTAAGGAAGCCATATGTGCACATTAAGACAGAACATGCCGGATTGTTTAGATGTGAGAGGCAAGCAACACTGTGGGACGTGGCATGAATCACCGCTGTGGCTGGGTTATATCTTGTGGGCGCCCCATAATGATCAGCTGTTGCCGATTACTTGGTGGGAGATTTTTACTTTTCCCCATTCTTCCCTTTTTATAGAATCCAGTATTGCATCTTCAGCACCGTGTGTCTGTTCCCCAGAGAATACCCCTGATGTTACGATAGTGCTCCAGCAACCGCATTGAAGAAGATAGTGAGTCACTTTCTGTCTCAGGTCACACATGCCCTTACTGAAGTCAATGTAGCTTCACAGGCATAAATGGATGAAGAATGTGGCCCAGTATGTTCAAGAGCTCTCCAAGTGATGTGTTCCTCAAAACTACTGTTTCTAGTTAGGAAACATTTAAAGATGGATAGATTGACAAGTAGACAGACGGAGAGTGGGTGGAAGACCCAGGATCCTACTGCCGTAGAAAGAAACATCTCATAAAATGGCAACCAGTACAGTATTATAAATCACATTAAAGAAGATTGACCATCTGGCACTAAACTGCAACAGGCCTTTCCTCAGCGATGAATAACAGAGTACCTTACATTTATATAAACAACAAGGAGTCCGGTGGCACCTTAAAGACTAACAGATTTATTTGGGCATAAGCTTTCGTGGGTAAAAACCTCACTTCTTCGGATGCATAGAGTGAAACTTACAGATGCAGGCGTTATTATACGGACACATGAAGAGAAGGGAGTTACCTCACAAGCGGAGAACCAGTGGTGACAGGGCCAATTCAATCAGGGTGATGTAGTCCACCCAGAAGTCACCTACTACATGACAGGCCCAACAAGGAAAATAACAGAACACCACTGGCCATCATGTACAGCCCCCAGCTAAAACCGCTCCAGCACATCAACAACGATCTACAACCTATCCTGGAAAATGATCCCTCACTCTCACAGGCCTTGGGAGGCAGGCCAGTCCTCACTTACAGACAGTCCCCCAACCTGAAGCAAATACTCACCAGCAACTATACACCACACCACAGAAACACTAACCCAGGAACCAACCCCCATAACAAACCTCGTTGCCTACTCTGTCCCCATATCTACTCTAGCGACACCATCAGAGGACCCAACCACATCAGCCACACCATCAGGGACTCATTCACCTGCATATCTACTAATGTGACATATGCCATCATGTGCCAGCAATGCCTCTCTGCCATGTACATTGGCCAAACCGGACAGTCTCTACATAAAAGAATAATGGACACAAATCGGACATCAGGAATGGTAACATACAAAAGCCGGTAGGAGAACACTTCAATCTCCCTGGACATTCTATAACAGAATTAAAAGTAGCCATACTTGAACAAAAAAACTTCAGAAACAGACTTCAAAAAGAAACTACAGAACTAAAATTCATTTACAAATTTAACACCATTAATTTGGCCTTGAATAGGGACTGGGAGTGGCTGGCTCACTACAAAAGCAACTTTCCCTCTCCTGGAATTGACACCTCCTCATCAGTTATTGGGAGTGGACCACATCCACCCAGATCAAATTGGCCCTGTCAACACTGGTTCTCCACTTGTGAGGTAACTCCCTTCTCTTCATGTGTCAATATATTAATACCTGCATCTGTAATTTTCACTCCATGCATCTGAAGAAGTGGGTTTTTTACCCACGAAAGCTTATGTCCAAATAAATCTGTTAGTCTTTAAGGTGCCACCAGACTCCTTGTTGTTTTTGTGGATACAGACTAACACGGCTACCCCCTGATACTTTACATTTATATATAATCTTTCCTCCTGAAGGTTATTAATAAGCTTTATAAAAGGATGTACAGACAGACACCCACCATTGAAATGCCTCCACCTCTGGAATGAAACATGGCATCTGTTTAACACCATCCAGCCTAGCTGTTTAAGACAGGAACTGAAACACATCGTATCCAAATTGCAGGGGGGATGTCGGTGAGCAGCATGATGCTGAGTGGTTGTATTTTACTAAATAAAGTGGATGGTCCCCTGGCTTTTGAAGCACTCCCTAACACAACTTATTTTGAGGTTACAAACTTTGGCCAAGAGTTTCGAAAGTGGCTGGTGATTTTGGAGGCCCAACTTGAGATACCGTAAAGGGGCCTGATTTTCAGAAAGCGCTGTGCACTCCCCCCCTCTTCTGAAAATTAGGTCTCTTTAAGGTGTCTCAAGATGGGAACCGAAAATGGCTGGTCACTTTTGAAAATCTTGGCCTTAATTCTCTACTTCCTTAAGGGAAATTGAAACAGAAGCAAGGAACCTACCCAGGTTTAACCAGTGTAGCCCATCTTCAGTCATGTTATTTCCCCTAATTACAACACTTAACTCTGGGATAAAACCAGACAGACAAACACACAAGAGAAAAAGGAGAGAAAACAGGCTCAATCAGAGAAACTTTGCTTCTCTGATCACATTCCTTTGTTTTCCACTGTCCTCCCCCTTCTCTTCTTGGTCATTCATCTAGGCAGCCGCTCTCACAGGTGTTGACAAAGCTGCCAAGTGCAGCTACAGTAGCTTTTAAGGTTCACCGAAGTCCACTAATTCTTCGGCAACCATGCCATGCCGTTAGAAACGACTGCAGAGTTCTGTAGTTCATGAAAATTCCAGGAATATTAGTTTAATAATAAGTCTAGTCTGTCAGTGTCAGTCCATTACAGACCCCCAGCCAGGCATTTTAAATCCAGGACAATGAGAGAATATTGTAAAGTCTCCAGGCCGCAAGCCTGGTTTTCTTTGAGAAAGAGGAAAATTAATAAGACAGGCCAGAGAATGGGAAGAAGTCCAGGAGACAAAGCAAAAGAATGAAAAAAGATGGAAGGAAGCCAGGGAGGGAAGGAGAGAGATTGATAAACTGCTCTGCAGAAAGGCACATTGCTAACTTTGTTTACCATCTCATGGTACGAAAGCATGCAGCATTAATAGCCTTCGACACCTTGTAAACTCAGCAAAACTAATTTCGCAGCAGAGAAGTGCTTTCCCAGAAGTCTCCTCTTTCTTGCTTAACATGCATTTTCTACGGCTGACACGTCCCCTTTCATCGCAACAGCAGAATGTGAGCTGGAATTTTTTTTTGCCAGGCCAGGACGCCTGGGCTAATGCCTTTAACTCTTGCAAAGAAAATTTCTGTGAGTTCGTTAATGACCCCAAGTGCCTTGTAACACCGTGCTGGGATAACGGCTCAGGAGGTAAGCTCACAACACCCCTGCGAGACAGGCAGTGGCTATTGTCCCTGTTTTACAGCTAGGGACACTGAGACGGAGAGGAGTTAAGTGAGTTACCCAAGGTCACACAGCAACCCAGTGGCAAAGCTGGGAATAGAGTAAAGGAGTCTTGATAAGTAGATCCCTGGTCTAACCCCTAGACAACCTTCCCTCCTTTTACCCACCCTTCACTTCATGGTAAGCTAAGGTGATGCCATCCAAATGTTACAGCGTATACCCCATAGGAATGGCAGGCATTCCATCCATTCCTACCAATGGACAACGTCATTAAGCGCCCCCATCATAAGGAGCACGGGGACAGCCCATGAAGGGCCTAATCCAAAGACAGTAACACCAACAAGAGTCTTTCCATTGACTTCAGCAGGCGCTCGATTGGGCACTAAATGCTGCCACAAATAAATAGCTGGCTTGCATAGGGAACTGATGGCTTTCCATGAATGAAATATCCCCCCCACCACCCACATATATGTTATTATCATTACTTGCTATAATGCCTTCTTGTCTTAGACACCAGAGAGCCCTGAGGAATACATGACTGATGCAGATATTAAAAACAACTCCTCCCCTCCCCTCCTTGTCAGTGTAATAGTATCATGATTATTGATTAGCAGTAGTCAGGAGTAGGCCAGGCCTGCAACAATTATTATTTATTGGTATTACAGTAGCATCCGGAAGCCCCAACACAGACCAGGGCCCCAGTGCGCTAGGGATTGTGCAAACACACAGTAATTGATCACCTCTGCTCCACAGAGCTTACCGTTTAAATAGATAAGACAGATGGGGAAACAGAGGCCCAGAGAGGGGAAAGTGACTTGCCCAAGGTCTCACAGTAGGTCAGTGGCAGAGCTGGGAATAGAAGCCAAGTCTCCTGAAGCCCAGCCTGGTGCCCTATTGGCTGGCTCAGCCTGCCTCTTAGACAGTGCAGATCAAAAGACACAGTCCCTGCCCCTAAGATTCTTTTAACAGCTGAATTTTGGACAATGGCCAAACCACAGGGTGGGGACTGGGGAGGCAAGACGGGGGTTTGAACAATAAGATGCTGCTACTACTCAGCTAAGGATAGTGCACGGCAAGGTGCAGCAGGGTTATTTTTATTTAACGACATGTAAAGACATCAATGACCAGGTCTGAATCCCTGCTCACTTTCACCAGGGTGAATCAGGAGTAATTCCACTGGAATCAGGTGTACACAAGTGGAGAACCATGAGCCAGCCCCTCAGCCGGTGTGTGAATCAACATAACCCCACTGACGTCAACAGAGCCTGGCCAATTTTCACCAGCTGATGTCTTTGTCGACTCGCTCCCTGAGGCGTGGTGGTAGCAGAAGTGCTCGTGAGGGAGTGGGGGGACGATTACAATGCAGAGAGGATCATGGTCTTTCTGTCCAGTTCTTGGAAGGCAACAGGAGTCAGTGCAGAGACAGTCGTGGGAGAAGCCAGCCTCAAAGTTGACATCTCAGATGGGGCAAAGGGAGACAGTCGGAAGTGATGCAGCAAGAGATTAAGTTGAGGCGCAGGCAGCGATGGAGTTATGCAGGGGTATAATAGATCCGGGCAACATTTTTCACACAAAAAGCTTTTATTCAGACAATGGCCCTTTTTGGGGGGGAGGGTGGGGGTGTACAATTGTTGGCGTTATTGAAATTTCCCCTTTTTTCCATTTTATTGTTTGCTGAAAGTTTATCATGATCATTATTGAAATTGTTCATTTAACAAAATAAACGGCTGCAACAGAGTGCCCCCTTCTGGCCTGGAGTGGTCCTGCAGGCACACTGTCACCAGTTTCTCTCTTTTCAGAGCTCCTCAATAAACTCCACACAGGCTTCTCTCTCCTGGCCAGTAATACCGTCTTTAGTTGTCACAAGCCACTCAACATAAAGCCTTTAACATCCAAATCAAAGTCTGTATAGGTCAAAGTCCAGATTTCATATATTTATCTTTCCCCATTCTTCATCAAGCCCCATAGGTGCTGGAACTAGGGGTGCTGTCGCACCCCCTGGCTTGAAGTGGTTTCCATTATACCCAGGATTTACAGTTGAGTCAATGGCTCTTAGCACCCCCACTATACACATTGTTCCAACACCCCTGTCAAGCCCTCCCAGGCCCACCTGCCTGGAATCTTTCCCTGCTTGGCAGGCCATCCCCAGCCCAACCTGGCTGGAGTCTCTTCACCCCTGGAATCTCAAGGCCTTCTTGCAGGAGCTTCTCCAGGCCTCTGCTGAAGTCTCTCCTCACTCACTGACTTATATATGCCAGAGGCCTGACTGAGTCACACGACCCATTTCCCCCACTTGGGGAGACAAGATGGCTGATGTTACCGGTTGGGCTGACACCCATCTCCCTTTAAAGGTCCAGCCACCGTGTGACAACCCCCCACATTTTCTTACAAAAAAAGGTGTTTTCGGGCAACAAAATTTTTTGAAAACAACTTTGGTTAAAAACAAATGGTGGAAAAGTTTCAGGAAAACAGAAACAGGTCCATTTCGAACCCTGCAAAACAGAAACACCTTCACAAATATTTTTGTGAAATCATTTTCCTCTTCTTCAACCAGGGCTAGGATGTGGCAAGCTAACAGCTCGCAGTGCTGAGCCCCCTCAAGTCCCTCGGGAGGCGCTCGTTACCTAGCAGGTTCAGGCCGTGAGGAGGGAGAATCGTGAAGGCCACTGCTTTGGTGAAAGAATTGCTGCAAGCCGTCATGCTGGCCAGTTTAAGGGGCCATTGTCAGCCTCCAGTTTTAGTTTATCCTCATCTAGGGTGACCAGATGTCCCGATTTTATAGGGACAGTCCCGATTTTTGGGTCTTTTTCTTATATAGGTTCCTATTACCCCCCACTCCCTGTCCCGATTTTTCACATATAGGTTCCTATTACCCCCCACTCCCTGTCCCGATTTTTCACACTTGCTGTCTGGTCACCCTATCCTCATCTCCTGCTGCTAAGTGAGTAACATGATCCAGCGCTCTTCAAAGAAGATAGATTAGCAGACACCATAAATGTCAGTTTCAGAGCATAACCTGGTCATGCGACCTCTGCCATGTATGCCTTCCCTACAGGCTCTGTCACCCGGCTCTCCTTGGTGAATCTCACATGGCTGATATATGTTTCAGAAGTAGTCAGTTTTCTGCTCTCCAGCTAGGTGCAGCTGCTGACTTCCTGACCCTTTTTGGTGGCAAGGTGAGAATCAAGACCGAGATCAACCCCCAGCCTCTCCAATGAAAACAAGGCAAAGCAAGCCCTTGATTCCTGAGTCCCGGTCAATGAGGTCCATATGCAGTCTCGCAATGCTTAGCCATCCCCAATTCAACAGCTGAAGGATTCTTGCACAAATAGAATCACGTCAAACCTGAAGTTCTTTTTTACCCACTGGAAAGATGATTACGAGGGCTGGGTGACCCTTCAGGTATTAAAACAAACAAAAAAAACCCAATTCATGAATCTTGACCTCAGCTGATGTAAGTCTGCGAAGATCCACTTACTTCAGTGCCATTGACTTCAATGGAGCTACGCCAATTTGTGGATGATTTGACCCATAGTTTACAGCAATAAGTGTATGCTTTGGATAATGTCACCATTTTTGTTACACACAGACGTGCATTGAAAAGATCCAGCTATCACGTAAAGGATACTGCCCAGCAAGCGAACTAAGGTCTCTTGCCAGTTCTTGGAATTCAGGGAGATTAGGACAAGTTACAGACTCATTCAACAATGGCTCCAAACGGCACATTGGCCCCACGGTAGCAGTGAAAGCTCCTAGTGATACAGAGGAGTGATAAAAGTGCCGCAAGGGGTCAAAAGAGAGAATTCTCCCAGTACAGGTGCAGCATAGAGCCAGTACAATTGGCCCTTACAAGCCCTATCAGAGGCAGGACGGAGCATGGAAGAGGGCATATCCAGGGTGTCCCCTTAGCACAGCTCACTATGGGGATTCTGGGCCCTGGTATAGCCCATAGGCAGCTGGAAATTAGAACAACCCTTGGGGTGACTCTATTTTACACTGGACAGCACAAAGATGGCTGAAAGCCATTTTAGCCCCCTGTTCCTTTAGGCTGAAGGCACAGCACAAAATCTGACCCTCCGCAGTTAAAAATGGTGCGACTTTCAACAGAAAGTGTAAAAGTCTATAAAGAGGCACGGTAATCTAAGCTGTTCCCAGTAACCATGTAAACATGTGCCTATAAATATATATTAACAGTCCACATGTTTCTGATGTGCAGCACTGACGCTGGCATACTTTTTTTTTTAAAAAGACTATAAGTCAAAATACAAATTTCCAGCCTTCCCAGAACTGACCTGATGAATCTGGGAAAGCTTCCAAAAGCATCTGCCGCGTCAACAGAGGGCGAGGAAGGCAGTTTATGGGGAGCCTTTGGCATTTGGAACTGATTGGGCAGGATTTCTGCAACATTGCTGGAATAGCTGGGGGCAGGGCCACGTGGTCCAGGCTTATCCTGCTGGGGTGAGAACCTGGAATCAAGAGTGGCAGTGGGAGGGGGGGAACGATCTCATGAAGGGCTCTAAAATAATACACGCCGGGGTTGCGATTTAATGAGATAGTTGTTAAATGTTACTGGAATATGAATTGATTAGAAACACATTGGTGTCTAACCCTGTAACAGAGACAGAGCCGTTGCCATTGTTAAGTTCAATAACAAAGGGTTTAAATAAATAATTGGCACATGGCCCCAAACTCCCATCCCAGAAAACAGCACAAGCAGTCGCCCCGTACACTGGGGATTTCCTTCTGGCCAGAAGGGAAGCAAGTCTCCCACCCAGGCCATGGAGGGGTGAAGGGCAGGCATAGGGTCTAGCCATTTGCCCTCATCCTCAGCATGGGGAGAAAATGGCTGACTGCTGGTGGCTCTACCAGCCTCACCCCTCCCATGCCTGCTCCCATGACCCTGCTGAAAGTTGGGATGTAGGGAATACACCCCTTGCACAGGCTTCTCAAATGCCAAATTCTGCTGCCAATAGTCCTTAGGTGGCCATGGAGTCGGGACAGCATTTGCCACCTTAGCACATATTTGGGAAGCCATGATTCTGGTCTCCCACCCAATGCTGCAATACAAGGAATGACTCCACGGAATGTCCTAACTGATATACACCAACTAATCCCCCATCTTGTGCTTTGCTACAGACCACCAAATCACACTAGGGAACAGGGTGATCGGCTCCCTACTGTACCTATCTATAATGTGTAGAGGAAAAAAGCTGGGTACTTCATTTGAGTGACACATGCTGGAGGTCTCACGCTGGGATTTTTAAACATTACAGATGACAATTTCCTAACTCAAAAAGTGTTGCAGCCAACACAGGGGAATTCTTGATTAGACCTTGTCCTAACAGATACAGAAGAACTGCTCACAGAACTAACAATTAATCGTAGCTTAGGTACAAGTGATCATGACTTGACCAGATTTATAATGTGAAAGCAGACCAGTATACTTGGTGCTTTAATGGGGTCAATTTCACAAAGTTGAAAACAATTATGAGCCAAATCAGCTGTTAGGAAGAATTGCATCAGAAAAAATACGAATGATAATTGGGAACCATTTAAGAACACCTTACTAGCGTCACAAAAAAGGCACAAGCAAGAAAAAGGGCTGTGCTGGATAAAAAACTGACATGGTTTAGAGCAGAGGTGAAGGCAGCTATAAAATATTTAACAAATAGAAGGAAGGGGAAGTTGATAGTAATGAATATAAATCAGAAGTTAGGAATTGTAGAAATTTGGTCAGGGATGAAAAGGGACACAAGGAGAAATCTATGGCCAGCATCGTCAAGAACAATAAGGAGTTTTTTAAATATATTCAGAACATAAAGACTCCTGATAATGATTAAGAACTAATAGGTCTCAAAATGTATTGTAAATGGGGAATCATCATTAGCGGGTCTGTTTCCAGTGAGGTCCTGCAGGGATCGGTTCGTAGCCCTACACTATTTAACATTTGTATCAATGACCGGGAAGAAAACATAAAATCATCATTTGAGAAAGTCTGAAGATGACACAAAAATTGAGGGGGTGGGGAGGAGAGAGGTAAATAATGAAGAGGAAAGGTCACAGATTCAGAGTGATCTGGATCGCTCGGTAAACCGGTGCAAGCAAACTATATGCATTTTAATAGGTCTAAATGTAAATGTGGTCAGTAATATAGAATAATAGGCCATACTTACAGGATGGAGGATTCTATCCTGGGAAGCAGTGATTCTGAAAAGGATTTGAGGGTCATGGTGGATAATCAGCAGAACTTGCGCTCCCAGTGTGACGCTGTGGCCAAAAGGGCTAATACGATCCTCAGAGGCATAAACAGAGGAATATCAAATAAGAGCAGAGCGGTTATTTTACATCTGAGTTTGGTACTGGTGCAACCACTGATGGACTCCTGTGTGCAGTTCTGGTGCTCACAATTCAAGAAGGATGTTGATAAATTGGAGAGGGTTCCAAGAAGAGATGGGAGAATGATTAAAGGGTTAGAAAACCTGCCTTAGAGTGATTGAACTCCTTGAGT
The DNA here is from genome assembly GCF_011386835.1 of Chrysemys picta bellii. Lineage (NCBI taxonomy): Eukaryota > Metazoa > Chordata > Testudines > Emydidae > Chrysemys > Chrysemys picta. The sequence continues at coordinate 340,648,640 of NC_088791.1, forward strand.
CTATCTATTTAGTGTAACAAAAAGGTTAAGGGGTGACTTGATTACAGTCTGTAAGTACCTACCAGTGGAACAAATATTGAATAATGGGCTCTTCAGTCTAGCAGAGAAAGGTCTAACGCAATCCAACAGCTGGAAGCTGAAGCTAGACAAATTCAGAAAGGAAATAAGGCATACATTTTTGAAACTGAAAGTAACTAGCCATTGGGAGAACTTACCCAGGGTGGTGGTGGATTCTCCATCACTGACCATTTTTAAATCAAATTTGGATGTTGTTCTAAAAGTTCTGCTCTTGGAATTATTTTGGGGAAGTACCATGGCCACAGGAGGTCAGACTAGATGATCACAATGGTCCCTTTTGGTCTTGGAATCGATGAAGCCAATAGAGTTACAGCATGGTAGAGCCGGCATAATGGACCAATCCGATGGCCACTGAAAACAATACAAGTCCTTCTACTGAGGGAGGCCTTATGTGAGTTTTAGTCTCTGTAGTTACTGTAAAAATTAAAGGTTACGTCTACACTACGGGGGGGATCAATTTCAGATACGCAAATTCAGCTACAGGAATAGCGTAGCTGAATTTGACGTATCTGAGTCGACTTACCCCGCTGTGAGGACGGCGGCAAATCGACCGCCGCGGCTCCCCTGACAACGGCGCTTACTCCTACCTGGGCTGGTGGAGTACGCGCGTCGATTCGGGGATCAATTTCTACCCGCCAATCCGGGCGGGTAGTGAAGACCAGCCCCAAATCTATATGAAGTCAGGCCTGGTTCTTTTCCCCCTTCCTCACTTAGGGCCTGATCGACAGCCTCTTTAATTAATGGACTTCCAGTCCATTAGTGTATGCAACGTAATTGTAACCATGTCAGTCCCAGGATATTAGAGAGACAAGAAGGGGGAGGTAATATCTTTTATTGGACCAACTTCTGTTGACAAGAGAAGTTTTCAAGCCACATAGAGCTCTTCTTAACCTCCTCTTTTTCATCCCATGACTGCAGAAGTGTTAACGGGCCACTCTCCCTTGAATAGTCCCTGAGAATATGTGCTGACTAATTATATTAAACAATCTATTCCACCTGGCATTTAGCTGGGACACTAGGAGTACCTTTCCCATACCAGAAGATGAGCTCTGTGTGGCTCAAAAGCGCATCTCTCTCACCAACAGAAGCAGGTCCAATAAAAGATATTAGCTCACCCACCTTGCCTTTCCAGTCCATTAGACAGTCCACAGCCTTAACCACAGGACCAGCTCCTCTTGACCTCATCTTGTTTTCAACTTAAACTTAACAAGCCAAAATTGAATTCATGATATTTCTTCTGCAACCTCTTCAGTGGTCCCTTTGTGTCAGAGTCTGTCAATCAGGCCCTTAACTTGCAGGTCATATTTGATTCCCCTCTGTCTCTCTTCCTCTTCCAAAGTATCCTGGCAATGTCCAAATTTTGATCTTTCTTCCTATCCGTCATGTTAAGGTCTGTCCTTTTCTCTCTATCCATACAGTTACAACTCTCCTACAAGGTCTCATCACATCCCACATGGATTTAACCATTTTCTCAATGGTTTCCCTGACACCCGCATCACCTGCGTCTGCTTTAAATCAATGCCACTACTAAGGCCTAGTCTTCACTTACCGGCTGGTCCAGCGGCACGCCATCGATGTTCTGGGATCGATTTATCGCGTCTGGTTAAGACGCGATAAATCGATCCCGGAAGTGCTCACAGTCGGCGCCGGTACTCCAGCTCGCCGAGAGGAGTACGCGGCGTCGACGGGGGGAGACTTCCGGCCGCGTCTGGACCGCGGTAAGTTCGGACTAAGGTACTTCGAATTCAGCTACGTTATTAACGTAGCTGAATTTGCGTACCTTAGTCCGAAGTCCGGACTAAGTGGGGACCAGGCCTAAGATCATCTTCTTTGCCTGTCTCACTGACCTCATGACCCCCACTAAGTCCCTCCTACTGACCCACCCCCTTCCCCATTGCATTTTCAAGGTTCTGATGGTTGTCTTCAACCCCTACATCACTCAGCCCCTCTTCCCTTAATTGCCTTCGTTTCTTATCAACCTCTCCCCGCAATTTCAGTGTCTCCTGGATTTCTTCCACACTGGCCTCTAAATATAGAGTACATTAATAAAAATCCCTTTACCACAACTACCTACCCCTCAGCCTGTTATTTATATACCACCCTCAGCGTGCTGGGTGCAGTAAACAAGCTATCAGTCCATAGGACAGTCACCCATTTATTATATGTTTGTACAGTGCTCAGCACAAAGGGGCCCAACCTGCTTGTGGCCTTTAGGTGCTACCAAAATACAGACAATGAATAGTGGTTAATGATATGGCTACATTATTGCCTTAGAAGACTGAAAAACAAACATCATTTCCAAACCTTACACTAAATCTTGGCCAATCTCACCATGGGTCAAATGGGGGACATATCGTTGGGCCAAACCCTATAATGACAAAAAGTGTTAGAGACAACTTAAAATGATAGAGTATTATTTACTGATATTACAGTAGCGCTGAGCTGAGATCAGGGCCCTCTTGCACTATGCACTGTACGTATACGTAATAAGAGACATTCCCTGTTCCAGAGCGAGTACAGTTTAAAGACAAGAAAGAGAAAGGGCAGGAGATGGGGAGCTGAAGCATGGAGCGATCAAGTCAGGAATTTAACCCAGATCTACTTGAGTCCCAGTATGGTGTCTTAGCCACCAGGCCATCCTTCCTCTCAGGGTATTGACTTATATACCATGATTGATATTTAATATAACTTCAATTTCAGTGTTCAGCATTTTCAATAGATGTAATTTTTTAGATTAAAAAAACAAAACAGATTTGAATTGTGCAGAGAATAGTCATTCTATTTTATGAGGTGGGGGGGGGAAAAAGAGAACAAAATTTCAAAATTCTCTGTGAAAGGAAAAGCCCGGGTGTCCCTGACTCGGGGACAGTGCCCCTAGCTGGCTGCCCGCCTCAGAGTTATGGACCCTGAAAACCCTGGCTGCCTGGGAGCCATAGGCACAGGAAGTAGAGGTGCGGGGATTTTGCGCCCAGTGTCCCGGCCCACGCCCCTGCTGCCCAGAGCTCCGCTGCCGACCCTGGGTCCCACTCGGCCACGTGTTCCGCTCAGCCGCCGGCCCCGTGCCCAGGGGCTTTGCTGTTCGCTCAGGGTCCCACTTGGCCACCAGCCTTGGGGGCTCCACTGCTGGTCTTGGCCACCGGCCCTGCATGTGGGGTCCCAGCCGCCGGCCCCACACCCAGGACTCTGCACCCACCCTTGGCTGTGGCCCCAGCCTCTGCTGCCTTACCCCTGTCCGCGTCCCCCACATCCCCCGGAGCCACGGCCCTGCTCCCGGCCCCAGCTCTAGGGGCGGTGAGGAGCGCAGACAGCTGTAAGAGGGGTGCAGCTCAGGCAGCACCCCCACTCCAAAAACTGTTCCAGTGCCGCTGCTGGGAGCTGGGAGCCTGGAATCTGGTGCTCCCAGTCTTGTGTGTCCTTATCAGCTCTCCTGGAGAGCTGCAGATGAGCCAGGACCCTGGGACGGCAAGCTGGCAGGAAGCCAGACGGGTTCCTGGCTGGGCTTCATTGGAACACTGTCTACATTCCATCAGACCTTCGCTGAAATCAAACGGTCTGCCAAACGTTTCTATTTTGATGAATCGGCATCTTTCGATGGAAAACATTTGATCAGAGAATTTCCACTCTGCTCTAACACAGATATTGCCAAGTTTAGTAGTATCGATGAGTATGAGTCTAGAAGAAAGATCCTTTCCAAACACAGAATAGTCGGACTGAGGATTTAAAGATACAGAATTAGAGCTGGGGCCAAATTAGAACATTTATCCTGGCTCTCACAAACCTTGGAGACTGAGATCAAATGGGGCTTAGCGTGAAACAAACCCTAGCTTTGGTTTCACAACACTAAAGCCTCACAAAGATTCACAACACTAAACAGTCTGGCTGATGTTGTCTGGACTGGTTTTTGGACCTGCGTCTCTAACGTTAACCAACCGATAGAAAAAAAACGAACAACAATCAAAACTCCCCGAACTAAACTCACACTGCTGTTGTTTCTTTTATAAAAGTTACTAGTTTTGTTTCTGGAAGGCCCCCAACCCAGCAAAGCAATTAAGTACATGTGTAACTTTAAGCACATGACTAGTTTCCTTGACTACTCACGTGCTTAATGTTATACACGAACTGCTAACATATTCGAAGTGCTGCCACAATTCAGCTTCAGGAAAAATAGCATAGTTACAAAAAAGTTTATTAGGCTAATTGAAACCGGCTCTCATCTAGGTTATCACACAACCATTGAATCTATTGCTTGCCACCTGTATAACTGGTGGGAACATATCATGTGGCATGGATGTTTGCAAACCCCCTTCCATCTGGAGGTCATTATCTCTAAACTGAGTTTATTTGAAGAAATTGTATTAAATTATTACATGTTATTTTTACCTCATTACTCAATGAGTGGGGGGAAACAATAACAGAAAATGTGGAAATGGCAGAAGTGCTACATGACTTTTTTGTTTCGGTTTTCACCAAAAGATTAGTAGCAACTCAACGTCTAACATAGTGAATGCCAGTGACAATGAGGTAGGATCAGAGGCTAAAATAGGGAAAGAACAAGTTAAAAATTATTTAGACAATTTAGATGTCTTCAAGTCACCAGGACCTGATGAAATACATCCTAGAATAGGAGCTGCCTGAGGAGATATCTGAGCCATTAGAGATTATCTTCGAAAGGTCCTGGAAGGCAGGAGATATTTCAGAGGACTGGAAAAGGGCAAATATAGTGCCCATCTAGAAAAAGGGAAATAAGGACAACCCGGGGAATTACAGACCAGTCATTTTAACTTCAGTACCCGGAAAGATAATGGAGCAAATACTTAAGCAATCAATTTGCAAATATCTAGAAGATAATAAGGTGATAAGTAACAGTCAGCATGGATTTGTCAAAAACAAATTGTGTCAAACCAACCTGATAGCTTTCTTTGACAGGGTAACAAGCCTTATTGATAGGGGGAAGTGGTAGATGGAATATCTTGACTTTAGTAAGGCTTTTGATCCGGTCTTGCATGACCTTCTCATAAACAAACTAGGGAAATACAACCCAGATGAAGCTACTATAAGGTGGGCACATAACTGTTTGGAATACCATTCCCAGAGAGTAATTATCAGTGGTTCATGGTCACGCTGGAAGGGCATATCGAGTGGGGTCTTGCAGAGATCAGTTCTGGGTCCGGTTCTGTTCAATATCTTCATCAATGATTTAGATCAGTGGTTCTCAACCTTTCCAGACTACTGTGCCCCTTTCAGGAGTCTGATTTGTCTTGAGTAACCCCAAGTTTAACTTCACTTAAAAATTACTTGCTTAGAAAATTAGACATAAAATACAAAAAGTGTCACAGCCACACTATTACTGAAAAATTGCTTACATTCTCATTTTTACCATACAATTATAAAACAAAACATCTGGAATATAAATATTGTACTTACATTTCATTGTATAGTATATAGAGCAGTATAAACAAGTCATTGTCTGTATGAAATTTTGGTTTGTATTGACTTTGCTAGTGCTTTTCATGTAGCCTGTTGGAAAAGTAGGCAAATATCCAGATGAGTTGATGTACCCCCTGGAAGACCTCGACGTAGCCCCAGGGGTACACGTACTCCGGGTTGAGAACCACTGATTATAAAGTTTGTGGCTGATACCAAGCTGGGAGGGGTTGCAAGTGCATTGGAAGATAGAATTAATATTAAAATTCTGAATGATCTCGACAAACTGGAGAAATGGTCTGTAAATAGGAGAAATTCAATAAGGACAAATGCAAAGTACTCCAGTTAGGAAGGAACAATCTCTTGCACACATACAAAATGGAAAATGACTGCCTAGGAAGGAGTACTGAAGAAAGGTATCTGGGGGTCATAGTGGATCACAAGCTAAATATGAACCAACAGTGTAACTGTTGTTAAAAAAGCAAACACCATTCTGGGATGTATTAGCAGGAGTGTTGTAAGCAAGACACGAGAATTAATTCTTCCGCTCTACTCCATACTGATTAGGCCTCAACGGGAGCATGGTGTCCAGTTCTGGGCGCCACATTTCAGGAGAGACATGCACAAATTATAAAAAGTCCAGTAACAAAAATGATTACAGGTCTAGAAAACATGACCTGTGAAGGAAGACTGAAAACATTAGGTTTGTTTAGTCTGAGAAGAGAAGTCTGAGAGGGGACATGATAACAGTTTTCAAGTACGTAAAAATGTTGTTAACCTTAACCTCTGAGGATAGGACAAGAAGCAATGGGCTTAAATTGCAGCAAGGGCGGTTTAGGTTGGACATTAGGAAAAACTTCCTAACTGTCAGGATGGTTAAGCACTGGAATAAATTGCCTAGGGAGGCTGTAGAATATCTATCATTGGAGATTTTGAAGAACAGATTAGACAAAAACCAATCAGGGATGGTCTGGATAATACTTAATCCTGCCATGAGTGCAGGGGGACTGGATGAGATGACTTCTCGAGGTCCCTTCCCGTCCTATGATTCCTATGAGTCTATGAAAGGAAAATGTTATACCATTGCTGAGAACCTCTCTCTGGGTAAAATATTAAAACAAATCCCAACCAGTTAGAATTGATCCAACTTCAGTTTCCAGGCACTGGATCTTGTTATGCCTTTGTTGGTAGATTAACGAGCTCTCTACTAATACATATCCTCTCTGTGTAGTCACTAGAGCTGATGATCAAGTTGCCTCTTAACCTTCTCTTCAATAAGCTAAATAGATTGAGCTCCTCAAGTCTCTTACTATAGGGCATGCTCTCCAGTCTTTAAATCATCCTTGTAATTCTTCCCTGTGTGCACTGTTAAGCAAAAACTCTACAGCTTAGTTAATCAGAGTTCACCCCAGCAGTCACATACACTACATTTTACAGCAGTGTTTCAATGGCAGTGATGATCAGACCCTGTAGATAGGATTCCTCCATTAAAGCACTGGGCACCAGGACATCCAAACGTGTGCTGTATTGGCCAGGCCTTCACAGTTGCTACAAATAGGGTGACCAGACAGAAATGTGAAAAATCGGGACAGGGGGTGGGGGGTAATAGGAGCCTACATAAGAAAAAGACCCCAAAATTGGGACTGTCCCTATAAAACCCTAACTAGAAAGATGTTGATCAGTTGGTGAGGATTCAGAGAAAAGCCATGAGAACGATTAAAGGATTAGAAAACCTGCCTCATAGTGACAGACTCAAAGAGCTCAATCTATTTAGTATAACAAAGAGAAGGTTAAGGGGTGACTTGATTACAGTTTATAAAGACCTACTTGGTGAACAAATATTTCATAATGGCCTCTTCAATCTAGCAGAGAAAGGTCTAAGATGATCCAATGGCAGGAAGAGGAAGACAAATTCAGATGGGAAATAAGAGGTAAATATTTATCAGTGAGAGTAATTAACCACTGGGGCAATTTACCAAGGGTGGTGGTGGATTCTCCATTACTGACCATTTTGAAATCAAGATTGGGTGATGTTCTAAAAGATCTGCTCTAGGAGTTATTTTGGGGAAGTTCTATGGCCTGTGTTATACAGGAGGTCAGCCTATATTATCATAGTGCTCCCTTCTGGCCTTGGAATCTATGTTGTGCTAATGTCATCTCCTCAGTCCTCCGAAACTCCAGGATGCTATAAGAAGCAATTTTACTTGCACTTTTTATACTGTTCATGAGGGCCTCGATTCAGCAAAGCACATAAGCACGTGCTTAAATCCCAACAAACTCAATGCTTCAGTTATTAGCTCAGGAGACTAAAATATTACATCTCAAAGCAATAGGATCAGCCGGGGTTTAAAGTACGCTGGGTCTCAAGGGGGTCAAAAAACAAATAAATGAAGGTCTGGGGGCTGTCAGGTTGCTGGTAAGGGGGCATCGTAAATGAATGTGAACAGGGTGTCCTAGCCCTAAAATTCTGTAACAAAATAATGAAATTCCCTCATTGGCTGACCTAACAATTAGCAGAGACTGCTTCGAGCCCTGAGTGATCTTGCTCATCTCCTTTCCCAGGCAGCATTGCTCCCTACAGACCATTTCCCCACTGCTTTGTCCACACTAGTTTTTTCCTTGACTACATTGTTTTTCCAAAGCTAGAAGATTAGTTTTTTCCAGTCTAAACTTTCCCCTTTCACTCCTGTTGCTAGGATCACTCTTCTTTCCTTTCCGATGATCAATACCACATTCAGGTTGCACTCTTTAGGGCAAGGACACGGTTTTTTTTCTGTATTTGTACAGCACCTAGTGCAATGGGGTTCTGGTCCATGACTGGGGCTCTCAGGTGTTACTGCAATGCAAATAATAAGTAATAATAATTTGCTTTTTTTGTAGCCTGCTAATACATCCACCGCTTGCAAAAAAATAGTTCTTTGTGATTTAGTGAGTTCATTCATTAATTCCCTTAACATGCTAAGAGAAATGTCAGCCAGACCCACTGAAATGTTTTAAAATTTCCATGCGAGTCCTTACCAGCTTATTAACTCTTCTCGTTATTTTCTTGAGACTGACAAAACGGAATTTGGTGTCTCAGCGACTTTAGAGCCATCAGTATTTTCATCCTCATCCTTCTTTATTTCATAGATTCAAGGACTGGAAGGGACCTCGAGAGGTCATCGAGTCCAGTCCCCTGTCCACATGGCAGTATCAAATACTGTCTAGACTGTCTAATTGCTTCCTGGGTCTTCGAATGAGTGTATGTTTTCATTTTCACCTATATATGTATAAGCGCTTCTTTCCCCTTCAGCTACCATTAGCTCACTTACGTTTTCTTTTTGTTGCCCACATTTTTTTCTACATTGGACCGTGACTGACTGGTCATCTAAAGTATGAAACTGACCCATTGTGGACAATAGTTGCCAGCACATGCACTAGGTCAAAGCCCAGTGCAGTTTGAGAAATAGAAAATAGGGTCTAGACCATGTTTTTGTTCTGTGTTTGTAGAGCACATAGGGTCCTGCACCATGGCATTACAAATATGTAATAAAATAATAAATACATAAATAAACAATAATAATAATAAAATAATAAATAGAGCTGGCTTTAAAATGGGAAAACAATTTCACAAAAAGAGTCGACATCGTTTCCATTCTTTAGGGTCCAAAATGGGCCCATTGCCGTGATATTTACTAATTTTTCTTTTTAACTGAAAACCTGGTTGTCAGTAAGAAAACATTGGTTTTGGTAACAAAACAAAAAAAAGCTACTGATATCAAAAATGATTTCAATAAAATTTTGGTTATAAATATCACAGAAAGTTTTATGAAAAACAGTTGAAAGTTTTGATAACATCAGCTCTACCTCTGATCAGCCTATATTTGGGAACCAGGGGCGGCTCCAGGTACCAGTGCACCAAGCGCATGCCTGGGGCGGCAAGCCGCGGGGGGGGGGCGGCCTGCCGGTCGCTGTGGGGGCAGCACTCAGGGAGCCTTCAGTGGTTTGCCTGTGGGAGGTCCGCCAGTCCTGCGGCTTCAGCGGCAATTCGGCAGCAGGTACACCAAAGGCGCGGGACCAGCGGACCTCCCACAGGCATGCCGCCGAATCCGCGTTACCAGTGGACCTCCCACAGGCATGCCGCCGAAAGCCGCCTGACTGCCGTGCTTGGGGCGGCAAAATACATAGAGCCGCCCCTGTTGGGAACCATTTAAGATCATATGATTGCCAGCAGGATAGCAGCTCTACCTCCCATTTTCACACCACCAAGAAGAAATTCTGCCCCTGGATGAAGCAGATCACCATCGCTCTAATGTAACCAACCCAATCTACCTCCTCAACCCAGCGAAGCACGTAAGCATGTGCTCACCGTTAAGTTCAAGCCTAGGCTTAAATGCTTTGCTGGATCAAGGGCAATGTGTTTATGCTACATCTGTCTCTATGTGTTATCTAAGCACCTTACAAAATTATGTAAATCCCAGTGGGTCCCTATATAAGATGAGGGACAGTTCATCAGTGATATAGGAATTAATTGTCCTTCTCTGTAAACTAGCGAAGTGCCCAAACCAAACCTCCAGATCCAAGCCCTCTGGAACTCTGGGAGCAGAGCTCTGAAATCCAGATCCAGATTCTGTTTCTTAGTTTCATAGATTCCATGGCAGAAGGAACCATTGTGATTATCTAGTCTGACCTCCTGTGTAGCACAGACCATAGAACTTCCCCAGAATAATTCCTAGCGTGCACCTTGGGCCCATCTCCCCTGAAAATTGATTGTATTTCCTTTCAACAGGAACAAAACAAATGTAATTATGGAGGAGGGGCAATATCTCAGCTATCAGAGCCCCACAGGGCTCTGGATTTCCCTTGCTGCTCTTTGGGAAGAGGGAAGCCTGGTGTTTCTTAGGGTGTCATTCTCCTGCTGCTGACTTCACACTTGGAGGGGGAAAATAGTCCCACCAAACCTGTCCGAGCTTTCTCTGTGTGTTACCCATCTCCACACACACCAAAAAAAAACAAACAAACCCATGCCTTGGCTTATAGCTTCTCCTTAGACTCTTGCCCTGATTTATGGTATTTTTTCACTTCTGAACACCTGGAAAGTGTTTTTATCCCATTAATTTCAACTTGAAAGTTTCAATGTGCCCCAGAAGAAAAATAAATCACTCAGACTGGGAAGACGTGACCTGCACAACCGCCTCCCTTGTCTGAGACTCCCCTGACCTCCACACTAGCATTCCCTTCCCTCTCCTCCAGGAGAGACGGGGAGGGGGGCGGAGTGCTAAACGCACCGCACAAGGAATGAACTTTTCATACTAAGATTAACATTGCAGGTCTTTCTGTCTAGACTCCACTTGTCTGAGCACCTAAATAAAACTCCCTGCCACCAATGCACTTGCTGCTGCTGTGATTCAACGAGGCTGCCCCGGTTCAGTGCAAAGCAGCTTTACTGGATATAGTCTCTTTCACATGAACTGCACAGAGCGAGCTGCTAAAATCCCTGCTCCAGGCAGGTCCTTTCGCCACCCTCCTCCAAACCAAGACTTCTTGTCCCCTAGAAGTTTGAGAACATTATGCCCAAGTGCTGCTTGTGCTCAGAACTTCCTGAAAATCAAGCCCCTGTAAGGGGCCCCAAGTTTCACACCAAAAATGGAGGCACTCAAATCACCCGTCACTTTGGCAAATCTTGGCCAATGTTCTATTGTCCTCGTGGATTGGTTTGGGATATGATATCTTTCTTCCTCCTTGCATGCTCCTTGAGCTGACAAATGCAGACCTGGACAAATCCCTCAGAACACGAAGGTTCCAGTCCTCAGAGAAAATTGGATCCTCACCTAAATTCTGCAGCATGACCAGATCCCTGTTGATGTCAGCTATCAAAACAGCTTCCTGTTCTGTACTGGGGCCTTTCTGTTTAAGGTACTCACTGATGACTTGATGGTTAGGAGTTTGTGAAAAATGAGATCCTCATTTTTCCCACCACCACCAAGACTTGCTCAAATGTATGCGAGTGGTGAGCATAGAATGGCTAAATTAGATTAACTTTTCATTAAATTAGTATTTTTGAAAGTTCTGAAATGTTTAGCTAATCTATTTTTTAAAGTTATCTTCATCTTAGCAATGGCCTCAAGTCACAAAATGCAGATCTGGATTTTCAACAGTGCCCTTCTCCTTCCTTCCCCCTGGAAATTTAATTTTGGGTCCGTCTCTGGTTTACTGCATTATTTCATCTTTGCCATTCTCTGTGCCTCTGGGTTCTGTCTGGGACTGGAAATGCTGAAATAGTTCAACGAAGGCTGTACCTTCTGATATTTCCACCCTAACTATGAGCAGCAAGCACTGGAAAACTTGCAAGAAAGCCTGTTCTCAGGTGATTTCCAGCCAAATTGTGCAATGTCTGGGTTCAGATTGTTTGAACAAACTGAATAATCATCTTCTTTATCTGCAGTATATTAGCCACTAGATATCTTGGCAAACCGTGGAGTTCCAGACTGGATGTGGTCTCTGGTTAAACAACGGAGACAAAAGCGGAACTCAAGCTGTGTGGATGCCGCTTGATTGTCTGAGGGTGTAGCTATTTTCCTTAAGTGGGGAAGAGGTCTTGGGGCTTCAGCCCTGCGGGAGGTGTCTGCTGGGGCTTGGGGCTTTAGCCCCATGGCAAGGTGGTGGGGCTAGAGGCTTCAGCCCCATGGGAGGCACCTGCTGGGGCTTGTGACTTCAGCAGGAGTGGGGCTGAAGCCCTGAGCCTGGCAGGTGCACCCCGCGGGGCTGAAGTCATGAACCCCCCCCACCCGCTGGGCAGAAGCCAGAGACGACACATGGGGGTGCACTTGGGGTCATGTGCCCCCCTAGATTTTTGCCAGGGTTTGCTGGCCCCATTTGGTCATATGGTACCACTGGGCCCCCTCCCTGCAGGGCAGCTGCTGGAGCCAGCAAGCTGGGAGCTGCAGCCGTGGGGAGAGGCTGCCGCACACGGCTGGAAGCTGCAGGGAGAGTCACTGCTTTTGCTGCTGCCTCTCCCTGCAGCTCTCGTCTGCTTGCCGCTGCCTCTCCTCATGGGGCTAACACCTGGGAGCTGCAGGGAGGGGTTGCTAAGGATAACGAGGGGGGCATGCCGGGGGAGGGGCATGACTCAAGCTGTTGTGGGGGCAGGACCTTTAAATTGTGCCCCCCCAACAGGCACCAGTCATCTCTGGCAGAAGCCTCTAGCCCCACCATCCTGCCGCAGGGCAGAAGCCCTGAGCTCCCTCCTCCCCAGTCTGGAAGGTGGAGAATGAGGGGGGCGGTGCCATGAGCCACAATTTACCTGTAAAAGAGCGTATGTGGCTCACGAGCCATGGTTTGGCCGCCCCTGGTTTAGAGATTCAGATTGTTTGAACAAACTTAATAATCACCTTGTTTATCTGCAGTATATTATTCAGCCACTAGATATCTCGGCGAGCTGCGGAGTTCCAGACTGGATGTGGTCTCTGGTTAAACAAGAGAGACAAAAATGGAACTCACGCTGTGTGGAAGCCAGCTTGGTTGTCTGAGGGTGTAGCTATTTTCTTTAAATAATGTCTCCTCTTTAAGATGGACTGTGATTCCATATATGTTAATATTTGGAAAGAAAGGCTCCCTGCTGTTGTAATAATTGGGCCTACAAATGTACCCTAATTGTGAGTACAACTGTAAGACGTGCGTGTAAGGTCATAAGATGTCACAGGAAACTATAACAACAAATCTTGATGGGGAAAAAGGTACAACAGGGAGACAGAAAGACTGTGTCAGTCCAGACAAAAAGGCCTCCTGATGTAACTCAAGGACTGTGTTAAGATTCAGAGGGGTAGCCGTGTTAGTCTGAATCTGTAAAAAGCAACAGAGGGTCCTGTGACACCTTTGAGACTAACAGAAGTATTGGGAGCATAAGCTTTCGTGGGTAAGAACCTCACTTCTTCAGATGCAAGTAATGGAGATTTCCATTACTTGCATCTGAAGAAGTGAGGTTCTTACCCACGAAAGCTTATGCTCCCAATACTTCTGTTAGTCTCAAAGGTGCCACAGGACCCTCTGTTGTGTTAAGATTGTGCCTGATAAACAAGAGCAGTGTGGAACCAGAAATCAGTAAACCAAAATTGGAGTGTTGGAAACCAGGCCTAATTGGTGCACAAAATAGTGAGGGGATGGGCTACTCTGCCCATCACTCCCTTAAAGAGAGAGACTTCGGGGAGAAAAACTGGCTATGGGAGCAAGCTCTACCGTCATGGCTGCCACCCCCACCATCTCCTGGGAGCCCAACCTTTGTGATCCTGTTCCTGAGAGATGTCCTGGCCAGACCAAACCGGAGGCACCGGATGGCACCGCCACCACTTCCAGCGCCAGCTGAATCCCAACCACCAGCGGGCATGAAACAGGATTGGACTTCAGCAAGAACAGCTCCAGCCCATCTCAACTAACTTCTTCTCCTGTCTGGCAAAAAAGACAGTCTTTGCCATCTTTGGTACCATCAGGTCACCTGTCAGACCAGGGCTTTTTCCATTCTAAAAACTCCCTCCAGCCAAAGGGAAAGGGAACAAGGGCTGGTGTTGAAATGGAAGCCTTATTCCATACTTTATATTTCAAATGCTTTACCTGTTTTTCCTTCTTTTCTTGATCTTTTATTAAAGGCTTAAATGATTTTTAATGGTGCATTTGCCAGGGTACTAAGCAGGCTGAGCTCTCTGTCTACTAAACCCTGAACTTTGTTTAACACTGTTTAATGTTGGACAGCAACAGGGTTACATTAACACCCTTAGTCCATATATTTCATCTAATACAACTCTGCCTGAATTTGACTACAAGATGCCTAAATGCACCTGACCTTTAATGGATAATGCTTCACTCAGCCCTATTGATGGTGCAGTGCCTTGAACTCAGAAGTCTCATCTATCTTGGAATTTGGCAGAGTGAAAGGGATCAACCAGCAGAAAGGTACAGCCCTAAGTATCTGGCACAGTAAAGACACAGATTTAAGGCACAACCCTGGGAGTCAGGGGTTCTGCATCTCACTTGGTCTCGATCTGACTTTGAATGAGTTGCCTAACTGCCTTGTGCCTCATTTTACCCATCTGTAAAATAGAGATAACACTTGCCATTTAAGGTGTCATGAAGGTAAATTCATTGCTCTGTGATTGTTGGTTGGAAGAGGCTATTCATGAAAGCTGGCTAGATTGTCCGGCTCAAGGGGTAGTGATCAACGACTCAATGTCTAGTTGGCAGCCGGTATCAAGCAGAATATCCCAGGGGTCGGTCCTGGGGTTGGTTTTGTTCAACATCTTTATTAATGATCTGGATGATGGGATGAATTGCACCCTCAGCAAGTTTGCAGATGACATTAAGCTGGGGGGAGAGGTAGATATGCTGGAGGGTAGGGATAGGGTCCAGAGTGACCTAGACAAATTGGAGGATTGGGCCAAAAGAAATCTGATGAGGTTCAACAAGGACAAGTGCAGAGTCCTGCGCTTAGGGTGGAAGAATCCCATGCACCGCTACAGGCTGGGGACCGACTGGCTAAGCAGCAGTTCTACAGAAAAGGACCTGGGGATTACAGTGGATGAGAACCTGGATATGAGTCAGCAGTGTGCCCTTGTTGCCAAGAAGGCTAACGACATATTGGGCTGCATTAGTAGGAGCACTGTCAGCAGATCAAGGGAAGTGATTATTCCCCTCTATTCGGCACTGGTGAGACCACATCTGGAGTATTGCATCCAGTTTTGGGCCCCCCACTACAGAAAGGATGTGGACAAATTGGAGAGAGTCCAGCAGAGGGCAACGGAAATGATCAGAGGGCTGGGGCACATGACTTACAAGGAGAGGCGGAGGGAACTGGGCTTGTTTAGTGTGCAGAAGAGAAGAGTGAGGGGGGATTTGATAGCAGCCTTCAACTACCTGAAGGGGGGTCCAAAGAGGATGGAGCTTGGCTGTTCTCAGTGGTGGCAGATGACAGAACAAGGAGCAATGGTCTCATATTGAAGTGCGGGAGGTCTAGGTTGGATATTAGGAAACACTATTTCACTAGGAGAGTAGTGCAGCACTGGAATGGGTTACCGAGGGAAGTGGTGGAATCTCCTTCCTTAGAGGTTTTTAAGGCCTGGCTTGACAAAGCCCTGGCTGGGACGATTTAGTTGGGGTTGGTCCTGCTTTGAGCAAGGGGTTGGACTAGATGACCTTCTGAAGTCTCTTCCAACCCTGATATTCTATGATTCTATGTATAAATATTAGCATTGCATGGCAGTGATCTGCACATCATCGGTGATCAGGATTTCAGGGCAATTTCAAAGACAACTGTTGCAAAGCCCAAGTGTTAGCTGCATATGCTTCTCTCAGGTGTGAAGAATCAGCGACGATCATCTGTAGAAATTCTAATACAGCCCAGAAAACCATTTATCTTAATAAAGAATCTGCCATTATACCAACTCTAAATTAATAATATATAAGGGGTGAACACAAGGGGAAGTGCCTTCTCTCCCCAGGGCTGGTCCCTTTGGAAAAGGGATGATGCGTATTGGAGGCCCTACCACTGTTGCACTGTCCCTGTTCTGCAAACACAGGACTTTGGTTTCCAGCACTGTCAACCTCTGTGTGGTGTCCAGTGACTCCTTCCTGGGGCAGGGGGCACTGTGGAAGTTTCTCTCCTCATGTCCCCATCGGAATCCTTTGTTTGACCCTATGATCTACACCCTGTCCCTGCTTTTCAATCCCTTTCCCTTGTAATCACCAAAATGCTGGGTTCTGTGGCCCCTCCCTCATCTGAAGGAGTGGGGCCTTTTGTTGCTTCAGTGGACTCTCCCCACCACCCTAGAAATTAAATAGGCCATTTCCTTTTGTAAGTAATTTTTAAAAAAATGGAAAATGCTATTATTAAATGTTTACTTATTACACCCACAGTCACTGCATTCTCCTGCATCCCGTGTTTATGTCTCATTAAAACACTAGAAGGACACAGGTTGCCAGCAGAGGAGAGCTCTTTATTCCAGCCGGGCCAGAGTCTGATATCCTTCTCATAGAACCTTTCCCCGTGAGCGGTCCCAATGGGACCGGTCATGAAGAAAGATACTACTCCACATGAGGACGGGTAACAGAATCTGGCCCTCTGGCTGAAATGAAGCACTGACACAAATAGACAGAAAGATCCTGATATTCAGGGGCACTGCACACCCACAGCTCCCATTGACCTCAACAGGAGAACCTGGTGCCAACATGTCTGAAAACCAGGACCCAAGTGTCTCTGGCTTTAATAGTTTGGGAGTGATGCAAGAGAATAGCTCTCTCTCTCTCACCTTGGCTGAAGAAGTGAGAGAACATCTTACCATAAAGATGTGGCTTCCCACACAGTGTGGTGTTTAGGACTCACTGAACCTTGCTTACGCTGGGGTAACTCCACTAATGTTAGTGGAGTTACACTAGTGTAAAACCCGGAGAACACGAGAGGAAAATCAGGCCCCCTGGGCTCTGTGAAATAAGTCAAGCACGAGGCATCTAGCTGCAGGAGTTTCAGAGTTGTGTCCAGAGATGCCACTTGCTCAGTTCAGCTGGAAGAAGAAAACATGGGACAGTAAGTGGAGCGTAGCGGTTTAGGAGGGAGTAATGTAAACTAGCTAAAGCTAAGAATTTCCCCTCCTCATAATGTCATCAAGAAGAACACATATCCTTGACAATAATATAAATCCTTCCTATGGACTGTGCTTTGATATGGTGGGGAGGACTCCCTGCTCCCACAATCCTGAGAGTATGCTTGCAGAAATATAACTGGCCATGCCGGTCGAGTGTAGGAGCCAGACCAAAGGCAGTCCACTGCTCCTCACGGTAGGGGGCTGAGAGTGTATTAATGACCCTCTCCTGTAAAAAACAAAAAGCTGTTACAGAAGCCTATACTATGTCTCATCTCAAACACAACTCAACCTGCTAAGAGTTAGAGAGATGACAATGCAAAGGGGCCAAACCACAAGGAAGCCACTCCATTGATAAAAATCCTCTCTCCTAAATCCATAACTACAATTGGTACATGGAACATGTGGATACTATGCACGCTTGGTAAAATTGCCCAAGTAACAAAAGAAACGGGCAGATATAAAGTAGATGTACTAGGCCTAACTGAAGCGGGACTGGTAATATCAGGACAAATAACTTTATCAACTGGACACATCCTACTATATTCTTGGCAACCGAATGCCCGTGACATAGAGCTGGTGTGGGTCTGATACTATCAAGGAGGGCAGCTAAAAGCCTGACAGAATGGACACTGGTTTTGCAAAGAATTATAATAGCATGGCTGTGACAGGGTGCATCAGCTCCGCACTGGTGCTGCAGTGGTTAATCCTTCTCTCTTGGCCGAGGAGGCCACACCCCCTCGGCTCTGCTGGGCATGCTCCAGCTGGAGACAGGATATAAAAGGCAGCAGAGCAGCAGCTCAGTCTGGGCTGACTGCTGGCGAGAAAGGTGGTGCGCTACTGAGTCCTGGGGGGAGGCACGCCTGCATCCAGGACACGGAGACCAGACAGACGGAGACAGACCCTGACACACAGGCTCAGGACACCACAGAGAAGGGTGGGACCCTGGAGACGGCAAACTGCAGAGAATCGAGTAGGAAGTGACCCAGGGAAACTTTGCGAGGAAGCGGTTGTAGAACCAGAGACAGGCTTGGCATGTTTTGGGAGGATCCCCGCCAGGCTGGTGGTGGGCAACCCCACCACTCACAGGGCCCTGTGTTGGGACCTGGTGGAGAGAGCGGGCCCGGGTCCCCCTATCCTGGCCACCGCCCACCCCGGGGTGGTGGCCCAGCTCACCTACACTATTGACTCTGGCCACTAGGCCGCACTGCCCTGAGAGCAAGGGCTGTATCACTGACTCTGGCCTCTAGGCCGCACTGCCCTGAGAGCAAGGGCCGTATCACTGACTCTGGCCGCTGGGCCAGACTGCCCTCATAGTAAGTGCTGGGCAACTGACTCTGGCCACTAGGCTACACTGCTCCAATAGCAAGGGCCGTATTACTGACCCTGGCTGCTAGGCCATACCGCCCTGGTAGCTAGAGCTGTATTACTGACTCTGGCCATGGGGCCACACTGTCCTAGGGATGCCAACCCTCTAGGATTGTCCTGGAGTCTCCAGCAATTAAAGATTAATCTTTAATTAAAGATTATGTCATGTGATGAAACCTTCAGGAATACGCGCAACCAAAATTGGCAACTCTACAATGCCCTGATAGCAAGGGCTGGGCTTTTGACTCTGACCACTAGAGCACACTGCCCTGAGCGCAAGGGCTGGGCTACGGACTAAGGCCACAGGGCTATGCAGCCCAGAGACTGGGGGCAGCCCTACAGACTCAACCACAGGCTGTAACGCACCTCTCCCCTGCCCCCAGAGGGTGACAGGGTGTATCAGCCCTGCGACAATGATGTACTTCAAAGTTCCAGAAACTGTTCATTATTAATGCTATGCCAACAAAGAGGAAAAAGGAAACTTCTACAAACAGCTACAGAGCATAGAAGACAAGGTCCTGAAAAGTAATTGGAGACACGAATGCTAAACTGGGGAGCAACAATACTGGCAGGGAAGCAATTATGGGGAAACAAGGCCTCAGTGAAATGAACACAAATGATTAAATGTTTGCTAATTTTGGTGGAGTAAATTACCCCGTCATTTTCCTTCACCATGCTATTAACAAGACAACTTGGAGGTCAGCAGGCCATGGAACAGGGAATTAAACTGATTGCATTACAATTTGGTCCAAATGGAGAAGAACTTCACATGATGTACATGGCAGGAATGGGGCAGATGTGGGAACAGACCATGCATTAGTGGTAGCTAAATTGAGAATAAAAATGAGAACCGTACAACAGAGATGCCCACATTATAACATCATGTCATTAAAACAGACAACACTACAATAAGAGTTTAGAACTGCACTAGCAAACAGGTCCCAGGCGTTTGAAGACGACGACGATGGAACAGTACAAAGCAAATGGAAATGCCTACAGGAAACCTTCACCAAAACCTGTGGAAAAAGTGCTGGGATTCAGAAAGAAACACCACAATGAACAGTTGTCTGAGGATACATGGTAGAAAATAGAAGACAGACATTAAATTAAATTGAAATTAAATCAAGCAAGAACAAGAACCTAGAAAGAGCAACTCTCGGAGGAATATACTGCAAAGAACAAAGAGGTCAAGAAAAATGACAGGAAAGACACACAAGATTTTATAGACAAAATGGCAATAGATGCATAGATCGACACAGCACAAAATTACATGAAAACACTGTACAACCTCACTCTACAGTTGTCAGGAAGAATAAACATCAATCAGTCAGCCCAAGACAAGAGGGTAATTTAACAATGAAGACATCAGAACAATTAAGTACATGATGGCAGTACTTTAGTCAACTACTTAATGGGGAGTTACTGGTCAACCCCCCTAGACCCAGTGTAGGACAGGAAGTGGAAAGCAATAGCATGTGTAATTGAAACTGCACGAGATATTGAGGCAGGCAGATTGCTAGACGTGGCCACCAGAAAAACGGTGGGGTTAACCTGTCTAATTAGATCTCGGAGAACTCACATCATCACCGTGTTAAGTGCCATTGTTAGCCACACAGTATAGTAACACCTCCACTCTTCTGAGAAACCCCAGAGATTCTTGTTGACCACAAGTGGTAAGTATTTTGGTTTTATGCCTCATCCAAAGAGGCAAATGGGGATGGTCAAGAATGCACATCTTTACAGTTATGGGGTATCATCCAAAGCCTATTCACCTGAATGGAGAGTCATAAGAACATCAGAACGGTCATACTGGGTCAGACCAAAGGTCCATCTAGCCCAGTATCCTGTCCTCGGACAGTGGCCAGTGCCAGTCCCATTGACTTTGATGGACTGTAAATTAAGCCTTTAGTTGCCATATAATTCTAATAGGGACTGATGCTGGAAACTCTATGGTAATTCCAATATACACTAGACCTCCTGAGGTCCCGTACAACCCTGATATTCTATGATTCTAGACATGGCAGGCCTGAGGGGAACCAACAGAAGGTAGGGCCGGGGAATATTTTTTAAGGGTGGAATTTTCAAAAGATCTCACTGTTGACCTACCTCTGCTCCTACAGATGTCAATAGAAAAACTCCCATCAGCCTCAATGGGTGGAGGATCAGGGCCTAAGTGAACAGACCAGAGTGCATTATTTAAGCAGTTAGAACATGAGGCGCATCTGTTTTCCAAACTAGATGACGGTCTCTTGAAAATATGACTGATGGATTCCTCACTATCATTCCCAGAACTATTTAAGCCGTACCTTTTGGCATTCTTTTAATGTAGGGAGTTGGGAGCTACTTCTACGTGCAATAGAGTTGAGCTCAGCCTGTGTAGGACCCACGCTCTTTATTCAGGATGTGTGGAAAAGGGATTTCTTCATATAAAAGCAGGGGTTCTCACATTGCCATAGTTCAGATCACAGTTTAATTGGAAAGTTTGTCTCTTGGACACCTCCACCTCCCAATTCCCCTCCCCTCCCACTGCTGACTGAATAATAATATCCCAGCAGAAACCATAGCAATTGCTCACACAGAAAAGCAACATTAGGAATGCATTGAGTATACTTGTAAGCAATGTCTTATAATGTACCTAGCAGCTGGAAACAAAGGGGGGACTAGAACCACGTGACTCACTGGCTTTCCACCGACTACCAGCAAGTGCTCTGTGGATCAACAGTGCTCTCTGGGCCACAATTTGGGACCCACTGATATATAGTATTACAAGTATATACTCCTGCTTTGAGCAGGGGGTTGGACTAGATGACCTCTTGAGGTCCCTTCCAACTCTGATATTCGAAGTCAGCTACAGCTCCTCAGTGCGATGCAGTCATCTACAGTTAGATTATCTGACATGACGTGAAGAAGGATTCGCTCCACAAATGGTATTTACTAGGGCTCTCAAGCAATTAAAAAAATTAATCACACGATTAAAAAAATTTATACCGATTAATCGCACTGTTAAACAATAATAGAATACCATTTATTTAAATATTTGTGGATGTTTTCTACATTTTCAAATATATTGATTTCAATTACAACACAGAACACAAAGTGTACAGTGCTCACTTTATATTTATTTTTGATTACAAGTATTTGCACTGTAAAAAACAATAGTATTTTTCAATTCACCTAATACAAGTACTGAATGTAATCTCTTTATCATGAAAGTTGAACTATTTTTCAAAAATAACTGCATAAAACAATGTAAAACTTTAGAGCCTACAAATCTACTCAGTCCTATTTCTTGTTCAGCCAATCACTAAAACAAACAAGTTTGCTTACATTTGCAGGAGATCATGCTGCCTGCTTCTCGTTTACAATGTCACCTGAAAGTGAGAGCAGGTGTTCTCATGGCACTGTTGCAGCCGGCGTCGCAAGATATTTACAGGTCAGATGCGCTACAGATTCATATGTCCCTTCATGCTTCATCCACCATTCCAGAGGACATGTGTCCATGCTGATGACAGGTTCTGCTCGATAACAATCCAAAGCAGTGAGGACCGACACATGTGCATTTTTATAACCTGAGTCAGATGCCACCAGCAGAAGGTTAATTTTCTTTTTTGGTGGTTCGGGTTCTGTAGTTTCCTCATCGTAGTGTTGCTCTTTTAATGACTTCTGAAAGCATGTTCCACACCTCGTCCCTCTCAGATTTTGGACAGCACTTCAGATTCTTAAACCTCGGGTCGAGTGCTGTAGCTATCTTTAGAAATCTCATATTAGTACCTTCTTTGCATTTTCTGGAAATGAACAACATGTGCTGAGTCATCATCTGAGACTACTATAACATGAAATATATGGCAGAATGTGAATAAAACAGAGCCAGAGACATACAATTCTCCCCCAACTAGATCAGTCACAAATTTAATTAGTGCACTATTTTTTTAACAAGCGTCATCAGCCTGGAAGCATGTCCTCTGGAATGGAGGCCGAAGCATGAAGGGGCATATGAATGTTTAGTATATCTAGCACTTAAATACCTTGCAATGCCAGCTACAAAAGTTCCATATGAACACCTGTTCTCACTTTCTGGTGACATTGTAAAGAAGAAGTGGGCAACATTATCTCCCGTAAATGTAAACAAACTTGTTTGTCTTAGCAATTGGCTGGACAAGAAGTAGGACTGAGTGGACTTGTAGGCTCTAAAGTTTCGCATTGTTTTGTTTTTGAGTGCAGTTATGTACGAAAAAGAATCTACATGTGTAAGTTGCATTTTTACAATAAAGAGATTGCACTATGATACTTGTATGAGGTGAACTAAAAAAATACTATTTCTTTTGTTTATCATTTTTACAGTGGAAATATTTGTAATAAAAATAATAATATAAAGTGAGCACAGAGCACTTTGTATTCTGTGTTGTAATTGAAATCAATATATTTGAAAATGTAGAAATACATCCATAAATATTTAATAAATTTCAATTGGTATTCTATTGTTTAATAGTGCAATTAAAACTGTGATTAATCACAACTAATTTTTTAAAATGTTGATTTTTTTTTGAGTTAATCACATGAGTGAACTGCGATTAATCAACAGCCCTAGTATTTACCTGTATGCATAAGTAGGTAGGGAGGATGGTACATTGGCCTGGGATCCAGGAAACCTGGGATCAATTACTGGCTTGGCCATAGATGCCCTGTTTCACTTGGGCAAGTCCCTTGATCTCCCCTCAGTGCCTCAGTTCCCATGGGAATAATATCCCTACTACCTGGGGCGTTGTGAGGGTAAGATCCATAAAGGATTGTGAGTCACTCAAATATTATGGTGAGGAAGGCCACATAAGTAGGCTTGGAAGGATCTGATTTTTTGTTGCTAAATGTCAATTTCACCATACACACGCAAACCGACGGAATATTTCCATCAGTAATAATTGCAATTTACAGTGAGGCAAAGTACGAAAAATGCTGCTTGAGAACGTATTAAAGTTTGATTTAAGGCTATTTACTTTGCATATTTGGAATGTAATGTGGACAGTTTGTGCTTTTTACAGTTATAAAGCTTTCGCTGTTTGAATCTCAACCTTTACTGTCACCAAATAATTATTGTCTGAGCCCCCCGCCTCCCATAACATCCCGCCACTGTGAAAATTAAAATCAATAAAAAATGCTTACAACCCATAATTTTGCACAACTGCAAACACCGAAATTGATAAAAATAAAAAAAGACAAAAACAAACAAAAATATTGTCCACCAAAATTGTAAAATAAATAAATAAATAGAAATCAAATTCTGCCAAGCCAATATACAAGTACCTAGACACAATGATAACAACTACCTTTATAGGCAGGACCTAAGGGCTCAGTTCTAAAAGGTCCTGAGCACCCTTAACTTCCACTGAAATCAACAGGAGTCGAGGGGGGCCTCTCCCAGCCTCTTGGACGGGATGAGGTCCATTAGCCAGGAATGGCCTTCTAAGACTAATAAGCCTTAGCCACTGTGTAATAACGACATCAAGACCTCAGTGAGCAGACTCCAGGCAGCGCCAGTCCATCTGTTTCAAGGCGGTAGTATTTCTCCCCTCCAAAGCCCCCACTATAATGAAACAGTCTGTTCACCATACGTTGTTATGTTTTAATGAAAAAAAGGAATTCAGATTGTTATGTTTTGTGACCTATAGCTAGCAACACATAACCCCAGCACTCCCATTGCAACTGTAAAGCGTTGATGTTAGTGTAACATAAGATGCCGAGGAAGCGATTCCTCACAAATATTATGATGGGGTTGTCATGTTGCGGTCCGTGTGGAGTGATATACTGACTGATCAACAAACTGCCCTGTCGGGCCCCTGTACTGTAAGACGACTCTCCTTCTCTCTGTGCAGTCTGAGCCAAGCCATTCTACACATGCCAGCGGGCTTCTTCAAAGGTCTTCGGGGGGGTGTCGGGATGGATGTGTGAGAACAACAGACAGTTCTGTTCCAAGGATGTAATGATCCGTTGCCTCTCGCTCTAAATCAGGCAGCGAAAGAAAGTTATTTGGATCTGCCCTGGGCTGATGTGAAGCTGATATACTTCTGCCTAAGGAGGAGAACAAGGAAATGGGAAGACGGGGTGCAAAAGAGGGGGCGGGGGGTCAAATGGCAGAGAGACGTCCCAGCCAACAATTCTAAGCAGATATGGGGTGCAAAGGAAACTTCATTGCTCTTGCCCCTCCAAAGCTGAGACACCTGCTCTGAAGATATTCCTAGTCCAATTCTGCAAGAGCTTCGTGTGCAGATCTCCCATTGAGGGACTAACAATAAATAAACAACTCTTCCAGGATTGGGACATAAATTTGTAGGAGCAGTCAAATGCTTTTATTGTTACAGAATTTAGTGAGGGAAAAGACCTCTGAGTCCTCTCCACCCCACATCCTCCCAGTTCAAGATTTTCCTTTATGGTGTATGATCTACTGCTGTTATTTATGATCATTATGATTTGTGTTTCAGCAGCGCCAAGAAGCCCCAGTCAGGATCAGGTGCCTCCAGAATCAGAGACTCCAGTTACCAAGCAAATCTTTCCACCTTTTCCTTCAGCTTTCAGTTCAGCCTTATTTACCTAGCCTGGCATGCCTCCACTGGCTTGTGCACGTGTGCCGAATGAATGACGGGCGCATCCCAAAGGACATCCTCTACGGCGAACTGGCATCTGGAAAAAGACCCAAAGGACGCACAAAATTGTGGTTTAAGGATGTGTGCAAGCGAGACCACAAGGAAACAGCCCTGGATGTGGATAACTGGGATGATCGCACTCAGGACCGCAGCCTTTGGAAACAAGAGCTAAACCAAGCTCTCTGGAGCTCTGAGAGGAAGCCGTCCAGCCTAGCAGAGGAGAAAAGAGCTCGCAGAAGGGTCGAGGCACCACCTTTGAGTGTGACAGATGCAGCAGAGTCAGAGATTGTCTCGATTGAGTGGGTCTCTTTAGCCACTTTTGCAGCTGTCATAAAACCCACTGCGTAAATTCTCTACCTCTCAGGGGCTCATATCCATGGTCTCTCGAGACTGAAGGATGCCTATTCAACCTAGCATGATCTTCAGGGGGAGGGATAGCTCAGTGGTTTGAACGTTGGCCTGCTAAACCAGAATTGTGAGCTCAATCCTTGAGGGGACCACTTAAGGATCTGGGGCAAAAATCAGTACTTGGTCCTGCTAGTGAAGGCAGGGGGCTGGACTCGATGACCTTTCAGGGTCCCTTCCAGTTCTATGAGATAGGTATATCTCCATATATTATTTTCAGTCATAAACAGGCACATTACACACACTCCATGTTGAGATGCTTTGGGTTCCTCAGTAGCCATATTTAAAGGTAGCTGTTGCTTCTAACTTCAAGGTGCATTGCTGCTCACTGGAACTGCTAGATGCTGCATAAAGGCACATCCCTCATCCCCTAGAGCTTACCATCTAGCACATCCTAATCGTTCGTGCTGCCCGGATCTGTGCCTCCACCATCGTACTGCTGTTTTGTCAAGGCAGTGCTGTTAAACCAGATCACGCATATATCAGCTGACAAGGCACCTAGCTTCTCTTTGTGAACACCCGCAATTCTGGGTTCCACTACTGTGGGGAAGAACAAGGGAAAATGTACCTGAGCCTTCAGACTTGCTATAGCCAATGGGCCTTCAAGAGGAGTTTTATCTGTGTGAGCACAGAGTGCTATGGAACAAAAAAAGGGAAGCGCCGCCTACCGTTGTAAACAGCAGACCCATGCCAAACCTATGACACTCCTAGCCGAGAATCTGGTTCAGAAGTCACCTCTAGTGTAACAGAACAACTCGATCGACACTATCAGGAATCTGCACCAAATGCACAAAATATCTGCCAGGAAACTAATTACCCACTGACACGAAGGCAGCCCTGTGGGGAGCATTCACATTCTTAGCAGAGAAAGTATATGTGTGAACATCCAAGAGTAGAAGAGGAGATCGTCCCTCATTCCCCAGCCGGGAAAAAGCTGCCATTTTTAATGCACTCCTAGCCCTTAACAAGAAGCCTCCAGAAATCTGCTGTGCCAAGACATGGACACTCCAGCTGTCACATTACATTAGTATTGTTTTATGGTAAGGTCTAGAGGCCACAACTGAAATCGGGGCCCCATTGGGCTAGGCAATGTACAAGCACATAGTAAGAGACAATTCCTGCCCTGAAGAACTTACAATTTAAGTAGACAGGACAATAGGATGGTAGGAAAAAATAAGAGGTGCAGAGAGATGACGTGACTTCATGCAGAGCTTGGGGATAGGACCCACGTCTCTATTTCCCAGTGTCTAATGCACTGACTATGCTGACTCCGCTTCTATTACACTGACAACTCTGTCCTCTCCCTGCCCCAGCCTTATTCAAGGCCTGATCCAGCTCCCATTGAACACAACAGAAAGACTCTTATTGTCTCCTTTTCAGTTCTCACGGAAGTCAAAGTCTTCTCTGGTTCCTTGAGTTGGGGTCTGAAATGCCAATAAATGCTTTCCTGTTAATTAAAGACGAGAAATAAAAGAAAAACCATTTCTGTGAGATGAAACCAGAAAGGAAAATCATATGAATGTAATATTTTATTTTTAAATTTGAGATCGATCCATCAATTTAAACTAAAATCTCAGGGCAGAACTTTGAGGAATGTGGATTCGCACCTGAGCTTTGCAGCTGGTTCCAATCTGGATCTCTTTCCATTTTCACTGGAAGTGAAGGGAACATATTCACACTGCATAGTAGAGAAAATGAGCATCATTTCTCTAGGAAAAGTTCAGCCTGCTGTCTTCCTCTTTGATTCCTGCCCATTAGCTCAAAATAAGGTGTAAATTTTTAACGATGAGAGTAATTAATCATTGGAACAATTTACCAAAAGGTTGTGATAGATTCTCCATCACTGGCAATTTTTAAATCGAGATTGGCTGCTTTTCAAAAAGATCTGCTCTAGGAATTATTTTGGAGAAGTTCTCTGGCCTGTGCTATAGAAGCATAGACTTGTAGGATTGGAAGGGACCTCGAGAGGTCATCTAGTCCAGTCCCCTGCACTCATGTTATTGTATTATCTAGACCATCCCTGACAGGTGTTTGTCCAACCTGCTCTTAAAAATCTCCAATTCCACAACCACCCTGGGCAATTATACAGGAAGCCAGACTAGATGACCACAGTGACCTTCTGGCCTTAGAATCTATGAACCTATAAACTCAGCAGCAACAATGGGGCTGAATGAAGTCTTTCCACTACTTTCGGTCCTGTATCAGCTTCATGGTTTCACTCATCTTTAGATCTTTTTGTTCTATGCCATTTTTCACTGTATCTACCCAGAAGTCTTTCTGTTCTTTGCACTCTGCATGTATTGCCATGTATGGGATCCTTTCTGGGTCCATTCTTGACATATGTCCAAGCCATTGCAATCATCTGTCATGAATCTTCTATGACAGCGATTTCTTGCCTTAGCCATTTTTGATCACTTCATTTTTTATGTTCTGTAGTCTTGAAATTCTCAGTATTCCCCTCAGCCAGCTCATTTCTGCAGTTGATACCTTTTGGTCACCGACTTTCCTAATATAACCACATAGCAGTACCGGCATGACAGTTGTCTTACACATGCTGATTTACAATTTTATCAAAATCTCGTTCGCCTTCCAAATTTTTCTGAACACAGTAATAGCTCATCTGAGTCTTCTTTTTATATCATCTTCACATTTCCCATTCTTCAACGCTTGTCCTCCAGAATACACAAATTGTTAAGTTCTTTGTCTCCAGCTTTGATCTTTACCTCTTCCTCTTGTCTTCCAATTACCAGAATGTTTGTCTTCTCCGTGCTGATCTTCAGTCTGAATTTTCTGCTTTCCCAGTCTACCTTGTCAATTATTCTCTGTAGACCCTCCTTGGTCAGTACCATCAGGTCAATATCCTCTGGGAATTTAAGGTTATTCACTGGCCTCCCACATAACAGCACTCCTCCCATTTCATCTCTCAGTGCTACTGCCTTGAATGCTTCCAGTACCAAAATGAACAAAGCTGGTGAGAGAGTGCATCCTTGTCTCACTTCTCCAGTCATCCTGAACCATTCCATCAACTTTCTGTCTACTCTCACCACACTCATGGACTCGCTGTAGATCTTTTCTAGAGGTTTGATCAATTTCTCAGGGATACCATACGTTCTCAAAACTCGCTACAGCCCTTTCTGCCGGATGCTATCCAAAACCTGTGTGAAGCCCCTAAAGTTGTTGTAGCAGGTTCCGTTGTATTCTATGTACTTCTCCAATAAGTAGAAAAGTGATAGATAGAATAAGTGGAAAAGAGAAGACTGAGAGGGGACATGATAACAATATTCAAGTACATAAAAGGTTGTTACAAGGAGGAGGGAGAAGAATTGTTCTTCTTAGCCTCTGAGGATAGGACAAGAAGTAATGGGCTTAAATTGCAGCGAGGGCAGTTTAGGTTGGACATTAGGAAAAAACTTCCTGTCTGGGTGGTTAAGCACTGGAATAAATTGCTTAGGGAGGTTGTGGAATCTCCATCATTAGGGATTTTTAAGAGCAGGTTGGACAAACACCTGTCAGGAATGGTCTAGATAATACTTAGTCTTGCCATGAGTGCAAGGAGACTGGACTAGAAGACCTCTCAAGGTCCTTTCCAGTCCGATGATTCTATAATAGCTGTCTTATCACAAATAGGTAATCTATTGTACTTTGTCCTAGTCTACATCCAGCCTGTTCCTCTGCAGGTACTGCTTCCATGTACCTCTTCATTCTCCTCTGCACATCTTGGTGAATGCTTTCCCCAGCACGCTCAATAAGCTAACTCTGTGGTTCTTGCACTCACTCATGTCTCCTTTTTTATAGATGGGTACTCGTATCACTTTCCCCAATTTGCTCAGCATTTGCTTGTGTTTGTTAATCTTGAAGAGCTTGTGTATTACCATTACCACATGTTCCTCGCCTGCTTGCAGCAGCTCTGTGGCTTGGTTGTCACTTCCTGGCACCCTTTTCTTTTTCCAACTTTCTATCAAGATCTTGACTTCTACTAAGAACCCTGCCATCTGCTTACCCTCATTTCTACTGGAAAGCTTTTCCATGACCATTTCAACCCAGCCTACTGTAAGTGGATGCAACTCTCCCGGAACTCTCTAGGCAAAATCCAGTGATATCATCAATAGTGAGGTAAGCTGCTCATGACATGGGGAATAAATGGGCATTTTAGTAGGGTAATAGTAATGTAAGCTACATCTCTTTGGTGAGTGTGAATAACAATGTCCTCACAAACAAACTGGAGCGGAGATAACTAAAACAGGTGTAATTTGCTCCTTTAAATTATTTTAGTGCAAGTCTGTGCATGCACATTCTTATTTTGGAATCAGCATGATCAATACTGATATTACTTAAGATGATTTTTTATCAATATGTGATAAGTCAAAATTTGGGGGGAGGGATAGCTCAGTGGTTTGAGCATTGGCCTGCTAAACCCAGGGTTGTGAGTTCAAGCCTTAAGGAGGCCACCTAGGGGTCTGGGGCAAAATCAGTACTTGGTCCTGCTAGTGAAGGCAGGGGGCTGGACTCAATGATCTCAATGGAGGCGCTCTGGCCGCTGGGGAGAGCAGAGCCCCGGCCGGGCTCTCTGGCCGCCGGGGAGAGCGGAGCCCCAGCCAGACTCTCTGCCCTCCTCCCGGCGCTCTGGCCTCCGGGGAGAGCGGAGCCGCGGCGGACTTGCCTCCCTTCCCCCGGCACTCTGGCCACCAGGGAGAGCAGAGCCCTGGCCGGGCTCTCCGCCCTCCTCCCAGCACTCCAGCCAATCGGGGAGAGCGGGGCCCCGGCCGGGCTCTCCGCCCTCCTCCCAGCGCTCCGGCCGCCAGCAGAGCCGCGGCGGGCTCACCGCCCTCCCCCCCCCGGCGCTCCGGCCGGTCGGGGAGAGCGGGCCCGCGGCTGGGCTCGGCGCCCTCCCCTGCTGCACTCCCCACCGGGGGCGGGGGAGTGGGGGGGCGGGAGGCTTTTTTGCCTGGGGCAGGAAAAAAGCCAGAGCCAGCCCTGGGAACTGTGAAAAGCCCCCTAGATGCAAGAGATGCGAGCACAGGGCCTAACATTTGTGTTGTGGTCTGGGGCTGGCGTCTGGGGAGATGGACACTGCTACAGGGTTCATTAAAGACAGGCTGCTGATCAGCCTTCATGACTCTTCCAGCCTTGCTCGCGAGGTAAAGAGCACCAGATACAAGCAGTACCGTGTAGATGTAGAGCCAGGTACTGTCGATTTCACCTGAGAACATGTTGTCACACAGGTGACTGAGCCTTTTTGTCAGGCTCTCTGCTGCCCCCTCATAGCCGCAACCAAGAATATGTTATGCCAACTCCTAAGCATTCTCCACAATTTGTCTGTGTCTCAACTATCTGCATGGATCACTTCATGACTGCCTGTTCTGTTCATTCTCTCTGAAGCACCTGGCATTGGCCACTGTCAGAAGACAGGATCCTGGGCTAGATGGACCTTGGGTCTGACCCGTATGGCTGCTCTTCTGTTCTTATTGGTATTATATTTTTCATATCATTTTCTCAATGTTTCAGGCTGTTAAAGCAGGCACTGCATAAGCAAGAGGAATTAAAGAAAATCACCCTGGCATCTCTGTCTCTCATGTCTGCATAAAGCGTCTTACTAAACAATTTAAAAACATTATTTAAAACTTCATTTCTGAGAAACATTCTACAGCTCAGTTCCCCTGCAGACCCGGATGCTGCGATCTCTATACACTGCCAGTGTGTGGCTCTGAAATGGGTGCTGACACGTTACACCCCATATTCCTCATAGAAATATGGTTATGATACAAATATGGCATAACTAAGATATACTTTATGCAAGATGGGTCATGTGAGGTATCATTGAAAAGATTATGATTTACTGAATAGGATTATGCAATTTGTATGCATGTATCATTTCTGTATCTGAAGTTAGGAATATTGACTATGTAACAATTACAACTGTGTGTGTACTTGGGGAAACGCCCACCAGACAGTGAGCAATCAGACTTAATGGACCATTAGAAAAAGACAGTGAGTCTTTGAAGATGTGGATCTCCCATCTGCCTGGAGTTCTGTCCTCTGAACATTGTAAATAAACCTGGTTTCATAGTTGCCTTGACACTGCAAGGTCAGGTGATAAGATCACCTGATACAAAATACCACCTTGGACACTGCTGGTCCTTTTCCTCTGTAGGGGGATGGGGATCAAACAAAGGTTTCCCACATTAGGTAAATCCTTTTTAAGGCTGGGGAGGGGGTTAATCTGGACTCTCCTCTATTGCCTGCCTGAGAAGAAAGACTGGTGAAAGTACCTGAAGGGACAAAGGAAGTTACCTGAGGGGAAAGGCAGGGGCGAGTCCAGACTGAGACCTGGGGTACAGTCTGTATGAAGAAATAACTAGAACTCTAAGCTACAGAAATGCTGCAACTTGCCTAAAACAACATTTAAGGTGAGAAATTATTTCTTGAAACCA
Organism: Chrysemys picta bellii; assembly: GCF_011386835.1. Classification (NCBI taxonomy): domain Eukaryota; kingdom Metazoa; phylum Chordata; order Testudines; family Emydidae; genus Chrysemys; species Chrysemys picta. The sequence goes on from NC_088791.1 coordinate 340,680,584, forward strand.
GTCTCTTTAAGATCTTAAGCTTAGTTTGCGTGTTTTGTTTTCTTTGCTCAGTAATCTGCGTTGTTCTGTTTGCTATCCCTTATAATCACTTAAAATCTGCCTTTTATAGTTAATACATTTGTTTTGTTTATTATTAAACCCAGTTTGTGCAATTTCTAACTGGGAGCAAGAAGTTGTGCATCTCTCTCTTCACATTGAGGGAGAGGGCGAATTTGTATGTGCTTGCATTGTGCAAATCTTGCTATACAGCACAAGACAGTATTCTTTTGGATTCATTCCCCAAAAGGGGGGTGCACGTGAGTGCTGGGGGAGCCCTCTCACACAGAGCTGACTTCAGTCTGTGTCTGCAGCTGGGTATGGCCCTACCTGTGTGTATGTGTGTGCTGCAAGAAGCCGGAGAGCCTAATTCAGCAAAACAGGGAGAGGGAATCCAGGCTGGTGGAGCAGGAGGGGCTCAGTGAAACCCCAGTACATCAAGTGGCATCCCAAAAGGGGGGTCCAACCCGTCACAGGTGCGATGGATTATTATTTTTCTTTTGTACTACAGTAGTGGAGAGGAAGACTGCACCAGTGGTTAAGGTACTGACCTGAGACCTGGGTTCAAGTCTCCACTTTGCCACAGACTTCCTGTGTGACCTTGGGCAAGTCACTTAGACTCTCTGTGCCTCAGTTTCCATCTGGAAAATGGGCCTACACTTAAGGTGGCTACAAAGCCTAGGAGTCACTCCTACCCAGGAAACAGGAAATGCTGATGATTACAGCAGAGGTTGAACTGTGATAAGGGCCCCATTGTGTTGGACACTGCGTATTCACCAAGACAGCCCCAGCGTCAAAGAACTGACAATCTAAATATACAAGATAGATTATCCCAAGCACCTCTTGCCCTTGTATTATGGGAAAGGGTACACAGATCATCAGTCTGCCACGCATAGTTTCATACAGCTTTATCAGAACCTGTCTTACTTGTCTCTTTCCAAAGAGACACAGACGTTTTAATCTCTCCTTGTCCCAACCTCCCTCCCCATAACCCCATTACCTCTAATCATTTTCATTACCCTTCTCTGGACGTTTGCTTTATCACTGAAGTCTGGCAGGATGAAGCTGTAGTGAACTCATCCTTGTATCTCTTGCTGTTTGTTATGGTGACCTGGCATACTCTGCCTGCTGTACATTTATTTTAAATTCTTACTGCTCCAGCCAAGGCTTTGTAGATGAGCAAATCTGTGCATTTCGCTCTTTCCTCGTGTTGGCGCTACAAGCTGTTCCTTTGTTCTTCTTCACTTCCCTCACTCCCACAATATCCCATTTGTTCCCAGATGGTGGAGGAGGCAGATGAGATGTGTGCTGTGTGTCTGCAAGATCCAATTCTCAAGTCAGACCGTTCCAAACCCACTGGCCCGAGTGGTTAGCCAATATTCAGGGTCTGGCAGGATTGTTTCTGTTAGGAGGAGAAAGCAGTGACATGAGTCAGGTATTTCTTTGGAGGTAATCTTGTTTATTTACTAAGAACATACACCAAATCTTGCTTCCCTGAACACAGTTTAAAAACAACAGCAGGCAGTTTCCTTGCTCAGAAATCCCCAAGTTTGCCCCTCCAGCAACCTCTGTGCCCAAGAATCTCTGTCTCTCTGTTTCCTCTCAGGGTCCCACTCACTAGAGCCCTGCGCAGGACTATTTTTTTAATCCAGCTCCTGTCCTGCCCTGCAATACCCACTCCCACCCGCTCCCTCATTGTTTCTTGCAGTTTGACCCCGCTCCCACCTGCAAAAACTTTAGATCCCACAAGAGACACAGATTCCCCCATGCTATTACAAAAATAAATAAATAAGACCCACAATGGTCGGTTAATATTATATATATATATATTATATATATAAATAAACAGAATTTAGACACAATTTTGACCACTAAAAGAAGAAAACAACTCTTGCTTAAACCATGTAAAAATACTTTTACTCGTTATAATAGACATCTAATCTCTTTCTATTGCTCGCTTAAATTTAAGTATTACGAAAAAGAAAAACTTGCTTTCCATTGCTGAAATTCTATTTATGACAAACTAACTAATGAGAGATTTAGTATTTTCCCGCAAATTACCGCAGTCTGATTTTTTGGACCCCCCAATCCCGCCCTCAACAAAGGACATTTTATCTGCTTCCACTATTATGTCCTGTGGGACACAGGCGCTAACTTTCCTGGGCGCCGGTGGGAGCTCGCCCCCCTCGGCCCCGCCCCCTCCTGGCCCTATTGGACCCCTCCCCAAATCCCTGCCCTGCGCCCCGCCTCTTCCCCGAGCACACCATGTTCCTCCTCCTTCCCAGCACTTGCCGCACGAAACAGCTGTTTCACGGTGCAAGTGCTGGGAGGGAGGGGGGAAAGCAGGACTCAGCAGTGCGCTCAGGGGAGGAGGCAGAGCGGAGGTGAGCTGGGGGGGCGGGGAGCTGCCAGTGGGTGCAGAGCACCCACCAATTTTTCCCCATGGGTGCTCCAGCCCCGGAGCACCCACGGAGTTGGCGCCTATGCAGCGGGATCCCAGTCCCACAGCAGGGCTCTACCACTCACAACTGTTTCTCCAGGCTTTCTGCGTCTAATGACCACACAGCCTGCAAACCCAAACTCCTGCTCCCTGTGTTTGCCGAGTGGTGGTGGTAGGCACATACAACTGCAGGGGCCCCAAGGCAGCGGGGGGAGCCCCTGACATGGGTACTTGTCCCTGGTGACAAACACAGCTGTAGTGGAGCCGGAACGCGTCCTACCTGTATGGATCCCTGAGCAAAATGGTGTCCTCCATGTGGTACATGCGAGGTCATGGTGTGCAGAGGACGCCATTTTGTAGAGCAAAATTAATAACAAGAATTTTGATTATAAATTGGGGACACATCAGTTGGAAGTAACAGAGGAGGAGAAGGACCTTGGAGTATTGGTTGATCACAGGATGACTATGAGCCGCCAATGTGATATGGCCGTTAAAAAAGCTAATGCAGTCTTGGGATGCATCAGGCGAGGTATTTCCAGTAAAGTTAAGGAGGTGTTAGTACCGTTATACAAGGCACTGGTGAGACCTCATCTGGAATATTGTGTTCTGGTCTCCCATGTTCAAGAAGGATGAATTCGAACTGGAACAGGTACAGAGAAAGGCTACTAGGATGATCTGATGAATGGAAAACCTGTCTTATGAAAGGAGACTCAAAGAGCTTAGCTTGTTTAGCCTAACCAAAAGAAAGCTGAGGGGAGATAGGATTGCTCTTTATAAATATATTAGAGGGATAAATATCAGGGAGGGAGAGGAATTATTCAAGCTTAGTACCAATGTGGACACAAGAAAAAAAATGGATATAAACTGGACATTAGGAAGTTTAGACTTGAAATTAGACGAAGGTTTCTAACCATTAGAGGAGTGAAGTTCTGGAACAGCCTTCCAAGGGGAGTAGTGGGGGCAAAAGACATATCTGGCTTCAAGACTAAGCTTGATAACTTTATGGAGGGGATGGTATGATGGGATAGCCTAATTTTGGCAATTAATTGATCTTTGATTATTAGCAGGTAAATATGCCCAATGGTCTGTGATGGGATGTTAGGTGGGGTGGGATCTGAGTTACTTCAGAGAATTCTTTCCTGGGTGCTGGCTGGTGAGTCTTGCCCACATGCTCAGGGTTTAGCTGATTGCCATATTTGGGGTCAGGAAGGAATTTTCCTCCAGGGCAGATTGGCAGAGGCCCTGGAGGGTTTTCACCTTCCTCTGCAGCGTGGGGCATGAGTCACTTGGTGGAGGATTCTCTGCACCTTGAGGTCTTTAAACCAGTATTTGAGGACTTCAATAACTCAGGCATAGGTTAGGGGTTTGTTACAGGAGTGGGTGGATGAGATTCTGTGGCCTGCGTTGTGCAGGAGGTCAGACTAGATGATCATAACGGTCCCTTCTGACCTTCAAGTCTATGAGTCAGCACGTGATATGTACGTGGGGGCCGAGCCTGTGCTCTTAGAACAGGGGTTAAATTCATCCAGATTCAGCTTCTCACACAGCTCCATTGGATTCAGCAGGACTAGCTGCAAGAATGGAGATTATACATGATCAATCCTTTTACTGATCCAATCAAAGATATTACCTGGCCCACCTTGTCTCTCTATGAAAATTAAAGGTATACAGAATGCATATGGAAAATATGGAACGCTTCCTTTGTATTGACACCAGGCCCTCGCTAAGGGGGAAGCTGCCATTAATCAGTCTACAGCCCTTGGGAAATTCCTTTGTGGTAGAATCCATTAGGCTCTGGAACACGCATGCTGCAACCCAAGAAATGAGCAACATATAATGTATCTTTTATGTCTGGAATGGCAGCCAGCCTTTCTAATAATAATAAAAGATCTGCTCCGTGACTTCACGCCAGCCCTCCCAGAGATAAGGTATATACAGAAAATTCGATGACACATTCGTACTGTTTACCCTTGAAATGCTCATATCCTGCCTCAGTTTACTTAAACGTCATTTGGTCCTGTCTCTAAGATGCTGTGATATATTTACACAATGAGTCACAAACTCTTCCATGTAAATAATAGCAAATTGGTTAATTCTTCCATGCACAATCTGCTCTGCAAACTATAGGGGAGATCTCGGGGCGGGGGGGAGGGGGAGAATTAATGATGCCCAGGGAAAATTGGGATGGGAGGGGAGTTTTAACCAAAGCTTCTGAGTCAAATTCGACCATGTGTAAGTTCAGTTAACGTAAGTGGTTGTAAGGGTGGCAGAATGTCAGACAGAGGGATTTGCATGTTGGCATCCAGAGTAGAATTTTGCCCCACAGGAATAAAGTCGCTCTCTGTATTTCAGAGGAAATCATTTGGGTAGTTTTGCTCTGCAGCTTTGGAAACCCAAATCTCAACAAATTAATACCAGACTTGGAAAAGTGAAACTGACTATAAACAGGATTCGAAACTGACCAGCCTGGTTTCAGAAAGTGAAATGCACACAGCAAACAGTATAAATGGTGAAAACTAGATTGGATTGTTAAAGTCATTTCAGGTTCAAATATCAAAGGTCTGATTAGTATCAGAGGTAAGGGATTCAAATAGACTGTGCTACTTTCATGGAGAGAGTGCCCCTTTGAAAATTCATAAAAGTGGAACCAGTATTAAATATTTCATAGTGGATACTAAATACTCAATAAATGGCTCTTTAGTATCAATATAAATAATTCTATGGAACGATAAATGTACATAGTGCTGTACATACACAGCCCCAAAGAGCTTATATCTTAACACAGACGACAAACACGGGCTAAGGCAAGACATGGGACTGCAGCACATGGAAAAGAGTGAGAGGTGAGTGGTCCCCAAATTTTCAATGTTGCCCCCTGCCTCCCTTATCTGTAATGGAATCTGTCCGTGACCCCTCAGGAGCTGTGGTTGGGAGCCAGGGCCAGAAGCGGGGCTGGAGCTGTGGCCAGGAGCCGGGGTTGCTCGGCCACGGTCGGGGCGGGACCGGAGCTGTGGCTGGGTCCGGAAGCAGGAGTACAGCTGGGGACAGGGTGGGACTGGGTGGTGTTCCCTCCCCACCCCCCAGGAGGGCTGAGCCGGGCTCCACTGATCCCCCCAAAACGTTCCTCCACACCCCCTAGAGGGGCATGCCCTACAGTTTGGGGACCACTGCTGTAGAGTGCAAAGAAGTTATTCAGACAGGGCCTCACCCAAACCCCATCGAAGTCAGTGGGAGTCTCGCCCTTGATTTCAGTGGGCTTCGGATCAGGCATATTTCTGGCTGCCCTAGAATTAAGTCACGATGACAAAAAAAAAAAAAGCTTCGTTTACATTGGGAGAGATTTTTTAAAACCCCACTCGTTAATCGTTGGGCTCGGTTTCACGCCTGGCTCCACAGTGATTGCCCAGCACTCTAATGGAGAAATACACCTCTGTGCAGAGAGCCACAAAAAGACACCACGTAAAGCCCTATAGTGAATGCTGAACATGGATTTAAGTGGCACATGGACCTTTTGCTGCACAAGGGTGAATTTCGCCCTTCATCTAGAAAGAGAAGGACGGCAATGAGAGATATTTATGTGAGCGGAGAAATGCAGAAATGGCCAGCACCCTGCGGGGAAACTTTGAACTAACGGGGACGGGGGAAGCATTAACCATATTTCAGGTTGACGAGGGTTCAGCTGGAAGCCCTTGACATATTGAAAAGGGATTTGCAGCTGAAGGTGGAGCCAAGGGTAGATCTTCCCTTGGGGAGCAGTTGGGGAATGAACGTAATTGCCGCAAACGTTTAAAAAAATATAGATCTATCTTTTCATTCACAAGCAAAAGGGACCAGCTAGGGGAGGGGAAAGTGTTAGAAAGCAGAAGAATAAACACTGGGGTGTTGCAAAGCAGAGATAAATCCACCTCCAATGAGAAAGGGAAACAAGATTGGAAACTTTCTAAATCCCGAATGCACTGACGGAATGCTTCTTATTACAAGGGGAGGTGCTGGCAAGTGGATCAATGGGAAAACACTGGAAACTGTAGTATTAATCTCTCCTAATTACGCCACAGAGCTGGTCGGAATTTCCTGTAACCTGATTTTGCATGGAGCGGGGTGGGGGGAGGGGAGAGAAATGCATTGAAATTGTAATTATAATCTCTTCAGTGGAGTTTTCCTGGTAAATTAGACTCCAGGCACATTGTTATGATTGATCATTTGTAGAACAGTAGCTGCTAGAGGCCCCAACTGAGATGATGGCCTCCCTTGTCCTGGGTAGTGTACAAAAACAGTTCCTGCCCCAAAGAACTTACAGCTGAAATAGACAAAGAGTGGAAGGGGAAATAGAGGCACAGAGGGGGTGAAATGACTTGCACAAGGTCACGTGGCCAGTCAGCAGTGTTGCCAACCTCAAAGATTCAGAAACCATGAGTCAGGCCCGGACAAATCGTGAGATTTAAAAAAAAATAATAATAATGATTTTTGGGACAAAGATTATACTGTGGTTCTTTGGTCTGTCTTGATTTTATTTTTTTTTAACTCCCCTTCCCATCCTCAGTGTGTTGGTGTGACAATTAGCATCGCCCACTCACCTAAATTAATTGGATATGGTGATTTTGGCCCCCTGCTCCAGGAACTCCAACATCTGCCCATCCCTTGCCCAGCAATTAACTCTGTCCCGTCCCCCCCCATCATCCTGCCCCTGCCCACTGCCGCCACCTTTCCACTCATCTCTGCTTCTCCTACAGCTCCCAAGGTTCTTCAATCCCCTCCTCTCTGGCGAGATCGGTGTCAGCTCTTGACTAGGGAAGGGGAGAGAGATCTGCTCTGGTGGGCTGCTCTTCTCCAGGAGGTGGGGCAGTGAGGCAGACAGCCAATCTGGGGGGTGGGTGAGGGGGGCGGTGGGTTCCACTCAAGCAGAGCTACAATTTGCAAAGGGGCTGGAACTTCTCATGTCAAAGCCAGACTGGCTCCAGCCCAGCCAAAATATCAGAATGGGCAGATAGCTGCTACTGGTGCCATGGTATGAATGCCCTCACTAGAAATAAGGTGTACAGTGCGGGTAATTAACCATGGGAACAATTTACCAAGGGTGATGGTGAATTCTCCATTGCTGCCAATTTTTAAATCAAGACTGGATGCTTTAGAAAAACATTTGCGCTAGGAGTTATTTTGGGGAAATTCTATGGCAGGGGTCAGCAACCTTTCAGAAGTGGTGTGCCGAGTCTTCATTTATTCACTCTAATTTAAGGTTCCACGTGCCAGTCATACATTTTAACGTTTTTAGAAGGTCTCTTTCTCTAAGTCTATATTATATAACTAAACTATTGTTTTATGTAAAGTAAACAAGGTTTTTAAAATGTTTAAGAAGCTTCATTTAAAATTAAATTAAAATGCAGATCTTATCAGTTTAATGCAGTGGTTCTTAACCTGGGGTGCACGCACGCGAGATGGCCTTTGTAGGGGTGCGAGACAGGCGAGATTTTTTTAGAAGCTGGGTGCAGCTGCAGAGCGCTGGGCCCAGGCCTGGAGCAGAGCCCCGAGCTGGCTGCCAGTACCCCAGGCCGGCAGCGGGCTGAGCGGAGCCGGGGGCCAAGACCCTGGCTGGCAAGGGGCCGGTGGCCGGAACCCCAGACTGTCAATGGGCTGAGTGGGGTGGCAGACAGAACCCCAAACCGGCAGCAGCTCACCTGCTGCTGGTCTGTGGTTCCGCTGACTCCTGCCGGCCGGAGTCCTGGCCACCAGCCCCGCTCAGCCCGCTGCCGGCCGGGGGGTCCGTTCACCCAGGGCGGCAGTGGGCTGAGCGGGGCTGGCTGCCGGAACCCCGGCTGGCAGCAGCGTGCCAGTAAAAATTGTCTCATGTGCCGCAGGTTGCCGACCCCTGTTCTATGGCCTCTCCTATAGGAAGGCAGACCAGATGATCACAGTGGTCCCTTCTGGCCTTGGAATCTCTGAATGGAAGGTGACCCTGCCGTCTATGGGAGAGGCAGAGTGGCCTAGCAAATTGGGCCCTGGCTTGGGAGTCAGGAGACCTGGAATCTAGTCACTGACTCAGTATTACCAAGCATCATGACTTCTTTGTTCATGAGCACTATAATCATGTGCAAACAAGGAATAAAGAACAGGGAAAAGAAAATAGCTGAAGTGGTTGTTAGAGTTTGGCATCTGAAAATTATGGAAGGAAGCATTAAGTAGAAACACCAGTGCAGCATTGCTGGCGCCAAGCATTCAAAATCATGAGATTAGAATAAACGTTGGATTCTTTTGAGATGTTATCTTGTTTTCAAGTCTTTAGCTTTCAAGATTTTCTCCACAACCTTGAGGGCTACAGATTTACTTCTTGGGTGGGGGGAGGGGAGGTTAAGTGAACGCTGAGATTCTCACTTATTCACGTGACTCCAGGAGCTGGGGCTTTAAGAAAAAACACCAAATATCACAAGATTTGCAATCAAATCTTGAGTTGGCAACACTGCTCATGAGTTTTGCTGGAATGGCAGCTTCAGGGAGCGAACTCCATGGAGCAGGACAGGCAGTGGCAATGCTACCTTATTTCCTTAGCCCCACAAAGTATTATTTTAATTAAGCCGAAGCAACAGGCCCTGATCAGTAGCCAGGACCCCGTTGTGCTAGGTGCTGTACACAGGTAACGAAAAGACAGCTCCTGTCCAAAAAGGCATCCATATGAGAACAACAACGGGTGCCTATGCCTCAACCCTGACCCGGAGGGACCACGCCTGGGAGTGGACCACCTCCAGAGTGCCTCTCGCCATTAACCCTAAAACTGCCAATGGTGCAATCAGTGCCATTCAATTTGTGGTGTGGACCCCTGGACTGAACCCACCGAACACATGTAACATAGATCATCAAGCTACCTTCAGCGGGTATGAACGTCCAGTCACCACCAACCTGGCATGAATTTGACCTGGCAGCCTGGAGGGAACAGCTCAATCAGTCCCAGTGTCCATGGACACAAAGACAATGAGCTCCCAGCTGCCCAGACTGGGGTTTCCACTAGAAATGAGGATAAGTAGGGGAGGAAGCAATGTTCTCTGAGGAGGGGCGATTCCCTGCGTGTTTCTCTTGGGCATGCCTCAGGAAAAGCCAGCTTTGCTTTAGTAAGCAGGTTAGTTCATGGATATCTCTCAGTTCAAACCTTTTTGACCTCTTCTACGCTCTCTCCTAGGGTGGCAGAAGGTCAGTGGCAGAGCTGGGAATAGAAACCAGGTCTCCTGAAGCCCAGCCTGGTGCACTACTGGCTGGCTCAGCCTGCCTCTTAGACAGCGCAGATCAAAAGACACAGTCCCCGCCCCTAAGATTCTTTTAACAGCTGAATTCTGGACAATGGCCAAACCACAGGGTGGGGACTGGGGAGGCAAGACGGGGCTTTGAACAATAAGATGTTGCTGCTACTCAGCTAACGATAGTGCACGTAAAGGTGCAGCAGTTATTTTGATTTAACAGCATGTAAAGAAATTAATAATCAGGCCTGAATCCCTGCTCACTTTCACCAGGGTGAATCGGAGTAATTCCACTGGAATCAGGTGTACACAAGTGGAGAACCATGAGCCAGCCCCTCAGCCGGTGTGTGAATCAACATAACCCCACTGACGTCAACAGAGCCTGGCCAATTTTCACCAGCTGATGTCTTTGTCGACTCGCTCCCTGTGGTTGGTGGTAGTGCCATTTGTCCCTTCGAAAATCCACCTCATAGCACCTAGCTCCATAGATCTCTTGCTATATAGGGAGACATTGTTCTTCTCTAACAATAGGCATTTATTAGGGAGAAAACAACAAGCAACAACTAAAACAGAATGGTCAGATGAGGCATTTAGACTAGGACCCAGTAGACCTGGATTCTAGCCCCAGCTCTGCCACTGACCTGCTGTGTGCCTTTGGGCAAGTCGCTTCGCTTCTCTGTGCCTCTATTTCCCCTCTCACCCTTTGTCTTGTCTGTTTAGATTATAAGCTCTTCAGAGCAGGCACAGGTCACAATACAAATACGAGACTCTATGCACACTTCTAGTGCTAGCACAGCCAGGAATCTATCTTCTTTGGGACAGAGAAGGCTTGGGGGAGGGAGGAAATTGTTAGTGCTTAATAATAAATAAGAAGTAGGAGTAAAAGTTCACAAAAAAAAAACCCACGCCCCCTTCTTCAAAATAAAGAAATATCATAAAAAAGCTCCATAAGATTCCCCCTTCCCCAGCAGGGCACATGGGAGTCACACATGACAGAGACACAGCTCTGTTCAGATTGCTGATTAATGAGGTACTTACTGGGTGACTGCTTCGGACAATGTGCAGGAACAGCTAATAGAATGAGCAGCCCCGACCCACGGGCCTGAGACCAGGCAGAACAAAAAACACAGGTTGCTTTATTAAATTATCGAGATTGAAACTCCTCTGCTGCATCGGGTTCTTGTTTTAAACAGACCCACGGCTTTAAGGATTAAGGGGGAAGTGGTCTCTTTTTCCCAGGCCTGGTTTCTGCTTTTCAGCTGCAACCAGTTCATTCCCAGCAACTCAATCTATGGCAGAGGGAACTACGGCCATTGAGTGATATGCGTTGTTTAGGTTGCAGGCAAGGACAGTAACTATGAATCATAAGCCCTCTGGTGCAGGGGCAATTTTCATTCTGTGTTTGTACAGTGCCTGGCACAATGGGGTCCAGGCCCAGGACTGGGGCTCCTCGGTACTACGGCAATACCAATAATATGAACAACAGGGTGGACCTGAGCAAAAGGGAAATTAAAACTGAATATTAGGAAAAACGAAAGGCTGTGTGAGCATGAGGCCAGAACTATTAAGCTTATGACCAATGTTACCTATCCTTATGTGCCAATAGATGGCACTCTTTGTATGAGCGAATGCCCCCACGGACACAGTTACGTAAATCCAACACCGTGGTTCTAAATCTGGGGTACACAAAGGTCTTCCAGGGGGTACATCAATTCATCTACATATTTGCCTAATTTTACAACAGGCTACACAAAAAGCACTAGCGAAGTCAGTAGAAACTAAAAGTTCAGACAATGACTTGTTTATCCTGTTCTACATATTGTATCAATATATATAAATGGAGATATACTTATCTCATAGAACCGGAAGGGACCCTGAAAGGTCATCAAACCCAGCCCCCTGCCTTCACTAGCAGGATCAAGTACTGATTTTGCCCCAGAACCCTAAGTGGCCCCCTCAAGGATTGAACTCACAATCCTAGGTTTAGCAGGCCAATACTCAAACCACTGAGCTATTCCTCCCCCCATCAGGGATCGTGGGATGGGTTTATAGGGGTCACAAATGCATGGCCGGCATTAGGGAGAGGCAAGCAGGGGCCCTGCAAAGCTAGAAACATGCTGAAGCCGAAACCCAAGCCCGGCCGCCCAGGGCTCAAACAAACCGAAGCCGGAGCCCCACCGCCCGGGGCTGAAATCAGACTCCTGAAAGGGGGACAGTAGTGTGAAAAGGTTGAGAACCACTGTTATAACACCTTCCTTCTCGAGAGTGGGTTTCCACAGAACAGGGTTAAATCACCCGGGGCCTGATCCAAAACCCACTGAAGTCAATGGGAGTCTTTACCCAGCAGGGAGAGCACACTCAGCTAAGAAATTTGTTCTTACATTATGGGAGAGCTGGCAACATTGTGATTAACATGGACTTTAGTGGCGCTAGGATCATGAGTTCACTAGTCTTATGATAGGGAAAAATTATAGCAAAGAGTTCATTTCAGGGGTGCCCCATGCAAATAGTGTTTACACAGAGGAAGTGGTGTTATAAAGAGGATCACACAAAAAGTCATATTTCTCTGAAATAGGTTTAAGCTGCCTGGGGCCCAATTCAGCCAAAGAAACATCTGCATCCCGACCCAGTGGAAGGTCCCTATAAATCAGTGTGCATGGAGGTGAAACCGGACAGCACTTAATGTTTGTTTGCAGACACGAGTCCTTCATTTGCAAACACCTCATCAGCTGGAATCCGCCGGATAAAATATAGGCCTCTGACTTGGAGCTGATTGGAAACATTCTCTCCCCACGCCAGCCCCCCGTAGAAGACATGGAAAACTGCAAACTTAAGATCATGCATAGCTACAAAATTACCGCCATCCATCATGTCCAATCGGCTCCGGGAGAAATCCCAACTGGATGAGGAATTCTGCAGCATAACAATGGGCGATTAGATCTTTCTCAAAGCCATGCTGTCATGAGGGCCCTCCTGTCCCTTCGGGGCTGCCATGTGATACTTTCATTCCGCTTTGCAGAAAGCTAGAGGGGCCAAAAGGATCCAAGTGACAGGACAGAGCATAACACGCAAGTCATAAAGGGACCTCTTGTATGGATAAATGTGCGATGCAGCCCTTGTTCAGCTGGCAACAGCCACAACCACCGTGCTGTATCTACAGGCACAAACAAGCCAACCAGGCCTTCCTATTTAACTTCAATTACTTTAATTGGGATCAGAACAACATGAAGGAACGGCAAATATGAATCAAGTTAGCATGGTGTGAGGGTCCCTTATTTGCAAACTACGGTCAACCCTAGTTCATCTTTGGGTTCCTGCCAGGGCCGGCTCTAGGATTTATGCCGCCCAAAGCAAAAACAATTTTGGCCACGCCCACCCACCCCCGGTTCTTTAATTACCCCACCCCCGGCCCCGCCTCAACTCCACCCCTTCCCCAAATCCCCAGCCCTGCCTCCTCCCCCTAGGCTCTCAAGCCTAGGAGGGAGGGAGGGGGAGAAGCGGCGCCCGCGCCGCGGCCACTCGGACTCTCCCCCCCCCCCCCCAGGTTTGAGAGCCTGGGAGAGAGGGGGAGACTCCGAGTGGCTGCAGCGCGGGCGCCGCTTCTCCCCCTCCCTCCCAGGCTCTCAAGTCTGGGAGGGAGGGGGAGCAGCGGTGCGCGAATCGGCCGCTCGGGATCTCCCCCTTCCTCCCAGGTTTGAGAGCCGGGAGGGAGGGGGAGGACCCCGAGCCGCTGTGGCGCGCAAAACAGCTGATTCGTGCGCCGCTGCTCCCCCTCCCTCCCAGGCTTGAAAGCCTGGGAGGGAGGGCGAGTAGCGGCGCGCGAATCAGCTGTTTCGCGCGCCGTGGCAGCAGCAGCGGAGGTGAGCTAGGGCGGCCGGGGCACATTTTTAGGGGCGGCATTCCTTTGCTGGTGCCTAGAGCCGGCCCTGGTTCCCGCTTTCAACCCATTTGCAATAGACAAGAATTGTAAACTCCACCCTATGGAATTTTCCAAACCTTAAAGGTGCAGTATGCACTCTCAGTCCCTACAGCTCTTAAAGGGCCAAGCACTATATTATATACCGACTCACACCATCCTAGGGAGCCAGGCAGGGCCGGATTTAGAGGCAAGTGACCCAGGTAACCGCCTGGGGTGCTGGGCTTCGGAAGCACCAGGCTCGGGGTGCTGTTTTTGTTGTTAAGCGAGGGGAATATAAAATGTTTGAAGTAACATGTTTCAGGTAGTCTGTAGGTGGATTCATTTTTCACTAACCTCCTAGAATGTTCTGGGCCTTTGTAGAATCGTGCGGAACCTTCCAGACTTGAGAGCTACATTTTCCTCAAACCTCCTAGACTGTTGTCAGCCAGGCCCTCGCGTGTATAGATAAGAGGTGCAGCCTCGCCAGTCAGTCAGTGAGATAAGAACGGGAACTGAAGTGAAATGAGAGCCCAGCCGCGATACTGTGAACCTTGTTTTATTGTGTAATTGTGAAAGTGTACTTGTGTTTTACAGCTTGCGGAGTGTAAGTAGCAACTAATAAAGGACATATTAAAGGAGACACCAGAGATATCTATCGAACCCCTATCTATGCAACAATATAAAAGAAATACTGTTACTTCTTTTGCCATGCTCAACACACAATGTTTGATGATTTCGAAGACTGCGGAACATAGACTTTTGCACTCCCTAATGCTATCTGTTTTCCCTACTGCGACACTATTTAATACTGGTCCACCCAATGTTGGTGCACAGTTCAATTTCCTGATGTTAGTACATTTCAGTTATTCTTAAAATTAAGAAGTTTCTATAAGCTTAGAGGAAACGATTTTTTTTAAATTTGATTTGGTTATATATGGCATGAATAAATACAGATTTGCATATCCTAGCGTGCACATTTATGGTCTTATATGACAGGGATAAATCATGCATGCAAATCGTGCATCAGAGTTGTGAAATGGGCTAAAAGGAAATAAAAAATAAGGTATTCAAAAGTTTAATAAATGGAGGGTGGGGTACCAAAGATGTTCCTTGCCTTGGGCGCCACTTGGTCTAGGGCCGGCCCTGGGGCCAGATCCAGACTAACTGAGCTAAAGAAGCAGCTGGCAGCTGTTTAACAGTCTTTTAACAGGGAAGTCTTTTTTTAAATTGTGCTCAGAAGCTGGGGGGAAAAACCCAGAATCCATTCAGGGCTGGTTTTAGGCCGATTCGCCCGATTCCCCAGAATCGGGACCCGCGCCTTAGGCGCCTTTTTAATTTTTTTTACTCACCCCCGCGGGCGGCGGCGGTCCGCTCTGGGGTCTTCAGCGGCCCCGCTCCCCTGGCCAGAGCATCGGCCTCAGCGCAGCAAGCCCCGCGGCCCCGCTCTCCCGGCTGGAGTTCCAGCCAAAGCACGACAGCCCCGCGGCCCCATAACCCTGGCCGGAGCGCCGCAGCCCCGTGACCCCAGCCAGAGCGCGGCAGCCCCGCGGCCCCGTGACCCCGGCCGGAGCATGGCTGCCCCACGGCCCCGCGACCCCGGCCGGAGCGCGGCAAGCACCGCAACCCCCCTCTCCCGGCCGGCAATCCGAAGTGCCTCCAAAGACTGGGAGCGCCGCCCGGTGAGTACAAGCCCCAAGAATCGGGCCCCGCACTTGCTAAAGCCGGCCCTGAATCCACTAAATCTTCCACAGATGGCCTCTACTGAGCCCGACCGCAGCAAGAAACACGACCCCTCCAAGGCAGCATCCACCACGTTCTTCCCCACCCATGAAGTCCCTACATTCAACATCCCGCCACACCATATTATTTCAAATATTTACATTAGGGGAAACCCAGCCCCTTCTTGATCAGTCTTTCACGGACACACCATCTTGGGAGAGCATTAGGGGAATACAATACAGTACACTAAGCTACAGCCCCAGCACAAGAGAGATTGTAGGGTTAAGCAGGGCCCACATGGGCCACCTAGTCCAGTGGTTCTCAACCTTTCCAGTGTGCCCCTTTCAGGAGTCTGATTTGTCTTGCCTACCCCCAAGTTTTACCTCACTTAAAAACCTACTTGCTTACAAAATCAGACATAAAAATACAAAAAAGTGTCACAGCCACACTGTTACTGAAAAAAATGCCGACTTTCTCCTTTGTACCATTTCATTATAAAATAAATCAATTGGAATATAAATTTGGTACTTACATTGCAGTGTACAGTACACAGAGCAGTATAAACCAGTCATTGTCTGTATGACATTTTAGTTTGTACTGACTTTGCTAGTGCTTTTTACGTAGCCTGTTGTAAAACTAGGCAAATATCTAGAGGGGTTGATATACCCCTGAAAGACCTTTGCGTACCCTCAGGGGGTTGCGTATCTTTGGTTAAGAACCACCGATCTAGTCTAACCCACTGCCAAGATGCAGGATCTGTTGTGTCTAAACCGTCCAGGACAGACGGCTGTCCAGCCTCTTTTTGAAAACCTCCAGTGAAGGAGCTTCCACGACCTCCCTAGGCGTCTGTTCCATTGTCCAACTGTTCTTACCATTAGGAAGTTTTTCCTGAGATTTAATCTAAAACCGCTGTGCTGTAGTTGGAACCCATTGCCTCTTGTCCTGCCCTCTGTGGCAAGAGAGAACAACTTTAGTCATCCTTTTTATGGCAGCCTTTCAAGTATTTGAACACTGTTATCATGCTGCCCGTTAATCTCTTCTTTTCCAAACTAAACACACCCAATTCCTTCAGCCTTTGCTCGTATAGTTTGCATTCCATCCCTTTGATCCTCTTTGTCACTTGCCTCTGGATCCTTTCCAGTTTCTCCATGCCCTTTCTGTACATCAGTGACCAAAACTGGACACGGTGCCCCAGCTGAGGCCTAACCAGCGCTGAAAGAAACAGTACTACCAGCTCCTGTGATGGAGGAGGGGGAAGTTTAGACAGCTGATAGCAGAGCAAAATGCAGCCGAGATCCATTCTGAGATTCTTTGTCAGGATATAGCCTGACCTCTGACCCTTGCTGCTATAGCGACAACAGTCTAGGAGACTTCCTGATATCCTTTTATCTGCAGACAACAAAACCTAAGGCTCGCTGAATATCGAGGGAATAGAGTCTCCTTTCTTCCAAGGAGGCGTGTGGTTTTGGGAAGAACAAAGATAAATGAATTGACTGGTTCAGGTGAAACTCAGAGGCTACTTTGGCGGTGAATTTAAGATCCAAATGTAATGAAATCTTGTCCTTATAGAATATAGTGTAAGGAGGATCCGCCATCAATGCCCCAAGCTCACCAATCTTCCTGGCTGAGGTGATGGCAACCAATGCAACCTTCATGGATAGGAGAGACATGGAGCAAGAAGCTAATAGTTCAAAAGGAGCCTTAGTGATTACTGAGAGAACAAGGTTCAAGTCCCATTGAGGAGTTGGCTTTTTATAGGCAGAAAATGTTCTGATTAGGCCTTTCCAGAATCTGGTATTAAAATATATGGAGACATACTTATCTCATAGAACTGGAAGGGACCTTGAAAGGTCATTGAGTCCACTCCCCTACCTTTGCTAGCAGGACCCAGTACTGCCCCTGACAGATTTTTGTCTCAGATTCCCTAAATGGCCCCCTCAAGGATTGAACTCACAAGCCTGGGCTTAGCAGGCCAACACTCAAACCACTGAGCTATCCCTCCCCCTCTATTCAGTGGGTATGTGAAGGCGGATGGTATGCACTGATTGCTGCTCTGTGGCTCCATAAGGAGATGATGGACAAACCTGCTATCTATAAGGAAAGAATATAGCCAAGAATGAAAGGATTAGCTGTAGCTTCTGGGAACATACAACTTCGATGCACCCAGATAGAAAAATGCTTCCACTCGGCTAGGTAATATTTTCAAGCGGCGCACCTTCCTACTATTAGAAAGGATGTTCTGTACAGCTTCAGAACACGATCACTCAAAGGACGATGCCCATCCAAAACCCAGCCCTGAGATTAAGACGCCATTGGTTGGGATGCCTGACTTTGCAATTCCCCTGGGTCAGGAGATCAGGAACTGTTGGAATAATGATATGTGCCTGAGACAACATGAGTAGGAGATATGGGAACCAAAATTGTTTGGGCCAATGAGAATGACTCAAGCCCTGTCCTGCCAAATCTTGCACAAACCTCAAAGCAGGAGCGGCAGTAGAGGGAAGGCATAGCCCAGATGGTCTGACCATGGAAGGAGTAGAGTGTTGCCCTGTAAGTGGTGATCTAGGGCTCCTCAGGAACAGGATATTTTGCATTTCCTGTTTGTGTGGGAGGCAAACAGGTCCTTGGTTGCGGTTCCCCATCAAGAGAAAATATTGTTCACCACGAGTCGCATAGCTCCCACTGATGATGAACAGCAAAGTGTCTCCTGAGAGTGTGCTAACACATTTTGGTTTCCTGGCAAGTAGACTGCCGACTGGGAGATCTGATTACCAATACACCAGTTCCACAGACTAACCACTTCTGCACGCAGGGGGGCGGATCTTGCGGCTCCCTGTTTGTTGATATAAAAGACGGTTGTGATGTTGTCTGACGTTATGAGGGCATGGTGGCCTTGAATGAATGGGGGAAATGCTTCACAAGCTCTTTGAACCACTTGCAGCTCTAGAACACTGATGTGCATCCTGGACTCTCAAGATGTCCAGGTGCCTTGTGCTATACGGTTGTCCAGGTGGGCTCCCCAACCCAACAGGGATGTGTGAGTAATGATCATTCTGTCCGGTGCAGAAGCACAGAAGGGAACGCTGACACATACCTAGTGGGAGGGTTTCCATCATAACAGGGACATCATCACTTTGATGGGAACAGTCCCTATGGTGCTCATGGACTATTGATTTGGCAAGTATATAGTTTGGAGCCACACTTGTATGCAATGAAGATGGAGTCTTGCCAATGGCATTACATAAGTGCATGAGGCCAAATATCTTAGGAGAAGGAGACAGCTCTTGACAGGCACTCAGGGGTTGCTTATGACCTGATCTATAATATCGTTCATAGCCTGCAACCTGTCCCTCAGCAAGTAAGTCCTTATCATGACTGAATTTAAGGGCAATCTGAAGAAGTCCAACATCTGTGTAGGGATGAGGATGGATTTTTCAGTGTTTACATGCAGAAGAGGAGAGAAGATGCAGCATTGTCGAAGTCGATGGCATGACTTGGTGACAAGGAGCTAATCATCAAGGTAGGGAAAGACAGTGAAATCACAACCTCCGATGCAGGCTGCTACCACAAAGAACATCTTGGTGAAGGCTCTGGGCATGGTAGCGATGCCGAAAGGGAATATTCTGTATTGAAAGTGCTCAGAGCCCACCAAGAATCTGAGAAAACGTCTGCAAGCAGGGTGGATGTCCAAGAAAAGCAGGCACACTTTATGTCAAGAGCTGTACACCACATGTCCTTTTCCAGGAATGGAATTATGGACGCCAACATGACCACGTGAAACTTGAGTTTGCGAATAAAACAGTTGAGATGCCGGAGGTGGTGAATGGGTCTCCCACCACCCTTCTTTTTGAATACAAAGAAGTACGTTGAGTAAAACCTCCTCCCTTGATACTCAAGAGGAACACACTCTATCAAGTGAGGTTCCACCGGGATCTGTTCTGGGTCCAGTGTTGTTTAACATCTTTATTAATGACCTGAACATAGGACTAGACAGCACATGGATCAAACTTGCAGATGATGCAAAGCTGGGGGGGTGGGAGGTGGGAATTGACAACACTTTGGAGGATAGAGCTAAAATTCAGAGAGATCTTGATAAATTGGAGAACTGGGCTATAGACAACAAAATGAAATTCAACAAAGACTAATGTAAGGTGCTAAACTTTGGGAAGAAAAACCAAATGCACAAATACAGAATGGGGGGTAACTGGCTTGGCAGCACCACTACTGAGAAGGCTTTCCATCTGTCTTGATGGTTTTAGACACAACAAATCCTGCATCTTGGCAGGGGGTTAGACCCTTGCGGTCCCGTCTAACCCTATGATTCTATCACTCCTCGTTATAAGAGAGATTCCACTTCTTACCTAAGAACATTCTCGCAAGAGTGCCCCCCTACCCTGAGAGAGGGTGTAGAAAGGGATTTTGGAGGGGGCAGGGATGTAAATTCTATCATATAGCCAGAATGGTTGATGCTTAGTACCCATTTGTCTGTTATTACTTTCCAAGTGTTCAAAAAGAGTTCTAGACGACCCCCAAAGGTGCATGGGAATCGGGAGGTGTTGGACTTAGTGTTTTGCAACTCTCAAGCTCCTGTCCAAAATAACGTTTACCAAAGGCTGGGATTAGGATGAGGAACCTGCTGTGGAAGGGATGGCGATGTCTTTTGAAACCTCTGCCTCTTATGGGTGGCTCAAAAGATCTCTGGTGGAAGAACTGTTGAGTCATCGATCTAGGCTTGTACGATTGCTGGTGGAATTTTCTCTTTGGGGAAGTTGTATATATTCCCAGGGAGCAGATGGTGGCCCTGGAATCCTTAAAAGTGTGTAAGGACTCCTCCGTCTTCTGATTAACTAGATGAGTCTCATCAAAGGGCAGTTCCCCTGCGGTGCCCTTGACTTCCCTGGGAAATCCCAAAGCATGGAGCCATGACTCCCTGCATATTACGATGGCAGTCGCCATTGCCCTGGAAGATGCATCAGCCACATCTACCACTGATTAAAGAGTGGTCCTGGCCACCATTTTGCCTTCCTTTATGAAAGCCTGGAAACAAGCTCTGTCCTGCCATGGGAGGCTGTCGGTAAAGTCCATGACTTTGGAATAGAAGTCGTACTTAGCCATTAGTGCTTGGTGCTCGGCTATCCTGAACTGGAGGCTAGAAGAAGCATCATCCCAATACATTGAGACGCTTGCCCTCCTTATCAGTCAGGGTGGGTCAGGGGATGTTGTTGCCTAGATCTGTCCCCGGCAGTCTGGACCACTGAAGAGTTAGGAGCAGGGTGAAAGAACAGAAATTCCACCCTTTTAGCTAGGACATGTTACTATTTCTTTGCCCTCTTTGGGGTAGGGGGCAGGTACCCGGGGTATGCCAGACCACTCTAGCTGGCTCCAGGATGGCTTTGTTAACAGGGAGCGCTATTTGACTGGAACCAGAGGACTGGAGGATGTCCTGGAGCTTGTGTTGAGTATCCTGAACCTCCTCAAGAGAAATCTGCAGTTCTCCTGCAAGTCTGTGAAGGAATTTCCTGTAATTGCTTCTAGTCATGAAGCGGGAAGGACACATTGGAGTCACCACCTCATCTGGAGACAATCTCGTCAGTTGTGGTGGAACCGCCAGATCCGATGATTTCTCCTCCTCTTCAGTAGGATCCAAGGCAGCTCTGGGTTGTCCTTTCAGAGAGAAGGGAAGGGGAGACTCCCAAACAGACCAAAACCAATTCTGTGGGATGGTACTGGTCCCACGGCCCCCCAGTATAGCCAATAAGATGGGTCGAATGGGGATTTGGAAGGTCCCCATGGCATGGTGTACCAATGATTCTGAGGCAAGGGAAGAGGTGGAGGATGGTCCTAAGCTGATCCAGGTCTTCTGACCAGGAAGGTGGGTCTTGAGGAGGGAATAATGGTTCATCGGTCGGTTTAGAATATCTCCCGATGAGAAAAAAGCCAATTCTGGTTTCAGCGGTGGTACCGAAGGTGCCACTGGAGGGAAATCATAGCCCAAAGATGGAATAGGAGACAGTTTCCTTCCAAAGGCCAGCTTCCCTGGTGGAGTTATAACCTCTCTCATGAGGAAGAGACCCAGCGAAGTGGGAGACTTGGCATCTGAGAGAGCGAAGATGTCCTCATGAGGAGGATAGGTCTCAGCTCTTCCTGGGATGAGAGGGGTCCTGTCCACCTGAATCACCGGCACTGCAGTAAAGACACAGCTGTTGAAGACAAAGATGGTTCCACGGGTAACTTATGCTCTTGGTGATTGATCTTTGTCAGTGCTGGTGGTTCCTCGGTTCCGTGTTGGGAAGGTACCAGAGGCATCAGTGCCACTGGATCACAAACCAGTGCCTATGGAGTCCTAGAGTCGTGAGCTTTCTTGTCATGCCTTTGAGGCTTAGGATGTCCTAAGTTCTCTTGGGCTGAGAATGCGCAGTTTAAACAGGGCTGAATTCGACTGCTTCCAAGTAGATTTGGAGAAAGCCTTAGCCTCATGATTCAAAGAATGCTTCCTGCTCTCCCGACAAGACCCTGCCAAGGGATCTATGAGGGTAGACACCTTCGTTCCTGATTTGGACCTCAGAGCAGGAGACACAGTCCCTTGCTGAGTCAGGCTGATGTACGGGGGAGGGGGAGGTCCCCATGGCTTCATGGTTTAGTGTGAAAAAAAGGACCTTTTTATCTCCGAGTTCCAAACTTGCCTTGGCCAATTACTCACTGTGTGATTTGAGGCCAGTCTTTTAGGTCAATATTTTAAGTTATTTTAAAAGTTGTTGACACAAATATTGTCAACTTAAGACACCCAAGTTGGTGTCTGTGACATTTTAATCAATGTTTTTATCATTTTTCCCCAAACACATTATTGAGATTTTTGTTTGCCAGACACAGTGTGCAAGAAAACAACCCAAGTTTTGAGCAATGACAAATTTTGAAAATGATATTGCGAAAAATGTATGCAGTGTAGTTGTATCCGTGTTGGTCCCAGGATGTTAGAGAGACAAGGTGTGCGATGGCTTATTCCAAAAATCTGTAACCCACTAATCCTCTGTCCTAGGACTGCAGAGGTGTTAACAAGTCACTCTACCTTGAATGGTCCCTCAGAATATGTGCTAACTACTTATGCTAAAACATGTGTTCCACCTTGCATTTAGCTATGATGCTGGGAATACCTTTCCTAAACCTGAAGAAGAGTTCTGTGTGGCTTAAAAGCTTCTCTCTGACTAACAAAATATATTACGTATTAAGTAGCACAGTATTTGTAGGGATCTCTGCAAATATATTTGCATTATCACTATTGTCTCATTATCTGGCAGTAGTAAAAAACCCTAAGGTAGATAATAAATGATAAATAATGTCTGGTTTCGAGTCAATATCTGTAACATACTGTCTGAGAGATCAAGAGGCAACTGATTCACAGCTAATAGGATGGGCAGTGCCCACTCTAGATGTGGGTGGTCCAGTGCTGGTAGGGTGAGCTAAGGTTTTTATCTATTTTCTCTCTGTGTTTATACCACATTCATCAGCACAGTACCTCAGCAGTACCTGGGGTGCTGGTTTGGATTTAACAGCGCCAAAAGCCGATGAGCTATTTTTGCAAGATTTCAGCTCCAAACGCTGGAAATCTCACTAGATCAGTTATTTTCATGGGATTCCCACTGCCTTGGAGCAAAGTTACAGGAAAACAGCTGAACTCATGAGATTTTCACTGCATCCGAACTGGAAAAGGTCACCCTTTCGGTTCTGGATCCAACCTGGAGTTTACAATCTTATAGACAGAGTTAGATCTGGGGTTTCCAAACGAAACCCCTGTACAAGTGCCAGCAGTCGGGACTTCCAGGCCCGGTTGCAGATCCTATTTTCGGGTGTGTGTAACGGTTAGACAAAGGGAACATTTGCAGAAACACAGCCTTGTTCTCCTGGGTGCCAGACGTGCCAGCAAAACACATGCCCATGTTATTGCACCTGAGACTGGATCACAGGCACCAGTGTGAGTCCTGGCCCCCTGAGGGCAGGTAGAAATCAAGCAGTTAGAGGCACAAGATTTGCACCCACTGTTCATTTGGCAGGCACAAGCTGCCCTCCACAAACAGGAATGTCGGGTCTCCACTGGGCTGGAATAGAGAGTATGTTTAAAATCCAGGGAGGTTGCAATAGGGATGATTCTGATGGAGGGTGACCAGATGTCCTGATTTTATAGGGGCCGTCCTGATATTTGGGGCTTTGTCTTATATGGGTGCGCCTATTACCCCCACCCCATCCCAATTTTTCACACTTGCTGTCTAGTCACCCTATTCGGATGCAGAAGGTGAAAGAAGCCATTGAAGGGATACGAGTACTAAGTGTTATTATTAGTATAACAGCATCACTGAGCTATGACTGGCGTTGTAATAACCCTTACCCACTACTATATGCTAAGGACAATTAACGCAGCTAATATTCTGCTCGGTATTGAAGTCTCTATGCAGGTCAACTTTTAAGTTTAAAATCTAATGACCAAAGGAAATGACTCATGGACGCACCTCTGATTCAGAAACACACTACACTTGTTAGTCTCCAGAAATTCCAGTTACCTCCACCCTCCCTTCAGGAAAATTTCCATTTGCAAAGCTGCCCTGTATAGGGTTTCCCAATGACACCTAGTGGCCACAGCTGGTACTGCACCAACTAATGATACAGGAAAACACAATCAGCTATTACTGGGGAAGATTAATTACAAGAATAATAATATCCAGGCCTTCTGATGAAATATTTTGCAGTATATTGCCCCCAGGAGAGTAACTCTTTTACTGATTTATTTTAACCTTCACATTATGCAGATACATTATAGACTTCATCAGAGATGCCATAGCTTTATTTACCCCTTGACAGGAAATAATAAACTTGTTCTCAGCTATATAATAGAACATTTCCAAGGAAGCAGTTGACGTGACTAGAAAAATATCAAGGAAAATTAAGTCAAATGGAGCTATAATCCTTGTGGGAAAGTACTTTAGCTCCACTTCAGAACGCAGCTTGCATGAGAACCCCTGGTTCAAATGGAGTAGCAAGGGCCCAAGGTGGAAGCAATTATTAAAGATCCTTTTGGGTCTCCATATATTTTCATGATGGATCTAGTCAAGCTTCAGTGCTTCCAAAGTGAAAAGTAAGATGCATGCAGTAGGGAAAGCCGAAAGCTCCCATTGCAAGGGACCTATAGACCAGTGGGTTGAAGGCCCAGTTGCCTGAAAACTATTAATCTAAGGTGGAAGATGTACTGATTAAATAACCTCATGTGTTCAAGTTTTTGGTAAATCTTATTCTCTCGCTCAATAGTCTGCCTTTATTCTCATTAGC
Source organism: Chrysemys picta bellii (assembly GCF_011386835.1). Classification (NCBI taxonomy): domain Eukaryota; kingdom Metazoa; phylum Chordata; order Testudines; family Emydidae; genus Chrysemys; species Chrysemys picta. The sequence goes on from NC_088791.1 coordinate 340,705,212, forward strand.
TTGCACAGGGTCATGTCACTGCTAGTGATAGGAAGACATCGTAATGGTCTTATGGTTAAAGCACAGGCTCTGCTACAGACGTCCAGCATCATCTTGGACCAGTCACTTAATCTTTCTGTGTCTCAGTTCCCCAGCTGTCGAATGGGAATAATAATACTCCCTTTCCTCGCACCTTCAGGCTGTCTTGCCCATTTAGATTGTAAGCTCATCAGGGCAGGGACGGTCTCTCAGTGTGGGCATGTACAGCGCCCAGCACAATAGGACCCTGACCTTATGGGGCCTCTAGCTGTTACCATACTGTGCATAAATGAGTGACTATGAGGGAGTTAGGAGAATAGCCACAAAATGGGGAGAACCTGTAACATGCCCTGGGCAGGGCTCTGATAAAGAGGGAAGAGAGATTCTGATTCTCCATGGGGCCCCTGGCAGCTCGTGGGGCATGAGCAACAAACATTACAGGGACTGGCTTTTTGTCAGATGTACGTACAGCGCCCAGCACAATGGGGTCCTGGTCCATGATTGGACGTTCCTAGATGCTATTGGAATACAAAAAATAACTCACTAATCATAGTAATGCCGGTAGCATTCTAGCCTGTCCCTACTGCCATTCTCCCCACCATGACCCTCCCGGATGCGACTGCAGGTTTATCAGCTTTGTCTCGCTGCAGAGCATTTGTTAGCTGGATGGGAGAGGTTAGGTCAGACAGAGAAAATCCTGCCCACCGACCCCTTAGGGAGTTTGGATTCAGAGCCAGACACCTCGACTCCAGCCCATCACTGCTTATTTATAATGCACACCAGAAAGCAAAGGGGTAATATTTTCCAGGTTTCTCCTCCTGCATTTCAAAGACCTAAAGGTGACATTCCTATATGGCCACTTATGAGCTTGGGCCGGGGGTCCCCCCCCCCAGCCAGCCCAACCCCCTACAGGCCTTAGGTGACATTTGTACTAAATATTTATGATTGTGGCTGAGGAACATCAAAGATTTGACTGAAACCAACTGGACCCAGAGGCAGGGAAAGGGATCATGGCGGGGAGGCTGAGGAAGATTTACTGTGACGTACCTATGAGTGGCTGAGTTATTTGCAATGATATCCCCCTGCAAAATCCCTCCTAAGGCCCTCTATAGTCATAAACTGCCTTAAATCAGATGTCAGGTTTCCAGTCTGGATAGTGAATGATACTGGAGAGCCAATGGCTCTAATCACTATTATTGTTAGTGTGGTGTCCCAGGAGTGACTTGCCTGCCTACCAAAAGCCTTCGGAGTAAATCTTCAGAGGTAATTCATTATCAGCTGATATAGGGCAAGGTTTGTGAACTAAGAATTCATACCCAGGACTCTCCTCTGTTTAATTCTTAATATCAACTCTCACTATTTTTTCCCCGGCCACAAAATTCCTCAGTAGATACAGAGCCCGTTGGGTAGAAGTGGATTATGAAAGCACAGGTTCCTTTGCTACATGTTGGATCATCATAAACAATGTTATGGCCTCATTGCTGTCACCGCGGGAGCTTTGGGTTGGAGGTGTCCCAGACAGAGAGCCCGGGGGTTGGGCCAGTGAGGGAAACTGTGTCCAGGTGGCTGAAGGCCAAAAGGACATGGGACAAAGGGCATCAGGGCGGTGGTAACTGAGCAGAGATTTCGGCAGAGAGCATCACCTCTGGGCAGACCAGTCCACTTCTGATTTGAGAGAAGCCATGATATATGTATGTAGCATAAATAAGGGAGTTACACGCTACCTAAGTTCATGTCACGGATTTCTGGGACAATGGAAATTTAACCTGCTGCAAGGAGCTCCAAAATCAACCAACGGGTTACAACACGTTCTTATATTGTCATAATGTTGTGGTGTAAGGTGCTAATGACTTGCACATTGGGGTCGCTGATGTATACTTACTCAGGATGAAACTCCTCACCAACAGAGCCAAAGGTGTGACCCAGTTACTGCATTCGGAGTCAGTGAGGATGGTGGGGCCTAAAGCACATCAAGTTCAAGCTTCTTGTGCTGATCTTCAAGGCCCTGTATAACGCTGTGTCTGTCTACATTCCTGCCCTAGTCTCTTAGCATCCTGTTAATGCTGTCTTCTAAACCCTGTTAGGCTCCTGCTCCCACAACCAGCTCCATACTTTCTCCCATGCTGCCTCTAAAGACTCATGGGCTGTAACGCCAGAAAGGACCATCATGATCACCTAGTCTGACCTCCTGCACCTCGCAAGGCCACAGACCCTCACCCACTCATTCCTGCAGTAGCTCTATACCAGGGGTGAGCAAACTTTTTGGCCCGAGGGCCACATCGGGGTGTGAAACTGTATGGAGGGCCAGGTAGGGAAAGCTGTGCCTCCTCAAGCAGCCTGGCCCCCACCCCCTATCCGCCCCCTGCCTGCCCCCCTCAGAACCGCTGACCCATCCAACCCCTCTGCTCCTTGTCCCCTGACCGCTCCCTCCAGGGACCCCACCCCCATCCAACCCCTCCTGTTCCCTGTCCCCTGACTGCCCCGACCCTATCCACACCCCTGCCCCCTGACAGCTCCCACCCTGCGGAATCCCACACCTATCCAACTGCCCCTGCTCCCCGTCCCCTGACTGCCCCTGGAGACCTCCTGCCCCTTTTCCAACCCCCTGCCCTCCCGCTCCCCTACCATGCTGCTCAGAGCGGCAGGAGCTGCCAGCCGCACCGCCCAGAGCGCTGGCGGTGCGGCAATGTGAGATGAGGCTGCGGGGGAGAGGGGACAGCGGGGGAGGGGCCAGGGACTAGCCTCCCTGGCTGGGAGCTCAGGGGCCGGGCAGGACAGTCCCGCTGGCCGTAGTTTGCCCACCTCTGCTTTATACCCTCTGGCTGAGTTACTGAGGTCCTCATATCATGATTTAAAAACTTGATGTCACAGAGAATCCACCATTTTCTTTAGTTCAAACCAGCAAATGACCAGCGCCCCATGCTGCAGAGGAAGGTGAACCCCACACCCCAAGGTGTCTGGCAATCTGACCTGTGGGAAAATTCCTTCCCGACCCCAGCTATGGCGATCAGTTAAACCCTGAGCACGGGGGCAAGACCCACCAGCCAGACACCTGGGAAAGAATTCTCTGCAGTAACTCTGAGCCCTCCCCATTTAGTGTCCCACTTCCCCTATGCATGAAATTCCCTTCTTGAGACGGAACTCCAGGCTATTGCCTTCTCTGAACTCTAATCCCCCATCCAGACCTTCTTCTGCTACGGTGCCTACAAGAACTTAGCCATCTAATAGTGGGCAGTAGGGGATACTTTTGTTTTTAATGTGATTTAAAAATATAAATCAACCAAACACACCCATCAAAGATGTGGCCAACCTCACTTGTATTGTGCCCCTTCTCTAGTTTGGCTTCTAGCTTGTAACCTCCTTGGGGCAGGGACTGTGACGCCCTATCCCAGCACAACTGAAGAGCTGCTGCCTTCTACAGAATGAATAATAGTAACAATTAAGTCTCAAAGCCACTGGGTGGCTCAGAGGACTGGCAACAGTAGGGTGACCAGATGTCCTGTTTTTAAAGGGACAGTCTCATATTTAAGCTCTCCTGGAGGTGTCCCAACTTTTTTCTTAAAAACAGGCAAACTGTTCCGTATTTTCTGTCTCCCCCCACTAGTACTGGCGGGTCCTGCTGCTGGCTGGATTTCTGCTCTCCAGCCACCTGTCCACCAGCGGTGAGTGGGGGTTCTAGTGGCCCATGGTGAGGGTGGGTGTATAAGGTTGGTGGCGGGGTGAAGATGCAGCTCCTGAATTCATAACCTGGCTCTGCCACTAAGTAGGTTGGTGGTCTTGGCTCAGCCACATTCAAACGAAAGCCGGGGATGTAACTCCATATTCAGGCACCTAAATAAACGTGACCTGAGGTGCTGAACACTTGCAGTTTCCACTGACACAAGTGGGATGACTAACCTGGGTCAATATTTGCAGGATCAAGCCCCAAGGCCATCTGCTAAGATTAAAAACTTGGAATGAAAGAAAGTTTGCACAGGACTTAGCTGCTCTTTCGCTCACCCAGCACTGAGTTCCAGGGCCTGTTATTCTGCAGCAGATGCTTGTAAAACCACTGGCTAGGTGCCGTTGTCATAATTTTAAAGATTGCAACATTTTGCAAAGTGTTCTTGCTAGCGGTTATATAGTGACAGAACCATTACTCAGGAAACTCTCCAAGAACATTATGTTGGATGTGGGTCAGCTCTTTCCACCCAAGAAAGTTCTCCAGCAGAAAAAGAAATGGCTAAACTCAAGCTGGAGGTGGCAGTGATATATAGATAGAACACTGGACTAGGTCTCAGAGGACCTGAATTCCATTCTATAGCTGGCTCTGCCACTGGCCTGCTCGATTACCTTGGGCAAGTCACTTTTCACCATATTCCGCAGTTTCCTTATGTGCAAAATTGGGATATTACTACTTTCTTCCTTGGTAAAGTGCAGATTCCCAGATGAAAAGTACTAGATAAGAGATAGTTATTAATATTATCTCTATTAACACATGGACAAAGTACTTGGCACTTCATGGGTGAAATCACTGAATGGACTTAACCATTTAGCAAAGATTCCTCACTTTCAGAGGAGATACAAAACTGAGGTCCTGACCACTTCTGCTCATTAAAGATCCTCTGGCACTTTCTGCAAAAGTAGTATTGGCCGGACTCCATTCCAGCTTGGATAATTATACTCCATCTTTCTAAATAACTCCTACAGCTTCAACTGGGTACTTAAAAAAATTGTGTATATTTAAAACCGGTCAACATTTTTCAAATGAAACAATTTTCATGGGAAAATGTTGTCTTTTATAAAAACAACCCCTCCCCCGCTCCCCCCCCCAAAAAAGTCAACTTTATTTTTTTTGTTAAAGATTGCTCAAAAATATTATCCATACTGTTATCAGATTTTTTGGGGGCAAATTAAAGAGTTAGATAATAATTTAAAGAAGACCCTAAACATGACATTTCATTCCCGCCCCCCCCCCCCCCCCCCCCCACACACACACACAGTTTCTGTTTTTCACCCAGCTCTATTGTATAACAGTAGCGGCTAGAAGCCTCAGCTGAGATGAAGATCCCAGTATGCCAGTCAAATTAACAGCTTGGCTTCTTTTCGGTGGTGGCTGCTGTGCACAGAAACACTGCCCAACAGTGGAAGCAGAGGTAGGATGGTTCAGTGGTTAGGACACTCTACTCATCTAGGACTTAGGAGACTTGAACCTAGATCTTCTGTTCTGCTCTGATACTATGGTGCCATCTCCACATAAGACCATATAAGTGCCTTAGTTGATAGAAAAAGAATGTTGTTTCCTGGGACACAAGTAGGGTCTTGTGGTTAAAGAACTAGGATGGGACCAAGTTCACGCCTCTGCCACAGACTCCTTGTGTGACCTTGGGCAGGTCACTTCATCTCTCAGGGCCTCAGTTCACCATCTGTAAACTGGGGATAATAATCTTTCCTTTCCCCCAGCCCTTATTCAGATTGTCAGCTTTTGTCCTAAACTGGGCATGGAAACACAGCCCAACAGTTATTGCAACTTGGCCTATATGGACGACATGACTTGATTCCATTGGAGTCAATGGAGTTACTTTCCATTGCGTCAGAACTGACCCAGGTCCAGTGTTTTTAAATAGAAAGTTTTTCTAAGTTTTCCATGAAGCTTCAGCAACTCATTTCCTTTCATTCGATCTCCCTCCTCAGATGAGGGGCTCTGTTGCCTTTAATGAATTTCCAGGGCCTGCAACCTCATAAAACTCCATGGGGGAATGGTTCTCCTTGCTTGGCACATGCAGGAAATTAGTCATTTTTCACTCTTCCGGCCCCAAAAGCTGCTCACCGAGCCCATCATTCAGACACTGCAGATGGGCTCATCACAGAGCTCTTTCCAGAAGTGTCTCTGAGCCAACGGCCACCCCAGAAAAGCAGCCAAGCGATTATTTTGACTGGCACTTACCAGGCATCCTGGGCATTTCTGTGACTCCATACAAACCGCACGCCGTCTCTGTGGCCAAGGTAAATCTGGCAAACACCTTAGCCTCCTGTGAGGTAAGCAAGCAGCAAGCCAGAGACACATGCTTACCCCAGCATCAGCCATAATGCGCTCTGGCCTATACATATTTATCTTAGGTGCGCCTATTGCTCCATCACCAGAGTACCTGAGCACCTCACAACCTTTAATGTAGTTACCCTCATAACCACCCCTCTGAAGCAGGGCAGTGCTGTTATCCCCATTGTACAGAGGGGGAACTGAAGCACAGAGAGGCTAAGTGATTTGCCCAAGGTCACACAGGAGGGCTGTGCCACAGTTGGGACTTGAACCCATGTGTTCCAAATCCCAAGCTAGCACCCTACAGACGATCCTTCTTCTTTTCCTACTGACTTCAACAGGAGTAAGAGCAGTACAAGGGGAAATGTGCTAGTTTGGTATTTTCTTCTCCTCCTTTCCTGGAGTGTCATCATATTGTTTGGGAGATAAAAAGGCAAGATTTGGAAGCTCTTATCATTGTACAAGGTCCAGCGCCTCCCTGTATCACATGGTAGAGATGGAAAAAGTTCCATTAGACCTTCCAGTCCACCCCTTCCGCCACCATGGGATTGTTCTTGGTGTTTTGTCCATTCTAGTTTTCAAAATCCCAAGTGATGGGGATTCTACCACTTCTGGTGGAGGCTATTCCAGAGACAGGTACATCTGAGATACCGTGGTGCTCAGTTTCCGTAGCAATGTGATTAGATACATAGAATAGATACTCTCAGGAGGTGGTTCCTGATATTCACGTTACATTTTCCCTCTCTTCATTTCATCCCATTATAACGGTTAGTATCACAGAAGATTAGGATGGAATAGACCTCAGGAGGTCATCTAGTCCAACCCCCTTGGCAAACGTTGGCAAGCCGTGTATTTTTCTGGCCTCAGTGGAGCTTGCAACTTTCCCCAAGAGCATCAGCCCTTCCCATCTGTTTGCTCAACCGGTCTGAAGCAGAGACTGTGTCTTTCTTTGTCTATGGACAGCACCTAGCACATGGTGGGCATTTCCATAGAACAAGCAGTAAGTATGCTAAGGCAGCCACTACGAGTTTGAGGTGTTTGTTAGAGCTTGCAGGTGGGGGTGACAGCTTACTTGGGTGAGGTTGGGGTACTTGAGGACTAGCCAGTTGGGAGAATGGTTAGGGACTGGACATATAGGAGGCAGGATGGAGAGCAGTTTGTGGACAAGCATCCTTGCCTGTGGTGTTGATTACTAATGTCACATAGCAACAACCCCTGCCTTGAGGCTGCTCTTCCTATGGGTTTGTACAGCGCCTAGCACAAATGAGGCTGTGATCTCAGCTGTGGCCTCTAGGCACTACCGTAAAATAAATATGTTCATTCATCACAATTTTCTAGGGATTAAATCCTTACTTAACATACTCAATCTGGACAGCAGCTGTGAGTTTCCAGGTTGTTCAGTAACTTTATCCTCTTTAATTCCTAAATTCTCTCTGCACATGCACCTGAAATAACACCAGGCAAAGGTTACAGGATTTCTAGTGTATGATTTTAATGTAGTAATAATCCGTTAAGCCTGACAGATTGACAGGGCAGGAGATACAGGGCCTTACAGGGAATATAGATGTGCAAGGGAAGGCCATGGAATTTACCTGACTTGTCCAGGCAGGGAGAATTCAACAGCATGGAACTTGTTGGCAAAACCAGCCTGTGGCTCATTCATTTCTCTACCCTCGACTTCAGCGTCTTGCTTAGTTAGAAGTTCAAGTGGCAGTACTGCCAGCTCCACACATTCAAAAGTCAAAGTCAGACCCCCCCAAAATCAGGAAATTGGCTTGAAAATCATGAGATTTTTCTAAAATAATTAATGGGGAGGGTATTTGCCTTCTGGTTTTTGAAGCTTTAGGGGAAAGCTACCTCAGACACACATGCAAAAATGGGTCCTTCCCACTGGCTGCTGGGAAGGAATTCCCCTTACACTCCACTGCCCCCAGGGTGGGGAAGCTGCCATTGCAACCCTTCCATCTCTTACCCCATCACTATCCTCTGCACCCAGCTCAGTCTCCCTTCTGCTCTTCACATTACCCTGTTCCCCTAAGTACTTTCCCACGCCCCTCCCTCAATTCCTCTGCAACCCCTCACTCTGCCTCCTGCTCCCCGCAGCCTTCCCACGCACCTTTTACAGCACTCCTGCTGCTCCTCACAGTCCCTAAGTCCCAAAAGCATTCTGTTGAGCCTCTTGTCCTATAGATGGGCAGCCATTTTGGTTGTGGGCATGGCTTGAGTCTCACTGAAAATAGTGGGAGGTAGAAGCCATCTTTATTAAGGGAAACCTCACTTCCACATTTAGATAAGTAGTCATGGGAGTGGAGGGAATGTCCTCTTATGGATCAGTAACTGGTTAAAAATAGTAAACAAAGGGTAGGAATAAAAGGTCAGTTTTCACGTGGAGAGGGGTAAACAACAGGATCTGTACTGGGGCCAGTGTTATTCCACATATTCACAAATGATCCGGAAAAAAGGGTAAACAATGATGTGGCAAAGTTTGCAGATGATCCAAAACTACACAAGATATTAACTCCAAAGCTGACTGATGAGTTACAAAGCAATCTCACTAAACGTGGTGACTGGACAAGAAAATGGCAGACAAAATTCAACGTTGATAAGTACAAAGTAATGCACGTTGGAGAACATAATCCTAACTATATGTACAAAATGATGGGGTCTACATTAGCTGTTACCACTCAAGGAAGATCTTGGAGTCATTGTGAATAGTTCCCTGAAGACATCAGCTCAATGTGCAGCGGCCGTCAAGAAAGCTAATATAATGTTAAAAAAGCATAAGGAAAGGGATAGATAATCAGACAAAACACATAATGCCACTATATAAATCCATGGTGTACTCACACCTTGAATACTGCATGCAGTTCTGGTTGGCACATATCCAAAAAGATATATTAGAATTGTAAAAAATACAGAGAAGGGCAACAAAAATGATTAGGTGTATGGAACACCTTCCATATAAGGAGAGATTAAAAAGACTGGAACTTGGAAGAGAAACAACTGAGGGGGGATATGACCGAGATCTATAAAATCATGAATGATGTGGAGAAAGTGAATTAAGAAGTGTTATTTACCTCTATCCCTTCACAGAACACATGAACCAGGGGTCACCAATGAAATTAATAGGCAGCAGGTTTAAAACAAACATAAGGATGTACTTTTTCACACAACGTACAATGCCGCGGAATGCTGTGAAGGCCAAAAGTTTAACTGGGTTAAAAAAAAAAAAAGAGTTAAGTTCGTGGAGGACAGGTCCATCAATGGCTAGTAGCCAAGATGGTCAGGGATGCAACCCCATGCTCTGGGTCTCCCTAAACCTCTGACTGCTAGAAGTTGGGACTGGATGACAGGGAATGGATCATTCGATAAGTTGCCATATTCTGTTCACTCCTCTGAAGCATCTCGCACCAGCCACTGTCGGAAGACAGGAAACTGGGCTAGATGGATCATTGGTCTAACCTCGTATGGCTGTTCTTATGTTGGCCTCCATTTCCCTACAGTCCAGGGCCGCCCAGAGGATTCAGGGGGCCTGGGGCAAAGCGGGGGAGTGGACATACTCACCGGGCGGCGCTCCAAGTCTGCGGCGGATCCTTCACTCGCTCCACGTCTTTGGCAGCACTGAAAGACCTGCCGCCGAAATGCCGCCGAAGACCAGGAGCGACTGAAGGGCCCCCCGCTGCTGAAACGCCGAAGACCCGGACCATCGCCGGGTAAGTAAAAATTAAAAAGGCACCTTTAGCCAGGAAAGGGATTCTCGGCCAGGGCTCGCGGGGCCCAGGGCAAATTGCCGCACTTGCCCCCTCGCCCCCCCGGGCGGCCCTGCTACAGTCTATCTTGCTGGCTTCAGCCCCATTGCCAATAATGTAAGTTAGCAACCTTTTATCATGTTTTCATCCATGAAAACACACCCCAAAATTGCTAGACTCATGATAAAAATCTCAATAACAATGGCAACACTGGGTCAGCCACGTGGTGGTCTGAGGACGGTGTTGGAGTTGCAAGCTATCCAGAGTGGGAGGCAGGGTCCATCTGGTTCTGCTTGCAGGCTAAGGGACTCTGCAGTGAAGCCTGTTATTTAGGGTCTCAGCAGTCAGCCTGCAGACAGAGAGCCCAGGGTAAGGTGGGGGGGAGTTGTGCCCTTCTGTTTTAGGGAGCAGCCTGCTTTGTCTCTCTCTGTTTTATCATTCCAAATTCTAAGGCCTCAAGTAATGTAATTATGCAGCCTTCCAGCAAGAGTGTTTTGTTTTCAGCTAACTTCTCGGCTTGTGCGATGTGAAAAATAAATCATCATGTAGGAAGATTTTACAAAGTGGAAGAGCAAACCCAGAGAATCCACCATGACCCTTGGTAGATTGTTCCAATGGCTAAAGACTGTCACTGTTAAAAAGTACTTTGAACTGCTCAGGGAAATGGCACTATAAAAACCCAAAGCCTGATTTTCAAAGGCACTGAGCATCTGCAGTTCCCATCGACTTCACTAAGATATGTCTGTGCTCAGCACCACCGAAAAAATCAGACCATATTACTTTGGGACACATGCACATCTATGGTGTCCAGTGCTGCCATCAGAGATGAGCTCCAAGAGTCAAACTCAGCTCCCGCTGGAAGTAATGTGAGTCTTGCTACTTACTTTAACAGGAGTTGGATCAGGCCCTAACTGTGAACTTCAGATCCGTCTTTCAACCCTCACCACCCCATATCTCAAATGTTTGGGGCTGTCTGGGTCCAGGGATTGGTTTGGAGCCATCACTAATTGTGACAACACAGATTTGTTTATTTTTTCAAATTTTGGGAAGGGCATTTCAGATTCCCTCGACCTCAAGATATTGTGCTTTCCATTGTGCAACCCTTGTGATGAGCGTTTGCCAAAAGACTGTTGCCGTCATGTTAGGAATTTCAACTGAGCCTCATCGATTGGCTTGATTAATAACAGTAAATTATATGATTGGGTCCTATCCTGCATATCATAACAACTTCTCAACATCCTTGTTCTGGGCAACACGGACAAGTACGGAAGGAACTGCCAAGTCTGGTTGTCAAACTGTGTTTGATACAGGAGGTACTTTGACTACTGAGACACATACAACATCTACAAGAACAGAGCCACACTGCACATTGTGTATCCTGTCCATAGTCCCACTGAAGAATGGGGCTCATTCTCTACCTCACCCTCACAGTCTAATCTAATGACTAGACATGGATCAAGACAGTTTAGCTTGGTCCTTTGAACTTTTAGGGTTCAGGTAAAATAAAACCGCGATCCAACCACTCCTGGAGTCTGTCCTGGTTCAGCAAAAACAACTCAATTTTTTTACTTATCACAGTTACAAAGAAGCCAGGTTTCGGGAAGACTTGGATTCTGCTAGGAAAAAAAAAAAACCCAGCCAACTCTAATTCAAGTAATATAGAAATCTGAATGAAATCCAGCACCTCCATCCTGCAGAAATGACATCATCTACAGTAATTTATGGAGAGGACACTTATGAAATTAGACTTCCAAACACATTCCAGGTTGCATGTTCACTCATACACAGAATGCCAGTTTGCACTTGGAACAAAGTTTGATCCATGCACAAGTTAGCATTATAAATAAACCAAGATTAGAAAATGGTTCCAATCACTTCTGCATTTTGTGGATTTCAGATGGAGAAATTATTCATTGTTTTAATTACAGTAGTACCAAGAGGCCCCAGCTGAGATCTGGAACCTATGGGTTGGCCCTATAGATACACATTGTAAGAGACAGTCACTGACCCAAAGAGCCTTCAGTCTAAATAGATCAGACTAAGGGGGGGGGGGGGGAGCAAAAACAGAGGTACCTATTGGGTGACGCAGCAGGTAAGTGGCAGAGCCCACTTCTACCACTTATTCTGTGTATTTGCAGAATGCTAACCTGTAACAAGGGGAAAGGGGAAAGCATTTTCAGGGGAACTGATGCATTTCAACTTTATCTTGAGAGATGAGGAATGACAGTCTTGTGAATAATGAATGGTGCTTGGAATCCAGAGAGCAGAGTTTGGTGCCCAGCTCTGCCTCTCACCTCCTGTGTAACAGATAAGTCACTGAATCTCTCTTGAGCCCAATTTCCTCACCTGTAAAAACATGAGGGGGTTGTTGCGAGGCTAATTCCATTTATATTTGTAAAGAGTGCTGAGATTCCGGGATGAAAGTCGCTCTAAAAGGGCAAAGTGCCACCCCTGGGGCTAGTCAATCACCAGTCGTCATTATTGCTATTAGCGGTGATTGACGCACCATAAACCAATCAGCACCCTTCGTTACCCTCAGCATTCCAGAGTTCATTCTCTGCTTGTCAGGGGTGCCCCTGGCCACTGCTCAGCCACTCTACAATACAGACCAAAGCCCTTTAGCGCACAGGGGCAACATTTGAGAAAGGAATGTGAAGATCATAAATTTTCAGAGCAGGGTGATGGCCATCCAGCCCAACACGCTTGCCCTTCTCAGGGTTATCCTAATCCTATCTTCCTGCTTTATCACCAGGCTTCTTAATCCCTTCCTTCTTCAGAAAGAAACCTAGAGCTCTCATCAGCTCATTTATACGTTGTGCTTCAATTGCTTTGCAAGTAATTTGTTCCATATGTTTAATTACCCTTTGCGTGAACCACTTCTGCTCGAGTTCCTGGTTTGCTCCCTAGATTCTGGAGAGCTTGGTTAGGGCCCTTTGGGGTCTGAAAGCATCTCCCATCCTTTCCCACATTTAGGGTCCAGCCCTATATGAGGTATTGAGCACCCTTAACTCCCACTGTCTTTAATGGGCTCCAAACACCTCCAGTACTGTGCCCTAGAACCGAAAACACCACTGGTTTTCAACATGTTCACAGTGACTCTAGTACCAGCAACTTTGCCAAGATTCACTGAAGGACCCCGCCAGCCAGGCTAAGAGGGGCCTGCTTCTGGGAAACCGAAGGGACAGCAAATGAAGGCGCTTTTAAGGGTTAAGCCCTGTGCCCCTTCAGCCTAAAGTAACAGTTATGGAGATAGACGAACAAGCCCAGGCGTGTCTTAAAACTGGTTATAAGTGAGAGAGGGGCCCAAACCAAAACTCCTGGCTCCAATCCATCCCCTACCCCACCTTCGACAAAACAACAGGGACGTGCAGAACCAGATCTTCCTGGGTAGACCCCTGCGATGCCCTGATGGGAATCCACACAAGCCTTGGGGCGCACCTGCACCGATCCAATGGCAAAACCGGGGATGTAGTAATTCAGTTGTTGTTTCTTTAAGCCAGTAAATGGCCCTTTCCCACAAAGAGATCTGCATATACAACACACTGGTGAAGTCCCCCTCTATGGCCAATCCACAGAGAAGGACACGAGTCTGTTATAAACCCAGCTAGGGAACTTCAGCCCTTTAGCTGTAGCAGCTCATGCATTTAGCTCTGGAGGGGAGATCTGAGGAAAAAGAGCCACATACATCAAACCAATGGAACTTCCTGCGGGAGGAAAGGCCCACACGTATGGACTGATTTGCAAAATATGCCCTAGGCATTAGAACTAATTATGGCGATTTTCTTTTAGTCTAGACTGAGCGTATAGGGAAGGGGGCGAGTCACATCAGCGCGAGCGGAAAACCCAAAGTGGGGCAGCTTGCACGACACAGGCAATTTACTAAACTATCTTTCAGTGGCAAGAATTCAGAAGGTAGGCCCCTGCTGGTCTCTATTCCCTCCTTTAGGGCATCTGCAAAAAACAGCCTCTTGAAGGTTATCTTCCTTCCTGAATCTCCTCTCCCTGCTGAGCCCACAAGCCTTTCTGTGACCTTGTCGGCCCCAGTCCTGCAAAGACTTACACACACAATTAACTTTACACAGAGTGAGGCATCCCGTTGACTTCCATGAGGCAATTCGCAGTGCATACACAATTGCCTAGTGCAACGAGGCACCAGTCTCAGTTGCAACATCACGGCAATAATATAACACAAATTAATAATAAACCTTAAACAAAGATCTTGTTTATATGCAAACATCCTTGAGGAAGGTTGTGAAGGCCTTACCTGGGCCTTCGTGTTTTCACCATTTATGAACAACAACAAAAACCAAGGGAAGAAAACTACAGACAATACAAAACAGTAGAGAAATTGTTCCTAGCACAACTGTTTTCAGAGTTTTCCATGAGCCATACGTACCTGGGTCTTTTTCACAGAGCCCCAGATTTCCAGAGGGAGGAATTACCACTTCCATTCCTGTGCCATTCCACTGCTTATACAAGTGATAATCCCACTTTTATCATGCGAGTCTCTCACCGGAACCAGAGAGGATGCTGCCTTTCCAGTGAGAAATGAACTAGACGGTGTTTAAGATGTGCAAAGTTTAAAAACACAAGTGGAGAAATGAATGGCAACTTTTTTCCAAGCTTTTTATTGAATTCCTACAGTAATAACATATTTTCATGACCCAGAGATGAATGAAATAATGACTTAAGTGCAACCGCATATTCATATTACGAATTCACTAGGGTGCAAGAATTATTGTATACAGGGAAAGCTTTGAAAGGAAAGTACAGAGGCTGGGGTTTTCAGTGGGGCTTTGGGAGACAGATATCCAGCTGCCAGGACTAGGGCATGGGCAGCCTTGCACAGAGGTTAGTGTTGAGGGCACAGGTTGAGAGTCCGGGACCACGACCAGGACTGGGAGCCAATTACTAGGAATCTGGCCAGGTTGGGACACCAGGAGATCAGAATCAAAACACAAAGCAGAGGGCAGAGCTCAAGAGTCAGTTACCAGGAATCGGGCTGAATTAGGGTACCAGGAGATCCAGATTAGGTGACAGAACCAGAGGGCAGATATCAGGAGGCAGTTATCAAAAGCCAGGCCAAGTCAGGATAGCAGGAGGTCAGGATCAGAAGGCCGGAACCTGTAAACCCCAGATCTGTAATCCATGGCAAGGTAGTTGTATGCGCACTTCCTGTTTCCTCCTTTGGCTTAAATAGGGGTTGAGGCCCACTCAGGACCCTCGAAACTCTCCCAATCAGAGTGTAGGGGCGGGGTTTGTGTCCCAGTTGGGCTTTAGAGACCCCAATCCCAGTTGCTCTCTGTGAGCTGCCAAGTGGAGGATTGGAGTGTGATGACTTCCAGAGACCCAGGTTCAAGACCCACAGGGCTGGACACGAATTCCCTGTGAAAATCAATGGGAGCTTGGCACCTAATTCATGTACAGGTGCTTTGAAAATCTGAGCCTAAGCCAGTAGCACCAAGTGAGGCTCTGATATCCTGACTCATATTGAGTTGACTCCACTGACTTCAATGCAGGAAGATACACTAAGAGTATCAGAGCCTGCCCAGGGCACACAGGATAGCCGGGGGACGTTGTCCCCCATCACAGAAACATTATCTTGTGGGCCGAGAGGTAGGATAGCATCTAGGGCCACACAGGGATTCCTTTACTCACATTGAGCGGCACTTTACTCCTGCTGACTCCAAGGCTGTGGGGCACCAGCTGCTCTCTGATCCCTCAGACACCGTGTGAAATCGGCCCCTCTCCGATCACTCAGGCTCAGTCTCTGATGGGCCCTGCTGGACACACCTGGGTCACTCGGGCTCTGTGCTGGATGCATTCCTGCATACGCCCCAGGCGTTACCTGTGTGCTGCCACCTTCCTCTGCAGCATGGGGTGTGGGTCGCCTGCCAGGGTCATCGGGGCACCTCTCCCCTCACCAATTCCCTGCTGTTGCAGCGGCCTTGGCATTGCTGGCACCTCGGTTTCTCCTGTTCTCTGCCTGTGGCACACAACAGTTTAGTCTCCTGAGGACTGAAATGCTTTAGTCTAACCCAAATTATTGGGCTCATTATAGGGGTAATTGGGTGAAATTAAAGGCTTATGCTGTCATCTAGACCAGGGGTGGGCAAACTACGGCCTGCGGGCCGCATCCTGCCCACCAGCCGTTTTAATCCAGCCCTCAAGCTCCCGCTGGGGAGCGAGATCTGGGGCTTGCCCTGCCCCGATGCTCCAGCCGGGGAGCAGGGTCGGGGGGCCGCTCCGCGTGGCTCCCGGAAGCAGCCGCATGTCCCCCTCCGACTCTTATGCATAGGGGCAGCCAGGGGGCTCCGCTTCGCATGCTGCCCCTGCCCCATGTGCCGCCCCTGCAGCTCCCATTGGCCGTGGTTCCTGGCCAATGGGAGCTGCAGGGGTGACGCCTGCAGATGGGGCACCATGCAGCAGAGCTGCCTGGCTGAGCCTCTGCGTAGGAGCCAGAGGGAGACATGCTACTGCATTCGGGAGCTGCTTGAGGTAAACACCACCCGGAGCCTGCGCCCCAACCCCCTGCCCCAGCCCTGATCCCCTCCCACCTTCCAAATCCCTTGGTCTCAGCCTGAAGCACCTTCCTGCACCCCAAACTTCTCATCCTCAGTCCCACCTTAGAGCCTGCACCCGCAGCCGGAGCCCTCCCTCCCGCATGCCCCAATCTCCTGCCCCAGCCCTGATCCCCCTCCCATCCTCCAAACTCCCCAATCCCAGTCCAGAGCACCCTGCTCCACCCCAAACCCCTCATCCCCAGCACCACCTCAGAGCCTGTACCCCCCAGCTGGAGCCCTCACCCCCCGTACCCCACTCCCCTGCCCGGAGCCCCCTCCCACACCCTGAACTCCACATTTCTGGCCCCACCCAGGAGCCCTCACCCCCTCCCTCACCCCAACCCCAACTTTGTGAGCATTCATGGTCCACCATACAATTTCTGTATCCATATGTGGCCCTCGGGCCAAAAAAAGTTTGCCCATCCCTAATCTAGACTGACCTGTATCTAATAGTCCCTTATGACCTTTAATGCTATTAAATTGATCACCACTGCCCATGGCTGCCTTGACGATAGGACATTTAATTCACCTCATGCTCTTAGGAGAGAGGGGCTGAGAGGCAACAATTTTAGACCTTGATCCAGCAAAATACACAAAACCTGGGGGAGCGGTAAATAATGAGGAGGACAGATCACTGAGTCAGAGTGACCTGGATCGCTTGGCAGACTGGGCGGAGGCAAACAATCCGCATTTTAATTTGTCTAAAAAGAATGTAGCCACACTTACAGGATGGGGGACTCTATCCTGGGAAGCCGTGACTCTGAAAAATATTCGGGGGTGGGGGTAGATAATCAGCTGAATGTGAGTTCCCAATGTGTCCAAAATGGCTAATGGAATCCTTGGATGACAAAACAGGGGAATCTCAAGTAGGAGCAAAGAGGTTATTTTACCTCTGTATTTGGCTCTGGTGCGACCACTGCTGGAATCCTGTGCCCAGTCCTGGTGTCTTCAATTCAAGGAGGATGCTGATAAATGGGTGAAGTTTAGAAAACAATGTCCTAAACTGATAGACTCAAAGAGCTCAGTCTATTTAGCTTGACAAACACAAACTTAAGGGTTGACTTGATTACAATCTATAAGTACCTATATGGGGAACAAATGTTTAATAACACTGGTCTACAATTTTTGAGAAGTAGTCTACTTCAGAGATAAAATGTGCTATTTATTATGTATTTTGATGTGCTGAATTCAAATATGACAATTAAAACAACTGATTGGCTACTGTTTCTAAGATATTTAAGTTTTTACATTTTATGTCTATGTATATTGTGTAGATAGTAGAGTTTTAATCATAAATTGTAAACCTAGGTCTTTTCATGTGTTTATGGTTGCTTTACATGATAATATTTCACCTGTCCTGTTTATGTAACACTTTAAAAATCAGCAAAAGGGTTATATAAATAAAATTTATTATGAAACAAAAGGCAAAAAACTATTATGTACATAGTTTAGTCCTAGTCAGTGTCTACTTGGCGCTTCTTGGCTTGTCTCTTGTATTCATTAAATGGAGCATCTCTTGTCCCTGTCCAGCAATAGTCTGCAAGCATTGATGGGCTCCATTTGCCCTGATAGCGTTTCTCCATTGTTGCAATATCCTGGTGAAATCGCTCGCCGTGCTCGTCGCTCACTGCTCCACAGTTCGGTGGAAAAAAATCTAGATGAGAGTGCAAAAAATTTATCTTTAGTGACATGTTGCAACCAAGGCTTTTGTATGCCTTGAGGAGGTTTTCCACCAACAACCTGTAGTTGTCTGCCTTGTTGTTTCCTAGAAAATGTATTGCCACTAACTGGAAGGCTTTCCATGCCGTCTTTTCCTTGCCACGCAGTGCATGGTCAAATGCATCATCTCGAAGAAGTTCACGAATCTGAGGACCAACAAAGACACTTTCCTTTATCTTAGCTTCACTTAACCTTGGAAATTTTCCACGGAGGTACTTGAAAGCTGCTTGTGTTTTGTCAATGGCCTTGACAAAGTTCTTCATCAGACCCAGCTTGATGTGTAAGGGTGGTAACAAAATCTTCCTTGATTCAACAAGTGGTGGATGCTGAACACTTTTCCTCCCAGGCTCCAATGACTGTCGGAGTGGCCAATCTTTCTTGATGTAGTGGGAATCTCTTGCACGACTATCCCATTCGCAGAGAAAACAGCAGTACTTTGTGTATCCAGTCTGCAGACCAAGCAAGAGAGCAACAATCTTCAAATCGCCACAAAGCTGCCACTGATGTTGGTCATAGTTTATGCACCTCAAAAGTTGTTTCATGTTGTCATAGGTTTCCTTCATATGGACTGCATGACCAACTGGAATTGATGGCAAAACATTGCCATTATGCAGTAAAACAGCTTTAAGACTAGTCTTCGATGAATCAATGAACAGTCTCCACTCATCTGGATCGTGAACGATGTTGAGGGCTGCCATCACACCATCGATGTTGTTGCAGGCTACAAGTTCATCTTCCATGAAGAAGAATGGGACAAGATCCTTTTGATGGTCACGGAACATGGAAACCCTAATATCACCTGCCAGGAGATTCCACTGCTGTAGTCTGGAGCCCAACAGCTCTGCCTTACTCTTGGGTAGTTCCAAATCCCTGACAAGGTCATTCAGTTCACCTTGTGTTATGAGGTGTGGTTCAGAGGAGGAGAATGGGAGAAAATGTGGATCCTGTGACATTGATGGTCCAGGACAAGAAGTTTCATCCTCTTCCTCGTCTGACTCAAGTGAGAATGATTCTGGTGAATCAGGAACCGGCAGTCCTTCTCCGTGGGGTACTGGGCGTATAGCTGATGGAATGTTTGGATAATGCACAGTCCACTTTTTCTCCTTTGACACACCTTTCCCAACTGGAGGCACCATGCAGAAATAACAATTGCTGGTATGATCTGTTGGCTCTCTCCAAATCATTGGCACTGCAAAAGGCATAGATTTCCTTTTCCTGTTCAACCACTGGCGAAGATTTGTTGCACAAGTGTTGCAGCATATGTGTGGGGCCCACCTCTTGTCCTGATCTCCAATTTTGCAGCCAAAATAAAGGTGATAGGCTTTCTTAACCATAGTGGTTATACTGCGCTTTTGTGATGCAAAAGTCACTTCACCACAAACATAGCAGAAGTTATCTGCACTGTTCACACAAGTACGAGGCATCTCTGCTCACTTTGGCTAAACAGAAATGTGTCCCTTTGCAAAATCAAACACTGACAAATAAGAGAGCACGACACTGTATGATTTCTAGAGCTGATATTGGGCAATTTGTTCAGCAGAGTGATGTAAGCTTCGTTATGATTGCATCATCCATGACTTCTAGGAATAACATGATGCAATTCATATCATGTATGACACAATACCAGCTTCAGATTGCATCATTCATTGTTTTGCCTAAAAAGCAAGTACTGTCCAAACCCAGTCATAGATTTATTCATATATCCAGTCAAAGATGTATTTTAGTCATTTCTGGTTTAAATTGAGATCCCTTCCCTTTATAACTCACTTATCCGCCGCCATTCCCAAGTCAAGGGTCGTATATACTGACCCAAAAGCATATCTTGAAAACTAGAGCCAATCAACAATTTTAAGCATCATTTTCGTTCTCAGTGACCCAGAATTAGTAAAGTTTGACTACATTTATTTCAGAAGCATTTTGGCTGTAGAGCAGTGTAATGGGCTCTGCAGCCTAGCAGGGAAAGGTATAACATGATCCAATGGCTGGAAGTTGAAGCTAGACAAATTCAGACTGGAAATAAGGTGTAAAATTAACAGTGAGGATAATTAACCACTGGAGCAATTTACCAAGGGTGGTGGTGGATTCTCCATCATTGGCCATTTTAAAATCAAGACAGGATGTTTTTCTAAAAGATTTGCTCTAAGAATTGTTTTGGGGAAGTTCTTTGGCCTGTGCTACACATGAGATCAGACTAGATGATCACAATGGTCCTTTCTGACCTTGGAATATATGAATTATGTTCATGGTTAACTTTTAAGTTCACAAATATTTCCATTGACTTTAATAGGATTACTCGTGAGCCTAGTGTTAAGCATGCGCTTTGCTGGACTGGGACCTTAGTCTCCAGTCCAGGGCAACAGACGGAGATAATCTAAGTCTGCCCCAGTCAGTAACATAGCTCCAGTTAGGACCTAAGAATATTCTGACATAACCTGTTAACTTGATTTTTATCTGCAGACGTTTTCAATCCAATGCCACGGGGAATCCTGATTTACCAACAGGAAACCCCAGAGCCAGAAGGTTTAGCTGTAATGATTTTATTGTATATTCAAGCACCGAATGTCAATTTGGATTACAATGTCAAAATAAGCTCCAAGAGCCTGCAGTTATACCGCTGGGTCACCTGGCAGGAACTCCGAACAAAATTATGATCTAGGATAGCGCAGTCCCGATTCCTCCATGCAAATACCACAAAAGATAGGGCTAAACGCTGCTGCTGCAGGCTATCAATGCACCATGCCTTCTCATTCACTGCAGGGATTCCTTGCCTAGACACATGTCAGAGATTGCCCAAACCCATCCACAACGAATCAAACGCAGTTGGAGACGTTTCCAGTCTCTACTAGTGCAGATCTGAATCATTGTGATTCATGTAAATAGACTACCATGGACCAAGCACTTTACACACACATGAAAAGAACCATACCTGCCCCAAGGAGTTAGCAATACAAGAGACACAGAAATAGACACAGGGTGTGGGATGTAAGATAGAAGTAAATGATCCTGAAGATTTATACTGTCTTGCAAACCAAGGATCTTTAGGAGACCCCCGCCCTTCCCCAGAAGCTACAATTTGTTTATGGCTGCCCCTCAGTCTCCTTTCCGCAGGCCTGTAATCAGCCAAAGGTGAGGTACTGGTCTGGGACTCAGGAGGTCTCAGTGTGTTTTCCAGCTTTGTCACAGGCTCCCTGAGTGATCTTGGGCAAATAACTTCATCTCTCTGTAAAATGGGGACAATAACCCTTCTTTTCTCCCACTCTTTGGCTGCCTTGTCAATTTTCACTGTAAATTCTTCCAGGCAGGAGCTCTCTCTCACTGTGCGTACGTACAGCACCCAGCACAACGAGGCCTCGTTCTCAGCTGAAGCCACCACAGTATAAATATCTTCTTTTATAAGGGGATGAGAGGAAGATATATCAGAACATTTTGAAAGTCCAGGGGCCATTCCCTGAATAGATGATTTTAAAGCCCTTTGAAAGAAGGGCTTTTTGCAAA
Source organism: Chrysemys picta bellii (assembly GCF_011386835.1). Classification (NCBI taxonomy): domain Eukaryota; kingdom Metazoa; phylum Chordata; order Testudines; family Emydidae; genus Chrysemys; species Chrysemys picta. The sequence goes on from NC_088791.1 coordinate 340,726,775, forward strand.
GAAATCTGTAAACCCCAGCCTGGGATTTCCTGAAATGCAATATACAAGGTTGAGTTTGCTAGTGGGAAATTCCATGCCCAGTTCTCTGCCCCCCTTGAAGCCCAATACACTCGTGGCTCAATCTCTCTCTCCACTCACACAGCGCCCTTATTAAAATAAACCATGGCAGATTATTCCGCTGGGGTCCCATACTCATCTTCCATTCAACCTAGTCTCCTCAGCCTCTCTCATTCTATGGAAACATCATCCTCTGGATATAACACACACACACACACACACGGGAACTTTTCTATCAAACTTTCCATAAATCAATGAAAACCAGCATCCTGCATCCCCCCCTCCCACCCATCTCTCTAATGTCCTTGCCCCGGCTTAGTTTTACCTTCCATTAGCTCTTATTTCCTGCTCTTCGCCCCATTTAGGTGCCGTTGACATAAGATGGAGACAAGCTTAGCAGGCTGGGGAAGCAACTTGGACAGGCAGTAGAAGCTACATTAAGCCCATCATGTGAGAGAATTTGTGGTACTGGCTTCCTCAGAGGGGTTTGGTCCACAATCCAAAAAACACACACAACTACGAAACACTCTGGCTGACAAGCTGAGAGTCATTTTAGATCCCCATCTGCTTCGTGGCAACCACAGCAGCAGTAGCCAACAGCATTTTCCCCCACCTGCATTCAGCTGGAAGCTTATAACCATCACTTCCAGCTGTGGCCCTCGCCACACACTTACTGATGGCTTTACTGACTCCAACCTGGATCGCTGCACTGCATTCCACTCGGGGCTACGCTTGAAAACCACTGGGAAATCAACGAAGGTATCACGCTGTTGCTGCTGCCTCCGACTGAGGGTTGTCCCACTAATGCAGCATATTACACCTGCATTCTAAAGATCACGCTGTCTTCCCGTCTGTCTGTGGGAGAAATTCAAGGGTTGGCATTGACTTATGAATGATTTGATTCATGATATTTTAGAGACTGTCTCATTCTTACCTGTCAGTTGAGGTTCAACATGACTGCTCAAGAGAGGGAGTTCGCATTTTCAGAGAGACATTCTTGAATTCACCCAATACCCAAATTCCATTATGGACTCTCAGATCATGTTGCAAATACCATCTGTTTACTCTGGCTTTCCCCACACAGGACAGGGGGTTGAATGGATAGGGCTCCTTCACTCTGGTATACAACAGCTTAGACATTTTTGTGGTTTGGGATATATTTTAGTCATTTTCTGTGTTTTAAAATGTTATTGTGGCTGAGGATTGTGAAAGGTGCAGACTTAAAATTTTTTTTTTTAAAGAAGGAAATTCCAGTCTATTACATTTGTGTACAATCAGATGAATATTGAGAGAGAAAGACAACAATTCACTGGCAAATGCACAAGGGGGCAGAGTTAAGGTTAAGTGTTCAACCTTAAGTTGTGGAATTTCCTGAATTTTCGAGAGTCTGATTTCTCCACTGGAACATTTCAGTAATGCCGGAACATTTTTGTTGCATGGAGTCAGTGCACACTACATATAACATCTTTCTGAGATGTTATTTGTCTGACAGTCTGGACAATGTCAGTGTAATGAGAGTTAAGGCTCTTCTCTTAGCCAATATAAAGCTCCCAGCAAAGCTGACAGCATCTTGTATTTCTCACCCAGAAGAAATCTTATCCTGATTTGAGAAATCTATCTGGGCCTTTTGCATTGTCACAGTACATATTCCTGACAAAATCATCATTTTATAAACAACCCAGAGCCAACACAAGCGCAGCTCTGCTAGCAGGAGGGCATTTCCTGCTAGTACGGAGGGAGAAAGGAGGATATTCAAAAAACACATTACCATAGCGCTAAAGAAAGTTGTGTACTGGCTATCATGTTTCTCTTTTCATGTAACTACAGTGTATTAATGTGCTTGCTAAATGCATAAATCAGTTTCCATGGATGCCACTTTCTGTATACAAGTGCTCAATGATCTAAGCAACTACTGTGCGGAGATCTGATACGGGAAGGTTCGTTAATCCACCACGCAATGCGCATGTCGTGTAATCTACCATGTAACTAAAAGATGAAGCTAGACACATTCGAACTTTAAATAAAGCACAAATTTAACAATGAGGGTGATTAATTAGTAAACAGCTTACCAAGAAATGTGGTAGATTCTTCATTGCTTGAGTCAAGATTGGCTGTCTTTTTCAGCCAGGGATTATTGAACTAGATGCAGGAATTGCAGAGTGAATTTCTATGGCCAGCCTAATGCAGGAGGTCACCGACTAGATGATCATAATGGTCCCTTCCGGCCTTAAAAATCTATGGAAGCTACTGGGTCAGCTTTAAGGTTTCCAGACCTATTACTGGAATACTGTGTCCACAGCTACCAAAAAACAGGCTGTAGCCCAAGCAAGGGCAGCTCTATGTTTTTTGCTGCCCCAAGCACCGCAGGCAGGCAGCTTTCGGTGGCGCGCCTGCGTGCAGTCCGCTGGTCACACAGATTCGGCGGCATGCCTGCGGGAGGTCCACTGGTGCCGCGCCATCGGCGTTCCCGCCGCCAAAGCCGCGGGACCGGCGTTTCTCCCGCAGGTATGCCGCCGAAAGCCACCTGCCTGCCGTCCTTACAGCGACCGGCAGGCCACCACCCCCCGCGGCTTGCCGCCCCAGGCACGCGCTTGCTGCGCTGGTGCCTGGAGCCACCCGAGCCCAAGCAGAAATGATGGACCTGCTGCAGGAATTACTGGGTGAAATTCAATAGCCTGTGTTATGCAGGTGATCAGACCAGATGAGTGTAGTAGTCCCTTCTAGCCTTAAAACCTATTACTTTAAAGGTGAGAGGAAAAGTGTGAGTGTGGCAGTTGCAAACTTACAAAACCCATACTTTTATTTTTTTGTTTGAAGTGGAGCAGAGAGTCAGCTAAATGGAGACAGAACAATGTTTCAATGCCTCTTGGCCTTTCCTCAGAGTCACATGCTTGTAAAGTATGTGTCATGTCTCCTTCTACTAGCTGGTCAACACAGAGGTTAACAGTCTAGCTAATGAATTACTCCTTTAGCTCACGTGATAGAAACCTCTGCTGGTGCAGAGCTCAAGCCTTGGTGAGGATTTGCTGCATTCACAGAAATTTAAGAGAGAATTTTAGAATAGTTTGGTTTTGCTGGTTAAAGTCCATCACGTGCTCAGTGAAAGAGTGTGTTGTTACAAAGGCAGCCTGCAAACCACCATCCAGTGAATGCATTTTCTAGAAATCTCTCTCTATGGTTCTGGGAAAATAGCATGAGGCATACTGGTAGTAGGGCAAAGTAGTTCAACTAGTGGAACTCGAAGGATGGTGGGGTGAAGAGCTCCTGTGGAATCTGTTGGAACCGTTCCCCGAGAAAATGAGTGGGAAAAAATACCTACCCAATTGTGACGTTGTGCAGTCTATATGGTTTTATAAAAACTTGATAATAAGTCAATATAATGTAACTGAGATAGTTTTAGAGAAAATACGGTAATAAGTGAATGTAAGTAACTGGGATATGCCTCATGCAAAAGGTCTCTTGTAAGGTATCATTACAAAGCTTATAATCTACTGAGTGTGATCATCTGATTTGTATAAATGTACCACTCTTGTATCTAAAACTAGAAATATAAAATGTAACTCTGAGGGCCTATTGTAATTGTGTAAAGTGTGGACCATTAATGATGGTTTGGAATCTTGATGACTCCCATTGTCTGCAGATGGCTGTATTTACCTGTGAGTCTTCCTGTATATGTGTGTGCTGGCAAGTGAGTAATGAAGTCTTGCAGTGACATGTGATCATGTCACCTGAACTGGAATCCATCTTTAACCTGGTGCTTTTCCAGTGAGGGGGGGTGGAAACCCAGAGAGACAAAGAGTTCCCGCCTTATGCAAAAGATATATAAAGGGGGGGAAGAGAACAGAGAGGGAGAGAAGCCATCATGAAGAATCCCCTAGCTACCACCTGAGCTGCAACAAGAGCTGTACCAGGGGAAAGAATTGTGCCCAGGCCTGGAAGGTGTCCAGTCTGAGAAAAACTTACTGAAACATCTCTGAGGGTGAGATTATCTGTATTCAGTTTGATTAGGCATAGATTTGCGCATTTTATTTTATTTTGCTTGGTGACTTACTTTGTTCTGTCTGTTACTACTTTGAACCACTTAAATCCTACTGTCTGTATTTAATAAAATCACTTTCTATTTAGTAATTCACTCAGAGTATGTATTAATACCTGGGGGAGCAAACAACTGTGCATATCTCTCTATCAGTGTTATAGAGGGCGAACAATTTATGAGTTTGCCCTGCATAAGCTATATGCAGGGCAAAACGGATTTATCTGGGTTTAGACCCCATTGGGAGTTGGGCATCTGAGTGCTAAAGACAAGCACGCTACTGCGAGCTGTTTTCAGGTAAACTTGCAGCTTGGGGACAAGTGATTCAGACCCTGGGTCTGTGTTGGAGCCAGACAGGAGTGTCTGGCTCAGCAAGACAGGGTGCTGGTGTCCTGAGCTGGCAGGGAAAACAGGAGCAGAAGTAGTCTTGGCACATCGGGTGGCAGCTCCCAAGGGGGTTTCTGTGATCCAACCCGTCACACCAATACAACCTGGTTCATTCTAAAAGCAAGATAATTGCTCTTCTGAAGTCTTTGTCGCAAGCCCCATGGACAGCACACCCATGATAGGGAAGGCTGTGCAGTATGCAGCGAGGAGATCACCTCCACCTTCCCTTTAATTTGGTGACAGCATTTCAACAAGAGACTTCCAAAAGCCTCGACTCCAGCACATCATTGTTTTTGACCCCTTCGAGGGTACGGACATACATACCTCTGAACCTGCCATGGCCCAGATGCAGAAAGTAATGCATGAAAAACATTCTAAGTGAAGCACAGAAAATGATTCACACAGGAGACTTACAATGTAGTGGGACCCCTTCCTTCAGCACAAATGGCTCTTTATAATCTCACTGACACAATTCTCCCTTTCTGATGGAAATAACTTCCAGTAATGACAGCGAGGGGTCGTCAGCTGTGTGCAGAATGTGAGTGACTTTAGAAAGGAGGGATGTTTGGCAAATATGCTTGAACGGTGTATGTTTGTGGTGTGGAGAATTCCCAAGGGACTTTTCACAGTACAATCAGCAATTAGAAAATGAAAGAACTCTCCTGCTTGGTTCTTCAGGGGAGTGGAGATCCTTTTCCATTTAACAAATCATGGATGGAGGGAAGACTGGGGAAATCAGTGCACTGAAAGCACAATCCAGCGCCTTCCAAATCAGAATGCCAAGAGAGGTAATCAGGGTTCTGGGAAACACAGACTGTGTGAAATGAACGAGAGCTACTGTCCCTCCTCTCCACCTTTAAATCTGTGCAATACTTTCACACACACACACACACACACACACACACACACACACACACACGTTTGCTTCCAGAACGACATGTAATTCCAGCACCACAGCTGAGATTTGATTCCATTACTAAGCCATCTCATCACACCTTTTCCTCCCACATAACACCAACCCTAGGCAATCACAGCCAGACCATAAAATGAGTCCTAGAGCTCTTCAGGGGAAGGATCAGCTCAGCATTCGCTGCCGCAATTTGTCCGTAGTGAGAATGTGAAAAAAATATTAAAGCGGCACACCAGCGATTAATTTTAGAGGTGAAGTAACAGAACACCAAAGCTGTACAGCTGCTGGGAAATACAGCGGAAGATGTGGGGATGTCTTTCCATGAAGTGTCTGATTTCACAATTCAGTGTTATGGGAGGGCATACATGAAATGCTGGTGCTGGGTTCTAAAAAAAGGAGCTGGACGATTTTGATCACTAACATCTGTCACTATACAAGCTCAAGCCTCGTTACCGTGGCCCGAAAGCCATGGTTACAGGAACCATTTTCAAAAACAGTTTGTGCTAATTTGGTTTCAACGCCGGGAAGCTAAGTCATTGGCATCATTTTAAGCACTCTGTAAAGAGTGGATGGAGTAAGAGGAATCCTGAAAGATTAGTGCAAGAGCTGTAATGGGAAGTCATCAAGGCATTTGTAACATGCTAGGCAAATCCTCCATTCCACATGTCGGTCCACGAGCACACCATGAGCCTGACTCTGGAAATTTTTAGTAAGCACTGTCCGTTGGTCTGCATATGCTCAGTGGAACTCTTTGCGCTCTGAACAGAGGGCATAAACCATGGCGCGGACCCAACATCTCTCCAGTTCCTTTTCTGACTGCCAACGTAGAGATGGTCCACAGCAGAGGGGATGCAGGACGAACAGTGGAATACACATAGGGACCACACATCTTGAAGAACCTCCACGTATGGAGGTGCATGAAGCCATGTGGCCGAGAAGAGAAAAGCAAGTCCTGACTGTGGCCCGATGTTTGAGGGAGACCTGTTTTAGTCATGTCATGATGTCCTGGAATCTCTTGATGGGGAGATAAGCTCTCACTGTAGTCAAATCCAAAGTTGCTCTTCTGAAGTCTATGGACCTCATGAGGTCAGAGTAGACTTTTTGTGGTTGACACAGATTCCCAGGGAAGATATAAGACAGAGTAGGAATGTTGTTGCCAACTGGACTTCCGTGCTGGATGTGCCCATCTGAAGCCGGTTGTCGAGATATGGCAAGACAGTGCAACCATTTTGTCTCATCCAAGCTGCCACTGCTGAAAAGACCTTGGTGAACAGCCTGGTTGCTGTGGCTAGTCTGACTGGGAAGAATTCTGAATTGGAAGTGGTCCTGCCCAATGAAGAATCAGAGGAACTTTCTGTGGGATGGGTGAATATATGAAAATAAGCATCTTGTGTCAAGGGTCATGAACCAAGTCCCCTCTTCCTGAAAGGAGATTATTGATGCCAACGTAACCATGCAGACTTTTAATTTTTGGATCAATACATTCAGTTGGCATCTGCCACTGGATTTTTTGGGGTCCAAGAAATAAAGGGAGTAGAACCCCTTCCTTCCCTGACGTTGAGGGGGCACCCATTCTATGTCCCCTTTCCAGAAAAGAGAATTTACCTTGACACAAAATGTCCTTGTGAGAGTGGTCCCTGAAAAGGGGTCAGAAAGGGGGTTTGTGTGTGTGGGGGGGAGGCAAGATAAACTCAATTGCATAGCCATGGCGGATGATGTCTAGTACTTACTTGCCTGTAGTTATTGCTCTCCAGTTGAGAGCAAAGTGGGTAAGGCAGCCACCAAACATGGGGGAAGTAATAAGGAATGGCATTGATGTCGGTATGCGGTCCTCGAACGTGCCATCAAAATAACCCCTTGGATGGTGAGTGGGGTTAGGTGACAGTTGTAGAGGTAGAAGAAGCTGTATGTCTGGATCCTTAAGTCTTTTGCTTCTTACATGGGGGTTCATATGAGCGGTGATGATAGAATGCCTTAAGCTGGTCTGGGTCTAAAGGGTTGCTTATGATGTTTACTCTTCAGGCCCGGGGAGTAAATGCCTAGTGATCATAAGGTTGTTCTGGAGTCTTTTAGAATGTGCAAAGACTGATGAGTCTTGAAGTGACACTTTGGCCACTAGCCTGCCTTCATCAATCAGGGCTTGGCACGGAGCCCTGTCCTCCTGGGAAAGTCTGTCTTTAAAATCTTAAATTTGATGTAATTAAGGAAATCATATTTTGCTAACAATGCCTGGTAGTTAGAGACTCTGAACTGCAGACTAAACTATGAGAAGACTTTCCTACCCAAGAGATCAAGTCATTTAATGCCCTTGTCAGTTGGGGTAGTCTTAGAGTACTTTTCCCTAGCCACTTGCAACAATGGGGCACCTGGCATTGGCCACTGTCGGAAGACAGGATAGTGAGCTAGCTGGACCTTTGATCTGACCCAGTATGACCATTCTTATTTTCACTACGAAGTTGGGTGCTGGATGGCTGAATACAAATTCTGCCCCTTTAGCTGGTATGAAATATCATTTCTCCACTCTCCTTGAAGTAGGGGTTCCAGGATAGCTTGGTTAACTAGAAGGGCTGCTCAAAAGGCCAGAGGGCTAGAGATTGTCCAAAAGGCCCTGTTGTGTGTCTTGGACCTCTCTGAGGTTTCTACAGCCCAGTTGCCACCTTCCACAACAAATCCTAATACTACTTGAGATCATCAGGACGACGGTAGGATGATGGAGCAACCGCCTCATCCCTGAAGGGGACAACTTACCAGTCAGAACCAGCTTAATCTCTTCCTCCTCTGCAAATTCTGATGAAGCTGGTTGGTATCAGCTGAGAGAGGAGGGACAGTATGATTCCCACATAGATCCCAAGCATCTGCTGTATGGATCTCATGGGCCCCAGTAAGACCAGAGGGGGAGGACCCCAAGGCAGCAGGCACCAGTGATCCCCTGCATAGCTGTATTTGGAAGGAGGCAGGCAGTTCCAATACCTTCCTTAGTCTCCGACCGACTTGTTTCTCTTGGGTGGGGGAGGAACCTCATTACACGCATCAGATTCACTTGACTAAATGATAGGCTCCTGTTCTACTGGCGGCACCGACGGAACTGGTGGGAGGATGTTAGATGTAAATGTAGCAGGAGGTGATATTCTTCCCCTCAAGGTGGTTTCCCCAGATGTAGGGTTGTCTCTAGGAAGAGCCTGACTTGATAACAGGGAGATGTGGGTAGGACAAAGTGAAGATATCCTCCATCGATGTAAAGGTTTGGGTCCTCCCTGGTGTTTGGGGGGCTCATGGGAGGGTATCAGTGGATCCAAGTCACCCAAAGGCTAGTGTTCAGGGGATGCCACACAGAGAATGTTGAAGCCATCAGATGGGATCCCAGCATTGAACTCCCAGATGGAACTACTGGGTACTGCTCCTTAGGTCTGAAGGGTAGAGCCAGAGCCGGTACCATTGGATCTCTCTTTTGTGCCTTTCCTTCTTGGACAGAAGGTTTATGCAGGCCTACTTTTCTAGGACCCACGCAAGAGAGCCCACCTGACTTTGACGGAGCTAGGGAGGGATCCTTTCTCTTAGGGGCAGACCTGGACAGAGATTTGTCCTTATGACTATGTTCATGTCCCCTACTCTCATAAGAGAGTTTCTTAGGCTTGAGAGGTTTTTTTGCCATGACTGAAGATCTCGTGATTGGAGGGGCACTGCTCACAGTCCGAGGACGATGTACAGGTGCAGGGGGCCTCCCCATCTTGAATCTGAATGAGGTCTCATAGTCTGCTCCGTCTGGTGCTTCTGCAAATAGAGCTCTTGTTTCTCACAAGTTCAGGGAGGGAAGGAATGGCAGATACTGCACTTGGTGGCAATATGAGCTTCCACCAGGAAACAGAGGCAGCACTGGTGGCTGCCACTAGCAGAAAAGGAACTGGAGCAGGGGAGAGAGTTCTTGAACCCCAGACCCATTGGCATAGCCCCTCTTTGGAGGGCAGGGAGTAACTAAACTAATATGCTGACCATAAAAACAATACAAACACTAAAATACTAAGCTATTAAGTTATTTACAAATTGCATTCACAGGTTTAAAGAAGAGGAAAATCAAATGGACACACAATTCTGATTCTACCATGTGGTGGTAAGAAGGAACTGGAGAGGCGTTGGTCTACACTTCCCTTTATGCCCTAGGTTCAGAGCATGAAGAGTTCCTCTGTGCATGTGCGGATCAATGGACACTGCTTACTAAAAATTTCGGGACTGAGGTGCATGGTGCACATGAGTACCCTCATGTGGAATACACACAGCGACCATCACTCGAAGAACATTGGCTTCATATGAAATTGGAAATCAGGTGCAGAGTTTTATGGACAATGTTTATGTTTTGAAAGACCTCACGCTCCATTTTACCATCAGGATCTATTCCCACATGCAGGTCAACCTGTTCTCCATGCTGATGACATGGTTACTCATTGCCAGTCATCCCTACTGACTGCACATTCAAAATACACGGTTCCTCTCTAAAGTGTGATCCAATTAGCTGGATTACTTTAGAACCTGAACTGGTTTGTTATTAGATATAGTATTTTCAGATAGAAGTTCTCTCTCTGCCTTGAATTCCATATTTGTAGAGGTCTGTTCATCCCAGCATCAAGTGCCATGATAGTTGAGAATGAGCCTAGAAAAATGAGTTATAATAATTTATGGTTTACACATCATTTCACTTTGACATTCAGATTTGAGCAAGTCATTTGATTTGTAGTTGCTTTTAATAGACACATGAAATAGAAGACCATGCAAGACAACTGAAAACATTGACTTAAACAGTTATAGATTTTGCTTTCCTTTCAGGTGACATCATGGAAAGATATTACCGCCTTCAGTGACATTTATTGATGGGTATTACTGCTCTCCCTGAGCTCAGGGAAAGGGTATTACTGGCACAATCAACACCACACTTAACAGCAAAAAAACCACCCCTTCTGACAGGTATGGTATGGGAATATAACGGCTAGCTACTATAATTGCACAATCCTTTTGGTGCCCAGAGCCAGCACATGTCCCGTTGCTAGCAGGTGGCTGTATGATGAAAATCCTGAATGCTGTTGCCAAGGGTCTAAAATCCATAGTTAGAGAAACGTTATATTTACTCCCAATCCACCCCAGCCAAAGAAACTAAAGAAACAGGCTGAAATTGTTTCAATGACAGTTGGTAATCAATACAGTTGTTCAGTGTCCGCTCAAAACCTGCCGCTACAGCCATCAGCTCCTCACAAAATACCTCCCCCTGCTAGAAGTCTTGCTGCTCAGCTTCCAAGGCGAATGCGAACACCGAGACGGCGATGTTAGACATTCCCCTTCACCAAAATGCTAGATTAAATCTTGTGAGACTATTTCCTTCTTGGAAGAGTGGAAAATCTCTGCTTTGTGCACTTAGGGAAACCTGTGCCAGATGAGGAAGGTTATAGGTCCTTGCTCCACTTCATCAGGAACTGACATAAGACTGACCGAACTTATTTCTGATGCCCCTCTGCAAGTCAGACTTCTAGAAATTAGTTTAATTTGCTCTGGCTATTATAATAAAAAAATAAAAAAAATAAATAAGCAAAGGGAGGCTGTGTAAAGGCAAGGAAATGTTTACCTGTTAAGTTATCTGAGACAATTCAGACTAGATAGGTATTTTTATTCAAGCGCCAATTAAAGTGACTTTTTGAATATAATATTACTAGAAATGGTCAGTTGAATGTTTAAAAAACACCTGATAAGAAGAAAATTGGACTGAAAATTAACAGGCAAATTCATCCCCAATACTACTGTTTAGTGAGAGGATGAGTTTCACCCACAATATGTAGGTTGACATATTGCATCTAAAGACCAGTTATTTATAAGTGGAGGGAATTGTCTTTAATTAAAAATTCTCTGTTTTATAAAACAAGATTTGTCACTTTTTACAATATGCATAGTCCTCTAGGTACCAAGAGAATCAGAAATCTCCCGATCACACACACAGTGGTTTCCAATCTTATTTCACCAGAACCAAGTTAGCAATATGAAAGTGACTCTTATCCATCTTAGTGGCTTTAAACAGGTAGCCATCACCATTCTATCTAGGGTGACCAGACGTCCAGTTTTTATAGGGACAGTCCCGATTTTTGGGTCTTTTTCTTACATAGGCTCCTATTACCCCCCACCCATCCCAATTCTTCTATCTAAGGAGTAAAATAGAGTTTCAAGAGTTCACTGAGTTTTTGGCTTTTTCGTTTCTCTTTGGCAAAAGGTGTTTGGCGTATGTTGTTGTTGTTGGGCTGATTTGCTTATTTCAGGTGTTTAACTTATTTTTCTTGGGGTGGGGGGAGGAGGAGGTAGAGTTTAGGTAGACGTTGCCAGTGTTGAGTGTCATTCTTTCTATGGCGGAAAAGCTTTTTCAAATAGGAATGTTGTGCAGTTTCCTACTGATAGTTGGCCTCTGAATTTTCCTAGTCTCCTTGGAAAGCTCGCTCCATACCCTTAACCGAGAATGTTTTGTCCCCAATTCCCATGTGCTTTGTGATCTGTCTTGTCTCAGAGGAGCCCAACTGCTGATGCAGTTCATAGATCAAAATTCAGTTTAATGTAGATGGGACTTGATCCATTAAATGTTTTAAAAATGAGAACCTAGAACTTAAATTGCCATGTGAAGTCAACTGGGAGCCAGTGAAGCATGGGTTTGATGTCCTCACAGTGGCCTAGAGGACCCTGCTAAGATCTGTTCCCCCTTGTGCTAGCTTACTATATGCATGTAGTGCCTATGAGCAGCTGTCCAAGAAAGTATCAGAGAGGTAGCCGTGTTAGTCAGGATCTGTAAAAAGCGACAAAGAGTCCTGTGGCACCTTATAGACTAACAGACATATTGGAGCATATATATTACTGGATTTCTGATTCAGAAGCCATTTCTCACACTCCAGATTCCCTCAAGCCCACCTTTGCCTGGGGTCTTGGCATTTTATCTTCTGCTTGGACAGGGGAAGAAACGTCTTCTGCACTACTGTTGAAGCACAGAGGGTCGCTTTGGTTCTTCATATTACACTGCCTCCCACCCACAGTGCCCTGGGTCACGGTCACTCCCTTTTAGGGGTTGCAGTGGTCTCCTCTTGTTTGACTGGAAGGTAAGCTCCGTCAACAGACATATTGCTTATTAGCTTGGATCACAGAAGGTGCTGGAAGACTAGCAACACCTCCCTTATGAACGAACATGATGTTTTCACAATCCGCAAAGCTCTGCCTATCCAGCTGCCGGAGAGCAGCACAATGAGATGTGGCTCTGTTATTCCAGCTGTGTACCATCTCTTTGCGAGGAGGGTGAAAAAGTGATGCAGTGCCATCTCGTGAAATAAAATTCAGATCAAATGAGACAAGATGATGTTTTCTTAAACTAAGTCTGCTTTCAGATTATTCATATTCAATATATTATTCATACGTGGGGCTGAGGAATTGAAAGCCAAGAAATTTTATTGAGCGAGAACATTGGATTCAAATGTCATCCCAACACGCAATTTGAAGCAATGTGCAGATTAAAATAATCATCCAGTAAAGAAACCACACACTTAACTCTTCAGATAAATACTAACCAATTTTATTTTATAAATACAGATGCAGAGATTTTTTGCAATTACCAATGGAACTTTAACATGCCATTTATTATGGGATATTTTATTTTGTTTTAGTTATTTAAAGTACCTGGCTAGGCAAGGATAAGCCAACACACTTATGCTTGCTATAAAAATAGAGCTGGACACAAATCTTCCAAAACTAATATTCTGAGAAATCTTAGGAATTTCTAGTGGGGGAAGAAAATGCAATGAAACATTTTCACTTGAAAACGCTTGCAGACTTAACAGTGTGTCCGCTGTGCAGAAACTAAAAGGCTTTTGGCAACTAAAATGCAGAGTGATATATCATCCGAATTTACAGTTTACCTCCACTCCTCCGACCCCAAGATTTTTTTTAATTCCGTAATTTACAAGGCAAACTGTAAAAAAGCCACGAGGTGGTGGCTTGTGCAATATTTTTGCCTTATAATGGCAAAAATAAATTTGTCAATGCTTTGATAAGCCCCAAGACACTGTTTTAGGTAGAACATTATAAAAACTTGGTGGCAATTTAAGGTGTAGGTGTGCTGAAAGGATTCATTATTGAAGAAAGTGGGTAAAGCAAACTTGTGCAACAAACATGCAGACTCAAGAATAGCTGTACTGTGACATACGCATTATAATTACAGGGGTCAACAGTGGTTCATTAGAAGAGTTTTTATAAACTCCAGAAACACTGGGTTAAAGAGCAACACAACACAACATATGGGAAGACAACTATTGGGCTTCATTTGGTTGTGTGGAACCTGAGATAATCAATTTGAAAATAATGCAAAAAGTATTTAAAGTCACATTGATGTTCTATGAACCCCATTTAATACATTGTCCAATTGCTTTGAGTCAAATGGTGCTTGTGTAAGGGACATAATTTTACAACTCTTCTTTGGGTAGATTTAGAGACACCACAGCACAGACTACATTGTACTCCCAAATATAATGACTTCCTCATGTATGTACTGTATGTATCAGTAGAAGTGCTCATATATAAAAAATAAAAATCAAATTCCACCCTCAAATGTGCATGAGTGACTCCTATTGCCATTAGTGCTCAGACAGGAGGTTGTAGTGGTTCTGCTATCTCTCTCTCTGCGAGCAGAAAAGAGGAAGAAGGTAAGATGAAGTCTTAGCACGAAGCATCCCACCACTTTGTTCTCATCTGAAGTACAGAGAGACTTCAATGGGAATTCTGTGCATTCAAATTTGGCTCTCATTATGCTATCCATAGGGTTTAGTAAAAAAAATATTTTGTAAGTTTTCCCCACGCATAGTAATAGTGCTTTAAAACAGCTGTTAGTTACCCTATGGAAATACACACAATTTTTTTGGAATGCAAAGGAATTTTTCATGATGTTAGAACTGAAGCACCATTTTCTAGGGCCAATGGGACCCAATTCCACAAGGTACTTAAAGCATGTGCTCAACTTTAGGCATTTGGGCAGTCCCACTGAGTTAATGGAATATGTTCATGCTTGACGTTAGACACGTGCTTAATACCTTGGCCTTAATTTCTGAATGCCTGTTTTTAATGTTTCTTGCAATATCCTAAAAATAGATGAAATGCTGTAGAAAGGCTAGGTTAACTAATGCAGTTATAAATAAGCTTTTGAAACTTTTAATGAAAATATAAATAGGATTTCAATATACTCATTAAGGTATTACATAGAAAATGCAGCTACTAGACTGCAACTATGTATATATTGTATCTCACACTCAACGTGTTGGTTTGTCAACCTACAATGTTTAGATTACACATATCCACAGTTTAAATTAATTTAGGTTTACCTTATGGTGAAGTTAGAAAGTAACAGACTCGCTTATTGGTTCAAGAGAAAGGTTAAAGTGGGAAAGTAAAATCAGGCATGATGAAGTAAATTAAACTTTTATTCTGCTATATATATATTGATATTTGAGAGCTCACAACTGAGCCCAAATTCTTGGGTATACAATATAGAAAGCCAGAGCAATGAAATCCGAACTCAGACAAATACCAGGAAATCACAAGCAGGCTGCAAAATCTGTTTTTCCATTAGTGCAGTTGTAAACACATGTGCCAGTGGTAAACTACCTATCTACAATCAAACTGCATAACAGGCCCAATGTACTGATTGCACAGAGTCTGGATTACTTGAGAGTGTCCATGAAATCCATCACAGCACCTTGAGGTCTGAAAGCAAGACATCTCATCAAACAAATGATAGGTGGAACCTGCTAATATAATGCATTTTTTAGGCTTTTGCCTCTGGTAAAATAGTTCTATTTTAATCCTAACCCGGGAGTGGGGCAATTTTCATTGGTTAGATTAACATGACTGTTGAAGAATAGTAAAGTTATTTAGCCCTCACGGTTTCCACCTGGAAACTTTGCCTGCTGGTAGTAGCAGTGAGTGTCGGAGGGGATGGAATTGGTGTGGGTCTCTCATTTAGATGCTTATAAAAAGATGCATGTTTCTCTGGTACGTTTACACCAGGCTTTAAAGAACAGAAAACCCATCAGTGCAATCTTAAAGTGTTAAGGATTACAAAATTCAACAGAATAAGACGCTGTTCAAAAGTAGCAAGTTCATGGTATTTCTGTAACACTGACTACATTGCTCAAGAGAAACTGTATATTGGAGAAGGTAAAAATATAATGACTGCTGGTCTTACCATAGATATACTTTTAAATTAACCTTTTCCCCTCAAAAGATGAAAATAAAATATAACTAAATAATAACGAAAGCAGACAAAGATTCATACAAGGGCCTGATTGGCACTAAAATCTCTTTCAAAGAAAGTATTTAGAATGGACTCTGGTACCTGAAAAACAGCTTATAAATACCAGACAAAGAAAGGACTGGAAGCAGAGTCAAAGTTTACCTGGACAGTGAATATACCATGATCCTTTGTTATCACTCTCCGTTACAAAATTCATTTTCCAACACCAAAGGAACAGCTTTAATCATTTTTCCATAATTAACCCAAAGGATTAGAAGTGCAACTTTATCTTCATTTCAGATTGCTGATATCACCGTGGTACCGTCCACTACCGAATTCCTGTTGAAGCTTACTTGTCCGAACTTTTGCGCGGTCTGCGAAAGCTGGACATGTTTTCGTTCAGTGCATAGATCCTTCGGGAGAACTCCTCAAACTCCCCTAGAACTTGATCATCACATTCCACTGCTACAGCATGATCCACCGGGATGCAGTTAAAGGCTTCTAGCTGATCTCCGGTGCTGAATCCTGTTGCTTCCATCCCAATTATTTCCTCTGCTTGCTCGACGGTGCAACAAAGGTCAGTGCTGAGGGGAGGATAGAACTCGCATGGCTGCTCACTGCTTGCACTGCCAGTGCATTCACTAGGCAGAAATGTTCCATTTATTGCACTAGTACGTCCCAGGAAAGACTCCTGCGGGTCTTGGACATTATTCAGACTCCCATTTTCTGCATTTAAACTGTCACACAAATCCTCTCCTTTTTTGTTGGTTTCTTTTGGGAAGTCCATGGAGGTATCTAAGGATGAGGTTAGCGATCCAGATTTTTTATCCGACTCTTCTACCGGGGCTGCAATGGCAACAGGCTGTGCTAATGCAGAGTTATAACTAGGAGGGGGGGTTTTGTACTGTAGTCTTTCATTCTCTGAGCTGGCCCGTTCCCGGTGTCCCTTATCTGGGGAAGGAGGCCCAGTAGATAAGCCAACATCCAAGCCCCCGAAGGTAGAACTTTGTCTCTTTGGAACTGGAATTGCACTAGAAATATGATGCCGATCACTATAAAAAAAAAGATAAGAATGACAAAATCATCATCAATGTGTGATCACAGCACAAAAGGTTATAGCCAGAAGAGCATCAGTTCAGGACTATGACAAACTAATTACTACTGAGCTCGGACAACCTATTACTTGAGGACTCCCAGAGCAAAACCAGCAAGTTTGGTCCTCGAGTGCTGGCACCCAAAATGTATCACTTAACGCTGTACACTGGAGAAGCCATCCCAAGTTATAACTTCACTGACAAAACTAAAAGCTCAGCTGGGGTATATGTAGAAAACTTCCACTGTCAAAGTCAACCAACCAAGAAACTATCATGTTACATTGATTCATACAATTACCTTAACGTAAAGTTTTCATTGTCATCATGAAGTCCTCCAATAAGCAATCACCGCAGTTGCAAGCACTAATTCAAGTAGAAGCTCCCAAAAGGATGGCCTATTGCGAGATTTCAGGAGGCATTGCACAGGATCTTGACGGTTATAAAATTAACCTGTGCTAGCAGTATAAGGGCTTGTAAACGCTACAGAGAAACTATGGCCATCAGAACTCTAAGTAATGTTGTTGCTAGCAAAAAGCCAGCATCAGTTCCTGACCAGCAAAGACAGAAATGAGTACCAGTGAGCCAGACTATGGATTAAAATCAGTTTACATGTTACTCTACTGCACAGTAAGTTTTTGAAAAGTGATTTGTAAAATGCTTCAATTATCTGTATTTATTTTTTACGTGAAATGAACACCAGCAACACAGCCTTCACAAGCAAATTTATGATAGCAATAAACAAATATGGCGGTGGTTAATGGTGGGAATGCTGCCCATGAGGAAACTGAAGTCAGCAACTCAGTTCATATTTGTTGGCAAAGAGCCATTATTTGGTAAACTGTTTGATTACTAAAGCTCTTGGTATATAGAGAACACATTTCACTTCCAGGTAACCAATTCCAATACAGCCATTACCAATCCCCTGAACAACTCAATCCCCTAACATTGTTGGCACATGTGGCCTCCAAAAAATCAGTCAAGTTTGAACAATACTCTCCTTTCCATTCAAGGACTGATGCGCTTTGTTATTTCCATGCTTACTGTGGAGAGTACACAGCACTGTTCACTCAAACTCAAGTTGCTTTACAAAGAAAAGTAAGAATTCCAGCCTGGAGAAAATGTGGCATGGAGAGAGAAATTTCTTGTCCAAAGCCATAGAGGGTCATGACAGAGCTGGGAACAAAACCCATGTTTCCCAGTTCCCAGGCCAGTGCCTTTTCTTCTGGACCTCAATGCTGCTTCGGGCCTCCCTTACTGCAAGCTTTTTTGAACACACCTTTCAGTAAGTTTCCATTTATAAATTGTTTACAAACAGTTAATAAATGATTAATAGATGTTATACACATCTTACAGAGTAGCATGTGTTCTAGAGGGGTTCAGCACACCAGGGGATGGCATTATAGATGATCATAAGCAAACCCTACTGACCTGTTGGACTCCAGCGATTAGCTATTCGTTAAAACAGCAACAGTGGCAGTACCATTGCTAATGAAGTTAATCTGAGGTGTGATTATTGCTAGTTGAACCATTTAACAGCCCTTTACATTATCGATTTGTAAATGGAACCTTCATACAAAGTGCAACCCTTTTTTTAAAAAAACGGTGTGGCGAAGACTGCAATCAGGCTGTATACTTTAGTCAAGTGTACAAGGAGTAGTCTGTTCCACTTTTTTTCCCCTTACTCCTTTTAGCTTTGGATTCAGTAAACAACCACCAAATACTCAGCAGTAAGTAGAAGATATTAGGTTCTTCAAATCCTAATAAAAAGTATTCCTTTCCTTCATTTCCTCTGGGTTTGAAGAGCCTTCCCTGTGAGATGTGAGCCTTAGTCTGAGAAACAAAGAAACAGAGGGGAAGAACTGACTGCTGTGTTTTCAGGAGGTTTCACGCCACCCATTTAAAAAATATAGTCAAATAGTTTTTATATAAAGCATTTTGCTCTGCACGAAGCTATAACATGTTTTATGGCTAAGTTACATATCTTAGAGATTTACTCTGAGCCCTGAGGGTTTATGAAGCCTCACAAGGCCAGACCACATTTCTTAAAGCATTCCTTGGCAAACTGTTTTGAGCCAAAGGAAAGGGGCATGCCATTTTGAAGTTGTTTATGTGAAGTAATATTCTCATCTCATAAATAAATAGCTATAAAAGACAGTCAGATCTGACTGCTCATTCATTGTTTAACTGCAAGGATCTGTCTGGTCATTTAAGCAATAGCAGCTACTTTTTAGTATAAAATGACTGCTTACGCATTGATAAATGAGACAATAGTGTCTTCTGCCTGTTTCTAGACATACTAGATAACTACATGGTAGAACAAATTATTTCCTTCATGCATCTGGTGAATGGTCCCTTCTTAATAAGAAGTTGCATCCTTTGCCCAACAGATCTAGTAGCACACACAACTTGACCTGAGTGGGGGGAGCTGGAACTCTGAATGTTGGCTGCCCAGTGGGGGGCTGAGCAGGAAAGAGCCAATGCCCCACCTGAAGTGGGCAGAGCACAGGGGAATAGACTTTCCTAGTCTGCTGCCCCTGCCATGGGAGTTGCTGGAAGAGGCCCATCTGCCTGTTGGGAGGAAGAGGTAGACAGAGCCTGGCCTTCTCGCATCAGTCTTGATGGTGAACAAGAAAGCTTCACAATTGCAGCACCATTTGCCTAGTGAAGTAGGAATTTGGGCATAGCTACACTTGTGGCACTTTGTCATCTAGTTGCCCTACGAGGAGCCTACGGCATTTGTCTTCAGCAGAGTCAGAAGTTGAACAGAAGAAAATGCAGGAGCCAGTCTGTACAGGGAACTCACCCAGCTGCGTGGGGAGAAGAGACATGGAAGGCAGTGATTTGTCACTCAGTCTAACAGTTCAAACTGCAGAAAGAAACTCACTAGTCCAGACGATCAAAAGCATCGGGGCAGGACCAAAAATATGTGCACCATTTTTTTTAAACAGCCCAAGAGTTTGCCATGTGACTCCCTGCACATGGTTTATAATCTCACTTCACAAAGGGGCAAAAAATCCCAGGAACAATGTTCCAAAATGACTTTGTGGAGTCTGGATGAAGACAGAGTGACCATTGTGTAGAATGGGCTTTTCAGGGCTTGAACGATTTGATAAGTCTGCCGTCTCCATCACTAAATATAGACACAATCTATTTTAAATGGTGATGATTTAAAAAACCATGCCAGAGGAGGGGGGGGGGAAATCATTCACATGCAGCCCAGCACTAATCCTCTTTCAACCTCAAGCGCAAATCTTATTCCCTTCTCTCCACAAAAAGGTAGGCCACTCCATGAATTGATTCCAACATTAAATTTCTTCTGTAAAATTCAAAGATGAAATCATTCTCCTTGGGTTCTATAACAACGTCAGGGGTCAATAGTCAAACAAGAATCTCTTCCTGCTAGTTGGAACCCCAGGAGAACCACATTGTCCAAAGAAGGGGGAAAAAATACTGCTTCAGACCAAAAAGAGCTAGACCAGCAACTGTGGAACTAAGCCAAAATATTCAAACAAAATAAGGCATGCCTCTTACAGCAGAAGGAAAAAACACTGCAAGATAGGACATCTATTTTAGAAAATTTGTTCGTGCTAGGACACAATGATGGCAGCTGCATAAACAGACATGCCACATTAGTGAATAAAGGGTCAGAAACAAATTTAATAAAACCAGAGGAAGTTTTTTGGGTTTGTTCTTTTTTAAACCATGGAACACATTTATAAGACAAGACTTTTTAACTGACATGTGATAAAAAAGGTTGTTCATTGGCAAAAATAAGGAACTTCCTTTCCTTGCAAATAGGTCAAGTGTGAAGATAGAAATGTACACTAAATGATCTTAACAGTCTAATGAAGCAGCAATGCAAAATTAATTTCTAATGATTACAAAGTTACTTCTCATTTCTTTAGCATTTGAGTATTCACAGGCTGCTGTAGCTTCTCCAGGTCTACAGGAAAGTCATGTCTGGCCATATTTCTTTAACAGTAAACAGAAGAACTAATGCACTGTATTGGAACACTTTTACTATGCTCAAAGTTATGGGAGGGGCTACAGTACATAAAATGACACAGTCCCTCCTCCTCAACAGCTTACAATTTAAGACCCTGATCCTGCAATCAGAGTAATCAAGGCAGAATCTTAAGCCACTCCGCTGAAGCCAATGGGAATCTACCCATATGAATCTGATTGTAGGAGCAGGTCTAACTTCAGATATGACAAAAATCAGAGCTGGGAAGTTGGGAGAGGGGTTACAGAGAGAATTGCTAAGTTATTTGGCATTTGCTACTGTTCACCACACTAAAACATAGTTAGTGTAAATAAAATAGATCTTACATTTAGAAGAGTTTACAGATATTAAATTGCTCTAAGCAGGAAATCAACTTGATCATTCTGCTGCAGGGCATTCATCCCATCTGGAGTCAGCAGAACAATGAAAAAAGGGCTAAGTGTATTGCTGTTCTAGGAACATGATGTGCATCAAGGAGGGTGGTGGGAGAAGGATCAATGAACTGTATCCACAAAATGATGGTCAGAGTGGAGACTGGGGGAAAACAGTATAATAAACTGCAGCCACAAGCCAGGTGTTTCAATTGCGAGCTCCTTGAGGTAGGGCTGTGTTCTTAAACTTCTGGTTCAATAATTAAAATAAAGGTACTATACTTCCCTATTCTGCACTGGATTCAGACTGGCCATAAGCTAAATGAAATATACAAACTTAGGGAATATACAGGAGCAAATAGCTAAATAAAACAAATAGTACAATTAAGGGCCGCATAATCCACAAGTAGAATAATTAAAATTACAAAAAAGTGTTAGAAAAAATACCATGCGAGTATTCTCACTGCAACAAATTTAGGATAAATTCAGCCCTGGTGTAATTCTACTGAAGTCAGGGATTAATTTGCCCCCTTTTTTTAATAAAGGCCCATCAGAGCTCATGTACTTATATTTTCCTTCGGCTTCAGTTTCCTATTATATTACCCAAGTCACACCAATGGCTTAGCATTTTTTTTTTTTTAAACTTTGCAATGGTTAGAACTCATGTTTGATTAAGGGTATTTTATAGTATTCTACAATCACAACCTAAGAGAAAGCACAAGAACTTGAAGGTTGATTCTTTTCTACAACCTTAAAGATGTATTGGCATCTAGAGATGAGTATATACAAGTTACTGCCTACAAAATCAGTACAAATGAAGTGTGATACTGAGGGATTGTACAGCATATGCCGTCCCTTAACTGGATGGTGTGACTTATGGTCTTCCATTCTAAGCCTTTAAATATTTCCCCATGGATGGCAAATGATATCTGACTAGATTGTGGATTTTAGAAAAACAGTGGGTTACTTCTCTTTGCAACTGATTAAGTAATGTTCTCAGTTAGCAAGCTAAAGCTAATTGGCAGAGGACTTTTTCAAAAGTTACTTCAGAAGATGTGAAATTAGTTTGTCTAGCAACTATGGAGACTGACGTCTATCTACCCAATTGGTGGCAGTGCAAGACTTCTCAGGCTACCCTACTAAGGTACAACCCTGATGAAAATTGTTTCTAAGGTCGAGTTAGTTCAGCTTCCAATCCCAATTACTTGGCTCATCTTCTGAGACTGTAAACAGATGTGGACCCCGGTCCACTAGGAATGGTCTGAGACCAGAGAAGTATATGAAATGATCTGGTAAATTGCCATCAGACCATTACGATTTTCAGTCATCAGCTTGGACCAGACTGGAGTCAGTGACCTTTGGGGCAAAATGTAATGCTATTATGAAGTGGAATTTATAAATAAAAATTGGGAAAACTGACACACATTTACTGAGCATTATAGATAAGCATATTACATCAGTGACAGAATCTGAATGTTCCAATTGTGTTGGGATTTCAAAAAGCCAAATAATAATGAGCCTTTAAGTCTTACAACATACATAAAGTTACTTCACTAGCAGCCCAAAATAAAGCAGTTATCTGGGGCACCACTACTGTTTCCCTTAAAGTCTGTTTAGAGTTCTCTCTCTTCACTGATTGCTGGTAATACCTTTTGACACTCTCAGAAGCACCTATTGTGCAAGAGACCGGAATTCTGCAGCACAGCAACCTGGGAGTTCAGAGAGATTTTTTAAAAATCTATCTACAATATTTCAAAGTATTTTTTTCCAGTCAAGAGATGTGAATTGTGATCTGTTTGCAGCTTTATTTTAAAAAAAGTTCTTTCAATCAGATTCACTTGTGATTATTTATTCTGTCTGTAGCAGGCTCTGAAATGATAATGTATTATAAAAGACAGAATACAATTCATAGTCTCAAGTATGTATCTTTCCCTCCCTACAAAATGTTTCCTCTGAGGAACATTACTAGATCACAGCTGGTCAAAATACTAAATCTTGATTAGCTGGCCAGAAGCCAAAATCCACAGCTATGCTCTATGGTATGAGAATACTTTAAAAAATAACTTAAACACCATTTGATTTTTTTTTTGTTGAAAACTATGACTTCATGGTAATAAGAACGCTAACTGAAGGTGTTTAAGTTGGTTTATAGCCATTTGAAATGTTTGAAACTCCAGGCACAGCTCTAAGCCAATATCATGTCAACTGTGCGAAAAAGCAATAATAGTTTCTCACCTTCTTAAAGATTACTGCTTAAATAATGCACAATAATGACAGGGCTGCAAAAGGTGCCAAAAGAAGGCTGCCAATATGAAGTTAAGGTGAAATTGTGTCTTTTTTGGCAGCTAAGAAATTCTGACCATTTTTTTTAAACTTCATAAATTAAGCTACCAAAGTTTTCTAAACTCAGTAACTTCAGCTTTACTTTTCTCCTTGAATCAGGCAGTATGGGGGGAAAAAAAGCAATCTTTAAGAAGAAATGGTTACTAATTGGTTCTGTAACTGCCGTTCTTTGAGATGTGTTGCAGACATCCATTCCACTTCAGGCGTGGAAGTGCCCCAGGCACAGTTGTTAGAGATTTTTCCTGCAACGGTACCTATTGGGATGGTGCATGAGTCTTCTGCTGCATTGTGCTGCTACGTGACAGTATAAAGGGCGGAGCTACCCTGTTTCCCCGAAAATAAGACATCCTCCGAAAATAAGGCCTACTTACAGTTTTGCCTCTCGTTGTAATATAAGGCATCCCCCCGATAATAAGACCTCCCCGATAATAAGGCATCCACCGATGTGTACCGTATTCTTCTTCATTGAAAAATAAGACATCCCCTGAAAATAAGACCTAGCGCATCTTTGGGAGCAAAAATTAATATAAGACACTGTCTTATTTTCGGGGAAACAGGGTACCACCTCTTCAGTTCCTTCTCACCAGACTCCGATAAAGAGGCAAAGGAGAATGGGTTTTGAAATGGACGTGTGCAACATACCTGGAAGAACAAGCGTTATGGAACAGATTAGTAACAGTCTTCAAGTGATTGCACATGTCCATTCCACTTCAGGGGACTCGCACTTAGACTCCAATTCCACCTGAAGATCGAGCTACCTAAATAAAGATTGAAGGACCAGAGGTCCTCCGTGGCGTCATCTCTAGACTGTTGAGAGATGACAATGTGAGGCCAAGGTATGCACTGAGGACCAACTTGCTACTTTTCAAATGTCCAGAATGGGTACTTGGGCCAGAAAGGCTGTAGAGGCTGCATGTACCCTCGTTGAATGTGCTAAGACACTGTTCGGAGGGGGATAGAGAATAAGACAGAATATATTATTGCCTTTATATAAATCAATGGTACGCCCACATCTCGAAAACTGCGTACAGATGTGGTCTCATCTCAAAAAAGATATACTGGCACTAGAAAAGGGCAACTAAAATGATTAGGGGTTTGGAACGGGTCCCATATGAGGAGAGATTAAAGAGGCTAGGACTCTTCAGCTTGGAAAAGAGGAGACTAAGGGGGGATATGATAGAGGTATATAAAATCATGAGTGATGTGGAGAAAGTGGATAAGGAAAAGTTATTTACTTATTCCCATAATACAAGAACTAGGGGTCACCAAATGAAATTAATAGGCAGCAGGTTTAAAACAAATACAAGGAAGTTCTTCTTCACGCAGCACATAGTCAACTTGTGGAACTCCTTACCTGAGGAGGTTGTGAAGGCTAGGACTATAACAGCGTTTAAAAGAGAACTGGATAAATCCATTAATGGCTATTAGCCAGGATGGGTAAGGAATGGTGTCCCTAGCCTCTGTTTGTCAGAGGGTGGAGATGGATTGCAGGAGAGAGATCACTTGATCACTGCCTGTTAGGTCCACTCCCTCTGGGGCATCCGGCATCGGCCACTGTCGGTAGACAGGATACTGGGGCTAGATGGACCTTTGGTCTGACCCGGTACGGCCGTTCTCATGAATATGACTGCAGGGCCCTCAACATCAGCAAAAACTATGCTTTAAAATGAGCTGCTTTTCTGAAAGCCAATGAAGCTCCAAGACCAAACAAATTGCAAAACAGGGAAGGAAACAAAAATATTTAAGAGAACTGCAAGTGGGACAGGATAATTAACAATTTAGCCTCAATCTTGCACCTTAAGAAAGAGAGCCAACATCCAGCTTTTATATCAGAAAGGCAAGTCTTGCCACTCAGAGCCATGAAAGAGCGCACAGGAACTGACAAATCTGTCTTGATGTTGTCTGCACATAGCACAAGAAATATTTTGCAGGGGAAATATTTAAACACAGCAGAATATAGGTGTCAGAGATGCTGAGGAGTAACAAGAGAGTTTGGAGACGTGAGTTTGAAGCAATAAATGAACCATGCTGAGATGTGAAAACATGTATGTGTCATAGAATTGTAGGACTAAAAGAGACCACGAGAAGTAATCTAGTCCAATCCCCTCTACTCATGATAGGACACTATTATCTAGACCATCCCTAGCAGGTGTATGTCTAACCCGCTCTTAAAAATCTCTAATGATGGAGATTCCACAACCTCCCTAGGCAATTTATTCCAATGCTTAAGTACCTTGACTGTTAGGAAGTTTTTCCTAATATCCTACCTAAATTGCCTTTGCTGCAATTTGAACCCAATTGCTTCTTGTCCTATTCTCAGAAGCTAAGGAGAACAATTTTTTTAAATGTAATAATAAATAATAATAATAATAAATAATAATAATGTACTTGAAAACTGTTATGTCCCCCCTCTCTTCTTTCTGCAGAATAAGCAAACCCAATGTTTTCAATGTCCCTCATAGGTCATGTTTTCTAGACCTTTAATCATTTTTGCTGTTCTTCTCTGGACATTCTTCAATTTGTCCACAACTTTCCTGAAATGTGGAGCCCAGAACTGGACACAATACTCCAGTTGAGGCCGTATCAGCGCGGAGTAGAGAACTACTTCTCATGTCTTGCTTACAACACTCCTGTTAATTCATCCAGAAGGCTGTTTGCTTTTTTTGAAGCAATGTTACACTGCTGACTCATATTTAGCTTGTGATTCACTATGACCCCCAGATCCCCTTCTGCGGTACTCTTTCCTAGTCAGTCATTGCCCATTTTTTGTGCGTGCAATGGATTGTTCCTTCCTAAGTGGAGTACTTTGCATTTGTCCTTATTGAATTTCATCCTATTTCCTTCAAACCATTTCTCCAGTTTGTCCACATCATTTTGAATTTTAATCCTGTCCTCCAAAGCACTTGCAACCCCTCCCAGCTTGGTATCATTTTAAGAAACCAAAACAATACAAATCTCACCAGGCAGAGAGATCTAGCAGTAACACAACAGGAAAATTAAACCTTGATGCAAAGACATCTGTAATAGAGCCAAAGGGAGTGTCAGTGCTCTGAGCTGAAGAATGGATTCTGTGAAACAGCGTGTGATGTAGTGCCGGCCCGGTATTGGCCCTGAGAGGGTTAAAACCAGCCTGGGGAGGCTCAGCAGCAGGCAGCCAAAGGAATGGCTGCCGGGGAAACAGTCAATTAGGGCAGAGTATGGACCAGCCAATCAGGGCCCAGCTGGCCCATATAAAAGGAAGCCGCAGACCAGAGAGAGTTAGTCTGCTGCAGGAAGCCCTAGGGAGATGACTGGCTTCCTAGAGAGACCAGCACTTGGGGAAGAGCAGGTGCTAGCAGGGACGGGGAGCTAGGGAGAGCTCCTGACCGGCTGCCAGGACTTACAGGCTCGAGGCCCTGGGAAGAGAACAAAGGACCTGGAGCCAGAAGCAGGTGCAGAAGGAACTGAGGCTGCGGGGAAGTGGCCCAGGGAATAGAGACAGTGAGCTGGAAGGAAAAGGCAGCAGGAAGCTGCTGTTTGCAGGGTCCCTGGGCTGGGGCCCGGAGTAGTGGACAGGCCTGACCTCCCCCACTAGCTGCTGAAGGAGCCGCCTGGCTGTGGACTGCCAAGCCACTGCGAGGAGTGGCTGGACTCTTGTTGAAGGAGTCCTCCGGAAGGGGGGCAAACTGGATGGTGACACGGCCGGAGGGCTGTGCCACAGAGCAGATGCCGAGAGAAAGGAACTGTAACGGGTCTGCAGGCGGAGGTGAGGACGGGAGAGCCACCACCACCCGAGGGCGCACCTGCTGGGACTGAGCTAATTCTCAAAACGCCCAGCAGGAGGTGCCAGTGTGATGAGTGACCCCGTGACACAGAGTATCAGAAAGGTACTTCAAGCAGGTACTCTCAATGAGTGATTGCCAAACTAATTTGGATACAAATCTGAAATGGGGAGGCTCTTCCACAACCTAGTTAATTTTTATTTATTTTTTTTAAAAAGGGACAGCAGGTTATTTTCAAATCCAAACTGAGCAACATCTTCATTTCCACAAGATAAATATCAATTATTTCAATACTGTAATTTAAACTATCCCAACATTTCTATGGCACCAAGGCGATTCAGTGAGGTTGGTAGTTGAGTACACCCTGCCAACACAGGAAGCATTAAGAATGTTCATATCATACCCATGACTAAAAGGAGCAGCAGGAAAGCCCATAAAATTAGGAGTGGATGTAACAAACTATCGGCAAAGTGGTTAAAGAAGCTCACAGAAAGGAAAGGGGTAGGGAGACAAGCAAACAGCATACAGTACCTGGATCTTAACAGGGAGGACCACGTTCAAGCCAAAAGGTGCAAATCTACTTTAGTGGTCATTTCAGGGTATGTCTACACTTAAAATGCTACAGCAGCACAGCTGCACTGCTGTAATACTTCACAGTAGACCCTCACTACAGTGACAGGACAAGTTTACCCATCACTGCAGTTAATCCACCTCCCCAAGAGGTGTCAGCTAGGTTGACAGAAGAATTCTTCTTTTGACCTAGTGAGGTCTACACTGGGGTTAGGTTGGCTTAACTGCGTCTCTCAGGGGGGTGGATTTTTTGCAATGTAAATTTTCAGTGTTGACCAGCCGTAAGGTTAATTTAACAAAAATGTATAAAATATGCAGGACTGCATCAAAATGTGGAAGACAGATGCTAACGGAAAGTAAGTGCTGAACATGGAATATTCATATGCCATAAAGTGACAGGAGAACTCAGTGTAATTTATGAATCAGATTAATCACAAAACATTATTCTACAGGTTAAGAAATTCTGAGGGTGAAGAGTGCCCAAAGAATGCAGACTTCTAGCAGCACTGGATGCCCAATAAAAATTCTATAAAAATATGGAAGTGGTCTACCCTGCTAAACTCATTCCACTGGTACAACTATCTTAATAAACTAAATGGAGTTTGCAGTATATGATTCACATACATCATAAATATGAATGTTAATTATTTAGACTGCAAGCTGTTTGGGGCAGGGACATCTTATGGGTTTGGACAGCACCCAGTACAACGGGGCCTTGATAAATGACTGTGGTTCCTAGGTATTACCTCAACACCACCACCATTTATACCCTAAATAGCTAGTCAGTGATTCATGTTAATTCGCATTCCCAGACTGTGCCGAACACAGTCTGTAGTTTTGCTGGGAAGCCATCACCACCAGCTTTTATTCTTCTATTGAATATAACAATATATAATGTGGACGTGTCTAGTGGTTAGATCATGATCTCTGAGCAGGGCAGGCCTCGGGGACAGACAATTACAGCACCTGCCCTGGTCGCCAACTTCCAGGGACACCAAAACATCATCCAGGGGATGCCAAATTGCTCAGCTGTCTTTGGTTAGTTTTCTTTTTCCCTTCGCTACCACTTTGCCTTTTTATTTATTTTTTGTGCTTGGTTGCTCCGTGGCAGGGGGCGGGGCAGCACTAAATGTGTTTTTCAGCAGGTTACCTTCTCCTCTGGGTTCTTCCACTAGCTCATCATGGACTTCTCGGGCTAGTTAACTTATCAGTGACTCAGGGATAATGTCTACCTCAGAAGGGTGAGGAAGTTTGATTGCTGTCTAAAGCAGTTTGACCTTCAGATGACAAGCATCATAAGTAATCACTACTTTGTCTACTTTTTAAATATATATGATTATATATGTAACACACACATCTACTTATAAAACCAATCAAAATGCAAAGACAAATAATTGAATTCCAAGAACATTTCAATTTAATTTTGTTTTATAAAGATCAAACTTGTTTTAAATTAGCAAGATTGGTGTAAGTATTCATTTAAGAACAGAACAATTCAATTTTGTTTTTTTCGCAGAGTACCCCTCAGGCTAGCAGCCCTAGTACTTGTTACTTTTTACATCACTACAGCACATCTACACTAAGTTTGCACAGGTGGTGCAACTAGCTCTAATCTGTGCACAAAAAAATCAGTGTAGACAAACCCCAAGGATCTCAACCTTGAAAGAGTAATTCATGACTGAAGTTCTCAATACAGAGTTGATGGCAATGGACTAAGAAAAGACGGTTACTCACCTTCTTGTAACTCTTGTTCTTCAAGATGTGTTTTTCACGTCCATTCCAATCAGGTGTGTGCGTGCTGCATGCATGATGGTCGGAAATTTTTTCCCATAGCAGCTCCCGTCGGGTTGGCCAGGGACCCCCATGGAGTGGCATCCTCACGGCACTCAATATACGACCCTGCCGACCCAACCCCACTTTGGTTCCTCTTTGCCGGCTACTCCGACAGAGGGGAAGGAGGGTGAGTACTGGAATGGACCTGAACAACACATCTCGAAGAACAGCAGTTACAAGAAGGTGAGTAACCGTCTTTTCTTAGAGTGATTGTTCACGGAGATTCCAATCAGGTGATTCCCAAGCTCTCCCACTGGGGTGGGGTCGAAGTTAAGGAATCACTGACCGGAGCACTGCTCTGCCAAGAGCTGCGTCATCTGAGTATGACAGGTGATGGCGGCAAACGCATGCACCGAGGACCAGGTTGCCACTCTGCAGATCTCCTGGATGGGCACCTGTGCCAGGAAAGCGATGGATGAGGTTTGAGCTCTTGTCGAGTGGGCTGTAATAGCCGGGACTGGGACCTTGGCGAGGTCATAACAGGTATGGATGCAGTCTGTAATCCAGGAAAAGATGTGTTGTGAAGAGACCAGAAGCCTTTTCATCTGGTCTGCCACCACTACAAACAGCTGGTTTGACTTCCTGAATGGCTTTGTGTGCTCAATGTATAATGCTAGCGCTCTCCGCACATGTAAGAGTGAAACCTCTGCTCCTGTGCATTGGCATGTGGCTTGGGATAGAAAACTGGTAGAAAAATGTCCTGGCTGAGTGGAATTGGGATACAACCTTGGGCAGGAAAGCTGGGTGTGGTCTGAGCTGTACCTTCTCCTGGTGGAAGATTGCATTGGGGGGAGGGGGGGGGGGTGTCGGATGTTAGTGCTTTTAACTCCGACACCCTCCTGGCCGATGTGATAGCAACCCGAAAGGCCACCTTCCACGAGAGATACAGAAGGGAACGTGTAGCCAGTGGCTCAAATAGGGCTCCCATTAGTCTAGCTAGGACCAGGTTGTGTACCTCAGGGGAACATCCAGCACCCCCATGTTCATCCTTGTAAAATGATTGTGTGGTACCCAATGCAAAGTTTGTCACGTCAGGTGTCTTCGGAAGGCTCATGATGCACTGAGCATTGTTGTTATAGTAGTGTTATAATAATATTATAGGTTATAATTTCATGTATGTAGTTATGAGGCTGAAAATGTAGCCTCGTGGCTTAAAATAATCCCAGGCAAAAACTCTCCAAGAGCAGAGAGGCAGTTCACACCTCATCAGGGCAGGTATGGGACAAACCCAGCCCAGCCTCACAGGAACAAAGGACGCTGGTTTAGACAGCAACAAAAGGATCTGTTAGACTCTCGAGTGAGTCACCCTCCTTCCTTTGGCCAGTTTGGGACTGCGATGAGGTAATACTCACCTGATTCTGGGGGGGGGCAAAACCAAGAGGGAGGAAAGAACATAATAAAAGGGAAAGACGTTTGCCATGCTCTCTCGCTCTTCCACCTACATCTACAGACACCGCCACCAAGCAACTGAAGTGCTGATCAAAAGGGAGAGCCTGGCTGAAGAGCAACCAGTCAGCCTGGGGTGAAACACACCTAAGTTTGTAAGGGCATTGAAAGTGTTAAGATCAGCTTAGAATGCGTTTTGCTTTTATTTCATTTGACCAAATCCAACTTGTTATGCTTTGACTTATGATCACTTAAAATCTATCTTTCATAGTTAATAAATCTGTTTGTTTATTCTACCTGAAGGAGTGTGTTTGGTTTGAAGCATGTCAGACTCCCCTTGGGATAACAAGTCTGGTACATATCAACTTCTTTGTTAAACTGACAAACTCATATAAGATTGCAGCATCCAGTGGGCATAACTGGACACTGCAAGATGGAGGTTCCTAGGGTTGTGTCTGGGACTGGAGATATTGGCTAGTGTCATTCGGTTGCACAATCCAAGCAGGTTACATGCCAGAGGCTATGTGTGAACAGCCCAGGAGTGGGGGTTCTCACAGCAG
Source organism: Chrysemys picta bellii (assembly GCF_011386835.1). Lineage (NCBI taxonomy): Eukaryota > Metazoa > Chordata > Testudines > Emydidae > Chrysemys > Chrysemys picta. The sequence goes on from NC_088791.1 coordinate 340,758,371, forward strand.
AGCAGGGTAAGGCTGGCTCCCAGAGTTAAGGACCGGAGTGACCTAGCAGATCACCACTCCAGATAACACCAGAGGGGAACGTCACACAATTTGAGGTCCCAAGTCGGTACTGGTGGGCAGGACTGTGGGTATGGCCGTTCCATGCCCTTAAGGAAAAGGCCCGCCATAGGGTTGGCAAAGACTGAACGCCCCAACTCTCCCGGGTGGAATGCAGAGATGGCTGCGAGGTGTACCCTGATGGATGATCCAGCCAGGCCTTGCCGCTTCAGCTGCAGTAGACAGTCTAGGATGAATGGTATAGATGCCTTAAGTAGGGATATGCAACTGCGATTGCACCAGCATGAGAACCTTTTCCATTTGGCCAGGTAGGTGGCGCTGATGGAAGGCTTCTTGTTCCCAAGTAGCATCTCCCTCACCAATTCTGTGCACTGGAGCTCCCTTGTGTTTAACCATGAAGCTTCCACACCGTGAGATGGAGGTCCGGGTGAAGCAGGCAGCCATGGTCCTGCGTAATCAGATCAGGGAGGAGTGGCAGTGCAATCAGGGTGCCCACTGACAGGTCCAGAAGTGTGGTGTACCAATGTTGGCATGGCCACACAGGAATCAGCAGAATTACCTCTGCCTTGTCCCTGCAGATCTTGAGGAGAACGTTGTGGACGAATGGTATCGGAGGGAAGGCATACAGTAGATGGTTCCCCCAGTGCATCGTGAACGCGTCCAAGAGAGATCCCAGATGGTGCTTTTGGCAGGAGCAAAATGTTGGACACTTCCTGTTGCTCCTGGTGGCAAATAGGTCTACCTGGGGAAACACCCACCTTTGGAAAATGGAATGCATGACATTCGTCCAGATGGAGCACTCGTGACTTCTTATGGGACACCAGGGATGTTGACCGGTGCCGGGGCGCCGCACTGTGCTGTGGTGCCGGGGATCTTCGGTACCGAGGGTCTCTAGCACCAGAGTACTTCCTCGGTACTGGTTCGTGGACTGACACCGGGGCACTCCGCACCGAGCTTGGGCCCGGGACATGGTGGTCAGGTGCCGCTGGACGGGGTGCGGGTTCCATTAATAGCTGCTTCAAATGGAAGTTGCGTTCCTTCCTAGTCCTGGGCTTGAAAGCCTTACAGATCTTACAGCGCTCTGACTGATGTGCCTCCCCAAGACACCTCAGGCATGAGTCGTGAGGGTCGCTATTGGGCACAGGCGTCTTGCATACACCACAAAATGTAAATCCTTGGGCTTGAGGCGTGCCCGGAGCCCAAGACGGGGTGAGGAGAAAACAACCCACTCACTATGACTACCTTAACTACTGAACAATAAACTAACTACAAAACAAAAAACTGTGTAGAACTAAGTAACAGCTAAGGGAACACTTGCAAGCAAGTGAAACACTTTTCCAATGCCGCCACAGATGGTAAGAAGGAACTGAAGGGGGTGGGTCGGGTCAGGTCAGAGGGGTCATATATTGAGTGCCAGGAGGGCGTCACTCCCAGGGGCTCCCTGGCCGACCCCACAGGAGCTGTTAAGGGGAAAGTTTCCCCACTGTGCATGCGGCGCGCGCACACCTGATTGGAATTGGCGTGAACAATCACTCGAAGAATTATTAATTTACAAATGGATTCGCTGAACTGATACGTTGCCTTAAAAGTGGCATTTTAAAAATGAACCTGATCCATGCTAAAATTCAATTCTTTTTTAGTTTGTGATTTTTCCCCCCCACTGGTCCTGGGCCTTCTTTCCATAGGAAACAACTGGAAAGAGCACTGAAGAGGAGTCATTGATGCCACATTATCAGAAAAACACTGCCATTAATGCAGGTCACTATTGCATCAGTTAACAGTTGTGTAATTTCAACCAAAAAATAAGACCCTTGAAAAATGATCCTATTAAAAGGCAAACTAAAATCAACATGAATACTGAAGAAGTTTACAAGAATAAGTTTGTGGTATAGATGAAAGTCTAAAATTCAGTAAGACTTGTCTACATGGTTAAAGAACAGCAAGTGAACAAGAAAAAGGAGAGGAAGCAGAAGTGCAAACAAATTGGTAACTAAGAAAACCAAGAAAGACTCTCTCAAACTGCTCCCAATCTCATGTTGAAAGTTGAGGGACACCTGGAAAAGTCTTGACAGTTACCCCATGTCTGTTGCATAGGGTATGTCTATCAAGTCAGCATATCACTTGATAGGCTGACCTATCGAGTGACTTGCCAGCAATAGCCTGCAAATCTCCATTTTAACAGCTGGTGTTGTATGTGTGCTTTATATCGAGAGCCGGATATTTTCCAAACACACACTGGGTATTTGCCCTCATGTGAATAAGTGCACAACAGCAAGTGCCTGACTTTGAAAATCTAGTCCATAATTTCTCCCTTGAGCTATGCTTCCTGAAAAGAACCATTTCCATTTATTTTATAAGGAAGTACTAAGAAGTATTGTTTAGAATCATTAGCCCTAAAAAAGAATGACTATGCATGCAAGTCTTAGAGGTGAGAAGGAAATGAGGCATAGATATTCACTGGGGTAATTTGATACCCCCAGAGAACCATGCCTAATATTCATATATGTTTTGAAATATCACCTAGCCAAAAAATGTATTTTGTCTTGCTAATGACCGTACATCACTCTAAGGAAATACCTGTCTGTGTAAAGACAATGTCCCTAAAGGATAATGAAGGCTTGCATCACTAGTACTTCAAAAGCCTACTATATATAAAAAGGGGGAAAATAGGATATCTAGTACTATGTTTATATGACTAAATTTACTCCTGTTTAATAATAGTCCCAAACACATTACCTCATCCCTGCTCAACCAAGATTGGAAATTTTGATCCTGTCTACACTGTTACTAAATTGATTCAAACCTTACAGAAATCATGCCAGACCCCTCTCTTTCCACAGATCTAGCGTGCCCAGTGGATGACAACCCTGGATCATATTAGCACTGACATAACAGATACATACTATATAAATAACCAAGATATGTTTTCCTCCTTTCTGTGACTTGTTAGGAGGTCAGAGCTAGCAAAGGGAGAAAGCTTTAGGCTGTGAGCCAATTTCACGGCTGATCTAACACTGCCGAAATCAGTTGAGTTACACCAGGGATTAATTTGGACCTGAGATGATAAAGTAGAATTTCAATATTCTGTAGATTTAGTGCCACTGTAGTTTAGTTTAGTGCCACTGTAGCAATGCTTTTGATTGTATTCATCTAGATGCTTATTCCCATTTATGTAGTTTATTATGACTTTTCTATTTCTGTATTTTTCTTCTCTATTGCCAAACATTCTCTTTCAACCTTAACTAAAATTACATTTGGAGACTAATATGGGTCCGTTACTGATTCATGTTTTCGGAGAATTAACAAAGTATAATACTCTGGTCAGTTAAGGGAGACAAAAAGAGGGTGGTAATGACCTAATCACTGGCCTGGAAGAGACGGATCTTTCTTTCCACAAAATGGCACATCAGGGCTGCCAGAGGGCCATTGTGCACAGAGAGAACCAATGACTTACAAGGTATCAGGGGCTGGTTTCTTTTTTTAAAAAAGGTTCTGGTTGCTATATTGCCTATTTTATTGTGGAAGGTTCCTGAAATGCAACTGAGATCAAAATATACCTTAAGGCTGAGAAATGAGAGAAAACTCTAAGCAAGTACCAAAATAGCCTCACCAGCTTTCAGACTCAAGCCTCTCCCCATTTGCTACAGGATTTTATTATTACCATCAAAAACTTTGCTCTATGGTACCACTCCATCCCCCACATTCCCATATTCCACGGGTAGTTTGACTCTTAACACAACATCTCTTTTTTTTTTTTTTTACACCAGTGTACACTGTGGACTGTACTGTTCTATACTTCCACTAGGGTTTTTACTATTATTCATTTGATGTGGAAGGTGCTCAGATACTACAGTGATGGGCAGCAACACAGATCTCCTGATACATCCGGGTTGTTAAAATCAAAAGAAAATTAATGTCTCAGTAAGCTGAACCACTTTACATCAAATGCAAAGAAAAAAGGATGCTTTTAAATAGCATTTGCTCTGAATGGTCTGTTTAGAGCCATGCAACAGACCCAGAAATGTGAAGCAGGTTATGACAATCACAGTGCTAATGGGTTAGTGCTCCTATGAAAACACTGGTTTCCTTTAGAAAGGACTGGAATGAAGAACTCATATATACTACTAGTCTTACTTTGCTGAAATGGAAACTTTCAGAGTAAGGTAACCTGTTGGGTTCACTGGAGCAGTAAAGGAGCCTGCATTTAATCAACTCAGAGCACCACCATGTGTCCCTATAGCAAAAGAAAAGTCAGCAAGGGTAAGAAGTGATTTATGAAAGTGACAATGCATGGAAAAACCTGCTTAATGTAAGAGGCTTGTATAACATATGTACTTTATACTCCCGATGCCTCTGTACGATCTTTAAATCTACCGAGAAAAGTAATTAAATTCATACAACATGGCTGACTGCTTAGCAACATGAACTACGTGGAGCACAATTCACCTGTTTTCCATGGACTGCACTGGCTTCTGATTTGCTTTATAATTCTGCTCAAGGTGGTGACCAATCTAAAACCATATATCATTTGGGTCTTTGGTTCTTTACAGAGTACCTCTCTCTTCTTAGACACTAAGAACATATAAGAGTGCCCATACTGGGTCATACCAAAAGGTCCATCCAACCCAGTATCCTGTCTTCCAACAGTGGCCAATGCCAGGTGCCCCAGAGGGAATGAACAGAACAGGTAATCATCAAGTGATCCATCCCATCGCTCATTCCCAGCTTCTGGCAGACAGACGGTAGGGACATCATCCCTGCCCATCTTGCCTAATAGCCATTGATAGACCTATCCTCCATAAACTTATCTAGTTCTTTTTTGAACTCAGTTATACTTTTGGCCTTCACAACATCCCCTGGAAAAAGTTCCACAGGTTGACTGTGCATTGCCTGAAGAAGTGACATACAGTAAAGGAGTTAAAGTACATAAATTTTAAATTCCTGTGGAGATTTTATTATCCACCTACTTCCTCCTTCTTCTCCTTGTCCCATCAGTCAGGGTCAGCAACTCTTGTTAGTCTCCTAGCACACTTGTCAAATGTGTCTTCAAAGACAACCACCTTCATCGTGTCCTCCTTCAGCATCTCGAACCACCTTTTTCTAGGTCTTCCTTGTGTTTTGTCCCTTGACTACTAGCTCTTTACTATAGCCAACATATCCCACATTTCACACGACCCAGACATCATACCCATATTGGGTAAGACCAATGGTCTAGCCTAGGAACCTGTCTTCCAACAGTGGCCAGTGCCAGATGCTTCAGAGGGAATGAACAGAACAAAGCAATTATCAAGTGATCCATCCAGTTGTCCAGCCCCAGTTTCTGGTAGTCAGAGGTTTAGAGATACCCCAGAGCATAGGGTTTTGGTCTTGACCATCCTGCCTAATAGCCATCTCAGGTGATACTCCCTCAACTTTTCCATAATAGGGGTTACCTGCATCATAGCTCGTACCATTTCCTTGCATAGTCTATCAGCTCTAGTCTTACCCAGTATCCATCTATGCATTCTCATTTTGGCAGTGTGAAGTAGTAGTTCTCTCTATTTCTCACTGGTTGGCATTCAGACCCTTACGTCATGACTGGTCTAATCATGATCATACACATTCTGCTCTTTAGTTTACTTGGTATATTCTTATTGCAGAAAATTCCCATCAACTCTCTCCATTTACGTTAAGTGCTCTTTCTGCAGCTCCTAAACCTACATCCACATTCCCATCACTACTCAACACCGAAGCAAGTTATTTAAATTGTTGCATAGACTACCCCATACCATCTTGTTTTACTGGATTCTTATTGCCCTCTCAACGAAGCATGACATGTATTCCATCTTTTGCCTGATTCATAAGCCATTTTCTTCAAATATACCCTGTGATGCGGTTTAAGAAAGGTGACCATTTATATCACTGTTAGATATAAGGCAGGCTCTGTCCCCTGAGGCAGAAATGTAGCAGCCTGCTTACCTATGTTCCTTCATTGCAACGAAGCAAGCAGCTGTTTTGCCAGCGTTGGAAATGCAATCAGCCAGTGCTATCCCTTAAATTGCCTGGAGGCTCTTTTTATAGCAGGTAACAGGAATTGGATTGAAATAAAATTCAGTCAGTTTTTGCTTGAGAGAGGAAAAGGTGTGGAAGAATAAGTGTCAGCTCTGTGCATTCCTACAAAACTGTTTCAATGTTTGAAATAAAACTTCTTGATATGAAAAAAACATTGTTAATGGTGCTATTGATAGTTATTTGATCTCATTCTCTGAGGCAGAAATGTAGCAGCTTACCTACATAGTAACATTGTTAATGTTCCTATTGTTAGTTAACTGTTCCCATTCTCAGTCAATTCCCCCAGGAGCATAAAACCTGTAAAAGTTAAGACGTCTTTACATTGCCAGAGTGATGTAAAGGAGCCTTATTATAAATGACAGTAAGGGAATCCTCAGCTAAAATGATGATGTGCTTTCTCACTTTTTTCCTGTGCCAAAGTGGCACAATGGGATTAGATTACAGCTCAGAATTTATTTTACTTACCCATTAAAATAAAAGATTGAGGGCAAATAAAACCTTTATCAAGCAGTCAATATAATGTCAGAACAATCAGAACCAAGCACTTTCTGAAGTACCTAGCCAAGTCCTTTTGAAGTTACCAAAAGGATATTCGTCCTTTTGTACAACGTGAACGGCCTTCACATTGTGCATCAAAAAGCTATACCAACTTCTCACGCTCAAGAATTCCCTACAAAACTGCATGCGAATGGGGACAAATTATTTTGCACATCTTGCAATGTTGTTCTCAATCATGACCGATCGTCTAATTGTGGATCATTTTGTATAAAAAAACAAATATTTTGAAAAATAAAATACAGAATTTTCAGAATTTTAAAATATTGTGCACAGAATTTTTATATTTTGATGTAAAATTTTTATATTTTTGGAGCAGCATTCCCCCAGGAGTAAACCAGTCACATAACCCTCCAGGGTTCTAGGTTCTTTTCTTGTTCATATTTATCTTCATAACATGTCATCAGTGAAAATGTTGCTCCATGGAGCTTCTCCCCTAATTTCTTACGTCAAGGCGTCCATTACCAATTACAAACAGGAACGGGTTTAAAGCTGATTCTTGATGCAGACATACCCTCACAGTGAATGACTCACTGTAGCCACAGCTGCTTCTCACTATTGTTGTGCAACCCTCCTATGTGTCCACAATAGTCTGAACACGTCTCCAGCAGATAGCATGACTGCAGACACCACAATAACAATTCTCTAGAAACTCGGTCATAAGTCTGCTCTAAATCCCAAACCATTAAGTGCAATTCCTTGAGTTTCTCCCTATACTTCTACAATATTCATGTGCAAACACTGCATCCACTGACAACATTCCTGGCATAAACCCAAATTGGTTGTCAGTTCCTTGATGCTCCAGTTCCTCATGAAATCTTTCCTCGATAATTCTTTCCAGCCATTTCATTGTGTGACTCGTCGGGTCAGTAATTGCTACATTCTTGCATGTTTCCTTTGTGCTTGAATGTAGAGACCAATGTGCTCTTCCCCTACTCATCAGGCATTTTTCCAATTGAGAATGAAGTTGAAAAAGTTAATCACCACCACTCCCTCACGGCCTAATGCTTTAATGCCTCAAATGGCGAACTGTCAGGTCCTGCTGCTTTCCCACATTTCATCATCTTTAGCACTTTTTGAGTCTCCACCACGGTAATAGGTCTTGTGAGGCTTCCCCTCAATGGTTTCTTCACTGAGCAGTTTCTGATAAAAGCATTGCCATGTCCTAATGATCCCACCATCCTACACTAGTACTCTTCCATTTTCATCTTTAACCCACTTTACAGCTTAAGTCCTCTGTGCTTCTTTGCCTAATCTTGGCTAATCTATATATTTATTTTTCCCCTTCCTTGTTTAGTAGTCTTGCATATAAGGCTTTAAATGCCTGACCCTTACTTTCCACAACCACTGTTTTTGCTATTTTCTTTATCAGCTGGTATTCTTTGTAACTTTCCACTGTTCTTTCTGTCGTTACTCAAACCCTTTTCCCTCCTCCTTTACTGCCTCCTATACATAGATGGCACCACCACCATAGTTCCATGCCATGAAATTACCCTCCTTTTGTTGGCCACAAGCAGCTTATGCCCTTTCTGTAACATGTTTGGATATTTCCCCCCAGACCTAGGTGGTATCATCATGGTCAGTCATTGGACAATCTCCATGGAACCTCTTCCTTAAATCTCAGACTGACGTCCCTATCCACAAGCCTCCACCACTTTAGCCTTTGTTCTGCAGCTCTTTTTGTTCCCCCACTAGCCTTTTCACCCGTAAGTCCATTACAAGCAATCTATGCTGCTCCGCAATCTTAGCTCCTGGTGTCACTTTACAGTTTGACATTTTTTATCTCTCTTCTTCTTGTCAGAAAATAATTGATTGGGAACCTGTTGGCACTGCTCTTGTATGTAATTAAATGGTCCTCCCTCTTTACAATGTATGTATTGGCAACAATCAGGCTATGGGCTCTGGCTGACCCTAAGATATCCTCACCAGCTTCATTTTTGGTTCCAAAGCCTAATTTTCCGTGACAATCGCCATAGCCCTCCCTGTGTTCTCCCTACTTTTGTATTACTTAAGTTAATTGGTGAAACAGAAGCACTTACCATCTGACCATTAGCCCATGCTCCATGAAGTTTTTCAGGTTAGGAAGAGTTTGCCTTAGGTCTGGAGTACCCAATCCATGTTGATATCTAAGCTACAAAGAAAGAATTGTTAAAATTAGTAGGGCTTGCTGAGTACTAGACTGTATTTCAAAGGTGGAGGAATAAAAAGCAGCATAACTAATTTACTAGCTTTGCAAATTAGAACCGAAGGATAACCAATCCATTCAAAATGGGGAAAAAGGAAGAACTGTAAATATGCTCTTCTTTAGTTAGGAATATTTTAAATGTAAACTGAATCCATAATAATGGGTTAAAAACGCCTCACTGACTTGGATAAAATAATCAGTTCATCTGATCATTAATCCTTGTTACATAACTACTTTGTTTCGTGCCTACAGCATGAATGTGCTCTCCTTGTAAAATAGGCTGATAAAACATGGGCCGGGGCTTATATTTCAGTACTGCATTCCTACATTCATAGCTTTAACAAAAGCAGATTGTTTACACACGGGTATTCTCAAACTATTAAAATAATTCTATGCTAAATAGTATGAGATATAATTTTAGTATAGTGTGTTAGTTAACCCTGTAGGTAATTCCCCCACACGTGCCACTTAAATGAGCCCCTGTGATCTATTTATAATCAACAAAATTAGGTAAGGCTGTATTGTGTCTATTTCACTGCAGCTGCACTATCTACTAGTTCGGTCAAACTTGGCATCACAAATAGAGATACATTATAGCACAACGTAGTTGTAAAGTCTTTAAAGTAATAAAAAAGGGGAAAAGTGTGTTTCTTGCTAACTCACCTAAAGATTACTTGATTAAAGTATAACTCATGTGTGTGTCAACTGATCAAAGAGGCTCATGGCTAAGTGCACTGTTGCTTATCAAACTGTGAAATGCTTCAATCCTCTATCGCTGATAAAGTGATAAACTGAAGCATACACTTAATTTAGCTAGCATAATGTCAGTGACCAGAAAATACTAAGTATCCACTTGGAAAATTATTAGTGGTCCTGAAACTAAAAATCAGGGCCTTTTAGGATTAGTGCCTTTGGATTATGAGAGACCATTAGGGTCTTAATTTGTATTACTGAAGGCAGCTTCTACAAATGCAAACTTGATTAAGTTGAGTAGTTCATTTGTTAATGCACACTCAACTGTTGCCAGTGGGGAAGCGGGGGGAGGGAGGGGGAGATTGACAGGCTGCAAGAATATTTTAGACAATGAACTCTGAGTGGACAATGCTGGATAAATCTAAATATGTAACCTACATGCCATAATCCAATTAAATTACTACCTGGGTATCTGGTCTTGAACAGCCACTATCAAAAGAAAAAAATCTGTCTCACTTCATAACACACTAAATGCCTTTTATTACACAATAGATAAAATATTTTTAAATTACACTGTTAAGTATTTGTGCTTATTAAACTGTTTCACACTATTCTGCATTGTATTTGCTATAGCAGTTTCCTAGAAGTTCATGCCCAGTATTAGTTCCTACATTCTAAACCTTCAGGGAGGCTTTTGGAGTCAAATTTATCCTCCTGCCCTGGATTATACTAGGAAAGACAGCCCTAAAATTAAACTGTTAGAACACAATCTGTTGGAATAAGCCAGTCTCGGTTTGATAAATGTTTACATTTAATGAACATTGCCATAAGTAGGGTTCAAAGTTATATTAAAAAAACCCTGCATTTCTGAGAAATAACTGCTTCGCACCTGCACATAGGCACTGATTCAGTAGGTATTTTGAAGTCAAAGAGATTCCGCACATATTTAAAGTTACATAACTGCTTAAATATCTTGTTGAATTGGGGCGTAAATGAATATACCTTGGAAAACAATGGAGATTGAGTATGCTCAAATCGGCAAATAATTATTTGATAGTTTTCTTTTTTAAAAATACAAATTTTTTCCTTTAAAAAAAAAATCTTGAAGCTGAGAATTATTTCTATTGTCATCTGGGTTTAAGAAGGGAAAAATTGCTTTGGAAAAAATAATTCCCCAATACTGGATTGTGTGACAGGAGGCCACTTACTGCAGAGTTTATTATTTCCATATGGACATAAAATTATGTACTATGGTGGGCTGTGACGCATACCTTCCACTCCAGTGACAGAACCTGGATTAAAACAACCATACAATGTAAATTACCAAATGATCCACACTCTCCTGGTAGGATTATACTGGATTTGGCTAAACAAAGGACTAGCCTGGAGCAAAGGAAAATATTAAACGAAAAAAACCCTCTAATGACATTACATATGTCATTACTATCACAGCCAAATGTTTGCAAAATAGCCAATTTTTTTAAGGTCATTCTTAAATTCTAAGGTTTCATGACATAAAAAAAGGACAGAATTAAGGGATTTTTCCTTTTAAGGCAGGCATGCACCCATTTCCAATAGTCAGGATCAGAAGACTGTAGATAAGAAAGACTCTCCAGTATTACATATGGACAATAGCACTGTTTCTAACTCAATTTTATATAGCCAAGTTAATCCATAAATGTCATTGAATAGTCTTCCAGTTGGGTCCATGTTAAAAATTTGGTCTTTTCTTGAGTAGATATGCTGTAATGTAAACGCCATGCAGGATTAATATCTGCCATACTACAGCACAGAGCCTTAGCAAGATATCTGATAGAGCAAATTTTATTATTTCTAATGTAGTTCAATATGTAGAATCTTTTACCCTTTAGATATTTATGGTTAATATTGCAGAAGAGTAACTGAAGTTATATCTAGCAAGTATCACTATATTTGTGGACTTTCAATGCTACTTAAATTTCTTTAGTTAGGAATACCATCAGAAGTATCGCTTGCATAATTGCTTTTACCGTCTTTGCAGAAGGTATGCGACGACCACTTGGCTGCTTTGAAATTACGGTATCTATTAGAATCATGTTATTTCTTTGCATCGACATATATAAATTCTGTCAGTGGTTTAGGAGTATTAAAAATATAAATTAACATTTGTGACCTACAAGAATAACAGTAGGTATCATTTGCTGATTTTTTAAAACCAAATTGAACTTGTTGGACCCATACATTGTAACAAAATTTGATACGTGGTCAGTTCTTTATTTTCAGGAAGTGGTACACTGCTTGAAATAAGCATGCAGCAGAAAACAGATCTTGCTAGAACGAGTCTTCCTTTCCAGTCCATCTGAAGATTAATTCGTTGTCTTTGAAATGTGTTAAGGTAAATATGAAGTATAGCTGTTAAATATTATTTTGGCAACTTTAGGTTTCATGATAACTCAAGCATTTAACTCCTGGCAGGAATTCTTCTAGATGTCATTAGTTATTTAAAAAGTTGGCCTCAGTGAAGGATTCAGTGTGTCCCTTTATATTCCAAGATATACCAGAATAATTGTTTGTCTTTTATAAATCTCCCTTCCTATAGATTTCCTTTGCAGTTTTTACAAACTCTTAATTTGCATGTGGCCCAGTATGCAAACAGGCCTACATTGTGAGGCATACACAAATGGCCAGACGGGGATCGGTGTCTCACCTCCTGCCTGAACGGAACATTTCCAAGAAATGTCACCTCCTGGTGACCTGCCCCAACTCCAACACCTAATTTTCAGTATAGATACATAACTCCTTAAATGCAAGGACAAAGGACATACAAGAGGGAATAAAGAGGAAAAATCTAACAAACATCTTAGATGTCTGTATAGTATAGCAAGAAGTATGGGGAATAAATGGGAAGAACTAGAAATGGTCTGAAATAAACAGGATGCAATTCAATAAAGGACAAATGCACAGTACCACACTTAGGAAGGAATAATCAATTGCATAAATACAAAATGGAAATGACTGCCTAGGAGGAAGTACCGCAAAAAAAATTGGGGGAGGGGGCTTATAGTGGATCAAAAACAAAACAATGTAATATTGTCGCAAAAAAGGCGAACTTCATTCTGGGATGTACTGGCAAGCAGCATTCTGAACAAGACATATGTAGAAATTCCTCCACTCCACTCAGAACTGATTAAGCCTCAGCTGAAGTGTTGTGCCCAGTTCTGGGCACCACACTTTGGGAAAGATAGACAAATTGGAGAAAGTCCAGAGGAGAGCAACAAAAATTATTAAAGAGCTAGAAAACACGACCTACGAGGAAAGATTGAAAAACTGGGTTTACTCTGGATAAGAGAAGACTGAGGGGGGACAACAGTCTTCAAGAACATAAAAGGTTGTTCAAAAGGGGAGGGTGATAAATTGTTCTCCTTGACCACTGAAAATAGAAGTAGTAATGGTCTTTAATTGCTGCAAGGGTGATTTAGGTTAAACATTAGGAAAAACTTCCCAACTGTCAGGGCATTTAAGCACTAGAAAAAAAGTTACCTGGGGAGGCTGCTGAATGTCCATCAATGGAGGTTTTTAAGAACAGGTTAGACAAACACCTATAAGTCTAGAGAATACTTAGTCCTGCCTCCATGCAGGGGACTGCACTAGGTGGCCTACTGAGGTCCCTTCCATTCCTACATTTCTAAGATTTAAGATGATCTGTACATATATCTGATTATGAGGACCAGTGGGCTACTAGCTCTTGGTAGCAACCTCACATGCTACCCTTTGTTGAACTATTATGCATATATCTGACACAAAGGATCCTTGTATAATCCTGTGCCCTCCTCCAGTTGGGACCAAGGAGTCCCTGGGTCACACCAACTTTTATGTATAAACTACACAAAATCCATCTCTTGTACTCTTGTCTAGATTGCAACAACAGAATGAGGGGTAATATCTGTTTTTGCTAAAGGAAAGTAATCAAGTTAGTAAGGAAAGGAACTAAAGTTCAGCTGTGAACCAACAACCCAGCATGATGTAAAGAGGCAGTGATGGAGGTACTGTTTTTTCAGAGGAGATATAAAAAAATGTAATCTTAATCACTTGTGACAATTTAAGATCTATAATCCTTCACAAGAGTTGGAGTGATATTCAGAGGGTCCTGGGAATTACCAATCTGCCTAAATTCCTTTTATAGTTTGTGACTTAATGGAGGAAGGTTCTTTTTGAAGGTTAAGGGAAGTTCTGGTGTTGTGTGACAAGTGTGTGAATATTTTAATGTAAGTAAACCTAAAGATTTGATACAAAATAAAAATTAATAAAAATAGGTAAACAAGTATATAGTACTTTAAAGCTGCAGAGAAATGTGCAACCATTAACTAAATCAAACTTCAAGCAGAGAGCAAGGAAAGCAATGATAAAATCCACAGAACTAGGGTACATTTTCATGCAACTTATCTAAGCAATAAAAAGAAATGCAGAAGTATAACCTGTAAATCAGAATTAAGTTTCCCAGGGTCTTCGGGATTTTATACAAAAAATTTTACTCATAACAACGTTTTCCTAACAAAATCAAGAATCAAAGTGACTAATTAAAAATACTCACTTATGAACGCCCCATGTTTTTATAAAGAAATGAGCTTTCTGCTATACCTGATATGTCAGTAAATAAGGGCTTTGCTTGGCCAGCAGGGGACGAGAACTTGCTAGTAAAGTGCTCACCACTAGTTTCGCTGAGATGTGTACATCTAGAAATCCAAGTGCCTTAGGCCTTGTCTATACGAGAAGAGGCTTGCCAGCACAGCTAGACCAGAAACCACTTTTGTTGGTATAGCTTATACCAGTTCCCCAAAGTAAGCAATACCAACACACTCTTTTTGCCAATAGAACTACATCTACAGTAGAAAATTTGCCAGTACATTAATGTCACTTAGGGATCGGATTATTTTTATGACTTTATTAAACCACCAAGTTTCTACAGTAGAACAGGCCTTAGTTTCTTGGTCTCTCCCAAATAACCATCTAAGGTTTTGTGAGGTGTTGGCAGGTCTTTAAGGCCCTTGAATCCTGAGGATTTTGTTTTCATTTTAAATCTTAATATTCACAGGTATGTAAGTAGTGATGCTGATGACTGCCTGTTTCTGGGGTCAGATTTACTATAGTGTACAGGGCCAGCACGAGTGGTATAGACCCTTAATTCCTATTTAAGTGCTTTTTGCAATAGGGTGAATTCCACCCACTGATATTCCTCTCTTATGGTATTTGCTGCCTCTTGGCTTAGAAGATTTTAACTTCAAAGCTGAAGTACAAATTTAAGGGTGTTCATTTGGTAAACGAACAAAAAGATCACTAATCTTTCCTGAAGCTTGATCAAGTCCCTTTAAACTCTTTTTAATTCTAAATTAAACATCACTACCATACTTATTTGACTAAATACTTGTGACTGGTGCAGCAAGCTGAAATGGACAGACGTGTCCTACATCATAAGCCATGAGGAGAACAATGACCCAGAAGTATTCTGTTGCTATGCAACACACAAAGAAAAATAGCAATAAAATACACGATTGCTTTGCTGCACTTCAGACTAAGATGAAAACGGTCTTTGGTATAGAACCAGATCCACAGAAACACAGAACTACACCAGAGCTGAGAGTTCCAGATGAAGCTACTTGCTAAGCCATTTCCATAGAGATTACTGCTTGCTCTTGATATGCTTTATTGTACCACCAACTTCTGTTATGGTACAGTTTAACCAAAGAAATTAAGAGTGCACAGAAGGGTTTTTGTACATGCAATGGGGGAGGGATGAAAACTGAATGGGGCGTGGATCCAATCCAACTAAAGGGCCAGCAACAACAAAAAATCCTTCCCCACTTCCCAAATTTTGGGAGATCTTCTGTCAAATTAAATCCTTGACTCTTCTTTTTAGGTATGTCTTATTGTATCAAAGGGCTGTTTTCCATTTCCCACGGAAAACTACATGATCTGTTTCTGTATGGACATCTTTAGGCAATTACACAGAAAAGTGCTTTAAATGTTGCAACTAGTATGTGATAATTACATGTACATAAAACAAGACTACAGCTAGTCACGGGGATAGTCCGAAAAAAGGCTTTAATAACAAAAGAAAACAAAAACACAATTGAATTCTCACCCCTTCAGCTGAAGAAGTAGAGCCATTAGTTATGTCACTACATATTTAGTCTGATTTCCCAACTGTCTTCCCCTTATTAATGCAATTTAATGAGGTTCTTCCTCACAATGTGCTACAACCCAGCCTCAAATACTGAAAAAAAAAAAAAAAAAAAACACTGAAACCCAATGTAAAAACCTCACTGAAAATAAAAACACAGCACTGCTATTTAAAAAAAAAAACAAATCAGAGGTTAAATATTTTTAGAAACTAAGTTAACGAGACCCTGTAATACAAGCAGGCCATGCCATTGGAGGATACATATGGAGATAATGGCTGGTAGGTCCAAAGAAAGCATCAAGGAAGGCAAAAAGATAGAGCACAAGATGGCAGGAAGGGGAGTAATGAAGTGTGAGGCATGGGCGAAGCAAAGGGAAGGAAGAAGACACAAACAACAGTAGGGATGGGTGAATTTGCACAGTCCTGACAGCTGTATTGAACTTCCAGTTATCAAAGATTTCACTGCTACCATCAAAAGTTGCCCATTCCAACAGGGCTTGCCTCTTAACATTATATTTTGACAAGAATGAGTAGAAAATGGCAATTTGTTTTATGATGCGGGGTAAATTTATCCCCTCCGTGACCCTTCTGGGGGGTCATGCTCCACAATTTGGGGACCACTGCAGCAGATGATCCATCTCCTAAATTCTACCACTTAAAATTTATAAACAACTATAACCCTAGCCAAGATAGGGGCCCACTGTGCTAGGCACTACGTGTACACAGTGAAAAAACCTCTTCCCTGAAGATCCCACTATCTCTCAAATCCCTCCTTAAAAACTCCCCTTGATTCCATGTCCCTTGTCTTACACCAAACTGACCTGTGGCTTAAATTTTCCACCAATTCTTATGGCACTGACGGTGTCTTTATACAAAGCTTTTATAATTGCAATCATCTTACCTGGCTGATAACTCTTTAGAACTCTGATGAATAAATGGCTTACCAGAGTAGAACAGCAAGACAGCAACATCTGACTACCCATTGCAGGCTTACACTTTTATAATCATCCACTACATATTACATAGTTTTCCTCTTCTGTATTCTGAATTTACATTGTGATAAGCTAATACAAAGTAAAGACTCAATCTTGGAATCCACAGAAGGTCTCCATAAAGAAACAGAAATACCAAGACTGGCTGGCTAGAAGAATTAGAGACTTTTGAACTGTCCTCTGTACTTCTGGGAAATATGTTGTTGCCATACTTGAAAGAATAGCTTGTATTGTACGGAGGACACTGCCACTTTTGAAAAAACGGGTACACAGAATGAATGACAATTTAAGTGCACAGGAAGCTGAGAGTGTTTCAACATATTAGAACATTAGAATGATAAACACCGGATGATTAATAAGATATTATAGAAAATACCAATTAAGTTCAGCAGAAAGTATGTAGTGGCTGGGTTAGTATATACTTAGCTGAGAGTTCAGTTGATTGCTGCCATTCTATATTTATCTGTTCATTGTTTCTTGAAATTGTATTTATTGTTTTAGGTCTCCCTGCGGTATACTAATTTGTACTCTTTATTCTAGGATGTGTGGAAACATTTTTCCAAACAGACAGGACAGCTAGATTCACATTACCACCTGGCTTAAATGTCTTTTACTGTGCAAAGCCACAATTTAGACTGAAAACTTGCAGCTTTTTTCCCTAATCTGTAAGCAGAGTAGACATTTTTAGATACTAAACAAGTGTCAGGGTTAAAGTTTAACAATCAATTAACATATGCAGCGCTCTCCCCTATAACAGTACATCTTGATTTTAAAGAGCGTTGTTCATTCTCTGGGCATGTTCATGTAAGTATTAATAGACTCAGACCAGTAATTGCAACTGCATAGCTCAATTGTAGTTCTCAACTATGTTCAGATAAATGATGATCTGAATCTCTTGTTGGTACACACAAATTGGAGAAAATAAACATATGCTCCACAAATTTAAAAATGTGAAAGCTGAGAAATAGAGGCAGAAAATATTCTCTGAATGAATTCTACAGAATTGTGTCAAGTATCAGAGGGGTAGCCGTGTTAGTCTGAATCTGTAAAAAGCAACAGAGGGTCCTGTGACACCTTTAAGACTAACCAATACTTCTGTTAGTCTTAAAGGTGCCACAGGACCCTCTGTTGCTTTCTACAGAATTGGTTAGAAGTCAGCCATTTAAGGGTTTCTGATACAATAAATATGGGATACAAATAAATAAATAAAAATGGCAGAGTTAGTTGTTTTACAAGATCCTGGATCCCTTTTCTTAGTATGGAAGAGTGTTGGCCACGATTTGGACGACTAAGCAATGCAATAATCAAAATAGAAAGTGTTATAAACGCCTGCTGCTTTATAAACAACCTTGGGGAATCAATGAAATTATGCCTGTTGCTATATAAACAGTCTTCTGTGTTTATACCTTTTTGGGGGAAATTATAATCTGAAGTTTTATTTGCTCACTAGCATGTTGCCTGCCTATATTTTATGAGAGAGAGACAAGGTGGGTGAGGTAATATCTTTTATTGGACCAACTTCTGTTGGTAAAAGAGAAGTTTTCAAGCTACACAGAGATCTTCAAGTCTGTTCTAACTGAGAAAAATACAAGTTTGAGTTAAAAAAACCCCACCATGAAAACCCATCCCTGGTATGCTTTTAGAAAGAACATAACCAGAAAGACAAGAGCTGAAAGAAGAGTTGTGGAAACAAATCAAGGATTGCCTCCATTTCTGCGGCAGTTCCTTGAACACTGAATAAACTGCATGTACATAAAACCATTTCCCCTCTTTATAAAAGAAATTGTGTTTGGATCTTAAGGTGACAGCCCTACCTCCCCATATCAACTGGATTTGACTACTATGAATCTCTCTGAAAGCCACCTTGACATGCAGGTTTTTGATCTGCAATTATTTAGTTGTGCATTTAGAGCTCATAAGACAGGCCCTTGATTGACAGCCCTGGAGACTAAAGTCCTCCATTGATCCAGAGAGCAAGGTACGGTAGTACAAGGTATGGTAGTACCAACACTAGCACAGGATTCCTCATGCTGAGATGCAGGTGTTCTTACCTGCTGGCCTGGAACAACCACCCTCAGAACTTTGAAAGAACAGTAATGAATACGGCATACAACAATCAAAGCAGCAAAGTTCGATACTGTTTTACTTACAGAACAGTTCACTGCTGTAATTGACCTAATTCAGTTTCTCTAACAATGAGGCTTGGATTCTTTGTTTTCCTTAGAATGCACGGATTACCTGTGAAAGGTGCCCAGTTGTCAGCTCTAGAGACTGAAGTTTTTAAAGTGTACAGAAAGGGAAATAGGTACTGCAAATTTCCCCATATTGCCTCACCTGGTATGTAACAAATAGAGGCCAAAAGGTAGTTCAATAACTGGTCTCTTTACTGAGATTGTTAAGGTTCGAATTGGGGACAACTGTGGCTGGTGGTTTCTGTATCTCCTCCTCCCATTTAGAATTCAGTTCATGGTCCATCTGAATGTCAGGGGAGATCAATGTACAAAATTGATCTGACTGAGAAACCAAACTACAATATCCTTACTGGTATATTTGGACAAACTGAGATCCCCTTTTGCTTTGTTTGACTTGCTTCAAATTTTGTATAACCCTTCAGTGTGTTCTTTACAAATTTTATTTCAATGCTTTTGTACAGTCTATATGGCTGCAGTTTAAGTGACCAACAACCTTTTAAACCATTTTTCTTGGTATCCTTTTTACCTAAGATTATGATTTTACTATTCACTTGTAGCAGCAATAAAATATTTTTGGGGGGGAAAAGTACTCTGCATAGAAAGGGGAAACTTTGGCTTTATCTTCAAGAACAGCAAAACTACATTAAAGCCAAATTTAGCTAAACTACAGACTATAATCCGCAAACAAGTGATGGTTGTCCCCCATCTTTCAATAAATCTTTAACACTAGAGCACTGCAGAAGTCTCATATTACTAAGCATTTGTATTTTGTAAAAATAATTAAAGTACATTTTCTGATCCATTATAACTCAGAAAATTAAAACCACAATTGTCAAAGTAACTGAACAAAATCTGATAGTAATGCACTTGCTTAATCTCTAATTTGTAAATTTCAGTGATCTGCAACGGTTTCCCAGATAGTAACGGAAATATGGTTCTATAATTCTTAAAACTGAAATTGAGAAAAGCTGATATTTAATACTGGATTTTGCTTTCACTGCAATATTGTTTAGTGGAGACTGCCCATAGGTATTAAGTAAATAAAGTTATGGGAAATAAGAGTATGTGTTTGCATGCATAACACACTGTATACTTAATCATTTAGATGAGCCAAAAACTACATTTCCTCTTGGACCCATAGACTTAGATATTGGTGAAATCTTCCATGAAAGTAAACACAATACCCCTCCAGAGAGGTAGCCCATATTAGTGTTCACAGTTTGAATTTATTTGGTATCCTAATAAGGATATGGGAAACAATTGTGAATGAAAGATAGGGGGGAAAAGGCCACTTATGTAAGTGAAGTATTCCTATAAACCTTGCTGGTTAGTAGATTTCTTATAAAAACAGTGATGAAGTACAGAGTCAGGGGCCCCACGGAGGTGTCTCATAAGCCATGATTATTTTTCACAGCATAAATTAAAAAAAGCAATTAGAAGATAGTGCAGTTACGAGCTTAAAAAAATGCCAAAAAAACCAAAGTGCACAGAATTTTCTAACTGATGCTATTTTTTATTATCCCAGTGTTTTGCTTAAATTATAACTCCAAAGTTGATGCCTTCGTACTTTTTAAGCTCCTCAGTATCACGAAGTTATAGTTACTGGATTCCAAGACATGGGCACATTCATTTCCTATGATCTCATTCATGGTGAACTTTTACATTACAGTAACCATTACATCAAGACTTGAAAGAGGGTCAAAAGCCCAAGGAGAAACGTAAGTCATTACAAGTTAAACAAGATTTTTGTTTGGATACATAATCTAATTTCCTTTACGTGATTAGCTTTACACTAATAATTTGACACTGAAAAAGGAAATTTTGGAGAACATGACCACCACCAAACATCACCCTGTTTGCAATTTTGTGCTAAGCTAAACCAAGGGCCTCTTGCACTTGCTTTCTTTGCTAAGAACTATAGATTATACTTCATTGCTTGGTTCAACACGTTGATCCACAGGTGGCAGTGTGCAAACACTTCTACCCACTTTACACATGCTTCTACTCACTCGTCTCACATTTATCAATTACCAAAAAAATTTGTTGTTTAAACAAGTATTTGTCAATGCATAAAGTATAATGGTTAATTTCCCCTTGGTTATAGTCAATTACACCTCTAGCTCGATATAACGCCACCCGATAGAACACGAATTTGGATATAACGCGGTAAAGCAGTGCTCCGGGGGGAGGGGGGGCGGGGCTGCGCACTCCCGTGGATCAAAGCAAGTTCAATATAACGCGGTTTCACCTATAATGCGGTAAGATTTTTTTGGCTCCCGAGGACAGCATTATATCGAGGTAGAGGTGTAATTTGTATTTGATGGTCCAATATAAATAAAGTTTGTTATTTCAGTAACTACCGCATGATCACAAGTTCTAGTTATTTAGATCATTTTCTTCCTAGTACAATGGGAACTGTCACGCTGAATAAGAACCTAAGAATGGCAATATTGGGTCAGAGCAATGATCCATCTCACTCATTCGCCTGTCTTCCGACCATGGTTGGTGCCAGATGCTACAGAGGGAATGAACAGAACAGGGCCATTTATCGAGTGATCCATCCTGTCATCGACTCCCAGTTTCTGGCATTCAGATTTAGAGACACCCAGAGCACGATCCCTGACCAACTTGGCTAGTAACCATTGATGGACCAATCTTCCATGTCTAATTCTTTTTTTTAAAACTTAGTGAAGGCCAAAAGTATAACAACATTCCCTGGCAACAAGTTCCATGGGTTGACACTGCATTGCCTGAAGAAATACTTCCTTATGGTTGTTTCAAATCTGCTGCCTATTAATTTCATTGGATGACCCCTTGGTTTTTGTGTTGTGAAGTGGTAAATAACACTTCCTTAATCACGTTCTCTCAATCATTCATGATTTTATACACCTCTATCATATCCCCCCTTAGTCATCTAAGGCAGAGGGGGCTTCGGAGCAGAGTCCAATATGGAAGAAAATACAGGAAAGCCAAACAGTATCAGAAGCAGAGTAGTGAGTTATAGCTCAGTGTTTGGTGAACACTATGTGTGTGTGTGTGTGTGTGTGTGTGTGTGTGTGTGTTTGTTTATATATTACACACACACACACCCAAAGTAGAGACTTTACAGATTTCAATAATGAGCATTTTTTTCAGGAAGGCCATAGATGTGGCAATGGACCTTGTAGAATGAATGTTGTCCTATCCAGCTAGAAGGCTCGGGCTCGCCTAACGTCAAGGCTGTGTTGCAGTGCCTACTGGTTATCTCGATGTGGTTTGGGGTGGAAGACAGGCAAGTGAATGTGCTGATTGATATGGAACTTTGAAGAAACCCGAGTTTAGACGTTGGGGTGGGGTCATAGCGTGACCTTGTCCTTAAAAATACTGTGAGGAGGGGTATGCCATCAGGGACCCCCATTCCTCCAACCCATCATGCAATGTGATGGTTATCAGGAATGCAGTCTTCTTTGACAAATGGAGCAGTGAACAGGTAGCCAGTGGTTCAAACAGTGGTCTTGTGAGGCAGCTAAGGACCAGATGGAGGTCTCATACCAGAATAGGGTGCTGAACTAGCAGAAAGATTTCCAAACCCTCTGAGGAATCTTCTTGTGGTTGGGTGGGCAAAGATGGAATAACCCTGTATTTAGGAGGGTTGTGTGTGTGGGTGGAAAGCCGTGATGGCTGCTAGGTGGACTCTTATGGAGCTCATCAATAGTCCCAAGGTTTTCCAGAGTTACTAGTTTAGCTCCTATGTCTAGAAGCAATGAGGTAATCGGTGAAACCTGCCTGAGGTCACACTACCTGGCAAACCTCATCCATTTTTGAGAAGACATGTAGCAAGTAGATTACTATTACACAGCAGGAAACATTATTTTTAAGTCCTCTGAGCAGGTAGTCTCTAATATTGTGAGCCATGACCAACCATGCTTTGAGATGAAGTACTGGGAGACTGGGGTGGACAAATCTTCCTGCCTTCCTGGGAGAAGAGATGGGGAGTGATGTGATGAGTAAATCAGAGACCGAATGGGCAGCAGCATCAGATAAGGAAAACACATTTGCCTGGGCCAGGTCAGAAGTATTAGTATGACTCTGGCTTTGTCTCTTTATTTTGAGCATACCTTTGGTTATTAGGCCTGCATATAGGAGAATTGACAACTATTGAAGGTGAAAAGCATCCCCCGGAGAACTGGTGATCCTGTCCGCCAGTTGAACAGAAGTGGGTAAATTTCCTGTTTAAGCCTTTGGTGAATAAGTCTGAGGGGTGCCCTACTGACTAAATGTGGGGAAATAAACCCCACCCTATTACACACTTGTGATCTTCGAAGAAGTGCCTGCTGAGTAGATCTGTAGTCACATTCTCAGCCCCTGAGAAAAAGGCCACTGTGGTGATGATCTGGTTGTATATTACTCCTGGGGGAATTCTGCACATGCATAATTAATGAGCACTGCAGATTTATATATATTTTTTTTTTGGACAGAAATAAGCTTCTGCCAAAATGTTGCTGCAGTTCCACCTTTTCCCACCAGAGGGCACTGTGGCGATAGAACAAAGCGGCAGCTCCCTGCCAGTGAGGGAAGAGAAAGCCTGCAGTGCCTTCTTCGCAGCTGGCCAGGTCAGGAGACAAGGGCTATGGGGAGACAGCGTGGGGTGCTGGGGCCAGACATGGGCTTATAAGGGCTAGTGGGGGAGGACAGACTGGGGCAGGGCTGAATGGGAGTGGAGGCACACAGCAACGGGGGGAGGGAGGTGCAGAGAGACATGGGGACAGGGAGGGGGTACAGGGAAACATAGGGACATGGAATGGCTGGGTGGGGACACAGAGATACATGGGGACAGGGGAGGGAGTACAGTGACACAGAGGGTGGCTGGGTAGAGGTACAGAGACATGCGGATGGGGAAGGAATACAGGTTAGCCAATGGTCTGCATTTGATAATTTAATAATTACAACTTAATAAAGTAATAATCACATTCTACACAGCTATTTCAGGGAATTGGCAGTGAACATAAAATGAGCATACTGGGTCAGACCAAAAGTCCATCTAGCCCAGTATCCTGTCTTCCAAGAGGGGCCAGTGCCAGATGCTTCAAAGAAAATGAACAGAACAGAGCAACTGAGTGATCCATCCCATCATCCAGTCCCAGCATCTGCAGTTAAATTTAGGGACACACCGGGCACTGGGCTGTGTCCCTGACCATACTGGTTAATAGCTATTGATGGACCCACAGTTAAAATACTTAACAGAAAAAAATAAGGTCCTAATTTCTACTTCTTAAACCCTTCTTGTAGGATCACTATAATCAGGCCCAAAGGGAGCTAGACATTTCTGGGCTTCCTAATGGCAACCATCACAGAAGGAGAAAACTGCTGCATGTGCTTAGTAAGGGCTTTGGATTTTACAAATAAAAGGGAAAAATTCTGGGCCCAAAACCCATTTATGCTCAGTTGAAAGCTATTATACGCATACAGAATTAAACACATGGTTTTGAACGGGAACTGACACAGCAAAGCATGTTTCCCAAATAACGCTTTACAAAACTAATACTGATTTACTTATAAATTCCACCTGAATTTTCCTGAGTGCAAGATGCGGTTTCCATTCTTATTACCCTGTTTTACAAAACACCAGTTAATTTTTAGAGAAGCTTTGATTTCAGTAACTACGTATTATGGACCAGGTCTCCTCCTCGCATACACAGAAACCTGGTGGAAGAAGTTACAAAGGCAGGAAGACTTGAGGGGAACCTTGCAGAATTTCCTTAAGAGGAAG
This sequence comes from Chrysemys picta bellii, assembly GCF_011386835.1. Classification (NCBI taxonomy): domain Eukaryota; kingdom Metazoa; phylum Chordata; order Testudines; family Emydidae; genus Chrysemys; species Chrysemys picta. The sequence goes on from NC_088791.1 coordinate 340,783,002, forward strand.
AGGCTGGGTATAATGCAAACTTGACAGGGGGCTAGATTTTCCACTCTCACAGATCACTAGGACCCACATGGAAAGGCGCCTCCTCAGACTTTGAGAACAGAGCTCTTTCCAGGACACTCCACTGGCTCTGCCACCCTGGCTCATGCAGCTTCACACAGCAGTCATGGAGGTGCCCCTGGGAACGTTAAAGATCTGAACAGTATTAACTCTTAATGGAAAACTGGTTGGCCGACAGGAGTGTTGCTGTCGAATGTGGCCAGCTCCTCGCTCCCATTCAGACCCTACTGCCAACCGCAGGTTATTGGTGTTGGAAGAAGGCGGCAGAGGCAGCATTCTCGTTTCCCAATTCCCCACTGACAAGTGTAAGTCCACCCACATCAGCTCCCTTCTGCATACACAAGAGCCTCTGTTTGTTCCAGATGAACTAAACCCATCTTTGAATAATTTTCAGGTGTCTTAAGAGTTTGTAAAGCCCACTTGAATTTGACAGTCCCCAACTCTGCCCCCCAAAGCAGTACTTAAAAGGGACAAACTTATGATTCTTTCCCTTTAAATTTTAGTGATTAAGGGTAAACTTACTACATATATACCAAGTGCTTTAGTTTCCGGGGGGGAGGGGCGAGAGAAGCGTTCGACCTGCTGTTATGATGAAAAGTTCTATTGCCTATACAGACATACAGCCAAGTTAGGTCTTCACTGACTTTTCTTTAGCTGTTTAACACACTAGTTATTTCATCAACTTCAATGGAAGATATCTGTAACTCTAGGAACAGGGAACACTTTAAAATGAGATCTCTGTTCACATTCACAGAGATGATTTATGAAGATGAGTCACTGGGAATACTGGAAGACTGAACACAACTACTATGTTAGTGGACCACGTCTTCATTTAAGTGCAGGTACGCCAATAGTACTTTCATAAATCAAAATTTATACAGGTTATTTAGGAAGCAAAATATATGAAATAAAATTTACATAGTAAAGAAATCGAAGCGTAAAAAACCAGAATAATCACAGCACTTTTCCAGTACAAGGACATGACTTCTTAACAAGGAGTTTAAATTATTTAACAGAGATTAGCATAGGTATTAGTAACAGATATTAACATAGATTAGGATAAAACACTACCAAGAAGAGTGGGGGAGAGAGAAAACTGGTTAGGGTTGTAATATGTGAAAAGATCAAGAGTGAAAAATAAAGTTAAGGATAGGAATAAAGTAAATACACCTCTACCCCGATATAATGCGACCCAATATAACACAAATTCAGATATGACGTGTTGAAGCTGTGCTCCGGGGGGGTGGGGCTGCGCACTCCAGCAGATCAAAGCAAGTTCAATATAACACGGTTTCACCTATAACGCAGTAAGATTTTTTGGCTCCCGAGGACAGCATTATATTGGGGTAGAGGTGTAGATCTTCTGGAGCACAGATGGTCTCTTCTCAGACTAAGAATGTGAACATTTTTACAGTTTTTGTAGGACCACATCAAAAGTACAGTGTTCAGTTAAAGGCTGCATGATTTGAAAAAACACAACTTGTGAGCTGTTTTGGGCTTTGCACGATCGACAGTATACAAAACAGGTGTAAAATAATCAAATCAATGGGTTTTTTGCTTAGCATACCATTTAAGGGCCATATACAGCACCACATAAGTGGCCCTTGAACAGTGCAAGTCCCAAGCGTCCAAGGATGCTCATTATGTCCGGCTGCATCGGACTGATGGTGGGCCTCTTGCAGCAGCTCATGTCAGATGACAAAAACACTTGACAAAAGTGAGATGCACTCATTTAATACCGGCCACTGTGCAGACATCACGTCAGAATGTCTCTCTAGGAATTTACCACGTCTTTCTGTAACAAGTCTCAAAATTTACCAACCTGTGCTATATTTTTGTTGAGAAGGTAAACTCCATAATCAAATTGAAGTCTCTCTCCTCCCTTTGGATACAGTGGAAACCTGAGGAGGAAGGGTCAGAAGAAAAAGTCAGATTTAGAAAGTACATATTCAATATTTTATCTTTAAAATTAGTCTGATTTAAGCAGAACCATTTGCTGAGATACCAGCAGGAACACTTCTGAGTGCAGGTAAATCCACAGCCTTCTGTTTCTGCAGACTCTCAATCCCAATGAATCTGCACAGTTTGCACACCAACTGCTCATCAATCCCACTTACACTTCATGCACTTTCTTCCATGAGATATTCTATATCTGGAAACCCTTCCTTGGCTTGGGCTGCCATGTTTCCATTGTCTCCTTTTTCAAGTCCCCCCTCGGAGCAAATGTCTTCCAAAGCTCTCCCCTCAAGGTCTTGTTTAGAACACCTAGTGCAATAGTGACTCTATATAGAGCCCACAACCACCATATTTCAAGGGGTTATTTCTGTTGTACAGTATGTAATAAGGGAAACACATTCTGTATGCTCTCTAAATGCATACTGAGATTTAGATAATGGGAAAGTACATTGCACACAGGAATACTTTTGCATTAGAATCATCATGGCTAGTTGCTGGTTCTCAGCTGCTGCTTGTTATAAGAACCATCATTTTAGCCCCAATGTAACTGAAGCCTATTCAAGTTTAACCTTCACTATTACTGTACGGTATTAACATCAGACATGCAAATTCTGCAGAGAGATTTAAACGATTGTTCACGATGAAGCTGTTAATTTCACAATTTTAATCTTACTACTACACTCTTTCCTCACTTTGACTCTTCCTCACATTGCGTCTTGCCAGTTCGACTTTTACAGGCTGAGTTCGTAGATTCTAAAACTGACATGTTAACCACGATCAGTACTACCATGTACAAGTTTTTGCCTTTAAATTCAGTATCTTATAAGCTATCTACAACACATTCTAGAGCTGTGATTACACAACCTCTATTTTGTTCGGACTTCAAAGGACTTCTTTACTACAGGCTCAGCCACTATTATTATTTGTGACATTTAAAAAGAATTTTAAAGAGCCATTAGAGCCAAATGTTAACAGGTCAATATTACGGGCAGATGAAATATTAAGACATCAGCTCCAAATTTTATGATACTTTCAAACTCTTAATGGGTCACTTCAAGTTGAGCACTATAAAGATCACCATAACTAGTATATCTAGCTCACCTTGCTTAATACATCTATAAATCCAAGCTGTCTGCAGCATAGGAAAATAAAAGTGCCTTTGAATTGAAGATGTATGCTGCAAAAAAACTACCACTCAATATACTAAGTGCAAGATACAAATCAAAATTAGTTCATTTCAATACCTACAGTTACACTACTTAACTGTAGCAGAATTTAGATTATAAAGTCTACCATTACAATTAACATTATAAAACTCATTCAGTCTTGACAATAAAACTGCTGTTAAAATACAAAGCATGTTTCATTACACGATAGTATTTCGTTAAGTTACTGAAAAGGAGAGCTATATATTTTCTGTTAGAAATGGAAACCTCAATTAAAGGGAGATGGAAAAAGACAATATCAAGCACTTAAAGGTTTCTCTCCTGCACAATCAATTTCTTGTAAGGAATCCTTTAAAGTCATTAAGATTAAACTTCTCTCCCTACCAGTTTTTGCCTTCTGACATTTGGCTAACATTCAAGATTCATCAGTCGGTGAAATGAGCTGGGGAAATATGAAGTTAATAAGATCTCTTCCGATATACTCATGTCATTACTAGAATACTGAATTCCTTGAATTTTAAACTGTAAGCCAGGGAATGTCTTAGCCTATGTAAAGTGGCATGCACATTTTGGCACTCTCTGATTTCTATGTGATCTTAGTTTTGTTCACCTCATCCTACCTCTACCCTTCCCTCGGTCTGTCACACTCATTTGCTGAACCTGGTCAAACTATAAGCGCTTTGTGTCAGGGACCATGTCCTCTTATGTTTTTAAACAGTTCTTAGAGTGATGTGGTTGCAAATAATTACTATTGGTGGCTGTCTGGTGGCCTGTGTGAAGTGAATTTGTACTCCTAGCTCATAGTGAGCAATGCTGCTAAACTCATGCTCTCAATTTGCCATGCAGCCCAGAGTTAGTTTGTAGTTCATTAGGTTTTCAATTAAGTCTGTTCATCAATTCAGTTGTCATCCACCCAGAGACTAATATCTCTAAAGCCTGAAACATTAAGCATTGGGGGCCTACTAAAGCTCTTCCTATCAATTAATCATGTTTTCCTTCCAGTCCTGCCTGCTATAATCTCTGCTCTTTACGCACTGACGACTTGTTTGCCTTTAGCACCTTTAAAATAGAAAGCAAACCTATAAACTGAACAACGAGCACTTCCGGGATCGATCCGGGATCGATTTATCGCGTCTTAACCAGACGCGATAAATCGATCCCAGAACATCGATTGCCTGCCGCCGGACCCTCCGGTAAGTGAAGACAATTAAAATGAAGTATTGTTCCTGTTAAGTGTGCATTCTGTTTGTTGTGTTTGGACTGTCATGCCAAGGATACTCATATTCTCATTTTCAGTGTGTCTGACTCCAGTGGGAGTGAGAACTGAGATTATATAAACTTTTTTTCCCCCCCAAACTCAAATACACTCTAGTTGCTAGACCTGGTCATACAAAGTGGCTCTAGTCTGGTCTTTTGCCATGCTGTCATCTAAAATCAGGCCAAATAGTTTTAATTTGAACTTTGCGTTGATCCCCACAACTCTTAAAGCCGATTATTTCCTGTGTGGAGAAATAATTGTTGATACTTAATAGTATTAAAAAGTGCATCTGTTCGTATATTAAATTTGAGTAACGCACTCTTAAAAGAAACAGTGTCTGCTGTTTGTTCTTATTGTAATCAGCTCTGCTTCTTGATTCTGAAATCTGTGGAATACTTTCTAAAATTAAACATAAAATCATAGAAATGCAGGGCTGGAAGGGATCTCAAAAGGTCATCTAGTCATTCTCCCATGCTGAGGCAGGACCAAGTATACCTAGACCATCCCTGACATGTTTTGTTTTTTTGTCTAACCTGTCCTTAACCTCCAATGATGGGAATTCCACAACATCCCTTGGAAGTCTATTCCAGAGCTTAACTACCTGTATAGTTTAAAAAGTCCCCCCCACCCCCCCATATCTAACCTAAATCTCCTTTGCTGCAGATTAAGTCCATTACTTCTTGTCCTACCTTCAGTTGACATGGAGAACAGTTGATCGCTGTCCTCTTTATAACAGCCCTTAATGTAGTTGAAGACTGTTATCCTATCCCCTCCTGTCCAGTCATCTTTTCTCAAGAATAAACATGCCCAACTTATCTTTTACTTATAGGTCACCTTTTCCTAAACTTTTTATTAGGGCTGTCGATTAATCGCATTTAACTAACGCGATTAACTAAAAAAAAATTAACCATGATTTTAAAAAAATTAATCACGATTAATCACAGTTTTAATCTCGCTGTTAAACAATAGAATACCAATTGAAATTTATTAAATATTTTTGGATATTTTCTACTTTTCAGATATATTGATTTCAATTACAACACAGAATACAGTGTACGCTGCGGACTATATTTTTATTACAAATATTTGCACTGTAAAAATGATAAACAAACAAGACAGTATTTTTCAATTCACCTCATACAAGTTCCATAATGCAGTTTCTTTATCGTGAAAGTGCAACTTACAAATGTAAATTTTTTTTGTTACATAACTGCACTCAAAAACAAAACAATGCAAAACTTTAAAGCCTACAAGTCCACTCAGTCCTACTTCTGGTTCAGCCAATCGCTAAGACAAACAAGTTTGTTTACATTCACGGGAGATAATACTGCCCACTTCTTATTTACAATGTCACCAGAAAGTGAGAACAGGCATTCTCATGGGACTTTTGTAGCTGGCATGGCAAGTTATCTATGTGCTAGGTATGCTAAACATTCGTATGCCCCTTCATGCTTTGGCCACCATTCCAGAGGATATGCTTCCATGCTGATGATGCTCGTTCAAAAAATAATGCACTAATTAAATTTGTGACTGAACTACTCGGGGGGAGAATTGTATGTCTCTGGCTCCATTTTACCCGCATTCTGCCATATATTTCATGATATGGTAGTCTCAGATGATGATTCAGCACGTTGTTCATTTTAAGAACACTTCCGCTAAAGATTTGGCAACGCAAACAAGGTACCAATGTTAAATTTCTAAAGATAGCTACAGCACTCGACCCAGGGTTTAAGAATCTGAAGTGCCTTCCAAAATCTGAGAGGGATGAGGTGTGGAGCATGTTTTCAGATGTCTTAAAAGAGCAAAGGTCCGATGAGGAAACTACAGAACCCAAACTACCAAAAAAGAAACTCAACCTTCTGTGGTGGCATTTGACTCAGCTGATGAAAATGAACATGCGTCGGTCAGCACTGCTTTGGATTATCAGTATGGACACATGTCCCCTTGAATGGTGGTTGAAGCATGAAGGGACATATGAATCTTGAGCGCATTGGGCATGTAAATATCTTGTGATGCTGGCTACGAAAGTGCCATGCAAATGCCTGTTCTTGCTTTCAGGTGACATTGTGAACAAGAAGTGGTCAGCATTATCTCCTGCAAATGTAAACAAACGTGTTTGTCTGAGCAATTGGCTGAACAAGAAATATGACTGAGTGGACTTGTAGGCTCTAAAGTTTTACATTGTTTTATTTTTGAATGTAGTTATTTTTTTGTACATAATTCTACATTTGTAAGTTCAACTTTCATGATAAAGAGATTGCACTATAGTACTTGTATTAGATGAACTGAAACATATTATTTCTTTTGTTTTTTACAGTGCAAATATTTGTAATCAAAAATAAATATAAAGTGAGCACTATACCCTTTGTATTCTATTATAATTGAAATCAATATATTTAAAAATGTGTAAAACATCCAAAATATTTAAATAAATGGTATTCTATTGTTTAACAGTGCAATTAATAGTGATTAATTTTTTTTAATCGCTTGACAGCCCTGCTCTTTATCATTTTTGTTGCTCTCCAGTTTATCCAAATCTGTCTGAAGTGTGATGCCTAAAACTGGACACAGTAATCCAGTTCAGTCTCCACCAGTCCGAGTCGACCTGAACAATTATTGTCTGTAACATTCCTGTTAATACACCCCAGAATATTAACCTTTTTGTGACTGCTTCACATTCTTGGCTCATACTCAATTTGTGATCCATTATACTCCTCAGATCATTTTCTGCAGTACTATTACTGGCTAGTCAGTTACTTTTTTGCTATACAAATATCATACAGGAGGATACATTTGAGCTACACAAATATAAACAAATTGACTTGGTACAATCTCTTATAGTTTGGTACAATCTCTTATAGCTTGCTTTTGATGCCTGATGTGGGAACTAGGAAACACTGAAATCTCACCACACCAAAGAATGACCCTGGGTGGGCAACTCCAAATTTAACATAGTCTAATCCTGTATAAAGACTCTTCTGTGTGAAATTAACACCACCCCACCCCCAAAAAAGCGAATTTGAACATAAACAAGTACTGCATTCAGGTGTTAAAACAAGTTTTGACTAACAACCTTCTTGTTTCTATTCTGGCTATCTATCGTATGATGCTTTTGCCTATAACACTGGAATTCTCCTTCCCAGAGTCAGGACTCAGGCCTTGTCTTCACTGAAATGAAACAGCCCCATGCCCCACAGGCCTGAGTCAGCTGGCATGGGCCAGCTACAAGTGTCCAGCTACAGTGTAGACACATCCTGAGTTAAGCTCCACTACACCCATGTCAAAAGTAAGAATCCTATTTTTAAAAGATGGGAAAACTGAGGCTGAGGTCATGTGATTTGTGCAAGGTCACCTAAGCTGGGAATGATCTAGATCTAACACCTAAGACTTATTTACCCACAAGATTGTCCCTTCCATAAGTTAGAATTGGCAAAAGTGCCTGACTATATTTTGCAATAGCACCACAATATTTTGTTAAGTTTTAATGCTGCGAAGACCTCTTGTAACATGGATAGCACAATGCTTCAAACAGCATGCATAGAATATTTGAAAACCTTTCCAATCTTCACAAAAGCAACATAATTGCCACTTTCATTGGTTTGATAATTTTTAGGTCAAGTGAAATCTTAGGAAGCCATTTCTTAAAAATTAGTCTTCACTTTTAGCAAACATTTGTCAAATGAATACATCTGGTAATGCAGTGTAGGTGTTAGGTGTGCGGTGTGCAGCTGCGTGCTAACTTTGTCACATGCTAACAGTTTAAAGGGATAGTTTTATATATTAAGCCATATTTTTAATTGGCAATGGCATTTTCAGAATTTAGGGAAAGATCTTACATTGTCAACATAGGTTTAAAAGCCCTTCTACAAAATACTAGGTAGAGAAATTCAATATATGCAGTAAAAATCACAACTTGGAAAGCTAAATGAGGCTGGATACGGTCACTTCAACTCCAGTTGAACAGTTAAGATGTAATCAGTGAAACACAAGTATCCAAGCTAAGCCAAGGTAGATATTTGAATATTTACTTTCTAGTGCTTAAGGCACCCTTTCCTATCTGAGGATGCCTTAAAAGCTAAAAAAAGCTTTCATGATTTGGTGTCTATATTAGATTTCTAGCTGCTGTTGGATGATCAGAAAGCAGTAGTGTCCAGAAATGCCTTTTACCATCTGCAACTGGCCATTGCAATCGTTTCTTCCTGATGCAGGCCTTACTACTGTGATATTACACCTCAAGAATAGATTACTGCAACGTGCTCTACATGGGACTACAGTTCAGGATAATATGGGCATTTAAACTAGGTCGGAATATAGCAGCCTGCCTATTAAGTGATGCTTCTGAGTTGCAGCAAGTCACTGGTGCTCCATATCCTTCACTATCTACCTACTGGGGTCCAGATTTGGTATATGGTGCTTGTCATCTCTACAAGGCCTAAATGGCTTCAAACTTTGCTATTTGGGATACCGCCTCTTTCCTTGTGCCAGACCAAGATCAAAGGCACCTGAACTGGGTCCCTCTCGGGTTCCACAGTGCTCTTTGAGAGGGGCCCTCCAGCTCTGGAACAAGTTTCTTCCCCTCAATCTAAAAACAGCACGAGTCTACTGACCTTCATGGCAAGCTATAAGGCACAACTATTTAAGCTGGCTGCTGTGAGAGAAGTCGGGTTTTGGGGGAGCAGCTAGAGGGAAGGCTTGGTATTCTGCAAGTAATTTACTTTTGTGTAAAATGGGTGGGGTGCCTAGAGTTTTGGATTAGGGCCCTTTTTCTTTTTGGTATAAATCTAAATAAAAACATGCCTCTCTTTGAATAAGTTCTCCAGAGGAAGTAATCACCCCATGCCTCTCCAGAAGACACCTGGCAGAATGTCTTGTGTCACACTGTAAAATGGTCAGACACTTGTTATGGTGAGTGAGCGAGGGGAGAAAACTTCCAAAGCAGAAGGTCTTCCATCAAAGTGGCCTGCCCTCTGACATTTAAATCAAGGGACTGAATGTCCCCTTGGTACACAAAAGAACTGGGGACATGCGGACAGACTGAGGTAGCCAGGAACCAGAGCAGAGTTTTATAGATCAAAAGTTAGCGTCTTGTATTGCAATCATAAGACAATGAAGTTGAACTTAGAGTAACATGCTCTATTAATAAAGAAACAGAAGAAAAATGGAGAAGCAAATTCCTACCTTACCTCAGTGTGGGTGTCAAAGGTTTTGGTAGCAACATAAAATCTCTCCCACAAAGATTTCCCAAAATAAATCTTAAAAACCAACTGGCCACAAAGGCTGCATACTATACTAACAAGTTACTGCTTATATTGCAGAATACTTATTCAAATCTAATTTAATATCATTGCTGAAATTTTTCCACGAGTTCATGAAACAAACTTGTTTTTAAGCTAATCATCTAATTGCATATTTTCGTTAAGCAGCAGCTAAGTATTTTGTACAATAGCAAAGTATTCAAAATAAAAAGAGTAAGATTTTCTAAAGCAGATGTGCTTCACCCGTGGAATATCTGTCCTGGGAAATCAGTAGTTTTATTGGTGTCATGTGCTTTCAGATCTCAAGTCTGTAAAAAAGTTGAGACATACCCATACTAATTTCTGTTTTAAGCACTGTTCTGAGACCACCGTTGTTAGTCTAATTGTGTTCATTAACTGTGTCATAATCAATCATAACTACCAACTGATTCTCATCTTTGAGCTCTCTTTTTGGGCTGACCTAGACAAGTACTTACCAGTCACTGAAACCTCATTTATTTTACAGCCTCAAATCTGTTATTGGGCTAATCTGTACCTGTTCAACATCACACAGCAGCTTAAATATTTGAGTAACCTGCAGTAAATCTCCACAGGACTGTTTGGTCAGTCAGATGTTAACTGTTAAGTAAACCTAAGAGGATCTATACTCCATAAATTTATTTCAGACACTAAGGTTGTTCTTATGAGTTCTCAAGTCCAAACATCTTTATAGCTAGATTTTGTGATTTATGAACTCCTCATTTTGTATCCAAAAAGATCACAAATGTGACAATATACTGGTGACTGATTTTTACTGTATATAACCACCTGCCTTTAATACAAACTCTGTTTTAAAAGTTTAAGCAATTGCTTGATTTTTAACTGCCTTCATCTGTTTCCAATTTGGCATTAAAACATATGGTTTGGATTTTTTTTTTTATTCTCTTCTAATCAGTCCTTTTCCCCATGTCCCAGACTGCACTGAAGAAAACCTATGCAAGGAACTTGAAATCTCAAAATTTAATCTCCACCAAAAATGGTCTTTGGACAAGCCTGAAGTGAAATAGTGACATTTCTGATCATTTCTAAAAGCTAGTTTACTACAGATTGACATGTGGCACATTTAAAGAAGGTCTGTATTAAATCCCAATGGGGTTTCAAATGAATTAACTTAGAATAGATGGTCGTGGGAATGTATAATCAGTCTGTGGAATTCACTACTGCTACAAGTCAAATACCGAGACTGAATTTTCAAATGGCTGGAAAGTTCCAGATACTCGAACATCTATAGCTATGCTAGTTAAGTTAAAATGTAATAACAGATTTCCTGCAGACATCTGCCTACCTGCTATAGTGTTGAACAGATGCCTAGGTATAAAGGTTGCCTCCCTATTTCCTTTAGGACACTAGGTACGGGCCACTGTCAAAGACAGGCTGTATCAGACTCGAACTAACTAGTGTGCAACTGCAGTATGGGAAACTCTACATTAGTCCTTGGGCATGTCTACAGTGCACCACAGTTTGGATTAAGGGGGTATAAATTGCCAAGAGCACCAAAATGTTGCGCTCCAACTGCGAATACGGATGGTGTAAACTAAAAAGGTACATAGTTCATGTTAAAAGAACAGGAGTACTTGTGGCACCTTAGAGACTAACAAATGTATAATTCATGTTGTCCTCTTTCAAAGAGAATGTTAATGTGAACTGAGTACCTTTTAGTCTGCACCAGCAGTGTCTCTACAGAGCAGTTAGAGCGCAACTCTTTGGCGTGCTCTGTAATTCACACCGCTGTGCTCTGCACTGCAGCCTTTGAAAGAGGGTAGTGAATTTAGTGCTTGTGAACGTGGGAAGCTAGTAATATTTATTTGGTGCCATGAAGCGTTAGGTATCCAATTCTAAAATTTTGGCCCTAGTGTCAGACACTGAAAGTGAGCGGATTGTCAGAGGCGCTGAGCCTACCACTGATAGTCGGCAAGAAAAGTAATACCTTTCTACCTACGTGGCCACTCAAAACTAACAACATATACTGAAAACTCATCAACAAGATGAGACCAACAATTCACAGACGTTAACAGATAAAAAATAGTGAGCTACTAGCTGTCAAGTGAACAGGCCAAATTAACTGACGTAATGCATGGAATCACTCACTCAGCTCTAGTTATCTGCATCACAAAAGTAGAGTCCACCAAAAATAAAAAATGAACCCCACATTACTTTATGCTTTTTACAATTACAAAATCTGTACCTGTCCCCTAGATTTTGACCTCACCCTCCAATCCACCCATTTAGACTTGTGTTCTGTTGTAAACCAACAGCTTTGCTCCATTACTTAACTCTTTTCAGAAACATTTGACTATGTGGCAGGCTACGTAGAATAAAAATATTGGGCTTGATTCTCCACTCTGTTGCAAGACATGAAATTGGTTTAATTCCATTGATTCCAGTAGAATCAACGGCATAACTGAATGGAGAGAGTCAGGCATCTAGAGTCACTCTTTTTAAAACAAAATCTGCATGGAAACTGTGCCTCACACATGCCTATCAAATTATGTTCAATTACAACGAGGGTGAATTCTGGGCTTAAACCAACTAACCTAATGTCCTCCCAGGGCTAGGGAAACAGTCTGCCCAGTCCTGTTAAAGACAGACTGCATCTATAAATATCCAAGAATGCCAGGTCCCTGAGTTGAGTAGAGTAGTTTAAAATTGCTATAATCTTTGCTTATTTGTTCTGAGCCTGAAAATCTGATTGCTTTGATTATGGTATAATTTAAGAATTAAGTTTAAGTGGGTCACAGCAATTCTCATTTAAATGTGTGATTTCATATATCCACTTTTGGGAAAGATTGCTAATTTTTCCTCTCTTTTAAATGTGTTCTGCTCATTGTTTTATGAAGGAATACTATACCTAAAGCTGGGTGGAGAATGGCAATTCTGTTCTGGAGGATTTTGAATGCTGGTTGAACTCCAATTTGGAACAAAATCGAAACATTTAGAAATCCTCCACACAACACGGATTTACCGTCCACTGCCCAGCTCTACTGGGAGCCCTGGCCCTGGGAGCTCAGGCTGCCAAGAAGCCAGGAGGCAGGAAACTGGGGCTCTCATCTTCCCACCAGCCCATGAAGAGGGATGCTGAGGAGCCAGGTGAGTGAGTTCGCAGGTAACCAGCCTGGCAGGTAGGAAGGGTTCCTACGGAAACACACCTGCTTTCCGGTGGAATTTCATCGAAACCTGTCTCCCCACAACCTTTTGACTTTGATGAATTGGCAAATTCTAATGAAAAATGCTTTATTAATTTTTTTCAAACTAGCTCCATTTATGTCATTTTCTGCACTTGCACTTCAACTACTTTCAGAATTACTGCTGAGTACTTCCACTAACAAGGCTGACAATTAAAATGGTTTTATAGAAATTATTTAAAAATTAATAAAAACGTACAGAATAGTGCAACTGCTCAAGAGGTCATCTAGTCCAGTGCCCTGGGCCGAGGCAGAACCAAGCATCTATTGACCATCCCTGACAGATGTTTGTCTAATCCAGGGGTTCTCAAACTGGGGGTCAGGACCCGTTGGGATCACTAGGTTATTACATGGATCACAAGCTGTCAGCCTCCACCTCAAACCCCACTTTGCCTCCAGCATTTATAATGGTGTTAAATATAAATTAAAATCACTTTTTAATATAAGGGGAGTTGCACTCAGAGGCTTGCTATGTGAAAGGGGTCACCAGTACAAAAGTTTGAGAACCACTGATCTAACCTGTGTGGAAGCAGAGAAAGAACCAACAGGAAGGGGATTGCAATGCATGACAGTTTGTTAGCAAGAATCAGGCTAACTGTAACCCTAATAACGCGAGATTTGTAGAAGCGAGGATTGTGAGAGGCGCGTGGGAAAGAACTGTGTGCGAAGTTGTTGCGACCTTGTGTAGATAATGTGTAGATAATATGGAATGTAGACTAGAGTCTAAACAAGTGAGAAAAATAAGATATCAGGATGACCTATGTATAAACAAAATGCAGCTGTTGCTTATTATTGTCTGTAACAAAAGGTATAAATGCTTGCTGTAATTGTTTACCTGTTGAGAGACCTGCCTAGGAGGGGGAGACCCTGTGTCCTAGTGCACTCTCTCCCTCTACGCAATTGCAAGAGAAAATAAAGTCTCTGACTTTGCTGTACCCAACCAAAAGAGTGAGAACTGTGTTTTTCTCTGACACCTTGCCTCTTACTATGTGTACCATCATCATCTTTCCTTCTCATCAGCAGAGTTTTCTGTTGCACCTTTAATATTGTCCCTTTGAGAAACTGCCAGCTCTCCTGAATTCCTTTATCCGTTAGATTTTCTTCCCATGGGACCTCACCTACTACTGAATTTGTTAGTGTGCTTTTTTCAAGTCCACTGTCCGGCTCTACTATTCTACTGCTCTCACTCCCTCCTTTCCTAAGCTTCATGAAACCTATCATGTTACCCAAATTGACTTCCATCTTCAGAACTGTAACCATGTTAGTCAGTATAAAATGACTGTCCCTTGGTTATTTCCTCCACCTTCCTGAAACAAGAAGTTGTCCCCAATACATTTCGAGAACATATTGGATTTTTTGTGTTTTGCCATATTACTTTTCCAACATATGTCTGGGTAGTTAGAGTCCCCCATCATTACCAGGTCTTGTGTATTGGATATTTATTAAAGGTGCCTCATCCACCTCTTTCTCCTGATTTAGTGGTCTATAGGAGACTCCTACCATGACATCACCCCTGTTGCCCTCCTCCTCATGTCCCTTCCGTTATCTTCCCTCAGACTCTCAACTGGTCTGCCTCACACCTCCTTCTGGACTTTAGAACTATATATATATATATATATACATTGTATGTCAAGAATATATATATATATATATATTCTTGACATACAATGTAATGCCTCCTCTCCCTTCTGCCTGCCTGTCTTTCTTGACCATGCTATACCCCTCTACACTAATACTGCAATCATGAGATTTATCCCACCAAGTCTCTGATACCATTTCCAGTTCTTCCTGGAAAAGGTGACAACTACAATAATGTATTGAGCATCTCTTTTGTCTTTATGACTTTCCATTAATGTCTGGCTTCTACTAAGTTCTGAGTAGATCATCACAAAGGGACAGCTGCAGACCACTTTAAAAGTGAAAACTGAACATACCTTTGCCTCACAGCTGTTTGTGAATCTCTGTGACTCAGATGGTTTGAACCAGATTTTTTCTCCTTCTCCCATTTCCTTCAACCTCATATCTTCACACGTCTCATGAGGAAGTTAAAAAAAACCAACCTCCCATAGCAGACCTTTCATCACCTTAGATTGGGCAATAGCTATTCACCATTCACCCATCCCTAGCAAGTGCATAAGGCCTCTGCTGAAATATCTTTAAGGACTTTAAATCCATTTACTATTTATTCTGAAGTTCTAATAAAGAAACATGATTGAAGATATTCTCCTTTTACTCCTGGGCATCACATATATTCAGAGAGGAGACAAGTTTCCTTCGTGAACTGTCTAGGAGGTGTAAAGTGTTGTAAAAGCATCCAAACAAATCCAACTGAGAAGTAACTGCAAAAGTGTATTGCACTTGCCTAGCTTCTCACAAGCTACTTTGAGATAAAGAAAGCAAAATTTGCAATTTCAAGTTTTCCCAAGTTGATTTAGTGCTGTGATTACATTTACAGTTTAAAATTTCACATGTATCAAAGTATTAGTTGAATACTTGCAGACAGCAGCAAAATACAAGTTTCACACGTGTACTTCTACAAGAAACAGGCAACAATTGTTTGATACTAATAATCTAGATTGAGCATTTTAAAATTAAGTATGTTATTTGCAAGCTAAGAGAAAAAGAAAATTGAAGAGGTGTATAACCTCCAATTCTGAAAATGTAGGTGGTGCAGGTACAGACAGTTATAATTAAGGTAACCCCAAACCTTCCATTATAAAACTATGTTTTTCCAATTGTTTATAACCTTGCCAAATTTTAATTGCTCGGGCTGACATTCTAATGCTTCCCCCACCCTTTAACATTTCAGTTAAAACAGTTCAGTTGATTCCAAAAAGGCAAAGGAAAATGCATTTTTGCGCCCAGGTGAAAAGAATGTTTACAATCATTTCACTGAGACACACTAACGCCTGCATGCTTTGAACTGCATGTAGGAACTTTAGACGGGGGGGAGGGGAGGGAGAGATGGGTGGCGGGAAGAGAGGGGACTGCCTATGTATCACGGATGCTCCTTTTTCAATCAGTGGAAGTTTGCCCAAATTTGGCAAGTTTTAAGCCTCTGGTGCTTAGAATCTGGTAGGTAAATTATCTGAAGAGTCCATCTGCACTGAGCATGCACTACTCCCGCGCAGCTCCTACTTGCCAACCAATCTGCACATCACCACGCCCTTAGTGACTGAACATGCTCTGCCCAAGGGCTCCATTATCTGTCCTGACAGCCCAGGGCTGATGATATGCGAGGCACAGGAACTGAGAGCAGGGAAAAAGAAGAACACGAGTACTTGTGGCACCTTAGAGACTAACAAACAGGGAGACTGTCTTCCCTGTGCTCTCAATGCTCCTCTTGCTGGTGCCCAGGTTCAGCAGGAGAAGCAAGTGTCTACATTCATCTGATGTCAGCAAATAATTAAACTCACTTCGTGTCACTACCCCAGAAGATAACCTACTATTGCTACTAGTTACTCCACTAATTCAAGAGATAGGACTGATGTTGTGTATCTAATAATCTCAACCCATATGGAGGCGGGTGGAGAGGGGGGAGAGAAGGGGTCAATATAGTTGCACAATATAAAATTTGTTTTTCCAATCTTTTTTAAGCTCGGGAAATTATAGATAAACCGTTAAAATAATGTTAAGGTTGAAAATCAAGCTTTCAAAAGTTGGGAAATGCCAGAATTAATTGTCTATAAAACCTTTATAGAGCCGCCTTGCACATATACATTTTTATGATAGAGTGTGATCTCATAATTAAAGATTATCTTTTCCAAAGGATCATTCAGTGCACAGGGTGGAGGACGCTTGCTGAAGGGGTAGCTATTTCTTTTTATCCTCATTTGATGTGTGGTCCCAGGCATTATTTACTATATACTATACAGAATTTCCTCATGGGTTTCCTATAGTGCTCTCATCTTACTATTTCCATTCCTTACAAACAAAACAGTCATTAATCTTCACAACACCCAAGCAAGGTGAGGCATTGGTATTTTCTCCCATTATAAACACTGGGAACCGAGGCACTGAAATGAAAGTAAAAATTGACCAGTGTCAAATAATTTTGGGCACCTTTTATAGCACTACATATATGAAGAGTGGCTAGTGCAGAAGGACATACTCTATTCCAAGGAGCCCTGATTGACAAAGTAGGCAGAAAGGGAAGCTTGCACTGGACGACTGGGAAGAAATCCTACCCGACTTCCTGCTGCCAGAAAGCCTCCCCAGTGGAGGGGAAGAATGTCACTCCATACTAAAGGCGGGATTGGCTGCAGGCCATCTGATTGCCCTTGGGCCAATCATTTGGCAGAGGGCTAGAAAGAACAGGCTGAGGCTTCAGTACATGTTGCTGTTTGTTGCTAGTGGAAGGAGCAGTTCCAAACAGTCTGAATTTGCAGCTAAGGGGATCGGCCCAGTAAGTAGGCTGGGGCATGACTACGACTAGGATAAGACAGGAGCCTAGACCCAGAAGAGTCCTGATCAGCACAGTAACCACAGGGATGGATGCCTGGCATTGCAGCAGAGGTCTGAACTCAGCAGCCCATGCTCGCACTGTTCCCAAGCACCAGCAACTGCCACAAGGGGTGAAAGGTACCATGTTTAGGACTAAGTCCAAAAGTTCCCCGTCTCAATCAGCTTAGACAGCTTTAACCTGTTCATTAATAGTACCCAGTCTCCAACACCTGAATAGAGGTGTATGTGTGATTTCCTATAGGGTCCCCCCAATACTAACTGAGGGTTTGTCTGTGCTCAGATGTGTTTATTGCTGAGCGCTTTTGTTTCTGGGGTTACTTCCTGCCTCCCTCAAGATGGTGGAAGCGAACCAAGGGGTTTAGGTCTAGTCAGAGCTGAATGGTGCTCTTTAGGCACACGGCTTTGGATTTGGAAACTATTCAATCAACCCAACAGTGCCTTCACCACATAAATATAGAGCAGCGTTCCAGGTGACCTCAGTTGCATGTTATCAACACTTCTGTAAATCAGACCCCAGGTATGTCAACTTAGATTCACTGTGCTACTCATTTTCAGTGTATGACGTTTCAGCTAATGGAACTTGTCCAGTGTCACCCAAATTCTTTGGCTGAGGCAGGGACAGAATCCAGTTCTTCAGGGTAGCATTCAGCTGCCTTATTCAAGAGACCATTCTTTCCTACCATTCCTTGTCTCATTCACCACACAGCATCCAGCTTCTGCAACAAATGAGACTGGGGTCCTACAAATAGCCTCACTAACTACGCAACCCTGGTTCTCTCCAGAGCACTGTCCATCTTGTGAATGAGACACTATACCATATAAAAACATGAAGAGGGGGAGAACTGAACTGAGGCATCTTCCTTGAAATCTATGGGCTCCTAGCTAGCAAAGGTAGCTATTAGGCTAAAATTGTGGTCAGATGAACTACCATTCATACATGGTAGACTTTTTTTTTTTAAATAAAACAAATGAGGCACCTAGATATTATTGCAATCATGACATAATTACAGAAATGAAATCTAAATGCAGGAGCTATTACAAAGAAAAAAACCTCCTGTACTTTTCAGCAAGTCAGGTGCTACCCATCTCTATAAAATCCAGAAGCAGACTAATAAAAGTGTTACATGCAAGTATAAGAATGTGTGACAAATATTAAAGCTATGGATTAAAAGCACACCTACAAGTAGAGGAGAGAAAGCGTTGTGCTTCTATTTCTCATAGTAGTGCCAAGAAGTTTAAATTGGTTATTTATTCAGCACCATCAGCATGGCGGACACTGGAGAGAAGAAAACACCATACTGTCCCTAGAAGCTTAAAATCTTAGACAGACAGTCCAATCCAAATAAACGAAGGATACATAATTTAAGCCCAAACTTCAAGCAGCGTGGGGCTCTTTATTTTTAAGATACTTTCTGTACTTTCAAGAGGATTGTTGAAAGACACTATTGAAGAAATATGTTTTAAGGAGATATTTAATAAAAACTGCATTCTTTTCTAAAACCATTGAGGTAAGAGTTCTATAAACTGAAACTGAGAAATTTCTATGAGGGAACTTATCTGTTGACACAATATTACAAGGCTAGATGTAATATATGAAGGAGGGAGCAGTTAGAATATATCATGGAAACACCATAACTTTAACACTTCTGTTTATGATTTCAAAGTTGGCTCTTTGTTGAAGACCAGTGGCTGATATTTTCATACTTTATCTCTAGTAGTTGGGGAGATATACAAGTGTTAGGTCAACCCTGTAGCCTCCTGCTTATTTTACAGCTGATCTTTCTTTCAATATAGTGGTAAAGTAGTCTCATACTTTCCTAAGACCATAAGTGGTCTGGATCATCCACTTTAAGAAATAAAGTACTTTTATTTGCAATTGCCAAGATGACAAGTGTGTACACATTTTAGAATGAATATTTACCCAAGAGAAACAGGTCTGTCATGCAAGTGTTTAGGTACTATTTACAAAGTTTATTTTAGGAACTTGTAATAAGTATTACTTGCATCCATTAGTTTGCTGTTATAATAAGTTTTTAACTAGACTAAATCCAAAACCACCCAAACCCTTTTTTTTTAAATTAGTGTAACAAAAACATCTCCCCTATCCTTGAAACAGAACCTTTTAAAAGTCCTTCATTTTGATACTACAGGCAAAGTTTCAGCCCCAAATAAAATATGAATCTAAATTAGAACCACTTCAAGCCAAATATTTAATAAGTCACCCTAAATGTGATGCCAACAAGAGGTGCTATGTATTACATCTGCCAAGTATGAAGAAAGCCATGCCAGAATTACTCAATAGTACCTTGCACTGAAG
The DNA here is from genome assembly GCF_011386835.1 of Chrysemys picta bellii. Taxonomy (NCBI): domain Eukaryota; kingdom Metazoa; phylum Chordata; order Testudines; family Emydidae; genus Chrysemys; species Chrysemys picta. Next base: position 340,802,696 of record NC_088791.1, read on the forward strand.
TTGAACAACTGTCTTTTAATAAAAGCCTACTAAAACACACTAAGTGTTGGATTCTGTTGCACATTTAATCACCATGTATTTCAACTAGACGTGTATGAAAAGGAAGCAGCTAGAGCAGAGGGAAAGCAACTGCAAGTTAAGATACTAAAACTAACTATAGTGCCACCAGCTACCAAGACTGCAGTGCCCAGAAAGATGGCAGGACAGAGAGGTCTCATCTATTCTTAATCTGCCCCTCTAATACTGGAGGCTGACTCTTAGGACCTCAGACAGAGCCAACCGAGGAGGAATGGAGTTTACTGAATATGTTGGGAGAAGGGTTAATACCAGAGGGTGTTTTTGGAGTACTGCAAGCTAAATCTCTCCCTCTTTGGAAATGTATTGTGGAACATAAAAGTGTTGAATTCATGAGGGCTAGGGGAAAAAAAAATATCATTTAGATAAATAATCTGATTGAGTATAACTGGCTCAAACTCAAAATACCGTGACCTGAAGAACTTTAAGTCCTATTGGCAGATATTTGAAGGATGGAAGGAAATTGGTTTAGACTTTAAACACAGTTCTCCCCACTTGCATGAGAAATCTGTTGAAAGCCAGCTCCAGTATTTGCTTCTCAACCTTAATTAAAATCTGGATAAAGGATGGTTGTGTGGTTAAAAAATTAGAGTAGGACTCAGGAGATCTGAATTCACATCAGGCTTTGTTAGACTTCCTGGATGACCTTGGGCGAGTTACTACACCTGTATCACTCCCTTTAACTGTAAAATGGGGATAATTAATTATTCTTCTCCCACCCTTTGTTTAAATAGCAAGATCTTTGAAGCAGGGTCTGTCTTTACTAAGATACACAGTGCCTTAGCACAGTAGGGACCATCTATCTTAAATATATGGAAAATAACACAGCGGGGCTATCCAATAAGTTCTTGGACTGCATTGCAGACAACTTTTTAGTTCAGAAGGTTGAAAAAACTACTAGGGGGGAAAGCTGTTCTAGACTTGATTTTAACAAATAGGGAGGAACTTGTTGAGAATGTGAAAGTAGAAGGCAGCTTGGGTGAAAGTGATCATGAAATCATAGAGTTCACAATTCTAAGGAAGGGTAGAAGGGAGTACAGCAAAATAGAGACAATGGATTTCAGGAAGGCGGATTTTGGTAAGCGCAGAGAGTCAATAGGTAAGGTCCCATGGGAATCAAAACTGAGGGGAAAAACAACTGAGGAGAGTTGGCAGTTTTTCAAAGGGACACTATTAAGGGCCCAAAAGCAAGCTATTCCCCCGAATAGGAAAGATAGGAAATGTGGCAAAAGACCTCCTTGGCTTAACCACGAGATCTTGCATGATCTAAAAAATAAAAAGGAGTCATATAAAAATGGAAACTAGGACAGATTACAAAGGATGAATATAGGCAAACAACACAGGAATGTAGGGGCAAGATTAGAAAGGCAAAGGCACAAAATGAGCTCAAACTGGCTACGGGAATAAAGGGAAAAAAAGACTATCAATACATTAGAAGCAAGAGGAAGACCAACGACAGGGTAGGCCCATTGCTCAGTGAGGACGGAGATACAGTAACAGGAAACTTGGAAATGGCAGAGATGCTTAATGACTTCTTTGTTTCGGTCTTCACCGAGAAGTCTGAAGGAATGACTAACAGAGTGAGTACTAATGGGAAAGGGGTAGGTTTAGCAGATAATATAAAAAAACAACAACAAGTAAAAAATCACTTAGAAAAGTTAGATGCCTGCAAGTCACCAGGGCCTGATGAAATGCATCCTAGAATACTCAAGGAGCTAATAGAGGAGGTATCTGAGCCTCTAGCTATTATCTTTGGAAAATCATGGGAGACAGGAGAGATTCCAGAAGACTGGAAAAGGGCAAATATAGTGCCCATCTATAAAAAGGGAAATAAAAACAACCCAGGAAACTACAGACCAGTTAGTTTAACTTCTGTGCCAGGGAAGATAATGGAGCATGTAATTAAGGAAATCATCTGCAAACACTTGGAAGGTGGTAAGGTGAGGGGGTCAGCATGGATTTGTAAAGAATAAATCACGTCAAATCAATCTGATAGCTTTCTTTGAGGGGGAGGGATAGCTCAGTGGTTTGAGCATTGGCCTGCTAAACCCAGGGTTGTGAGTTCAATCCTTGAGGGGGCCACTTGGGGATCTGGGGCAAAAATCAGTACTTGGTCCTGCTAGTGAAGGCAGGAGGCTGGACTCGATGACCTTTCAAGGTCCCTTCCAGTTCTAGGAGATGGGATATCTCCATTAATTTCTCATTTCTTTGATAGGATAACGAGTCTTGTGGATAAGGGAGAAGCGGTGGATGTGGTATACCTAGACTTTAGTAAGGCATTTGATACGGTCTCGCACGATATTCTTATCGATAAACTAGGCAAATACAACTTAGATGGGGCTACTATAAGGTGGGTGCATAACTGGCTGGATAACTGTACTCAGAGTAGTTATTAATGGTTCCCAATCCTGCTGGAAAGGTATAACAAGTGGGGTTCTGCAGGGGTCTGTTTTGGGACCGGCTCTGTTCAATATTTTCATCAACGACTTAGATATTGGCAGAGAAAGTAAGCTTATTAAGTTTGCAGATGATACCAAACTGGGAGGGATTGAAACTGCTTTGGAGGATAGGGTCATAATTCAAAATGATCTGGACAAATTGGAGAAATGGTCCGAGGTAAACAGGATGAAGTTTAACAAAGACAAATGCAAAGTGCTCCACATAGGAAGGAACAATCAGTTTCACACATACAGAATGGGAAGAGACTGTCTAGGAAGGAGTACGGCAGAAAGGGATCTAGGGATTATAGTGGACCACAAGCTAAATATGAGTCAACAGTGTGATGCTGCTGTAAAAAAAGCAAATATGATTCTGGGATGCATTAACAGGTGTGTTGTGAGCAAGACACGAGAAGTCATTCTTCCGCTCTACTCTGTGCTGGTTAGGCCTCAACTGGAGTATTGTGTCCAGTTCTGGGCACCGCATTTCAAAAAAGATGTGGAGAAATTGGAGAGGGTCCAGAGAAGAGCAACAAGAATGATTAAAGGTCTTGAGAACATGACCTATGAAGGAAGGCTGAAAGAATTGGGTTTGTTTAGTTTAGTTTGGAAAAGAGAAGACTGAGAGGGGACATGATAGCAGTTTTCAGGTATCTAAAAGGGAGTCATAAGGAGGAGGGAGAAAAACTTGTTCACCTTATCTTTTAAGGATAGAACAAGAAGCAATGGGCTTCAACTGCAGCAAGGGAGGTTTAGGTTGGACATTAGGAAAAAGTTCTTAACTGTCAGGGTGGTTAAACACTGGAATAAACTGCCTAGGGAGGTTGTGGAATCTCCATCTCTGGAGATATTTAAGAGTAGGTTAGAAAAATGTCTATCTGGGATGGTCTAGTCAGTATTTGGTCCTGCCATGAGGGCAGGGGACTGGACTCGCTAACCTCTTGAGATCCCTTCCAGTCCTAGAATCTATGCATCTTGGTTGGAGTCTGGAGCTCTCCCATACTACTAATATTTACATACGAATTTTGTTTAATGTGTAATCCACACACTAAACTATGGCTTGTTAAAAAAATTACAACTCCAATGAGTTTAGTGTCAATTTGGATACACTCCTCACCCCCTTCTCCCCTCCCTCGTGCCAATGCAGAGGGTTTGTCTAGACAATGTTTCCTAAGTGCAAGCACAGAAGCATTCCCCTTACCCTTTTCTTCAATCTTGCCTAGGTGCTACAACTCCATTGTTATCTGTATGTGCTGACTACAGAATGAAGAGCACTAGTGTCAGTAGTTCTGTAAGTTTTACTTTGCAGCTCAACAGTACACAGAAAAAAGAGCAGACCATTTTATTACCCTTAAAGTTTATATGCTCAAATATAAAGTAATTATGTGAAAATTCACCTTACATGTCTATAGCCATAATGTTGACCCACAATATATACTAATGCAATATATTATATATTCTACGTAGTTCAAGGTAGACTTATATTTGTGATGTGTATGTTGAGAAGTTTCGTATATACACCTTGTGAGTCAAGGGTAATGTTGCTGTTTGTGCAAGGTGAATTTTCACGTCAGTGTCATTACCTGAAAGTATCCCGGGTCAGAGAATTCACGTAAGTGAATTCTTTAACTGGCCATTTTCTGTCATTAGTGCTTAGGTTTTCTAATGATAATACTGTAGTTACCTATTTCACTAAGAGTTATATTACCTCAGCAACCTTGACTAAGACTGTGTGAAAGAATTGCAGGAATTAAGATTCTGATGGCACAGAATAGTGACTAAACAGACATTAATAATAATAAAACAACAGACATTTGTTGTATTGAATCCATTGCTGGTTACAAAGCACTGAATATGGATCAAACTAAAATGCAAAAATATCCTAAAACTTAACATTCACTGTGATCTGTCTGGTCTACATATGTAACAATGAAGTTTCACCACACAAAACTGAAATTCAATAATAATAATAAAAAAAAGTAAAGGAAGTGCCTCTTTGCACCCCTAAACTAATACAACTAGAATAGTCTAGTTTATGTAACTTCAAATCTAGTTTAACTAGTCTGCTACAAATTTCAACCTAATCCTATTTACATGGATTCAGACACCACAATGGAAATTGCATCCTTGACTTGGGCACTAAAAACAACCTACTTCAATATCAACTACTGCAGCTCCATCAACCTTCTTGCCCAGTCAAGATGCCGCATCTTTCTCAGAAAGTACATATGAAGATGACATACTTACTCTCGCTCTTTCTCTGTCAGTTTGTCGTTGATATTATCTTTGATTGCAGATCTAGAACCTTTGTGAATTATGGGATACCTGAGTGGCACTTGTAGAAAGAAGGAAATCATTGAGACCAAGTGTGCAGTGTAGCCCAGGGCAACAGCAATGCTTCCATCATCTTTTGCTGTTAATGAAAAAGCAACTTATTTACCCAACTGAACTCTACTGATATGGTAAATATTTTAAAGCATATTAATGAAAATTTAGCGTGAGAAGGGTGTCCATATTACACAAACAGTAAAGACTTAAACATGATGAAAATAATATTTATTAAACGATTTAACAGCTGCACACTTAATGAAAAAGATAAAATAAGACTGCAAGCATCTTACAGAAATCTTAGTGGTATTAAGCTTACTCTATCACACATTACAATGCATGGTTCTGACAGGTTTATGATGCGATGATAGCACATTTAAGCATTCAATAATAGATACTGCATTTCCAATATAGTGTTTAAACATTTTTTAAAATAGTGATTGAGGCACTATATTCTGATGCGAATGGTAAAATCCTCTCCTGGTTTTAAATCCGTTTGTTATCCCTAGTCCATTACTTGTATCTCGTGTTGAAAGGTGACACCAGATAGGGGATAGTTTGAGCCTGCAGTTTAAGACGTACTCCAATACTTTCAAACTGGAAAGGAAATAGTTTTCAGCTTCAAATAGTAACTGAAAGATGTGGAGGGTTTTTTTGTTTGTTTGTTTTTTATAAAGGCTCCCTAGACCAGAGTTCAAGTCTTCAGAGGTCTGCAATTCTCTGGCTGAAGCGGATGACCTCACTAACAACTACAGCAGAGAAAGAAGCTTCATTCTTACATTGCTTTAGGCATTAGTGAGATCACCAACTGCTGGGCAGGGAAATTGAATCCCAGGGCCTGAACTCTAGTCTTGGCCAGTAACGGGAGGAACTGATTTTTAACCATTGTTTTAGAAGGTTAAAGTTTCACATTTATTCAGCAAATGACTGGGGATCTGAAATTGTGTATTTAAAAAGTTAATTTACCTCCAGTGAAGATTTATTTATAGCTCTTCCACCCCATCCTCTAACCCCTTTTCTACAAAAAGTTATTAACCTTTTAATATGCATCCGAAGAAGTGGGCTGTAGTCCACGAAAGCTTATGCTCTAATAAATGTTAGTCTCTAAAGGTGCCACAAGTACTCCTGTTCTTTTAACCTTTGAAAGTAATTTTTAACTTTTCATGCTGTACCTTCATCCTATTTTCTAGCTTATTAAAAAAAAAATACATGTGAACCTATGAATAGCTGGAAAGAAGTTATAGCCAGCCCAAATCCCTTCCAATGACAACAGAAATTCTAGTGAAACTAACTGAAATATATGAGGACCTGAAGGAAAAACACGAATTTAAGTCCTCTGTGACATCTATGAAATCATACCTTGGCTCTCAATAAGGCAATTCATGACACACAGGTTTAAAAATAACACCCATTCCAAGAAATTATTCTGTACAAAGGGATTCAACTCTGCAGCAAACATAGGTCTCATTACAGTAGAGCTCTAAGGTCACGGACTTCTGATTTTATTTTTAACCTAATTGTCCACTAACATTCTATGCTAACATGCAAGGAATCAGATAAACAACATTTTCCAAGTTAAAAAATATCAATATTTCATTTTTTCCACTCAGTCTGTAGTAAGGCACAGGGCAGGCAGACTAATTCCTTGTGACAAACTTGAAAGGACTCAGTCTCTCTGGATAGCATCAATAAGTTATGACTAAGGCTACGATTTTGTTACCGCTTCCTGGTGACCTGTCCCTGACTTTTACTAAAAACATCCCTTACAAAATAGGGAGGGAGGAGGGTCAAGCACCCTGCCCCCCCACCCCGCAGCATCTGGGAACTGCAGGAACCCCCATTGTCCAGTGTCTGGGAGGAGTCTAGCTGCTGCCCTGTGGGGCTGAAGCTGGGGTGGTCCCCCCACCACCCTGCGGGGCTGAGAGCTGCAGGGATGCTATGGAGGGCACCCATGCCAGCGCTGAGCAGCTCTGGGGTCCCTCTGTCACCAGTGGCAGCAGCTGGGAGCTGTAGGGGGACCCATGCCACCCGCGGAGGCTGGGCTGCTGCGGGAGGTTCCCCTGCTGCTGGCAGCAGCTAGTCAACTGCGGGGGCCCCCCCCAATGTCACGGAGGTCACTGGAAGTGACTTCCGCAACCTCTGTGACATAATCTTAGCCTTAGTTATGACAATCTAAATTGACACAAAGGCACTTTTAAATTTTTATAAGCAAGACAGGATTGTAGAACAAGGACTATGGCCCATATTTAGTACAATTAGAGAGCTACCAGTGAGATTAGTATTTCTTCACTATCTCATTTCACTTGCGTTTTTCTGACATTTTAACTCAAACATATTAATGAGTCATCTCATCAAATATGCTAGGATTTAAACTAAATCACTTGTGCCCTAAAAAATTAACTACTGCATTATAGGCTCTAGATTTTAAAAAGCTAGTTGTTTTAGCAAACAGAAGCAGCAAACTGGAGTTTTGCAAGAGCATTCTCCAGGTGAAGGAGGAGCGACTACATGACTCTTTGCTGAATTTGCCATCAGTTTGTTCGTGTGCCTGCTTGACTGGAGTTTATAGCGTGGTCTGTTTGGGGGAGGGGGCTGTGTGCTGAGCCCAGAGGACCTGCTGGGCAAGGGTTAGAGCTTCTTACAGAGGCTCTGGCCTGCCATCCTTTGATTCCTAGTTCCTTAACAAGAAGGCAGGGCTACTCCGGAAGAATAGGGGGTTATATTTAAAGAAAAAAAAAAAAAGACCCCCTCCCCCCCCCCCACACACACACACACACCCCAAGTGACCAAAGGAGCTAGCAACCAAGAGCAGTAAACACAGGAGTTTTGAGACAGAGCATGAGAGCCAGATACACCTAACATTCTTTAAACGTAGACGAACAACCCGCCCTGCAAACAAAAGAATAAAAATAATGCAGGCAGAAGGCTAGCAGTAGAGAGGGGGCTGTCCAGTTTATTGCACTGAATGTAGTATGTATGATTACATGTGGCCTATGTATGATTTAGGGCAAGCAGCTCATGACCCTCAGAGACTACATACAGGCTCCTGAGACCACAGTTGTTGAACTGGAGGAGCTAAGGGAGACAGAGCTACATAGGAGGAGACTTTCTGGGATGCAGTAGAGTAGTTCCACCCCCAGTCTGACAGCCTCTGTGCTGTTGAGGAGGATGAAAGTCTCAGGGAAGGAGATCATCAAACAGGAGGGGAGGGAAACAACCCCATAGTTGGGACCTGCCTTCCATATGACATCATGATATTCTCTTGCACTGAGAATACCACTCCAGGGGAGGGGACCCCAGCTATTAGGAAGAGACAGATAATAGTAATGAGGGATTATTAGAAATATAGATAGTTGGGTTTGTGATGACCAGGAGAATCACAAGATGAATTGCCTGCTGGGTGGGGAGGTTGCAGTGCTAGGGAGGACCCAGTGGTCGTGGTACACGTAGGTTGCAATGACACAGGGAAAGGTAGGAGAATGTTCCTGGAGGCTAAATTTAAGCTGCTAGGTAAGAGATTAAAGTCCAGGGCCTTCATGGCAGCATTCTCTGAAGAGTTTCCAATCCCATGAGCAGGGCCAGTTAGATGGGCAGAATTGCACAGTCTCAATGGGTGGATGAGATGAAGATGTAGGGAGGAGGGGTTTAAGTTTCTTAGGAACTGGAGAACCTTTTAGGAAAGGAGGAGCCTATACAGGAAGGATGGGTTCCACCTAACCCAAAATGGAACCACATTGCTGGCATGTAGAATTAAAAAAGTCAGAGGGGTTTTTAAACTAAGGGCTGAGGGAAAGCCGAGAAGTATGGAGGAGCACGCTGTTCAAGACATTCCTTAGGGAGGATCCATTAACAGGGATTCTCAATATCCTGGTTGAGAGGATGAGAGGAGAGGAGAGGAGTTGATAGAGTACAGGTAGGAGCAGAAGAGAAATGTCAAATGAAAAAGAGTTCCATTCAATTGCATCACATGTAAGCAGACAACTAAATATCAACAAATTTTATAAATAAATAAATACTTATACACAGGTGTTAGAAGTCTAAATACAAAGATGGGTGAACTTGAATGTCTGGTATTAAATGAGGATATGGATATACTAGACCTCACAAAAACTTGATGGAACAATGATAATCAATGGGACACAGAATATATAGGAATGACAGAGTAGCTCATGCTGGTGGAGAAGTGGCACTATATCTGAAAGAAAACACAAAGTCTTAAATGAATTGAACAGTACCATAGAATCTCTAATATAGAAATTCCATGTTTGAACAACAAGAGTACAGCAGTGGGAATATATTACCAACCACCTGACCAAGATGGTGATTGTGAAATGCTGAGGGAGATTAGAGAGGCTACAAAAAAATAGAAAACCCAGTAATAATGGGGGATTTCCACTACCTCCATATTGACTCGGTACATGTCATCTCAGGAGGGGATGCAGAAATGAAATTTCTAGACTCTATTAATGACTGCTTCCTGGAGCAGCTAGTCCTGGAACCCACAAGGGGAGAGGCAATTCTAGATTTAGTCTTAAGTGGCACACAGGATATGGTCCAAGAGGTGAAATAGCTGAGCCACTCTGATAGCAACCATAATGGTATTTAACATTTAACATTCTTGTGAGGGGTAAAGTACCAAAAAAGGCAGAAGCACTATAATAGAAGCTCAAATTAAATGCATACCCCACATAAATAAAAAAATACTAAGAGGATAAAAAATTGCCACCATGGCTAAAGAGAGTAAGAGAGGCCATTAGAGGCAAAATAGGTCATCCTTTAAAAATTGGAAGTTAAAGACTACTGAGGAAAATAGAAAGGAGCATAAATTCAGGAAAGTGTAAAAGTATAACTAAGCAGGGCAAATTAAGAATTTGAAGAACTACCACCAAAAGACGCAAAAAAAAGTTTAAGTACATCAGAAGCAGGAAGCCTCCAAACAACCGGTGGGGCCACTGGACAATCGAGGTGCTAAAAGGAGCACTCAAGGAAGACAAGGTTCATTTAACTTCTCCGCAGTGGCCCTTTGCACCCGACTTCACTGCAGAAGATGTGAGGGAGATTCCCACACCTGAGCCATTCTTTTTAGGAGGCAAATCTGAGGAACTGTCCCGCACTGAGGTGTCAATAGAGGTGGTTTTGAAATAAAATTGATAAATTAAACAGTAATAAGTCTCCAGGACCAGATGGTATTCATCCAAGAGTTCTGAAGGAACTCAGATACGAAATTGCAGACCTGCCACCTGTGGTATGTAACCTATTACTTAAATCAGCCTCTGTACCACATGACAGGATGCCAATTTAAAAAAAAAAAAAAAAAAAGACTAGAGGTGATCCTGGTAATTACAGACTAGTCAGCCTAACTTCAATACCAAGTCAACTGGTTGAAACTATAGTAAAGAACAGAATTATAAGATGTATGTAGCGTAGCTGCAGACAAGTCAGTCCCAGGATATTAGAGAGATAGGGTGGGTGAAGTAATATCTTTATTGGACCAACTACTGTTAGTGAGAACGACAAGCTTTCAAGCCACACAGAGCTCTCTTTCGGGTCTGGGAAAGGTATCTGAAGGTCCCAGCTAAATGCCAGGTAGAACAGATTGTTTAGCATAAGTAGTTAGGGACCATATTCTAAGGGTTCATTCAAAGTAGAGTGGCCCATTAATACCTCTGCAGTCACAGGCCTGCAAGAGGGGGTTATAGCAGGTTACAGATTGTTGTAATAAGCCATAAATCCAGAATCTCTGTTTAGTCCATGATTTAGTGTCTAGCAGAGAGTTATGAATTTAAGCTCCCAGACTTGTCTTTTGAAAGCATTGTGCAGGTTCTTTTGAGGATGAGGCCTGATGAGTCAGATGTAATGTGATCACTTTGTGGACGTGTTCACCCACAAGTGAGAGGGAGTTTTTGTTTTAAAATCATTTTCTTGCGACGGCTCATTTGAGAGCAGAGTGATTGTCTGGTTTCACCCATATAGTTGTTATTGAGGCATTTAGTGCACTGGATGAGATATACCACATGTTGTGATAGGCATGTGTAGCGTCCATGGTTCCTGAAAGGTGTGTTGTGGTGGGGCGTTGATCATTGCAGCAGATACACAAACAAAAAGGAAGAAATAGTTACTCACTCTGCAGTAACTGTGGTTCGAGATGTGTCCCCCTAGGGGTGCTCCACTCTAGGTTTGCTACCGCCCCTTGCGCCTTTGATCGGACATTTCTCATAGCAGTGTCCGTTCAGCCTGTGCACACGTTAGGCAGCCTCATTCTCTGCTACAGAACTTTGCGGTAGAGAAGGAACTGAGGGTGGTTTGCCCATGCAGTGTTATAACATGACCGCATGGGGCACAAGATTGACTAACATGCACGCACCCATAGAGACTACTTGAGGTAGAAGTAGTTTTTCCACACAACATACAGTCAACCTGTGTAACTCGTTGCCAGAGGATGTTGTGAAGGCCAAAAATATAACTAGGTTATAAAAAGAATTAGATGAGTTCGTGGAGGATACGTCCATCAATGGCTATTAGCCAGAATGGACAGGGATGCAAAAACATGCCCTGGGTGTCCCTAAACCTTGGACTGCCAGATGCTGGGACCTGACAAGAGGGGATGATCACGCGATGAATTGCCCTATTCCGCTCATTCCCTCTGAAGCATCTGGCACTGGCTGCTGTCGGAAGACAGAATACTGGGCTAGGTGGACCACTGGTCTGACCCACTATGGCCATGCTTATGTTTATTACAGTAACTCCTCACTTAAAGTCGTCCTGGTTAACGTTGTTTCATTGTTACGTTGCTGATCAATTAAGGAACATGCTTGTTTAAAGTGATGCAATGCTCCCTTCTAACGTCATCTTGCAGCCGCCTGTTTTGTCCACTGCTTGCAGGAAGAGCAGCCCGTTGGAGCTAGCTGGTGGGGGCTTGGAACCAGGGTGGACCGGCAGCCTCCCTATCAGCTCCCCGTTCCCCTAAGTTCCCTGTGCAGCAGCTGCCCAGCAGGCTAGCAATTGCAACTGTCCCTCCCCCCACTGCCATATGCTGCTCCTGCCCTCTGCCTTGGAGTTGCTCCCCAAGACTCCTGCTTGCTGTGCAGAGGGGAAGAAGGGGGGGGGGCTAATGTCAGGGTGTCCCCCTCCCCCCTGCTCCTGCACCCTGCTTACCCCATCTTCCATAGAGCAGAGGGGACACACATGACAGGGCTCAGGACAGAGGGGGCTTGTTGCAGCAGCAGCTGCGGTCTCAGCAAGCTGATCTAATTAACAAGGCAGTGTACTTAAAGGTGAAATGCGCATCTCTCTCTCACACACTCACTCACTGTGTGTGTCTGTCTGCGATGCTCTCTCCCCTCCCTCCATTCCTGCTGCCTTGTAGACTGAGAGTTAACCCTTGAGGGCTCAGCCAATTGCTAGTTCATCATTTAGCAGTAAGGCATTCCCTGGAAAATATCCCACCCTCTGACTCCTCCACCTCAACCAAGCTTCACAATCACCATCACGGGGTACCAGTATTAAATTGTTTTTTTAAAACTTATACTGTGTATGTGTGTATAATATAGTCTCTTGTCTGGTGAAAAAAATTCCCTGGAACCTAACTCCCCATAAGAATTAATATAAATGAGGGGAACTGGATTCACTTAACATCGTTTCACTTAAAGTGGCATTTTTCAGGAACATAACTACAACGTTAAGTGAGGAGTTACTGTAGTTGAATTCATGTTTTTATTTTCCTCAGGCAACACCCCTACCAGACTGATCAAAAGGAGAGGCAAGAGTTCCTAAATGTAATTAATAATTTAGTCATTCTAATTTTCAAATACTTGTATAGATAGAGGCAGGCATACAAAGACAAAAAACACCTGCCATACAGAACATCTGCAGATGCACTTACGATATATTATAAATATTGACATAAAGGCAACTGAAATAGCATTGCCATAACAAGATAGGGATGTATGCATTTGATGCAGCCTATTTGGTGTAATATTGTTTAAATGAATAGATACACAGGTAGCTAGTATGGGTTTTTTTTTAAAAAAAACAGGTAAACATACTGAAATCTAGAGCTAAAATATCTGTGTGGATATGCACAAAGAGGTTAGTGAGTATATAAGGATTAACCAGGACGTATGGTGTCAAGTAATTTTAGCTCACAATCCAATTTCTTGTATATGTCCCCATCACAGTAATATTTCAGCACCTCCCATGAGCCAAAAATAACATTTCCTTCTAGGTTTATCTGTTTATTGCATGTTGTGAGTAACCCAAAGTTAGTTATTTTTGCCTGATTAAAAGTAGGATTTGCTCCATTTTGTGCCTCACAGGGGGTTGGATTTTAATCACTCATGGTCTGAAGCATTTCCTGGCACCTATTAAATACCATAACTAGATATTGTTCTGTTTAAAATATTCTTTCAGAACGTGGCGGCTTGGAGAGAAGCAGCTCATAGCATCAAGGGATTGGTCTTTACCCAACAATGTCCAAAGTCTTCTGCAAGATTGGGGTTGTGGTGACATTTGAGTCTGCGGGAAGTCCCAGAAGGACTGTCGTGCACTATTTGTGTCTCCAGCAGAAATTAGAGGTGGAGTTAGTTTTATAGGAGATTACTGGGGTGTAAAAGCATAAAAAGCAGACACGACAAACCCACGGGGGGAGGGAAAAAACCCCCGCAGAAACTGGTTGTCTTAACTGGCTTGTGAGTTGCTTGTTGGCTAGTTTTTGGCTTGCTGCTTCTTTTTTTTGATCAGCTCCCAGCAAGCAGGGCAAGGCAGGGAGAGAGTCGGGGTGCACAGCGGGCCCACCACAGTCCCACACCGCATGCCGGGGGAATCTTGTCACAGAGTATTGGGGTTCTTGGGGATTGGCTCTTTTTGGCCTTGTTTGGAAGTGGGATTAGCTTGATTTTTGGTTTATTGTGAAAGTCGGGGTGCTTATTTACCGCATGAAAACTGGCAAATGTGATAAAAAGATAATCTTCAAAATGATGTCACCATTCAGTCTTCACCACGAATAGAATTTCAGGGGAAAGTTGTCTATCCAGTATGAAACCTCAAATTTAGGCAAAACAACTGAAATTATATTTTGATCAGACTGAGGTTTCATTTTGAGATTTTGAAACATTTAGATGTCAACCTTTATTGTTTTTACTTTTTACAAATAAAGTTGATTTGAAATTAAAAAGTTGTTTTGAACCAAAAAACAAAAAATTTTGTTTAGAAAATGATGAAATGGTATATTCTGACAATTCTGAAGGTTTCCCAACATTTGTTCTGAGTCAAGAAATTCACTCGAATCAACCCTTTTCTCACCAAAGCAGTTTGGTTGTGACAAATCAGCTTTTTCAGTGACGAATGTTTAATCAAAGTCCCAGCTAGTTCTACTCAGAGGTGAACAAGGATTAGATCAGAACTATCTGCTTGTCTAAATTTTTTCAGTCTCCAAAAGTGGACTATGATTCCTAAAATGGTAAGTCTGCCCTATGAGATGTTAAAGTAACATCACAACTCTAGGTACTAAATGAAAGAAACATCCAGCTACCTTGAAAGTCTTCAGAATTAGGCAGCTTGACTCCACAGACGAAGTAATCCTTTTGATCGTTCTATGGATTTGAAAACAGCAGAAAATGAGAATGTGACATGGTACATTTAAAAATAAGACAAAAGTTGCAAATTCCAAGCAAAAAACTTAGAGACATGTTAAAATCAGACTACACAGAGACTTTGTAAAGCATCAGTTAACATAGATGAAAAAATTCAAAATTAAGAAAATCCAGAATAATGTCTCTCACTCTACATTAAATTTAAAATATTTTCAGAAGACTAACTCTCAAACAGGAATGCATTCACTTTCATTCAACTGAACTTACAAATCTTAAACTTATGTTGAGCAAAGAATTGTGGATCTCAATCTTCTGATGAGCATTTTTTTTGCCCAGTATGTTAGAAGTTTAGCTAAGTAGTGACGTCTGGTAAGATGATTATCAGCTACTCTGTTGTGTTCTCACTATCAGTTTTACTTGCCATTTCATATGCCACCACAAGAGGTCCAAGTTTAAGTTACCATGGGGTGGCGGCAGTATCCTGTTACAGTGCAGCACAATAGGGTCCTTTCCTTGTGTCATTTACAATCTAAGTTAGACAAATAATTCAGTGTGAATGATGACACAGCGACTGTCCAAGCATGCACCAGGCCTTCTTTGGACTTATTTGCCTGACTACAGTGGTGGCAACCATTAATTCCCAAAGAAACTGCTGCAGCAAGACAAGGGAAGAGAGGTAGAGTAGGGGCAGGCAGGGATGTGTGAGGAGAATAGGGAGAAGTTCTGTGGCAAACATTACCAAATCGGAACGCCAGTGACTGAAAGAGAAAGGGGCAGGAACACAAGAGTAGATGAAGTCCCTGCCAGACAAGCTCACTGTCAGATTCAAAGTAAGACATATCAGAAAAGAAACAGGAGAGAGAAATTTACATGAGCATGGAGCTGAACAGTGTGGGAGAGAGAAGCATTTTACTCAGAAGGCAGCTAGAGAGCACATCTGGCAGACAAAAAGTTTGTTCTAGTTCAGCAGGTTTCTTAAGGTGTTAGAAACTTACCAAATCAATAGAGTAAATATAAGAAAGTTCTGATAACAACTGCCTGCATCGAATGGTCAATTGTGCATTGGTCTTCAAGAACAGTTCTCTTTAGGGGGAGAAAAACCACAATCGTTAGTGACCTCAAACTCTTTGCACTATCAACCCCCATCATTCCCAAGAATCACACTCCCCACCTTGGCAAAAAAGAAAGCCCCAGATAACTTTGCAGTTGGGAAGATAATTATAGAAAGCAATGCTGGCCTCTATTGCTTGCACCCTTTTCAATTTTGAGAGACCAGTTGTGTGTTATAAAGCAATTATTTATATTATAACTGCACCTAAAGGCCCCATCATCTTATGCACTGTATACACACAATCCCTGTCCCAGAGTGTTTACAAGCTAAACAAGACAGGAGGAGGGTGCATAGTTACACATTTTACAGATGAGGAAACTGAGGCAGAGATTCAGTGACTTGCGCAAAGTCACACAAGAATTGAGGGAGACGATTTCGTGATTCTAGTCCAAATGCCTTAATCACAAGACCCTCTTTCCAATTACAGATTAAAAAGATGAATGGAATCATGGGTCTCTTTACCTCTTAGCAGTGCATTCTTTTCTCAACTCATGCAGGGATTCTTTATGCATTTGAAGCCTCTGGTATTCAGTCTCAAATGCCTTTTCTAGAGAACAGAAATGATTAGAAAAACCATTTAACAGCATTGTATATCCAATGAACTGACACAAACTTCAGTGCTGGAACACTTCTAAAAATTAGATACAAACTTGTAAAGCTTGTGATACTGTCTTGCATGACCTTCTCATACACAAACGAGGGAAATACAACCTAGATGGAGCTACTATAAGGTGGGTACAAAACTGGTTGGAAAACCGTTCGCAGACAGTATTTATCAGTGGTTCACAATCATGTTGTTCTGTTCAATAGCTTCATCAATGATTTAGATAATGGCATGCAGAGTACACTTATAAAGTTTGCAGACAATCCCAAGCTGGGAGGAGTCGCAAGTGCTTTGGAGGATAGGATTAAAATTCAAAATGATCTGGACAAACTGGAGAAATGGTCTGAAGTAAATAGGATGAAATTCAATAAGGACAAATGTAAAGTACTCCATTAAGGAAGGAACAGCCAGTTGCACACATACAAAATGGGAAATGACTGCCTAGTAAGGAGTACTGCGGAAAGGGATCTGGGGGTCATAGTGGATGACAAGCTAAATACGAGTCAACAGTGTAACGCTGTTGCAAAAAAAGCGAATCTCATTCTGGGATGTATTAGCAGGGGTGTTGAAAGCAAGACATGAAGTAATTCTTCTGCTCTACTCAGGCCTCAACTGGAGTATTGTGTCCAGTTCTGGGCACCACATTTCGGGAAGAATGTGGACAAATTGGAGAGAGAGTCCAGAGAAGAGCAACAAAAATGATTCAAGGTCTAGAAAACATGACCTATGAGGGAAAATTGAAAAAAATTGGGTTTGTTTAGTCTGGAAAAAAAAACCACAGAGGGGACTGTGACGGGTTGAATCACAGAAACCCCCTTGGGAGCTGCCACCTAATGTACCAAGACTACCCCTGCTCCTGTTTTCCCTGCCAGCTCAGGACTCCAGCACCCTGTCTTGCTGAGCCAGACGCTCCCATCTGCTCCAACAAAGACCCAGGGTTGGAATCACTTGCCCCAAAGCTGTAGGTTTACCTGAAAACAGCTCACAGAAGTGTGCTTGTCTTTAGCACTCACAGGCCCAACTCCCAATGGGATCTAAAACCAAATAAATCCGTTTTACCCTGTATAAAGCTTATGCAGGGCAAACTCATAAATTGTTCGCCCTCTATAACACGGATAGAGAGCTATGCACAGTTGTTTGCTTCCCCAGGTATTAATACATACTCTGAGTTAATTAATAAGTAAAAAGTGATTTTATTAAATACAGAAAGTAGGATTTAAGTGATTCCAAGTAGTAACAGACAGAACAAAGCCAGCCACCAAGCAAAATAAAATAAAATGCGCAAATCTATGTCTAATCGAACTAAATACAGCTAATCTCACCCTTAGAGATGCTTCAGTAAATTTTTTCCTCAAACTGGACACCTTCCAGGCCTGGGCACAATTCTTTCCCCTTGTACAGCTCTTGTTCCAGCTTAGGTGGTAGCTAGGGGATTCTTCGTGATGGCTCCCCTCTCTGTTCTCTTCCACCTCTTTATATATCTTTTGCATAAGGCGGGAACCCTTTATCCCTCTGGGTTTCCACCCCCACCCCCCCACCCCCACTGAAAAAGCACTAGGTTAAAGATGGATTCCAGTTCAGGTGACATGATCACGTGTCACTGCAAGACTTCATTACCCACTTGCCAGCACACACATATACAGGAAGACTCACAGGTAAAACACAGCCATCTGCAGACAATGGTCCTGGTTAATGGGCGTCATCAAGATTCCAAACCACCATTAATGGCCCACACTTTGCATAATTACAATAGGCCCTCAGAGTTATATTTTATATTTCTAGTTTTAGACACAAGAGTGGTACATTTATACAAATAGGATCATCACACTCAGTAGATTATGAGCTTTGCAATGATACCTTACAAGAGACCTTTTGCATGAAGGATATTCCAGTTACATTATATTCACTTATGTTTTTATAAAACCATATAGACTGCACAACGTCACAGGGACATGATAACAGTTTTCAAGTATGTAAAGGTTGTTACAAGGAGGAGGAAGAAAAAATGTTTTTCTTAACCTCTGAGGATAAGACAAGAAGCAACGGGTTTAAATTGCAGCAAGGGAGATTTAAGTTGGACATTAGGAAAAACTTCCTAACCTGTCAGGGTGGTTAAGCACTGGAATAAATTGCCTAGGGAGGCTGTGGAATCTCCGTCATTGGAGAGTTTTAAGAGCAGGTTAGACAGCCACCTGTCAAGAATGGTCTAGATAATTAGTCCTGCCACAAGTGCAGGGGACAGGACTAGATGACCTCTCAAGGTCCCTTCCAGTTCTATGACTTTCTTGGAGTGATCTCCACATGGAGCAATCTTATATGATTTTAGTTGTTAGGCCAGACTGATATCAGACAAGTATTTTTGATGTCATTTCACTTGCATCTTCTAATATCGGGGGGAGGGATAGCTCAGTGGTTTGAGCATTGGCCTGCTAAACCCAGGGTTGTGAGTTCAATCCTTGAGGGGGCCACTTGGGGATCTGGGGCAAAATCAGTACTTAGTCCTGCTAGTGAAAACAGGGGGCTGGACTCTATGACCTTTCAGGGTCCCTTCCAGTTCTATAAGATAGATATATCTCCATAGGTAAAATCACTCTGGTATGCTGTGACTTGATAATTATTTTACTACAGAGATTGTACAGGCTAAGGCCTTGGCTACACTGGCGCTGTACAGCGCTGCAACTTGCTGCGCTCAGGGGTTTGAAAACGCCCCCCCCCACCCCCACCCAAGCGCAGCGAGTGCAGATATACCTATCTCCCCTCGGAGAGGTGGAGTACTTACAGCGCTGGCGACGTGACTACACTTGTGCTTCACAGCACTGTGAATTGCCAAGTGTAGCCAAGGCCTTAGTGCAATCCTTTTGGACTGAAGATATCACATAGGCCTGCAAACTTTAAAGTGGGAATCCAGCTACTTATATAAGATGAAGTGGTATCACTTTTGTGGCAGTTTAAATGCTTTCAAAGCAGGCTACTTGGCCTTTTGGATAGGGAACTGTGAATACTGGCACTGGAAAATTCCTTTCATTCTACACTCACCTTTGTTAAGTAACATATTTTGTTCCTTATGCAGCAAGGCCACCTCTCGACCCAGTGCCTTCTTCTGCCTCTCCAGCTCATGCCGAAGCACCAAAATTTTCAACTGTAAACACTCACTCTTTTTTTTCTATCAAAAAAAGTAGACAATTGATCAATAAATATACTGAAAGGATTACTTGAATTAAATACAGTAACCGATTCAATTATGTGCATTCCCCAGCAGCACCAAAAATTGGGCTAACAAGTTGCCAAGACACCATGCCTAAATTATAGTTACGAATATGATTTTCAGTAATTGATTTTTTTTTTAAAGGGAACATGCACACAATTATACGCTTTGAGGGCAGCAGAGGAAAAGGTATCAATGGAGACAACATCATTTCCCAGAAACTAGCCTATCAAATCTGGCTTTGTCTGATGTAACACGCAAGTCTGTTGGGAAGCTGCAGCATTTTGACTGGGTCAGTATATATATTTTATATATGTCTTTGCATAGAAGTATCTGTACCTGTAGGGAATATATTTGTACATACAACCTATGAAAGACAGCTAGAAACATTGCATGCCTACAAGGTATCAGTACTAAAGACAATGAACCAAATTTTGAAACAGCCACTCATCAAAATATACACCAAACCTTTGGATCTGAAGATGGTTTGTCACGTGAGTAAAATGATTAATTACTTTTCACCCACTCTATATAGTTAAGAAACCGGATTAAACATGGATATTCCATATTTTGTCAAAACCTTAGCCTAGTTTGAGGCACTTACTGAAATTAGTTCAGTATTCTCAGTCCAAGACCTAGCACATCACAAAATGATTGACTTTCTTTTTTTAAATGGATACAAGGCACTAGGAGCCTGCCAATGGATGCCAATATAAATTTCTAAATGAAGTCAGCATGAGCAATTTTGGCTATATTGGCTCTCAGCTCTGAACTGAGTTCAGCTCTTCTGAGAGAGAAACTAGTGCCAATATGTTGCTTTTCTCTAAAAGCCAGCGAGAGCACAAAGCTATAACTGAATCATAGTTAATATTTAAAATGGATGCCTCATTTGTGTGTCTGAAAAGTTGTTACATGCATTGCACTGAGCCCAAAAGACTGGGCTGCAAATTAGAACAATTATTAGACTCAGCCCAATCAACTAGAAACCACCACACTTTCCACTGGTAGATCATTAATCCCAATCTCTAAAATTTTATTTTTGCTGGCAAATGTTTTGTATTCATTATACAGTTGATGTTTACGCACTAGCAGTGTAAAGCATTAAATGACCTATTAATTTCCCCCTCTTCTTCCCCCCCCCCCCCAGTAATGTAGATATAATCCAAAATCCAATACATTGCACTTTCCAGATAAGTTTCCATTCAAAATAGCGGGTATTAAATGTAAGGAGTGTTTTACACTGAAGCTTTAAAAGGTGCTTGTGTCTCCATAGGGCATCATTTAACTGCATTCTTTTAAGGAAGTCTGCAAGAGTAAGATTTCAAAGTTGGATTTCAAAGTTGAATGTCAAAGCCTACCAGTTCATTGCTTGTGGATGTAAGTCTCAGTTTTTCTTCAATCTCCCTTCCTATTTTCTGAACAGTTACCTGAGTCTGTTTAATTGCACACTGGGCTCTATGAAGCCTGAAAATAAAACACAAGTTATAGAAGGAATGAAATATTTTTTTTATATAATGTGCCCTTGTAATGAATATACCGGTTACTCCAAACAGCAGAAGCAGTATGAACCCAAAACTACTGACTCCTATTTTAAAAAGGGGAAGAATATAAATGGTCTCTTTAGACTTTAAGGTTTTGTAATTAGATGTCCAAAATGTAGCCCTATGGTCTTAACTCTGCCATGTGTGGCAAATGTCCTCCTCATTAGCTAGGTTGAGACTCGCACCACAGAACTTCAGAGAGTCTACAGGAGGTCAGGTAAGTGGGACATGATGGGCTGTCACAGGGGAGCCCCCACTATGCCACAGGTGACTGGAAGTATGAAGATAAGGATATTATGGGATGGTTATTACATTTTCAGCACCCCTCAATCTGGCTAATAGGAGCAGGAGGGGAGTTAGGCACTCACCACATACTGCTGAATCAATTTTTAACTAGAAGTTAAAAACTGTGAAGGAATTTAATAGCAAAACAAGCTTAGATACTCCTTCCCAGAGCACTAGGAAGTATCATAGGGGAATCTAGCATTTTCAATACTATTCGGGAGAAGAGGAGCGGACTCTGAAAAGATAAACATGTCAAATACTTCTCATAAGGCACATAATTCAGCTTTAATTAATTCACCAATACTATAAAACAACCAATAAATAACGTCTGGGGCCGTACTTATGACTATGAGAAAACATTTGCTTTACAAGATTGTTCATCTTATCAATTTGGCTCAGAAAGGACCCTGCAGAACAGCAGCATTTTATATCCACTTTGCACACGTGTAAGCATTTACATGGGGTGCAAGGCGATTGAGAATAAGGTGCATTAGCTTTAATCTGTCAAGGGAACAGAACATGGGAAATTTCCAATACTCCATGCTCTCATAAGGCACAGGAGGAGTTTCCAAAGGATTCAAAGGGGAGTTCAGTGCTCAGTTCCCTTTAGGTTCCTTTGGAAATCCCAACCCATGAGTCTGGGGGCGGGGGGGGGGGAGCCACTTAAGAGCCCCACCATTGGAGTTGTTTTTTGTTTTGTTTTTTAAAAAGACAAATCTGTCAGGGATGGTGTAGGTATACTTGGTCCTGCCTCAGTGCAAGGGGATGGAATAGATTACTCTAGAGGTCCCTTCCAACCCTACACTTCCATGATTTAACTGGCTGAGGAACAATGTGGCTTCATATAAATCATCATATTCAAAACAGAGATACAAAACAGAATCCACCTAAACAAGGTTTCAAGGTGAGACTATGCTTACAGTACGGATCTCAATTTACTCAAAATACAAAGTCAGTATTGCCAAAACACAAAGCAGCCTGAAATAGTGGTGGTGTGGGAATGCTCGTGAGTTCCGAAATACAAGTGATTCATGGCCATAATTAATGCATGAGGATGTTTGTACCGTAGCTTGTTTTAGACAGGTCGTGCCAGTGGTGTTGATTGTTATCCCAAAGGAAGTACAGCTAGAGATTCTAGTTTGAACTTTTGCTTCTGAACTAGCAGTGCACTCAGCTCCTGTGGCATGACATGCCTAAATACAGAACGGCAGTGAGAAAACAGCTACACAAGTGCCATTGACTGGAACTTGAGAGAGAACTAGCTTAATTCTTGACCAGAGGATAGTTCCTGGGATGTGAAGCCGTGGAGAGACTATCATCAGAAATCCAGTGTAGGTGAACACAACTGTCAAGTCTGGATGCAGTGCTGAGCTGTTGGCCACTTTGTTCCTACATAATAACTAATTTAACAGCTTATGTTGATAGAATATGTTGTTTCCCTGTTTTCAGGTGGTGATAACTTCATATGGAAAGGTGCTACCCTGCAGTGAGAAACGTGCCACTGCCATAGTGCCTTTTAGCCAAGAAGTCCAATTATGAAATGACTGACATTGATCAAAAGAAGAATATGGCATGTCCCGCACATGAAGTGCATCGCTCATGCTGAATCTCAGAATTTTCTAATACATGGAGGTGAGAGAATGAACCTCTGAAGGGTATTTGTATTCATTTTGAACTAAACCTCTGTCATCAGTTTTAGTATTCTCCACTACGGTATTGTAACTGCCATTGCACTGTAAGTCTGAGATAGCTCCACAGAGAACAAATTTTCCATAACCTCTTTAAACCAAGTTTTCTTAAATTTTTTGCATTAATGGGTAATTGCTTGAACTACATTCTTAGAGATTTTAAGAACAGGATTTAGTGCTGCATTTGTAAAGCCAATCTTCCTTACACTTTTTACTATCAATCACCTCAATACTACTCTCTACTTACTCATAAAGACTAAACCCAGTTGGTTAGCATTTTGAAGTCAGGATTTCCTGACACATGTTCACACTAATTACAGTAGCTCCACCTGTCCCAGGAGTCTGCAGTTTTACACTTGCAGCTCACACAGAATACTTAGAGAGCTGGAGAAGTGGCTGCAGTAGAATTTTGGTGGCATTTTGGAGACAGTCCACTTGTCAGTGTTGGCAGAGACACACTATGACGCGCATTGCTGAGGATTGCAAAATGACTCCGCTCCCCGGAGGTTTGTGCCCTGAACACTGTTGATAAGAACGCTGTGGTTTGGCTTGACCAGATTGCATATGCCATATAAATAATAAATGACCATCTACAGCTCTTGATCCAGAGAGTCAACTCCCAGAGACCTGTTTATAGCAAGGACTTTACATATTAAAACTAAGTTTATCTATATTGGACTACAATGCATCTTGAAGATCATAGCATTACTCTGCACCAGTAATTGCTCCATTAATTTTAGAAGACTTGTCCTAATAAAAAGACACACAGATTAAAGTTTGTTACTCTGTAACTTTCCCCCACCTTTATCTCCATTCTAAGCAACCGGGCATTATTCCTTTTAGAAATGTGGGGAGACTGATGAAAGGAACCACTTCCAGCTTTCATAATATTTTAATAAATCTAAAATACTAGTTTTCTTTTACAAATATCCAAATAGTTATTAGTTTGGCTCTCCACAATGGAAGCAGCTGTGTTAAATTTCAACATGCACAATATATAGTCTCGTGTTCAAACTTTACATACCAGCATACCCACAGCTAGCTCAGAATTCAACTGCCCTGGGCAGCTGAAGGGATACTTATGAAGAAAGGTCACAAATACACACCACTAGAAGAGGGAGCCAAGTCCCCAGCAAGCTGAGGAACTCCATGTGGTAATGAGAGCAGACAGGAAAACCAAGCATGCCTGCTTCCCAGAGTCATGGACTCTGTAGGACACAGATAACTTCCTGACCCACATGAAATTCTGTACAGTTAAGCTGAGTTCTCAATTAGAGTTCAGACTGTTCACATTCCTGTCATGCAAAGTTCCTACATAAAAAAGCCTATTCCCAGTTCTGTCTTCAGTGCACAGGAACTGATTTAATCCAACAAGCTCACTAGCATTTGCTTTTGATCTTGATCTATATCCTCCCCCTTCTATCTTCTGTGGTATGAATCCTCATTTCAATCTTATGCTAAATAATTCCTTTGAAATTCTTTTGTTTATTCTTCAAAGTATTTGCAGATTTTGCTGTCCAACCCTTTCAGTCAAGCTACACATTTGATTCCTTTTAAATCCCCCCCAAGAAACAATTCCTCCAGAACCCTGTTTCTATAGCGGGGAGGGATAGCTCAGTGGTTTGAGCATTGGCCTGCTAAACCTAGGGTTGTGAGTTTAATCCTTGAGGGGGCCACTTAGGGATCTGGGGCAAAAATCAGTACTTGGTCCTGCTAGTGAAGGCAGGGGGCTGGACTCGATGACCTTTCAAGGTCCCTTCCAGTTCTAGGAGATGGGATATCTCCATTAATTTAATTTAATATAGGGTTTCTCTGAATTCAGTGCAATTTATCAATGTGTTGCTAGGATTAAGATGCCCAGAAACGAACACCATTTTCCAGTTAGTTATGTCGCATAGGTACATAGAGACATTCCAGTGATGAGATGACTATACAGTTCAAAATTGCATTGGCTTATTTTGCTGCCATATCATAGGGCAGACTCCTATTTAATTTGCTGTCCTATTGATTCTGCTGTCTCAGTTTCATTGGTTTCCAGGTTACTCCTTTTCAAAGGTCTGGATCACTTCTTTTCCCCGCCACCCCCCACCCACCCACCCACTAGTTAGACAGAGGAGGCCTGGTCTATACTAGGGAATTAGTTGAGTCTAACTGAAATCCACACCCCTGAGCAATGCAGTTAGGCCCACCTAACACTCAGTGTAGACAGCAGTACATCAATGTGAGAATTCTCCCTTCTCCCTAGCGGCCACCTCTCAGGGAGGTGGTTTACCTACACTGACAGGAGAGCCCCCCCTCCTGTCAGCACAGGTAGTGTCTTCACTGAAGCAGTGCAACTGCACCACTACAGCATTTTAAGTGTACACAAGCCCACAGAAAAAGATATAGAATACTGCATTTCCCCCCTAGCTTCAATCCCCTTTAGTTCTTTTCTGCTTAACTTCAGTTCATTCTGGGCCCCTTCGTATGGTCTTCTTTCAAATCTTTGCTGGCATTTGCTGCTCCTTGCAAATTGGTATCATACTAAAAATGGGCTGTTGTATTCCGTTTTCTACATCATCAACGAAGATACTGAGTAAAATTTTCAAAAGTACCTAAGTGACTTAGGAGCCATAATCCAATTTATGTCCCGTTTTTCAAAAGTAGAAAATGAAAACAGGACTTAGGCACTTTTGAAAATAATATGCATTGGCAGAGCTCTGGCTAAATTAAGTATTTTTAAAAGCCATAGTTCTCAGGCACGTAGTGCAATATTTCAATTAGTAACTGCCAAGAATCTCTCTTTCAGAATTTTTCATGT
Organism: Chrysemys picta bellii; assembly: GCF_011386835.1. NCBI lineage: Eukaryota > Metazoa > Chordata > Testudines > Emydidae > Chrysemys > Chrysemys picta. The sequence goes on from NC_088791.1 coordinate 340,828,361, forward strand.
GGAGAGGTTTTATAGTCATCTCAAGCCCACATTAAGGTCGATAAACACTGCAGATATTGATACAGGCTTCCTTAAGCCAGTACGTACTTTAGCAGGATATTTTTTCCAAGGTGGTGAATTTATATGCAAGTTATTCCAGACCTATTCAAATGGCTACACAGGATAATTCTATATGACAATTCAGTCCCACAATCAAATCTGCTTATATTAAATGAGAGACTTTAATTTTAAACCAAATATCAGGTAGACCTATGCCAATCATTTCTTTGTGGTCAGAAATAAAAATGGCTTAACTGGTATATTTGATTGCCCAGATGCCTTCACAACAGTGCCATTTGAAGAAAGGTATCAGTATGCAAGTATGTACACACACTCAATGAATACAGAGGATTTGTGTATTAAGTGTTGCCTTGTTAGATGGGGTGGGATCCGAGTTACTACAGAGAATGCTTTCTTAGGTGCTGGCTGGTGAGTCTTGCCCACATGCTCAGGGTTTAACTGATCGCCATATTTGGGGTCAGGATGGAATTTTTCTCCAGGGCAGATTGGCAGATGCCCTGGAGTTTTTTCGCCTTCCTCTGCAGCGTGGGGCATGGGTCACTTGCTGGAGGATTCTCTGCACCTTGAGGTCTTTAAACCACGATCTGAGGACTTCAGTAACTCAGGCATAGGTTAGGGGTTTGTTACAGGAGTGGGTGGATGAGATTCTGTGGCCTGCGTTGTGCAGGAGGTCAGACTAGATGATCATAGTGGTCTCTTCTGACTTTAAAGTCTATGAGTTTTTTAAAAAGGCTGTACAGTAAGGTTCTGTCCACAGCTGAAGTTAAACTTTCCAAAATTAAAGTTGTAAGGGTCAGTAACACTCCAATTGAACTCCCATAAAATAAATTATAGGCGTTGAGGTGTGCACTACTCACAGTAATATTATTGGGGAAGTTACGTGCACCTCTTCCCCATGCCAAGAAGAAGGGAACTACCCATTTAGCTAGAAGTGTCACACTGTTGGGAATAGACTCACGACTGTGAGTGCCTACCTCAGGGGAGACTATCCAAAACAGGGCCAACACCCCAAACTAGTAGTATGTTCTATAATTAGATTTCACCAGTGGTAACAACATGTGAACTCCTGGATCACTGTACCAGTCTTACCATAGAGTACACAGACAATCCCCTTAGGCTCTCCAGTCTACCTTGCCACAATATATATATTTTCCCCCTCAGGTTGTTTCCAGTCCCATGAGACCAATCACTTATCCCAGATCAAATGGTACCTTAGATCTTGGATCAGTAACTGGTTAAAAAGATAGGAAACAAAGGGTAGGAACAAATGGTCAGTTTTCAGAACAGAGAGAGGTAAATAGTGGTGTCTGTACTGGGACCAGTACTGTTCAACATATTCATAAATGATCTGGAAAAGAGGGTAAACAATGAGGTGGCAAAGTTTGCAGATAATACAAAACTATTCAAGATAGTCAAGTCCAAAGCAGACTGCAAAGAGCTACAAAGGGACTTCACAAAACTGGGTGGCTGGGTAACAAAATGGCAGATGAAATTCAGTGTTGATAAATGCAAAGTAATGCACATTGGAAAACATAATCCCAACTATACATATAAAATGATGGGGTCTAAATTAGCTGTTATTACTCAAGAAAGATCTTGGAGTCATTGTGGATAGTTCTCTGAAAACACCCACTCACTGTGCAGCAGAAGTCAAAAAAGTTAACAATGTTGGGAATCATTCAAAAAGGGATAGATAAGAAGACAGAAAATATCATATTGCCTCTATATAAATCCATGGTACACCCACATCTTGAATATTGCATGCAGAACTTGTCGCCCCCTCTCAAAAAAGATATTGGCATTGGAAAAGGTATAGAAAAGGGCAACGAAAAAGGATTAGGAGTACAGAACAGCTTCCGTATGAGGAGAGATTAAAAAAACTGACTTTACAACTTGGAAAAGAGACTACTAAGGGAGGATATTATAGAGGTCTATAAAATCATGACTGGTGTGGAGAAAGTAAATAAGGAAATGTTATTTACTCCTCATAACACAAACTTATGGGTCATCAAATGAAATTAATAGGCAGCAGGTTTAAAACAAACAAAAGGAAGTATTTCTTCACACAACGCACAGTCAACCTGTGGAACACTTTGCCAGACGATGTTGCGAAAACCAAGACTATAAAAGAGTTCAAAAAGGAACTAGGTAAGTTCATGGAGGATAGGCCCATCAATGGCTATATTAGCCAGGATGGGCAGAGATTGTGTCCCCAGTTTCTGTTTGCCAGAAGCTGGGAATGGGCGACAGGGGATGGATCACTTGATGATTACCTGTTCTGTTCATTCCCTCTGGGGCACCTGGCATTGGCCACTTGGCCATGAGTGGATGGGGCAATTAATACTTCTGTCTTATAATGGCCTACTTAATTTTTGACAGTCCTCGGTGGGGGGGAGGGGGGAGAGGAGGGATACAATTCCCATGCCTAGGTTCACAAGTTCAGAGCACACATTTTCAAAGTTGTAAATCAAAACTTATGTATTTCCTTATAGCACAGAATATGAATGTTACACGTGAGATTAATATATTCATAGAGTCTTAACACTAAGTACAGTCTTACAAGACAATACCTATTTTAAACAAAACTAACATACAAATGAGCGGATTCAGTTTCCAACTGAGTTTGTCAGTTCTTAGCTAACACCTACAGCTTTGGCCAGAGCTGGCCCTTAGTTTACCAGCATCACAATAACTCATGAATTGTCTTTACAGAAAATTCGTAAGAGGTCTGATTCATGTTCTAGGAAGTGTCTAGCATAGCAATGAGACTCAATTCTCTGCAGAGAAGAGTCTATCACAGGGGCGGGCAAACTTTTTGGCCTGACGGCCACAATCGGGTTTCCCAAAATTGTATGGAGGCCTGGCTGGGGGGGGGGCGGGGCTGTGTCGCCCCAAAGAGCCAGGCGTGGCCCAGTCCCCGCCTCCTATCCAACCCCCCCCCGCTTATCGCTCCCTGATGCCCCCCCCCGGGACTCCTGCCCCATCCAACCCCCCCCCGCTCCCTGACCACTCCCAGACTCCCCCACCCCTGACTGCCCTCTGCCACCCCATCCAACCCCCCCTCTCATTCCTAACACCCGGGGCCTCTGCCCCATCCAAACTCCCATTCCCTGCCCTCTGACTGCCCTGACCCCTATCCACACCCCCACCACTACCCCAAACTCCCCTGTCTTCTATCCAACCCACCCAGCTCCCTGCCCCCTTAGCGCGCAGCACAGAGCGCCGGTGGCTGGCAGTGTTACAGCTGCGCCACCCAGAGCACCGGGTCAGGCCATGGCTCTACAACTGTGCTGCCCGGTCGCCCGGCCGCCCAGAGCATTGCACTGGCAGGGCGGTGTGCTGAAGCTGCGGGGGTGAGGGGGCAGCAGGGGAGGGGCCCGGAGCTAGCCTCCCAGGCCAGGAGCTCAGGGGCCGGGCAGGAAGGTCCTGCAGGCCAGATGTGGCCTGCGGGCAGTAGTTTGCCCACCTCTGGTCTATCATTACAGAAAAGTAGTGGAACTGCCATCATCTCTGTCCTACATCACACAGACCATGATCCTGATACAACCAGTATAACACCTATGACTTCAATGAGTTACTTATGATCTACCCCACTGCAAAAGAGATCAGAATCTAACCCACACATTTGAGTGCCTCCTCCCCATTAAAACTGGATTAGAACTCTAGGAGTATTTTGCTGCACACAGTTTCATTGCCATCTTGAATCTAAGACCCATCCCCTACAGTTCTCATCCTAAAATTTGCACGATCTGTGCTTCACTACAATCTGCTTAATTTATAGTAACGACAACCATGAGCATGCTGATAGCATAACAAATATTTAAGTCATCAACCTGTGCAGGACTCATCCTAGGTTGTTCTGGATTTTATTAGAATTAACACTTTAAAAACTAAATTCAAGGTTTCAAAGTCCACTGGCCAGACATTCCTTTGGAAGCAAGGGGATCGGAGCCAGTTTTCACAGGATGTAGGCTTTTAAAAACAAAAAAAACAAAACAGTTTAGCCAGGGTTGTGTTCTTATTCAGTGTCTGCAGATTGCTCTCCAGTATCTCCGCACCAACTCAGCTTTGTCAAGCAGCAGTAGAGTGACTAACAAAAAACGACCATTTTACTGTTACTCTAGGCCCTGTGAGCTGCAGTGCAATTCTCCAAAATCATGCAAGTTTCATGTGTTTTGGAAAAGCTACAGTGGGGGGAAGAACACCCAAAAGTAGTTTGAAGAGGTAGAATAGTTGAATCCTTATTCCTCTTCCCAAGCCCTTATCACAGCAATCAGGATGTTTTAGAGAGTGGAAGAGGAAACACCTTTTTCTTCCTTCTAAAAGGAAAGGGGGAAGAAAAAAAAAAAAAAAAAAGAGGGAATGGGGTGAGTACACAAAATCAAAACTTGAGACCTTTACTAGTCAGAAGCCAAAATCAAGGGGTACGTCTATACTTACCTCCAGGTTCGGCAGTAAGCAATCGATCGTCTTCTCTAGACGTGATAATAGATCCCGGAAGTGCTCGCCGTCTACACCGGTACTCCTGCTCCGCGAGAGGAGCACGCGGAGTCGACGGGGGAGCCTGCCTGCCGCATGTGGACCCGCAGTAAGTACCTTCTAGTTCGAACTAAGATACTTGGACTTCAGCTACGTTATTCACGTAGCTGAAGTTGCGTATCTTAGTTCGAACTGGGGGGTTAGTGTGGACCAGCCCAAAGACTGATTCCCTAAACCAGATACCAGCATTCTGGTAGAAATCCAAACTACTTCTGCTCGTCTCAGCAACAGGGCTAACTAGGCCTCTCAGCAAACCATTATTGCCAATTTAAAAAAAAAAAAAAAAAAGTGTGTATACACACACACAGTCTGAATTTTTTCAAGCCTGAACTAGTTTGTTTTCTTGAACTGGTTTCTAGATTAGCCACAAGGCTTCATACTGGAAGTGTGAACAAGGTATGGAGGCAAGACTAAATAATTTCATCTCTTTTGCATGTATGGTGAATTCTGGGCCTAATACTGGAGATCCACTGACATTAGTGGAGTACTGATGTCAACTGAGGATTGCAGAATACGGCCCTCAATCTGCAAAGTCTTTGGACTCCTTTCACCATGGTATGGATATCTTAAGACCAGAGCACTTGTGCTAATTAGTTGCAAATCACAAGACTTTAAAGAGTGAATGATCTTTGTGTATTGACAGTTCATACAATGTCAATGACTCCATGGAGTCACTGTTGATACAAATTCGTGGTTATCAATCTATTTTCTTAAGAAATTTGTCACAGAGAGCAATCTGCTATTCATTTTCCTCTCTGTGTTTGGAGGCTATTTAGGGTAGTCGCAATTGTTAGACCATAGCTTTTATTTTGTAGACTGGTAATCTTTTCTTTTATACTTGCTATGGATTTGCATTCAGATGAGATTTCTGATTTTATTAGACATTTACTTCTTTGATGCATAGATGTGATTAATTCTGTTTGAAAGATTATCCAATTTTTTGGATTGTTCCAATTTTTTGTTCTCTTCTTTCTATCTCTGTTGTATCTGAACTTTTATGTACAGTATTTGAATTCTTGGTTGTCAGCCATGACTACCCAGACTAAATACAATAGTTACACATGCTACAGCTCTCTCTCACAAGAGAAATAAATATACTGAAAGTCAGATTTGCCAAAACAACCTTAGTTTACACTAAATTTATTTAAACAGAGTATTGACACTGGGGATTTAAAAAATAGAACAAAGCTTTTTTGGCAACAAGAGAGATATGGGATATCCAAATTGCAAACACCCAGCCCCACTATTAAAAATAAGACTTCTATTAAACAGATATTAAATAAAAATACAAAGCCTGTATAAACATTTCTTTACATTTGTCCAGAGACTAGATTCTAGGAAGCTCCTGCCAGACTCCAGCCAATTTAAAAAAATATATTTTACAAAAGCCCCGTTAAAATGTCATTTACTTTTGCTTCATTTCCTTTTCGTCCTACGACATCCAACAGATTTTTCTGCTTCATAATTAACCTCACCATCACCCGACTGCTTTAGAAATGTGACAATGATCTTGCAATTTGAGCTGGCTGAAGAAGCAGAAAGGAGTAGTGCTGGGAAGAGGAAGGATGGAGTCTGAAGACCTCGGTTCTATTCCTGGCACTGACATTGACTTCCTGTGTGACCTTAAGGAAGGTACTTTACAGAAGAAGTGTGCTGGGGCACAGAGGTGAAGTGTAGGCTGCTGAAACTTGGACACTTGGATGAAACGTGCTATGAAAATGCAAAATATTCAAGGGGTGACAATCCAGAATGTAAGATTATTTCCTGTTGAGTGGAAAAAGCTATCTTGAGGTGAGGCGGGTAAGCACCCACTCCTAGGATTCAAATCAACAGTAGCCAGAGTCAAAAATCATAAGGAACAGGAAAAATGTATCTGTGCTTACCTGAAAATCTCCTTTCTTTGGTCAAAAGAAAGGAAATGGCATTCAGAGCAGATAAAACCCAATTTTAAAAAAAATGATTATTTAAATTATAAGTTTTTCTTTTAAAAAAGAAGGCTGTTTAAAATTAAATCTGAATTTAATACAACATACGTTAAGGCCTAAGCTTACAGTAATCTCTTAACACATTTGATAAAAAAAAGTTGTATTCATGAGCCTCAATCAAAAAAACACTTTGAGTTAAAGGCTGCTTTTCTCCATAAAGAAAGAAAAAAGGGAAAAACCATCTGAGGTCAAGCTTTATAAATATGGCACAATAGGTCATGTATTATATTAAGGACTTGATCCTGTGGAGGATCCCGGGATTGTGCTACTAGGTGCAAGAGACTGGCAAAGTCATCACAGGCACTGGGATTGGGCCTCTGGACTCCAGGGGACACCATAATGTATCTCATCAGGATCATCCACTGAGCCCACCTGAGTGGTCTTACACTCTTGTTTTATGGCTTCTCCCTTGAAACTCCGTTCACCATGGCAACTTACTCTCCATCTCATGCTAGAACACTGATCTGCCCAGTAACTACCAGCCCTTATTTCTGGATGGGTCTGGGCACTTCACGCAAACAGCCTTGCTCTGTCTTCTTGCACATGTACACAGGCAGAGACACAAACAAGCAGAAATCCATTAATTTCTCAACTGCCTCACTGTTGCTAAACAAATAAAATACTGCAGTGCAAAGAGGCACATAGGTTACACAAGCAGAAGTCTTGGATTGTTAGTTCTTGTTTTTTTCCTGGGGGGAAGGGAAGGGGCAGGGGAGTTCTGTAACAAAGGAAAAGAAGCAGCGTGGGCAACCTAGGGGGACCAGATGTCCCGATTTCATAGGGACAGTCCCGATTTTTGGGTCTTTTTCTTATATAGGCTCCTATTACCCCCCATCCCGTGTCCTGATTTTTCACACTTGCTGTCTGGTCACTGTAGTGCAACCAGAAAGGACTAACACTTGTGTCAAAGCAGGGCACTGCAGGAAGAAAGGACAGCTTTTTTTTTTTTTAAAAGAGTAGAGCCAAGTGCGCTGATTTCAACACCTGGGAACTGGAGGGGAAAAAAACTGCCATGGCTGCAGGCTGGAAAAGTCACCCTGTTTGGGAATAGTTTCAAGGAGTTCCTGTACCTCTGGGTGAAAAAGGAATACTTTCCAAATGTAAACAGTGCAACAAAAATGAAAGGCCTAGTTTTCAGAATGAAACGTTATGAAAGATACTCCTCAAAAGGCCGTGGCTTTAAAGACAACGATGTGGACATGTCTTAACTATCTGGATCAACCTTTAGTAAAAACTTATTTTTACACCATGTGTGTCTCCTTCCTACCATGTCTTACTACTCTAGTAAATGATAACAGACTGTCATAAATTTGTGTTCTGGGTAGGTTACTTACGAATTTCAAAATATAATTGGTATATTACTTTGTTGGAGTAGTTATCAGTTACATTTTTACTGTTACTGCTGGACTTCTGAAATTATTTTTATCACTCAATATAATCAAACATCCAAGGTGAAATTTCCTGTTTAAAGTTTAGACTTTGAAGACATTTAAAAATATTAAAAGTCATAAACTGTTTGGTTTGTTGCTAGAGATAAGGGGTTAAATAGTTTTAGGTCAGTGGTTCTCAAACTTTTGTACTGGTGACCCCTTTCACACAGCAAGTCTCTTGTGTGCAACCCCCCTTTTAAATTAAAAAACTTTTTTTACATATTTAACACCATTATAAATGCTGGTGGCAAAGTGGGGTTTGAGGTGGAGGCTGGCAGCTTCTGACCCTCTGAGGGGTCACAAACCCCAGTTTGAGAACCCCTGATTTAGATAATTATGGATTTATTATTTTCCCTGTAAAGCTGGATTTAGACTAAATAAATAGTAATACAAACAGTTTCAGGAGGAGGAATCTCATTTACAATCTTATTTTTCAAATGAGAGCACTGAATAATACTCAGTGATGGATTTTTCTTTAGTCCATTTTGTTTCAGGGTCCAGCTTTGGACATAAGGGGTTATGAATGTCCACCAACAGCAACGTCAACAAACGTCAGAGTAATCTGCTAGTACAACCAGCAGGGCTGCAACTAAATATACATCAGACAGTAAAATGACCTGTGTATATTTAAAAAAAAAAAAAAAAAAAGTCCTCATCCAGTAAAGCCCATGGAGGTGTTCATAATCAGGACCAGTAAATTCCAGCAAGACTCCACAGATGAAGAGATTGCTCAATTCAAATTCTCCCTTTCATCTTGTTCAGATGAAACATTTCATTGACATAGTTCAATCCCTATGACCAGGCTACTCTCCACATGGCAGAGCACACATTGCTGGAAAGAGGAAATTGAACACTGTGCAAAAAACACTGAAGGGAAATTCTTTAATCTGAGTCTTGGTGGGTGGAGCAATGTACACAATGATCCAGTAATATATGCGTCTGTGACAACAGAAGATGGGTTTGTCTAACTTATAGCAACAATTGGTACAACAAGAAATGCCCATACACCAGTATACTTAAAAGTAGCAGTAAAAGCTGTAAAAAATTTAAAAATTCAGATGTCCAGCTTTATCAGACAATGCTGTAAATGTGGAGGAGAAGAAACCCAGAAGAAGAGAACGAAGGGAACCTGAAACTTGTATCAGTGCAGTCTTCATCGGATGCATATTTTAGCCAAAGATTTAAGTACAACGCCAGGAAAAAAAGGAAAAATGTTGTTGAAATTGCAAAATATTGCCATAATCATTTTGATTCAGCTTTGTTGAAGAAAGAATAAATATTGTTTCATTTTCTTTTGGGATCCACGAGTACTTTATCCAAGTATTCATTTTAAACCAGTCTGGTTTTCCAGTAGACCTCAGATCCATCCAAAGATCCAGGGTTAGCTCAATCAGTCCCAAAAGTCATAGCCTCTTCAGTCAGAACGGCATAAGCAGCAGTATCACTACTGCTCTCTCATTCCCCTATTTTTGGCATTGTCCTAAGGAGCAGCAGCAAAGATTGTAAGCCATAGCAGGGACCCGGCCCAGTTTTGCAGGAGGTCACTCACCACCTCACATCCCAGGTTCTGACACAGGACACAGGGTACTTTATTTACTGTTTCCAGATGCAAAATGGTCGATCACCAGCCCACCAAGCTGACTCATAAGCAAGCTTTCCGGAGCCACTATATTAATCAAACTTCTGCCATGCAAATCTTGGGTGATCATGACTGGCCATGTACATAGAAATAAGAAACTTTGGTCCAGCCAGGACAGAAGCATATGATATGCATCTCTATGATAGGGCTAACTGCATTCTTCCAAATTACGAAAACAGACATGTTGACCGTAGTGACGAGAACAGGTCTGTTTTCCATGGAAGGAGCAGTGCTCCGAGATCTCAATCAATTGGTGTGTTCCAGCTGGTGGATACGGTGTTCTTTCAGGTACCAATTCCCTGAAGTGAATCAGGAAATTAAAAAAAAAAAAAAAAAAAAAATATTTATTTTTAAACAGAAATATCCAAATCTCTGCATTTACCACTTGTGGTACTGAAGAATATACAACTGGAACTACATCTGACAGAAAATAAGATGAAATGCAGAGGGGATAGCTAGATTACTGTATAGGTATGATGAACTCTATCAATGAAGTACGCACGTGAGAGATCAGAATCCCCAACAGACGCCACTAACTTGGTTTTTGTTCGGTTGGTTCTGTGGCAACACTTGTTTTCTCATTACATCCATCTTCATCTCTATTAACATTCTTCTGAGATGAAACCTTATACCCAACATCCTCAGCCCAGGCCTATGACTCACTTGCCTGACACAACGAATGTGTGTGTCCTTATCACTATGTTTGCTTCAATTTCCTATATAGAACCCTGATCGGAGCGAGGGGAGCAGGGGGGAAAGGTCCAGGGAGAGAGAAGTTAATTTCATAGATACACAGATCTGACCTCCTGTTTAACAGGCCATAGAACTTTCCCAAAAATTCCTAGAGCAGATTTTAAAAATGGTCAATGATGGAGAATCCACCACAACCCAGGGTAAAATTGTTCCAGTGGTTAATTACCTTCACTTAAGAATTTACACCTCATTTCCAGGGCAAATTTCTTTAGCTTCAACTTCCAGCCATTGGATCGTGTTACACCTTTCTCTGATAGACTGAAGAGCCTACTATTAAACATCTGTTTCTATAATCCCGCTTCAGAGGGGGAGTGAAATAGAGCTCAGAGGTTGCTCTGAAAATATTTCACGTGGCTAGAATCTCCCAACCCTAAAAGAAGCTGGGGCACTCCCCTCCCCCCACATCTGCTCCTTCAGGGTCACTCAAGGAAGGTAGTATTGGCCCAGAGATCAAAAATGGGCTCCCCAGAAGGCCTACCGCCTCGACTGCTTATTATTCACATGGGCCAAGTAGGTCTGCTTTCCTTAGAAGTCTCAGCCTGGCTTGTGAGTAGGGATCCCTTCTGTTACAGAGGTGACAGCAGGGGGGAGAAGCTGAGCCCAAAGGCCTCTTACTGTACTCCAGCACTGGTAATGTCTGTGCAGTGTTCTGTTCCTTTCCCACCCATGAGGAAACAAAGGGGGAGAGATGGCTGAGCTCCACAACCAGAGGCGCAGTGGCTGGTGCAGCTGTAAAGACTTGGGCACCATCTTCCATCTAGTAAACTGCCCTTCTGGCTTCACTTCCCACATGGAGATGGGGGAAAAAGGTGGCTGCTTTCCTTGAAGCCAGTTCTTGTCCAATTCTGCCTGACTCCTTTCCTGCTAGGGGAAAAAGTGACCCCACCCAGCCTGGGCTGCATCTTAAATTATTTAAGCCACTGAGTGGTAAGCTGCAATGTCAGAAGTTATTACTGTGAGAAGGGATGAATTGGAGGAAGCAGTTTATTACTTTTGCTATTCAGTATAAAAACCATAGCCCACCTGTTCACCAAAGCACAGTAATCAGGTGCGTCTTCTTGGCTTCAAAACTTAGGGAGAACGAATACACGTCCTAAAGTAAACAAGGCTTTGCCCTCTGGAGTTTTAGCTTCCCCAACATTGCTACCCTGGCTCAGCTTCAGCAGTTTTAGAAGCAATGGGAACGTACTGGCAACCACTGACATTTTAGCCACAATGCCATCTAGACCTGCTTCGAGAGGAGTTAGAGGACATTACGGTTAGCGCCTTGGCAGCTGTCTGGAGCTCTGCTTACGTCAGTTTTTCCATTGGTAACAACGGTGCTACATTTTAGAAAAAATTCTAGTGCAGAAACAAGCAAGTCTTTTCTATATTTACATAAAGCTATAAATATAGCATGGCTGAAATACCTCTTAACTGCAGTGAAAGTTGCCAGAGTGTATTCACACCTACAGGGCCCTCCTTCAGAATGCACTTTGTGCAGTCCAACCATACAGGGATCAGGAGCAACAGCAAATCCTGGAGGACAAGAACTACATAGCACTAGATGTGCTAAAGAAGAGCCCACTTCATAAGGAGCACGTTCTCATTATTTCCTTGTACTCAGTCTGTAGCCACTTATCTGTTGTCTCTGGTCTTAGGGCTTGCCTTCACTATGGGCTAAATTGGTGCTGCTGCGATTGATGCAGCGGGTATAGCTTTAACGGTAAGTTGATGGGACAACGCTCTCCTGTCGATTTCAGTACTCCACCTCAACGAGAGACGGAAGCTATGTTGATGGGGAGCATCTCCCATCGACATACAGCAGTGTCTACACCATGCTAAGTCAATGTAAATTACGTCAATTTAAGTTATGTAACTTAATCTACTTACAGGGTTGGTGTAGACAAGGCCTTAGACTGTAAGCTGTTTGGGGTAGGGACTGTCTTTGTTTGTACAGCGCCTGACACAATGGGGTCCTGACCCATGACTGGGCTCCTAGGCACTATAATAAAAATAACTAGCTTGTTGTGTCCAACATTTTCTTAAAGAAATGATAAGATAGAAAAAACACTAAATGGTTTATGACGTTTCCTAGATTAAGGCTGACTGTTAGACACAAATCAGGAGATGCCCAAATTTAAAGTTACACAGGGTTACATAACTGTCCCTTTGTGTATCTGCATTACTAGTCTTTAGTTACAGGATAGCATACTATCTCAAGTACAGCGTGTCTTCTCCATTTCCACACCCTCCAACAGACACCCTTGTATACCAGGTGCACACCTTACAAATGACTTTCATAGACTTCCACGCACAGTAGTATACAAGTTATTAAAAACATTTAAAGTTATAGAAAAAATAAATTTCTTAAATATACAATATCTGTGATCAATACATATGCACCATGGGAAGTTAAAGCCATATGCAACTGGAGACTAATACTTACCCCACTGACTATCATCTTTAATTCCGTTTTTGCGTGGATTCCATACATCTACATATATTTAGAGGAACACAAATACTATAAACAGAATATAATAAACTGAATGTCCTGTGCAATGACATTCAATTTATTATAAAAACTAATGAAAGAGGTGTTTAGTAGGGCTGTCAAGCAATTAATCGCGTGACTAAACAAATTAATAGCAATTAATCACGCGATTAAACAGAATACCATTTAAATGTTTACTACATTTTCAAATATATTCATTTCAATTTTACAACACAGAATACAAAGTGTACAGTGCTCACTTTATATTTATGTATTTTTGATTACAAATATTGACACTTAAAAAAACTATTTTTTAATTCACCTCATACAAGTACTGTAGTGCAATCTCTTTATCATGAAAGTTGAACTTACAAACATAGAATTATGTACAAAAAAGCAGGAGTACTGGTGGCACCTTAGAGACTAACAAATTTGTTTGAGCATAAGCTTTCGTGGGCTATAGCCCACTTCTTCGGATGCATAGAATGGAACATATATTGAGGATGGATATTTTTTATATATATATATATATATATATACACACACACACACACACACACACACAGAGCATGAAAAGGTGGGAGTTGTCTTATCAACTCTGAAAGGACAATTAAGTAAGAGGAAAAAAAAACTTTTGAAGTGCAAAAAAACTGCAGTCAAAAATAAAACAAACAATGTAAAACTTTAGAGCCTACAAGTCCACTGAGTCCTACTTCTTGGTTAGCCAATCACTCAGACAAACAAGACTGGTTACAAATTGCAAGAGATATTGGTGCCTACTTCTTGTTTACAATGTCACATGAAAGTGAGAACAGGCGCTCACATGGCACTGTTGTAGCGGGCATTGCAAGATATTTATGTGCCAGATGCGCTAAAGATTCATATGTCCCTTCATGCTCCAACCACCATTCCAGAAGACATGCTTCCATGCTGATGATGGGTTCTGCTTGATAACGATCCAAAGCACTGCAAATTAATGCATGTTCATTTTCATCATCTGAGTCAGATGCCACCAGCAGAAGGTTAATTTTCTTTTTTGGTGGTTTGGGTTCTGTAGTTTCCACATCAAAAGTGTTCCTCTTTTAAGACTTCTAACAGCATGCTCCACACCTTGTCCCTCTCAGATTTTGGACAGCACTTCAGATTCTTAAACCTTGGGTCGAGTGCTGTAGCTATTTTTAGAAATCTCACATCGGTACCTTCTTTGCGTTTTGTCAAATCTGCTGTGAAAGTGTTCTTAAAATGAACATGTTCTGGGTCATCATCCGAGACTGCTATAACATGAAATATATGCAGAATGGAGGTAAAACAGAGGAGGAGACATACAATTCTCTCCCCTAGGAGTACAGTTAAAAAAATAATGCATCAATTAAATTTGTAACAAGCATCATCAGCATGAAAGCATGTCCTGTGGAATGGTGGCTGAAGCATAGAAGGGGAATACAAATGTTTAGCGTATCTGGCATGTAAATACTTTGCAACGCCAGCTACGAAAGTGTCATCCAAATGCCAGTTCTCACTTTCAGGTGACACTGTAAGAAGCAGGCAGCAGTATCTCCCGTCAATGTAAACAAACTTGTTTGTCTTGGCGATTGGCAGAATAAGTAGGAGGACTGAGTGGACTTGTAGGCTCTAAAGTTTTACACTGTTTAGTTTTCGAGTGCAGGTATGTAACCAAAAAAAAATAATAAAATCTGCATTTGTAAGTTACACTTTCTCGAGAAAGAGATTGCACTTCAGTACTTGTATGAAGTGAACTGAAAAATACTATTTCTTTTGTTTATCAAAAAATAAATAAAGTGAGCACTGTGTACTTTCTATTCTGTGTTGTAATTGAAAATCAATATTGAAAATGTAGAAAAACATCCAAAATTATTTAATACATTACAATTGGTATTCTATTGTTATAAGTGCAATTAATCGCAATTAATTTTTTTAATCTCCATTAATGTTTTTGAGTTAATCACATAAGTTAACTGCGATTAATTGACAGCCCTAGTTTTCAGATTTAACAATCACTTATTGCTTACCACTACACCTCATCTTCCTGGTAAGATTTTTCTTTAGATACAGCAAGCATGAAGTTTGTTGTTTGTCCAGTCCCTTTTATCCCTTAATATTACTTTTAAAATATAATTAAATATCAAAACACTAACCCTACAATAAGGTTACAAAAATCTGGCACTAAGGTCAAGAGATGCCAGAAGTTGCTCCCTTACTGTTAGCTCAGTCATACTGCTAATGCAGTGTGTTAGGGTATACAATAATGCATTTTACCTCTCATTTTCTGTAGTGCACCAACTAAAACCAGGTACATAATGAAGATTTTAAGACTCATGAAACCCTACCTATAACAACAATTAAAAGAATAGCCAATACTATCTATGTGCAGAGTGTGGCAGAATTAACACTCCAGGGGAAAAATCTTTTGGAAATTTTCCATATTGGGTGCTTAATTTCACGTCTTGTAAACATTTTTTGCTCATTGTTTTAAAAAAGGAGAAAACATCCCCAATAACTATTTGGTTTGAGCAGCTTATTAGCTCTGCAGCGTTTGCTTCTGGATCTTACCCTTTTGCCCTCAAAGCAAGATTTCTTGTGAAGCTACAAAAGGTGCTGGAAACATCTTACTCTAGAGCTAAGTTGTCTGTCCACTTACAAGCCCTTTCACCTGCCTCAGTAGCTGAGCTTGTAAATATCTGGAATTAAGTATCTGAACACACATGCTTCAGCTCCACCTTAAACATCCAGCTAACACTTTAAATGAGTTTTCTACAGTTCACAAACACCAACTAGTTTGTTTTTTTAAACACAAATGTAGCCAAACACATGCTTTTCGTTCGGGCCTATTTACATACCAAGCTTGAAGTTTTAGAGCTCAGCTGTTTAAACTACTTGCTTAAAAAAAAGTGCAATTCCTAAACTGCAAGAAGTTCTGCAGACTTTCCAGAACAACTATTTCAACAGCAGGCAAAGACCAAGCACGAAAAACATCACTTCCAGGAGGTTTTGAAAGGTGTGCATGAAGAAAGAGAATGGAAGCTGCTTTGCTATTAACAAAAGCATGCACCACCACCTGCAGCCACCATGTAGGAAACTTTTAGGGAAAGTAGGAGGAGGCATGAAGAAGCAAACAAACACCGCCCCAAAGACAGGAAAAAGAGTTAGAATTTCTTCAACGATAAAATGAAGCAATTCAGTTCAAGTTCTCCATCTGTACTTGTGACTGACCAACCAATAGCTTAAAAGGTCCTGGGGGGGGGAAAAAAAAAAAAAAACCCTGAATCCCCTCATCTTCCACAGAGTTTTGAGTCATGGGCATTCAGACACTTGCACAATCAGGCCCACACCTAGAGACTAGCCAGGATAGAAACAAGGCTTCAGGCCATTCACTTTAATTACTGAATAATTTATACTAGGATAACACCCCAAAACCTCTATGCACTGCAATTAGAATTTATATTAAGGAAAAGAATGGGGGGAAATGGGTGCCACCCATACGCAGAGTGATCAGGGTAACTGCCACATACTGTCTCAGTTCCTTTTAAAATATGTCGTTTTATTTTAGTAAAGGTGCTATACGAGTACTTTTTCTATTAGTCTCTAATAGAGTCACAAATTTGGTTGGAGACTGCACAGTATGAACCCTGTACATTTTCTACTACAAATAGAGACAGGATTTCAGAATGCAGCTTTTGCTTTCATATATTGTTTTATAGAATCAAGGAACAGCGAGTTTAATTTTTTTAAGAGTGATCATAGTTTTGTTTCTGAATAAGTGAACTAGAGTCAGTTCAACTCCTATCATCTCTTTTGCACTATCGGAGAATATATTATTGACGTTTCTTAAAGGCAACAGTGACACCTCCTGGTAAGATTACTAAATGGATTAGATGTTTACAACTAAAGAAATAAGTTTAGTTTTCAAAATTCTTGAAGGAATTTTAAATTTATAGCTCTTTATCAAGGGTTTCCCTTGTGACATGGATATTATGATTACTCTAGATCTGAAGTTCAACACATTCCTAGATAAGAATTACAGAAAGTATTATAACTAGACTTTCTATATAAGCATCTCAAATTCAGGCTACAGTCAATATTTAAGTGATAGGTTACACTCCTCTACAATGCTAAACACAAAAGTTCTCAAAATATTGTATCTGAGTCAGCCCAACAATGTGCAGCTCCCAATTGACCTGAACTTTTTCCCGGTTGGGATTAAAGCATACATTAGTAAATTAAGTCACAACCCTGCATTGTGATTTGCATAGGCAGACTGTTGTGCCTGCACAGAGTTCCCGCAGTCAATGGGGCACTTCCACAAGCAGCGTGCTGTGTCCACACAGATCATAACGCAGGACAGGGGCCTTAGCTGGCCCAAGGTGGCCACAACTCAGTGGTTGATTAGAAGAATCCAAGAACTACACTGCTAGTTTTGTTTTGACTACTGGATCATCCAAATCCTTAGTACTTTACCAAAAAAGCCACAAAGAAACAAGCATCCCCTTCTTCAGATGACAGTTTTTAAAAAAAATCTGTTAGTCTGCTTTTATTCTGCTCTGCATAGCAGACAAGGGGTTTTCTGCAGGGTTTAAACACAGGAAATAAATTCCTTGGCTATAGAGTGTGGAATGCACAAAGCCCTGGAATTGTAAACTGCTAACACTGGTTCTACTTTAGGCTGTTTTAAATTTCCCATGAAACCGGTTTAGATAATACCATGGTAGAGAAACATGTGCCCTGTTGACACTAGCGCTCCTGCATTGCTGCCAACTGTTAAGTTTCACCATTTAGAAGTTTCCCAAAAGGAACAATTAGCAGTCTAGAAACAGTTCTCTTTTTAAGATATATGCATTTCCTCCTACACCAAGCAATTTAAAAACACATACAGCAATATTCTAAAAAGTCTTACCTAAGCAACGAGAAGACATCATACGAGTTACGGACACAGTTCTGATCCACCTGGAGAAGACTACTCTTCTGGGTGCCTGAATGGTCCTTAAGGCAAAGAAAGAAAACCACTTAAAAAAAAAATCAGAGTAAATTTTCTGATAAAACTAATGTGTGCCTGGGACCACACAACTGCCCTTATATTTAAAGAACATTGTATATCACAATAAAAAACTCAAAAGCACCAAAAAGAAGCAATTTAGCTCTCAGGAAGGAGGTGATGGCAGCATGAGACAAGTTATGACCCTGCTGTAAATCAAACAGCTAAGCATGCAGCATAATGCAGTTATGCCCTAAGTTATTAGTGTTTAGTATTCCATTTTATTTTCTTTAGCACCTCTTTAACCCTATTTAGCATGACTTGCCTAATATTGTCTACTCAGACTCAAGGATGCAAAACGTAACTTCGCTGACACTCCCCAGCTTCAACCAGTTTTGGTCACAGACTTTCTGCAAGGCACAATGCATTCAAGAATCTGCTCTCGGACATGCAACGCTAACAGGCTCTCAGTAAGTGGTAATTAGAAAGTTATTGTTTATCCATTCCATAAACACCCTTCAGAGATTCATGTATTCCTTGGGATGAGCAAGGTATCCATGGAGGAGCTTCCTACAAATTTTGACCGGAACACAAAAGACTATGGCCAAGGTCTGCACAAGGGATGGCAGGAAGGAGCTGTCGCATTATCTTGTGCTGCAATTTTGTCAGATCTCAAACTAGTCTGTGTCAGGCAGTTGCCATACTGTGACAGACGCACACCTAGGAAGTGTAAGAACTCTGGGACTCTTCCTTCCCAGTCAACACTAATGCAGTGTCCCAGCATTGTGCTGTTAGAGACAAAAAGGTAATACGAAACATAGGACAAGAGGCCTAGACATGTGTGGACATTAAAGATCTGATGGCTCTTCAGGCTGGAGAAGAGAAGACTGAGAGGTGACATGATAATAGTTTTCAAGTACATAAAAGGTTGTTACAAGGAGGAAGGAGAAAAACTGTTCTTAACCTCTGAGGATAAAACAAGAAGCAATGGGATTAAATTGCAGCAAGGGAGGTTTTAGGTTGAACATTAGAAAAAACTTCCTAACTGTTCAGGTAGTTAAGCACTGGAATAAAATTACCTACTGAAGCTGTGGAATCTCTGTCATTGGAGAGCAGGTTAGACAAACACCGGTCAGGGACAGTCTAGATAACACTTAGTCTGCCATGAATGCAGGGGACTGGACTAGAAGACCTCTCAGGTCCTTTCCAGTCCTACAATTCTATGAAAAATACAGGCATTTACCTTTATGTATTTCCCAGTGTTAGAATTTCACCAGGTCCCTGGAAGCGTTTCAGCAGGATAGAGTGATTTTCTTCACTTTAATCACACATCATAAATTTTAAACAAACAGCTACTGCTTTCCACCACAGAAATAACTGCACTTTAATGTGGGTGAAGTAATCCTACCTAAACATCCTTTACCTGCCTGAGAGGGCTGCTGTGGGGCTTAGCTAATACTAAAGCACTTGGAGGTCTTTTGCTGTACGGTTAGATGTCCCGTGGGCAATTCAGTAGGAAGTTTTCCCCCTTTCCATTTAAGCTAGGTTTTTCTTGCACACACTATGGAATTGCGTGCTCTTGGTAGTGACAATATAGCAAATATGCCATTCTAATACTAGAAAACCAATACCATGCATTATCTGACCACTTCTCAAAGGGAGAAACCATTTCTTTCTGATATGTTAGGAGTTTGATGGGTAGGATCCATCTTCTGGAAAGATACTAAAGCAAGACTTCACCACCTGAATCTCATTGAAAGAGTAACACGAGGCAGGAAATTTGCAAGCATTGCAGCTGGATCATCAGCTTCTCATGCTGAGAAATGGGCCTTGTTTGGTCTCAAACATGCAGGATTTAAAAGTAGGGCATGGAATCAAAGTTGTTCCTTGGAAGAGTGCAGTAGTTTAGGGCAAACAGTCCCGTCTCTCCCCCAAGACAGTGGAAGAGGTGAAGTAGTAATTTCAGAAAGGGAAAGACACTTATAAGTATGTCAGTCCCTTCTCTTCTCCCATCCCGCTACAGGATGTTAGCCTCATTATGGTGCCACTTGCCAGAAAGCAAAGAGCCAAAGAAAGAATGAGAGGGTATATCAAGGCTAACTCCACCTTCCCACCTCTCAAGCTGTTTGCATAAAAAAACATAAGAACGTCCATATTGGCTCAGACCAATGGTTCATCGAGCCCAGTATCCTGTCTTCCGACAGTGGCCAATGCCAGGTGCCCCAGAGGGAATGAACAGAACAGATAATCATCAAGTGATCCATCCCCTGTCGCCCATTCCCAACTTCTGGCAAACAGCCATGTGCAAAAACAGATTTCACATTTTGCGCTGTACCTTTTAATTTCTGTTTAACTTCCTCATTTTTGTGTAGTCCCCCTTTCTGAAATTAAATCCTGGTGTTGGGCTGCTGTGGTGTTTTCCACGCCACAGCAATGTTTAATTAAATGTGCTCCACTTAGGACTAAATCAAGAATTGCCTCTCCTCTTGTGGGTTCCAGGACTAGCTGCTCCAAGAAGCAGTCATTTAAAGTGTCAAGAAACTTTATCTCTGCATCCCATGCTGCGGTGATATTTACAGAGTCAATATGGGAATAGTTGAAATCCCCATTATTATTATTATTATTATTATTAAATTTATTTTAATAGCCTCTCTAATCTCCCTGAGCATGTCAGTCACTGTCACCATGCTGGTCAGGTGGTCAGTAATATATCCCTACTGCTTATATTATTATTAGAGCATAGAATTACTATCCATAGAGATTCTACAGTACAGTTTGGTTCATTTATGATTTTTACTTCATTTGAGTCTACGCTTTCTTTCACATATAGTGCCACTCCCCCCACCAGCACGACCTGTTCTGTCCTTCCGATATATTTTGCACCCTGGTACTACTGTGCAAACTATGCAGAGAAAACTATGAAGCAAACTATGGAGAGAAAAGGAGGGATGCACACTAGGAGATAAGGAGGCACTCCAACCTCAGCTGTCAGAGACCCCTTGTTGAGGGTCTTCCCTCTTCCATCCTTCTGCAATATTCAATACTGGCTCTGGGCATGGCAAGTTATGCCGTTAGATCAGGGACAACTGACTTTCTGGAGAGGCAGCCTGAAACACATTTTGATAGATTCACCTTCCCAGAGCAGTCACGGTCCACCTGATATCGGTTGGTGAACAAGCAGGGAAAGAAATAAGCTATCACCTTACATGTCTGTGGAGTTGTGGCTTCAGTCCCTCTCCTTGCAGAAGGGAGAGCGTGACGTGACCCTTCAATAGGGAATGTGGCTCTTGTCTGTCTGCTTGTGTCATGGGACTGAAAGCCTACCACTGCACAGAACACATCCTAGAAGACAGGGTGACCTTTGGGACACAGTAAAAGGGTTTCAAGTTACCGAGTGCAATACAAAACCTGTCTCCTTCCCTTCAGAGACACCAGCAAGTTAGTCAATAATATACCATTAAAAATGCTGCTCTTACCACTGGCAGATGCAGGGAGGCTTCTCAAAAGGTGTTCCTGCAGGACACAGGACTGTCTTGTTGACAAGCAGCAACAGTAAACAGTTTAAAGGGAAAGGATTTGGAAAAGCGAGGAAGTGGAACCCAAGACTCCCGCTCCCTTCATCTTCCCACTAACTGGTCCCTAGAGAGCAAACCTGGCCTGCATCTGTAATTTTTGAACCTGGACAAGACAAACTGGCTACAAATGAACAACTAGAAAGTGTTAAATATCTACATGCACATAGAACGAGACGGTCAAGCAGACCCACAGTAAAAACTGTTCAAGTTTTTGCAGATACTATAACCAGAAGTTTTAACAGCATCAATAGGGAAACCCTTCTAAGAACCTACTCCAATCAGCTTCCTGGCCATAAGACTCAGATCTTTGTTTCCTGATATGAGACTGGGTAAGCCCAAGGGAGAGATGGGGAGGCTTTCTGCTCTTGCTAGTATGGAAGACTGAGCAGAGGACAAGCTATTACAGGAGGCGCAGAAGTTACAGGGATCCCAGATAGCCTGGAGAAATGAGAAGGGAAGATCTAATAAGCACTTGACCGTGGAGGCCAAGGGTATGTCTTCACTAGTAACATTAAAGTGCTGCCATGGCAACGCTTTAACGTGGCTGTATAGTCGCGGCACCAGTGCTGGGAGAGAGCTCTTCCAGCGCTATAAACAAACAAACAAAAAAACTACCCCCACGACTCCCAGCACTGGTGCACTGTCTACACTGCCACTTTACAGCACTGAAACGTGCAGCGCTTGGAGAGGGGGGCGGGTGTGTGTCACAAACTTGAGTAAGAAAGTTGCAGCACTGCAAAGCGGCAGTGTAGACAAGGCCTCAGTGGTTTTAGCAAGGGGGGGGAGGGGTAAAAAACCCACTCAGAGTACATCATAAGGCTCCTTTGCAGAGTGGCTGAGAGGGTTGCGGCAGAGGCAGGGAAATAAAATCTGTACTCCAAACACCACAAGAAGAGGGAGACCGCAGAATTCTAGGGGTTCTAGGTCTTGAGGATGAGTGAGAAGGAGAGAAGCTGGAACTGGCAGCAGAGTTAGAGAAGGGTCTGAAAGCCACATGGTGGTCTCAGGCAGAACTAGGGTGACCAGATCACCAAAGAAAAATATCGGGACGCGGGGGGGGGTGATGTGGGGGGGGGGGCGTCGCGGGGGGGGTGACGTGGGGGGGGCGTGGCAGGGGGCGGGGCCAAAAAAAAAAAAAAAAAAAAAAAAAAACCTTCCTCCGCAAGTGCTGGAGGGAGGCCCGGGAGACTCAGGGGAAGCGCGGGGCCGGGGTGAGTAACAGTCCGGCCTGGTCCCTTGCAGGCAGGACTCAGTTGGGTGGTAGGGCGAGGAGTGGGGCGGCCCGCGGGGCCAGGCGGCGGTTGTTCTCCCCCCCGGGCAGCAGGACTCGGGAGCAGCCGCTGCTGCAGCTCCCACTGCCGCGGGGGAAGAAGCGGCCATGGCGCTCCGCGGTTGCAGCTCTGGCGCCCCCGAACCCCCCGAGCCGGGGCCTGCTGCGGGGACCCAGCAGCGCGCACGCTGCGCCCAGCCCCTGGCCAGCGTCTGGGCTGCTGCCCAGCTAGTGCTATCGCGCGGCGGCCCCGGAGTGGGGGCAGCAGGCCCCAGCCCCCCCGTTCCGCAGGGGAACGAACGGGGCTGGGCGGCCGATGCCTCCACCCCGGGGCCGCCGCGGGATAGCACCAGCTGGGCAGCCCAGACGTGCCTAGCCAGGGGCTGGGCCCAGCGTACGCGCTGCTGCAGGCCCCGGCTCGGGGGGTTCGGGGGCGCCAGAGCCGCCGAGCGCCATGGCCGCTTCCTCCCCCGTCGCCTGGCCCCGCGGGTCGCCCCCCTCCTCTCCCACCACCCAACTGAGTCCTGCCTGCACTGGGCCAGGCCGGACTGTTACTCACCCCGGCCCCGCGCTGCCTCTGAGTCTCCCGGGCCTCCCTCCAGCGCTTGTGGAGGGAGGGGGAATGGTGAGCCCGGGGAAGAGGCGGGGATTCGGGGAGGGAGCCAATCGGGGGAGGAGGGGGCGGAGTCGGGGCAGGGGGGGGGGCGCGAGCACTTCCGGGCTCGAGGCTCGGGGCATTTCCTTGTTTGTCCGGTTGTCCCGACCGCATGTCGGTCGGGACGCGGGACAAACAAGGAAATATCGGGACGGTCCCGATAAAATCGGGACGTCTGGTCACCCTAGGCAGAACAGCAGTGTTGGAGGCACATGGTTTTGCATTCACACCCCCAGTAGTGACTGGGCTGCTAGGATCAACAGCTAAAAGAATATTCTTCAGGGCACAGAATTGAGGGGGGACCAGAGAGGAGCTTTTTAAGTCTTCCCAAAAACCTTTTTCTTCCATCAACCTAGTGCCCATTGTCACAAAAAAGAAGAAACTGGAGTTTAAGGGAAAAAACCTTAAGAACAAGGCTTCTTTGTCTCCGAAAAGGGAAATGAACCAAATACCTCCCTGAAAAGTCAAAGGTACAGATTAGTAAAACTCCTATGAAAGAAATGTCAACTGTCAAACCAAGTCGATACAGTCAGTTATTAGTCTACTGGATGTTAATGAAAACAGAGCCATTAGACATTAAGAAATGGATGCACGATCCCTGGCACCGCGTGGGACCAGTCCATCATCCCAGATAAACTAGTGTCTCTCTACCAAGATTACTCCGTGTAGTGCATGTCCTTTAATGTCACTCCTTTACAGGAGAGGTGGCAGCTAGGAATTAAGTGTGCAGAACCCAGATGGGAATTTTGCAAGACTATTCTTCTGTCTTTAAAAATGCAAGGGTTTGGAGGCTCCAAAACAGCAATTGCAAAGCCATTTGTGCTTTTTTCCATGTTATGCTTTCAAAGAGCTATTCTATTATTAAAAAAAAAAAAAAAAGTAGCAGGATGGTATGCACGCCTCTGGCTGGCTAGCGATCAGTAATCGGTCAAGTCCCAGCCACATTAAGTCAGCCTTCCTGACAATGGAAACTAACGAACAGCCACCACCACAGGAAACGAATACTTAGTTTGGATATGCTGTGGCATCACCACTGTATCTGTAATCCCTCCTCCCCCGCATTAATTTGCCAGAATTAATTTATTTTTCCTAATCTACTCTATAGCAGGAAAAACTCAATTTGAGACCAGGATGTGTACTTTACTTTTTGAATCTGAAGTGGGTCAAGATGTTTATTTAGAGTAGCAACAATACACAAACTACTGCTGGTTATTAAATAAGAATATAAGAACTGCCATGCTGGGTCAGAGCATTGTCTATCTTGCCTAATATCCTGACTCTGGCAGTGGTGTGTACGAGAGCTTCAGGGCAAATTAACAAAACAGGACAATTATGGAGTGATCTGCCAGTCTTCCACTCCTGGCAGTCAGAGGTTTAGTGTTGCCCCAAGCATAGGGTTGTGCCCCTGATCATCTTGGCTAATTGCCAGTGATGGACCTCCATGTACTTATCCAGTTCTTTTTTGATCCCAGCTATACTTTTGGGCATCACAACTGTGACACTGCACCCCATATTCTTTGCAGTGATATTATATGGTTATGACATAATTATAATTTATTTTATACAAGATAAGTCATGGGAGGGGTCATTGGAAAAGTTATGATTTGCTGAATATAATTATCCTATTTGTATTCATGTATCATATTTGTATCTGAAGTTAGGAATATTGACTATGCATCTGTATGTCAAATGTAGTTATACTTGGGTAACGCCCACCAGAGAAGATGCTTTCAGTCTAGATAGTGGGTAGGGAAGGGCCTATTCTGGGCAATGGGCCATAGGAAAAAAACAGTAGCCTTAGGAGAAGCTTATCTCCCACCTGGGAAGCCTTCCTGAGAACACTATAGACAGCCTCCAAGTAATGGCTGCTATGACTCTGCAAGGACACCTGATGAGACCACATGTCTCTAGATTCCATCTTGGGATGTTCGTGTTTTTCCACTGACTGGCATGGGAACCAAGCTTTGGGAACAAAGGGTTCCCGCCAGATGCAAAAGCTATATAGGGCAGTGAGTGACAATCTGGGGTTCTTCACTCCCCACACAAGAATACTCCTGGAAACACCTGAGGAATGAAGACTGAACTGGGGAAGTGCTGGACCCAGGCTAAAGGGATTTTAGCCTGTGAATGAAACACCCGGGGATTCCAAGCTGTAAAGCAAGTGTAGCTTGCCCCTTAAGAATCAGCGGCCTGCTTATATCATTTCTTAGGGTGAGAATCTGCTATTCATATCCAATCTAGTTAGTTTATTAAGTTTAGTTTGTGTTTTTTGTTTATTTGCTAGGTAATCTGCTTTGATCTGTTTGCTATCCCTTATAATCACTTAAAATGTATCATTTATTAACTTGTTTTTGCTTTATTTAAACCAGTGAATTGGAGTGAAATGTGTGGGGAATCATAACTCAGGGGCAAAAGGCTGTTGCATATTCCCCTCCACATTGAGGGAGGGGGCAAATTTTATGATCTTACGCAATACAGTTCCCTGTGCAGCACAAGACAGTATAATTTTGGGTTTATACTCCAGAGGGGGTGCATGACTGAGGAGCTGGGAGTAGCCTTGCCATGCAGGGACTGGTCAGAGAGCCTGCTTGTAACTGCAGCTGGGTGTGCCCTCACCTGTATGTAGACTAGTAGAAGTGCAGGCTGGAGAGCCTTGTAGATTGGTGACAGCAGTACAGTGTGAGAGGTAGCCCAGGCTGGTGGGTTGGGGGCTCAGTGGTACCGTAGTTCCAGATGGCACCCCAGGGGGAACCCATCACAACAACATTCCATGGAAACAAATTCCACAATTTAGATGTGCCTATGTGAGAAAGCACTTGTTTGTAGTCAATCTGCTGCTTATTAATTTCATCAGGTGACCCCAGGTTTTTGTATTGTAGGAAAGGGTAAATAGAACTTCACCGTTCACTTTTTCCACCCCATTCATGATTTTTTTAGACCTATCAAACATACCCCCACCCCACCCCCAGTCATCTCTTTTCTAAGCTGACCAGCCCTATTCTCCCCTCGTATGAAAGATGTTCTATACCCTTGATCATCTTTGTTGCCCTTCTCTGAACCTCTTTCAGTTCCACTATATCCATTTTGAGATTTGGTGACCAGAACTGGACACAGGATTTTATATGGGGGCTCACCATAGTTTTGTATATTGGCATTATGATATTTTCAGTCTTATTTTCTATCCCTTTCCTAAGGGTTCTTAACATACTTTTTTGTCTGCTGCACAGTGAATGGAAGCTTTCACCAATCTATCCACAGTGACTCCAAGATCGTTCTTGGATGGTAACAGCTAATTTAGAATCTATCATTGTATATGTATATTTGGTATTATTCCTCCCTCCCCCCCACCCCCCAGATGCATTCCTTCGCATTTATCAATGCTGAATTTTATCTGCCATTTTGTTGCCCAGTCACCCAGCTTTGAGAGAGCGCTGTAACTCCTTGCAGTCTGCTTTGGACTTAACTATCTTGAATAATTTTGTATCATCTGCAAACTTTGCCACTTTGCAGTTCACCCTGTTTGAGATCATTAATGAATATGTTGAACACAACAGGTGCTTGAGAGACAACGCTGTTCTTCTTTGTGAAAGCTGACCATTTATTTCCACCCTTTGTTACTTATCTTTCAATTAGTTACAGTAGAGCCCAGTTTATCTGACCCTCTATTATCCATATTAACCAAACAACCAGTGCACACAGGTCCAGAAGCAGGCGATCTGTCCTGCGGCCACAAGATGGCGCTATAGCCTCGCACTGTCCCATTGTCCCATCCAAATTTTTGATTAGCCGATCTGACCCCAGCCCCAATTAGATCAGATAAAGGGGGTTCTACGTACTGGACCATGAGAGGATGTTCCCTGTTATCCTATGGCTACTTAGGTTTCTTGAGAGCCTTTGGTGAGGGATCTTATCAAAGGCTTTCTGAAAATCCAAATACACTGTATCAACTATCACCTTTTTGTTCCAAAACCTCTTCTATTGACCCATCAGTTTGGGACAGCAATTAAGATTTGTTGTTCAAAAGAACAGCTCTGATGTGCTTACCTCCCCCGCAGTGAAAACCAAATGCAAAGAATTCAGGCATGTTTGCACTACCAACTTAAGTCAACCTATGTTAGTTCAAATTACAACCACTGCAGTAATTACAGACGTTTTTCATGTCCACACTACCCTCCTTCTGTCAGCAGTGTGCGTCCTCAACAGGAGCACTGGGCTCAGAGCGGGGAGCCGGGAGTCCTGGTGGCCACCCGTGTCATTTTCATGTCTCCAGCAGTTTATCTGATCTAATTGTGAAATTGAAAAGAATGACAGCCAACAGCAGATGTAAGTAATGCAGCATCTACACAGACACTGCGTCACCCTAACTACACTGACATAAGTCCTACGCCTCTCATGGAGGTGGAGTTATGTCTGTGTAGTAGGGCACGTACATCGGCAGGAGCAAGCCTGTAACATAGACACTGACACAATTAGGTCGACGTAAGAGGTCTTATGTCAACCTAACTCCATAATTTAGCATCTCTGCAATGGTCTTGTCTTCTTCCTTTTGTGCTCCTTTAACACCTTTATTGTTTAGGGGCCCCACTGCCTGTTTGGTAGATATCCTGCCACTTAGTTTTTGCATCTTTTAGCAAGTTACTTCTCAATTTCTTCCTTGGCCAGTCTTATACTTTTACATTTCACTTGCCAGAGTTTGTGCTCCTTTGTTTTCTGCATTAGGATCCAACTTTCAAATTTTAAAAGATGCCTTTTTGCCTCTAATGACCTCCATTACTCTGTTTTTTAGCCATGGTGGCATTCTTTTGGTAGTCTTACGGTCTTTTATGATACATTTGGTCCGAGCCTCTATTACAGTATTTAGTAGTCTCCATGCTGATTGCAGGCATTTTACCCTTGTGACTGCTCTTTTTAACTTCTGTCTAACTAGCATCCTTATTCCTGGGTAGCTCCTATTTTTAAGAGTTAAATGTTAAGGGGGGAGGGAGGATGTTGGTATTTTTCCCCCTACAAGGATGGTAAATTTAGTTAGATTATGGTCACTATTACCCAGCAATTCAGCTATAGTTCCCTCTTAGACCAGATCTTGTGCTCCATTTAGGACTATATCAAGAATTGCCCCTCTAGGCAATTATGGGTTCCAAGATGACTGCTCCAAAAAGCAGTCATTTATGGTGTCTAGAAATTTTCTCTCTGCATCATGCCCTAAAGGGACATTTACCCAGTCAATATGAGGATAGTTGAAATCACCCATTATTATTGGATTTTCTGGTTTTGTAGCCTCTTAGCATTTCATAGTCACTGTTACCATGCTGGTCAGGTGGTTATCAGTATATGCTTATTGCTAATACTCTTATTATTCAAGCATGTAATTTCTATCCACAGAAACCCTATGGTACAGTTTGATTCATTTAAGATTTTCACCTTATTTGACTATGCTTTTATAACACAGTACCTCTCCCTCCCCCACTCTCCCCAGCGTGACCTACTCTGTCATTCCTATGTCTTTTGTACTCTGCTATTATGTCCCATTGATTATCCTCATTCCACCAAATTTCTGAACTTTTTATATCAATTTCCTCATTTAATGCCTGGCATTCTAGTTTACCCATCTTAGCATTTAGACTTCTAGTATTTGTATATAAGCACTTGTACATTTTGTCACGATTTAGTTGCTGGCTTTCATGTGTTATGCTTACATGGGACTCTTACATTTGACCGTTCATCACTAGCTCCTACCTGTACTTCAACTTCTTTCTTATCTTCTATACTAGGACATAGAGTTGCCCCTTTAATAAATTCATCCCTAATTCTGCCCAAATCATGTGCTCCTTTGCAGCTGTTGCCTTTCTCCCAGGCTTTAGTTTAAAAAATCCTCTACAACCTTATTTTCTGTACCAGCAGTCTAGTTCCATTGTCATATGACAACCACCAACTTCCCATTTCTGTCATGATAGTGGACAATGGTGAGCGGATGGCAAAGATCCTCAGAATTTTTTTTTTTTTTTTAAACTTAGCATTCAGCACTGTTTTGTCAGTAGTGCATAAATTAGTTTAATGACCAGCATCTCAGAACAAGATTAATTTAAAATAGGAAACTAGAGTTATATTGAGATGTGTTGTATTTTGCTCTAGATCTCCAAGCATCTAGTTAGGTAAGGAAGAAATCAAATTGAGAATTAGAAAAACTGATTCTGTCAACAAACCGCTACACTATATCCAAACACCTCATATTAAAATATGCAAGCTCCTCAACAGGATTTGATTATGCCTGCACCATATTGCATTTTACTGTTGCTGGAGGTCCCAGTCACAGATAGAGACTAAGGATCTCCTCTAACGCAAACATTACAAATCCCCAAATCCTAGAAGTTCTCATTAGGCCTTGAAAAAATTATTTGTTGTAACAGATTTTGCCACTAGGTCCCAGCCTGAGCCTTATTAAAACTTGTATTATCTTCGTTTAGATTGTTTAAGCCTAAATTTTAATTTAGTTTCAATTTCTAAAGATATTAATCAACAGAAGTGCAGCTATGCTTTATGCACCCTTATAAAAGGTTACAGGGTATATTGCTCATCCTTCCATGACACTATAAGAATGTCAAGTATCAAGGGGTAGCCGTGTTAGTCTGTATCTACAAAAACAACAAGGAGTCTGGTGGCACCTTATCTGTTAGTCTTTAAGGTGCCACCAGACTCCTTGTTGTTACTATAAGAATGAAGTGCCAAACCCAAATAAAATTCCAACACTTCAGACACTCTCCTTGCAAGGAGCAAAAAGAGGAGTCTTGCATCATGTCCAGAAGAGTTAAATTCAGGTTCTGGCAGACCACTGAGTTCAGTCAAGTTGACTTCTGTCAGCGAATGGTGGCAGCTAAAAGGAAAGATAGCATGCGAGACAACCTCTCAAGTAGCCTGTTACCAAACCCTTTAGGGCTCTTAAAAAAAAAAAAAAAAAAAACCACACACACACACACACACACACACACACACAGACCCCCACACCCCAAAGTCCTGAATTCCATCTGGAAACTTACAGGTATACAGCATAACTGAGGGATACTGGTGTTATGCTTGTAACTTGCACTGTAACAGTCATCAGGGAAAAAAGATTTGTCCCCATTGCTCAGTGAAACCACCATCATGTTTGCAAATGCACATTAGGCCCCTCTAACAGCCTGTATGCTCCACTTGTTTACTTCTCAGAGTCATCTCCATGCCATTTTTGAGGCTTCCCCAAAGCATGGAACAGTCAGCCAGATTCTAGACTCTAAAGCCACTAGCCTCTATTCATATTCCTCGCAAAGTCTCGTCTCAGAAATAATCACAAGCAGCAAGTCAGTAGCTGTATTTCGAAAAGACAGTTATTTACTTCTGTTGGCTTCCCAGAGCCACCTGCATACAATGAAGTGTTTTAGTTGCAAGCTCTTTGGGGCAAGCTGTGTCTCAGTTGCAAGGTATGGGTCCTGTACACTGTCAGTGCTTAGAAAATGCAATAATTACATTCATACATGGTTGTTGCTAACACAGCTTCAACTATAGCATGGTCAGGGTCAAAATGCTGACTATTCTGCTTGGCTTGTATTAGCTGGAAAAAATTAGAGGATTAAGATTAGGAGACATGAAAGAGGGGAAATCATTCAAAGAAAGGGGTGAAAGAGCTACCGCGCTTAATGTAAATGACTGGAAGATGGGGGACTTAATTTTAGCATTAGTGTGTCTGGTCATTAAGTGTTTTGAAAAACACCACCACTCAAGGTACTTTAAATCCAAAGTAATCCTTCATGATTAATAGCCACTTGAAGCAGATTTCATTTTCAAGCTTTTTACAGTTTGTTTCTCACATGCGTGCGCCATTGGTGTGGACTGATTGGTCAGTCAGTGGTCATGAGTGCTGACTGATAAAAACCATAGTATTCAAAGATGAAAACAAGCATTTTTGGGCAGCTAAAACACAAGACATTACAGAGACTCTGGAAATAATTTTTTAATAAGATGTAGATCAAATACTGAGCCTACCAATTTTAAAAAAAATAAGTATTTAAGATTGTGTAACTGCATGAAATCTCATTAATCTAGCATTTGTGCTCTGCACAGCCATTAAGATTATCAAAGTTCAGTTACTACTCATCCAGTTATCCAAGATGGCAAGGATTAGGAGTGCGCTATCTGGAGCACTCTGCTTTTGTAGAGAGAAAGATGTAACTTGTTTCATTTAAACAGTGACCCTTCTAGTCATTTACAAGCCAATCACTGGCTACAACTAGTTCCATTAAACTTACTGGGAAAGCAAAGATGGAAACTGCAATATGGAGCCTCAGGGACAGAGGTTAAGTGAAGAGGACAGTAAGAACTATCTAAAATTTTGAAGCTTGGGTGCCTAAAGTTAGGCACCTAGACAAAAGTGGGAAAGGTTCAGCACCCTTGAAAGTGAGGCCATTTGTTTAAGTGGCCCAATTTTTCAGAGATGCTGAGCATCCCAACATCCAATTATTTAGGTGCTTACAGTAGTAGGCACCGAACCTTGAAAATGCTGGCCTATGCCAAAAGAATTTAAATTACAGCCTGTGACTATCATTACTACATAATTTGCATAAATATTAGTATTCGTACCTTCTGTTCAAATGAAGCTCCGTAATAGCCATCGTTCAACCCAAAAATTATTTCATTTGGGTTTCGAGCATGTATCTGTAAAACAAAAACCAACACCAATGACATTAGGGTCAACTTAGTTTACCTACAATCAAGCTGAATATTAATTGCTATTTTTATGACTGTCACCTTTTCAGTTCTTCCTTCTAGTGCTAATAGGGTCCATGAGGGAACTGAACTATTACCGTAGAGAACATACTTGACTTTCACACCTCTAAACAGGAAATGGCTGATATGCTCAGTGATATATTCCCATCTTCCACGATGCAAAATAAAAAATATCTGCCTTAACCACTATATAGCACCTAGAACTACTTACTTATAGTGGAAGATAAAGAAGACTTCCTCTTTCCTAGAGCCAGAAGTAGAGAAATAGTAGGAAGATCAAAAATAATAAAAACAAACAAGGAAATAGCTCATTCAGACAGCTCAGTTATAAAGGAGCCAATTTTCAGCAGATAATGCACAGTTAGATCAATCATATTCTTTGCTGTTTATGGCTCAACACAAAACTGTTCCTACATTAAGTGTGTTAGCTGAGGGGGCAAGGTTACTTATAAACAAAAAAGATCGTGTTAGAGAATATTCTCCAGGGGCCTATTTCTTTGGTGCAATAAAATGAAACAGAACACTGAAAATCATCTTCTGCACAGCAAGTACTGGATCCAACAACAAATGCTTTTTCATTACAAGCCTATTTGATAAATAATTTTGACATTTCAAAGCATTTCCATCTTTTAAAGCTGTAGATTCGTTTTAGAATGGCAAACTCAAAGAGCAAGAGAGAGACCAGGGCAGGACACTCATCTAAGAAACTTAGTTTAAAACCAAGAGTTTCAACCTACTGTGATTACGACGAACAGACACCTGGCATTTGTTTCATGAGTTACGGCTCTCTAATATCTCCCTTTAACATTAGTTTTAACATATTTTCTTTAAACTTGTAACTAATGTAAAGGACTCGCATTTATGTAAAATCATAACTAATGATTCCACTTGTTCCATAAGACCCACAAATACTAACCAGGGGCTCTCAAACTTCATTGCATCGTTACCCCCTTCTGACAAGAAAAATTACTACATGACCCCAGGAAGGGAGTCTGAAGTCTAAGCCCCACTGCCCCGCATGGGGGTCCAAAGCCAAAGCCCGAGCCCCACTGCCCAGGGCAGGGGGCCAAAGCAGAAGCTCAAGAGCTTAAGCCCCAGACGGGGGGTCTGTAATCTGAGCCCCCCCACCTGGGGCTCTTCAGACCCAGGCGATGGGGCTTGGGCTTAGGCTTCGGGCCCAGGCCCCAGGCCCCAGGCCCAGGCCCCAGCAAGTCTAATACCAGCCCTGGTGACCCCATTAAAATGGGGTCCCGACCCAGTTTGAGAACTGCTGTACTAAACCCATGCCAGACAGGTGATTTTCCAGGACTAGAGAAGAATGGGGGAAAAAGGTTCCAAGGTCAATACCATCCTCTTGGTTTCTTAGTCTGTAATTGGATTGAAGACTTTTATGCCAAGGGCATTGTTGGCATTCTAGTAGTATTAGCACAGTCTAATTAGAAAAGCTAAAGAAAGTAAACTGTGATCACATACAGAGTAATAATGTCATACACTGTTTTTCACTTGGGGCTACTATTGTGATTAAGCAACTCAAATAGCTAAAGCAACTTTAATCCAAGAAATTTCACAACATAAAACTTTAATATAATATTGTTCCCATCCAGATTATTTAAAGCTCCTTGCAGTGGGGAGAGCTACCCATATTAGCAGTCCCTTTGTAATTAGTTTTACTCCATAATTAAGATAGTGTTTATTATATTTTATCATTTTCCTTTTCTCTTCAGTATGTTTGTAGCCGTGATCTTACAACTCTGTTTAAGAAAAAGACTTTTAGCTACTTAATCCACAAATTGAGGAAACATGCTTTTATTTTACCTGCTGACCCAAGTATTTTAGTCCATCTAGATTGACTTTCCATTCGATCAACAACTGATAGAGCTCTTTCTTGCCACCCCAGATCCTCACCAAAAAACATGACACAGATGTATCGAGGCGATCAGGCATTATTCCAAAGTCAAGACTCCTCCATGTTGGATTCTGTTGATAAGTAAAATAAAGATGTAGGAAGAACAACATTCTTTGGTGTTATTTCAGTTTAACAACATACAGTGTGTTTAAATTTAAAGAGGCCAAGTATTTATGTCAAACTTCCAGACTGCAAGACCTGAAGTAACACCCCGCAAGATCAACAATCGTCTAAGTTACAAATGAGAAGGCTCAAGCCATCAGAGACTCTGCTCCTTCATTATTCACAACTTTCCCTTTTCTGTTCAAGATTCCTAGTTTGGCTCCCATTTCCATCTGCTGCTGCAAGCCTGCAGGCTTTCAGACCAACTACTACTTCCTTCCATTATGAGACGCCAGGAAATTACTTCATTAACTTCCTTTTGCCACAACAGGCACTTTTTCAAAAAATACAAATACTAGTATTTTTAGAAAATGGGAGTAGCGTGAAGACAGTGTTCCATACTCTTAACATTTGGCTTCTAAAAAAAAAAAAAAAAAGAGCTGTAGTTTATATGAACACCGATTTACTTCTCATAACTGAATTTGGTTTAACTATTAATGGGGGTTTGTTCCTATTCCCCTTCACCCCTCAAGTTCTGCAATGCTGACACCAAACCCTGAGTGCTGCTACCTTCTGAGGAGCTCTCTTCATTCTAGAAATTTGGAGAGCCAGCCAGAAAAGTCCAGACCTTAGGATTTGACAAAAAACAGACTTAAAAATCCTGCTGACTAATTTCTCTGAATTTAGAGAAGGTTTCAAGTGTCGAGAATTTTGAATAATCATGGTACCACTATATTTAAGAAATTATGAAAAACAGTCATAACATGCTGCAAGCTTAAACATGCATACCAGTGATTAATAGGTCAGAATCAGAAGACTCCAAAGGGTATCTATTTCCTTCCATAAGTTTTACAGAAGTCCCTGTCCCCTTACTCACCTCTTGAATATTTCCTAGCAAGAAAGACCTATTTATATATCTATTGCTGGCTACCATCATAACAGGAAATTAAATACTGGTAGAGTACTTGGCAGTTATACGGGAACTTACTAAAATGTGCTACTTTAAGATTTGCAGCACTGTTAGTAGGGATTGCATCACTTAGCCTTGTGTTTCTTTGGATAGACCCCCAGTTTATAATTAAGTTTCCATTTCAGACTAAATAAAGCAGAATTCTAGTTATAAAAAAAGGTCCCAGAGAAAACCCAACAGGTTTGGGCAACTGGGGAGGTCAGTCAAATCAGCAGATCTTCAAATATGTGATCAAGGTCTCCTGACTTCAGAAGGTCTTCAAACCCTGCTGGATACCTCCCCCAGTTTGCTACCAAACCCTCATATGCTAAAGTCCAACTTCAGCACACAAACTCAATTTAAACCTCCAGGAAGGTAACATATCTTTGGACTTAATAGCAAAGTTGTGCACAGATAAGAAATTTGACTTACGCTACTTCAACACCAATGTTTTCCCTAATACTCTAAAAGAGAGACATATCTTTGGAAAGTATCTGAAACTTGTCTAAGCACCAGCATTTTCAGCCTCTTAGGGCTATGCAAGTACCACTGATACCAATAAAAGTACTCACTGAGTACAGAATATTTGCAAGAGGAAGGATTGCAGGATCAGATACTTGTTTGTAAGCTTCAGGCTACACTGAAGCCATCTACAGACTGTTAGCACATAACACAATTTTAATTCTCAGTTTCTAGGACCTAACTTTCTTAAACTGTAAGCTCTTGAAAGTAGGGACTATATTTCCACACAACACATAGATATTCCCTAGTGACCACCTATCCTACAAGAATGTTATATAAAATTTGCAGCAGCTCTAGTCCTTCCAATACAGTTTGCCAGCAGTACTGAGACACTCTATTCTGAAGCTCTACAGCTCAGATTTTTAGAACTTCTTTTTTTTAAATTCATCAACATCAAAATAACTTTGAAAACTTAGTTATCTCGAATTCACTGTTAAAGCCTAACTGGAATTTATTAAGCTACATTCTTCCCTCCTATTCATATTGGCATCTGTGGGATTACTTGTAAGTGTTAGGCTTCTGGCTTTTATATGCAAGTTGGCTTTAAGGGCAAGGGAGGAAGGAGAATAAATAATTATACTAGTTTGTTTTGCGACATCTTGAAGAGAGGAAAACAAGAGTTTATGGACTTTGCTGACAGCGGTCAGAAAAAGTAGGTCACGTTTTGAGTCTAGACATCATGACAGTTTCCCATTAAAAACATTTGATTGTTGGTGCTGCATGAACCCTACAATACCTGGCACTGTATGTACCACCACTGCAACTAACTCTTCCAGAAAGCGAAAACTGAGTCAGGCTAGTACTGAAGCCATCTGATAAATAATTTATGTAGTTTGTCAGATGATTTACCCTTTTCAGCTTTTAAACAGAATAAATTTTGTAAAGCTTTTAACATGGGAACAGAATGGAAAAAAATGCACAAAGAAATTGAATTAGCCTGGAGTGTTTTGTTTAGTTCTATCAATTAAGATTTTTTTGGAGCAATGTTTTATATGGATAATTTGTTGAATTGTTACTGCTATTCAGTAACTCCGCTTCTAGCGATTTCCACACATTTGAACAGGACTTGGAATGAACACGAGAATTTGATATTTTCTTTCCCAAAGCTATCGAAGGCTGACATGATTTCCTTTACGAGACTCATTCTGGGAAGTTATAACCAAGATACCCCAAACAGAGGGAGAGTGGGACAATCACTTGTCCAAGAGAAGCCAGTTCTAAACATTGCATAGAATTGTGACCTGCGGGTAAGTTTATTTCCTCTCCTTCTCCCTGTACCTCAGACCTAGCACAAGGAAGAACAGACAAGTATTCAAGGAAGCCCTCCTAACAGAGGAGGCAATAGCTCACAGCATTACTCCTCACCAACCTTTGGGTCAAGGATCATCTTTTGGGGGAGGGGGGGTAAGGGATGAAGAGAAGAACCTCCTTCATATTCTGAGATACAGCTACCAGAAGTGCATTTGAGGCCTCGAGCTCACACACTTGGACGCTGATTAGTAGGACTGGACACATCACACTTAAAGTTGACTCTTCATAGCGGCCTAGACTGGATAGGCAACATCATGCTTATCCACACAGTTACATTTCAGGTGAACTATTTTCTTAGAGCTTTAACACTTTAGTAGTAGTTAGATAGCAATACCAGCGTGACCAAAGGATATAAATAGCAAGACCCACCATAGCCATCTATATTTGGAAGCAATAAGAAAAGAGGTGCCAAGCCACCAGCTGCATCTATTTGGTTTTTATCTCCACTCTCTAACCACTGCAATTATGTTGTTGCTAGCACCAGTAGAAGTGTTAGTATACACAGAGCAGCTTCTTTGCTACTGTGACATGATAGGGCAGCCTAGGTGTTGGTCTTTTTAATGTTGCCAGCATTACTAGTAATGGTAGAGCTACCTCAATGCTAGAGTACAACAAAATCTGCAGCAGTAAGGACTTCAGGACTTGAACTGCAAAAAAACCCCACACTACTCTGAGGCTGATATGAGAGGTGCCCCCGTTACCCATGTACCAGAGCTAGAAACAATTTTCTTGTGAGAAGCTCTGCTTCTCTCCATTGACGCTGGGAAGGGTAGTGTTGGGGTGTGGAATAGGCTGGATTGATTTAGATTAAAGCGATATAAATCACCATTTTAATCACGATTAAAACAGCAAGTGGTGAGCCTTGATTTAAATCGTTAATTTTAATCATGTTTTGCATTTGTACTTGAGTTATTTTCTTAAGAAATGTTGATTCTCATTGGTTAGTAGCCATTGCAACACGTTTTGCAACTAAATATAACCTTTACACTAAATTTGGTACTTTTTTGCTATCCAGGAGGGTACGTTACATAACACAATTTTCAAAAATTATATAGCATAATTTAAATGTAAAAAAAAATCTGTTACGAAATGCATCATTCACCATTTTCTATTTACTAGATTGGTAATTTTTTTGCTTGCAATTATATCAAGCTCTGTTTCTATGTAAATTCAATTAAAAATGCACAAACACATTTTAATCTTTTATTTAAATTAACTACCTTAAATGGGATGGCTACATAAGAAAAAAGTTTATCCAAAAGTTTATTCAAAACATGTTAGTGAGAGCAGCAAAGTGCCAAGTCAAAAAGAAAGTTATTTGCCTAGATTCACAACAAGCAAGATTTCCTTGACTCCCTCCCCCACCACAACCACAACTCCTGTTTGAGGTTCAAGTTGTGTCTTCAAAGATGACCTCACCCTTCTTGATCATAAATCTCCCATCTGTTTTGTTCAACTGCTAGGTTTCACAGAATCATAGAATATCAGGGTTGGAAGGGACCTCAGGAGGTCATCTAGTCCAACCCCCTGCTCAAAGCAGGACCAATGCCCAACTAAATCATCCCAGCCAGGGCTTTGTCAAGCCTGACCTTAAAAACCTCTAAGGAAGGAGATTCCACAACCTCCCTAGGTAACCCATTCCAGTGCTTCACCACCCTCCTAGTGAAAAAGTTTTTCCCAATATCCAACCTAAACCTCCCCCACTGCAACTTGAGACCATTACTCCTTGTTCTGTCATCTGGTACCACTGAGAACAGTTTCTCCTATCCAAGAGTGTCAACTGCACTATTAGACTTTAAAGGTACAACTTGAAACAGTTTTAAGTAGTGAGTTAGTAGTAGTTTGATACTACACCTGCCCCAAATCCCCTTTATCGGTGTTTGTGGATTTACAGATGCATTTGCGGGGTTCTGGGGTTTTGTTCTGTTTTGAAACGTTGCTATCCTCTGTTGCCAAAGTATGCAATGATTAAACTGACTATACGCAATATTGTCAAATGCACAAACAAAAAAGACCTTCCAGTTAGTAACTGTAGGTGCTACTTTTAACAGTAGTTACAACAGTAGCTGGATAATTCAGATTTACATGACATTAAGTTGGTAACATCTCCCTCAGGGAGACTCTCAGGTTGTCATTAATCCAAAACATTGCCCCTTTTACTCCATAAGGGCATGAACCTTCAGGAGTGGACAATAAGATCCAGCTGTACTAGTTTAGTCGTGTCTGGAAAATGGAAGAAAAGACTGTTTCAGATGTTTTACTACGAACTAAGTACAGTATTTCAGCATTAAGTAAGCCTACACATTAGGAGATAAGAGTGAAGTACAAGGGTTTCTATACAAGATCACCAATATTAAATCAACTTACCAGGGAGTTCTTGATCACTTCACTCCTATAAAATTCTAAGAGGGAAAAGAATTAAGTGAGTAGAGAAATTCAGCCCATTTTCAACCTTTAGGTACAATGTCAATATTTATGCTACAGTACAAATACTTGTTCTGTAAAACAAGTCCTAGAAGTATATTCTATGCAAAGGTAACTGATGCATTAGTTCCAGTAGAAACTGAATCAAACTTTGCCTAAAAAGATCAAACAGAGCTTACCAATGTTCACATCTAAACAAGACCAATTTTTTCCCCCTCACTAATGGCCCTTGGTCATCCCATCTCTCCACTTGTAGCTTGAGGTAGAAGGCAAGAAGCAATCGATGGAGAAAAAACCAACATCCAAATATGCTCACCAGGAACAGGCAAGACTAAGCACACGTTGCTGTATTGGGACTCAGTATTCCACAACTGTTGTCTGGAGCTTAGTTACCATGGTGATAAGCATCTTCGAAGAATTGAAGATAGATTGTGCCTGTTCCTGGGATGCAGTAGCAGCCAGGTCAGAGGTAGGAGAAATGGAATGTTTGTTCAAGAGTTGGTTCAGCTTGACTGAGCCTGCGGCTGGTCTTTCAGTTGCCTATCAATGTATGAGGCAAATAGTGCGGAGCACATCAGCTGCACAGAGTCATCAGAGAAGACCAAACCTTGAAGCCCTAATCTGAACAGATTTAGAGAGAAGCAGTGCTCCACTGTGCAGGTACTAGCTGCTTTGTATATAAGGATACCTATTTTGCTAGCAGCCCAGCTAGTGGTACTGGTATAGTCTAAGCAGACAACTCATTCAGCTTGACAGCTGCAGGACTGATAGACCCAACTATCTGCTGATAGAAAACGGAGAAAATGTGGAAGCTTTCATTGTTTATCTTCAGCTCATCTGAAAATACAAATGAATTTTAATGGTACCAAGTCACCAGGAAACAAAACGAATTCAAGGTAGAATGAACTTCAAAAAATTGAACAAGGAGCATCAGGGTAGTTTGTATAGGAAGATGGAGTTACGTGATAAGTGTTGACAATAGACCCTTACCTTTACATATCTTAGTGTTATCACACAAATGAAGAGTGAAGTAGGTATCCAGAAGGCGATAACCATTCCTATTAACAATGTTACGTGCAGCAATATTCCGCAGGTGACGAAGCCGCCGCTAAAAAATAAAGGACATTGAGGAGCAGGAGTTAAAACTGTACATTCAATTTATGGTTTTTTGTTTGTGGATAGCTGCTTTATTCTAGGAGAAAGCCGTTAATAGGGGCCTGTTTAGACTTCAAAAAAAAGTAATCTAATTACATTAAAAAAAAAAGACTCCATTTTGCTAGAAAACCAGTTCAGCTAGCTATGAAGACAAATGTACAAAATAGCAGGTATGAATTGGCTAGATGGAACGAGCAGTAATTAGCAGCCTCTAACTCAGGGGTGGGCAAACGTTTTGGCCCGAGGGCCACATTGGGGTTACAAAACTGTGTAGAGGGCCAGGTAGGGAAGGCTCTGCCTCCCCAAACAGCCTGACCCCCCACCCACCCCAACTTCCCCTCTCAGAACTCCCAACCCATCCATCCACCCACCCCCCGCTCCCTTCCTGGACGCCCCCGCCCCAACTGCCCCCCTAGGATCCCATCCCCTATCCAACCCCCCTGCTCCCAGTCCCAACTGCCCCGACCCTATCCACACCCCCACCCCCTGACAAGCACCCCAAGACCCCATGCCTATCCAACCCCTGAACACCCCCCACCGAACCTCCGCCCCATCCAACCACCCCCTGTCCCCTGACTGCCTCCCGGAATTCCCCGCCCCTTATCCAACCCCTGGGCCCGGCCCACTTACCATGCCGCTCAGAGCAGCATGTCTGGCTGCCGCACCGCCCGGCCAGAGCTAGACACGCTGCTGCTCTAGGCTCAGCAGGAGCGCGCAGCTCCGCTGCGCAGAGCGCTGCCCGCGTGGCTGCAGGGAGGGGAACAGCAGGGGAGGGGCTGGGGGCTAGCCCCCCCGGCCAAGACGGTCCCACGGGCCAGATATGGCCCATGGGCCGTAGTTTGCCCACCTCTGCTCTAAATACTCAGAGTAAACAAGCACCCATGACTGCCTGAGAAATCAATCTGTTCTTAGCTCTGCTCTGTTGCACCACCTCTATTCTAGATAGGTTTTCTACCATGTTCATCGCCGTAGTGTGATTGCCTTCCACTCATGTAGCTTTATGCATTACTAACATCTGCCAGCTGCTGAAACAGTAATGCCACCAAAATGTTCTGTATCCACTAGCAACAAAGCTGAGAGATTCCAAGTTAGGAACTATACTATTTTGGAAAGATGCTGCTGGCAACACAAGGAGAACATGTAGCTGTAAAATAAAATAAATAAAAAAAATAAATAAAAAGTCACCAAAAAACAAAACAAAAAAGCCAAACTAGAGACATGTGGCTGGCTAAAAAAGCTGCCCAAATTCATAAAAACATAAGAACAGCCATACTGAGTCAGACCAACAGTCCATCTAGCCTAACATCCTGTCTTCCAACAGTGGCTGATGCCAAATGCCTCAGGGGGAATGAACAGAACATGGCAATTATTGAGTGATCCATCCTGTGATCCAGACCCAGATTATGACAGTCAGTGGTTTAGGGACACCCAGAGCATGGGGTTGCTGACCCTGACCGACTTGGCTAATAGTCATTGATGGACCTATCCTTCATTAATTTACCTGATTATTGTTATTTTTTTTAAACTTACTGTATACACTTGTTCATAAGCCAAATGTTTTTGGTAAAAAAATGACGCATCAAAGAGCGGGGGTTGGCTTATAAACGGGTCTACACCAAAATTTGATGATTTTAAACTCTATGGAATCATTGAATTGAATATCTAACACACTGTTTTGTTTACCTGGAGCATCTCCAGGCAAGGAGCCCCTCAGCTCCCTGTGGCTGCAGTTTGCAGTTCCCAGCCAATAGGAGCTGCGGGAACAGCAAACCGCAGACACTGGGAGCTGAGGGGCTCTGTGCCTGCGAACACTCCAGGTAAACAAAACATCCAGGCCCGCTGGCGGCTTACCCTAACGGGCCAGGAGCCAAAGTTTGCCAACCCCTAAAATATAGGGTCGGCTTATGAAAGGGTCATACAGTTTTTGCTATTTTTACCTAACCATCTTGGGGGGGGGTCGGCTTATAAACGAATGGGCTAATGAACGAGTATATATGGTAGTTATACTTTTGGCCTTCAGAACATACAACGAGTTCCACAGATTGACTGTGCATTGTGGAAAGAAGTACTTCATGTTTGTTTTAGACCTGCTGCCTACTAATTTCATTGGGTGACCCCTGGGTCTCATGTTATGTGAAGGGGTAAATAACACTTCCTTAGTCACTTTCTCCACACCATTCATGATATTTTAGACCTTAGTCATATCCCCTCCCCAGTCATCTCTTTTCCAAGGTGAACATTCCCAGTCTTTTTGTCTCTCATTTAGGGGTATAGAACAGCTTCCATACACCTTTGTTGCCCATCTCTGTACTTTGTCCAATTCTAATATTTTTTTTGAGATGGGGCAACCAGAACTGCACTGTGAAAACTATATTGCCATATTCTTAAACAAAAAACACATTAATCTCATTCTAGGAAGAGACACTTCCCTGTAATGATGGATAATTAGTGAAACAGGCTCAAGAAATTTCTCATTGGGTTGGCTAAAAATTTTTTATATGAAAAATAAAGCATTTATTGATTTTGTCCAAGCTAAGAGGAAATGACTAACCACTGTCCATATTGAATGAAATGACAGATTGTATCACTTATGGTCACTTTCAGTTTGTTTCTCTGACTAGCACTAAACATTGTTTGTGGTTCAAGTACTCCAGAAAATGTTACCTCCAAGCTAAATTAAATAAACTTGATTTTTTTTAAATGATTTCATGGAATTATTTGAATATTGTACCATATCATGTTCCAATAAAATTTGTGTCTTAATCCTAGATTTTGGGCCAAGGTTATCCGATAGTTTGCTTTCAAGACCGAGCACAGTTCACATTTGTAACCAAGCTTCTCATTTTCACAACACACTAAGCTCTAGAAGTCTGACCTTCGCGCCCAACCATTTTTATCACAATGTACAAAATTTTAC
Organism: Chrysemys picta bellii; assembly: GCF_011386835.1. Taxonomy (NCBI): domain Eukaryota; kingdom Metazoa; phylum Chordata; order Testudines; family Emydidae; genus Chrysemys; species Chrysemys picta. The sequence goes on from NC_088791.1 coordinate 340,871,773, forward strand.
AGTCTCCAGTCACACTCAAGTCAAAAAACCTTTTCCCCAGAAGCAGTCAGCCATTTTAGCTGTTGAGATGAGTTCCTGTCTGCATCCTGTAAAACTTGCCCATACCGGTATTGCCCTGGCCTCTTCTTTTGTCATTCAGTGTTGCACGCATTCTAAAGCAATATGCATTTCCTCACCTTTCGGGGGCAAAGCCAGACTCTGAGGCACCTGCTCCCCTACTTGGTGTAAACTTTGCTTGTGCCAATCAGAAACGAACACAAACAGGTTTTGGGCCCCGTCCCCTATGACACTTCTATGATGTCATAGTTGGTACTTTATGGGCTGCCTGCCACGTGCAGGCAGGGAGAGGAGAAAGAAAAACGAATCCTGTGTATCCTGTGTACACCCGTAACCGAGCCTGATCACCTCAAAGCCTCTCTCTCAGCTCACGTGTTTCAGACAGAGTTTCTACGTTTGCCGGTCGTTATGCGTTGGTTTGTATTTGTATCAGTTATTACTAATTGCTGCATCTTTGTTTATAAATATTGTTAGTAGATATTTTAGTCATTGTGTGTTTTAAGTTTCATTAACTCTATTAGCTAATCAAACGCTGCTCCCTTACCCCTTGTAATTATCCCCAATAAAACTTTAAATTGATTAATTTTAGTTGTGTGTGTGTGTGTGTGTGTGTGTGTGTGTGTGTGTCTGCAGTTTGCATCGTGACCCATACTCTCCTTGCATCCCTTACCAATATAGTCTACTGCCACGTGCAGCCTGGTAAATAACAGGCCTGCATTTTCTTTCACCCCTGCGTGCCCGTGGCAATCCACATTAACCAAGTACATTTTTTGGAAACAAAAAAAAGAAACCACACACATGCCACATAGCTAAACACTTCATGGCCCAATTTTAAGTGTACAGCTCTAAGCAGCTGCCACTTGATCCTCAACCCTTGTAAAAATTTTCACTGGATCCCTTGTATATTTCAAAGAAGTCTGTTTGCTAGTAGTTCATTATGTATACAATGTGCGTGTACAAATATTCCTCTTGACTAGATTCACTTTACAGTTCCTCATCCTCTCAACCTATTTCTTATGCCAGTATGTCTGTCTGAGACACAGACTGACCTTCTTATTAACACTTGCATCTGAAGAAGTGAGGTTCTTACCCACGAAAGCTTATGCTCCCAATACTTCTGTTAGTCTTAAAGGTGCCACAGGACCCTCTGTTGCTTTTTAACAACACTTTAACAGGAACAACTTTTCAGTTTATTTTAGTTTCTCAGCAACAAATAAGAGATTTAATACAAAATATTTAGAATCAGGAAAACATTCTTAAGTAGTTTTAAGATGGGCCATATCGTGAATCTGAACCAGAGGACAGTGGTCTTTAGCTCTTAATATTAATATTGGAGAATATATGGGAAGCCATCACTTACTTTGAGTCTCATGCAAAAATACAAGCTTAGAGGACAAATTAAGGAAAGAGCAAGGAAGTTCTCCCTCAATACTTGTATGGACTCCCCATCACTGTTACACTGTAGTGTGTCCATTTTAATATATTTCTTATCTTTTAATACCTCACCTACACTAAAAGTCAATGGAGTGATCAGTCATCCTATACTTATGAACTACTACGCCAAAAAAAATCAAAGCTAGGACAGTTCATGCAGTATGTGAAACAGAAGCTACCGGTAGTATTACAAGCAGGCTGTGCTTCTGATTTTAAATAAACTGTAGTGAATCACAAGCAACCATAATACAAAGTTAAGAGTTTTTCATTTTACACCAAATCAACTGATGCTTTACAGAGCTGAAGTAAGCAGTTTTTAAACACAATAAAAAGGTATACAAACGTGCATATTCAAGATCAGGTTTGAGCCCTTAGCACACCACATTTCAGAAGCCTTCTCTATGCCCATGGTATAGTTTTGGTTCTAAATTTCTCATTGTGCCTTCCAAAAGACTGTCCTAATTCTTCCAACATACACCTCCCACCAGAGCAGTTTAAACAAATAACCTACAAGTCCTTGACTGCACAGACATTGGAGAACGTGACATCTAATAGAAAAATGGTGATGGCTAAAAGTTGGTCTCCCCACTGTCAATAAGACCAACAGCAGGCCCCAACTGTCACATGGAGATACTAAGAAGCATTAACAAGAAATAATCCATGGAGCAATATCAGGCAACTCAGAGTATGCCTGCATTGTAAACACAGATCTGTAGGACCTGTGCCTGTGGACTTGGTGTTTCCAAGCCTGTGCTTCAGTGTCCAAACTGCATTGTAAATCTGGATCTCCAATTGCTGAACCTGGGTCTCCAAACTGTGCTGCACAAGGTGGTACAGACCTGGCAGATGCTTCTCCTGCCTGTTGCCATAACTGCAGGTTCCCCATAGGGAGACCAGTGCTTTTGGATTAGAATCATGAGCATAAACTGATAGGATCACATCATGCAGACTTGGGATATGCAACAGTGGCTCCAGAACTTTTGCACAAAGCAGCAGACATTCCTGGAGCTTTGTGAGTAACTTGTCCGAATCCTCCAGCATCAGAACATATGCATGAGGGAGGGTGTATTGGTCCAGAAGCAGATTGCCATAGCCATCCAGAGGCGGTCTACCCCAGACTATTACAAGTCTGTAGCTAACCAATTTGGTGTTGCAAGTGCACTGTTGGGGTTGTGGTAATGAGGTTTTTAAATCACAGTCCTGATTGCTTCACCAAAAGGTGGTGTGCATTAACCATGTCCCTGAAATAACTGCTGGTTTTAAGAATACATTTGGAATAATGTCTAAACTGCACCAGGGCCATCCATGGGACTCACGTGCTCCTTGTGGTGGGCAAACTATGGGCACATACACCGAAAAGGTCACTACTCCATCATTATGCAGGTCCTAGTCAGAGAGGCAGGTTTATGGACACTAACATGGGATGTGCTGGCTTGGGTGCATGATGGAGTTTTTCAAAACAGCAGGACTTTATTTCCATCAACTGATAAAATTATCAGTGGAGTCACTGTCCCTCTTGTTAATCTAGGGCAGTGGTTCTCAACCTGTGGTCTGCAGACCCATGGGGGTCCACAGACTATGTCTAAGGGGTCCGCCAAAGACAAGCTGAAAACTGAACAGAATTCAACTATATATACACACAGAGACAAATCGATTTCCAAAGGGGGATCTGCACCTTCATATGAAATTTCTAAAGGGGTCCACAAATTAAAAAAGGTTGAGAAACACTTTTCTAGGGGACTCTGCTTAGAGACAGCCAAAGAAAAAAGGAGAATAAGCACTATTTAGAGGATGATCACTTGTTAGCTCAGACAGACTTTTTCGCAAGTTTTGTTAACTATTTACATAGCTTATTTCTAAACTTCTACTAAAAAAAAATGAACATGTATAAATGCCACACAAGCAGTTCTGCACGCATGGTAGCTAAGCATTGTGCTTTCACATTTAAAAAAAAAAAACAGACTTTAAAGATTTTTTTTTTTAAACAGAATCCCTCTGAAGTCTAAAAACAGTTGAAAACAATAGCTTAAGTACTATGAAAAAGAGCTGACAGAACCTTTAAGTCAAACAAAATGAGCAAAGATGAATGAATAATCCTATTTTTCATCTTGGCTTTAAAAATGTTATTCAATATTTTCCTGAGTAATCAGTTTTACATGATTAAGATGGATAATGGCTTCTCAACCTGAAGTCTATGGCAAAGTAAAGCCAACATTGCTAGCAAAAGGGACTGCGAGAGCATCAACAGGATATTTATAAAAACTTGTATCATTCTCTCCAACACAACAACATATTAAAAAAAATCTAGGTAAATCTGAACTTATATGTGGCATCTATTCCCTTCTGTTATACAGTAGTATCTAAAAGCCTTTATCAGAACTACAGTCCAATTGAACTAGGTGCTATACAGAGAAAGACAACTGTCCCTATTCCAGAGAGCTCACAAGCTATGACAATGAGTATGGAAGGAAGGCTATGGAAATAGCAACAGTCACATGATTAAAACATAGGCCAGCTATGTTTACAACCAGATCCATTTTCTTTTTATATAAATTAGATAAAAAGATGCATATAAGAGTTCCTAGATGCTATGCACTCCACCATAATCAATTGACAGATTACTGTCAGAACTATAGGGGGGGGGACAGGATTTGAAACACGAGGCATGAGACATCCCAACAGTCTTCTCACAAGAAGTTACTCTAGTTTAGAGTGATTCTTTTTGGAATGTTAATGCTATTGTTTTCTACGTACCAAAACATTATTCCAAATGATTTGTTCCTTTAGTAAGTGACAAGAGGAACATTTCTTAGCCTCCACAGCATATTGCAGATGATGGTATAGATAGCAGATTTCTGATTATTAGAATTTTAGCATAACGGGCTGAAGTGCAAATTTTAGTAGCCTACCTCCGGCTTTTGTGACCAACATAATACATGGAAAAGTTATTTTGAGTACTATATTTGTCCTAGCCCTCTGTACTTTGCAGGAAACTAGTTGAGATGGGGAAATTAAAAGTGAGACCTGGACTTTCGATCATTTGGTTCAACTCTAGCTCCGGTTGGCAGTAAGTGGATCGATTACCATACGGTAGCTTTGGTGATCTATCTGAAGCAAGTTAGCGCTCTATTTCCTTCAGAACAAGTGGCCACATCACACTAACCCCACTATTGAGAGAAACAAATCCTGAACTGTGTATGAGAAATCCTTAATTACAACATTATGTCCTATCTTTCATACTTCAAGTATTCCAAAGAGCTTTACAGAATCTTGAAGTTCTGAAAGCCATCAAAAATGAGGAGCAGAAAAGTCATGCCACCAAGTTTTGCTGCCTAGTTCTGCAGTTACAATATTGTTAATGGAATTTAAAGCTAGTGTGTCTACAAAAAACTTCTAGAAGTTTTACAGAACATCCAAGGGTGCGGTACTGATGAGATTATTTCAAAAGTCAGATTTTGTTTTTTTGTTTATAAAGTGCTTGATTCTCCTTCAAATTCTGATGAGTTTTGTTAGTTCTACCATTAAAAGTCTTTGCAGTATTATCATGGAAGCCATAAACAAGGAAGCTTAACACAAGGCATAGAAAAAATATTTTCATCAATGTTCCTGTTGATATTTTGCACTTTCATCAGATGATCTCAAATGACTTGGCAATACCCCTACCTCACAAGAACATTCTGAACCTTAAAGTGTAGAGCGGAAGGAGTCTAGTACCAAATTGCAGGCAGGTAAATTCAGGTACAAGTAGATGTAGTGATTTTCCCAGGATCAGACAGTGTGGCAGAACCTGGAACAGAAGTCAGTAGTCACAATTCCTACTCTGTTTTAACCACTGAACTCTATCTCCTTTAATGATATAATATTCCAGAACAAAATAAATATGCGTAAGTCACTGCTGGAATACTGCCAAGGTGAAAAAAGTTCTGCCTCCTATATGGATCTAATTCAGAGACCTAACCTGTTAGCAGCTGGCATACCTCAAATCTTCCTGAGGTATAAATCAAGGAACCCATGCCACTAACATGGCTAATGATAGGACAGGCTTGGCTGCTGGCCACTTCTCATGTGGAGAGGAGCAAGCCTTTGCTATGCTGATCCCTCTTCAAGTTTTAGATTAAGCTCAGTTAGATGTTTTGTCTTGTCAGATCATGCAGCAACTGATCATCATGGATTGTTTTTCAGCAAAATATTTATATCACAGTAGCAGTAAGACCTCCGAATTGATGCACCTTGTGCTAGACACTCTCTTCTTTGGCTATTCCTCGAGGTGAGGCTGATGTCTGCCAAGGGAGTTCATTGATGGCTTTTTAGGTGGCAGAGGAGCCCAATTGGTGCCCTGCAGACATGGTTGTTGGCTGGAGTGTTGGGCCCTTTCTTTCTGCCTTTGTCACTTCTCTGTCTCATGAGCACACCTATTCTCTTCAAAGTGGGTTGTGGCTTGGTGTATGGTGTGGCGCCACGGTGTTCTATTCTATGCCAAGTCCTCCCAGTTTGTTGAGTTGAGGTCTCCCTTTTTAAGGTGTACTTTCAGTATGTCTTTGCCCTCTGCAAGCCCTTCTTCCCTGACTTAACTGAGAGAAGAGTACTTGCTCCAGGAGTCAGGCATACATACACAGTGGCCAGCCCCCAGCAACGTTGGTTTTCATGACCTGTGGTTCTACACTGCTAATGTTGGCTGCAGAGAGAACGCTGATGTTAGTGCATTAATCTTCCCAGCTGATCCTGAGAATCTTCCTGAGGCAGCGCTGCTGGAACCATTCCAGCCACTTGAGATGTCATCTGTAAGTTACACAGGTCTCAAACCCATAGAGAAGGGTGGCGATGACAGCTGCCTTGTAAACCAAGATCTTGGTGCCTGTTTGTAAATCTCTGTCATTGAAGACTCGTTTGAGTAGTCTTCCAAAGGATGTGCTGGCACAGGGGATCCAGTATTCGATTTCTGTGTCAATGCTGGCTGTTTGGGAGAGGTGGCTGCCAAAGTATGGAAAATGGTGATTTGTGGAGTACGACGAGTAGTCTGTGCAGGTGAGAGCTGGCAGGGTACCTTGGTTTTCTCAACATTGAGAGACCCAGATTGAGATGGGCATCTGCAAAAGGATTTAAAGTGCTTTGCGGATCAGCCTGTGTGTGTGAAAGGATGATGCAGTCATCTGCATACCGATCAGTGATGCCAATTCTTGTGATCTTAGCTTTTGTTTGGAGATGTTGGAGAATGAGGAGGTGGCCATCCATATGATACTCAATCCCAATTCCATCAGGAAGGTGGTCGCAGATGAGAATCAGGATCACAGAAAGATAAATAGAGACGAGTGTTGGAGCAATGACACAGTCCAGCTTGACACCAGTGCAAATAATGAATGGTTATACACACTGCTCTTTCCTCAAGGAGTTTGCAATCCAAGACGACAATGTGAATGAGGAGGATAAGAGGATAGAGGTTGTGTGTTTTATTATGTAGTTGCAATTTTAAAATTGTGTGTGTCAACTAATCCTGTCTGCCCTCTCAAGCTGCCATTAATTGGCTTATAGTTGATCCAGCAGAGGCTAGCTGCCTTATAGATAAGTACAGGGAAGGCATTGGAGATATGTCTGCAAAACCCCTTGAAACATTAACAGATCATCGACAAAGGGGCTACTCCCACAGCTGGATTTGCATGGGCAGATTCCGGAACTCCACTGATTAATGGAGCAGAAATTCAACCCACACAGAGCCAACTGAAAGATTCAGGAGAGTTTTATTCACAATAGCTTATGCTATGAAACCAATAGTTACATTGGGGAAGGAGAAGGTTCTATGGATTTAAGTGCCTTTCTTCAGTTTACCACATGTCACTTGGGAAGGAGTTTAAGCTAAACAAAAAAAAACAAAAAACCCCACCCACTCATACCAAAATAAATGTCCACAAAGAGATTATACCTGTATAATCTTCCTACATAGATAAGGGCTTTTAAACTAATGCTGCTAATTTAAATGTATAAGTCCTGGACTCATCCTTGAGCTTTACCCTGTTACCTGTCCCACAACACAACCCATCATTTAGGGTTCTCACAACTACCTGATGATTTGAAGCAGTCAAACTTACTGTGGTGAGACTTACTGGGTTGAACTTTTATTCAATCTTGACCACTCTCTCAGTTCCATCTCTCCTCACTTTTAAGAGACACCTTGAGATTTTATTTCATAATTCACTTCTGAATCCTGTGCCCTATGTTTTTTAAACCTCATCTGACCTCACCTTTTTTAAAGATAAAGGTGAGGGGTATCGGTTTATCTAGGGTTACCATATTTAAAAAATAAAAAAAATAAAAAAGGGACACGCCACAGGGCCCTGGCCCTGCCCCTTTCCCACCCCCGGCCCTGCCCCAACTCCGCCCCTTCCCCAAGTCCTCGCCCTAACTCCGCCCCCTCCTCCCTCCCAGCCACGCGAAAAGGGCTGCCCGAGCGCTACCGGCTTCACTGTTTGCCGGGCAGCCCCCAGACCCTGCGCCTCCGGCCGGCACTTCCCCAGCGCAGCTGGAGCCCGGGAGGGGAAGCGCCCAGCCGGGGGCGCAGGGTCTGGGGGCTGCCCGGCAAACCATGAAGCCGGTAGCGCTTGGGCTTCGGGCAGCCCCCATGCCTCTGGACCCTGCGCCCCCGGCCGGGCACTTCCCCTCCTGGACTCCGGCGGCTGCTGTGCTCCCTGAACTCCTGGGCTCTGTAAGCACCGAGCTGCCCGAGCGCTAGTGGCTTCAGGCAGCCCCCATGCCTCTGGACCCTGCCCCCCGGAGCCTGGGAGGGGAAGTGCCCAGTCAGGGGCACAGGGTCCAGAGGCGTGGGGGCTGCCCGAAGCCGGTCGCGCTCGGGCAGCTCAGCTCTTACAGAGCCCAGGAGTCAGGGAGCACAGCAGCCCCCGGCACCCGCTGTAAGGTAAGCCAAGGAGTATTTTTCCCGGACACGTTCGGCTTTTTGGAAATTCCCCCCGGACGGGGGTTTGATTACCAAAAAGCCAGACATGTCCGGGAAAAAACGGACATATGGTAACCCTACTTTATCTGTAAATGTTGAGAATGTTCCTATCAGTCCACTTTGGTTACTATGTTTTACTGACAGGGGATGCTTTACAATTCCTTTAAAACAATGAGTGCTGACCATGCATGCTATGGTTTAGTGTGTGAAACTGTTTCCATTATAATCCTGTTTGTCCATAGTTTTCCAGAACTTTCATATTTTGGGCTGAAAGTTTTCATGTTTAGGCCATGCCCAAAGGTGAAAGGTGGAAAAAAATGAGCAAAATCCTTCCAACTGTTTTGGAGTTGAGGGAAGAGTGCAAACAGTTAACTAATGTGCATATTGATATATTAAACAGCTATAGTAGGTGTGGCTGAAGTTTCAAACTTCACAAACTAACCCTGCAACAAGAACATGTAGCTAGTTAATCAGATCACTTAATACTTATAGGGGCCAAATTATGACTTTTCTGTAGCCATAGAATGGGTCTCAAATTATTGTAGCCCTTAGGATGCCAAAGAAAGCCTTTTAAATCTGAGGAGAGGTACACACTGCCCCTATTCATGACAATGGGGAAAACTAATGACTACATTGTGAACTAGGTCACTGTTAACCATTTTAGCAGAAACAGCCAGTTAATAAGCTTATTCCACAGTCCCAAGTGGCCTCCCACAACCTCCTGTGTGTCAACAGTACTAGCTGTCCTTATCCAGATGCCAAACCTCCAGCTTCCCCACAATCCCTTCAATGCACTTGTATGTTGTCAAAACATTTGCAGCCTTCTGAAGATTGAAAATTTAGCAGAGTCCAATCATTTGACTAATATTTAACTTTTAATATTGTACTGATTCCCCAGCTTGCCACAATGTAAATAAGGCCTTAATTACAATCAGTGCCTAGTTTAAATAGATCAAATTGGGAACACAGATGTTATTCACATTTTTACTTCCTTGAATCCCAATGACACAGCTGATCATGAAATTTTAAACAACTGTGGACTGCTCAAGAGCAGAACCATTTGAGCAGAGATCCTGAAGGACATACTGGTTAACTAGTCATGTACCATAGGTGTTCTTGTGGGGTTTTGTCACCCCTTCTCTCCAATGTGCAATAGAAGCCATTGGAGAAGACAGCAAATCGGATGGAACTGCAGCCCCATCAGCATGCTCACAAGCACTTCTACATCTCCTTTCCAATTGAACCCAGATAGCACGGTATCTTGGCTTTCCCAAGCTGAGGATCAAAAATGGATTTGAGATCAATTTGGCCAAGGCTGAACCCTGGTAAGGTGAAAGTAATAATGCAGAGGTTGGCAACCTTTGGCATGTGGCCCGCCAGGGTAATCTGCTGACGGGCTGAAGACATTTTGTTTACGTTGACCGTCCGCAGGCACGGTTCCCTGCAGCTCCCAGTGGCCGCGGTTCATCATTCCCAGCCAATGGGAGCTGCTGGAAACAGCAGCCTCGCTTCCCGCAGCTCCCACTAGCTGGAAACAGCGAACCACCGACACTGGGAGCCATGCATGCGCATGGTCAACAAACAAAATGTCTCACGGCCCGCCAGCAGATTACCCTGATGGGCCGTGTGCCAAAGGTTGCCAACCCCTGTGATAATGGATGGCTAAAAGAAAAAAAGACTGTATTACAAGGATGGTGCCAGTAACAATGAGAAAACCCTAAAAGTTATTTCCAGTTCTACAGGTATTACTGGTTCCAACAGTATTTTCAGTTGTGTGTACGAAATATCACTAGAATAGATACTTTCAAAATTCATTACAGTTTTTAAATAGACCCACCATAGCACATAAAGGGTCTGTTAACCCTTCTTACAGGTATACAGTCTCATTAGAATGTGGCACACATCCTTAACCTTGCATATGCTACAGAGCAACCTTAACTCTGCAATTCCTAAACTGATTCTTTAGCCATGCAACTTTAATGTTTTTATTTAAAGATGGAAGCAACTTCAGTGTCTAAGACTTGCAAATTCTTTTGCAAGCCAGGAGAACTCTCAATAATGCATATGAATTCCATAACTTGGAGCTATGTGGCTAAAGACCACTGAAAGACCCTGACTCGCACACTTTAAGGAGGTACATGGAATGAAGGCCCTCTTCTGCAAGATTTATGAGTAAAGCTCCTTGTTTGTCATGGAGGTCACAGATTCTGTGATTTTCTGTAACCTCCGTGACTTCTGGAGCAGTCTGTGCAGCCTCTGGGCCAGTCGCACTGGCTGTTGCTGGGGCAGGCTTGGCCCCTCTCTGCCACCCAGCAGCAGGAGTTTGGGGGGGCTCTCAGGGCTGGGGATTGAGGTGTGGGACAGTGCTTACCGGGGGGGGCTCCCCAGAAGGGCGACAAGAACTCCCCTCCCTCAGCTCCTAGCTCCACATGCTGCCTCCGATGGGAGCAGCAGAACCATGGCTTGGGGCAGAGCAGAGGCAGCATGTGGAGCTAGGAGCTGGAGGTCACTGCTTTCCAAGAGCCGAGTAGGGAACCTGCCCCAGCTCTGCTAACCCTCCTCCTCCCCTCCCGCCCACTCCCCCCCCCCCCCCCCCCAAGTACCTGCACTGCCTTCAGGGCCACTCCCCCAGCACCCAGGCACCCCCTTGGCCGCCAACCCCCAAGTTTTAGTCAGGGGTATATAATAAGAGTCACAGACAGGTCACGGGCCATGAATTTTTGTTTACTGCCTGTGATCAGCCCACGACTTTTACTAAAAATACCGTGGCTAAAATGTAGCCTTACTTATGAGCTGCAAAACACCCAAGATACATCAAAGTGGCACTCCCTCCTGTAAACCTTAAAGGGCATAAAGCAGCATTCCCTACGTTCTATGCACCTTAAGAGCCCTTGCCTTTCACCCCCTGCCCACTTTTTACTACATTTTTCTCTACATAGCCACATACACTGTGCATGCATGTACCACTAAGTTTTTATGCTTGTACCCTTTAGGAATTGAGCAAGACAGGAGAAGACTTACTGCACATGTATCATATGTCTTTTGCACAGATTCAAGAACTATTTTCACTAGCACAAACTAATTGTCAGTGAAAGATTTTTCACTAACAATTTCATCTTTCAATCCCCAGCTGCAGAACTGTTTAAAAGTAGGATGCAAATTTTAAATAAGAAAATCATGTTTCCCCATTCCTGGTACTTAAAGGCAACTGAAAAGTTTTTGTTCCACTTTCAGAGATGTTGAGCTTTGAGCAGAAACCAATCTTGAAAAAAAATCTAACCTGAAAGATAGGACTAGAATAACCTCACTATAGCTGTCACTGACATTCCTGTTGTAATAATAATAATAATAATAATAAAAAACAAACTAACAAACCAACCTTATTGTAGAGTTGCCACAAGGTGAAAGGTAAGGGATACTGTTAGTTTGGGGGAAAATCAGCTAAGAGGTCTACCCAATTAATGTGTCAAGAGGTTTGCTTCAAAGATAACATCTAACAAAACTCATGTGGAGAAAGGGGAAGGAGAGGGAGAAAAACTCCCCTTGGGTAAGAAGGACTTCTGTATTTGAGATGGCCCATTTGGAAGTGGGTTCTTTGAGAATAATTGTGTATGTTTGGGATCTGGAAGAACCCTTCATTAGCTTAAACTGGGATTTGTGAAGGGAAAAATAAAGTTTATTTATTAATGTCAAATAAAACAACGTTCTTTGTCTATAGCAGATGATGTAAATCCTAATGCTGTTGGAGAACTGTAATACTGATTTTCAAAGCCAAACAGGACTAGTTACCTCCTCAGGCAGTCATTACAACACTTGTGTTTTGCTTTGGCCTTTTTAACATACCATCTTTCCTTTCCCTCAAAAGGTACCCAAACTCTGTTGTCCACCAGGGTCTTTCCTTGTAAAATACTTGAATTCACAATTACTCTTTTTTCCAAGCATTAAAAAAAGACAGTTTTCTGTCTCAAAACCCTGATGACTGCGGCTGGGAATTGCTCAGCAATAGCAAATAATTATGTGCAACAAAGAAGAAATTATTACTTACAAATCCACACACTACCTTTTAAGAGTGCAGAACCAATGAGTCAGACAAGACCATAACTAAAATTCACATCTACCTGTTGATATGATCCCAGAGCATTTATTTGCATTTCCCTCTACCCAATCAGTTTACATATATACCATCCAAAATATTAATGTTTATATCAATCCAGTAAACCTGACTAATCCATAGAAATTCCATTCACATAAAATGAACTAAAAATTTGTGCAAATAGCAGCATGTGAACAGCTAAAATGAAATAGGGAGATCTTCGGATATCATTGGCAGTGAAAACCATTGAACTTTATTATCCTAAAGACCCAAATTAATGGGTTAGATGTAACAAGTCAGAGGCTCAAAATAAAAAAAGCATTACATTCCACTCCCAATTCATGTAGAGAAAGGACAAATGCTCAGAAAACAAAACTACTTATAATAAATTAAAGAAACAAAGATAAAGCAAACAATTTACTTCCTTCCCCATATCACTCCAACAGCTATATTTATCATGTACTCACTGCAATAAGGACCCAAAACAATTCTACATGAGAAGTGACAGATAAGGTGAACTTACCAGGTAAACTGACCAACATACAGCAGATATCTGAAGAATGCAACCATAAGTTAAATAATATCTGCCCCCAACCCTGCACTCAGCCAGATCAATTTTGCCCTCCAAATCTTCTGAAAATAGGAAAGATAGGCATACTTATTTCTCTAATTCCACAACAAGAAAAACCTAAATATATTAAACTAGTTCTCTAAAGAATTTCCTTTTATTTTGCCCATATAAAGGCTTATCTTTTACAAGATGAAGGCCCAAAGAAGGAACTTAGTTCTCTGCTCCAATGGGGCAAGTATACTAGTGGTTAGGAAATGGGACCAAATTGAAGAACTTGGGTTCCAGTCCCAACTCTGCCACAAGCTTGAGAAAGTCAGTTCATCTCTGAGTGTAAGTTTGTCTCCTCCATAGCCAACCTGTAATATTTCTCTACTTCACAGGGTGGTGTTGACAGGTTTATGAATGCATGTAAAGCACTTTAAGATCCTCAGATGGAAGACTTTTAAAGTGCAAATAGATGCACTTCATTGTAATACCAAGCTTGCATCACCAGATCAAAGCAAGGCAGTTTCAGTCTTAATAAGAACCACCTGATTTCACACAAACAGCCTGCATGAACTACATTATGTATGCTTTTAAAGGGTGCACATGCCTAGATAGTTATTACCAATACCTGTATAAATAAAGATAAAATGCTGTCATGACACAAAGCAAGAGTAGAGCTGACAAAGAACACCTGACAGGAGTTTATCACCTCGTTTCCTCCTTAGCAGCTAATATAGGGATTATAATTAGCTTGTAATTTAAGAAGGTTTGTGTGCAACTCTGTGAAAGCATCAAGATATCAAACCACTTGTATCATTAGAAGATACTAGCAGCTAGTGCTAAGCTGCATCATACTTCAATGCTAAGCATCCAATCTATAACCTCCTTAGGAATAGACTGGGGGAGCACAAGATTAGCAAAATTGAGAACTGCACACTGTGTAAACAGCAAGAATCTAGTCCCAAATTGTAACAGTTTTAAAGCCTTGTCTATAGATGAAGTTGTATTGCTTTAGCTATAATTAGAGATATATAATGTCCTAGGGTAGATGCAGTTCTACTGTTATAGGTGCCTTCTACTCTATAGCTGCTCCCAAGAGGAAGGAGAGTAAGTACCAATATAAGGCACCTTTAACGGTATAACTGTGTCCATACTAGGGATTTTACCCCTACAACTATTGGGGGGGGGGAAATCATACCTCTTACTTAAATAATTATACCAGGCCCAAGACAAGTGAAAACCCCAATTAAATACTAAATGTCTCCTTTCAGCCATTCAGTTTCCCCCTCTAGCGTTGTTTAACACTTCACTTCCTCTTTTATACAAAAGCTATCAGTGGCCTATAACTAGTAGGAAAGTTTAAAAAATTACTCCCTATTTTTTTACTACTGATTAATAAAATTATATAACATAATAGAAAGATTCTCTTTGCCATTCCTTTGTAGTTAATAGAGCTAGTGGTTCACACATACTTGTTCTCAAATTTGGACAAAAGCTGCTTCCACTCCCATCTCCAGATTGTGTTTTTGTTTCAAGCAGAAGGGACATTCACCAAGCCAGCAATCTCTCTTCATATCCATGCTAAAAATCTTGATTCTGCCACATTGCTTACAAGAAGAGAAAAGTTATGCTTATATCCATTTACCGTATATACTCAATCATAAGCCGGTTCGTTTATAAGCCGACCCCCCCTCCCCCCTCCCCCGATGGATAAGTAAAAATGGAAAAATTTTATAACCCGTTCATAAGCCGACCCTATAATTCAGGGGTCAGCAAACTTTGGCTCCCAGGCCATCAGGATAAGCCACTGGTGGTCTGAGATGGTTTGTTTACCTCGAGCGTCTGCAGGCCCGGAGGTAAACCTAAGTAAACAAAGTGTCCCGGCATGCCAGCTGCTTACCCTGACTGACTGGGACAGCACTGGTGGGGAAATTTTTGGGGGGGAGAGGGGGGAGGAGCAGGGGGGGAAGAAGCTGGGAGTCAGGGGCGTAACCCCTGTGACCACCCCCCACATGACCCCATGCCTAGCCCGGGACCCCCACACTCTCCCCATCCCATCCCTTCCCACCTTATCTGGGGAGGATGTCTCTGACCTGGCCGCAGCCTGCTCCGGCAGGCTGGGCCAGGAGGCGCGACCGCTACCTGCCAGCCCCGGAGCTGCAGCTGCTTTGGAGGCTGGGGGGAGAGCAGCGTGGCCAGAAGTGGAGAGACTCTGGCCCTGACTCTTCCCTTCTGTCTCTGCTGACTGTGCTACCTCTCTTTGCTCCCTCTGTTGGGGGGGGAGGGGCTGTGTCCCACCTCTCCCTCTCTATACCCGTTCATAAGCCAACCCCCGTCTCTGGTGCTTCCCTTTTTTACTAAAAAATTCGGCTTATGAACGAGTATATATGGCAAGTCATGTCTGACTTCAGACTGTATGCCCTTCAGGTTAGGGATTGCATTTGATTTTTTGTCAAGTGCCTAGCACATTTTAGTATTTTATTATTAGAGTTCAGAAATCTAGCCAAGTATTTGGATTTATGGGGCCGCTGAGGGAACCCGCAGCTCAGCAAAATAGACTCAGTGGGCTGGAATTCCAGCCATAGCTTTATAAAAGTTATGTTCATTTGTTAAGGTTTGTTTGAACCCAAGATCCAGGGAAATGGTTTAGTAGTCTAAACTTTAAATTTAATATACTCAGACACCTTGGAATGAGAGCTAAATCCCAAAAGGTTCAATTCATCCCTCATTCCTACGAGGCAGCTTACATAATATGTAGCTTACTGTGTTGGGGTCTTTCACATAAAACTTCACAGAGCAGACAGGAGCCGTGCTTTTATGGACATTAAAGATCTTCTGAATCTTTCTACTGTTTTACAAAAAGAATCATATCTCCTACTCACCAGAAATTTACTATTTAAAGAGGAGACAGAGAGCCCCAATCCCTGACAAGAACTTCAGGATACTGATTTATATGTACGGTTCTAATCTAAGAATATACCCTTTACCCCAACCCTTCTGAAGACCATTTATTGTGATTGTTTTCAGAGTTCACTGCAAGTCTCTAAAAATGATCATGGGGCAACTATAGAATCAGAGGGACATCAATCTTTAATCACTGATCCCCAGAACAAGCTAGAACAACACTATGCACTGACCTCCAGATAGGGGAGAGAACATTTTTAGAAAGACCCACACAAACAGAAAATGAACTATAGAATACATCAACGCATAATGTAAAGCTGAAAAACTAGAGGAAAATTACAGTAAGCTGTTACTCAAAATTCAAAAAAAGTGTGATATTTAAGTTGACTGCATCATAATATATACGTGTGTAACATTTATTACAAGCTAAGTGTTAATGCAGCTGTTTACATAACAAGAAAATTGACTAGAGACAAAACTTGTGGGCCTTCAATTATCATCTCCACCACAGTTCATTAAGATCTCCAAACCTCCTCGTACTGAAATCAATGGCAGAATTCTTAGCAATGTCAACAGGAGCAGAAATGGGCCACAGGCTAGATGAAACCATGAAAAGCGGCATTCCTCTCCCTAAATAACTACACATTACGTTCCTTTTGATCAAGAATCAATAATTAGTACAGCAACTTTCAACAAATCACTTGACTGCAGCGTGACTGGCTCCCAATGTTAAGACTGCATTTTTGTTCAGCTCCTTCCAGCTCAACTACTGCAAGCCTAGAAGTCTGTCATAGGCTGTCTGAAGGAAGGAATAAGGACTAGAAAGCTTGTTTCAAGCGGTTATGTACCAAGACTAGAGAGATATCTTATGGTCCTCTTGACCCCAGCTAGCTGCTCCATGCATGATGAAGCATTCGGCCACTAGAATGAAGACAACTCAATGGTCCACTTTTCTTTCAGATTAGGAAGTATGTCAGTGTCTACAGTTTTTAGGTTCACTGATCCTGTTCTTTTGCCAAAGAAGAGAAGCTGACATTTTGACAGAATTGTAGGTTAGTTACGTCCTCGAATAGTGCAAACACTACACATGCATATACAAAATTTGGTATATGCAACAATTTAAGCATTTTTTTCTTTACTGGGATAAGTAGCTTTGAACTCAGGTCACCATTTCTCTTGTTTGCACAGTTCAAGTGTGGCACTGACTATTCTAATAAGGCACTAAGTACTGGAACATGAATCAGTAAGTGTATGTGTGTGCTCTGTGCTAGCAGTAGAAAATTTGCCTGAGTTATGTGGGATTGCACTCAGATTTTTCAAGTTATACAAACATTAGAAGAAGATACAGCTATTAAGTCAGAATGACTTTCATATTATTTCTCATTAACAGAGAAATGAAAAGCATTTAAAAATATAAGTATCTGTTTGTATTTTTGTCTAGATTTACATTTCAGCTATACAATAAAAACAAAATTGACTGCTCCTTCACCTATGTGCCAAAAACACAGTACAGGCTCAAAAGTTTCACCATTCTTGCCTACTATCATTATTAGTACTTTTTAAGGGGGAAAGGAAGGAGACATTTGCATGGTGTTACTGACCACATATGAAAAACATTTTACATCTCAGTCTAAACCATGGGCATCAAGGCCAGATACTATGGTGGGGGTGGAAGGCTGGTCTTGTATAACGCCAAGCACAACGGGCCCGCAGGCTCATAGATGCTACTCTAATCCTTCTAATATTAACCACCATCACACAAGTGGACCCTCCAAAAATGTGAGCATCAATCTCTTTTCATTAGGTCTCTTCCAGATCTTCTGGCAGGGAGCAATTTTACAATGGAGCTAGTTTTCTCTTCAGTTGATTTTGATGTCTATTGATGTTCTCCGAATCGTGCTTAGGTACTTATTTACAGGCACATAGAACTAAGAAATGCAGTTCCCTTCTGTTCTTTAGCTGTCAGTGACAACTGTAGCAAAAGTAACACACCCAATTCTGAGGATGCAGATTCAAGTCTTATTTGATAGGGCTTCAAAGAAAAAAATTATATATAACATATATATAAAAAAATTATATAAACAGAAAAGGATAATCTCAGTCACTAATTATACACACTGACAAAGGTAAGACTTTTGAAGTTTGACTTCTAACATTATACTACTCAACTCACATTCTGAGCCACTGGGTATGTCCACCGTACAGCCACTGCAGCTGTGTCACCGTAGCATAAACACTTCCTTAGGCTACAGAAGGGATTTTCCCCACTGATGTAGTTAATTCACCTCTCTGGGGGCAGGTCTACACTATGGGTTAAGTAGACCTAAGTTATACAACTCCAGCTATATGAATAACGTAGCTGGAGTCGATGTAGCTTAGGTCGACTTACTGCGGTGTCTACACCATGCTCGGTCAACAGGAGAAATTCTCCCGTTGACTTATCTTACGGTGGCATGCCGGAGAGTGATCTATGGTCGATTTAGCAGGCGACCCCTGGTAAGCATAGATACGTCACAGAGGCACTAGTTCGGTCACCAGAAGAATTCTTCCTTCAGCCTAGCTACATCTACACCAAGGGTTATGCCGATTTAACTACAGTGCTCAGCACGTGAATTTTTTCACAGCCCTGAACAACATATCTAGGTGGATCTAATTTTTTAAATGTGGACCAGGCCTTGAGTTATTCTTAAATAAATGAGCTACAAGAATCTGTATTCATGAGAAAAAAAGCAGGAGCTTTGTTAAATACACACTGCTAAACATTTATATGATTATAACAGAGGAGTTAGGGTTTCTTACTTAACCTTGTTTTAAAACACATTCTCCAAGATTAAAAGGCTCACTCACCCAGTGAGCCAACAGCCAAACCAATAAACAAGAAAGATGGGGTAATCGGAAGGAGAGAGTAGGAGGTGGGCAGAGTCTCATCAGTTTTTTAAACAGCAGTAATGGAACCATTTTTACTGATAGACACTTCAGAAAGAGATTTTTTCTTTCCCGGATTACATTAAAACAATAATATTTGTCCAATCACTGCAAAAAGCATAAAACAACTTAACTTGGGGATCTTGGAAACAGAAAAGATAGTTAAATGCTGCAACGCCACACACACACCTTCAAAAAACAACTGTTTGCATATTGCCACCTATGAAGCCCAATGAATCTGCCCCACCTCCCTCAGTGCCCCAGGGATTCCCCTTTCCTTCCCCCTCCCACGTATCCCAAGGACCTTCCCGCATACCTGCCTCACCAGCATTTGCCCTGCTTACCAATCCCTTGGGGAATGCCCACCTCTAGCACCCACTCACTTCCCCTAGCACTCACCCGGCACAGCCACCGGCCCACATCGCCCCCCAGCACAACGACCGGCCCCCTCTCATCCCCCACTCACTAACCCTAACACCGCCCCCCATCGCCCCCCCAGCCCAGCAACCGGCCCCCTTTCGTCCCCCACTCACTACCCCTAACACCACCCCCCATGACCCCCCCCCCAGTCCAGCAACCGGCCCCCTTTCATCCCCCACTCACTTCCCCTAACACCACCCCCATCACCCCCCCAGCCAAGTGACCGGCCCCCTCTCATCCCCCACTCACCCCCCCAGCAACAGCCCCCCACCGGCCCCCTTTCGTCCCCCACTCACTACCCCTAGCACTGCCCCCCATCACCCCCCCCCCCCAGCCCAGCGACCGGTCCCCTCTCATCCCTCACTCACTACCCCTAGCACCGCCCCCCATCGCCCCCCCAGCCCAGCGACCGGGCCCCTTTCGCCCCCCACTCACTACCCCAGCACCGCCCCCCAGCCCAGCCACCGGCCCACTCTCGCCCCCCACTCACCCCCCCCCAGCAACAGCCCCCTCTCGTCCCCCACTCACCCCAACAACAGCCCCCCACCCCAGAGACCCTCCTACCATCACCTCCCCCACCCCCGTTACCCTGCCAGGCCCTTCCCCGCCAGGACCCCGGACGCCCCTCACCCAGCCCGCCCCCGGTCCCCTCTGCGGCCCGGACCCCGGCTACCTGCTGCGAGGGCAGCTCCACATGCAGGGCCCGGCTGCTGGAGCCCGCGGGTAGCGCGGCGGGGCCGACGGCCGAGCTCATCCTCACGGGAGGGCGGCGGCCCGGGAGCGCGAGAGGCGCCTGCGCATCAGCCCCGCGGTCCCTCCACCGCAACCGAGCACCAAGGGGTTAATGGCGGTAGCAGCACCGAGCCGGGACCGCTCGCTCAGGAGCCATATTACCGCAGTGCTAGGAGAGACCCGACCGCTGATTGGCCCGCGGATATAAGAGGTGGGACTCCGAGCGGCCTGGCAGCACAACGATTGGGAGCTGCGGGAGTCAATCAACATTGCTTCCAGCTAAGCCTCCGCTCTGTCAAGCGGCGGAAAGGTATATGCCTCCAACAGTCTCCTGATTGGCTGAAGTACCTCGGAGGGGGCCCGGACGACAGCAGAGGAGGGCGAGGCTGATTGGACAATATGGTTGTAATTGACAGATAGCTGTACCCCATCACGTGGGGACGTGTTTTTATCACGTGAGATGAGAAAAATATTTTTCAGGGTAAGGTCTGGGGAGGGAGCCAGTCACCATGGCAACAGAGGAGCTCCTTAGGCTGGCCTGGCCCTGCTTAAGGACTGGCCAGGAGCCTCTCCCAGGGTGCAGCAGCCGTGCTGTGCACCCTCCTCCCCATCACCTGCTCCCAGCATGCAGTGCAGCCCACCCACACTGCCTTGTGAGGCATCATTTTAAAAGTCCTGATCTGTTGAACAGTAATGTCCTGGTGGATTGTACGTGCATTGTATGGAAGTTATGAAGTACTGCGATCAGAGTTCCTGAAATATGTTGTGAGGTTGGGAGACGCCCACAGCCAACCCATGCTGATGGCCCATGAAAAGGGAATCCACTCTCCCAAGGGCTATCCCAAAGACTTCTCATAGAGAGCACAGAGGCAAATGGAGACTCCTGTCCAAGGGGGGGCTGCCTGACCCCCACCTCACCACAGAAATATTTCTAGCACTTGGGAAAAGGTATAAAAAGAGAGACAGTGACATCATCACTTGGCCTCACTCCCCCCACAACTCAATAGCTGGAAACACGTTTGGAGGACAAAGACTTTGAATTGGGGGAGGGTGGTCCCAGGCCAAGAAAGAGTTCTAGCCTATGTATTGAGGATCTGTGACCTGTTTGTACCATCCGTCAGGGTGAGACACTGCTTGATTCAAATCCTGTTTAGTTTATAGAACTCAGACTGTGAATTTATTTTTATTTCTTAAGTAGCCAACTTTGATCTCTACTCTTGCGACTTATAATCACTTAAAATCTATCTTTCTGTAGTTAATAAATCTGTTTTATATTTTATCTAAAACAGTGTGTTTTGGTTGAAGTGCTTGGGAAATCTCAGCTCAGTTTACAAAGGCTAATGTGTGTCCTCTCCACATTGAGGGAGGGGTGAACTTAGTTAACTTACACTGATCAGACTTCTGATCAGTGCAAGATGGTACAGTTCTGGGATACAGGACTGGGGAGCTGGGGTGGAATTGACTGGAGCCTCTCTATTGTTGCTTCATGAGTGGCTGGGAGATCATTCATGTAACTCAGTTGGATGTGTCTCAGCCTGTGGATGGCTGTGTAAGTGCAGTACCTGCCAGAGATTTGTAGCTTGCCAATGGCATCACAATGGGAGAGGCAGCCCAGCTTGGTGGGACAGAGGGCTCAGCGATTCCTCAGTCCAGGATGCACTCCGGGGATCTCATCACAGCCACACACACCCCCGCCCCCAACACCTGCTCCCAGCATGAAATGCTGGTAGGGTGACCACCTTTTCAAAAGGCAAAAGCAGGAAACATGCAGGATCACTCCCCCCAAGGGCCCCACCCCTGCATCCCTCTTCCCCAGAGGCCCCACCCCTGCTCCTCCTCTTCCCTCTGAGGCCCCGCCTTCTTGCCAAACCAGGCCAAAGCTGGGCTGTGATAAGAGCTGCCTAGAGAGCCTGGGCTGCTATGGGGAGTCCCGGACCCCCACTTCCCCTGGGCAGGGGGCTGGGGTGTCCCTGCTCCCCAGGGGTGTGCTGCCCAGGGCAGGCAGAGGGTCCGAGACTCTGGGGCTCCCCAAAGTGGCCTGGGCTCTCTGAGCGGCTCTTACCAAGGCCTGGACTGACCAGTCAACCACACACCTCATTTGGAACTGGAAGTACACAATCATCCAGCAGCAGAGACAGGGAGAAAAAAGCAAATGCTGTATAGAGAACAGTACTGTGTTAAACGTAAACTACTAAAAAATAATGGGAAAGTTTAAAAAAAAAAAAGATTTGACAAGGGAAGGAAGCTGTTTCTGTGCTTGTTTCGTTTAAATTAAGATGGTTAAAAGCAGCATTTTTCTCCTGTATGGTAAAGTTTCAAAGCTGTATTAAGTCAATGTTCAGCTGTAAACTTTTGAAAGAACAACCATAACGTTTTGTTCAGAGTTATGAACATTTCAGAGTTACAAACAACCTCCATTCCCAAAGTGTTTGTAACTCTGAAGTTCTACTGCATATCTCAACATTTTCAGCCAGTATTGCCAACCTCATGCATTAAAATATCATTAATCCAGGCACAAAAAATCATGAGATTTTAAAAAATAATTCATTTTGGGTTCATTTTGTTTGCATTCTGCTTTCTGAGCCCTTAGGTTGCATTCTAAAGCTTTTTTCCTTAACAATGAGGGTTAGAAACTTTTTTTTTTTTTTAAGAAAGCTGAGATTCTTTTGCCATCTTTTTATTCCAGAAGTTGGGGCCTTAAAAATATACCCAAAATCAAAAGACTCCTGGTAAAATTATGGGAGTTAGTTGGCAACACTGTATACTCTTAAAACCAATTCTGCTTATTAGCTAAAGGAGAGAAGTGCATATTCCAGTTTGTAGGTGTAGCTGTTTATTGAACACTTCTGCCTTTTTTGCGTTATTATTGATAATGCTCCCATTTCCATCTAGTAACTGACCAGTACCATTTTCAGAATTCTTTTTGTTTCTGATATATTTTTAAATCTCCTTCTTATTATCCTTAAGTCTGCTGGCCCTACATTTCTCCATGTGTCCCTTGACTTCCATTATTAATTTTCTACAATTCTTACCTTCTGATTTATATCCATTACTATCAGCTTCCCCTTTCTTCCATTTGTTGTGTTATTTTTTTTTACAGCTGCCTTCACTTCCCCTATAAACCAGTTTTGTTTTTGTTTTTTTAACCAGCACAGTCTTCTTCCTCAAATATGGGATTGTGGCATTTTGGACATCTAGTAAGGTATTCCCTTATGGTTATTATTCATATTTTTCTGATTAAGTTCTTCCTCCCAGCTGATCGATCTTATAATTGTTTTCAGCTTTGTGAAATTGGCTCTATTAAAGTACAAATATATATATAACTGGTCTGGACTTTATTCTGCTTGCACATTATAAGTCTGATCACTTGTACCTAAACTAGCATTAACTTTTAGTTCTGTCATCAGTCCCTCTTTATCTGTTAGGACAAGGTCTAACATAGAAGGCTGCAACCCTGTTTGAGTTAGGAATTTGTCATCTGTAATGTTTAGAAATTCCAAGGATATTTTAGTACTGGCAGCATGAGACCTCCAGCATGTCACTCAAACTGAAGTCCCCTATTTTTTTCTTAAATGTCATAGATAGGTGCGTAAAGAGATGATCATCCTGTTCCTTGGGTAATTTGGTGGTCTGTAGCAAACACCAACTTGTACCCTCATGCAGTACATGCAATTTCAGGTTGAAAGTTTTGGGCTTGAACTGCAGCAAGGGAGGTCTAGGTTGGACATTAGGAAAAAGTTCCTAACTGTCAGGGTGGTTAAACACTGGAATAAATTGCCTAGGGAGGTTGTGGAATCTCCATCTCTGGAGATATTTAAGAGTAGGTTAGATGTCTATCAGGGATGGTCTAGACAGTATTTGGTCCTGCCATGCGGGCAGGGCACTGGACTCGATGACCTCTCGAGGTCCCTTCCAGTCCTAGAATCTATGAATCTATGAAGTTAGAAGTGGGCTGAAAACTGAGTTTATAATGAGAAGCTAGCACCTCTCAGTAATAACTTAATCCACAAGAGCAATATAAAAGCTGTCATGGCATAGTCACAGAAGATTTGATTAAAGAATTGACTTAAAAAGCATTGGAGTTACTAATCCTGGGGCAAATCCTGTTTGCACATAGATCTATGAGAGTTTTGCCACTGACATCAGTGAGATAAGGATTGTGCCCCTGACCTTTATACCTTCTCTTTGTATAACATATCTCTCACTTCACTGTTTGTGTGACTTTGCTCTGTACCTTATTATAATGTTGCATCAATGAAAAGTCCAAGACTACTGTACTGTAGGCAGCCACCTATGGCAAAACCAGGTTGGTATGATGTAATGGTGGTGCGGTCTGCTTTTTATTTTTTGTTATTTAACAGAACAAGTTTTTTCACTGTATGTCAAGATATGAGAATCTCAAAATACTCTTGAATTACTTTGTGACCGGTTTCAGAGTGGTAGCCGTGTTAGTCTGTATCAGCAAAAAGAACAAGGCGTATTTGTGGCACCTTAGAGACTAACAAATTTATTTGGGCATAAGCTTTCGTGGGAGGTTTAGCCCACGAAAGCTTATGCCCAAATAAATTTGTTAGTCTCTAAGGTGCCACAAATACTCCTTGTTCTTTTTTCTTGAATTTCTGGTGTTGTTTGAAAAGGTTCAGGTACAAGGTGTTTTCTTACAGCAGCTAACACAATACGTAGATGATGAAGGAGTTTAGTTACAGCTAAACAGAGACTGGGAGAACTATTCAACAATTTAACCCTTAAAAACTAGAATTCTCCCTCTGAAAGAAAATTAAGACACAGCCAACAACAACAAATCCTGTGTCCACATAATAAAGAAAATGGACCAGATCCTCAGCTAAAGTAAATCAACATAACTCCACTGAAGTTCATGGAGTTATGCAATTTATATCAGTTGAAGAGCTGACCCTATCATCAGCTGACCCTATCCAATTCATAGTTCAGATTAGAATTTTGTCCTTTTCCAACTCATTGTGACAAGGAATTTATTGCCAGAGGCTCCAAATCAGTCAGTACCTATGTGTTGTAATACCTAGGTATTACAAGGTGAACTAAGTATGGGATTTCATTGCTTTTGATAGCTTAAGTGTGAACTTTACATAGTTTAATATGGATTTGTAGATTGTATGTGGCCTGCAAATAATAATAGCATATTCTGAATATATTTCATCATAGAATTTATAAACTCCTTTGGGCAGGGACAGTGGCTTCCCTTATGTTTTATATAGAACCAGCCACTCTGAAGGCACTTAAATTATTAATAATAACGGCAAGACAGTGCTGAAAATCTCAGCTGTGCACTGGGCATTACATCAGATCCTTTGTAATTGGCTAAAGACTTAGTAAATTGTAATTTGAAATTTTCTACCAATAATGTTGTCTATTCATGCACATTTGATGATTCTAGAGTTACCTAAATTAAGGAGGGAGACAATACCAAGAGAAGGAATAGTCCTTGATCTGTTTTTATCATGAAGGGACTCTTTAGACAACATTTCTGTAACTGCAGCAAATACCCAGATATGCAGCACTCATAAGTCCATCAACAAATACTCAGTCCTGCTCATGTGAATCCAATATACTGCAACAGCAACAATGTTTTCAGAATAGTCACCTTGCTTTCAGGCAGGGAATGTAACAAGCTTATGAGTCTTGTGTTCATGTAAGATCTAAGCTCACAAAATCCCCGTGATAAGAGAGCTATTCATTTCAATGCTCAGGCTGGCCAGAAACAATTTGTTCCAGTCACTTTTTGGAAAATAAGGCCGAGAAAGAATTAGAATGATTATTAGGAGAATTTTAAGAAGCATTTTTAATGGAATAGAACAAACCGTTCTGTAGAAAAAACATTTTTGATGTCTCAAAAACTTCTCAAGGAAATTGGATGGGGGGGGCCACTAAGAAGTAGGAAGGCACTGATAGAAATGGTTGGGGATTTATTATGTATTTTTCTTCTGAATCTTTAGTATATCAATGCCCTTTCAGTTAGGTGGCATTGAATCAAAAGCAATGCTGTTAGGGGATTCTCTGCTTTCAGATGAAATGTAAAACCAGAGCTCTGACCACTTATTGTATCGAGATTCCATGGCATTTTTTTGCAAGATTAGATGTGTTAATGACAGTGCTTTCGCCAAATTCGAAATCAGGTGATTACATTCTGTCTAATTCCCACCCTAGTCATTTGTGCATGCAGTTCCCTCAAATGTACGCGTAGTCACTGCAACTGCATGAACAATTTAGGCACACAAATAAACACACATTTGCTCATGGAAAAGTACATGCAGAGTTCTGAAAATCTGGCCCTGTACGTTCTCCTGTGTATTCATTTGTCTGGAAATCTGGAAAATCCTAAATTTCTATGGGATAATGTACTGGTAATTTATCAGGATATTTTCTAATCCCTTTTTCACACACACTATCCTCAGAATCACTTCTAATCTTATCATTTTCTTGCAATAGTATAAATTCCCAAGGTAAAGATGTCTTCTTTGGTTAAGACATGTTTGATTTGTTGATCTGGAAGACAGTCCTATATGCTGAAAGGACTGCTTTTTTAGAAAAATGAGGAGTCCTTGTGACACCTTAGAGACTAACAAATTTATTTGGGCATAAGCTTTCGTGGGCTAGAACCCACTTCATCAGATGCATGAAGTGAAAAATACAGGAGCAGGTATAAATACATGAAAGGATGGGTGTTGCTTTACCAAGTGTGAGGTCAGTCTAACAACATCAATCAATTAACAGCAGGATACCAAGGGAGGAAAAATAACTTTTGAAGTGGTAAGAGAGTGGCCCATTACAGACAGTTGACAAGAAGGTGTGAATAACAGTAGGGAGAAATTAGTATTGGGGAAATTAAGTTTAGGTTTTGTAACCTAAAGCAGCCTGAAGCAAATACTCACCAGCAACTACACACCACACAACAAAAACACCAACCCAGGAAACAAACCCTGCCACAAACCCCGGGGCCAACTCTGTCCACATATCTATTCAAGGGACACCATCATAGGACCTAACCACATCAGCCACACCATCCGGGGCTCGTTCACCTGCACATCTACCAATGTGATATATGCCATCATGTGCCATCAATGCCCCTCTGCCATGTACATTGGCCAAACCGGACAGTCTCTACGCAAAAGAATAAATGGACACAAATCTACATCAGGAATCACAACATTCAAAAACCAGTAGGAGAACACTTCAACCTCTCTGGTCACTCAATAACAGACCTAAAAGTGGCAATTCTTCAACAAAAAACTTCAAAAACAGACTCCGTGAAGCTGCAGAACTGGAATTAATTTGAAAACTGGATACCATTAGATTAGGCCTGAATAAAGACTGGGAGTGGTTGGGTCATTACAAAACCTAAACTTAATGTCCACCATACTAATTTCTCCCTGTTACTCACACTTTCTTGTCAACTGTCTGTAATGGGCCACTCTCTTACCACTTCAAAAGTGATGAAGTGGGTTCTAGCCCACGAAAGCTTATGCCCAAATAAATTTGTTAGTCTCTAAGGTGCCACAAGGACTCCTCGTTGTTTTTACTGATAAAGACTAAGACAGCTACCACTCTGAAACCTGCTTTTTTAGAGGTGCTGATCACCCATGACTCCAGTTCAAATCCAGGGGACTGTTCCTCTGATAATCCAGCCCAAACTCTTCTACAGCGTAAACAATGTTGCCAACTCTCTTGATTTGATCACAAAATTATTTAAAAAACTGGTGATTTTTAAGCAGTTTTCATGATTTTCAAGTCCTGACTCATTAATTTTGAATGCTTGGGGTTGTCAGTACCTCATAAATACAGTCAGGACAGGCAATGGCTTCATGCCTGACTTGTATGGACCACCTCGAAGGATAAGAGAATAGTTCAATCTCCATTCCCATTCAGACCCTGGCTTCTCTAGTGCAACTACCAACCAAGGTAACAATTGTGGTAGTATTATTTATGTGATGTCAACATGTGTCCACCAGGAACTGGACAGAGACCACCAATTCATATCACATAAGCTGCTAAACAGCTATGAGCTAGTATAATTTTCAGTAACAGACCTGAAGATGAAAATAGGCTCTTTTCAGTTTTAGATGCAACCTGGAACCAAAACCATAGGGGCAGGTTCAGATCCTGGAAATTGAGTCCGAAGCCCCCTGGAAATCCAAAACATTTCAGATTTGAGGTTCTGGATTTTGTCTTGTCTTGAAATTAGAGCCCTAATGGGAAATGCTCCATTAGTCTTTGTTTACTCTCTCAGCATTCTTGGGCGTGTGTCTTTGTATCAGTTCTTGCAACTTCCAGAGTCATGATCTGGATTAGGAACATTCAGAAAAGCATCAGTCTGGCTTTTAGAAGCGTTAGCATAGGGAGAATTTATGAGACCTGACAAGATCACAGCATAAGATTCCTGGTTTGATTTTAAAATGTTGTAACAATCCTCAGACCACGGAGGATTGGATACATTCATGGTGGTTAAGTCCATTAATGGCTATTAGCCAGGATGGGTAAGGAATGGTGTCCCTAGCCTCTATCTGTCAGAGGGTGGAGATGGATGGCAGGAGAGAGATCACTTGATCATTGCCTGTTAGGTTCACTCCCTCTGGGGCACCTGGCATTGGCCACTGTCGGTAGACAGGATACTGGGCTAGATGGACCTTTGGTCTGACCTGGTACGGCCTTTCTTATGTTCTTATGTTCTTATGACTCCACAGTTGTCATTAATCTGCACACCCCACACACTCAGAACTTCACAGTGAGACTAGAAAGATAGGTCAGATCATACTGCTCCAGAGACATAGGTCCCTGTCATTGAACTAAAAGAGGAGTCTCCTTTAGATCTTCATCTGCTAACAGCTACCTGACCAGTTCAGCAATGATGATAGGTGCTATAGAAAACTCTAAGGTGGATGGATGGATAGAGAGAGCATTATACCTGCACAGAGTTGAGCCATTCCAAATCCAACCAGTAGAGGGCAGTGGTACACACGCACACCAGCCATCACATTACATACATAAAATAACAATACCACACGGCTATCTAGCAAGTTTCCAGGGGATTGGTGCACAAGATTTTTGAGTGGTTTAGAACATAAAGTATCTGTTATTTTGCATGGAAGAGCTCTCCTTCAATAGCCCCAGAACAACTGTATGGTTCTTACAAAATATAAAAGACAAAAACCTGTGGAGAGATGTCCCACTAAACCGAAGAGCAGTATCTCACAAGAGCATGAGCACTGCATCAAAATGTAAAAATCTGACGTATTCCAAACTTGGATAAGTTGCTCAAGAATATCTTTGATTTTCAGCTCTTTGGTGTAGGGACCATCTTTTTGTTACATGCATGCATGTTGCCTAGCACAATGGGGCATCAGTCCCTGCTGGGATCCTCAAAACATTACTGCAATACAAATAAGAAAACTAAGTGACAGGCCACAGAATAAACCTTGTATCTGCATGAAGTTTATTGCTTTTTTGTAAACAAGATTAATTCTCTGGAGCTCTAAAAATGTTACATCAATGTTTTAATTGGAGTAGCCTGAGAAATTTGTTTGCAGTATAAAGTGATCATATCATGACACACAGCCTTATCTAAAACTCACCGAAGTCAACAGAACGACCCCTCGTGGCTTATTTGGGCTTTGGATCAGGCCCCCAGGGAGGTGAGGTTGCGTAAAAAACATCATCATATTGTGATGCGGTGTCACGTAAGGGTTACGTAAAAGGTTACGTAAAATCACCATGGCGTCACGACAGCAGTACAACGCAGTTCAGTTTTTCAGGGCTGATATTTTTAAGGTAGTAAAGTTATTCTGCAGCATTGTTTGTTAATGAAGGGGGAAACCACCCTCCTAAATTTGGAATGATTCTGCAGTATTTCAGAGAGCTGGTCCACCATAGTGGATAGACCTTTCTTACTGGAAAGTTTGGGGCATTGTGGGAGGTAGATCAGGATTATACTAGTGTTCAGGAGTTGTCATCAAAATGTTCTACACGGGGAATATTGAAAACCCAGGAGCTTTCATGTGCTGGGTCGCTCCTCAGTGCTCAGGACATTAGATTCAGAGATCGTCAGAAGTCGGTGGAGCTATGATTTGGGTTGACACCAGTGGGCAATCTGGCACTCAGACTTGTTAAGAGACCCTCACCCGCTTGTTAAATGTAACAGGTACCATCTTATGTGCTAGCCTGAAAAAATTCCCTTCGGAAATGTGATGTTAATTTAGGTTGGAGAATTGCCAGTTATTTTGGATTTTGTTTGTTCCAGTTAGAGCAGACCGTTTTATGGTCATGTGAAGGTCTCTGAGGGATTTTTGTTTTAAGAAGTGACAAGAAGGCTATAAGATAGTACTCAGAAGTGTGCTCTCTCTCACAACTGTTAAACCAAAAGAGAACCCACAAAGGAAAGTTTAAAAAAGTAATGCTTAAAGAATCATACAAAACTCCCGCATTTCATACAGAACAAGAAACACTGAAAAATCTTCAGTCTTCTCACAGGGCAAATGACAGGTCCTGCCATCATATACTGGTGTGTTGCAATCTTACCAGATTTCACAAGTGAAACAGAATCAGGCCTAGTCAGTATTGGATGAGGAGGACACCCAGGGCTGGATTTAGGAGCAGGCGACTCAGGCGACCATCTTGGGTGCTGGGGCTTGGGGGGTGCCAGGCTCCGGGGGTTGTTTTTGTTATTAGCTAGAAAAGGGAAAATAGAATGTTGGAAGTAAATGTTTCAGGTATTCCATATGTGGATTCATTTTTCACTAACCTCCTAAAATGTTCTGGACCTTTGTAGACTCTCGTGGGACCTTCCAGACCCAGACTTTCTGAAAACTACATTTTCCTTGAATCTCCTAGAATGTTGTCAGCCATGCCCTCGCAGGTATATAAGAGGCAGGGCGTAACCAGTCAGTCAATGAGATATAAGAACAAAGTGAAGTGAAGTGAGAGCCCCGCTGTGATATCGTGAACTGTCATAAATATAAAGGGAAGGGTAACAACCTTTATGTATGCAGTAACGTAAAATCCCTCTTGGCCAGATGTACTGAATCACTTTACAGGAGATGTTTTACCTGCCTGGTCTCTCTCTCGGTCCAGAGAGGGAACAAACAAAGAGAGCACAAACAAAACCTCCCCCTCCAGATTTGAAAGTATCTTCTTTCCTTATTGGTCCTTTTGGTCAGGTGCTAACCAGGTTATTTGAGCTTCTTAACCCCTTACAGGTAAAGTGATTCAGTACATCTGGCCAAGAGGGATTTTATGTTACTGCATACATAAAGGTTGTTACTCTTCCTTTTATATTTATGACATGAACCTTGTTTTATTTGTGTAATTGTGAAAATGTACTTGTGTTTTAAGACTTGAAGAGTGTAAGTAGCAACTAATAAAGGACATATTAAAGGAGACACCAGAGATATCTATTGAACCCCTATCTATGCAACAACATAAAAGAAAAACTGTTACTTCTTTTGCCTTGCTTAACACATAATGTTTGATGACTTTCTAAGACTGCGGAACATAGACTTTTGCTCTCCCTAATACTGTCTATTTTCCCCTTTAGGAAATAAAAGATGCCCCCAAAGAAGCCTTCAGGAGCTCAGTATAGGAAACAAAAAGCTCAAGTTGAAGCAAGGCAAATTTGATGGGAAAATATCTGAAACAGAACAACATAGACCAGATTTTAGGCAGTAGCAATTGTCCCAGTGCAGAAGAAATTGGGGAGCGAAGTATAAATGATGGAAGTCCTATTACTAAGGAATTAGCAGATATACCTGAAGATAAGGAATGGAAATGTGAGGAAAGTGATGGAGAATCGTCCAGTTTTCCCGGTGACGTACAAGAGGGTGATGATAAAGAAGGATGTGGCTCACATGAAAAGGAAACTAATGACAATGAAAAATCTGGTTTACATGAAAAGGAGAGAAACGATAAAGAAGAATTAGCCTTGCATGATGACAGAAACAACAGTGAGAAAAATTGCACACCACAAATCGATATATCGGGTCTTGCTTTATGGCTGGTGATCCTAAACTCTGCCAATATTGATCGTACAATTTTGAACAGACCGGGCAAAATCAAGGATATGACATTTCCACTAAATGAGAAGAAGCAACACTTCTCAAAGTCACAGTGTGAAAGAGTGCTCAGGAATGGGGTACAATTACTGGCATAACTTAGCTGATGCTCTGAAGCAACATGAAAAGTCACCCAGCCATTTTACGGCCTACTCCAAATAGATGGAGTTCGAGTCCAGAATCAAGCTGAATAAATGTACAGATGCAGAAAAACAGCGCATTATTAATATAGAAACCTAGCACTGGAGGAACGTCCTTGAGCATCTCATCTCAATTACCCTTTTCCTCGCAAAAAATAATTTGGCTTTCTGGGGCTCGTTAGATAAGTTGTTTGCTGAACATAACAATCATTTCCTCCGTTTGGTAGAGCTCCTTGGGAAATATGACAATGTCATTCGTGAGCACCTCCGTCGAGTAGTTCATAAAGAAGGTATGGACCAATCCTGCAGCAAAACAATTCAGAATGAATTGATTGATGTTATGGCAAGAAAGGTGCTTGATAACATATTGATGCAGCTCAGCAAAGCTAAGTACTACACCACAATTATGGACTGCACTCCCGACATTCGTCACAGTGAAAAAATGGTATTTACAGAACACTTTATCTGTTTCCAGGCTGTGGATGACTCTACTGGAAACGGCCTAGCAGAACTGTTTATGAACTCTTTGAATGAGAATAAAATAAAGCTTCAGAACTGCTTCAGCCAAGGTTATGACAATGGCGTGAACATGAAGGGAAGAAAGAGTGGCATCCACGCAAGGATCCTTGCGCTGACTCCAAGAGCTTTGCCTTGTGGCTGCCATTCCCTTAACCTGGTTGTGTCAGATGCAGCATCATTTTCTTTGGATTCGGTATCTCTCTTTGAAGTACTGCAAAGGATATAGGTCCTGTTTTCAGCATCAACTATCAGGTGGAAGATCCTCACAGACAATGACTTCAAATTTCTGGTCTCAGTTGTGGTTTGGCATGATATCCTGTTCCAAATAAACATTTTCAGGAAGGCATTACAAACTCAGTCGATGGACATCGCGACCACTGCTACTTTGATGAGAAGCAGCTTGATTTCATAGTGGCCAACAGAGACAATGGATTTGAAAAGGCCATCATTGCTACTAAAGAAATGGCAGAAAACTTAGGAGTTGAGTCTGTCTTCAAAGAAACTCATATTCACCGGAAGAAAAGATAGTTTGGTTATGAGGGCAGAGATGAGGTGATGGGAAGCTCGGAAATAAAATTCAAGAGGGAGGATTTTTTGCTCGCTCATTGATACTGCTTGAATGTCCATAGAAGAAAGGTTTAGACAAATGAAGCACCACAAAAAAACCTGGGCGGGCGGGGGGTATTGTATGACCTTAGTAAGCTTCTGGTGGACAGGAAAACACTCTTGAACAATTGTATGGACCTTCACCAGACGCTGACACATGGGGAATGTTTGGACATCAATGATAAAGAAAGATCTCTATGTTGACTTGGACAACATCCATCACATTTTGCAACACGGGAAGCACTCTCCATTCCAAGTTCTCCAATTCATTCAGGATGCAGAGCTGAAGGACACTTTTCCTAATGTGTGGATAGCTTTGAGGAATCTGCTCACGCTGCCAACCACAGTTGCGAGTGGCGAGTGCAGCTTTTCGAAGCTCAGGTTCATTAAAACATATCTTCGATCAACGATGGCCAAGAAGAGACTGACATCACTGGCTATTTCATTACTTGAAAATGCCATTGGCTGGTCTTTGGATCTCTCTGATGCTGTGCTTCAGTTTGCGAGGGGAATGGTGAGAAAAGGGACCTCTTGAACTAAAGGACTAGGGTTAACATTCTAAGGCTGTAACACTCTTTAATACTGGTCCACCCAGTGTTGGTGCACAGTTCAATTTCTTGATGTTAGTACATTTAAGTTATTCTTCAAATTAAAAAGTTTCTATAAGAAGAAATGAATTTTTTAATTTGCTTATATATGGCAGGAATAAATACAGATTTACAGATCCTAGCATGCACATTTATCGTCTTATATGACAGGGATAAATCATGTATGCCAATCGTGCATCAAAGTCATGAAATGGGCTACAAATGCAATAAAAAATAAGGCATTCAAAAGTTTAACAAATGGGGGGTTGGGCGCTGAAGATGCTCCTCATCTGAGGCATCATTTGGTCTAGGGCCGGCCTTGAGGACACCTTAAAGGGAAAGTCAGGTGCTGCAGGAAATGGTATTGGGGACTGAGGCCCCTGCTCAGCAAAGTACATAAGTATGAGCCTAATATTAAGCACATGAGTAGTCATACTTCATTGGGACTACTTATGCTTAGGTATGTGCTAGTACTGTGCTGACTCAGGGCCTGACTAGGTGGCAATTCCCCCCCCAAACCGGAACACTGCTACAGCATGGCATTAGGAGCTGTGTGCTGCGGAAGGCACCATTTTGCATCAAGTGTAAAACTGAGATCCTAACTCTGGATATTCATTAAAGATGCTCCAGGACAAATGGTGCTAAATTAATAGCACATTAGTAAATATACAGAGATCCATTGGATGGCACATACAGCTCAACGTGGTAATTAAACTTACTGAATAAATCGGCAATTAACCCATTTCATGATCCAAAGAGCAGCAGGGAGGGCCAGATTTGGGGTTGGGAGAGAATTTTTCCTTAAGTTGCCTTCTCACGGTTCTAGTGGTTATACATTGTTGGGGGGCTGTGCATGGAGCACTCAATGAGGTACATGCCTGAGGGCTTACATGGAACTGAAGAGATGCTGGCCCTCTACACAGGGCTGAATTCTATCCAATGGGATCCCTCTGCGTGTTCTGCGGAGCAAACTGGGCGCGTCCTTCTATAGAACTTCCTGCTGCAACAATGCTCATTTCCATGCTTTTGTCCTCTTGGGTGATGTTGGGCTGGATGTCAACCTTCACTGGCACCTTCCAAGTTCTCTTAAAACAATACGTTGCAGAAACTTTCCGGGCAAATAGGAAAATCTATTATACAGACATGCCCTGGGCTTAACTGTTATGCTTGGCTAGTTTCAGCGCCTGGGGTGGGGAAGACATCATTTAATATTTTCCTTTGGGATCAGCTGTTCGTGTAGTTTCAGTGCATCTTATTTAGAGAAGAGCATGATTTAGTGCTCTGGACAAAGGACTAAGAACAAGCAATTTCTTCGTTCTAATCCCAGCTCTGACACTGACTCTTTTTGTGACTTTGTGCCAGTCACTTAGGCGTGGTCTGCACTAGA
The DNA here is from genome assembly GCF_011386835.1 of Chrysemys picta bellii. Taxonomy (NCBI): domain Eukaryota; kingdom Metazoa; phylum Chordata; order Testudines; family Emydidae; genus Chrysemys; species Chrysemys picta. Next base: position 340,907,156 of record NC_088791.1, read on the forward strand.
GAAATTCAATCAGTTAAAGCTCTCAGAATGCTCACAGAACACTTTGCATCCATACAGAAACATGTTCATCTCATGCACAGAGGAAAATAAATTATAGCTCTTATAAAAACATAAGAATGTCCATACTGGGTCAGAGCAAAGGTCCATCAAGCCCAGTATCCTGTCTTCTGACAGTGGCCAATGCCCCAGAGGGAATGAACAGAACAGGGAATCATCAAGTGATCCATCCCCTGTTGCCCATTCCCAGCTTCTGTCAAACAGAGGCTAGGGATACCATCCCTGGTAATGGCTAATAGCCATTGATGGACCTATCCTTCATGAACTTATCTAGTTCTTTTTTGAACCCTGTTATAGTCTTGGCCTTTACAACATCCTATGGCAAAGAGTTCCCCAGACTGACTATGTGTTGTGTGAAGAAATACTTCCTTTGGTTTGTTTGAAACTTGCTGCCTATTATTAGAACCCAAGGGCGACTCTCCCCAAAGGACCCCAATGCTATGATAAATGATTGTGTTCCCGAGCTATTGCTATGGCAGCTAGTACACCCAGCAAGGGGAAGAGCACTAGATACCTGCCCACTCCTTGCTGAGGATATGTCTACACTTAAATCACGGCAGCTGCGTCGCTGTAGCCCTCCAGTCAGACACTCACTACAGAGAAGGGAGAGGTTCTGCCGTCGCTATAGTTAATCCACCTCCCTGAGAAGCGGTAACTAAGTTTAGTGCTGCCTATACTAGGGGTTAGGTCTGCTCAACTCTACCACTCGGGGGGTGTGGATCTTTCAAAACCCTGAGTGACGTAGCTCAGTCGATCTAACTTTTTAGTGTAGACCTGGCCTGAGACTCTGCAAAGATGTTAGACCCCGAGAAGTTGGTGAGACGAGGATGGGAATTAGAGGCAGGTGCCCAGGAAGGCTGAGTGACTGAATTTTTGGGAGGCCATACAAATGGAATTTGAGGTCTGGTGCATGAGTTTCTGAAGTTCCTACATCAGCCTGGGTTGAAGAAGACTCAAGGCCTGTCCTACCCTGTGTCTGAGTCAAAGGGAAGTAGGGACGAGTCCAGTAACTTTCTCTGGAAAATGTCTCAGTGTGTGAACTGACAGAAATATTGGAGTAGATTAGCTACAGGCCAAGACCACCAGTTAGCCAGGTCAACACAGCCCAGTTAACCACCAAGTGCCTCTTTCATAACACAGCACAGCCCTCAAACAGAATGATGTAGCAAGCTTTGTTATCCTGCAGAGCCACAAGGTGGAGTAATGTGAGCTCTGTGTTGGCCTCTTATTCTGCTTCCCCTGATCAGGTAAACCGTGCTGCTCAGCGGTGTCCCTATGACGGGTCTGCACTCCAATCCTGTGTTTAAAGTAGCCACAATGCTGCCAACTCTTGTGCTAGTCAGTAGCTCTTGCAGTCACATGACTACATCAGAATTTCAGCTTTCATTTTAAAAAAGTAGATATCTAGCTGTCAAGGTTGCAGAGAAAAGCTTGAAAGCATGACCCCTAAAGTCTTGAAAGCCCAGAAGGAATGAATAAAGAATTAAAAAACCCCAAATGTATTATTTTTGAAAAAAATCTCATGATTTTTTAAGCCAGCCTCGTGGTTTTTTGAGGCCTGGTTCCTGATTTTTGAATGCTTAGGGTTGGCAGTTCTATAGCCATAAATCCAACCTTGTGAGTGATTCCTACACATTAGCAGGTGTCAGTTCTGCTGTGTGTATGTAATCATAGGCTTTACCATGCCAGAATGTTATAAAATAGATAATTAACGGAAAAGGAGGACACTAGAATGACAGGAGCTTTTACTAAAAAAAAAAAAAAACAATCCGGGGCGTAGACACTGTGTCTTTTGTTTTGGTAGGAATAGCTGGAGGTATCTTTTCCGCCTGTTTTCTTGGTGTTTGTGGATCAGTTTCAATTTGTTTTAAAAGGTATTTGTAACGGCAAGAGTCAGCATATGACATATTACACATAGCCTTAGAAGTTATTTTTCTTAGCATGCACGTGATGCTCGGTCCATGCTGATAGTTTTGTGATGGATATTCTTTTGAGGGAAGCTGAGGCATTTGGCTTTAATCTAAATAGAGTCAATTCTTTGAGCAAAGTGGGCAACTGGGTTTTAGTTAAGAGTTCTGAGAGAGGGGATTGCCTGCCTGCTGTTTGTGACCACCTCTGTTCAGAGACAGGTAAATGTAGTGTAAAGAAAACAAGAGACACTAAAGATATCCAGCCTTTGTGTCGCTGATTTCTCCTCCAACAAGAAAGTGACTTGCAAGACTGTGACATCAGCCCGCTTGGCAGAGGGGGGTAACACTATTTTCAACTGTAACCTACAGTGTGAATTAAATCATGTTTTACAAGACCAGAGAGACTTGGTTTTTAATGGCTTTTACATGATGATCTGTAACTAAGATCTCTCCATCTTGTCCCATGAGTCATCAGTTGGAATAAGAATCTAGGTGCTTGTTTAAATTTCCCCTTCTCACCTCACACACCTTCAGTTGGAAAAAGTAACCTCTGATGCGCTCTGGGATTCCTGACACGAAATCCAAACTAAACTCAATTCATGAAACAGACTGAGGTCCTGCTGAATAAAAGCAGATGACCTGATTTTCCAAAGTGCTGAGCGCCCACAAATCCCACTGAACTCAATGAGAGGTGGAGTTGCTCAACGCATTTAACAATCATGACATGCACCCAACCTTCACATGAACCTCTTGCTACACATCAGTAAAACCTCATGGTTTGGAAGAGTGTTTTAAAGTGTCTGGAAAGTATCTCATTAAAATTATATTCTTGGATTATTGTGACTCCAGATCAAATTTCCTCAGTCTACAAGTAAAGAAATGTCTTGCAAATTTATCCTCTAAGACTCTAACTGGAATTTAATAAACGATTCTCTTAACCATGCATGAGTCAGGGCAAGTCTACACTTAAAACAATGCAGCTGCGCTGCTGTAGCGCTTCAGTGAAGATGCTACCACGCCGAGGGGAGAGCCTCCCATCGACACAGTGCTGTCTATATGTGGGTTAGGTCGGTATAACTGCATCGCTCAGGGGGATGGATTTTTCACACCCCCAAGCCACGTACTTATTCCAATAGAGGTCTGGCCGCAAAATCAAAGCCATCTTGCTCTCCCAGAGCTGTATTGATGGTTCAGGGCTAACAGGACTGAAAATTAGTTTTAAAAAAATTGCTTCAATGACAACTAAGCACATCTGGCTTGGAATGCAGACGTGGGGCATGTCTTCTGGGTAAGAAGGTGCTGTTTTACAATAGCCCCCATAACGCTGTTAAACTGAGGTGTTGGTGACTCACACAGAACAGGCTTTTTGAAGGAGAGTTTTACTGAGTGACGAATAGAAGAGTTCTCTTAGTAGAAATTCCTTATTGTGGCCCCACTGTTGATGATAAAACGACAACACATTTTTACGCACAAGGTAGAGACTGTCTTTTTGTTGTGTTTGTCAGACACCGTCCACAATGGGGTCCCCATTTGTGATTGGGGCTCCTAAGTGCTACTGCAATACATGTAATAAATGAAAACAACACCTTCCCGGGATTTCCCACTCTGGGTACTTTCCTAAAACATACACAAACCCAGGCATTCTATTGTGGCACTACACAGGTTGACCACTAGGGGGCAGGACATGCTTACTGTTTGGTCTTTTTGGTAGAACTGAGATGACAATTCTTTCTGTAAAGATCAAATAAATAAATCACTCGCTATTCCTATATTTGCATATAATAGCCAGAGCGTCTCCCTGTTTCTGTTAATATAATAATAACCCCTTCTCTCTGTGGATCTCAGAGCACTTAGGAAACATCAGTGAATTCATTCTCACAACACTCTCGTAGGTAGGTACGATTACATCTCCCCTATTACAGAGGAGGAAACTGAGGTATGGACAGGCTAAGTGATGGGGCAGAGCTAAGAATAGAATGCAGGAGTCCGGCGTCCCATGTCTGCCCTTTACCTACAAGACCATTCCACCTACTCTTTCAACCACTCTCGTAGGACGGATAGTTCTGCTTTTACAAAGCTAAGCAAAAATGAGCAGGGCGTTACCCACGATAACTAAAGAAACTTCAGGGCATGACTATAGGAGCCAGGCACCAACTGAGGTTCCGTACTTTTAGCATGAGGTGGCAAAATGGGATGAGCAAACTGAATGAGAAGCAAGAGGTGACAATGGAAAGTTTTGCCTGCTACTTAGTAAGGAGGGTGATCCAGTGTTTCAAGTGGTTTGAAAGCCAGAGGGTTGGGATCAAGCATAAGCCCCCCGCCCCACACGTGAAGTAAATGTTCATGCATTTGCTACAGACATTTCACAATGTATACATATACTAGGTGAGTGCATGTAGTTTGTAGCTCATGAAGCTATTGATGCATATTGATATTGTTTTTAAATGAGGCAACAGGCCTCATACAAATTATTCAAATAAAATACACAAATTGTTCTTCTTAACCTCTGAGGATAGGGCAAGAAGCAAGGGGCTTAAATTGCAGCAAGGGAGGTTTAAATTGGACATTAGGAAAAACTTCCTAACTGGTAGGATGGTTAAGCACTGGAATAAATTGCCAGGGAGGTTGTGGAATCTCCATCACTAGAGATTTTTAAGAGCAGGTTAGACAAACCCCTGTAAGGGATGGTGTAGATAATAGTTAGCCCTGCCATGAGTGCAGGGGACTGGACTAGATGACCTCTCAAGGTCCCTTCCAGTCCTACGATTCTATACAGCCTGAGAGGTTGGGGGGATGGAGAACTGGCGAGGAAGGGGTCTGTGAGCTTCAGTGGGTTGGAGGTTCTCTCTGGGGATTGGGAACTGATGGGCACAATGAGAATCAGTGGGATGGGGGGGTCTCTCACTGAGGCTGGGGGTGCAGTGACAGTCAGTGTAGTTAGAGCTGAGGGGTCTCTCTGGGGCCAGGGGTACAGTGACTGTCAGTGTGGTTGGAGATAAGGGCTCTCTCTAGGGCCGGGGTGCAGTGACTGTCAGTGCAGTTAGAGCTAAGGGGTCTCTCTAGGGCCGGGGGTGCAGTGACAGTCAGTGAGGTTGAGGCCAAGGGGTCTCTCTGGGGGTGCAGAGAGTCCCTGGAGCCCGTGCTGGGGGTGCTGCCTCTCTTCCCTCCCATACCCATCCTCTCCCTCCCCTGCTGGCCCAGCTCTGAGTCTGTCCCCACTAGGCACTAGGAGGCCAGCTGTAGAGGGTCAACACCCCCTGCAGCGTCTCCCAGCCTCTCTGTGGCACCTGGGCTGTGCCAGGGCTGGAATCCCGGAAAGCTAGATTTAGGGCTCCCCTGTGTGTGGATGGGCCAATGAGTGGGCTGTGCCTGCCCATGGGGGACTGGAGCAGGGTTGGGGTTCTGTATGGGGCAGTAGCTCTGATCCTGGTCTGAGAGCCCCACACAACCCCACCCACACACGCTGGAACCACCGGGGTGAACAAGTAACAGTGACAATGAGAAGGTTGAAATGCTTAGGAATGCAATCCCAACTAAAAGGGGACAGAGAGGCCTCAAGGACAGATTAGAGACCAGCTAGGGAATGTGGGGACATATCAAACCTTTCAGGTTTCATTCCACTTAACCTAAAGGAAGAAGCAGAAATAATCTTAGCAATTATTTCTGAGAAGACCTGGAGGGGAGATATAGCCCCAGTGGATCGGAGAAAGGGAAGCACACTGTGGGAGAGAGGGGGAGCCCAAGAAGTTTCCCTTTAATACTAAGAAATTTGCTGTAATAATAAAGCAGTAGAGGAAAATAAGGTGATAAGGTTAAGCGGAAACCACAGATACCAATATAGCAATACTATTTACTACTATCTGTAGGAGGGTGATGCCCAGAAGCCCTGACTGAGATCAGGGCCCCATTGTGCTAGACGCTGTACAAATGCGTGGTCAGAGCCAGCCCTTGCCCCAAATAGCTTACCATTAAAATAGACAAGCCAGACCAAGAGTGGGAGGAGGACAGAGATGGGAAGTGACTTGCTCATGGCAGGTGAGTGCCAGAACTGGAACTAGAACGCTGGTTCGCCAGGTCCTGCTGCCGTACATAGCTCTTACAATAGCGCAGAGATAGCCTGTACCTTCCCAGAGTAAAAGCCATGGGAGGCGGATTCTGTGAGATTCATCGTGGAGTGTCCTTTAGACGCTTCTATCCGGGTTAGCGGCCTTGGTGTCTGCACAGAGCGTGGGTGCACAGCCTCTAATCCGGAGGGAGGAAGGAAGCTGCAGCATGTTTCACCAGCCCCACCATGGTGCTCTCTTCCCATCCAGGACCACCAAAGGGCCTCTCCTCAACATCTGTCTAAACCCCCATTCCAAGAGGGCAGCCATGTTAAGGGTGTGGAGCATCTCATCTCCCATGGGCAAGGTGAGCTCACCAGCAAAGCAAAACACTGGAACTGATAGTCTTCGTTGTCAGTAAGGCAGGAGGAAGTGAGCAGGCTGGTTCTTAGCTACTACTATCCTTGACTGATGAGTCATTTGGCTCCCTGCTTCTGTGTATGTGAAGCCATCAGGCTACCAGCCCTGACCATTTCTGTTTCCAGGATACAGGAAGCAGAAGTGGACATGAGATGGAAAGCCCAGATCCAGGTCCAGAACCGAATTGCCGGGACACTTGGGCCTATCACTGCATGCGTTATAACACAGAACCCCTGCAGCAGATCAGATGTTAACCATAAGCCCCAGTACTCAGTCCTGTCCCAGGTCCGGTACAGCTTTTCTGTAAATCTGACAAAAAGAGAATGTGATTTCAAACATTCCAGGATCCTAACTGTGAATTAACCTTGAGGAATCAACTTCCCCATCAGACTGTCTTCACAGACAGCACAGGTTTGCTTCCTAGAGCAGAGTGACACAGATGGTGTCTGGTCTCTTGGTCCCAATCATCTAGGGCAGTGGTTCTCAACCTGCGGCCCATGGGCTGCTTGCAACCCAATCAGCACACAGCTGCAGCCCATGTGATAGCCTCAGGGCCATACAGTACTATATAGTGTGGATATGGCCCACATCACACAGAGAGCTGCATATGCAGCCCACAATGGTAAATAGGTTGAGAACCTCTGACTGAGGGGGAAAAGAATCCTTTTTTGCACCTGCCTACTGAGCTTTCACTGGCCTCCCTCCTGGCTGGTTAAGTGCTCCCTGTGACGGGTTGGATCACAGAACCCCCCTTGGGAGCTGCCACCCGATGTGCAAAGACTACCCCTGCTTCTGTTTTCCCTGCCAGCTCAGGACTCCAGCACCCTGTCTTGCTGAGCCAGACACTCCTGTCTGGCTCCAGACACAGATCCAGGCTCTGAATCTCCTGTCCCAAAGCTGCAGGTTACCTGAAAACAGCTCACAGAAGTGCGCTTGTCTTTAGCACTCAGATGCTCAACTCCCAATGGAGTCTAAACCCAAATAAATCCGTTTTACCCTGCATAAAGATTATGCAGGGCAAACTCATAAATTGTTCGCCCTCTATAACACTGATAGAGAGATATGCACAGTTGTTTGCTCCCCTAGGTATTAATACATACTCTGAGTGAATTACTAAATAGAAAGTGATTTTATTAAATACAGACAGTAGGATTTAAGTGGTTCAAAGTAGTAACAGACAGAACAAAGTAAGTCACCAAGCAAAATAAAATAAAATGCGCAAATCTATGCCTAATCAAACTGAATACAGATAATCTCACCCTCAGAGATGCTTCAGTAAGTTTTTTCTCAGACTGGACACCTTCCAGGCCTGGGCACAATTCTTTCCCCTGGTACAGCTCTTGTTGCAGCTCAGGTGGTAGCTAGGGGATTCTTCATGATGGCTCCTCTCCCTCTCTGTTCTCTTCCCCCCTTTATATATATTTTGCATAAGGCGGGAACTCTTTGTCTCTCTGGGTTTCCACCCCCCCTCACTGGAAAAGCACCAGGTTAAAGATGGATTCCAGTTCAGGTGACATGATCACATGTCACTGCAAGACTTCATTACTCACTTGCCAGCACACACATATACAGGAAGACTCACAGGTAAATACAGCCATCTGCAGACAATGGGAGTCATCAAGATTCCAGACCATCATTAATGGTCCACACTTTACACAATTACAATAGGCCCTCAGAGTTACATTTTATATTTCTAGTTTTAGATACAAGAGTGGTACATTTATACAAATCAGATGATCATACTCAGTAGCTTATAAGCTTTGTAATGACACCTTACAAGAGACCTTTTGCATGAAGCATAGCCCAGTTACATTACATTCACTTATTACCGTATTTTCTCTAAAACTATCGCAGTTACATTATATTGACTTATCAAGTTTTTATAAAACCATATAGACTGCACAACGTCACACTCCCCTCCAGCTATTCTAGTATTCCTAAGCAGTTCTCATACCTGGGAATAGTTTTGTTTGTTCCCTGCTTTGGAATCTCAGTGCAATTTATCAGGAGCTCGACTCCTCCCTGTTTGGAGCCTTAGTAATGGAGAATCTTTTGAACCAAGTACAGAGAAGACCAGCCAGACCTCAGGTGTGGGGCTTCTTGAAGCCAAGAGCTTCAGAATCCTAATCCCAGCTCTGAGAGACTTTGGGCAGGTCATTCGCACACAGGCTCTGGATGAGTTTGTGATGTTGCTAGAGAATTTAAGGGGGGGCAGGGGATTGGTTATATATGTTGCACTATAACTATCTGTCTGTAACAGTGAAATATGGACAGATGGCTAAAGAGAGGTAATGTTAAGAACACAAGTTATCAGTGATGAAATTTGTTTTGCCAGTATCTGTCTACTTGCAGAAATCGCCGGTGAGATGTTGACTACTGACTAAAGATACGGATCTCAGCGTGTGATGCAAAACATCAACACCAGTCACAAAACAGGATCTATACCAAAGACGTAAATGACAAAGTACATCAACATGGGATTTACTTGGACTGGAGACAGTGAATACCCTCAGCCGCAGGGTGTGGGATGTAGTGAAGGTCTGTCGAACAACAGCCTAAAACCATCTCTTCTATGCAGACACTCAGGAACAAAATATGACCACCACAAGGACAAACCACTAGGATTTTTCAAGCGGACACTGGTGCAGTTAATGGCAAACAAGAAAGTTTTACGCTCTACTGCTGCCGACGATATTAAGGCCCTCAAAGCAGCATACTTCGTGAGTTACAGTGTTGTGAAATCAGGAAAAAAAAAAAATCTCACACTGCAGCAGAGGAACTACTATCGCTTGTGGCTGCAGCCATGGTAAGCACTATGCCCCAAAATTAATTCAGTTCCTGCCATTATCAAACAACAGCAGCATGCCGAATTGATGACATGGCCCATGGGGTCCTAACTCAATCACTAGTAGCCAGTACTTTGCTCCACAGCTGGACAAATCCATGGACATAGCAGGCTTAGCTCACCGTCTTGTGTACATGTGGTATATTTACAAAGGTGCAATACAGGAGGACATTTTGTTTTTCCAGTTGCTGCCTACCACAACTGCGAAGGAGATTTTCTGGTTGCTTGACTTCACAAAAACATGGTATCATCAGGTCAGGATGTATTGGCATCTGCACTGATGGCGCCAAACCAATGACTGGTAAGTATAGTGGAATAGCGACACGTATCAGAGCAGTCGCTCCCAATGCAATGCGGGCACATTGCAGTATGCATAGGGAAGCCCTTGCACCAACTGGAAGGAAGTGCAGGACAGCGCTGTAAACTTTATAAAAGCTCAACCCTTGAACTCCAGAATCTTTTCCACTCTTTGTAATGAGAGTGGAAGCAAGCATGTCACTCTATTGCTCCACATGGAGGTTTGACAGCGGTCACAGGGCACATTGCTTTGAACTTCATGCCCACCTCCAGGTATTTTTTGACAGACCACCCATTCCCACTCACTGTCTGTATGACACAGCTTGGCTCTCATGGCTGGGCTACTTGTCCGATATAGTCTCTCGCCTGAGTGATCTAACTCTAGGACTTCAAGGGCTCAATGCAACCATCTTCAATGTCCAGGACAAAATTATGATTATAGTTCTATATATTAGGTGTGTGTATGCGCATTGTAATTTGTAAAAGTTTGGGCATTAAGAGAGTAACTAGCTCTGTTGGTCTGGGACCACGTGTGCCCTGGGTACCAGATTTAGATGGCTTCAGTTCTGTACCAATGACAACTGTACCAGTTCAGTACCAATGACACTGATCCAGGTGGAGATAATTTTCAGTTGATTGTGGCGCTCTATGGGGACTCCTGGGCCTTGCCTTAGAGGTCTTGCGTGAATGGCTCCTGGGAGTCTGCACTCGCTCATCTCCCTTGCAGTGAGGGCTCCTGCCAGGACTCAGGAAGTCTACGGGCTGACTCCTTGAGTAGGAGTTTGAGCCTCAGTTCTCCATCTTCCCTGGATCTGGGCTTCAGTTGCTGACACAAGGCACACGTCTGTGGACTGTTTCTCTCTCCCAGGCAGTGAACGCACTTTGAGTGTCCGTCAGGCACTAAGATTCCTTGCAACTGAGACACTTTTTGAAGCAGGGAGGGAGAAGAGGGGGCTTGGGCATACCAAGGGGTTGGCAAAAGACAAAAAAAGTTTTATTAAAAAGGCAATGTCCAAAATAAAATGTAAACTAAGAAAAGAGGCTTCCAGGGAAGCTAAAAAATTAGCAATTCTAAAAGCATTGAGCCACAAATGGACAGCTCAACCACCCTTGGCTAGAGACGGAGCTATAGAAGGAACTGAGGTGGGTTTGCACGTGAGGAGCAGCACATGCACCCAAAGTTCTCCGATCAGCAGCGCAGCAACGCAGAAACCCCTTCAGTGGAGCACCCATAGGGACACTACTTGAAGTAGTAACTGATGTGTAAGATCTGCACAAGAGGAGTTTCAGCACATTTCAGGGCTCTACTCCAAACCTGGGTCTCATGAAGGATCTCTGGAAAGTAAGTGTTTAATTTCTGAGAGGTTGAGAGGGGAAGAGTTAAAGATTTACTATTGGTTAATCTGTAGGATGTCATTGCCCTATGCACATGCACCCAGAGTATGTTGGAGGAGCACTTGCAACACAGTCTAAATAAAATAAACCAAATAGCCACAGATAACATTTAAGGAACCCGGTTACACATCTGTAGGATGCAGAAGAGAGCCATGGCGCAGGAGAAGAGGGTATGAACTATTTTTGCTCAAATTTATTTCTATAAATTTGTACAAAAAGTTTGGATGTGGTACAATATTCCATCAAATAGGAAAGGAGGAACATGTAGTTGTGATGCAAGATTCCAGGACTGTCCTCTTGCATAATACAAAGGCACGTTTCAGAGCTTCAATACACTCAACAACTAACTGTTGAAGAAGGCAGGTTACACATGCAGTAGTGCAATGTTTTAAATTACACACACACACACACACACACACACACACACAGTACTCCGAATACAACATCTCACTACAAGCATCATTGTCAACATCCATGTAAACATTTTATAAACAAACATTTAAAAACAGTCAATAAATGTATATCCTGTGCAGAAAGACTACTTCCTTACATTCACAGCATGGAATATATTATAATTTTTTTATAAACTCCTCTTTGAACAGCAGAATTCATTCCCAACTTTACATTTGGACCCTGATCTTGCAAACACACGCATCACTTCATGCACATGAACAGCCCCGTCGGATTCACCCTGCTGCACATCCCTGAGTGTTTGCAGGATCAGGGCCATTATTACATTCACATAAAATTGCACCTCCCAATACTTCTAGAGTTTGTTTAAAGTATTGCTGGCTAATACTGAGCGCTTCCAACATTCTCATACAACACACATTCAAGTACCATCTAAAGTCAGACCTGCTTATAAAGACATTCAAAAATTAAAAAAAGAGGGAGCTAAATATACTATATACTGCATGGAAATAACATGGTACATTAGAGTTACAAGTTCTTTTGGTTTCCAACCCCATGCACACCAGAAGCTATAAAACAGGGCCCAACCATCAAATTGCATTGTTTGTGCTTTCAGAAGGGGCTTTTCCCAACCAGAAACGCCCTTGTGCTATGTACCTACAATACCGGGGTCACTATCAAATCAAATAAGTGCTTTCTTTGGGTTGCAAAATGAATGGGCCCAACTCTCCCAGCAGAATCTGTGCCACTGCTGGTAAGAATCTGTAGCAGTGGGAATATTTAAAGTCCATCATTGGCAATCAGAAATATTATATAGCAGATTACAATGGGAATCACATTTTCCCGTCCTCATTCCCACAGCTGTGGGGAATTGTAGTGTTCTTCTTGATAGTGATAGCAATTTGTAATGGGATGTATCTGAAGCAAGATTTTTTTTATTTTTAAAAAGGTCTAACTTTTTTTCCTTTAAAAACAGACACCCATCCACACATGCTTTCAGCTTTATAGAACAAAAAACAACGTGGACTTTTGGAGACACCATCTCCAACTCCGATTTCGAGCAGGTTACCACCAGGTCAAACATAGTTCTCTCAGTTGATGTCCAATACCTCCGTCTCTGGCAGGCCAAACTTAGTCTTGTACTTGTCAAAGAGTCTAATCAGAGAGCTCACATACATGCAGTGATAAAAGTCTATCTCCCTCTGGCTCGGATGGTCAACTTTAGGAATGGTGATAGGCTCCCCAACTGAAATGAAAAACAAAATCCAGATTAGACAGTTTCTCTCCCAACAGAGGGTCTGAGGCTTCTGCATTGTCTAGACTCCTATCTAGGCTGGAGTTTTGCAGTGGTGTAGCTACATTTATGCAGCCCCAGATGTAGATGCCCTGCAATGGTGTAAGACAGGGCTTGCACCAGAACAATTTAACATACTAAGGGGGTTATCCAAAGCCCATTGCAATTATTGAAAAGATTCCCACTGCCTTCAGCGAGATCTGCGTCAGAGTGCAAGTCACACCGGCACAATCCCTGGTTTCCAGTGGTGCAGAGCATGTCTTTAGTAGCCAATTACAGTGGTTGTAGCAGAATCCAAGTTACACCAGTGCAAATTTTGCTGCCAATGCACCAGAGGGTGTAGCAACTTCTGCCGTTACAGATCAGCAGTAACTTACTACCCCTTCAAGAGTAAGGAGGAGGAATTGTATCTTAGCAGGATTTCTCAGGAATACAATGCCTCCTGGTGCAATGCCTGGGGTAGTGCAGCTTATGCATTACCCTGGGCTGAAAGGTAAATTCTAGCTCACTGAACTGTTCCTGGGTGATCCATGCCAAATATATTGATCTTCTGCACTCTGCTGAGTTGGCTATTGGTTCATGTGCTGTTCTTATCTGGGTCACAAAGGGAGATGCCGCTCTACAATACTGTAAATAAGATATTCACATAGGATCCACGTGGAGAGAAGGGGGACAGAGTAAGGAAACAATGATAACTTTGGACTGTCTGCACAGCTTAGGCAATTGCTGTAGGATGGATTTTTCATTCACTGTGGATCCTTTAAGACGACTTCAAGAGTCTCAGTTTCTGGTAGATCCAAGTAACTGCTGTAACGTTTAACATGGATGAATTAGAGACCTGACATACCTGCTGCAGTAAGAGAAACCCTGCATAGAACTGGGCTGTTTCTCCCTTCTGAAAAGCTTGGTGCTTTGGGAGGCGAGAACAAAGAGGGGGCTCAGTGTCAGAACACTCAGGCTGGAGTGGGATCCAGACACAGATCTGGATTCCAGAGAGCAACCCAGTGTAACAACTTCTGCTAAACCAACATGGTGACTGCAAGGAAGGATAAAAGGCTAAGTTCATCCTGCTTGAATCTGAGCCTTTAGATCCAGGGAGTCTAGTTATCCTAACCTCAGCACAGTCTAAACCAGCCTCTTCTCCAGCCCAATAGAACAGGGCGGTGCAGAATGTCATGTACATGTTCAAATCCAGTGCCTACCAACAGTGGTGATGGGCTTGGAATAAGGTAGCAATCCCCAGGTGTTGGAAGAGAAAAGGCCACGGCCATGGAATATGCACGGAGCAAAACCGATGTGTTTCTGAAACTTCTTCTGGACCCATCTTCCCCAGGAGCCCTCCTCGAAGATCACCTGCTTGTAAACCTCGTTCTCGCCAAACGAATACACCGGGACCAAATCTGCTCTACAAAGAAAGAAACAAGACGCGAATCAAAACCTTCCAGAGGCTGGAAATCACCTTCTAGGCTCAAAGCCAGCAGACACATGCTTGAGCAAAGAAGAGCAACAGGGGAGGCTCCAGCTGATTTTCTGCATGCTGTATTCACTGCAACTTTGCCTGCAACATCCAAAACAAGGATGTTGTTAGGAGTTACTATGCTAAATACTTCGCTATTGCTAGGAGTTACTATGGTTTCCAAGATGCAATATGCTCCAGTGGGTGCCCCGGTCAGTTGTACAAATCATCAGAAGACAGAGTCTAAACTAGAGAGGGAGGATGGGATTGTGATTAAGGCACCAGAGAGACTCAGGAGTTCCAGGTTGGATTCCTTGGGCCAATCGTTTAATCTGTTTCTCCTCCATAAGGAAGGATTTCCCCCATTCTTCTCCCACGCTTTGACTTGTCTCTTCAAATTGCAAGAGCTATGGGGCTGGGACTGCCCATGTATATGTACAGAGCATGGCATGCCTAGCACAATGATCTTAGCCAGGGCCACTCGGCGTTCCCATAATACAACCCCCAAATCAGAAAAAAGGTGAGCTATCCATCAATGACTTACACAACCAGAGCTGCATGGGCGGGGCTGAAGCAAGCACCTGAACTGCCAGTTTCATATAGGTGCGCACACACAAAAAGTTAATCTGGTTCCTATTTCAGGGGTGGGCAGAACAATACCGTGGAAGTGGAACAAAGTAAAGGACAATACAGGCTTTGGAACAGCAGAGTCTTACTGATAGGGTTACCATACGTCTGGATTTTTCCCGGACATGTCCGGCTTTTTGGTCCTCAAATCCCAGTCCGGGAGGAAATTCCAAAAAGCCAGGCATGTCTGGGGAAAATAGGGAGGGGTCGTGGGACTTGGATCCAGGCCGGGGGCCGCTCGCCCCGGGGGCCGAGCCGGAGCCGCTGGGACTGGGGTTGCGGGTGCTGAGGGGGAGTGTAATGAGGGGGCTGTTATAAATCTACTCCCATAGGTGTGCTGGAAATTGAAGTGTTATGGATTAGAGCGGATTTCTCCTTTACCCGTGTCGTAGAGCCAGCTTCACAAATCCCTTCCGATTTTTCAGAGTCACCGAGTTCTTCCCTGGCGTGCAGTTCAGGGACTCTGCAGCTCCTCCCACCACAATGACAATTGCATTTCCACGGCCGTTCTTGGACAGGATGTAATCTATGCTGTCGCGGTTCACAGGACAGATACCTGAGCATTCCAGGAGAGAGAAATCTGGCTAGGAATTACTGAAGACTTGCCGTTTGCAGTGCAGAAGATGAGTGGGCAAGGAGGGACACATTTGGTTTTGAAAACAAAGCGCTGCATAATCCCCAACTTTTAAAGAGCATCTCCCCCCATCCTCCAGGGTGAGATATGGCACTTATTCAATTCCAGCTGTTATAGACCAGCTGGATGGTCCTAAATAGGCCAACCATCCTCCTAACTTAGAAAGGAAATCCCCACGGACCAAAATGAACTCCAAAGATTTTTAAAGCCACATGGGTATGCGGAGCTCAGCACTGCAACACCTAAGTGATTTAGAAACCTAAATCTCATTGTCAAAAGGGATTTAAGCACTTAAACATCTAAATTAAAAATATATATAGATTATACCTATCTCAAAGAACTGGAAGGGCCATTGAGTCCAGCCCCCTGCCTTCACTAGCAGAACCAAGTACTGATTTTGCCCCAGATCCCTAAGTGGCCCCCTCAAGGACTGAACTCACAACCCTGGGTTTAGCAGGCCAACGCTCAAACCACTGAGCTATCGCTCCCCCCCCAAAGTTCCATTGATACTGGATGGTATTTAGCATCTTAAGTGCCTAACTCCCTTTTGAAAATATTTTCACTCCTAAATCAGTTAGGTACTGCAGCACAGAGCACAGCAATGCCCAAATACCTTTAAAAAGCCGGGCCTAAAACAGATAGATGCGGCACTAGTCTTACATCAGTACAAGGCCCCTAATCCCACCAGCCTTTTGCTATTACAGGACATCATTGCTCTGGCACATGGGCACTGAACTTTACCCTTTCAGTTGGCAGTATTGGTCACTGATGTAGTGCCGGAATGGCTAGCACATAAGAGCTCACTTCTGCACTCAGATGAATGCCCATTTGTCCAAGAGCCATAGGGCTGTCTAATTTAAGGGAGAAATCCTGCCCCCAAATTTTGTAGCACTCAGAGTAGTTTTACACTTAAAGGGAGAAAATTTGAGTGCTCAGTCAATTTAGCAGGATTTTCTAAATATTTTAATGGCTGTGTAATGGTTTTTGCTGGGGGATAGAGTGTGAACCATGAAGAGAGACAGGAAACAGTGGGGAGAAATCTCATGTCCCTGGAAAGATGCTTTCGTGTTGCATTCTGGGGTGGAAAGCAAGAAATGCACAGTGCACCTTCACACTGGGATCTCTCTTTTTTCCAGTGTCGATTAGCCAAAGAACTAGCGCATTTTTCTAACACTGCACTTCAAAATGGAGAGTGCTAGAAGTTAAAGCAAGCTAGACACTTTCTGTTCTGCTCTCAAACTAGAAAGTATGTATGGTGAAAAGGTATTCTGGTGGCCTTCATTACTGCAGCATAATTCTCTCAAGAACCCAGTACTGGCAAAGATGAGGATACAGTCTGCAGGAGAGTAGGTGAATACCATCCATTATACAGCCCTACAGGGGGGCATAATGCTTTACGGAATTAGTGCCAGGCTTGGCTCCAAGGAGCTTAAAATTCCAATCAGAAGTAGAAAAGGGGGATTTATTTTCCAGCTTTATTAAAAATCACTTAATTGACAATGCTAAATATATGCAGTATCTTCTCAGATTCCTGAAATACAGGGATTTTATGGTAAGGTTATTCTCAGTCTAGAAAAAGTGTCCTTGTTCCTAAATCAAGTTTCAGATACACTAAAACACAGTATTCAGAGTAACAGCCGTGTTAGTCTGTATCCGCAAAAAGAAGAACAGGAGTACTTGTGGCACCTTAGAGACTAACAAATGCTCTAATAAATTTGTTAGTCTCTAAGGTGCCACAAGTACTCCTGTTCTTCTTAAAACACAGTACACAGTCAAAGGACTTCTATTTTCCTGAAATCAGTGACAGCTTTCTCACTAGAACTTACAACATACATGATTTAAAGATTGGAATGAATGAGATGCATTAGTGCAACATAGGAAGATCAATTTCACTGCTTAATACCCCCAGCCCCATCTAAATGGAGAGACAGCTTGCTTTTCCCTTCAAAAGGGCTTTATGGAACAGCTACAAGCTGAAATAATACCATTACCTAGTCTATCTGTGGTAGGTAGCTAACTAGCCCATAGGACATGCAGGTTAGCAAGAGACCATCCCTCCTTGGTAGCAAGCCATGGTGTGACTCTACCCCACAGTGCCTGCCATGGTCTGTTTGTGTGCACTCTACTGGTGTGTATGTGTGTGTGGGCGGACACATACATACACTTAGTTGCAGTGCTTGGAGCTAGCCCTTTGAAAAAAAAAAAAGACAAGATAAAAAGCACATCACCACATTGCATGTGGACAGTCCATGGTAGGCTAGATTCAGACCTCCAGCTTGCCACAAACTAAATGTTCAAGTGTAACCTCACCACAGGCTACTGCCACACAGAGCATGTCTAAGTCTCCTTCCTAAGACCAAGTCTACACTACACTTATTTCAGTAGAAGTACGTTGCTCAAGGGTGTGGTTTTCACACCTCTGAGCAATGTAATTATACTGACTGTAGCCCCCTCCCAAGACAGCGCTATGTTGGCAGGTGAGTTTCTCCAGCCAACGTAGCTACAGCCTCTCGCAGAGGTGGAGCGACTACTAAGCCGATGGGAGAGCGCTCTTCATCAAAGCGCTACAGAAGCGCAGCGGCACCAACGTCTCTTTTGTAGTATAGACCTACCCTAACATTCCTTTCCTGGCCATCAGAGTTAATAGTCCAAGTTTCCCCCTTAAAGGCAAACTGCCAATTTTCTATAGCCTTTTTGGTAATTACGGTAAATGTAATAGGATTAAGAAGCAAAAGTTAACCACAGTACTAAAATAATCAAGCACCAAAGAAAACACTTACGTTTGCTAGACATAAATTTGGCCTGTTTTTTTCTCACCACCTCCAAATGCTCAATAGATCTTAGGAGATGGAAGAGGCTTATTGTATCCTTTAGCCCACATCCACTGGTGCCACTGCTAGATTGCCCACCTGCAGTGTTTCTTAGGCCTTGGCTACACTTACCCGCTAGTTCGGCGGCTGGCAATCGAACTTCTGGGTTCGACTTATCGCGTCTAGTCTGGACGCGATAAGTCGAACCCAGAAGTGCTCGCTGTCGACTGCGGTACTCCAGCTCGGCGAGAGGAGTACCGCGGAGTCGACGGGGGAGCCTGCCTGCCGAGTGTGGACCAAGGTAAGTTCGAACTAAGGTACTTCGAACTTCAGCTACGTTATTCACGTAGCTGAAGTTGCGTACCTTAGTTCGAATTAGGGGGGTAGTGTAGACCTGGCCTCAGAAACATGGCAAGATATGGGCTTCAGCGTGCCTTTGTCTTTCTACTAATATAAACCAGTCTCAGCTGCTCCAGCAGGCGAGACGAGAACAAGCTGAGGAAAAAGATTCTGCAAATAAACTGATTTCAGCTTCAAGCTTTGGATGCTGCAATAGAGACCGGGGGCGGGGAGGGAGAGGGGAGAGGAGGGAGAGAAAGACAGAATCTGGAGAGTGGCTAGGTGGTGAGAGGGAGAGAGGAAGGAGTGGGATCTTTCGTTCTTACCGCCAGACATTAAGTAGTCCCTCAAAATAGGCATTCTAAAGTTCCCAGCTAATGTAGCAAGGTACGGTCTGATCCCAGGAAACTTCTGGCCAACACCAGTGGCTTCTGTGCTGAAGTTGCAGAACGCACCCAAGCCCATGATTCCATGCGGGTGGTAGCCAAAAATGTAATTCCTGTTGGTCAGCAGATTGTGGGTTTTAACCAGCTGAGAAAGAGAAAGGAACGTAAAGTTAACACAATTGTTTAAAACACCAGCAAAATTGCATGCAGAAATTCTCTTGCACGATACAATACAAGGCCAAGAGAAAAGGAGGTTTTGAAAAATAAGTTTGACACTAAATTTTGAAATCCGCAAAGCGTCAGTGCCCAATTCACCAATGCTGATCTTCTGATCCCAGCCCAGAAATGTACCTCCCATCACCATCCACCAAGGAAATACAGGACATACCATCTTGAATTCACTTGGGATGGTGGAAATGAATGAGAGATTCAATAAGAAAATCCTTTTGGCACCCTACAGTTAAGAGGCAAATATTGTATGAAAGTGTCCCCTATCATGGGGCTACACGCTCACTTTGCCACGTTTAAGGGAGTGATTGGGTTTCAGCAAAAACCCATTTCCCTTCAATGCCCCTCCTGCCTAGGGTGACCAGATAGCAAGTGTAAAAAATCAGGACAGGGGGTGGGGAGTAATAGGTGCCTATATAAGAAAGAGCCCCAAAAATTGGAACTGTCCCTATAAAATCGGGACACCTGGTCACCCTACTCCTGCCATCCCTCATGTCCTGAAATCCTATTCTTTGCAGTCCTGGAAGCAGAGGTTGTACTTGGTGCCACAAAGCCCTTTAGACTGAACTACTGCACAGGAACTAGGGAAAAACCATTTCCTGTATTCGTTACCTGTAGCTGCTAGCAAAATTAAATTTGCTGAGTACCCGAATGCAGGCTCTGACTCCCTGAAACCCCCATCTGCTGCTTTGCACTTCTAGAGCAGTTTACATTTAGTCACCTCCCGAAATAAGCAGCCTCAACATAGTTTGCGCTTGATTGGCAGCAGATAGTTTCTGTAACATTTTTCTTTCCATGTTAGTGCGATCTTTCCCCAACTCTAAAATGCCAAAAGTGGGTGCACAAGGCCTTCATAACCAGTGGCTGGTACTGTTCAGTTCCTGGAGGACCTGTACAGGAATCCAAGTGACAAGCCTTTTTGATTCAAGGTTGTGCGAGTTTTCTGGCCATTTGAAAATAGGGAGAAGACAGACTGGTACAGAATCAATCCCTCCTGGACAAATTCAAATTTCATCCACGCATCTTAGTTCTCAGCCACACATAGGGTTACCATCCATCCGGGTTTCCCCGGACATGTCCGGCTTTTTCGCTTCTAATAAAGTAGAAGTGTCTGGGATTTCCCCCTTCCCCCAATGCAGAGTGCAGCGCACTGATTGGACGGCTGGGCCTGATTGAAAGCCGCCCGCAGCCACTGGGGCCCTCTAGCAGCCAGAGTCCCTCCCCCTCCCCCGCAGAGCAGTGCCACAGTGTTGGCTGCCCGTGGAGCTCGCAACTCTCCCTCCGCCTGGTAGGGGGGACAGGCAAGGGACAGGGAACGGGGGATTAGATTGGTTTGGGGTTCTGGGGGGGCTGTTGGAAGAAGGGGGTGTAGAGAGTGGTTAGGGCAGTCAGGGGACAGGGAGACTTAGATGGGGGCAGGGTCCTGGGGGCAGTTAGGGTGGAGGGAGCATCTCAGGAGAGGGCAGTCAGGGGACAGGTAGGGGGTAGGGGGATTCTGAGGGGGGCAGGAAGTGGGAGGGGGTGGGGCTAGGGCGGCACCCCATGTCCTCTTTTTTGATTGTTGAAATATGGTAACCCTAGCCACACATAGCAAACAAAGTGCAGAGAAAAATCCATGACCTGCCTGAAGCCGTGCTAGGTGCAAATTGGTTTCACTTAATTAACCTGCTACCATTTAGCACACAAAAACACCCCCATGAAAAGCCATCTGACTGGGAAAGGAAATCATGTAATTGTCGCGTAGTTCAGTGACCCTGTAAATCATAGCATAGGATGGCTTTGCATCTGTGAGTGACCTTCTCTGCCATTAAAGCCTGGATACTTTATACAAGTTATCAACTGGTCTTTCACAAGGCAGAACAGGGATCACGGACTAGAATTCCTTGGTGGATGCAGGAGCAGAGAGACTGGCTTTGTTTCAGATGGTGCATTCAGAATAAGACTGTACAGATTCTGCCAGGTTCCAAAAAGGCAGAAACTTTAACTGCTCTGTTGTAGTATATAGTACAACACACCACAGTCTAAATTTTGGCCTCAGATATCTACATGCATCTTACATTAAAGTCAGTTTAATGGGTTAACTTCAGTGGGAGCTGCACTCATGTTTGGGTACTGTGGTAGTACCCAGGAGCCCCAGTCACGAGCCAGGATACCATTGTGCTAGGTGCTGGATAAACTCGTAACAAAAAGACAGTCCCTGCTCCAAAGAGCTTACAAAGCTCTCACATGTCCAAAGGCAGAATATGACCCTTGGTATGCATATATAATAAGTTGTATTTGAAAGAGCAGAGAAACTTTCCAAAAAACTGATAATGTTGCACCATCATAGCTGATTTACGCCAAGAAGTTTATTGGTGATATGACAACATGGCTCGACTAAACGACAAAGCAACGAAATGCATCTCTGTGGGCCTAACGTGTGGTGATAAATCTAATGCCCTGGCGTTTGTATGCACATGCAATAGGCTGTATTTGAAAGAATGCAGAAACTTTCCAAATATCTGGTGAAAGTAGGTTTGCACCATCACAACACATTTTACGCGAAGAGATTTCTAGGCAAGAGAAGTCAAGTCATGTTGTCCTGAATTGCCAAGATTCCAGATCACCAAAAAGTACCTAGCAATTGATCAAGCATCCAGGAGTTTGAATCAAACAGAGGACCGTACTCTCAAAAACAAATCTACCACACAGTAACATTTGTTCTGAAAAAAGCACACGAATGATACTTCAGCAGGTTAAACGTATGGATCATCATCATCATCATCTTCCCCAGGGACTTACTCTCTTTGCAACAGTTACAAAGTTATAAATTCTGTAGGACTAATACCCCAGGAGTATTAGAAGGATGCTCAGATTTATTACATGATGGTAGCAGCCACAGTTCTTGAGCAGGAGGGGACCCTGTTTTGCTAAGTGCCAACCCCAAGATGCCAAGATTCAAACTTATTGCTTTATAAATTAGGGCAATTTTTTTTCAGGGTTTCCCCCCTTTTTAATCTCATGAAAAGAAAAGCCGGCAAGAGGACACAAAGCAACTCTGTTTTCCTTCTCTGGAAGAAGAAGAAGAAACCCCAAAGGTCTGATTTTGAGCCCCCAGAACGACAATCTCTAGATGAGCTTTCTGAAGAGCTCAATTATTTATGGTTTGTACTGCAGTAATACTCAAGATCCTCAATCACAGACCAGGATCCCATTGTGTCTGGCGCTGTACAAACCTAGAACAAGACAACCCCTGCCCTAAAGAGCTGCTTATATTATAGCACTCACAATTTTTGAGAATCAGGCACCATGTGGTTTTAAAGCTGAACTGTTTCATGTCTCATCAGCAGAGAAAGGAGTTAAATGCAAAAAGATTGCATCCCGTTACCGATCAAACTGCTGTGCATCATTAATTGGCACTGTAGTGCATGTTCTGCCACCTTGCTTTGTTCCAGTACCCGGATATAGCAGGAAGGACATTCCACATCTTTATGGCTTTGGGATGCAAGAAAGAGTCATGGGGCCAGACAAAGAAATGGAAACTGCTTTTCAGGAGTAGCAGGGATAACTAAAAGGAGGGGAATGGGTGGAGAGAGACTGAACATTCAGTTATGGATAAAATAGCAGTACCCGATTTCTCCTGCCCTAGTACTGGGGGAGACAGGTAGCAAGTAGTGACTAGTAGGCCTGGGCAAGGAAGGTGGCCACAGTACACCTGCAGTTTGGTTTAACCAGCCTCAGGGTCTATAAGTTACATGTAGTGCATTTACTAATAGCTTTAGAGCCTTAGACACTTTGCAGTTAAAAGGGTGAAGGAGCTTTAACAAAAAGAAGAACAGGAGTACTTGTGGCACCTTAGAGACTAACAAATTTATTAGAGCATAAGCTTTCGTGGACTACAGCCCACTTCTTCGGATGCATATCCTGTATCCTGTTCTTCTTTTTGCGGATACAGACTAACACGGCTGCTACTCTGAAACCGGAGCTTTAACAGACTCCAGTGAAGCCGATTGTCCCTTTGCTGTCAGACTAGCAGTACAAACACCTAAGCACAGCTTTCCCACTGCTGGAGTAGTCTAGATAGAGGAGCACAGGGAAGCAGGACTCCTATTCCATTGCCAGCTCTGTGACTAACTTTCTGTACGTCTTGGGGCAAGTTATTTGATCTCAGTTTCCTCAGCTGTGAAGGGATGGGGCCATACCCCTCTCAGGAGTAAGGCTGCTCTGGGTTACAGCTCAGACCTAATTAAAGATGCTGCAAGGTCCGGGTTACCTTTCTGCATTCTAATAATGCATATGCAGAGCCTGCCCCTTCTATATGCCTCATTGACCACAGTGAGAGGGGGAAGAGAGCCAGCTCATCCCAGCAGCTGCACTTGGTCACCCTGAATCCCACGTGCTTGTGTTTATCC
Organism: Chrysemys picta bellii; assembly: GCF_011386835.1. Taxonomy (NCBI): domain Eukaryota; kingdom Metazoa; phylum Chordata; order Testudines; family Emydidae; genus Chrysemys; species Chrysemys picta. The sequence continues at coordinate 340,930,699 of NC_088791.1, forward strand.
CGAGAGGTCACTTTAGGAGGGAGTTCACACCCTTCGGGGCTCTGAAAGCTGCACTCTACAGTGGTGTCTGTTCGCCATTGGACTCTAATCTGTCAGGGCTTCCACCGGACAGGAGGCCCTTTTGCAACCCTGCCAGCCTTCTGGAAGCTGAAGCAGCAATGAGGAGTGTTTGGTTACACCCCCTCCACCCCTTTCTCCGAGCACTGTGAATGGGCTACAGAAACCCCACGGGTATGTCTACACTGCTGTCACGAGGTGGGATTGCCTCATGTGTGGACAGGCCTGAGTTAGCTTGGATCGAGCTAGCTCACTAAATAGCAGAGCTGTGGTGGGACCGGCTAGCCACTGGAGTGCAGTCCCACCAGTACTCTAGGTGCATACTTGGAGAGCTAGTCCATACCGCTGCCTCTACAGTGCTAGCGATACCCAAGCTCGCTCGATCCAAGTAGTAGGTCCAAGCCAGTAGGTCTATGCATTCTGCAGTCACACCTCCAGACAGCAGCCCAGAGACTAGCGCAAGCCATGTGTGGCTTTTATGCACAGCAGACGGACAGGCGTTCCCCACAACCCCTCCAGCCTGGTGGACGTCTGGCACATGAGACAACCTGGTCAGAAAACTACATCCTCCCCTTCTCTCCTCAGTTTAACACAGCCCACTGCCCTTCCTTTGCACAGCATCCCAGAAGGATGGGGCAGGCCAGCCAGTTATGTCTGTGGTACCCGCTGAGGGGGTAGGTGCCGGGTTAGTGAGTTGTATCACTGAGCAGACCATGCCCACGATGCTCTTTAAAGCTGTACCCCAGAGTGATGTGGCATTTCCAGCAAAGCAAGGAGGCTTCTAGAGAGAGAAAGAAACACTCAGGCGGAGGGGGAGGGGAGAGAAAAATCCAGAATTATAATAATTAAAAGAACAAGAGCTTTGGAAGCATGATAAATGCTCCTGTGTCAGGGCTTCAGCCAAACCTGTACCTGGCAGAGGCTAGAAAGAAACTTTTCCTAGGCACAAGTTACCCAGGAGGATTTTCTTGCACCTTCCTTTAAAACTGCCATTGGCCACTGTTGGTGGCAGGACTGTGGACTAGATGGACCACTGGTCGGAGCATGGCATTTCCCACAAAATCCTATAGGTGATTAAGCCAGCTGATTAAGAGGGAGAGTAGTCCATAACTGCCCATTGTTTTGTTTTCCCCTGTACACATACTACTACTTTAGCATGGAGATCCTAAAGCTTCCCTGGTGCCCCCCTTCAACACCTCACTCTCTGCTCCCTGTGAAACCTTCCTCCTCCGCTTATTTTACAGCCCTCACTAGGTGAAAGGTGCCCTAATGCAAAGTTCAGCAGCACAAAATCCCTGCTTCCCCTTGCCTCACGCTGTTCAGCGGTTACCGAGTGATATTTAAAAAGGGTTACCCCCAGACTGAAGCTACAACCTTTGGCACAGTGCCCTGAGGTTGGACTTTCCTCCCCACAGCTAATAAAACTGCTGTGAACGTGACCACTGGGTGCACGGGGAGCTGTTGAGTCTGACACCGCGACAGAGCATGCACAAGCAGAAGTGGAAGTAGTCATAGTAACAGGACACAGTCCAAGTAGAGAGCCTGAACAGCCTAGGGTCCAAGGATTTGAACACCAGCCAGACCTAGGGCTCACCTCAAAGCACTGACTATCCAAATTTATTTGTAGACCAAGGGTACATCTACCCTTTGAGTGGCGGCAGCAATGGTGTGATGGGCCAGCTGCGTCTAGTATGCACCTAGCATGTCAGCCAGATACAGGCTTGGGCCAGCCAGCCCCTCCCCCTCCTCACACCACCATACACTACAGTTAAGCCCACTAGATCAGACAGTGGGTCTTACCCCTCAAGTTCTGCTTGAGCTGGAATTTACACCTCCGGCACCACATGGAGACACACCCCTGGAGTGAAGGAAAGGAACACAGCTACAAGCCAGGGGGCAGGGGTGACTGAGCACAGGGCTAATTCCTGTTCGTATTTATTCCTCTTTATGCTGGACCAGCAGGAGGCGTTGGGTAAGGAGGAGGGAGGTTAGAACAAGCGAAGAGAGCAAGGGGTTGGTGGGGGCAGGGAGAACGATGCAGGCAGTGTGAGGACTGAGGCAGAGGCTGGCGCAAACAGCCGATCAGCAGAGAGTAAAAGCCGTCTGAGAGCTCCCAGTGCTGCATGCTGGCTGCTGACATCACTTGGGTCCAAGGTGTCTGGAGCAAGCGATACCAGCTGGGCATCTCCCTGCCTCACTGGTGCCAGGAATACCCCTTGTATCCCCAGAGGCTGGAGTTTGTCCTGTCTTGCTTCCTCCATAGCCCAATCCCCTGACCTGGGGTGGGGTGGGAGTGCTAAGCCCCAAGGTCTGGCTACCATTTTTGCAGAACCACCCATCTATTCAATCTCAGCAGAGGGGCTGGAGGTTATTGAAATTAGGGATTAAAGAAGATCTGCGATGTCTAGTGCAGGATGCAAGAGCCTCTGCTTCAATTTAGCTGCAGCAGGACCAGCTTAGAAGGAAGGAAAATACTCTTCTGTATGCCAACTAGGCCAGCCAGATCAAAGGGATTTGGGAGCAAGCTGGAAAAGCTCTTACAAGCCTCATTTGGCATGAATGGTGCAAGGCTGCCTGCAGCCACCTTTGACTCTGCTAGCAAGCTAATTGTCAGGTGCTTATTTGAAATAATAGTATTAAGCAGAGGCTGTTTGCAGCTACACTCTTCGCTCCCGAATGGCTTCAGCAGAACTTTAAGTAGCCAGCATTAAAGTACACATATTCAGCATTTTAACTGTGCATCTCTTCTGACCAAGCAGGCACTTTATAAAGCCAAGCACTACAGGGTTCACGTGCACAAACACTAGTTCACATTCACAAGCACTGCAGTGGTTCTCAGCCAGGGATACATAGAGGCCTCCCAGAACATATGTCAACTCATCTAGACATTGGCTTCGTTTTACAACAGGCTACACGAAAGCACTAGCAAAGTCCGTACAAACTAAAATTTCATACAGACCATGACTTTGTTTATACTTCCCTATATAGTAGATCAGGGTTTCAAACCTGAGGGGGGGGGGGGGAAATCACGATATTTTTATAATTATATGGTAAGCAATTTTTCAGTAATAGTGTGCTATGACACTTTTGTAGGTGTGTGATTTTGTAAGCAAGTAGTTTAAGTGAGGTGAAACTTGGGGTACATGACAAATCAGACTCCTGAAAGGGGTACAGTAGTCTGGAAAGGTTGAGAGCCGCTGGTTTAGAGAGAGAAAAACACGAAGTGTTGATGTGCACCAATGCTGATTTCACTCAGGAAGATTCCCCATAAATGAAGACCTTTACTTTATGACACAAGACAAAGTTATGCAATCATCAGATTGTAATGACAACTAGATAAGCAGGCAAGGATTAGCAGAGCACGCTTGGTAAGTGGACTCTAGAATACAACGAGGCAGAGTCTGTTGCTGTCTAGAACCACTAGACTAACAGATACAGGTAACTATTAGTCACAGCACCTGGTCCAGACGGACATTATCAAAGGTCAGGCCTCATATAGACCTTCTCTTGACTGAGACACCCCCCAGGCTGCAGAACTCCTGAAATTGCCCTGGGACTGCAGTTTACCTACATTGCTAAGCTTGAAGAACTCCTACTTCCAGGGCCAGTCACTAAGTCGTAGCAGACATAAGCCTTACTAAGCCAACAGCTTCCTAAGCTTATTTCTGCCCCACTAACTGATGTTATTCTGCTCCCTTACATGCTAACCTCACTAAATATATTCCCTACACCTTTGGCAGCAGGTCAGTTTTGTATCCGGCATGATCTTTAACGGAAAGAGAGAAAGGAGACAGAATTCATGCCTAGCTTCCTCTGCTTCCCAAGCCTTGGCTGTTTCAAAATACAGTACAACCTCCACTATGTGCATCTTGCAGCACAGCCAGCCTAGCGACCAAGCCTCACTTCTCAGGGACTTACGGTACTAGAGTTTGGTCTCTTATGCCTAAGACTTCATAAGTGCTACACAAGAGATGCAACAGCCCACAGCCATGAGTATTCCACTCAGCAGCATAGCAAACTTGGCTACAGGGATGGCCAAAACCCAACTAGAACATGACTCTGGCTGGCTTCCTTGCTAATTCACAAAAGGAATTACCCTTCCCACCCCCCCTTTTTGGAGTTATCCAGGTTCTCCTGTAGCATGTTCCTGCACATTTGCAGACCCAGCTGAGTGGGCTCTTCAAGCACTGTTCAGGTGTTTTAAAATTTTTGGATTTAACAGTTATTTGGATTACAGTAGCAGCTAGCGGCACCATTGTGCTAGGCGCTGTACATACATAGCAGGAAGTAGGAGGAACCCCAGCCCTAAGGAACTTACAACCTAGAGAGACAGGTTATGTAAAGAATGGGGTGAGGGGGTAACACAGCAGAGGCCAAAAACAGAAGCATGGAGCTGAAATGACAGCGAAGGTCACAGAGCCATGACAAAGCTGGGTGTAAAACTGAGATCTCTGGCCTCAGTCCTGTACCTGAGCCACCAGATCACACACCCTCCATTTTATACCTTGTTTCTAGTGCCAGATACCCAGCTTAGGAATACTTCATTCATAGCACTTTGCTTATGGCAGAGATATACGTGTGATGGTGGGATGGGCAGTAAGTGCTCCCTCCTCCCCAGGGGGATGCAAACACTTTACATGGTTATGAACTTTAAGCAGGTTTGCTTTTAAATAGAAGCGTTTAGTACTGCCGCACCTTTCGCTGTTACAAAACTAACACGTTGGTAGGTTGTGTCGATCAGAGCAGCAGAGATGCAGTAGGAGAATTAAACACTGATTGTCAGCTGGAGGCAGACGTTGAAGATTACACTGTTGCTCAATGATCATGGGAAAGATTCATACGGGGCAAAGTTCTGCATATCACAATGTGATTTCCCCTCCCATCTCCACCTTAATTAGGCAGCACTAGGGATTCTCGGACCCCTACTATCTCCCTTGTGCACTTCACCCAGCATGTGGCTGTGCAAGGGCTGAAAAATGCAGACAGCACTGTCTCAAGGCGTATTTACCCCCCCAACATCCCTCCTCTGAGCTAGCTAAAGCGATTCACAAGCCAGGGGTCAGTTTAGGGAGTCACCAGCCCGAGTAGCTGGTTTTAAAGCCATTAGCGCCCTTGCTGACAGGTTTTTAATCCTGTAGGATTTGAGCACCTTCCAGGAGGATATTTGTACTTCTACTCCCAAGCAGCCATGGGATCAAAATGATGTCCTAGCTCCTGATGCTTCCCAAGCCTACATCCCTTATGTGTCGGAACTCAGCCTAGCTGCTGGCACCTTTTTATGCCTCTCTCCCTGGTCGCACGCCCCTCCCTACAGGTATAAACGCCATCTCACATGGTCATTCCTGCCTTTTAAATGCAGTCCACTGTCCGGATTAGTAGAGCAAGCTCAGCTGTCACTGTTGTTCAGCCACGTGGTGACAGGCAGCCCAGTGAAGTATTTCAGTGGCAGCAGTGGGACCTAGACAAACACTGAGCAAATTTTAATCTGATTTCAGAAATGTGATTAGAGAGTCAGAGCTGGTGAGCTGGCTCCTGCAAGCATTTTAGAAGGAGGCAGTCGCTGGTCTGGTATCACCCATATGCAGACCAGAGAGTATGGATTACACAGGAGCCATGTGTAGGACAAAGCAAACACCATAACACATTGGAGTCCTGCCATTCATGGCATGTTTAGTTGCTCAATACTGAGAAGAGCTGGTCTCAGTCCCTCCATACCCAAAGTAATCCCCCAACCAGCATCTCTAATACATATATCTTACATTTATATAAAGCCTTCCAGCCTAAAGCTAGAGTTTGGCACAGCCATCAGCTGTTGGAATTCTGCAATTAACCCAGGTTCTAATTAGAACTTGGGATACAGACTTCTGCAGAGTACTGGTCTCAGATCACACCCAAGTGCACATCTGGCTGGTTTTAAACACCGACCAATCCCTGGCTGTCCTAAGCAGGTTTTTAGGACATGGTAGTTCGCACCTTAACTCTGCCCATGCTGGCTCGTCACCGTTGCCAACACCAGCCTATCTGCTCTGAGGGGAAAGTGGACACTTTCTAGGCAGTAGACCCAGGAGAGAACAGGGGTGTTCTTACCCACTCAAGTTAATCAGGCCCACTACATATTAGCTGTTTACAACACCACGGTACGTTCCTGCCCCAGAGTTAGTAGCTAGGGGTATGTCTGCACTTGCCTTGGGAACCTTTCCCACCAGTGCTCAAAGCTTCAGCTTCACTCCTAGGCTCTGCTGTTTTAAGGCCTGTCTTCCAGCCATGCTCAGAGGAGGTCTATGTGACTAAGTTTCTGGGGGCTGTGCACAGAACACAGCTCTTTTGGGAAGTGGGAATCCCCAGCCTGGGCAGCATGGAGGGAAGGACACTTGCTATCACCAGTGGAGCTAAACCAGCAGCAGTGGGAAAGGATAGCCAGGCTCCTAACATAGACAAGGCCACAGAGTGCCAGGAGTACTGGAATATGGTTCTTGCTTAAAAGGTACACCTGGCTTCCAACCTCTGGAGAGAAAGGGCTAGTTGTGTTGTTGGCTGTTCGATAGCCCCCACCCTGCCCGGGGGTGGGGAGGAAGAGCTACAGAAAGCCTTACCCAGTCATGTAAGTAACAGGCATGCTTCTAAATGTACCAGGGCCATTTGGCAGCCAAGGCACCAGAGTGCCCGTTTGTTTCCTTACATGGGACAGCCATGGTCATTAGCTATGTGATGCTGCACAGTGCTAGATAAGCAGGACTTTGTCCCCAGCTCTCTATAGGGTGGTGGCCCCTGCATTGCCATTGACATGGGATCCCAATGGGAAAGCTCAGGACTGCATGTAGCCACCTTACACCCTTATCACACCAGCAGGAGTGTTCAGTCTGACAGGGCTGGGTAGCATGTCTAGCCCAGGCATGTGTCCTTATGGAGGGAATGGAAACCAAAGGACGGAGACGGAGCTATGTGCCAAAGACAATAGATGGGGAATCATTTGGATACACAAGAGGGCTCAAGAGAGCCCAGGATGAGAACTACACTGGCTGCAGTACTGCAGCCTGAGTAGCTGGCATCATACCAGCCTGATCCAGCGGGAGGGATCTGCAGCCAGATTTGACAGCCCTGTCTGAAGGGGTCCTGCCCATTTGCTGCTTTGGATTTTTGTAAGAGCTGTGCTCTCTGCCCAAGTCAAAGAGGCAGGTGTCTGCTGTGGAGACTTCAGGAGGAGAAGACAACCCAGCCAAGACTAAATCCCCAGCCAGTGGAGGACAACCAGAAGTATTGAGCTAATTGCTTTTCCTCTGCTTAATATCCTCTTCCCCCATGCCTGCCTGCTGCAGGACATTATCAGTCACAGATGTTCCGACTCTGTGCTGAATCAGTTGCTGACTTCACGTTCCACTGTTTGTGTGGTTGATAAACAATGCTTATCTAGATTCACCATCTGCATGCAAGGCCCAAGGACCAGTGAAGTAGCAGTACACACTCTCCAAGGTAGCTGCAGGGAGATGGCAAGTCAGCAGGGAGTCACTTGGTCTAAGAAATCCCATAGGAGGTGTTCAACAAGCTTCCACTAGAAGACTCTGGGAGTTACAGTTTTGACAAGTTATTGTTTGATGTGCTCAGTTTTGTAGTTATGCTTCTGATTGCTAAGGTCAGCAAGGATCACCATTAAAAAGCCAACAGGCGTCATCTAGTCCAAGTATAGGGGCAGCATTCTTCGATATTATTGATGTATAGTATCTGTTAGCAAATACTGGCTTTAATAGCTACCACTGCATTCCTAGAATAAGCACCTTGAACGACCTACCCTTCCTCCAACCGGCATGCTGAGAACAGACCTCTTCCCAGCTCCAAGCCCTCTAACTAGCTCTGAAGAGTCCCCAGCTGCACAGCAGGGTTACTTCCATGTAGGTTTTCCCATCTCATGCACTTACCAGTCCTTCCTCTCCTCAAGCAACCAGTCTAGTGGAGTCAGAATGATTAGCTGGGAGACTGGTTGCATGGGGCGGGAGGTGCACAGGCTAGAGGATCAGAGAGCATTTGGAAGATGAAGAGGCGAGCAATTCCACATCCAAGTCACACCCACTTCCCCAGTGCTGGAGTCCCTCCCAAATTAGCTACAAATACTTAGCAGCCTGCTTCACTTCAGCAGTGGCCATTTCCAGGGGGTGCGGGTCCCTTTTGTTAGAGATGGAGACCTTTAACTCCAAGACCTTTCCCCAGCTACTACCTACACATCTGCTGACTGTGCTGTGAAGTGGACTCCTGCTAATTCCAAGGTCTTGCTCGACAAAGTGGCATACAGGAAGCCTTGAATTCTTTAGTTGTAAAGTGCTATGCTGTAGCTTAATGAAAACTGGCAAATCTCAACCCTGGCTACCAATAACTTGAACAGCATCTCAGGAGCCCAGAGACAGAACAACTATTTATTGAGGCTACCGTGTAATCAAGCAGGTGCAATAAAAATGATTCTTGCCCCCCCTCCAAGGACTTTTTGCATATTGATAATAAAATTAAAGTTTAGACATGATCACCCCCTATTCCACCAGGGAGCCTTACGGGCAATGGACTAGATCTTGGTCTTAGGTCGTGTTCTATGAAATGAAGAGTACAAGCTGCAGAGGGGATAGCATTCACTTCACATGTTCTAGCTGGTGGGGAGGGGTGAACAGGAAAATCCATTGTTTATAGGATACTCTTGTACAACCAGATTTCTCCAAGGCAAACTGGTGCCTTGAGTCAATGGAGTCATCTCAGAAACAAATGACATTCCAAACAGAATCGATTAGGGATGCACCAAGTTTGCAACGCAAATGACAGACTTTCAGAGAAACACATCACATGGAGGGATCCTAAATATAGCACATTCTTCTAACGTGGTTTTTCAGTTTCAGATAAGGATAAAGTAAGGCCTGTGTACAGAACAAGAGCTGGTTTCCTCATGTCAAAGAGGGTTTTTTTTTTTTTTTTGTTAGTTTGTTTTTCTCCACAACAACCAAGAGGTTACCACAAGACAAATCTAAGAGGAACAGAAGAGCCCTTTGTACAGTCAGGAGTAGAGCAAGAAAAGGTTATTTACCCGTACGGGAAAATAGTCTCTGAAGTATCTCCATATGGCCCAGTTTCTGACCCACTGGGATCTTCTTCCACCTTGGGAAAAAAGGGAAGAAAGTGCAGTTTGAGAATATCAGTAGCAGTGTGGAAGGTCAACACCACTGATGCCCATTAGAAGATCTCAGGACAGCACAGATGCCCTACAGCCCTGGGACGTAGAGACTTGCACAAAGCATGTTAAGGCCTCGTTTTCAGAGGTATGGAGCACCTGTACCTCTCTTTGGCTTCCACACTTCTGAAGAGAGTCAGACCTCAAGCAACAACTGCATAGCAGAGTTGACAACTTAACCCAGGAGTCCCCAAGTTCCAGTGCCATGTAAACACTAGAACTGAAAACAGGGGTTTGTAGTATCAAGACATCCATGTTTGCCATCTTTTGGCTCAGTTTCTTCCCCTGAGAAAGTCCCATTAGCTCAGCCAGGATCTTTTTGCATTGAAAGCTATGTAGAGTTAAAGTCTGGCTGAGACATTAAGTCTTTAATGCCTGGTGGTCCTAATTGCCTTCTCTGGTTACAAGAGCCCTTTTTTTCTACTAAGAAAGCTTATAAGCATGGGGAAACTGTATTCAGGTGTGTCAACTGAAGGAAGCTGATCATTCTCAACTAGTTTCCACAGAATAGTAGGTCAATATACACATCTCCCATCAGATGGGGACTCAAAATAAAACCCCTGACAACATGGGCATCACTAACCAAAGCAGCCACTTGATCTTAACTGTAAAAACTTCAACTTCCCCCTGAGCTTTTGCCAAGTCAGGTTTTAATTTGGCTTGCAAGATTCAAACAGAGGACTTTGGAATCTTCTAAGAAAGTTTATAGACTAATTACTTGTCTCTAGAGCACATTGGTACAAGAGCTTAATCGGATTTAGAGAAGGGCTACACATTTATAAGGATAAGAAAATTTGCCGTCACTTCCCAGGACAACAGTTAGGCAGGATATACGGGCTAGTCTACACAGGGAAGTCAGTGCGCACCAAACTAGGGGGTGAGTTTAAAGCACATTAGACACGCTGCACTAATTCCTTGTGTGGACACTCCTGCACACTAACAGTGACCTCATGTGCGTTAGCTTTGTACACTTCCAGAGTGCATTAGGCAGATGCGCACAAAGGCATACAGTAAGCACCCACACAAAGAGTTAGTGTGGAGTAAGTAGTATGCACCAGCTACTGCAGGCTGCCCCCCACCATGTACAGACAAGCCATGTTATATGGCAAGCCAGCCACTAACTGACAAGAGATCTATTCCCCACCGTCCTCCCAACACACAGAAATTTCCATAATTGTCTATTATGAGGAGCCTTGCACATTCTGTGGCATATGCCATTTCCTATGTAAAACCTCTACCACACTAAAAGGCATCATGCTACATGGTCTACGACTTACCTTTCTTTGGAGTATTCCAGTCAAACACCAGCCATGCCAAGTACACAGCTGCAATCACCCAGCAGTCTGTACAGAGTATGTACATGAGGATTACAGTGCACGCCACACCTGGAGTTGCCAGAGGGTCAGGGAGGAGATAAAAGAGGGGAAATGGCATTAAAGTCTCATTTTTGCAGAGCGGGTATCTCGATCAGCATTAACACCCCTTGACTTTTGACCCTGCCATACTTAAGGATTTTTAAACTAAATCTGATTTAGTTGTTACAGATTAGTGACATCACACCGAGACTAAGCCTTCGGGAGGGCTGAGACAAAGCTTCATCCAGAGCAACCTACTTCAGAGCACTTACTTCCCTGTCCCTGCCCCAGAGACCACAGGTTCTCCCTCTACTGCAGCAGGGTCACTGGGCCTCATGGGGAGGAGATTCTGCTGCTGGTTCAATGGTCTTGTGTCACAGGAAGACTCAATACACTGGATATTCCCCAACACAAAAGTTCCTCACACCCCCTTGCACCAGGCTGGGACTTGTCATATAAAAGCAGCTAGCATTGATTTTAAATTGGGGGGGGTGAGGGAGAGAGAGAGAAAAAAAATTCCATCTATGTCCCACCGACATGTCTGGGATGAAACAAAAGGAAATTCAGCTGGAAACAAGAAAAAAAATCAAGAAAAAAAAGCCCTAAAATGCTTCTCTTCCTCCCACTCAGAGCTCCTCTTAGCTAAGCAGGTATTAAAGCAGGAAGGAAAAGTCTTTGCAGCCGATATGACAGGCACACAAGTGTTACCTATAAGACGGCTAGCTGGAAGCACTCCCCAACAATCAGTTCTACTGGACTGGAATCTTCAGAGAAGAGTCACATTGCAAGCGATCATTAAAAAATTAGACTGAACAAAGCTTGGAATATATGGTAAGAAGCAGCCCATCAGTGCTAAGGAGATTGGAAAGACCCATGAGTCTATATTTTTAGAGCGTCTGTCACTAGAAATGCAGATTGGATACTTTTTTCAACTACATTTGGAGCATTCATGGCAAGACGTACGTTATCTGCAGAGCACAGACTGTACAGAAGGAAGGATTTTAAAAGAGATCTGCATCTTTGTGTTCCAATACCTACAGATCAGCCCTGCTTACATGTGTGTAGTAATCCTTCCTATGTGTTCTGTTTATCTAGCAATAGTAACACCCTGTTCTTAAGCAACAGAGGGAGACCTAACAAGTTTTACCTTAGCTGTTAAGGACCATGATTTGATTTCTGCCAGGACAGTTTTAATCAAGAACCTTCATTTTCAAATGAAAGTTATTTCTTACCCATGACGAGGAAAGTAAGGACCCATTGCAGCACAGATATAATCTGAAGTTGCTTCTCTACTTTGGACTTGGACAACCAGGATAAGTCCTGCAGAGCAGAGAGAATGCTTGACCCAGTACCTAAGAACAGAAAAATAAAGATAAAAATTACTCTGTACATCCATTTAGAACAAAGCCTCATTTGAAGTGAAAAAATAGAAGGCAGAGGCCATTGAGTTCTATGCTGTATTACAGAAATCACTTCTACTTTAAGATACTAAACAGGATTTATGTAGTTCACATTAGTCTCTTGGATGTCATCTCATTTAAGGGAAAAAACCTGAAGGGGAAATCTGTTATTCTAGAACTAAACAGAGCTGTTCTATAAATGCTTGCCATGTCTGTTACAAAGCAGCACAAATCCTCTTCAGTGCTCCCAAGTGCAGTAACATGGAGCATACAACAAAAACCTCTGTAATAAACATTACAACTCCAAGTGTCCTTTCAGCCTCCCTAGTACTTCAAAGTTTACGTTACAAGCCAGTGATGGTCACACTGCAAAGTGTATTAACATATCTAGCGGTTTGCCACAGGAATCTTTTCCATACCCGACTGCCAATTGCTAGGAGACACTGAGGCCAAAGGCAACTTACTCAGTTTCCCCAGTTTACAACTTGGGAAAAAACTAATCATTTGTAATCCTATGCTAGATCAAGCCATTGAGAACTATTCTTAAAGAGACAATGTCAACTTCATGTTTGCAAACAGGCCAATAAACCAAACGACAAAAAGCAAACAATTGCACTACATTAATCACCATCATTCAGACACACTTCCAGATTTTTTGCACATTAAAGTTGTTTGTTATTTACAAGTAGATTTTTGACTCCAAGCAGACAGCTGGAAAGTTACACATTTACAGATCCATCAAGACAGGAAATTCCAAGTGTAAAGGAATTTGGCTTCTGGTTAACCATTCACAACAAGCTTTTAAAGTGTATACTATGTTCTTTGTCAGCGTTCAAATCTTTTGCTTGCAGTAAGTACCAATAGGTCTACAAAGCACTGATCAGGAGTGTAAAAGCTGCAGAAGTCAGTGACAGATTACTGGTATAGTATGAACTTAGGGGAGAGTTCTACACTACAGCAACATGTGCATGCTTTAACCCAGGGTAGGCAACCTATGGCACACGTGCCAAAGGTGGCACACGAGCTGATTTTCAGTGGCACTCTCACTGCCTGGGTCCCGGGAGGGTGGGGAGGCGGCTCTGCATTTTAATTTAATTTTAAATGAAGCTTCTTAAACATTTTAAAAACCTTATTTACTTTACATACAACAATAGTTTCATTATATATTCTAGATTTACAGAAAGAGCCCTTCTAAAAATGTTAAAATGTATTACTGGCACGCAAAACCTTAAATTAGAGTGAATAAATGAAGACTTGGCACACCACTTCTGAAAGGTTGCTGACCCCTGCTTTAACCAAACATCAAGTCCTGATTAGTTTAGAAGATAAATGTGGCATGAACAAGTGACAAGAAATATACTGCTAACTACTTCATAGCAGATTTAAACTAAAAGAGAACGGGATAAATTCATGGTGGTTAAGTCCATTAACGGCTATTCGCCAAGACGGGTAAGGAATGGTGTCCCTAGCCTCTGTCTGTCAGAGGGTGGAGATGGATGGCAGGAGAGAGATCACTTGATCATTGATTGCCTGTTAGGTTCACTCCCTCTGGGGCACCTGGCATTGGCCACAGTCGGTAGACAGGATACTGGGCTAGATGGACCTTTGGTCTGACCCGGTACGGCCTCTCTTATGTTCTTATAAAGCTAGCTGTTCATGGCTCGCCGAGCAGCCTCTAGACTGAAGGAATACACTTGCAGGTACTAGCTTTAATACGATTTCTATAAAAAAAAATGTCCTGTTTGTTTCACTAGACACTTGAGATGTAGCCTTACAATTAGTTTGATTTAAACCACAAGTGCTATATGCCAATGTTAGCTAGAAGCCAGTGTTAATGCATAAGTCCAAGCACAAGCATCTTTAAGTTTTCCTTTGAAATGAGCCATGCAATGTTATGTGAAGTCAGATTCCATAAGAGGTGAGAAGTGTGTTTGGTGGCACTGAACTATTCCATAGGGAGAACTAGTATGAGAGTTAGTAATTGGATAGGTAGCTTTCCTCCTATGGCAGGTCACTGGCCTGAATCTAGCTCACGACAGCCATAAGGCAGACAAGCACTCCAACAGCTTGTGAGAGGAGCCTCCGTTCAGTTCCTTAAGGACACGTTAGTTCACAGTCTGTACTAATTGGTCCCCTTGCTGGCAGTCCCAGCAGAGGCATTAAGGACTGAATGAGTATTAAGGCACAGAGGAACAGCACAGGGAAGGCCATGGGGATGAAGTTTAGACTTCAGACCCCTCATTATCCAAGACCTGTGGGGATCTCCCAATTTACTGGGAGCTGTGTCTAGAAAGGTAGGGGTGTGTGTGTGCGCGCGCGTGTGTGTGTGTGTGTGGACAGAACTCAACAGAAGTGTCATTGTCAGGGCAATAGGCATACCACTTTGTAACATCACATTTACTGTCTAGAAGTATATGTACTGTCTAGGACATACCCCAGCTACACAAGCCCCGCCCTGCACAGGGCACCTGTCTCACATAGTACTGGGAGGCCACTGAACCCTCAAGGCTCTTCCTCCTCCTCCGCAGCTGTCACTGGGGGACAGGATCTCTGCAGGCATCAGGAGCAAGGAAATGAAGCCCCTTGCTCAGTTATGGAGCATGTGCTCCAGCATCACGGGGGCTGTGAAGATGCCACTAAGGAGTCAATGGCACTTCCCAGGGACTGAGGAAGTCCTAAATGGGTCTCTTCTCCCTCCCCAGCCCAAATGAAGTAGGCATCTGTAGCGCCACCCATTATTTGTGTTACAGCAGCACCCAGGTTCCAGTCAGGACCCCACTGAGGTAGATGGTGTGCAACTAGTGGAACAGAGGTTACCACAGGTCACCCAACAGGTCAGTGATTGAGCTGGCAATAGACTCCCAGTTCAGTGCACTGTCCACTGGAGCACCTTGCCTCTGGATGGTCCACCCAGCAAATCCTCTTCAGCCCACATGACTGAGAGGGTGACACTGCTTTGTGGGGGAAGGATTCACCCCAGCCACCTCCTTTTGAGGTCATTACTAGACAAATCGGAGGGAATCCTTGTGATGGAATGTGACCAACCTAGTGTGAGTGTGCAGACCTTCTATGAGTTACAGTAAACACACTGCCACCCTTGAGGGGGCTCCCCGGGACTTACAATTCACATGCAAATACAGTCAGATGCAGGTCCAACTTTGGAGGACAGAAGTCGCAAGTAGCTAACCAGAGACATTGCAAGCATACTAGACAGGACATTAGAGGCAGCATAGGAGAAGGGAAGCAAGTGTCGCCTATCTGAAGTGCACTATTTAGAGGGATGTCAGTTTTGTAGTAGTTAGGTTTAATTGAGAAGTTAATGAATTCGAAGTAGTTTCCAGTACAAAATTGGACCCCAAAATCCAACAGAACGTGGCAGGGTTTTAGAACTGCATTTTTACGTTCTCTCCCTGTTGCTGTCAACTCTGGCAAGACTCTCAGCTTCTCCTTGTTTTGAGCAACTGGCCAGTGCATTTGATGAAGATGTGTGTAGGGGGATGGATAGCTCAGTGGTTTGAGCATTGGTCTGCTAAACCCAGGATTGTGAGTTCAATCCCTGAGGGGGCCATTTAGAGATTTGGGGCAAAAACCTGTCTGGGGATTGGTCTTGCTTTGAGCAGGGGGTTGGACTAGATGACCTCCTGAGGTCCCTTCCAACCCTGATATTCTATATTAAACAAACTGAAAGTACTTTGGAGTAATTTCAGCTGCCACAAGTAAGGCTAGTCAGTAAGATATTCAAAGAGAAGTGCAGTGCCCTTTAAAGATACAAGACACCCAGCTACTATTGGGTGGTGGGGAAGGTTACCAGCAACTCTGCACTAGTCCTTAATGACTTTGTGCCCCCTTACTATTTTAGTTATAAAGTCAGTTTGAAAAAGCGGCAGTACAGTACTGGGAGGTAGATGCTAATTCTAGGCTCTGCTCCAACAATGACAGTGTCTTTCAACATGTTATTTAACCTCCCTTCCCCCCCAAATCTTGCTTATCTTGCATGTGACCCTGCTTCCATTTAAGTCAATAAGAAAAACTATTGATGTAAGTGGGAGGTGTACAGGGTTTCTGTATTCAGAAGTGGGAAAATACTTTACCTGATGTAATGGCATTGCAAAAATATTTGTAAGAGAGCCTCTAGCAGTAACATCAGTATGGTTGGTTTCTTGTATTATAGTTGAGACGCAAGACATTTATCTCACTTGTGATGTTAGCAATACCAAACCCTAGAAGAAAGTTAACCATAAGGAATATCTGCATGTTTATCAGCTTGAAGGGAATTCCATTAAGCCTGTCTAGCAACCTGTCCTCCCAAGAGGAGGGGAAACTTTCCTAACTGGGGATAAACAGACAGGTGTTCGAGTGGACGCAACCAAAGTAGGAACCAGCCCCCTGTCTGAAAAGGAGGCTGAACAGTACAAGATTAGCATCTGCTGAATTGTAACTGAAGTCTGTAAAGGAATTCAATAAATTGCAGGCATTTAGAAGTCAGGCAGAGTGAATGCTATGCAGATTTAGGATTGCAGTACATAAAATTAGGGGAAGGATCTTCCTTTGGTAGCAGTCACCTAAAACAGATAGCGTAACTAGCACTGCTTCTCAGGACGGGTTTTGTTTTAGCTTGCTAAAGAGGGATAATCGCAACACAATCAAAGAGACCAAGGCAGCAAAAGTATTTAACTTCTTAGCCTTGTAAAATAATTGGGGGGGGGAAGGGGAGGGGGGTCTTTATAAGTCAAATGAATTGTGGAA
Source organism: Chrysemys picta bellii (assembly GCF_011386835.1). Classification (NCBI taxonomy): domain Eukaryota; kingdom Metazoa; phylum Chordata; order Testudines; family Emydidae; genus Chrysemys; species Chrysemys picta. The sequence goes on from NC_088791.1 coordinate 340,947,459, forward strand.
TTGCAAGCCAGGCTACTCCACTGCCCTCCACAGTAGCCATATTGTGTCAGAGGATATTTTGTTGCATCCTTTAAACCAAAGGCATCTTCAAGTCTGACAAGAGAAGATTCTACACCTGCAAACCATGAAGGACCTGGCATTTGGGTCCTTCCAGGAGCATGGCTGCTGGCAAATCCAGGTCTAGGAGAATTCCTACCGTTGTAGTTTTTGCAAAAGCCAAACTGCCTTAGTGTAAGCCTTAACAGAAGGCCTGCGAGGTACAACTAGACTAGCGCCTCTGCAAGAATCAGAGTGGTACAGACCAATCTTGTCCAGCATCCTGCCTCCAAAATTGCTGGAGGGGAAGACCTAGCATACAGCCAGTTGTACAATACCTTACCCTGTGGGACAGTTGCCTCCTAGAGACAGCCAGCAATTAGTTTATACCAAAAGCATGAAAACCTAATCCTTTTAATTTTATCATAGTATATACTTGCAGGTGCTGCTATTCAGCGGTATGTTTAATTACTTGGAGTGGGTCCCTCTCCTTTTCTTTCTCCTGAACCAAGCACCTGTTTAATCCCGTTAGACTTGTTCTTCAGCATTTCTTGAATGCTATAAGCAGATGGGCTATTTACTCTATTGACAACCCCTAATATTGGGTATTGCTGATTGGCAATATGCTACCACCCACATACCCATGCTTGAAACTGCACTATGCATCACGTATGCTAGGATTTGCTGCTTCACAGTGAAGCGATACATACTCCAGAGCAAATGTGCTATTTATCAGAAGGAGATTTAACAGGTCGCGAAGTGTTTGGTTTTCAGAAAGTGACTCAATTACAAACATTAATCCAACAAAATAAAAACCTATTATGAAGTGTTTACCCGAAGTAATTCAGAGAGCTTTTCAAGAGGGATTACTTTGAAGCTGTACTGTAAACTCAAGTTTGTGTTGAATGCTTAGCCAGCTTTTTGGCATGGAAAGTTTTAGATTACTTATTTAGAATTCTGACTTAGTACTTTCCAGTCCATTAGTGTGGGACAGAATGATGTATTCTGGGATATCCGAGATACTGCATCCCCTTTCCATTTCTCGAAGAAAATGAGACTGGTTCTATTTAAACACCCATGGTTAGCCCATTTATGAGGGGAAGCAAAGATGATGTGGACTGACCTGGTCTTTGATCACCATTTACATTAATCTCTTCCCTGGGTCCAAAATTTAATCCTGCAAAAATAGGAGCTTCCATCATCTACTGAAGCAGTAATAAGACAGTTAGTAACTGTTCTTTGGTCCCATTCGCAATCTGCTCCACTTTGGAATGTTTACTGGCTGCGGTTATGGCCACCCATTCCAGAACACCATTCCAGGAATGGCACTACAGACAGCACAATCTCCTAGCCAAGAATAGGGAGCACATTCTTAGTGATCATGCCTAGCATGGTCAGGCTACTGAACTACACCACTGCCCATGCCCAACTGCAGGAACAATTGAATCACTTCTCTACATCACCTAGCACTTTGGAAACTACCTGGGCAACAAGAGGGTTCCAGCATTTTTATCGAGGGCACAAAAATTAGGTGCATCTGCCTTGCTTTATCTCTGGCCAAAAACAGCTGAAAGTTTTGCAGAAAAAGAATCAGGCACCTGTTTGCAATTAAGGAACCACGCTACCTCCAAAATCCCCTCCAGTGCTTGTCAACTTGAAGGATAATTAGAGAGAAAGATTGAAGCCTGAAGGGAATCTTATGTATGCAGTAGATGATTCTCTGTAAAGATCACATGAGGCTCAAAGACCCCCCCCCCATGACAGTAAATCAGAAGGACTAGGGAGAGCACCACCAGTAGCATGGAGCTCAGTATTCATAGGTACTTATGGATAGATTTTTACACCATTTTTCCACCCCATCCTTCTTTTCTCCTCTGGCAAGTTCCACGAGATTGGATATTCGAATTCAGCCTGAGCTTGAATAGCAGTTATACAGCCACTGATCCTCTGTGGCAGGCTGCCCATTTCTAAGCGTCTAAAAGATAGTTCATAATCCTACTGGAAGGCTGTGCTGGACTACAGTCTACAACTGGCATAGCGTTCATACGGAATTCCCTTGGCGAGAAGGATCCAAAGAGCTTTGGAGAGTAGATATGTTGCAATATTGCCTCAAGTACTGCATGCTGCTCAGACCTGGAAAAAGACTGGTAGATCTTAAAGATTTCTTGAATAGTAGCAGCCTGTAAAGAAGCAGATACTGAAGAGAGGTGATGGAGAGTTATTCCTTTAAGTGGAGGCAAACAATAGTAAGGACAGCCACGTAAAGGAACTCCAGTGGCATTACTGATTGTTTGAGAGGAACAGGTAAAAAAAACTCAAATGATCTAGGATACAGAGTTGGTTGTACCTTTTTGCCAGGCTTCATCACTCCCCTCTTCAGTCAAATCAACACTCACCTATTCTGGTTCCTACTACAGCCTCTTCCCATTCGCACTTGGTACCTGAAACTACAAGCAGAACAGCTGTTGATCCTTAAGCCTTGTCCTATAGTGAATTTTAAGCCACCAGTGCAAACTCTAGTGAAGACACTATTTACAATAGTGCATTTTCATTTGTACTAGTGCAGGGTTCTCAAACTGGGGGTCGGGACCCCTCAGGGGGTCACAAAGTTATTACATGGGGGGGGGGGTCACGAGCTGTCAGCCTCTACCCCAAACCCTGCTTTGCATCCAGCATTGATAATGGTGCTAAATATATTAGCACGTGTTTTTAATTTATTGGGGGGGGGTCATCACACTCAGAGGCTTGCTATGTGAAAGGGGTCACCAGTACAAAAGTTTGAGAACTCCTGTACTAGTGCATCTTATCCTGGTGCTAAACCTGGGTAAACTGCACTAGTGAAAATACCTGTAAGTCTTTTACATTGGTGCCCTTACAGAACAGACTGCCCCAAGCAGAATTTATACCCAAAATAAGGGAGAGGAGCCAGAGACTACACAAAAACCAAACAACGGATCGATTTATGCAGATCACAGCTATTTTACAGGTTTCAGTTTTAGCTCTGAACAGGTTCAACCCAGCAGCGGCTGGTGCTAAAAGCCAGAGAATTACTAGAGGAAGAAAGGGCTGCTGGAGGAAACAGCAGTAAGAAGGGCCAGATTAGCCTATAGGGCCTGGTGGCAAATGTCCAGGGCCTGGATCTAGAACGAAACCTGGCCCAGGCCAACTAAGCTTTGCTAAGCAACAAACACCTAGTGAGAGACCGTTCTTGCCTTCACGAGGCTACGATCTCGATTGACAAAGTCAGGGGATAAGAGGGAACCAGAGGCAGACAGGTGATGTGATTTGCCCAGTGTCACAGCAGATCAGTGGCAGAACTGGGAAATATAATCCAGGACTCCTGACTACCAGTTCAGTGCACTATCCACTAAGTCACACTGCCTCTAAATTCCCTGCCAGGTGAATCCCACCGAACAGTTTCTGTAAGAGACAAAACTCATTCCAGTGGTACAGGAGGAATCACAAGGTTCCACAGCTTTTCTCTGGGTGAGGCTCTTGATTTTACAGACCGGCTTTTAAAATCACACACACACAAAACCATTTTTGCCACCCCAAGAAAAAAAAACCTGCTTGGACTGCCGCCCGAACTGCCAAAGCAAAAAAGCCACCCGGACTGTGCTGCCCCAAGAATGGACGGAGTGCCACCCCTTAGCATGTGCTGCCCCAGGTACATGCTTCCTCCACTGGTGCCTGGAGCCGGTCCTGGGTATCAGTCACTTCTGACAAATTACAGAGCTGTGAACAGCTTGCAAGCCTAGGAAGTGGTGACATTTAACTTGCACCATGAAGGAAGCTGCACTTAGCAAGGCAATACCTTCCTTCCAAGGTGAACAAGTCACACTTGTAGAAGAACGAGGAGTACTTGTGGCACCTTAGAGACTAATACATTTATTTGGGCATAAGCTCAATTACAGACCTAAAAGTTGCAATACTCCAACAACAACAACAAAAACCTTCAAAAACAGACTCCAATGAGAAACTGCTGAATTGAAATTAATTTGCAAACTGGACACCATTAAATTAGGCTTGAATAAAGACTGAGTGGGTGGGTGATTACACAAAGTAAAACTATTTCCCCGTGCTAATTCCCTCCCCCCCCCCCGTTACAACTTCTTGTCAATGGTTGAAATGGGCCATCCGGATTATCACTACAAAAGTTTTTTCTCCCCTCCTGCTGATAATATCCCACCTTAATTGATTAGTCTCATTATAGCTGGTATGGCAACACCCATTTTTTCCTGTTCTGTGTGTGTTCGTGCACGTGCGCACACACACACACGAAAAAATGGGTGTTGCCATACCAGCTATAATATATATATCTTCCTATTGTATTTTCCACTGCATGCATCTGATGAAGTGGGTTTTAGCCCACAAAAGCTTATGCCAAAATAAATTAATTTGTCTCTAAGGTGCCACAAGTACGCCTCGTTCTTTTTACTGATACAGACTAACACAGCTGCTACTCTGAAACTTATAGAAGAGAACTGGAAATGCATCAGTGCAGGCCTGAAGGAAAACGGACCTGCATGGAGAATTAAGACAGCTTTTCATCTCTACATCAGATTATTTTGAGTTAAGACCAACTACACTGTACATAAACCACAGGCCACTTTAAAATATGCATATGCCCTAAATACATTATTAACGTATTGGCTCAGAATGGGCCTCACAAAGGAGGTGCCATTGTGGTCTATCAGGTCAGTGCTACATATTTGATGCCTTCCATGAATGATTTAGTCCTTTCTTAACAGAGTAAGTTAAGTACAAAAGTGGAGTATTGCAGTTTACACTGCACTGTCAGCTCATGCACAGGCTCTCATCTCCAAATGGCACCTAGGAAAAATCTCTGCTTGTCAGTTTACCACAACTTCTTGGTTTTATTTATTAAGGGCCAGTAATGTTCTCAGGGCTGACCAGGACAGCAAAATAAAGTCTCTTTTCCAAGATCCTGCAATCAGAACTACTCACAGAGAGCCCTGTATAGGTGTGGACCCCTCCTGATGCCATACTGGAGTAACCCACACACCTCCTGGGTGTGGTGCTCTGTCCTCTCTAGTGGCACTGAGACCACTTAGAATTAATGAGTCTGCTACAGCCTTAGCTAAGAGCCATGGGGCTTTTAGCTCATGCTGTACAGGCTCATGCATTCAGCTCCTGAGATCCCAGGTTCGATCCCACGCACGGACAAGCAGGGACTGTCAGTGTTACACAGGCATCCACATCAAAGCTATTTGCAGGATTGGAGCCCAAAAGACACATGGAAGACCAGAAATCCAAACACAAGAACAACAGTGGAGGGAGTGCATGCTAGTGGCACTGGAATAGAAGTCAGAGGTCCCCCTGCCCCCAGCTTTGCCTGTTGGCAAACCCTGCCTGGACAGGTCACTTTACCTCAGGGCCGCTATGTTCTTTCCCACCATTTGTCCAATGTCTACTCAGATCTTCAGAGCAGGAGCTGTCTCAACAGGTACGTGTACAACACAATGGGGTCTCCAGGCCACACTATGTTACAGATCATCAAGTGTGGGTGATTTTTAAAGTTTCAGTTTATCAAAGTTATGTAAAACTTTACTGGTGTGTAAGCCCCGCACCACTGCTAAAAGGCCAGCAAACCGGTTTCTCTAAAGGGTAGAGAACAGGCTCTGAAGCATAAACATTTGCATTTGCTAAGTTTATTGCTGCTGTACCTTCGGAGGCCTTGTTTACTGACACCCAAGGCAGCTGTAACACAAGCTTCCTCACATCGCCCATCCAGTGACCTCAACCTGAGGTAAAGGTTCGACCCTCCCTAGATGGAGTGTTCAGTATCTATAAAGCAGATAGACCTGAAGGAGACTTCTAGCTTGACAAACTGTCTCCTCTCCACAGCCCAGAACCACCAACCCCATTTCACTACGGAAATGGGAGGAGAGTTTTGTATTGGTGGGTAGAGGTGAAAGGAAGTCTTAGCCACTAACCCATGCTACCCTGGATAAAGGCCTATTTTTAAACTTAATCTTTAAGATGTTTTAGGGAGACAGACATCAGTCACTTCTTTCCAGCTTCTTCCTACTGCCACAAGTATAGGAAAAGTAGCATTTAAGAAACTAAATTAAGTTTTCACAGCTAGTTTCCAATGAAATGGTTATTTGCAGCCGCAAGGCTGATCATAAAAGCCATTAAATTCCTCTTCCCCTCACACACAAAAACCCATGTGTTGTTAAGAAAATGAGACCCACTGTGTCAGGAACACATCAAACCCAGAAAGAGACACTTGTCACAGGCTGAGGCATCAGAGCCGGACAAACCCAGCAGCTTTTCCAAGGCTGGCTGAAGAGTAGACCCCCCCAAACAGACCCTTGTGGAAGCCTCCCAAAGCTACAAACAAGGTATTTTTCCTTTCCTTAAGACAGTGGCTCTCAACCTTTCCAGACTACTGTGGACTTTCAGGAGTCTGCTTTGTCTTGCGTGCCCCTAAGTTTCACCTCACTTACAAACTTACTTGCTTACAAAATCAGACATAAAAAAAAAAAAAAAAAAAAAAAAAACACAAAAAAGTGTCACAGCCACACTATTCCTGAAAAATGGCCAACTTGATCATGCGGTCTGAATGAAATTTCAGTGCGTCCTGACTCCGCTAGTGCTTTTTATGTAGCTTGTTGTAAAACTAGGCAAGTATCTAGAGGTGTTGGTGTGCCCCCCTGGAAGACCTCTGTGTACCCCCAGGGGTTCCGCCTACCCCAGGTTGAGAACCACCGCCTTAAGATACAGCCACACTGCTACTGGGGGAGAGGGAGATGGCAGATGTAGCTTCACAACATACAGCTCTAAGGTTCTGGCCCCAACAGCCCTCCCAACATGAAAAGCCAAGCAGCCAGCGCGCACCTGCCACAGAGTCAGGCTACAAACACCCCTGCAGCAGGCATGTTAGTCAGTCACACAATCAACAGGCAGGAAAGAAACCCCCCAAGGCAGGGGATGTGTGGGCAGGGGGCGCAGAATGCCTAATGCAGCAGCCAGCCCGCTCCAGACGTTGCACCCCAACTCCTCATTTTGCAAAACGCCCCTCAGCTCCCCTCACCCCCAGACTGCAGCTCCGTGCCTGCAGAAGGAGCATCATACCGGCCCCTTTTCCCCCATGCAAAGCCTAGGGGGGTGGGACACCCAGGAGCTGAGATCGGCCTGGGAGGAAGGCGCTGGGTCGGCCGCGCAGAGGCTCGCCCGCGGCTGGTCCATATAGAGGCATATGGCCCTGCGAGGCTTGGGGACCGGCCGCTAGGAAGGCTGCGGTTACCTCGCAAGACGCCCGAGTAGGCGGCGATGATGGTCTTCATCATGGCTCAGGGTCGGCGCCCCCCAGGCAGGTCCATAACGCGCCCAGCCGGGGCCGCGGCGTCCGTGGGAGGCAGAGTCCGGCGCGCTGTACTGACCCAGCCAGCGCCCTGCACAGCCCGGCCGGCCCCGCCGCGCTCCTTTATATCGGCCGGCCCGGAGGGAGGCGGCGCGCAGGCGCCCTGCCTGCCTCTCCCTCGGGGATTGTGATGCAGCTGCCAGCCAGCGGTGTGTGTGTGAGAGAGCGAGCTGGCGGGAGGGGGAGTTTGCTCCAGAGGGAGCTTTATGAAAATAGATATTCTGATAAATGATGTTGCAAAAAAAAGCCGGGTGTTGCAAGGGGGGGGGGTGATTTCAGTGGCAATGTCTTGCAAGCGACAGGAAATGCTCTTCCACCCCCCCCCCCCACGCCCAGTCCCCAATGGTAGGTGCGTGGAGCCGGCGGAATGGCCGTGCGCGGCGCTTGGTGCCACCCGAACCGCAGGCAAGTTTCCTGGGGTTCCCCTTCCCCCTGCTGCGCGCGCCCCGGGGACTGGCCCAAATGCAGGGACTGGGCAGCAGGAGGCCGACGCGTGGGTTTCCTTCCTGCCCCTGCTGCTGACCCGTTGCGTGGTCCCCGTTGTGCAGAGCGAACTGTTGCCGTATAGATCGAACAACACCAGTGTGACTTTGCACTAGCTTCTTATTGTGCCTTGGTTTAATTTACTATGTCACGGGGGGAACAGCACCTGCCTCGTGTGAGAGCTGTGCAGTATTATTTATCATTTGTATTATTACTGCAGTATCATAAGAGCGCTAGTCCTGGGCCAGGAACCTATTGTGCTAGGCGCTGTATAATGTGTTATGTAAAGGGCTTTCAGAGCGTTGGGAGAACAGCATTACAGAAGCCTGGAGATTATTGAGTCCCTATCATTTCCCCCAAGAAGCTGTTGGGTGAAAAAATACATGCCAGATAGTAAATATTTTGCTATTGTTGTGCACACTTTTTTTCTCCTCTGATAGGTACAGAGTCTGTGTTTAAGAAAATATTACTCTGAAATCCTTTATGGATGCTGTACAATTTTAATGTAAGATGCGGTATCTATTTATGCTTTTCAACTTCTTGCTTTTCTCTGTGTGCGCACTAATTTAGTGTTAGAGCTCAAAGTGCTCTTTAGACATTAGAAGACCTAGGTTATCTTCCCAGCTCTCTAGGGTTTGATCCTTCACTGGCATTAACTACTCTTTGGGCAACTTGGGCAAGTCACTGAGGGCCAGATTTTAAAAGGTGTTTAGGCCCCTAAGAGGCAGATGGCATCTAGTGAGATTTTCAGAAGTGCCCAGGTGCCTAATTCCATCAGTTTGAAGGGGAGCTAGGTGCCTTTTGAAAACCCCGGTAGGTGCATCTTTAAGCACCAACATATTTTTTTCAAAATTTGGCCCATAGGGCCTGTTTCTGCTTCCAGTAGGAAATGTGCCATTGATTTTAGTGGGAGTTGGGACAGGTCCTTAGAGTCCGATCCTGCACTGAAAAGGGAGCAGGTTCAGGCCCTTCACTCAATCTCTGTAACATGGGGATAATATTTATCCAACTTTGTGAAGCAATTTGAGAACTAATGTTAGTGCCGAACATTGCTATTATTTTTCTGTGCTCCCCACGCTGCCAGCATGGGCTGCAGCATGCTAGCTTCCTTGAGCTGCTTCAACCCTCACCTAGCAGCAGCTACCTTTAGGGGTGAACTTGAGTTCTGTTCTTGCCCATGCAATCATAGCATCCCTGGAGGCAGGAGGGCAAGCTGAAACAATAACTTTTTGGCATGGGGACACCCATTTGTTAGGATCTGGAGTGAGACCAACAACTCATTTCACAATAAGGTGACCAGACAGTCAACAGATGGTTACAACTTTTGGTCGTTACCAGCCTGTGCTGGACTTGAATCAGTGACCTAGAGGTGAAAGGCTTTGGATTTCCCATAAGCCATCCCCTGAGCCATCGCTGTATAAACCATTTGGTGCCAAAAGGGCATTTGAACTGTCCTGTCGGCAGTCCCAATATTCTGTTGTAATATGTACCAAAAGGGAATATTGCAACAGTCTGTCTGGAAGCTCTGTCTTGCCCAGCAACTCCTGGGTGTAAAATGCAGGGATGCGTCCTGGATGGAAAAAGCCATAGTTACAGTATACTTAAATATTATCTTATAGGAAAGAGGATGGGCAAGGAGTATGGATTCCTGCAGCAAGCAGTGCTATGGTACGTTCTATGGCTTGCGTTATATAGGAGGTCAAACAAAACGATCATAATAGTCCCTTCTGGCCTTGGAATCTATGATCATCTATCTATGAACATCCATTGCCAAATGTTTGGCGCTGACTGAGTTAACTCTATCAATGAGCTCACACCTGTGTGCTTTCTCCTATGCTGTCCCTCAGTTGGGAGGAGCTCCTTATAAACATCTGCAAAACTAACTCCGTCTCCTCCTTCAAGTCTTTTCTCAAAACTCCTCTTTGCCATGATGCCTAAAAAAATTTGACAACAGTTAGGCCACTGGTATTCTCACGGCCTATCAAGCTAACCATGCTGTTTCCTTGTATTCCCCCCATCAGTTTGTCTGTATCCATTTGTGATGTCTTGTCTTGTAGTTAGATTGCAAGCTCTTTGGAGCAGGGACTGTCTTTTTGTTCTGTGTTTGTACAGCACCTAGCACAATGGGGACTTGGTCCATAACTAGGGCTCCTAGGTGCTACAGCAGGGGTGGGCAAACTACAGCACGTGGGCCACATCTGGCCCACGGGACCGTCCTGTCCAGCCCCCGAGCTCCTGGCCCAGGAGGCTCACCCCCGGCCCCTCACCTGCTGTCTCCCCGCAGCCTCAGCTAGCTCGCTCTGCCGCCGTCGCAATGCTCTGGGCGGCGGGGCTGTGAGCTCCTGGGGCAGCACAGCTGCAGAGCCCGGCCTGACCCGGTGCTCTGAGCTGCATGGTGGCGGCAGCGTGGCCCGGCTCCAGCTGGGCGGCACGGCTGTAGCGCCGCCAGCCACCGGTGCTCCAGGCATCGCGGTAAGGGGGCAGGGAGCAGGGGAGGTTGGATAGAGGGCAGGGGAGTTCGGGGTGATGGTTAGGGAGCTGGGGTGTGGATGGTGATCGGGGGGAAACAGGGTAGAATGGGGACGGGGTCCCCAGGGGGCAATCAGGAAGGAGGGGGGGTTGGATGGGGTGGCAGAGGGCAGTCAGGGGCAGGGGTTCCAAGGGCAGTAAGGGGACAGGGAGAAGGGGTGGTTGGATGGGACAGGGGTCCTGGGAGGGCTGTCAGGAATGAGAGGAGCGGTTGGATGGGGCGGTGGGGGCCAGTCAGGGGCGGGAGTCCGGGGGCAGTCAGGGGACAGGGAGCGGGGGGTGGGGTTGGATGGGGCAGGAGTCCAGGGGGGAGGGGCAGATAGGAGGTGGGGGCTGGGCCACGACCCCCTCCCCTAACCGGCCCGCCATACAATTTACTAAACCCAATGTGGCCCTCAGGCCAAAAGGTTTGCCCACCCCTGTGCTACAGTGATACAAATAATTGTAATGGATAGAGATGTGGCGTTCCAGGGCTAACTTTATCAGGTTTCTCTCACTGCACCCCATTAAGCATGTGAGTATAATTTTCCACCCCTGTTTATTTTCAGAAACAGTTTGGGTCACTTAAAATTAAGAATCTGCAGCCACAAACCAGATACCTAGCTTGTCGGATGACAGTAAGTGGGGGGCCTAAATAACAGCATCCCCAAACTCCACCTGTCATTATCTGCACCCACATTTTGCAGTTGCAAAATGTGAGACCAGTTTTTGAAAATTTGGCTTCAGATCTAGTCCGGCTCTGCTAAATCCTAGCCTGTGAGCTTTCTGGGGACTGTTGTAATGGACCAGGATATAGGTAGTCAGGCCTGGTGGGCAGACCAGACTAGAAACCAGAGCTGGGGGTCAGAGCCAGAGTCAAACCACTAGCTAGAGGTGAGGCGTAGAAGCAGGGATCTGGAACAACAACAGAAGTCAGGCAAGAAAACAGTGTCCAATGTAGCAGCAAGACCAAGATTCCCCAAGCAGCTGTTCAGACAACTTTCTGTCCCTCCTTCTGGCTTAAATAGTGAGTCTGAGCCAGAGAGGCTAGACATCTCCTCCAGTCAGGAGTTTTGTGGGTGGTACGTATGGTGAGCGAGGGTCCAGCAAGCTACCGGGCAGTTGCTGTGGTCTGAGGCCTGCCTGAGGACCATAGATTCGGGTTAGAGACCGGTGATCGTTCAGACATGGTCTGCTTCTGTGTAGATTGTCTGTACACTGCCTATGTACAGTAGGACTAGGGTGACCAGATGTCCCGATTTTATAGGGACAGTCCCGATTTTTGGGTCTTTTTCTTATATAGGCTCCTATTACCCCCCACCCCCGTCCCGATTTTTCACATTTGCTGTCTGGTCACCCTAAGTAGGACCCTGATTCTGTAGGGATTTTTAAGTGCGGTTGCAATATCAATAATGAATAACAGCAATGTCAAAGTATACTTGAATAACAGGACATGGGAAAGAAGTTGATTGTAACCCAGAATTCCCTTACTTACATTAAGGAGTACCTTGTTCTGTAAGTTGTCCCATTCATGGAGCAATGTATGAGTCAACGTGAGGATGAGTGGCAGAATCGGATCCTAGATTTTTCTTTCTGTGATCTCTTCCGCCCCTCCCCTCCCCTCCAATAACCCATCCACCACACTACTCACTTGTGAAATGTTTTTGTCAATTACAGGAGGCTAGGTTGGTGGGTTTTTATTTTTTTATTTTTAAAAAACAGTGCTGCTTTGTGCTAACATTCTTGCTTTGGCACAGAGATAACATAACCCGAATCTCCAGCAGAGTCTTCCTCAAACAATGCCATTCTTTCAAATAACATACTATTAGTTCACTTGAGCCTGTGGGAGAACAGGTTTTGAACAGATTACCATGGATAGCAGGCAATCTTTGGGGTTTGTAAAAAGCAACAGAGGGTCCTGTGGCACCTTTGAGACTAACAGAAGTACTGGGACTAACAGAAGTACCGCCTCTAAGCTTATGCTCCCAGTACTTCTGTTAGTCTCAAAGGTGCCACAGGACCCTCTGTTGCTTTTTACAGATTCAGACTAACACGGCTACCCCTCTGATACTTTGGGGTTTGTGCACCAAAATCATTTACAGTAGTAGCAGAAATCTTGAGGCAGCATTTTTGTGTCTTTAGTAAGCAGCAGGACCTGAAAAACAGTGGGCAACAACAATGCACCTTTGTGCAGTGACATTTTTTAATGCATGCACTGAATTTTTAGGAATATTCCTATTGAATATTAAATAAATGCCCCCAGAGCTCTTGGTCTTTTCACCAAAAAGCAGCTTTCTTTTTCAGTAACATTCAGTGACTTTGAAAATATTTGAAGGCACCTGTACAGCAGTTTATGAGTCCGCAACAAGTTTAAAGCAGTTTTGTGGGGCTATCTCACAATACACTATAATAAAGCCAGGATTTCAAAGTCAGGCAAGTGTAATTATCTGTGTGCACATAATTCACACATACAAATATCTAAAGCACTTACCCAAAGATCAGCTATTTGCCAATGTGTACGGCCATTTAGGGCTGCATATATTAGGCACATACAAATGCATGCACATAATTGACCTCAGCTACCTTTGAAACTCTTGCCCTCTATCTATATATTTAAAATGTACTTAATAGTGGGAAGGGAAGCTAGTTAATATTTTGGGTGTTGCACTTCTAGGTTTCTGGTTCCAGGTGATATCATTTTTAGAAGATTTTGTTTCCAGGAAGTTGAGTGATCCATCACGAGGATTTGAACCAGAGACTACAGTGGAAGTGTAGGCAGAGCCAACCCATGTTCTGTAGCATAGGTTACAAACACAGTACTTCTTACAGTTCTTTTACCCACAGGTTCCCTCCTGCTTGCACTGTCAACTCTAACACACAGAGACCACCTCTAATGAAAGGGAAAGTAATTCAGTCTCCTTGCCCATTCATACCTTGGCCTCTCTGTTAAGCTGGTCAAGAAGGTGCCAACTTTGATGGAACTAGATATTCACATGAGTGAGTACTCATGTGAGTAAAAGTTGCCGAATTGGGTCCTCAGGTTGTGTAGGAGCAAATATTCTTGTGATTTTGGACTCTTAGGTTTAAGTCAGAAGGCCAGAATTCTGATCTCATTTAGGCAAGTCATAAATCTAGAGTAACTACCTTGGGCTTGATGGAGTGACTCTGGATTTACACCAATGTAACGAAGAATAGAATTGGGGCATAAGATGAAGACCACCTCTTTGCATGCTACTTCCTACAATCTAGGTTGGCTAAATCGACACTGAGCCAAACCCTTCTCATCTGGTTTACTTGTGTGACTCAGGTGAGCATGTGTCATTCCAACATCTGCAATATGATAAACCACATTTCAGTTGGAAACAGGGGAGATAGAAAATGTCACCCAGCTAGAAGGAATAACGTATCTTACTGAGTTGGCTTGATGAAAGAGCTGGAGAGAGAAAGCTGTATTGTATTTAGATAATATCATGAATTGTTGTCTGTTAAAGCCCAAGTGTGTATTATAGGAGTCAGTGGGAATTTTGCCATTGACTATGTTGGGAAGTCATTCGAGATCTGAATGCATCAGGGAATGGGTGGATCCACAATCTTGGGATTTCCATATCATTTTTACTTTGAGCCCAGAATCCTCTACTGATAGCAACAGTAATTATGTATTTAATTTGAATAATGTAAACCGCATTTTCAGTTACACAGCATACCCTGTTTCCCCGAAAATAAGACATCCTCCGAAAATAAGGCCTACTTACAGTTTTGCCTCTCGTTGTAATATAAGGCATCCCCCCGATAATAAGACCTCCCCGATAATAAGGCATCCACCGATAATAAGGCATTTTTCATTTCTGAAAAATAAGACATCCCTGAAAATAAGACCTAGCGCATCTTTGGGAGCAAAAATTAATATAAGACACTGTCTTATTTTCGGGGAAACAGGGTAATAACTAGACGGTAAAAGCAGATACATAAATAGGGAATTTGAACTTGAATGAGAGAGCCAGCAAGATTTGTTTTGTCGAATTGCCAGGAAGACAAAACACACAGAAAAGTCTCGTTATAACTGTTGCTTTGGTTACTGTTTTAGCTGCCACTCGTTTTACTTAGGCTGATGTCTTTTTGCTCATACATTATATGGCGTCTCCACTCCTGCTGATGCCTGATGCTCTGTGATCAAATGATACCTCCTGTGAAGGCATTTGAGTTAACTCAGCTACCTCTAACGAAGTCGTGCCCACTTCCTCCATCAGCGAGTTTGGCACAGAGTTCAGTGATTATTCACTCAGACTTGAGTGTAACATGATCTGCAAGATGCCATCTGTAGATAAAGCCCTTTCTGATGCCACACTTGTAAGCATGGAAACTAGAGATGGAAAACACCTATTAGGTCATCAGGTCCATCCTCTGACATTGCAGGATCATAGCCTTCAACATAGTTTCAAAGGTTTTGTGCAGAGATAGCAGAAGGTCGTATGGAATTTCCTCTATTTGACAGATTTTTCCCTTCTTTTTCTTAATTTCAGTGCTCAATAGACGTACCAGGTTAACAGATTTGATGGCTGTAGTCCTGTATCCACAGAACATCTTTGGAAGCAACAGTGACAGCTTCCCCACACTACCCTGTCAACAGACCTCAACTTTAAAATGGAGGGACCACCTGTATAATGGAGAAAAGTAGATTTTTAGCCAGTTCACTTACTACATATTGCCTCCTCCAAGCACTATACAGAGATAGGTAAGTGCTACTATTCCTATTTTACAGAACTTCCAATCCTGTTCCTTATACAGAGAGAAATGCTGCTTCCCTTAGAAAGATATTTCAGATCAATACATGATTTTCACACACTCATCTTGCTCTCACTTACACCATTGACTTCAAAGAAGATACTTCTGAATCACATCACTGAAAGTGGAAGCGGGGGGAGGCAATTGGGCACCCAAGGTTTTTTGTTTAAATTAGGCACAACTCCAGTATTACCAACTGAGCTGTCACCAAGGATCTTTGAATCCAGCAACAAATCCAGGTTTTTCCATCTGTTATAGCACATCCTCTGTAATTGTTGGGTTGTGCCTGAAATGTCCTTTGTCAGCTTGTTTTAATCGAAGTGTCCGTAAAACGTAACCACTCCAGAGCAGATGAGCAGCAGTGACCGACCATTATGTTGCATAACACTCATTAAGAGGGTTTTCGTGCTTCAAGAACATCTTGACTGCAGGACAGCAAAGACTCACTTGTCTTGAATAAGGGAGGCTTTGATCTAGTAATAGGAATAGCCAATTCCTTCCCAAGATTACTTGATTGTAATGCGTGACTTTCGGCCTCTGTAAAGACTAGAACAAAATTTGGTTTTATATTTCATTCCAGGCATCACACAGAACATGTCAGCAGTAGTGCAATGTGGGTGGGCATCTACCATGCATCTACTATGCCCTCAACAACAGCTCACGTACAACCCTGGGAATTAATAATTATACGTTAAACTTCCAGGTCTTAAATCCAGGATGGCAAGGGACTGTACAAACATCTTTTCTCTCCCATGTCATCTCTGTGAGGTAGGTAGGTAGACCAGTATTATTATTCCCAGCTTTCAGATGGGGGGAAGTGAGTATTTGGGCTCTGTGCAGGTGAACTCCAGCCTACAAGTCAGAACCATAGTGGTTGATGGGCCACTAATAGCCACTACTCAGAATGATGTAGTGGGTAGCAGTATGGGCTAGTGTACTGAGCACTGGACTGGGATGCAAGAGTTTTAGTCTGGCTTGGTCACTGGCCTGCTGTGTGACCCTAAGCAGGTCATGTCCCTGCTCTGTGCCTCAGTTTCCCCATCTGTAAAATGGGGATAATGATGCTGCCCTCCTTTATAAAGCATTTTGTCCTGGGTCCACAACGGAACTCGGGTGTTGTAATGCTAAGTGTCATGGCACCTAGAAAGTTACAGGAACAACACTGCGATCTACAGAGCTTGAGTTAGGAGCCTGATACCATGAATGGAGAGAGAGAGGCACCTTCAAATATGATCCCCAAAAGCCAGCACACTAGGCAGAGAGCTGCCTAAACTGGCCAATGAGAAGCATGTGTCCTAAGCCCCCACCCCTCTTGCAGAGTTAGGTGCCTAACTCTGGGCTGGAGGAGGGGCCTATCTCACTAGCGATCCACAAGCAGGAGCCCCTCGCTTGCAGTCAGATGGCCTGGGTGCCCGAGTTCTCTCTTGTGAGAATGCACTAGGTCCCTGTCTCACTCCACAGAAAATAGCCAGAGGAAGAGAAGGTGCCCCTGCCACCAAATAGCTTCCTGCCCAGGGGTTAACGTGCTCACCTGGGATGTGGCTGTCACAGGTTCAGTTCCCGCCTCAGGCCAAGAGGGTTTGAACAGGGGGTCTCCCCCCTCTCAGAAGAGCATTGGGATATTCTGAGGTGGGGCTCCCGCAGTCTCTCCTTTGGAAGCTGTTCCAATATGATACATAATTAAAGACTGAGTGAAGCGGGGGGACTGCACCCTGGGTTTGCCATCTCCCAGGCCACACAGCCAGCCTCTCTCTCTCAATTATTCTAAGTAGTTAATCCAGAGTTGAAGCTGCGCCAGAGGAAAGGCTGCAGGAATTCCATAGCTCAGGGGTTAGCGCACCTTCCTAGGAGTTGAACAGGGGTCTCCCCGCTTCTCGAGGAGGGAATGACCTGTGTTTCCCACATTCCAGGTGAGTGCTGTAACCACTACAATTATAAGGTGGTGACACCACTGCCAGCTTTTGAACAGGACTCAATGCAGTAGGCAGCCTTTGAGCACCCCTAGTGGGTTGGGCCTACACCTGAGTCAGGCGGTGGAACGCGTGTCTTCCCCCAGGTTGTGGATCATGTGGCGGCCTAGATGGGAGATAGGTGTCTGGACACCTAGAGCGGGGCAGCAGCACATGTGCCTAGGGAACTTTTACCCTGAAAACTTAGGCACTGAGTTTTGTTGCTTTACAGGGTTCAGCCTAAAACTGGGACGAAGGTGCCACCCCAGATGTAGGGCTTGTCTACACAACACTGCAATCTGGACGACGGGGTATGAATTGTGGAGCCCCTCTGTGTTGTGCTGTAACTGCCCCATGTAGGCCCTGCTGGCATGAACTAAAAGGTACAGAGTTCATGTCAGTGTAGTCCTGTTTGAAACTGGACTACATCAGTGAGAGCTAGGCAGGGTCTGCACAGGGCAGTTAGAGCACCACACGTTACAACACTCACAATTCATCCCCCTGTAGCCCACACTGCAGTGCCATGTAGACAAGCCCTTATGCACCAAAGTGTAGGGTTTAGGGGCACTTAAGTACCTTTGTGGATCAGGGCCTTCCTTGGAAATATCTGGATGAAAAGTAAGACTAGATATTCTTATTACTCAAGCCTTTTATTTTCCCACCCCCATACCTTCATAACATCACTTGGATTTTAGCAAAGGGCTGTGTTTATGTTTTAAACACCACCCTTATATTCTCCTGTTACTTAGTGATCTTATCTAAAGTGTGCTTCTCATGTGTGTCCTTCAGAGAACTTGCTTAGAAAAGGAAGATTACCAGGGCACTGGTGTCATCCCTCAATCTTTTGGAAAAAAATTACCTTGTGGTTGACTGATATGTGCTCATCACCCTATTATACAAAATGGAAAGTGACTGCCTAAGAAGGAAGACTGCAGAAAGAGATCTGGGGGTCATAGTGGATCACAAGCTAAATGAGAGACAACAATGTAACACTGCTGAAAAGAAGAAGAAGAAGGGGGGGGGGGAAGCAAATATCATTCTGGGTTGTATTAGCAGGAGTGTTGTAAGCAAGACACGAGAAGTAATTCTTCCTCTGAACTCTGTGATGATTAGGCCTCAACTGAAGTATTGTGTCCAGTTCTGGGTGCCACGTTTCAGGAAAGATGCAGACAAATTGGAGAAAGTCCAGAGAAGAACAACAAAAAATGATTAGAGGTCTAGAAAACATGACCTATGAAGAAAGATTGAAAAGGGGTTTGTTTAGTTTGGAAAAGAAAAGACTGAGGAGGGACATAACAATTTTCAAGTGCATAAAATATTTTTACAAGGAGGAGGATGAAATATTGTTTTCCTTAACCTCTGGTGATAGGACAAGAAGCAAGGGGCTTAAATTGCAGCAAAGGTGGTTTAAGGTTGGACATTAAGAAAAACTTCCTAACTGTCAGGGTGGTTAAGCACTGGAATAAATTGCCTAGGAAGGTTGCGGAATCTCCGTCATTGGAGATTTTTAAGGGCAGGTTAGACAAACACCTGTCAGGGATGGTCTAGATAATACTTAGTCCTGCCATGAGTGCCGTGGACTGGACTAGATGACCTCTCAAGGTCCCTTCCAGTCCTATGCTTCTAAATGGGCACATGATAGAAGGTTAAATGCAGCATTTAGTTCTATGGGACTTCTAATTTCTATCTGAATAGCCACAAGAGACTTCAGTTTAACTTTTCCTTTGGACAAGTTCTCTAAAAGCCTAGGTTTTCTCCTGTATTGCACTGCAATAGATGCAGCCCTGGGGAGGTACCATCTGTAAGACCTGGTCACTGGATATCAACTCATGATCTTCTGATCAAGAGTGTGAAGTCCTACCTTGAGAAATGCTACAGCACTGTCTGCTGAGACTGCAACAGAACAGGCCCTTGCCATGGTATAGAAAGTTACTGGGCCACATTCTCAGCTGAAGTAAATCAGTGTAGGTCCACTGATGTCAACAGGCCTGCTGATGGGCGGGGGGGGGGCAGCAAAGGGGGCAATTGCCCAGGGGCCAGGGCGATTTAAAAGGGCCCAGGGGCCCCCAGATGCACAGTGGAGCTAAGGCAGGCTTCCTGCCTTCCCTCACTCCGTGCCGCTCCTGGAAGCGGTCGGAATGGCCCTACGGCCCCGGGGGGTGGGTGTGTGTCTCTGCACGCTGCCCCTGCCTAGAGTGCCTACTCCGCAGCTCCCATTGGCTGGGAACTGCAGCCAATGGGAGCTGCGTGGGCGGCACCTGCGGGCAGCAGCGCATGGAGACCCCCTGGACCCCCGGCCTAGGAGCCGCTGCCAGAGGGGTGTGCCAGTCACTTTCGGGAGCCGCCCAAGGTAAGCACTGACCCCCTAACCTCCTCCTGTACCCCAACCCGCTGCCCCAGCCCAGAGCCTGCACCCCTCACCCAAACTCCCTCCCAGAACCCACACTCTCTCCTGCACCTGAAATCCCTCCCAGAGCCCGACCCCTCACCCCATCCTGCACCCAAAATCCCTCCCAGAGCCTGCACCTCACACCCCCTCCTGCACTCCAACCCCCTACCCCAGCCTGGTGAAAATGAGTGATGGTGGGGGAGAGCGAGCAACAGAGGGAGGGGCAGGGCCGGTGCTACCATTAAGGCAAACTAGGCGGTTGCCTAGGGCGCCAAGATTTGGGGGCGCCAAAAAGCAGTGCCCCTAATTTTTTTTTACAACATTCCTGGGCTGGGCTGGGCTGGGCTGGGCTGGGCTGGGCTGGGCTGCCGGCGGCGCGCTGACATGTGCGGCTCAGACTCCCTCTCCCAGCGCAGCGGCCGCTCCACTTCTCCCGCCTCCCAGGCTTGCGGCGCCAATCAGCTGTTTGGGGCCGCAAGCCTGGGAGGGGAGGAGAATTAGAGCGGTGGCAGCGTGCTCAGGGAGGAGGCAGAGCATAGGTGAGCTGGGGTGGGGAGCTGCCGCACGGCTCCCCGGGGAGGGGGAGCTGCCGCGGGGGGGGGATGCCTCGGCAGAGGCGGGGAGCTGCCGCAGGGCTGTGGGGGGGGGGGAGGGGCGCAAGGTGGAAGTTTCGCCTAGGATGCGAAACTTCCTTGTACCGTCCCTGGGGAGGGGGGAATGGAGCGAGCAGGGGGTGGGGCCTTGGAGAAGGGGCGGGACAGAGGCATGGCCTCAGGGAAGGGGGCGGGGCAGGGGTCTCTGGGTTTGCACAATTAGACAGCTGGGAACCCGACCGGGCAGGCATGTGGAAGCCCTGGCCATGCCGGAAGAGCGTGCCCAGCAGTGCAGCCGGCCGCTCGCTGGGCACCAGCCAGCACAGGTGCAGCATTGCCCAAATGTCAGGCGGACAGCGTCTGTGTGCGCGCGGCTTGTGCGTGCGCGGGGGCCCATTGACTGTTCTGCCCTGGGGCCCGGAATTGCTGTCAGCAGGCCTGGGGCCTGGATGTCAATGAAGCTACATCCTCAAACATTTAGGCACCTAACTTCCATTGATTTCAGTGGAATTTAGGAGCCTAAATACATTTTGAGACTCCAGGCCTAAGTATTTCAGGTCAAATTCTCAGTGACACCAGTGCACATGGTGCGAGATTAACAAACAAGCTGATTTTCACTTGCTACCGGTTGTATAGACTGGTTTCAGCCCACTGTCATAGGAGTGAAAGTCTCTGGAGCATATTACTACTTTAATGAGCCATTTAATCCCGCACTGAATATGGTCTGTACATCACCAGCGTTCATTGGCACTACACTATCAGATATGTTTATCTCAGGTTATTCTATGCAGCCTATCACTTAGTTAGTGTCTAACCACTTTCTGTGAAGTATCGAAGCACGACAGTCACTTTATAAACCGAGCACTCATTTAGAAGTCACTTTTGTTAGGGCAAAGGTTGCGTATCATGTAATATACTGGTAAATGATGCAACTGAAGTACTAAGCAGAAATCTGTACTTTTTATAGCACTGGGCTCTTTTTTTTTTTTTAATTTGAAAAGTTAAATCAAGTTGTTGAAAGTAGATTTTGAAGTGTAGGGACTCATTTTTCAGCTACCCTAGTGGCTCCTGTTCACAAGTGGAAGCAAAGGTCAGGATGAAATCTTTAACAGACAGAATGTGTGTTGAGCTGTGTGAAGGAAAAAAATGAGGGACAGTAACAGACAGCAGGATTTATGCAAGTTCATGAGGAAGGCCAGATTTCAGAAGTTTGTACCCTTGCCATAGTACATACAGCCGACTATTGATTGTCTAAAATTAGAGCTCATAAAGATGGACTGTCTGGTTAAAGTCTTTTATTCCTGATTCAGGTCCATGCGGGCTTTGCCTGAACAAGGACAGCAGAATTAACAACAGAGCTGATCAATGTTTTTCTTTAAACAGCTTTTCTACCAAAATGAAAGTCTCCACAGAAAATGTCTGTTTTACTCCAAGTTATGCATTTTTCCTCTGGCAATTTTTTTTGGGGGGTGTCTCCCTCTTCCACCAAAGAGCGGGGTGGGGGTAGAAATGAAATGTTCCACTTTTGCTTAGTTGACAAAAGTTCCATGGGAAAAACTTTCAAAAGAAATTAACATTCCATTTTCAGTTTTCATGGAAAACATATAGCATTTGTCAACCAGCTCTAATTAATAGTAATCCAGCACACTTCTGTAGCGAGCATCTCCCAGAGCCCTACAAGTCTTCATGGATTAAGCCTTACACCACCCAGCTGAATTTGTCCTTGTTTCAGATGGGGGAAACTGAGGCACAGAATCATAGAATATCAGGGTTGGAAGGGACCTCAGGAGGCCATCTAGTCCAACCCCCTGCTCAAAACAGGACCAGTCCCCAACTAAATCATCCCATCCAGGGCTTTGTCAAGCCTGACCTTAAAAACCTCTAAGAATGGAGATTCCACCGCCTCCCTAGGTAACCCATTCCAGTGTTTCAGCACCCTGCTCGTGAAAAAGGTTTTCCTAATATCCAGCCTAAATGTCCCCCACTGCAACTTGAGACCATTACTCCTTGTTCTGTCATCTGGTGCCATTGAGAACAGTCTAGATCCATCCTCTTTGGAACCCCCCCTTTCAGGTAGTTGAAAGCAGCTATCAAATCCCCCCTCATTCTTCTCTTCTGCAGACTAAACAATCCCAGTTCCCTCAGCCTCTCCTCATAAGTCATGTGCTCCAGCACCCTAATCATTTTTGTTGCCCTCCGCTGGACTCTTTCCAATTTTTCCACATCCTTCTTGTAGTGTGGGGCCCAAAACTGGACACAGTACTCCAGATGAGGCCTCACTAATGCCGAATAGAGGGGAATGATCACGTCCCTCGATCTGCTGGCAATGCCTGCTGCTCCATGGTCTGGCCTCAGCAGGAGAGCAGGCAAAGGGGGCCCAGCTGGCCATGTGTAGTTCATGGCCCCAGTATCACACTCCACCCTCTGGGCCTCTCTTTGCTCCCTGAGGAGCATTGTTTCAAGTATCAGAGGGGTAGCCATGTTAGTCTGTATCCACAAAAACAATGGGGAGTCCGGTGGCACCTTAAAGACCAACAGATTTATTTGGGCATAAGCTTTCTTGGGTAAAAAAAAAAACACTTCTTCAGATGCATTGAAGTGGTTTTTTACCCACGAAAGCTTATGCCCAAATAAATCTGTTAGTCTTCAAGGTGCCACCGGACTCCTTGTTGTTTTTAAGCATTGTTCCTATCCATTATGTTTAAATTTGCAGCTGACATGCTTGGCTAGTGCAGGTTGGGACAAGCTTAATATTATTAGCCAAGTCTCAGTGCCTCCCCACGGAACTCGCTGGCAACGCTGAGCCTCCCAAGCACTATACCCCACCTTTGACAGTTCCTCTAGGTGGCATCCAGTGGCTCCCTAGACAGCTTTGAGGAGCAGTGGGCGCTGTCCGGGGTTCTCTGTTCAGCGTCCCCCTCTGGATTCCTAGTTTTGAACCTGTGACCTTCACTCCTGACCCTGTTATTCATTAGTTGTGCCCCACATTCAGTTGGTCCCTTCTGCAAGGCTGGGGGAGGGGGCTTTAGATTTCCAATAGGGCCCAAGAAAGGTGCATAAAAACACTGGAGGATAAAACAAGCAAAGCAGCTCTTACCCAAGTCAGTCTGCAGTTGCCTAGATCTTACCTACTAATCATCCCTTGGAATTATCACCCTTAGCACTTTCCATCCTCAAAGTATTTGACAGACATTAAATCTTCCCAACACTCCTGTGAGGTAGGAAAGCAGCGGCACCTCCATTTAATAAACAGAGAGAAAATAAGTGACATGCCCTTGGTCACGGGAAAAGTGAGTCAATATCAAAGCAAGTCAGTATCAGAAACAGGATTTGAACTCAGGCATTCTATGGCAGACCATGGACTTGATTCTCCACTCCTTTTCCCCATGTGTAGTCATTGACAGAGCCAGTGTAAATGCTACCAGATCAACAGAGGGTCCAAATGCTACCAGATCAAGAGTCTCCTCTTGCTTGCACAGGCAGTAGTGTTTTACACACATGTTGCACAGATGTAAATGGCTACGAAAAGCAGCAGAGAATCAGTACAGTGGTCATATCTGGATTGAATCTGAGTCTAACCTGATGTAACATCTAACAGAGTCCTGAATGGGTAACTTAGGGTAAGGATCATTTAGACTCCCATCCACTTACTAATATAACATACAGCCCCTTGCACATCACCTCTGACTGTGGCCCACTGAGAGTGAACCTAGGTTGATTCAGAGATTCTAAAGCCAGAAGGGACCATTGACCTCCTGTATAAACACAGGCCATACAACTTCCAGAAAATAATGCCTAGAGCAGATCTTTTAGAAAAACATCCAATCTTGATTGAAAAATTGTCATGGATGGAGAATCCACGCAACCCGTGGTAAGTTGTCCCAATGGTTAGTTATTCTCAGCATCAAAAATTTACACTTTATTTCAGTCTGAATTTGTCTCGCTTCAACTTCCAGCCATTGGATCATGTTATACCTTTCCCTGCTAGATAGAAGAGCTCATTATTAAATATTCGTTCCCCATGTAGGTACTTACAAACTGTAATCAAGTCACTCCTTAACCTTCTGTTTGTTAAGCTAAATAGATTGACCCTCTTGAGTCTATCACTCTAAGGCATATTTTCTAATCCTTTAATCATTCTCTTGGCTCTTCTCTGAACCCTCTCCCATTTATCAGCACCCTTCTTGAATTGTGGGCATCAGAACAGGATGCAGAATTCCAGCAGTGGTCACACCAGTGCCAAACACAGAGGTAAAATAACCCCTCTACCCCTATTCGGATTCCCCTATTTATGCATCCCAGGATCACATTAGCTCTTTTGGTCCCAGTGTCACATTCGGAGCTCATGTTCAGCTGATTATCCACCAGGACCCCCAAATCTTTTTCAGAGTCACTGCTTCCCAAGAGGTGTACGGCTTTCGTTCTTTCTTCCTAGATGCATACGTTTACACTTAGCCATATTAAAATGCATATGGTTGTTTGCTTAAACTCAGTTTACCGAGCAATCCAGATAGTTCTGAATCAATGACCTGTCCTCGTCCTTATTTACCACTCCCCCAGTTTTTGTTCTGCAAACATCTGCAAACTTTCTCAAATGATGATTTTATGTTTTCTTCCAGGTCATTGTAAAAATGTTCAATAGCGTAAGGCCAAGAACCAATCCCTACAGGATCCCATTGGAAACACACCCACTTGATGATGATTCCCCATTTACAGATCTATCAGTTAGCCAGTTTTTAATCCATGTAATGTGTACCATGTTATTTTTATATTGTTGCAATGGGGGCATTCCCCCCCACACTAGCGCTGGAAGGGTTAATATAAGGAGAGAGGCCAGGTAGCCATAGGCTGCACCTGGAGAGGAGCTCTAGGTCGCATTGAGGTTTAATTGGGGATGAAGCTCACCTGGGCAGAGACAGACAGGGCTTCTATCAAACCAGGGAGCTGGTAATGGGGAAGGGGGCTACAGTGAGATAAGGGGAAAGAACAGGTGCCTGTATGAGGAGGGTAGGAAGCAGACCAGGGAAAGAGCTAGGCTATGTACACAGCACAACTTAGGTCAGTATAAATTATGTTGCTAAGGGGTGTGAATATCCACCCCCCGGAACAATGTAAGTTACACTGATCTAAGCCCCGGTGTGGACAGTGCTATGTCGGTGGAAGAGCTTTTCCCACTGACATAGGTACTGCCCCTCACAGGGGCTGGAGTAATTAAATCAGTGGGAGGGCTCTCTCCTATCCCCACTAGCAGCACTGGGGCAGCGCTGCTGTAAGCGCTGTAGTGTAACCCTAGCCTTTGGGATTCAAAGGGAGAAGTTTCTCACCCTTGTCCGTTTCCTTATTCTGCTATCAGCATCCTTGAGCATTCCCCAGTCTCCATGGACTTCAGCTTCCTCTCTGAATTTTTGGGGTCCTCCATTCCCTCCGCCACTCCAAGGGGTCACATCATAGGGACCTGCCCCCACCTGAGGGCCAATCGCCTCTCAAAGCCCCCCAATGTGGATCCAGGCTGGGACCAGCGAGTCTCTGCAGTTATAGGTATTAGTGTGACGTGCTAGGTGCTCAGACGAGTGAGATTCTGCCTCCATAATTCACTCTGCCCAGCAGCCCACCAAGTGAGAAACAAAATCCATGAACTGAACCCAAGTTTCCCAAGGGCGATAAAGAAACCACTAACCTCTGGGCTGGATATCATTTCCCTCTGATCCAGATTTGCAACCCATTATATTTCAGCCTCCACTCAGCAAGATGTGGACATCCCTTGGCACAAGGAGATCTGGTGCTTTACAAGCCAATCACAGCTGTTTTTATAAAAGCAACTGATGCCAAGCACATTGTAGTGGGAGAAAGACAGTGTGGTCTAGTGGTCAGAGCATAGGACTGGGAATAGAAACTACTGAGCCCTGCTGCTAATGTTGAGAGGACTAATGATTTGTATGTCAGCTATCCACCTATTTGCCTTTTTAATCAAAGCTTTTTTCTTTAAGAGGGCAAGGTCTACACTAAAGTCCTCATTATATTTTTCTTTTTAAAATAGGAATTCAGGGTGTCTGTCTTTTAGCGTAAGAATATTATAATAATCCCTAGCTCTTATATAGCACTTTTCATCTGTAGATTTCAAAGGACTTTAGAAAGTAGGTCAATATCATTATCCCCATTTTACAGATGGGGAAACAGAGGCATAAGAACGGCCATACTGGGTCAGACCAATGATTCCTCTAGCCCAGCATTCTGTCTTCCAACAATGGCCAATGCCAGGTGCTTCACAGGGAATGAACAGAACAGGCAATCATCAAGTAAT
The DNA here is from genome assembly GCF_011386835.1 of Chrysemys picta bellii. NCBI lineage: Eukaryota > Metazoa > Chordata > Testudines > Emydidae > Chrysemys > Chrysemys picta. The sequence continues at coordinate 340,973,890 of NC_088791.1, forward strand.
ACATCCTTGTTGTCAACTCCCAGTTTCTGGCAAACAGAAGCTAGGGTTACTCAGAGCATGCGGTTGCATCCCTGTCTATCCTGGCTAATAGCCATTGATGGACCTATCCTCCAGGAACTTATCTAATTCTTTTTTGAACCCTGTTGTAGTTTTGGCCTTCACAACATCTCCTGGCAATGAGTTCCACGGGTTGACTGTGCTTTGTGTGAAGACATGTAACCCATCCACTGTACTGAGAAGCTAAACAGGATTTTGCATAATGACATGACCAGGCTTCATGGCAGTTTGTGGAGCCTGCTGGCTCCCTTCTCCACTCCTCCCCCTCGAGGATGACCAGAGGATGAGTATGAGGAGGCCAGTGCAGAGATCTCCCCTGAAAGCCAGGATCTCTTTGGGACTCAGGACCCAGATGCTGGCCAGGTAGAAGGTGAATTTGATTCCTGCCTTGAAGCAATAAAGCCTGATTCCCAGGCATGATCTGAGACCAGGGCTGAGCAGGTGGCTCCTATGGAGGGAACCTTGGCGTGTACGTTTCCCCACTACTTTGTTAACCATTTACTATTTGTTTCAATTTATTGTTATCATGCTCTACTGCAGCGCTAGTTGTGTGCTAGCCGGGTGCATCCTGGCCACAGCCATTGTAGGCTAGAAGCCTTTCCAAGTCTGACATCCTCAGCCCACATTGTCTGTTCTCCCCCTTTCCAAAATGCCTGCTGCACCGGCTGGACAAAAGCACCAAGTGCTAAAGCACTGAGGACTGACCGTTTGGAGGCATATTCCCATGTACCCGTTTCCTTTTGCCTCCCCTCTGCTGTCCTGGCCAGTGAATGCCCCTGAGGCTCTTTGCCAGCTCGAAATGATGAGTCCCAGCATGGTGCAGCTGCCGCCTCGATACCCGATTTGAATAATGAAAACTCTTGTGAAATATGCAAACGCGTGTAGGCAAAAACAGAAGGTACGCTAGGGCCTGCTACAAAATCACACGTCCACCACCCATAAACAACACTGAAAGGTGCAAAAAAACCCTTCCCCGTAGCCCAACCCCCAGGGGATAATACCTGGATGTACAGCGGCACCGTTTCAGGCCCGAGACTCAAAAAAAGAGCAGTAGGCTTCCCATGATAATACCGCCCCAGTTGGGTGCACTATGCAGTGGATACCTTGCTGGCTGCTCAAACCACGTTTCTGTGTCTCAGCTTCCCCGCCCTCACTAAGGCTTTCTCCCTTACTCTCAAACACTGTGCAAAATACAACACACTGCTACAACCTTTGGGGGGTTTCTCTCTGCTGCTGCCAACCTGGTCCACCAACAGCACCATCTCCCTTTCAAACGGCCAAATGCACCCTCCACTAGTACCATTCTGCACCTGCTGATGGGGGGGTAGTTAAACCATTCCAGCCTGGATCCACCGCTCCTGAAGACCCTCCTGGTGCTACTGCCGCCACATCGTCCGCTTGGGGGTGTGGCAGGCGAAGTCCCAAGCTGAATTCATCTGGCTTTGAGTGCTGAAATACAATCCAAGCAGCTTCTGCATATATCAGGGTTGCCAGCATAGTGGTACGGCGCATTGTTGGGTCCATGCTGGCTGACAGCTCTTTGCAAATAGTGCTAGCCTGCACAGAACGGAAGTATAGTATGGGATGGAGACAGATGAATCATGTGAATGCGCCAGGGTTCTGCTATGCCTCCCAAAATGCACAGCGGGCAAAGGCCCAGAATGCACCCTGCTCACCAGTGATGCAAAGGAGCATGCGATCCCCTCCAAGAATGCCATGCTCTCTGTTCGCAGCAAACAGCAGCCATGCGCACACAAGGATGTGCATTCACAGAGGGCCCACCGGCCTGTGTGTACACTGTTATTGCAGCTTGCATACTGTGGGCTACCTGCTGCACAGCAAAACACCCCAGTTTAACCCCCAATGTAGACAAGCCCTTAGACTCTCATCCACTAAAAAATCTCGTAGGGCAATGAAGAATCTGCCCTATAGTCTAAGACGGGTAGGCAACCTATGGCATGCGTGCCGAAGGCGGCACGTGAGCTGATTTTCAGTGGTACTCACACTGCCCGGGTCCTGGCCACTGGTCTGGGGGGCTCTGCATTTTAATCTAATTTTACATGAAGTTTCTTAAACATTTTAAAAACCTTATTTACTTTACATACAATAGCTTAGCTATATATTATAGACTTCTAGAAAGAAATCTTCCAAAAACATTAAAATGTATTCCTGGCACGCGAAACCTTAAATTAGAGTGAATAAATGAAGACTCGGCACACCACTTAAGGTTGCCGACCCCTGACCTAAGGCCTTGTCTACACGAGCCCGTATCAGTATAGCTATAGGGGCAAAACCCTCCTAATTTAGATGCTGCATATTCCGCTCTGAAAGTGCTTTTGCTGGTATAGCTTCACTGAGAGAAAGAAGCTGTACCAGCGAATGGATGTTGATCGATGCCGGTATAACGGCATCTGCACTAAGGCTTTTGCCAGCAAAGAAACGTCCCAGAAAACAACCCCACCCCGATCAGCATAGCTCAGCTGCCAAAACGTTGGCGTGTGGCCCAAACTAAGTTAGTGTAAGGGGCTAGGAGGGCATAGCTACACACACGAGTTTAACTATTCTGGTATAGCTAAAGTGGTACAGCCCTTTAGTGTGGATGCAGTTACAGGTATATAGCTATTCCCATAAGGGAAGGGGAATAAGCTGTAATGGTATTAACGCCTTCAGACTAGTATAACTACATCCAGGCTAGTAAAACTAGCCCCCCCCCCAATCAAAATAATGATACAAATCTAACACTGTGTGTAGCCCAGGTCTAACTTCCTGCTCACACTGTACTCAGAACTGGCCCTGAATCTTGGGCGCTGGAACCTTATCTAATGACTGGGGCCTGGGCCCCAGATTTGCCGGTTTTAGATACAAAAAACTTGGGCTTGACCCTCATTCACACCTAGGTGCCTTTGCGCCGCTCTGGCGATGGAAAGGGAACTCTAAGTGTAATGTATGTCCACTTTAAGCCCCCAGTGTAATAGGGTACAGATGAGAATAGGCCCATTGACACAGCCAAAGCACGTGGTTTCATCCACGTTCCTCCCTTTCTGGGGGACTCGTGAAGGGCTGGGATTGGTGGCTGTCATCCACCGGGCCGATAACCCTCCACCCATCCTTATTAGAGTGAAAAATTGCTTCCTTTGATCCATTCTAATTTTACCTCCTCTCGTCACTGCTGGGTTGTTAAGTAGATCCCTGGGCCAGAAGCTAAACACCCAGACCACCCGGTACCACCCACAGACACAGAAGGAGCAAAGCACCCATCCCCTGCATGGGATCACCTCCCCCAGCCTGTTCCAACACCTGACACCACATGATGGATGCATTAGCGGCAGGGCCTCCTCCTGGATGATGTGCTGCCTTAGCGAGTTCTTTATTGCAGCATTAGCCGCAGACTGGTCTCCAGAGAGCCATTAGATTGAAACACTTCTGTTAATTAATAGCCAGGAGGGCTCATTTCTAATCCCAGAGCCGTGTGTACACCTTCCCCTGCCCCAACCACTGTGCAGCAGCGTGTGTGGCACAGGAAAGCCCTGCAGAGTGCTTAGGGCCCTGTCCTGGAAGAAGATGAGGCCCTGCAGGTACCAGTGAATTATCCTCTGTCTGTGCCCCCCTCAGGGGTCTCAATCCTGCAAGCTACAAAGCTCCCATTGGAGCTGATAGGTGGAGCAGCTGCTCTGCCCCTCTCAGGATCAGGCATTAAAGGAGTGCTTAGGCCCTGATCCTCAAACATAGATAGGTGCCTAACTCCCATTGAAATCTGTGGGAGTTAGGTGCTTAAATGTCTTTGAGGGTCTGGGCCTCAGTGCCTCCCTGTATCCGGGTGGATCAGGCCCAGATCAGGAGATTTTTCAAGGGGCATACTTGTGTGACGTTATTGACATAAACTGGGACCATATAGATCATTGTTGCAACCAAGGTCCTGTAGTGGCACCCAAATCTTGTATAAAGGGGGTCAAATGGGGTGTCTAGGACAAGGTTATGGTTTACTGGTTATGATTATGCTGTCTATATGTATGTATCAGTTTTGTAGTCGAAGTTATGAATATTGGCTCTATACTGTCTGTATGGCAAACTTATGCTATGCTGCTGGGTGACATCCCAGACAAGCTGAGATTAGCTCTGCCTAGCCTGCTTGATGGCCCATTAAGGACCATCAGCTATACAATGGACCCATTGAGAGAAGGCAGATACGCCTTGTACCTCAGCAAAGTATGCAGGGACTGGCCCATGTGACTCCAGACTCCATTTTGCTGTAATTTTCCACAGTAAGAACAAAGAGGTGTTCTTACACCTGGAAAAGACTATATAAGGCTGATGCCTGATCTCCATCTTGTCTTCAGTCCTGCTTCTTACCTCTGGAGGGACTTTGCTACAAACTGAAGCTCTGAACAAAGGACTGAATGACCCATCCCAGCTGGGGATGTATTCCAGAGACTTGATTTGAACCTGCAGTTTATTCCATCGCTGCTGCAAGCCTGAACCAAGAACTTTGCCATTACTGTATGTAATTGATTCCATTTAACCAATTCTAACTCTCATCTCTATCTTTTTCATTTTATGAATAAACCTTTAGATGTTAGATTCTAAAGGATTGGCAGTAGCGTGATTTGTGGGTAAGGTCTGACTTGTATATTGACCTGGGTCTGGGGCTTGGTCCTTTGGGATCAGGAGAACCTTTTTCTTTTACTGGGGTATTGGTTTTTATAACCATTTGTCCCCATAACGTGTGGCACTGGTGGTAATACTGGGAAACTGGAGTGTCTAAGGAGATTGCTTGTGAGACTTGCGCTTAGCCAGTGGGGTGAGACCGAAGTCTTAGTCTGGCTGGTTTGGTTTGCCTTATAGGTGGAAAAACCCCGGCCTTGGGCTGTAACTGCCCTATTTTAGCAATTTGTCCTGAGTTGGCACTCTCAGTTGGGTTACGCCAGAACCGCATTGTCACAACTTGGTAGCAGAGATGGGCCAGACCCATTTATCCGACACCCATCCCTCCACCCCCGCACCCCTACCCTGAGCTGTGGGGTTCAGAGAAAAGAGGAAGGATAGTACTATAGTTAAGGCCCTGGGACCCAGGCTCAATTCTTAGCTCTGCCACAGACTTCCTCTGACCCAGGGCAAGTCCCCTCATCTCGCTGTGCTTCAGTTCCCACCTGTGAAATGCAGAAGATAATCCTCCCTTTCACCCACCCTTCCTCTGTCTATCCTGCCTATTTCGATTGTGAGCTTATTGGGGCAGGACCTGTTTCTCACTGTGTGTTTGTACAGCCCCTAGCACCACAGGTTGGAGCCTCTAGCCACGACAATAATCAGATAATAATAGATATCCACAGCGTACCCCTCGTTTGGTCCTTCTCTTGTCTTGAGTCCCTAGGAGATGCCCAGGTGGTTCAGGGTTATCCAGCATGGCTGGGCATGCTGTCAGTGGTATAGGAGATGCTCATGTAAAGTGCACATGTGGTTTAATGATGCCACTTCAGGTTTTTTCTAGTATCTATTTGATGGTGCTAGATTCTCTGCTGGTGTAAATCGTGACATCAGTGCTAGTCAACGCCACTGACTTCACTGGCGCTACCAGCTGAGGCGCTTCAGCTATCGACCAGCTGAGGGTCTGGCCCAGGATGTGTTCGACTCTCTTGGTGTTTAAGTGACTGTGGCACGTTCTTAGTGCCAGGACCTGCTTGGGGAGCATTTCTTGTTATTTTTATTATTGACTATTATTTGATCAATTGCCCTGTGGTAGCGCCTAGGAATCCTAGTTATGGACCAGGACCCCACTGTGCTAGGCGCTGTACAAATGCAGAACGACATATTATTAAGCATTACTAAAATCTGTAGTATTTTGATAGCCTCATTATTAGTCTGGACCCTGCCTCAGTTTACCTACAGTGGTCACCCTTAATAAATTACCCATTGCCAACAGTTATCACAATCTTGTCCTCTACTTGTTAGGGGTGTGTGGCTGGCGGTGGGTGGGATGCGTCCATATCTCATCTCATGCCGTATAAATCTGGGCAGTGGGTGAGGGACCAATTAATATTAAGGGGAGGGGCTGTGATTCTTTGGGAGGAGGAGCTAAATTCAATAACCTTTTCCTCAGTACATCACTTCTTGCATTGTTTAAATAGTTAGATTATGACAATCCTTCAGCAAAAGGGAGGACGTTTATCTCGTGATTAAAGCACAGGATGGGGAGCCAAGAGCGCTGTATTCCATTCCTCTCTCTGCCATTGGCATGTTCAGTAACTATGGAAAAGTCACATGACTGGGCTGTGCCTCAGTTTCTCCATCTGTTAATGGGAGCTAATAATACCCCTCACACAAGGAGATCGTGAGGCTTATTTAATAAATATCTGTAAAAGTGCTTTGAGGTCACTGGTCTTCGATGCTGCAAAGTATGTTTATTAAGATATTAACATGGCCTGATATATAACACAGTAAGGGATTATGCAACCCAAGTAACTCCTTTGGCACAGGGGATTAATGTTTAGTCCCAGCAGTGGTGGGATGATAAAAGCAGGTCATTTAGAATAAGATTTTCAAAAGTGACTGGTGATTTTTCAAAAGTGACCGGTCTCTATTTTTTGGTGGCCAAATTTGAGACACTTTAACAGGGCTTCATTTTCAGAGAGCAGGTACTTAGTCCCAGGTGGTCTCTTCTGAAAATCTTGGTGTTACATTATTCTGGTGTTATATAAGAGGAGAATTCTATAGTGTTGTTTCCTTGCTTTGGTACTGCAGGGTTATTCACTGAGTTCAAAGTGCGGTCTGATGTGGAGTAGAATTTCTTTTTATTATTACTCCACGTGTACACTTTCCCATGAATCAGTTGTTTGCAATCACAAAACTACTGTACTTACTGAACTCATGATAGCATTAGAGACAGTTACACGTTTGTCCCAAAACAATGGGTTATTTTCCTAAATATCAGTTCCTGGGGCTGGTTGAATAATTCAGAACAAATTAATTTGTCAAATTGCGCATCTTTTTTGGTTCATGAAGCGTCTGCAAGTAAATCATGGTTTTCTCAAATGTCATGTTGTTTGAAATAATTTGCCAATACTTTCTAGACATTTTTCTTGGTCTGTAGCTTGCTCATAGGTAGTTTATTGTGAGTATTCAAACATCAAGCTGGTTTGATTGGCTACCTATACCATACACCATGTTTCTGTCCCCTGATTGCATGAGCTCTTAGACTCAAGATTCGGGTAGCAATACTAAAGATTCTGAAGTCAAAATGGACTTTATGAAGTTCACCTGCATCTCATTCAGCTGGAGATAGGGTTCTCAATACTTTTTAAAATCAAGTCCATGGCTTTTCAGCCTGACGCATGCAACATCATTGGCCACTTCTGAATATGTGGCCGTTCCTTGTGCTTATGATAATGGAGATAATCCTCCAAGTGTAACCAAGGCAGTGCTGCCTGCTGAAGTCCAACAAACTATTTGTTTCTGGAGCATCTTTATGTCAAGCTGTGTTTACAGGTGACAGGAGATCTAGAAAACCGTGTAATTTAGCCTCTTTCAGAGGACAGGTGCTCAGCACTCTCTGAAGGTCCAACCCCACAAAGGTGTCTCAAGTTGGGCAGCCCAATTACCGAGGTACCCAAAATCACTAGGCATTTTGGAACTTTTAGGTCATTGTACTTGATTGAATTGAAGTCTAGGATCATTTTTATAAACATGTATAAATATACCAGGTGGATTCTGGATTTTTTGTTTGAATGAGTTTAGTGATTTTATTATTAATTGTTATTATTTATTTATTTATATTACCGTAGCCCCTAGGAAGGAGCCCCAGTCATGGACCAGGATCCTGTTACGCTAGGCGCTGTACAAACACATTTGTAGGATGTTTTTTTTAAAGTACAATATACTTGGCAAAAACATTAATACTGTGAGATGTGCGGTTGATCTCAGCTCAAACCGTGAAGGCTTTTTGCCATGATAAAGCATAATTTCTCTAGTTGCTTGCCATGAAAACAACAAACCTTAAACTTGATTCAAGGACATCTGAAAAGCAATTTGCAATCTCTGGAGGGAAGCAGCTGTAGAAGGGCAAATTGCTATTATATTTGGCTTCCCTTTCGCTTTGGAATCAGTCAGTGTTCTGTATTCTTCAGTTGTCTGAGGTGATTTTCTGAGTCTTATCATTTGAATCCGCTAAGTAAGACAAATCCAGATTAGGGTTTCTCTTAAGAGAATTGCTAGAAAGAGCATCTGACAGATGGACAGGCGGCCAAGCAAGCAGAGACCATTAAACCTGGACTCTCAAGTTTCTTCTGAGATTTCCAAAACAAGGAAACATGGAATGTCTGTCTATGTGTACAGCACATACAGTTAGAGCTACCTTAGCTACACCAGAAAGCAATCTCTGAACTGATCATTTCTTGTTGATGGTTGTGCCTCACGTTAAACAAAGCCAATCCCTGGTGCTGGTGTATGGAGTGGGGATAGAAAGGGGGCTCTGTAATTCTAGCTTCAAAAAGTAATGTATTTTTTAGATGACCTCTGCACATAATGTAATGAACTCATGTGGGTTTGGCATTGGCTACAGTATGGGTGGGGTTCCACAAATTCTAGTACTTGAGGTTCAACCAGAGAGGGCCTCAGGCTATGAAGTTCAGATCCCAATGTTGCTGTCGTTCAGGAGGGGGTTGGGGTTTGAGTGTGAAATTTTGGTTCAAGTTCTGGTTCCAAGTCCTTTTGATTATTTGTATTTTTATTTTTTCACAGGGTTTTTTAATGCATCCAGGAACCAGTTGTGGGACCAAACTGAGCTGGTCTCCTGACAATAATTCAGTTGCTGACTGATGGCTCCATGAGGAGACAAGGCCCGGCTTTGTTTAGGTCCATTAATGGCTCCCTGCTGCAAACATGTCCATGAAAAGTACAATGCAAGCACAACTGCTGAGCTAGGTGGGTTTATTTAGGTTCCTGTGGTGCCCAAGTGCACGGTCCTGGCTTTAGGACAAAACTGGCCTGTCAACGAACCATTTATAACCAAGGCCTTAATTCACTTCCTTTCTTCCAGCTCAAATCTAGAGTGATGCCAACCAGCTTCTGCCCTGTCCACTGTACTGAAACTACCCTCCTCAAGGTCTCTACGTCTTCCTGACTAGGCCTCAGGGCCTGTACTCCATCCTCCTCCTGCCGTGCTGTTTCCTTTCCAGAGGGACCCAGCTGTGTAAGGGAGAGAGAAACACTTTCCTGATTAGTAGCAGCAGCAGTAGGGTGGGGCGGGGCAGGCCAGCTGGCCTGTCACCCCCATGAGGCTAAGGAAGGGCCAGGATCCTTGAGCAACTGGAGGAGAGTTGCAGTCTCAGTCCAGGTCAGGACTATCACACTGGTTACTTTTCCATATTTCCTGTGTTTGTGTGGCAGACGAGTAAAACAGCCTGCGTCAAAGGCTCAGCCAGAGCTCGGACAGGCTCCCTGTTTTGTCCCCACGCTGGTGGCCAGGCTGCCACCCCCAGACTGTCCTCCCTTGACTTTTGTGGCCCTGTGCGCCCTTCGTACTGCCCCATCTCTGACTGCTCACTCACAGCCACCTTTGGCACCTCTTCCTCCTCCCTCTCTTGGCTGGCGTCCCTGTGGGGTTTGTCCTTGGCCAGCTCCGTTTCTCCTCCCATGCCCTCTCCCTGGGTGACCTTCTCCATTCACATGAATTCAACAATTCTGGCTGTGCTGAGGACTCACAAATCTACCTCTCCCCCGCTGACCTGTCTCCCTCCCTCTTGTCCTGCAGCTCAGCCTGTCTCGCCCATGTTCCCTCCTAGCCCAGTTTAACATGGCTAAAACTGAGCTCCTGAGGTCTACTCCTATTCCCCCAGTTTCCATGTCTGCTGATACCACCATCCTATGTCACCTGGGGTTGCAGTCTGGAGGGGGGTCATCGGGCCATATTTAAGTCAGGCCACTTCTTTCTCCACAACATATCTAGACTCCAGGGCTTTTTCTCTGTCCCAATGTCTGGAATGCTTACCCAGGCTCCGATTCTCTTGCATTGCAGCCTCCTCCTGTCTGGCCACCCTGGCAACAACATCACCTCCTCGGGGCCATCCAAAATGCAGCTACCAAAATGATCTTCCTCATGCATGGATCTGGTCATGTCAGCTCCCCACCTATTAGCCACCTGGCATGCTACTTCAAAGCTAAACGTCTCCCCCTTGTCTTCTAGGCCCTGCACAACACTGCTTTGGCCTGCATCTTGGACCTCGTCTCTTTTTATGTCCCTCAGATTCCACTCCACCAATGATACTGGCCTTGATGCTCTGTAGCTGTAGAGGTCATGCAGGAGACGGTCACGGCAATCAAGCTGAGAAGCCACTGAGGCATAGACAATGGCCACAAAGACAGAAAACACAGGACAGACTGTGGTGCTATTGTACAAGAAGAAACAACAGGCTTCAGCAAGAGCTTGGATGAGAATGGAGGGGGAAGGGGAGCTAGAAAGTAATTGCTTTTTCCTGATACATCTTCCTGCTGCATATGGGCACCTGCAACCTTATTTAAGGCCCGAGAGAGTTATTAATAGGAACAGTGCAAGAAATGATGGCAGCTGACCTGCTTTATTCAACTGGATTAAGCATGGGATTACTGGAGGAGTGTTTAGAAATGTTTACGAGGCTCTGTTGCTTTTTCATGTTGTTGTCTGTTGTTCCTTCCAAAGAGGAGAGTTTTGTGCAGGATTATTCAGCCTCAGAATAATACCAGCTGCAATGTGATCAGTGCAGAATTTGGAACAAGTGCACTAGAAATCAACAGGTCCTAGTATTCCCCATTTAGAAACTGATCAGCCCGTTTTTACCCTGGTGCTAAAAGAGGTGCTTGTTGGTTTAAATACAAATAATTGTTACAATAAAAATCTTTGAGAGAATTCTGACTGCATTCCATATGGCTGAAGGAGGAGAAGCGGGGAGAGAAGTGATGGTTGTAGACGCCCCTGGGGAGCTACGGGCAGTGTAAAATAATCTAAACAGATGGTTCATGGCCTCCTAAAGATTACTCCTCATTCCCCAGCATAACTTCCATGGTGCTAAATCCCATTAAGTTAGTGTTTAATAAAGTTCTCAATATCAAGAAGCAGCTAATTAAAGTCCTGATTACCTGCCAAACGTGCCCTTTAGTAACATACTTCCTGTCTCAGTTAGCCTCTCCCTCCTCATCTTCTGTTCATACTCTCTGTGACGTTGCACTCCATAATGTTTTATGGAAATATGCTTATGAGTGTGAATATAATGTAACTGGGATATGCTTTATTCAAAAGGTCTCTTGTAAGGTATCATTATAAAGCTTATAATCTACTGAGTTCCGTTCATCCTATTTGTATGAATGTATCATTCTTGTATCTGAAACTAGGAATATGAAGTAGAACTCTGAGGTCCTACTGTAATTATGCAAAATGTGGGCCATAAATGGTGGTTTGGAAGCTTGATGGCTTCCATTGACTAGGACAATTGGTTGTAAATGGTCTGTTTACTTGCAAACCTTCCTGAGTGCGTGTGGGCCAGTCCTGGAAGAATGGAAGCTGGGGTCTCAGAGGACATGTGAACATGTCACCTGATATTGGAATCCATTTTAAACCTGGTGCTTTTCCATTTAGAAGGAGGGGTGGGGACGCAAAGAGATAAAAGATTCCTGCCTTGTGCCAAAGCTATAAAAGGGGGTGGAACAGAACAAAGGGGTCTGCCAGTCATGAGAAAACCCCTAGTTACCAGCTGATCTGGAACTAACAAGGACTGTATGAGGGAAAGGATTGGGCCCAGACTAGGAAGGAATCTAGTCTGTGAAAGACACTTATTGGAACATCTCTGAGGGTGAGATTTTACTTGTAATTAGTTTCTTAATATATTAGGCTTAGACGTGTGTGTTTTTGCTTTATTTTTCTTGGTGACTTACTTTGTTCTGTCTGTTATTACTTGGAACCACTTAAATCCTACTTTTCATACTTAATAAAATCACTTTTGTTTATTAATTAACCCAGAGGAAGTGATTAATACCTGGGGGAGCAAACAGCTGTGCATTCTCTCGATCAGTTATAGGGGATGGACAGTTTATGAGTTTACCTTGTATAAGATTTATTTGGGATTTGGATCCCATTGGGAACTGGGTGTCTTGGTCCTAGAGATAGGTGACCTGCTGAGCAGTTTTTGGTTAAAGTCTGCAGCTCTGGGGGCATGGACCAGACCTGGGTCTGTGTTGCAGCCGGCTAGCCTGTCTGGCTCAACAAGGCAGGGTTCTGGAGTCCCAAGCTGGCAGGGAAAACAGGCTCAGAAGTAATTCCAGCACGTCAGGTGACAGTCCCAAGGGGGTCTCTGTGACTGAACCCATCACACTCTCCCTTTAAGAAAGAATTTAGGATTAAAAGCTATGTGTACATAGCACCATTCACTTTTGACTCTCTGAGCCAGATTCTCTTGTCTGGTATGTTGGTGCAGCCCTGTTGAAATCAGTAGGATTGCACTGGAGGAAGAGAGAAGGGTCTTGTAGTTTCACAGAGTTTGTTTTCAAAGGGATTTGGGAATTTCAGCTTCATTTTTTTTCTTGCATTCATCACTATTTCAGTAGATACAACGCATTCTAAAGGATGGGAGGGTTGATCTAGTGGTTAGGGTGGTAGAACTGGAATCAGGACTCCGGGGATCTAGCCCTCACTCTGCCACTAACTAGCGGGGTGACCTGAGGGCTGGGGTCACTTACAACCTGATTTTTTTTCTTCAAAGGTGCTGAACACCAGTAGCTCCCATTGGTTTCAGTAGAGTTGGTAGGTGCCCAGTGCCTGAGAACAATTAGGCCATGTAATCACTCTGTGCCTCAGTTTACCTAATATGAGGGAAACAGTCTCTGTGTCTGTAACAATCCATTTCATCAGGGTGTTGCGAGGCCTGCTTAATGAATGTTAACAAAGCACTTGGGAATCCTTGGTTCCCTATTCAGTTACAGCACGGTGTGATGAAATGTGGGTAACATGGCAAACTGTGAGCATTTCCAAACTATCCAGACCTAACACACAGCAGGAGCTGCCTCAGCTGGGATCTCAAACCCTTTGAAATTCACCCTGCCCTTTATAAAGGGCCTCATCTCTTTCATGCCAGTGGGGTACAGCATTCAGTGATGGCAACAGGTCTCTTGGTTACACAGGGCCATGCTGTGATACCGAGAATCTGAATCTCCTAGTAAATTATGTTTAGTTCAGGGAAGGCGGAAATAACCCAGTGTGAGTACCGGAACCAGCACCAGATGAAGAGATTAGCCAGCATACATTTATCTGTCAAAATTCTGTTTAAAAAATTATAGCAATTTACACAGATGAGATGATGAATAAACATTCTTTTTTCAGTGCCCATTCTCAGCTCATTGGTGACTGATTTGAGCTATCCCTTGGGATAGACGTTCCTATCTGTTAGCTTGGTCTGAATGCTGAATAATTCTGGGTAGGTCTACACGGCAGTCAGGAAGTGTGACTGCAGCACGTGTAGATGTGTCTGGGCAAAGGCCACTCAGGTATGTATCCAGGGTCCGGGCGGGCAGAGCTAGTCTGTGGAGCTACCGCTGCTCCTGTAGCATAACTGCTGTTTTTACTCAGGAGCAGTTACACTGCTAGCTAGATCAAAGCCAAGTTGGGTATGTGTACGGGTGTTGCAATTGCCCCTTCTGATTGCAGTGCAGACATAACCTCTGTTGAAGCCAAAAAGGCGACCTAGCGGTGAAAGGCTCAATAGCCCATACGGAGGCTGAGGGCATTGACCTCTGCTTCTTTGAGCCTGAGCGTTTTCATGGCTAACCTATGAAAACAACACCCATCTAGAGTTACATGCCAGGGAGGGTCTTAATAGTTTGCCACTGTCTGGAAATAGCAGGGTGATTTAATAAAGGTGATGTAACTCTTAAGGCTGAATTGGAAATAGGAGTTTTACGAAAGGGGAATTTTAATATTGCTGGGATTTTTACTTGACGATCTCTTACCAAGTGATCGTGACATTAGAAAGTGTGGGAAACTGGAGAAAGTAGTTCCATACAGCACTCGTGTAAACTAGAGATGGGCCTAAATTCAAACTCTGGATCGAAACACACACAGACGTTGGGGAAACAGACCCCAAATCTGTAGCTGCCCCTTAGCTTTATAGAGGGCTGAACCCCAAACCTTAGGTTCTGAAAGCTCCAGATGGTGGAGAAATGTGGAGCTGAACTTTCGGGCCCATCCCCAGTATCAACAAATGGGGTGGCCTGGTTTATATAAATTCAAGATGCCTGTCCTCTGGGACATTGTATTTAGTTTTATGCGCCTCAAAGAGTTTGCACAGTTCCTCAATGTACGTCTGATGTAATCGATCGACTTCTTCTTGGGATGGGTTGTGCTTCTTCTCCACTTTAATTGGCTTCCCGACTGGAAAACAAATGCACAAACATTAGGAAAGACTACAGCCTGTGAGCCAGGGTATCCAGATGCCACCCTCATTTTTAATGCCAAGCTCTGGCCCCTGGAGGCCCCAGGTTCAAGTATGCAATGTTCCAGTTGAACAGAATTGTAGTTAGGAATCAAGATGGAATATTGTATGCTGGGGACTTATAGTTGGGAGGTGGTGGGCCTAGCTGATAGGGCATTGAACTACAACTCGGGAACTAGACCTGGGTTCTTGTTCTAGCTCTGCTGGGTAACCTTGGGCAAGTCTGCTCACCTCTCTGTGCCTCAGTTTTCCCCATCTGTAAAATGGGGATAATGATACTGACCTTTCTTTGTAAAGTGCTTTGAGATCTGTGGATGAAGAGCGCTAGCTAAGAGCTAGGTAACGTTATCTGTGGGCACCATAAGACGCAAAGGCAGGCTGTCGCCATTTGAGATAAATGAGATGTGGTGTTGGAGCTCCTGGCAGGCCGCCTATGCAGCCGTCACTGTCACTAGGATTTGGCACCTCTGGAGTAACCTCTTGTTTTAAAACACAGAGAAAAGATCTCAGTGAAGCCACAAGTTGCCCCTGGAATCTGGGCTCTCGCCCAGGGAAGAGCTGTGGGAGCACTGTGGCTATCACCAAAAAAGCCTCCCCCCTTAATCATAAGCTGGATTTATCTACAACACCATTCACAGAGCCCCAGGAGGAAGGCGTGGGGCCCGGGGAGCATGTCTACATTGCAAACACCTGCCACTGGCCTATGGCCACTGACTCAGCCTAGTGGGGCTCGGGTTGCAGGGCTAAAAAACTGCAGTTTAGGTGTATGGGATGAGGCTGCAGCCAGGACTTGGGACCTCGCAACCAGGAGGTTCCAAGAGCCCCAGTTCCAGCCTGAGTTTGAACGTCTACCCTGCAATTTTATAGCCCTCCAGCTCCACCAGCTTGGGCCAGCAGCCGGTGTTTTATTGCAGTGTGGGCATATCCACAGAGGTCAAGATTTTCAAAATACACTTGTAATTTTGGTTGCTTCCATTTCTGGGTGCCCAACTGGAGACGCACCTTAAAGGATTCTGCTTTTCAGAAAGTGCTATCCGCCCACCCTCTGAAAACCTTCACAGGGTTTGAAACTGCTTTTGAAAGCCTCCAAAGTATTTTGGCTCCTAACTTCCATTACAATCAATGAAACATGCGGACTGGGCCTAAGTGACTCTAGCAATGAGAACAAGTGCCCTCCCTCCCCAAGAAGCAATTGACAGTGGGACAGGCTGCCTCTTTATCAGGCAGCAAGGCCTTGGGGTTATCTGTCGTCCTTCTGAACTTCACTCTAATTGTGTTTGTCAGGCTGCAATGGGTTCCCATTGTTTTGGGTTGCTGTCCATCTGTCTAATTACAGGTCCTGAAGATGCGGGTGTGAGGGCGAGTAAAGCCATTGAGAGATCCAAACAAGCTGTAAAACAATTAGGAGTAATTGCAGGCTGTCAAACCCAATCAGCACTGTCAGCCTTGGCCTTTTCAAACAGCCTCTTTAATTAGACTAACAAATGCTGGCTGTGCTCAGTGGGTCAAATCCACTGTTGGTGAAAGCAGGTGCGATTCCACTGAAACCACTGAGCTCCACTGAAATCTAGCCACACGCGGACTGGCGTGCTAGGAACTGCCTTTCTCTGCAGTTTGTTCACCGAGGCCCAGACCCTCAATGGTATTTAAGAGCCTATCTTCTACTGAAGAAGTGAGGTTCTTACCCACGAAAGCTTATGCTCCCAATACTTCTGTTAGTCTTAAAGGTGCCACAGGACCCTCTGTTGCTTTTTATCTTCTACTGGGTCTTTGGGGGTATTTAACCAGCTCTTTCAGCTGCGTCTTCTCTAAACCTAGTGCTGCTCCTTTTAAACACTCCTGTAAACTCTGTAGGGCTGCAGATTTGTTCAGTCTCTGATCTACTTGTGGAACTGGCTGGAGGATGCAGAAACAATCAAATCTACTTAGTGTGATTCAAAGTCTCAGGTCAGAGCTGAACCAAAGCAACCTTGTCCCTACGTACACCATAAATGGGTCTCCTGGTCGCCCCATCCCTATGCTGTAGCCCTGCCCATCCTTGCGGGAGGCAGCAGGTTTCTGAGTTCAGATGAATGGGGAAGTTCACACCTCTTGGAGCTATTGTTTCAGGCTGTCTGCAGACTCAGGCAGACATCAATTACACTTGGGTCACATTTTCAAGCTTTTCTTTGCATTCAGGAGCCGGTGTCCTATACATATGTCTGAAATGAGCCATGGCTTAGTTTGTGTAAGCTGGCAGCAAATCCTTAACTCCACCCTGGAGCCAGGAGAAAGCAGGGGAGGAATTGTATGTCTCTGAGTAACAATGCCCCTTGGGGCTGCTCTGGGGTTGATGTAGGGTAAGCACTACCCCGGCACAGGGCTGTGGCCAAAGGCACCATCTTGTCCTAGATGGTGATGTGCCCTGTAACAATCTCCAAGCGCAATCACAGCTCCCAGTGACCAGGTCAAACTTACCCACAGTGAAGATGGGCCGTCGATACGGGAGCAACCCGAAGCTGTACTGGAACACGCCCCGGGCATGGAACAGGGGGAGGGAGATGCCCATGATTTGCTGAAGACGGTGCTGCGTCCACCTCAGCCAGGAGCCCTTTGGGTTGTCGACCTGGTCAAAGAGCTCATTCTCCCCAAAGGAAAACACGGGGACGAGTGGAGCCCTGCGGAGGGAGAACGGGGTCAGGGCAGGCAGCACAAGCGCAGCAGGCCAGCAGACAGTGCACGGACGAGGAGGCTCTTTCTGTGCATGGCCAGAAGCCAGCAGAGCTCTGCACTCAGCAAGAACTCGCGCTCTGCCATTGGGCAAGAGATAAGGCAGAGGCACCGCTGCCTGCCCCTCGGGGAGAGCAGTGTCTGCAGAGCCCACGCTAGGGCTAATAGTGCCGGGGGAGTGGTGTGGCTCTGCTAGCCTAACCCTGTACGTCCAAGGAGTCTCTGCCTGGCTCAGAGCAAGCAGGATCCCCCTTGCCACGGATGGGCAGGGCTGTCGAGGGCATGGTTTTATGAACACAGTGCTGGCCTTAAGCATAAGCAAAGCCAATGGCCACTTGCGCCAAAGCCCACTGAAGTAAATGGAGAGACTCCCACTGGCATCGACAGGCTTTGGAGCCGGACGTTAGAGGCATCTCATCCAGCGTCCGTTCTGGTGCTCTCCGGCCAGCCCCAGCTCTCCTTCCGGCTGTGGGACTGGCAGGGGAACGGCCCAGCCAGCAGGCCGGCCTCCCCTCCTCTGGCTGGGTGGCCTTGTTTCCCTACCTCCCCCCTCATCGCTGCGGTGTCGGCGTGAGGGCAGCGACAGGGCTCACAGCATTACCCGTGCTCCATGGCCAGTCGAACGAACCCCTTGCGGTTTTTCAGCAGTAGGGTGAAGGCTCCAGGCCGTGCGTCTAGGGCCTCCTGGGCCCCTCCCACTGCTATGACCAGCATGTTCCCACCTCCCCACCTCCTCAGCAGGTACGAAGCACTGTCTTTGTCGGATGGGACGAGACCTGGGAGGGGCAGAGACAAGAAGAGACGCTTGACACTAAGAGCCTCAATTACCATGGGCCAGTCATTCATACATCACGACTTGTACAGCTCCACTACGGTGCTTGAAGGTGCATCCTCCTCCTCTCTTCTATAGCGCCAGAAGTCGATCCAGCCCTTTCCAGCCCTCCAAACCCCAACTGGGGGACAGTCACAGGGTGCGCTGGTCCCTTTTAGGGAATCTGGGCTCAGCCTCACCCTGTGACAGTGACCCAATGTGTGGGGCCCATGCAGGAGATTGGACAAGCATGGGATCTATCCCTCTCTCTGTAAGGTTGGGGTCAGGGTTCTTTATCACTGATGTCAATAATTTCTCTACAACAGACACGTAGGCACCACATTTGCGTGGAATGTGGATGACGTTGGGGCTGAAATGAGTGGTGTCCCTCAAAATGAGCTCCCTTGGAGAGGTATCTGGTAGGTAAGGCCTGTTCCCTGCCTTGAAAAGTCTCCAGTCTAAATAAGACAAGGCAAAACAGAGGCAAGACCTATGGTCCCATTTCTGCAGAGGGCGGTCCGGGGTTACTAACGGGAAGAAGTAAGGGGAAGCCACTGCCTGGGGAGATGGGTTTTAAGGAGGGATTTGGAAGTGAGAGAAGGTGTTTGGCAGATGTGGTCAAAGAGACAGTTCCTGGTACAGGAGGCATCATGGTGGAAAACAATAGTACGTATGTGATTGTTAGCATCCGGAGACCAAGCAGCGGCAGACAAAGGAATAGGCTAAAAAGCAGAACCGTAACTAGGGTGGGACGAACGGGACAGCCGCCCAGGGTGCAAAGCCGTGGGGGTGGAAAAATGAGGAAAAACCCCAGTAGGGGGCGCAAATATGTTTGCTCGCCCCAGGTGCTAAAATGCCTAGTTACGGCTCTGCTAAAAAGATGCTATTGGGATAGCGTGGGAGCTGTTGCCTTTTGCCAACAGGCCAGTTCTGAACCATTCCATTCTCTCTCTGCCACTGACTCACAAAGAGACTTTGGGCAACTCACTTGGGCTGGGATTTTCGGAGTTAGGTGCCCAACTCGATGGAATATTACTGGGATTTGAGTGTCTAACTCTCACTGGCCCCTGTGGAAATCGTACCTAGTCTCCCCCTGACTCAGTTTCCCCATCTCTTCCTTCGTAAAATGCCGTGTGTGCTCAGCTGGAAAGTGCTATGTATCACTCTATGGCGCGGCTGCTCACTCAGTTCCCACCCCAAAGCCTTGTTGCTCTTTCTGCCAGCTCATGTGCAATGGGCACTTCCGGGTGCCAGGGGCACGGCCGAATCTGCTGCTCCAGCACTTGGAAAGCGCTGCTGCGGCTGGTGTAAAGGGTTTGGGCGAGCACCCAGGAACTGATCCCGCAAAGCACTTACACAGGTGCGCAAATAGCGCCACTGAGTTCAGTGAGACTATTCGTGTGGCTAGAGCAAAGCGGATGCTTCTGGCTTTGCTGAACCGAGACTAAAGCCTTGCTGCTGGTCATGAATAAACAGAAACAGGGGCAGCATTTTGGAGGAGGAAAGGACAGAGGTGGGTTGGCGTGCAGTTCTTATTGACAGCAATGGGAGTTTGGCCACTGGCTTCAATGGGAGCAGGATTGGGTTCCTATTGGTGACCTGGTGGGATGACAAACCCCATCTTCACCTGTGGAGGCAATGCAAACGGTGCAGCCCTGGTGAGCCCACTGGGTTTCTGCCTCCCTCTTATCTCTCTCTAAACAGTGGAGATGCAGCTGTGACTCGGTCAGCAGGCTGAGAGCCAGGTGACCTGCATTCCATTCCGCCTCTGCCACTGACTCACCGAGAGACTTTGGGCAAGACACTTAGGCTGGGATTTTCAAAGGAACCTAAGAAACATCCGCTGAATGTTACTGGGATTTGAGTCTCTAACTCTTGCTGGCTCCAGTGGAAATCGTACCTATTAGCTCCCTGACTCAGTTTCCCCATCTCTTCAATTACACTTAACCACCTTCGGAAAGTGCTAGGCGTGATCAGATGGAAAGTGCTATGTATTATTTTCATCCGCTTATTTTTTCTCACTGCCTGTTCCTTCCACGGTCTCCAGCATTCTATCTGTGCCTGTGGGAACGTCTACACTGCAAAACCAGGCAGTAAGTCTCAGAGCCCAGTTTAACTGATGGGCTTGCAAGGCTCATGCTGCAAGGCTAAAAACAGACCCTCCCCCCTCCCCAGTTAAACCGAGGAAGTAGGGGGAGGAGAGAAGGAAGGACAGGGCATTAAAGGGCTGATTGTACCTGTTCAAAGCTTTTTTTTCTGTGTTCCCTCCACTCCTTGGCTGCGTACCTGCTTATGGCAAAGAACATAGGAACCCAAACCACTAATAGGCTCCCCAGTGTGACTCTTCCAAAATCTCCAGCTTTTCACGCGGTCCCAGAGGGCCGAGCTCCTATCTGTCATTACCACTGCCCCTCATACTCTGCCCCCATGCTACACCCCTGCTTACCTCCACTCAGCAGGTAGTCCCTGAAGAAGGGGACTCTGAACCAGAGTGTCAGCATCATCATGTGAGGGGTCAACCCTGGGAACAGCTGCGAAAACCCCGTTGCCTCAGTGCAGAAATTGAGGAAGGCACCAGCCACCAGGACCCCGTGGGGATGGAAGCCGACCACGTAGTTCTTACTTGGATCCAGCTCTGCCGTTTTCACCAGCTGGAGACACAATAACCGATGAGGAGATATAACACAGACAGAGTTGGGAGTTTGTAACAAATCCTAGAGCTGCCGCCGAAGCCTGGCTGGGCATTCGCCTTAGAGAACAGTCATGATTTTCCTTTGTGTGTGGCTATCTCCCTCCCTCTAGGGGGCGCTAACAGTGAGTGCTCCTTACCCTCCAACTCTCACAGAGGCTAGAGATACTCAAAAATTTTCCTCCCCTCCCCCAATTTTTTTTTTAATTTTTCATGGCAATTGCCCTTTTAACTGTTTTAATTTTGGTCACTATCTTTCAATTTCTGAGGAAAATTTCAAGCCAAAATCTTTTGAAGTTTTTGGAAACATTTCATTTGGGGGGGTGGGGTGGCTCTCTACTGTGTCTCTCTCTTTTTAAACATCCCCTTCCTTTTCTAGTGTGATGCAACAGTGTGATGCTGTTGCAAAAAAAGCAAACATGATTCTGGGATGTATTAACAGGTGTGTTGTGAGCAAGACACGAGAAGTCATTCTTCCGCTCTACTCTGCTCTGGTTAGGCCTCAGCTGGAGTATTGTGTCCAGTTCTGGGCACCGCATTTCAAGAAAGATGTGGAGAAATTGGAAAGGGTCCAGAGAAGAACAACAAGAATGATTAAAGGTCTTGAGAACATGACCTATGAAGGAAGGCTGAAGGAATTGGGTTTGTTTAGTTTGGAAAAGAGAAGACTGAGAGGGGACATGATAGCAGTTTTCAGGTATTTAAAAGGGTGTCATAAGGAGGAAGGAGAAAACTTGTTCACCTTAGCCTCTAAGGATAGAACAAGAAGCAATGGGCTTAAACTGCAGCAAGGGAGGTCTAGGTGGACATTAGGAAAAAGTTCCTAACTGTCAGTGTGGTTAAACACTGGAATAAATTGCCTAGGGAGGTTGTGGAATCTCCATCTCTGGAGATATTTAAGAGTAGGTTGGATAAATGTCTATCAGAGATGGTCTAGACAGTATTTGGTCCTGTCATGAGGGCAGGGGACTGGACTCGATGACCTCTCGAGGTCCCTTCCAGTCCTAGAATCTATGAATCTAGTGGGAAAGTTTAAACATTGAGAGACTGTTTTTCCCTCTCCCGCGCCCCCCATTTTTTTTCAACCAGCACTAGCAGGGACCGCAGCTGTGCCTGGCTCCTGTGGCGCAAACGAAGTGTGCAAGGAAGGCTCCTTGGCCCAGATCCTCAAAGGAATTTGTGCACAATAGGCCTGTAGCCTCAGAAGTATGTCAGCACTCACGCCCATTGAAATCAGTGGGTGCGAGGCACCTAGATACCTTTGAGGATCTGGGTCCTTGTGTCCTACCCCCAGCGGCGCGGCGCTCCTGCTCTGCTTTAAGGCAAAGGCTCTCTGGGGTAAGGCTATGAGAGAACAAAGGATTGTGGGTACCATTTGAATTCCTAGCAACACCTCAGCCTGCCTGACGTTCTCCTGCAGGTGTAGGGGAGCTCTCAAATTTGAGAAGGAAGAAAATGGTTTAATATGCTGGAAGAAGGCTGAAAAAGAGCCACTGACCCCAGCAAGGGGGCTCAGCTGCATCTGGGCTAAAAGTACATTGTCTGCATTGAGAATTGGAAGTAATTCTCCCACTGGTGTGGTGCTAGAGCACCAGCACAAGCAGCTTTTCTAGGGGGAGTGACCATGGGAGAAGCAGTGCAGACCAGGTGCAAGGGTAATCCATGCCTGCTTGGTGTGGTGCTCTGGCCCCCTCTAGTAGCAGCTACACCATCAGAGAGTGGTGAGCCTGCTACACGCTTGGCTAAGAGGTGTGTGTCTTTTAGCTCATGCAGTAGTGGCTCATGGATTAAGCTCCAGGGGTCCCAGGTTTGATCCCAGCTGACAACAACCAGGGTGTCTTGGTGTTACACAGGCATAGCTTATCATAGTGTTCTTTGCAGGTTCTGAGAAGGGCTTCCCCTTTTGTTGGGCTGGCTTAAGGGTAAATGTCACACAGTGTTTAACTTTTAGGGGGCGGATCCGGAGTCCCCCCGTCCTTTCACCTGCTGCGACAGTTTTGGGGACAGGGGCATCTGCCTCTTTAAGGGCATCTCTATCCACCTTCATTGATGTGATCATCAGCAGGTGACAGGAGCCACTGGACTAGTTCGGTTACAGCCCAGCTCAGCTATTCAGTCCCTACCAGCTGGGACAGCGGGTCTGCCCCTTTAAGGACATTCTCCCCTGCCCTCCCTATCACTGCTAGAGCCCCCAACTATCTGGAGCTGGCCCGGGTTTGATAGCCATCGGGATGCGCTGCAAGGGCTGGCTTTTCTCCCAGGCTTTACAGGAGGAGGGTGTGTGTCAGGGATGTACGTGTTTAGCTGGAGAATTGGGGGTGGGAGGTATGTTTTTATCTGGAGACTGCGGGAGAAGCAGATTCATTTCATAGGATATGAGACATGATAGTGCAGTTCAGGATGCCTGGACTGTGCCTTGGGCACTTGGCTGACTTGCCTGACCCATTTGAGAACGTGGACACTTCCAGCCCAAGTTAGACTTGACCAAGGGTCTGTCTACACGGCAATTAGACACCCGCGGCTGAGCCGTGCCAACAGATTCGGGCTTGTGGAGTTAAGGCGTAGTTTAATTGCAGTGTAGCTGTACAGGATCCTAGAGCCTGGGCTCTAGCGCGAGCCCAAATGTCTACACCACAGTTAAGCAGCCCCTTAGTCCGAGCCCCACAATCCCAGGGCAGGCGGCACGTGAGGTTTTAATGGCAGTGTAGACAAACCCTCAGTGACCTGGAGACAAAAGTTCCTGCCACCCTGCTCCCAGTTCCCTGAGTCATCCAGGCCCACTCCCACAGTTAGCTTTACTTACGGCCCAGCTTCAGGAGTGAAGAAGCGTGTTGTAGAGGACTGTGTGTGTGTCTGGCTGCTGCACTAAGATAGGAGCCGAACAAAATCTACCAGGAAAAGCCCCCAGGGAAAGAAACGCCTCAGGAACTGACACACCACTGCAGGCGGCACAGCAGGAGGAGTGAGTCTGTAATAGGCACTCAGGGCAGGGTAGAGGCCTCGTCAATGAGCTCAGGGAGGCTGGGAGCAGGGTTGGTGCAGAGCAACTCTGCACCAACTGGGCAAGCTCACTCCACAGGGGTTATTCTCAGGGGTCCAGTTCCACTCAGCATAAAGCCCTTTTCACCCCCAGAGCAGCTTAAAGGGCCTTTTGCCTAAGAGAGAATCAGGCCCCACAAGCATTATCCACTCTGTTGCCTCTGAGTACATCAGTCCACTCCGTGGTGCTATTCTAGTGGCAGGGCAGCTAATTAATTCTCCCGGAGAAAGCCAGAAGCAGCAGCAGCAGCAGGTAGGTCATAAGAGGTATTTTTTATGCTGTGGCTAATTTTCCATCGGTCCCGGAGCGTTATTGACAGTGCACATGTACCCAGTCACGCGCCATCTCCTAACGAGGTGAGGTTGTGAACAAAAAGTCCCTTTGCTGCGGAGCACAGGCGCTGAGCAAGCAAAGGGATCTGATTGCTGATTTCACTCAGTAGCCAGGGACATTGCCATGATTCACTCAGTCTCAGGCAGCCTAGATTTGTTCTCTGTAAGTAACGTACATTTATATAAGGCCTTTCCTCCTCTCCAAGTAGTTCATAAATGGAAAGGCAAACTAGATCTAAGGGTTTGGGGCATCACTGAAATGTAATCACCTCTGGGGCAGAGGGATACTCAGGAGCTGTTTAATGGGCCACAGCAACACTCAAGAACAGCTTAGGAGAGGAAATGAAGACTATTTCCCCTGACTCTGAAGGGGAATATTGAAGGTAGGTAAGTTGTAGCCAAGGTATTGAGGTCTAGTAGTTAGAACAGAGGACTGGGAGATCTGGTTTGTAATCCTAGCTGTACCACAGACTTTCAGAAGACTTCACCGTTTGGATGGCCATAGGCATCACAATAAGAGCTGAGTTTTTTTTGAAAATCTGTCCTTTTATCTAGGTCCGGGGTAGGCAACCTATGGCACGTGTGCCGAAGGCGGCACGTGAGCTGATTTTCAGTGGCGCTCACACTGCCCGGGTCCTGACCACCAGTCCAGGGGGCTCTGCATTTTAATTTAATTTTAAATGAAGCTTCTTAAACATTTTAAAAACCTTATTTACATTTACATACAACAATAGTTTAGTTATAGATTATAGACTTATAGAAAGAGACCTTCTAAAAACGTTAACGTATGACTGGCACGCGAAACCTTAAATTAGGGTGAATAAATGAAGACTCGGCACACCACTTCTGAAAGGTGCCAGCCCCTGATCTAGGTGCTTAGGCGGATGCTGAGCTCTTAAAAATCTGACCCTTTGTGGGTGCTGAGCACTTGCAAATCTGGTCCTGGGTGACCTTGGTCTGCCCCCTCTAATAATGAGAGAGGACTCCAAATCAAAATCTCAGCTCCACACACTCCTGGACGTTAGCTGCTCACAATCTGAATATTGCAACTTATATCATCACTCATAACACTGGCCGAGCTCACAGGGGTGAGACGTGGGACCAGAACTTCTTGACAACCAGGAACAAATGTCTCAAATTGCGCACCCAAAAATGGAGGCACATAAAGTTAGTGAGCATTTCTGAAAAGTTGGCTGGAAGCAATTTGTCCATGGCCTCGCAGAGCATCCATAGCCTAGCTGGGATTTGAACCCAGCTCTCCTGAGGTGAGGTGAGGCCAGTCCCTTAACTAACACTCTGTTCTTATAAGCACTATTGCCTCTGTTTGCTTGGGCACCTCATTAACCCATATGCTACAAAATGAACATTTTTGAAAATGTCACGCAAGGAGAACTAATTTTTATCACAGACCATAAGGGAAGGAAGGACAGTGAGACACAGGGCACAGTTCCTGGAAGGAGATCCAATTTAGACAAGCCGATGATGGGGAATGCAAATCTCAAAGAGAACTATTCAAGGGGAAGGAGACAGCTGGGAAGCAGGAATGCTGAAAAACAAACCTAGATGTGATAGTGTAAAGCATAATTTTGGATGCTGTTGGGCTTTAGGAGACCTGGTTTGATTCCCAGCTCTGCCACAGGCTCCCTGTGTGTCCTTGGGCAAGTCATTTAACCTCTCTGTGCCTCAGTTTCCCATCTGGAAATGGGTAGACAACCCCCCCCCCACACACACACACTTTGTCTCTCTTGTCTATTTAGAGAGTAAACTCTTCAGGGCAAGGGCTGTATGTGTGCGTGTTTGTATGTGCAACGAGGCCCTGACCTGTTTGGGGCCTTGAGGTGCTATTGATATACAAATCATAATATAAATAGAGACGTCACAGCTGAAGGAAAGTCCTGCTCCTGTCATCCTTGGGGACACCATCCCTTGGACAGTACATTCAGTACTAGGTACCACCACAGCAAAAGGATACTGGCAAAATCAGATATAATTAGGGGGCTGGGGGGATCAATAAGGAAAGAGTAACATCTTGATATTTTGGATGAAGGACCAGAGGAGGATGTTGTTATGTAGAAACATTTCATGGGTGCAAACACAAAGTCTCCTGGAATCCTGCCCTTCTGGGGAGTTTTGTCATTGCTTCAATAGGCTCAGGATTTCACCCCAGTGATGGAAAGGAGTAGGGCTGATGGTGGGCCAAGGACATGCATTCTGTAGGCTGAAGAGTGGGAGGCAGTGAAAAGTGATATTAAGAAACATACAAATATCACTTTTCACAGCAGACTTACTCAGCCCTGGCAAGCCGGGAGACAAATTAAGCCTTGGATGGGGAGATGGGTAGGGAGGCAGTGGGGCTGGGGGTGATGTGGTGGATGGGTGAGGGGTCGGAGGAGGCTGTGAGGACCGGGGGTGATGCATGAGGGGCTGGGGGACAGAGCCCATGGCCAAAGCTCACCGCCGCATGGCTGGAGACTGCCACCCACCAGTTTCGATAAAGCTGGAAGCCTGCGCCCCACCGCCCTGGGGAAGGTGGGGGACTCACACCAGCTGTCTGCTCCTCTG
Organism: Chrysemys picta bellii; assembly: GCF_011386835.1. Lineage (NCBI taxonomy): Eukaryota > Metazoa > Chordata > Testudines > Emydidae > Chrysemys > Chrysemys picta. The sequence goes on from NC_088791.1 coordinate 341,000,534, forward strand.
GAGTTTGTGGCTCCAGGGGAGCCATCCCCCGATCACCACCCAGAAATAAGGCTGTGTCCGCAAGAAAAGCCCCTGGTGGCTGCATTTGAGAAACGCTGCATTAGACTGGGGAACAGTTGAGCGGTTCTCAACCTTTTCCATTCTGAGATACCCTCCCTTGGCTCCTCTTTGCAATACGAGCAATCAGAACCCCAAGAATAGTCCATTTGTGCCGCCTAAGACTGGACACAACACAAATAGACACTAGAGGGAACAAACCCGCAGCAGCCAGAAGCATGGACTAGATAAAACCGAACAGTCCTTTTCCATCCCTGATTTCCACAAATCCTGATTCCCGTGCAGTTAATTTATCACTGGTTGCACTGCGTTCTCATTATGGCTGGTTGCTTATCGCTCTCCTGCAATGCTTTCCTTTTAGGTTTCCCTGTGATTTATTATACTTTTATAGCACGTCTGCGTTTAGCCACCGCATTTAGAATTGCGCTATCTGTTGCCGTATCATTTGTTTTCTTTGCAGGTTCCTTCTGGTAGGAGCTGAACCAGAATGAAAATCCTGGTGTTTTATAATCCCATCAGCTGGAAGATCTGTTCCCAATGTAGGTTTCCTCATGGAGGGCCAGATCCACTCCCCAGTGCGTTAACCTCTCCCGATCTAGTTCCATAATTCCGCAGACCCACCGGGGAATGCAAACTTGCAGATCTTGGTTCTGCCATGGCAGGCCTGGCTAGGCTACCTCAGCATGTCCAGGGCTCTGGGTGAGTGGCACACCCTGACCTGTACACAGTATCAACTTTAGGCCTTTGTGGTTGCAAAAGGACCGAGCTTCCACAGAGCTGATATTGCATCACCCTAATCTGACCCACAGTTGCACATTCACTAACGCATGGGAAAACCTTCTTCCCCTCTGCCCCATCTACTACTCTGCCAGCCCAGAGAATTCCAAATCAGCTTCCCTGTTATGGTTGCACATAGACTTGTATGTCCCAGTAGCCTCAGAAGTGGCTAATGGGTATGAGTGCAAAGGTTGCTGGGACTTAAATGTTGGCAACCGGCTGACACACCAGAGGGATGGATAAAGTGGAGTCAGTTGACCAGAGAAGCCAAGAAGACCCCACATTCTGCATGGGTCAGTTCTGCAGTCCCATGTATATCCTCTCATCGGCTGTTCCCTTGTTCATGTAGAGCAGCGGTTCTCAACCCACTGGCTGCATGCAGCCCAATTAGCACACAGCTGTGGCCCAGCTCAGCTGTGTGCTAAAGGACAGCCCATGTGCCGGGGTCTGCCAGGTTCCCGGCTGCCCGGCACGGAGGGGTCCAGGCTGCCCTGCCACCCAGTGCGACGCGGTCGGGGCCCCGGGTCTGGGGCAGCCGCGTGGTGGGGATCCAGGGTTGGGGCAGCCGGCTGGCCCTGGGAGCTTCAAGGTCCGGGGCAGCCGTGCTGCCCTGCCACACGGCCTCTGCAACACATTGTGGCTGAATATGTGGCCTACAATGTATAATAAATTGAGAACTACTGGCATAGAGCTTGGGGAGGAAGGGTGGCTTTGGTGTTAGGGGACTGGCCTGAGACTCAGGAGACCTGTGTTAAATTCCTTACTCTGTCACGGACAAATTGTGTGACTTTGGTCACATCACCGCCTCCATTCCCAAGCTTATGTTGTGGGTGAAAAGGAAATTCCTGTCTTGCCTATTTAGATGATAAGCAATGGGGGCAGGGATGTTTCTTACTCTGAGTGTGTACAGCAGCTAGCACACTGGGGCGCTGACATTGGCTCCAAGTCTGGGCGTTGCTGTAATAACAATAAGCAATTCTGCAGATAGTGGATGTATGAGCAACTTTTTCACATGCAACTCAAGCATCCACAGCCAGAGATTGCACCTAGATCACTGAATAAGCCAGCTGCTTACATTCACACCAAGTCTGCTCCTTTTCAGACTGGTTTGATTAGTGATGTGCATACTGCAAGCTCAGGTAAGGATAGCCATGCTTTCTTAGGTACTTATTTGACCCCTATTACCACAGTATCTGAGCATCTCACTCTCTTTAATGGATGTAGCTTCATAACACTCTCTGAGGTAGGACAATGCATTATCCCCATTGTACAGATGGGGAGCTGAGGCACAGAGTCTTGCCTGAGGTAACGCAGGATGTTTGTGGCAGAACACAGATTTGAACTGAGGTCTCCCAGGTGCTATGCTAGCACCCTAACCACTGGACGATTCTTCTACTCTACTCTCTCTTTTGTTAAGGGAACTCTTAGACACAATAACTAGCTCCTTCGTGCCTGAATATTTTCTTTTTAATGTTTAGACATTCCCATTTTCCATCTTTGTCAAAGTTCAATCTCTTACCGGACTAGTGGTCAAGTTTGGGTCATGGTCCCAATATGCACATACTGGGAAGGGAGTTAATCTCTTATATTGCATGGCCTAATTGTTATGCAATACAGTCTTATCTTATAGGCCCTTTGGGGTGGGAGAAAGGTGGGGACCTCTTCTCTTGCTGGCTGGCTGGCTTGTTTGTTTGCTTTTAAAGTGGGGTGGGATTTGCTCTTGATCTGTTCTTTTCGGATGAGTTGTGCCTTTAATAATTGTCAGAGCACCCAGAGTCTAGGGCAGGTGCATCCATGTAGCTAAATCTAAATAAAGTGAGCTCCTGCCCTGCAGTCCATCCCAAGTCCATTTCCCATTCCAGAAAAACAACAACCTGCAAAAGAAAATTGTCAATGGGAAACAATCCTGTCTGATTCAGATGCAAGAAGTGAGGTTCTTACCCATGAAAGCTTATGCTCCCAATACTTCTGTTAGTCTTAAAGGTGCCCCAGGACCTTCTGTTGCTTTTTACAGATTCAGGCTAACACGGCTACCCCTCTGATAAAGGACATGCTAGTTCATCTCCTTGCAATGAGAGATTGTTCCCTACAAAAGTATTCCCCGGCGCTTTTTTCAGTGTAATTTTAAATTACTCTGTTTACTGGGCTTTATCCTCTTTCCTTGGAAGATTTTTTCCACAGCCCAGTGTACCTTGCTGTTAGGAGATTATGAGATCATCTTACACTTTCCTGGGCTAAATTTCATCCTATTACATTTTGGACCCAGCCCCTTTTGCTCTTTCCCCAAATACTACTATAAGCCAGTGGGTAGAGCAGTGGTTCTCAACCCATGGCCTGGGGGGCCGCTTGTGGCCCTCAGCACACAGCCGTGGCCCATGTGACACCCTCCAGTTCAAGTCCATGTCCCTTTCTTCAGGGTTGGTTTTCTTAATAAAGAGAAGATGCAAAATCCTTTACATGACACACAACACTGGGTAATAGAGGCCTGGTCACTTCTGCAAGCTGGGAAAGGACAGGACACAGCTCACCCAAATCACATTGGCTTGTCCATTTTCACTCTGCTCTTCTCCTTAGCCAAAACATAAGTGTGGAGATAGAATCCCCCTCCCCTCCATGCACAAGGACCAGGGGAACACAGCACAGGCCAGTGAGGTAAGAGCACTGACCCTGGTATTGTCTGCACCAGCCGGCAGAGTGCAGTGGGGTACACACACTGTGCCCTATAAAAAGGCACAGCAAGGGTTTCCTGAGTGCCCGCCCGCACACCCGGAAACATTGCATTGGCCTTGGCGACAATGCTCTTAGGAGTGGCCACTCCTCACCCTTTGTGGTTCTCAAATGCAAGCTCATTAGCTCTTTGTTTTGTTCTCCTGAGCCTGAGCCGGAGAAGCTTGGTGTTTGCCAGCCAATCATTGCCCTTTATACTACTACACCTTTTAACCTTCAGTCCTAGGCAGAAAGGCCCTGGAGCCTCAGCTAAAGCAGGGAAAACAACATGTTTTCTCTCTGGGTGGCGAGCCCACACGGAGAAGGAGGACTGTTAATATTTCACATGGCACACTTGTCCAAGCTGCGTTTGCGTTATGTTTCCATTATTCAAATGGGGACCTGGCTGTAGGCCACAGTCCTTCTTCCTGCTCTGCTCCAGTAAACAACTAGACAACAGCAAACCTTCTTTCTTCCCCATCCACTTCCCCCCTCCCTGGGCCACTGCTCTCTGCTGCTTTGTGATCCCGTGTGGAGTCCCCTCAGGCCCACACACCCCGCATCCCAGGGCAGCTACTGAACACTACCGGCGCTGAAAAGTTCCCCTTCCCCTGAGGCCAGGGCAGCCTGTCTTGTGATCAGAGCAAGGCACCAGGAGTCAGGAGCTCTTGGTTCTGTTCCCCAGTCGGAGGCTGATTGATCCTGGATAAATCTCTTAGGCCAAAGTGTTCCTACTTGGGTGTCTCGAGCTGGTCCCCTAAATCCACATTGAGACTCCTAAGCAGAGCTGGCCTGATGTTCCGAGGTGCTGAGCATACGCACCTCCCAGCGACTTCCTGGCAGAAGACACCCCTCCTTGCTTGGCCTACCTGGGAGTACGGCCTGGTGTGTAATGCAGGCCTTGCTCTTGGGATATTAACCCCTATGTGCGAGTGGGTGGGCAAGGAGAGGAGTCATGGCTCTCTCCCGCCCATGCACTGACCAGGTACAAATGGAGCAATGTTATTATTTGTATTGTGGTAGCACCTCAGAGCCTGAGTCGTGGACCTGGACCCCACTGTGCTAGGCACGGTACAAACACAGAACAAAAAGCCCCTGCCTCAAAGATCCTAAGCAGCACCCTTTCAAAGGCTGTGGTAACTTACTTCCAACCCACCTGAACAAGAGGGGAGATGGGAGGAATCGTGACTTGTCACAACGGCTTCCTGGGGCTGAGCCATTACACACTGCCTGTTAATAAGGGCTGTGCTTAAAGGCTCAAGCTAGCCCTTCGCTTAGATCTCATAGATGTGCCATTGACTTGCGAAGCCTGCTCCCGTGTTGTTGCATCATATACTTATGCTCCTATGATGTATCCGTATGAACAGGAAGCTCAAAAAAGGACAGAGTTGCTGACCAGGGTGAGATAAAGCTGATAAAGCTGTTGTGCTTCCATCCAGTCGGAACAGTGCTGGGCTTTTCAAGATCGTGGTTTGGAGGTTTCACTGCCATTGGGATTTCCCAGCATTTGGGTGAACTAGCAGGGGTAGCTGCAGTGTCAGACAATAACGAAGCAAGATTGAATTCCAGACTGGTTTGTCTCCTTTCAGTCTCACTGAGTTTTCTCGTAGGTTATTCAAGGAAATTGGGGTGGGCGAGGGAGAACATATGACCTATGTACAGCATGAAGAGTTACATAAAAGGTGGTTTCAAAACAAGCAGGAATCATTTAGCAGTATCCGCATCAGCGTTCTTGCCGCACCATCAGGTGCATAAGGCTTAAGTCAGTAACCAACGAATAAATGCAAGAACCGCGTGCCATATACGGTACGATATGATAAATGGGCATATAAATCAATACACATCAAGTCACGAGCCTTCGAATCCGGGCACAGGGTTGAAGTTGCAGGATAATGAGGTTCATCTTGATATTTCACTTCTCTATTCTATTATGGTAGTACCTAGAAAGATGCTTCGGTCCTGAACTGATGATTACAGCTAAATGCTCACAACATGAGAAGCCAGGCTGATCAGACCTGTGCAGGGAAGCAAAATCTACACGTTGCAGTGAAAAAGCAGAGCTGGTTGAAATACTGGATTTCTGTTCCATGGCAAATGCCGACACAAAAATATTTTTTTTGTTCGAGATTGGAACAAAAAGTTGACATTTCAAAATGTCCCCCAAAGTGAAATTTCAGAATAAAAAATTTATTTCAGGTCAGCTGTAACATTTCATTTCAATAGCATTGAATATTGATTTTGACTCTTTTTGTCCATTATATTTGTATTTTATTTTATATTCATTTTTACTTTATTTTTCTATTTTTTTTTTTATAATTTGAAATGAGGGTTTAATTATTTTAAAATTATAATATGAACATAAAATAATAATTTGTGTTTGGTAATCCAACTGGTAATTAGTCTGGTAACGGATGTAATTTGCATAACATAAAATGGTATAATAAAATAATATAAAAATAAAATAAAAGATATAAAATAAAACAGATTTCTAAATGAGAAGTCAATTTCAAAATGAAAAATTGAAATGCTCTGCTAAGGTTGAAATGGACGGTCTCAACCACATTGAAATGTTTCATTTCTCTTTTTTTTTTCAAAAAGAAATGTTATTGAAATCGACATGTTCACATGGAACATTTAGGTTTTTTTAATTGGATTTGTGATTGAAAAATGTTCCATTAGCAATGTTTGATCATCTCTGTGTCAATGTGGGCTTTGGTTGATATTTTAATGGCAAGGCATGTCAGTGATATGATAACAAGTGGGGAGCTAGCTGAATTAGAAAGCCTGGGCAGGGTGCTAGACTGTAACTGAGAGAAGACCTGGGTTCAAGACCCTGCTCTATCACAGACTACCTGCGTGATCTTGGGCAAGTCACTTAGTCTTACTCTGCCTTAGTTTCCCTCTTTATACAATGGGGATAATAGCTGTGTCCTACCTCACAGGGGTGAGGATAAATATATTAAAAGAGCAGGAGCCGCCTTGGTACTATAGCAAGAGGGGGCCATAGATACATTTATTAGCAATAGGCAGTTTATAGGCTGAGGTCAGTGACTTATCTGCAAACAGGCTTCAGTGTTGATACATTCTGCTCATGATTCATGCATATAGGCGGCTAATTGAGGGGGCCAGGAGGGAATTTATTCATTCCACAGTTGTGCATTCCTCTGAGGCAGCTCATACTGGCTGCTGTTGGAGCTAGGATCCTGGCCTGGATGAGCCACAGATCTGAGCCAGTATAGGCAGGAAGGAATGGTTTGCATAGGCTGTTCAAGAGCCATCCCCCAAGACTACTGCTTCAAATATTTGCTCTTTGTAATTCACTCTGTGGCTGGTCACCTATGTCACATGACATTGTTTAGTCTCCCGGATTGGATGGCTCCCAAAGAGGCTTCAAGCTGGCCACATAACTCCTACCCTTAAATAGGTGTTTACATGAGTATTCAGTCGGGATCGGGCTTCCTGCACCCTCCTCCCTGCGCAGGAGAGGAATGGTGACTCTGAGCCGCCCTTAGTTCTCTGGGCTTCTCCTGGAGTGATGAGGCGACGCACTGCCCCTAAATCAGGGCAGATTTCCAAGTTACCATGTGGCCTAGAGAGATTGGGGCCTATGCCAGTGGAACAGAAAGAGCTGAGAGAGATGACTTTGCGCCGTTTGACTTTGTGTAACCCCATGTTCCCTTCTTTCTTCTCCTACCAATAAATGAAAAACAAAGTGAATGGCCAAGGCTGTTAGAAATTAAAAAGTTCATGGTTAACTTCACAGGCAACTATATAATTTGCAAATAATGCCGCCCTTTTATCCAGCTTGTGATGAAGGGTCCTGGTTTATGTAAAGAATTCCTGGGTGTGTTTGTTTTCAATCAAAGTAGTTTGTGCATCGGTCAGAGCCCGAAAAATCCAGCAGCGCCTCAGGGCCACAGTTCTGTTAAGTAACCCTAGTCGTGGTTTCTGCATAACCAATGGAATGAGCAAGATGCAGGCCGGAAAGTCCTGAATCACAGCTTTACAACGTTACACTGTGTTATCTGAAGACACATGGGCTAGATTTTGCTCACAGTTACATCAGTGACAATCCAGAGTGACGCCACTTACAGTGGTGGCCTTTCAGAGTTTGCCAATCGGATTAGGGTTACCATTCATCCGGATTCCTCCGGACATGTCCGGCTTTTTGAGCTAAAAATAGGGTCCGGGGGGAATTTGTAAATGTCCGGACTTCCCCCCCATGCAGAGCGCGCGCAGCTAACAGGGCAGCCGGCCGGATGGTGCCACTTACATGGGGCTCCAACTGCCCGAGAGAGCCCCTCCTCCTCTCCCCTGCAGCTGAGATCACTCCCTCCCTCCCTGCATCCGCAGATCGCCTCCGGCAGTCTGGAGCTCCTCCCCCGCTCCTCCTCCCCTGCTGCCCAGCCTGCCAGGACAAGTGGCACGGTAAGGGGGCCAGGGGGTCAGAGAAGGGGCAGGGAGGTTCTGGAGAGGGCAGTCAAGGGACGGGGGGGCGGGGGCAGGAGTTCGGGGGGGGGAGGGGGGCTTCCTGGGCGGGGTGGATAAGGTTTTGGGCAGTCAGGGTACAGGTAGGGGGTAGGGTCCTAGGGGGGCAGTTAGGGGACAAGAAGCAGGGAGGCTTAGGTAGGGGGTGGGGTTCTGGAGGGCAGTTAGGAGCAGGGGTCCCAGGCGGGGGCAGTCAGGGGACAAGGAGCGGGGGGGGGTGTTTGGGAGTTCTGGGGGGGGGGGCTGTCAGGGGGCAGGAGAGGGGAGAGGGATCGGAGCAGTCAGGGGACAGGGAGCGGAGCAGTCAGGGGACAGGGAGCAGAGGGGTTTAGATGGGTCGGGAGTTCGGTGGGGGCTGTCAGGGGGTGGGGAGTGGTTGGATGGGGCGTGGGAGTCCCAGGGGTCTGTCTGGGGGTGGGAGTGTGGATAAGGGTTGGGGCAGTCAGGGTACAGGTAGGGGGTAGGGTCCTAGGGGGCCAGTTAGGATGGGGAGAGGGTCTCAGGAGGGGGCAGTCAGGGGACAAGCGGCAGGGAGGCTTAGGTAGGGGGTGGAGTCCTGGGGGGAAGTTAGGGGCAGGGGTCCTAGGAGGGGGCAGTCAGGGGACAAGGAGCGGGGGGAGGGTTGGGGGTTCTGAGGGGGGCGGGAAGTGGGAGGGAGTGGAAGGGGCAGGGACGGGGCTAGGGCAGGACAGGGCGGGGCTAGGGTGGTGCTCTTCCCGTCTTCTTTTTTGCTTGCTGAAATATGGTAACCCTACCAATAGCCTTAGATAAGTAGGTGCTGGCAGTTAGATAACCTCAGTATTTGCAGTACTCAAGATATTTCCTCTAGTAAATAGTGGGAAATAGAAAGGGATGCTGTATATACTGAGGTAAACTTTTCTATCTGTCCCGAGTACTTCAGTGGGGTTACTCTGTAGTACCTGATACCAGAACCTGAAGACAAGAATTTAACAGGTGGATTTGCCCCTCGTACGGTAGCTGATTTCAAAAGAGCCCATGGTTCCTGTGGTTTGCATCAGTTCTGCTCTGGTTCGGACAGGGTTTCCATTTTCTGCCCCTGCTTTCTGGGCTTAATGGCTTGTTCTTGTCTAATTGTGTCAGGATGAAACCAGGTAACAATCGATTTGGAGGTGGGTTTCGTTTGTTTGTTTACAAGAAATTGCTGTATGGGGGCAAGGTTCAGGCTGATAGGCCTAAAGTTAAATCTCACCGGGCTTGACTGAGCCTGGGATGTTCTGGCTTCTGCACTTTGACAGGGCCTTTCCCTATAAGATCTCAAAGCTTTAATTTTGCAAGGTAGGTAAGTGTTATCACCCCTGCATTTACAGAGGGGCTGCAGAACAAGAGGTGAAGTGACATGGCTTCCCAGCAAGCTAGTGCCAGAGCTTGATATAGAACCCAGGGGTCGACGTCTAGTCTCTCACTGTGACCCCCAGACAATAGCGCTTCCTAATAGATGGCCCGCAGCGTGAGTGGGGCGGGTGTGTGGGGGTGAGAGTGGACAGGTGTGGAAGGGAAGGGGCTGTGTGAAGGGACAGGAGAGGAACGCTGAGTGGGGGATGGCCAGCAGTAGTTAGCAAGTGCCCATTGAACCCACTGGTTCATTAGCAAAGAGTGAAGCCGACTGCAGGTTAAGCTGAACAAGAGGAACTCTATTAAACCCTGTGCCCTGCTCTAGTCTGTCCACCTGGCCGAGGTGCTTCTAGAGCCACTTCCTGTTTCCCTAGTCCTAACAGCCCTTCTGGGAAACATGGGCCCTCTGACTCCAGTTCCCCTGGCCCTGATCATGATACGCTCACCAGGGCCTCGCCCAGCTCCTCAGTGGCCCATTGCTGCTACCTCCCTCATTCAAAACCTGCCAGCCCCACGCCCTACAGACGGCAGCAACTGCACATAAGGGGTCTGGGTTGCCATGCAAGAGTTTTCTGTGCACCCTGCTGACTTTCAGGTTTATTTTTCTCTGCTTCCTTCTCTCCCCTCTCTAAAAAGTTCTCCTAAACTCACCAGGATACGCACACTGCCGGCTGGCCTGTTCGCAGGGCCCTGGGAGCAGGGCCGGCTTTAGGCCAATTCCACCAATTCCCCCGAATCGGGCCCCGCGCCTAAGAGGGCCCTGCGCCCAGTGGCAGGGCCGCCGGGAGGGAGGGGAGAAAGAAGTGGCCAAGAATCCCTTCCCTGGCTAGAGGCTCCTTTTTAATTTTTACTCACCTGGTGGCGCTCCGGGTCTTCGACGGCACTTCGGCAGCGGGTCCTTCACTCACTCCGGGTCTTCTGCAGCACTTCGGCAGCAGTGCCGCCGAAGACCCGGAGCGAGTGAAGGACCCACCGCCGAAGACTAGGAGCGCCGCCCGGTGAGTACAAGCCCCACGTGTTTTTTTACGTGTTTTTTTTTTTTGTCATCCCTGCCGGGGCCCCATCGAAACTGTTCGAATCGGGCCCCGCACTTCCTAAAGCCGGCCCTGCCTGGGAGCTCCCAGAGCCCTCGCTTACAGAATTGTCCGTTGTTTTTTAGTCACACCTTGGTAACTCTGCTAGCATGATACCAGCAGGGGGGGAGCTCTTACAGTGATGGATCTGTCACAAGCCTGAAGCTTGCAGTAGAAAAACTGCACAGCCAGTTAATTACCTGCAGGCAAGTCGCTAGCTGCATATGATGAGTTAACTTCACTCAGACTCCAAGAAAATGGATACATGCACCAGCCCTCCCCTCCTTTCTCCCGCAGCAACAAACATGCTCCGAGATCATAGCTCAGCTTCAGGGGACATTTTAAATAGCTTCCTAAAATAACAGAGGGCAGAGCAAATCGGCAGCTTTTTTTCACCTTCTGACCCACAGAAACGGAAGGTTTGCCATGTCAGGTTTGCTGCTGGGATAGGGGAGGATTAGAAGCCATGTTTAATCCTCCAGGAGCGACTAATCCTTTCGTGTTAAATGAACTGATTGTACACAAACACTGCAGTGGGGTGAAGACGCCAGCCTGTGCCGCTTCTCTGGGGCTCGATTGAGGAGCAAAGACCAGATCCATTTGTTTCAGTAAATTAGATTGGTAATGCTCAGCCGGCTAGCTATTTGGGTATCCATCACCTAGCCAACCACACAGAGATAATACTCAGCACTTTCGCTGTACAGTGCTCGCCCTCCGGAGATTGCAGAGCTCTTCGCAAAGCAAAGGAAGGCTCAGTCTCCCCCCTACCGTATCGATGGGGGGACAGAGAGACCTGCGAAGCCTAGGTAGCAAGTCAATGGCAGAAGCGGACAAAGCACCCAGCTCTCCTGAAGTCAAGGCCCAGACCTGCCTTGCTCCCACTAGATATTGCAAGTAAAGAAGCCGCTTGTACATGGTGTAATGTTACTGCTCTACAATACCGTGAAGCACCTGAACGCTTTCCTTCCTAAGCCCTGCCTGGCGGAATCATAGAATATCAGGGTTGGAAGGGGCCTCAGGAGGTCATCTAGTCCAACCCCCTGCTCAAAGCAGGACCAATTCCCAACTATATTTCCCCTCCCCCGATCCCTAAATGGCCCCCCTAAGGATTGAATAACAACCCTGGGTTTAGCAGGCCAATGCTCAAACCACTGAGCTATCCCTCCCCCCCTCATGCCCGTTGCCTAGTAAAATGGGGCCCCAGTCAGTGGCTCCTATAGTATAAATAAGAAAAGCCTCTCGTTCCAGTTCTGACTCTTCCCTGTGTCCCGGGCAAGTCTCCTAGCCTTTAGGCCTTGGTTATCTCCATCAGGGTAATAACACTGCCCTGCTTCAAGCAGGAGTCATGATCCATGTTTCCAAAGGGCTTTCAAGCCATAAGGCCTTAATTGTTGTTTCTGCTATTGACAGCAGAGGGCTAAGTGTTTGTGTGGCTGAGGAGCATGGCCCTGAAGCATGGCTGTATGGAGCAGGAAGGTTTTGGGGGAGTCCACTGTTTTCCCAGCTCTTCCTCTGCTCAGCAGAGTGAGCTGTATTGCGTGCGCTTTGTTGCTTTGCAGCACCACCCAGTGGCGGTCTAGAGAACAGCAACATTGCTTTGGAGGAAACTCTCGGGGTCCTGATTCTGATCTCTCATTCACTGGTGTGAATCAGGGACTGATCTCCCCAGTCCAGTCCAGTTACACCTGTGTGAATGTAACTGAGGTGTGTGGCCTTCTGGCCTTGCAGTTACTACTGCAATGGAGCAATGTCTGGAGAGGTGAGCAGGGGCTTAAGGTGGAAAATGGTGGCTCAGATGAAGAGACTGTGGCACCCCATTGGGCCCATGGGGTAACCACCAGCCCAGAGTCTCTACTTGTGTGCAGAAGAGGGATGGGTTCCTTTGGCATACGCCCTGGTTTGGTGCAGGTACAGGGGCTGCCTGGACTTTGACATTTGAGGTCCTCATGAAGCAATACAAGGACATGTGGGAGCTGGCTGTCTTCAGGCGCCTGTGGGTCGATCTGCTGGAAGTGGGGATCAGGTGGGGATCAGGAAGGCTTGCAGCAGAGGGGAAGTGAGATTTCCTTGTAGGAGGTTGGGATTCTTCCTCGGGGTGTGTCCCATTCTGCCCTGCTGCTGTTGGAATTCCTCCGTGGCATCCCCGGTACACTCAACATACCAGACAGCCAGTCGTTCCATGCCACTGGTTTCTGACCCGACCCTCCTGTTTGGGGTGGGACAGAGTGTGCCCCATTTCGGCCAATCTCCAGCCCCCTCTCCCAGCAGGAAATCTGGATCCAGGAGAGGCCTCTGGAAGGTGAGAGTTGGGTGGGGGCTGATGCCATGAAGTGGCTGAGTCCCTCGTCCACATGTGAGCGGGGAATTCCAGACACGGATCTCGGGGGGATGATCCAGGCCTCATTGCTGGCACAGATAGAAAACCATCCCCCAGATGGTTGTGGAAATACATGCTTGCACCCAGTTTGCCCTGGTGTAAATGCAGTGTTGCCAACTCTCCTGGGATATGTGGTGCTTTTATTAAAGCCCAGGGATCCTGTCATTGGGTGAGACTCTCAACTCGGCTCTAATTTTAAAAACAAAGTACGTTTCTAGCCTTGTGTTTATGGAAAAAAGCTTGAGAATGCGATCTGAGTACCCCCTATTGGACCAGGTACCAGAAGGCAAAGAAAAACAACTCAACATCAATCATTTTTTTAAATCTCAATGACAGCACAAGGTGCAGGACAACTGGGAACCAGGCCCATAGGGCGATTCAAAACATTAGTGTCCAATTCCCCTCACTACGTTATCCAGCCGTGGCATCCTCTAAACAATCCATTCCCCTCCTGGGTGTTTACAGGCTTCCCATATTTTGAGGCAGCTATATCACCCATTAGCCAAACGACTCATATGTATTTCTTTCAATGGTTCCTCTGAGGGCTTTTCCTTCCAGCCCCTTAATCATATCGGTGGTTCTCTATACAACCACTCTGCATTTTGTTTGCATCTTCCTGGCATTGGTGCTGAAATGCTGCGCTGCGGTAAAACTTAGCTGCCAGGCTCCTTCTTCTGCTCATACACAGCAGCATCTCTTTCCTGCTGGCAGATTTAGACCTCTCTGCAGCTGCTCAGCCTTCCATCTTTTGTGAATCAGACCCCGGGATGGAATAAAAAATAAGCAGACATACTGACTGTCTGGAGTGTCGCGAAGAGATATTATTAAGCCAGATCAGCTGTTTCTGCATGTATTTAAGAGAAGCAAATTGGGCTTTATAATCCATTATAAAAGGCAATATTTTGGGGGGAGAATGTGCATATACAGTAGGTCCTTCCTCCCTAATGCCCAAGAGGAAATAGAAAGCACCTCAAAACTATTTCTGTCTGATGGTTGTTGACTGTGTGTCAACAGGTGAAGCAGAAATCAAATGCAGCAAGCCTAACCCATTTTAGCACAGTGTGTGTCCCACTGTTTACTCATGGCTGGCTCACTAGAGGATAACAGCCTATTACTGCTACCAGCTAATGGAGTTGGCCCCTTAGCTCAAGTGATAGAGGCATGTGTGGAAGGTCTTGAGTTCAAATTCAGCTGATGACCTGTACAGCAAGTCATGATGCTTTGGAATTATATGGCATCTTCCAGATTAGTTAATTTAATCACTACAAGCCCTTACTTTGGGAAGCATTTACCTCCATGTAAAGATGGGTAACTTGTGGCACAGTGCCTTACAGAAAAATCCTGTAGAACTTAATAGGTTTTTTTAAGCCATGTAATAGGATTTAATATAGCTGTGTCTCTCTGCTGTAGGATTCTATAGGATAGTGTCAGAGAGTGAGCTGGCCCTTTAAGAGGGGTTCAAGGTCAAGCACTGGTCCTGTTCCTGAGTCAGCTCAGAGCCAAGGCATTCTGGGAGTTGGAGTTCAGAGGGACTATGGGAGTTGTAGGCTGGGCAGTGATGCATCCTTGAAAAAGGAGGCAGGGATATATAAGAGCTGTCTTTTAAAGTCAAAGAAGAGACAAGATTTATTTTGAGATCTCCTACTTGAAGGGAGTGGGACCTACGGCTGGATTTTTCTATGCAAGGGGCCTGGGAAGAGGCCTAAGTGGACAGTCAAAGGGCTCTGGAAGATGGGTGGTGTCTTGCTCTAGAAAACCAGAGAGATCTGGAGAGAACGGGAGCTGCTGGTGGTTCTCAACCATAAGGCCCTGGACCAAGTCCAGTGTCAAAGCACGCCTGCGCTGAGCTACAAAGGGCTTGGATTCTTACTTGTTCTGGAAGAGGAATTATTGGGCTTGGCTGGAACACTAACCTTCCCAGCCTTGAAAGGGAAACTGAGGTAGCAGCCGTGTTATAGTGAAGAGAAGGTAAGTTTCTGCTATAGCACTATCTTAAAGACACTTTATAGACAAGTTAGCACGTCCTATTGTCTGTAAGGATTGAGAGTAATTTCTGTGCAACTCCACTGGTAATTCCTGTTAAACTCGGGGCCGTCTGTACACTAACCATACTTACAGGATGGGTGGCCTCCTTCTTAGAAGCAGTAACTCCGAAAAAAAGATTTGGGGAGGGAAGGGTGGGGAGAGGAAGGGGTTATGGTAGATGATCAGGGGAACGTGAGCTGTGGCCAAAATGCTAATGTGATCCTTGGCGGTATACAAAAGGAATCTCATGTAGGAATAGGAAGGTTATGTTAGTTCTGTGTCTGGCACTGATGAAACCCGCTACTGGAATGCCATATTCCGTTCTGGTGTCCGCAGTTCATGAAGGATATTGCAAAATTGGAAAGGGCTCAGAGAAGAACCGTGAAAACGATGACAGGGTTGGAAAACTTGCCTTGGACTTAAGGAGCTCACTGTATTAGCCCAGCAAAGCGAAGGTTAAAGGGTGACTTGAGCAGTCTGTAAGTATCTATGTGTGGGGAATGGAAATTTGATAATACAGGATTCTTCCATCAGCAGAAAAAGGTATATCATGGTCCAATGGCTGGACAGACATGGACTAGAAACAAGCTGCAGTGTTTTTAGCAGTGAATGTCACTGACCATTGGAACAGGCTGCCAAGGGCTGGTGTTTAATCTCTAGCAGTGGCAATTTTAAAATCAAGATTGGATGTGGTTCTGAAAGATCTGTTCTGGATGAGTTCCCCAGGGAAGTTCTCAGACCTGTGTTAGACAGGCAGGCAGACCAGAGGATCACTGGGGTCCCTTCTGGCTTTATAATTTATGAATCTACAAATTCTATAGGACTTAAGTTTTTTCTGTTTAGTGAACTCCACAGGATATTTTCCTCTTCCTCCCACAGGGATCACCAGCCAATCCCTCCCCCCACAACCAGATCAGGGCCATCTAAAGGTAGGGGTGGGAAAGGAAGATTTGGAGACTGAACAGGCTGGCCACCTCCTGAGTGCTCCCTCATGGCCGGGGGTAGTTCTGCAAGCTCTGCCTCAGTTTCCCCTCTTCATATCCCCTTTAAAACATGCCACATACACACTTAGCTTCAGCAACACCCCTCCCTGTGGGTGGATTTATTAACCTGACAAACCATTCAGACTAAAAGTTCTCAAGTCCCTGCTCCCTGTCTTCCTGCTGGGGGGTCTCCCAGACCTTCCCTGCCTGGAGCCTCTTCCCTGAAAACTTAGGCTTGCCTGCTGGCTCCCAGCAGCAAGTGACACTGCTTGTTCCTCCCTGAGAATCCCCCTCTCTGCTGCTCTTCATAGGACCCACCAGACCCAGCGGGTTCTACTCATTAAACACCACACCCCAGCCTGGGTGTGGTAGGAAGGGCTACCTGTAGGGGCTGGCCAGCTCCAGGCCTCTGGCCTGTAAAGAGGCATGCCGCCCTGTTCCAGGGACTTGCTCTTAGATGGTGGGAGAGAACTTGGAGCTCTTGGGGGCGGACCAAATGCCTGCTGAAATCAATGGAAAGACTCTTGTTGATTTCAGTGGGCCCTTGGTGAGGGTGGGTGGCTTGCCAGGAGGGAGGAAGGGGACTTGCAAATCTAGTAGCTGTGTGAATGTGCTGACCCAGACTCACTTTTGGTATGATTCCGACTTCAGTGACACATGTCTCCCTTCTGTCCCTGTTTGTGGAAGGCATCGGACCTCGAGCTCAGAAGTGACGCAAATATTTCACAGCCCTTTACTGGGAATTCTTGCATTCTAAATCAAATTCTGATACTGACTCCTTATGTGACCATAAAGTGACGCAACGCCTCCGTGCCTCAGTTTCCCCACTTGATGATGGTATAATTGCCTATTGCACTGTGGTCTTGTGAGAGTCAATCAGCTAATGTCTGTACAGCGTTTTAACAACAGCATTTATGTAGTCGTGCTCAAGCATTATTGCTGACAATATTAATCCTTCCCAGTCCAGAGCTCTGCAGCACTGACTGTTCCTTGTCCCCAGCATAAATATCTCCCTTGCAGCCTCTGCTCCTTCCTATCACAGAGGGATCCCTATCGTCTACTGTGCCACTGGGCGCTTGGATTCAAAGGCATCGTTAATTCTGATCGCTGCACCCAGGGGAAATGTAAAGTACAATGGGCATCAGGAGAGCAATTTCAGAAAGGCTTAAAATGTTGTCTTAAAGATGAGCACGGCTGCTGTAATGCAGCAGGATGCAGGGGAGATCCAGTAGCCCTTTGCAATAGGGACTCTTAAACTCTCTGGTCTAGTGTTTAGAGACGGATGCGGCTCTGCTGGAATGGGGCTCAAGGAGACTTATTTTTGGATCTACTTCTGGCTTGCTGTATGACTACAGGTTAGTCCCGGTGTACCTCATTATCCCCATTTCACAGATAGGCAAGAACTGCAGATTTCCTATTGCATTGTCTGCTGAAGGCTTCATACAGCCTTGTAGAATTGTCACTTTGAAGCAGCCCGGGCACAAAATCAACCCACCCCCCCTCCCTCGTTGCTGTCATGATGATGGTAATGAAAAAACAAATGAGATTTCACTTGCCTACAAAATATTACTCAACCCTGACACCTGGGCAAATAACACTCTGCAAAGCTGGCTGGCTTAATTAACTAATGTACATGAATGAGCACCGGCTCCTAGCCAAGCAACAAGGGAGAAAGCAAATATTAAAATAAGGGTTGGTGGAGTAGGGGGAGGGGCAAATTGGGGAACTTCATCCCCTGGAAAATGCTGGAATACCAGTTGGTGTCCTGCATTCTGGAATATTTTAAAAACACACAAAAAACCCCAAATGTGCCTACGAACCCATAAAGTGCCTCTCTGGCGCCCACGTGCAAGTGCGGACGAGGGGCAGCTTGGTAGGGTAGCCAGCTGTATTCTGTTGCTGTAGGAATAGCAAGGCCCCCAAACACCTGCACGTATTTGCCATCAGCTGCCTGCAGACTCATCCTAAGACTGCTCTGAGTAAAATGAGCAGTACTGGCTGGGACCTGTTGTCTCCATGGGCTGCACCTCCTTAAGGATGCGCTGACGCAGCAAAGTATGTACTGTGCTCTAAACCCGTGCTAAAATGCTTTGCTGAGTTGAGGCCTAAAAGATGAGGGTGGCCACAGGCTGCATCTTGTAACTCCAGGACTGCACGGATTATTTAACGGCAGATGTCCCAAATGAAGCAGGTGTAACATAAGCGTCCACCTTTTCCCCCCACTGGCTCCAAATCAAAACCCACCTGTGAGTTCTGGCCAAACCGAGACCCTGGGTTGTCTTCTGCCCACCCCTAAGCTCTGCACTGATTTAATCTTACTACTTGCAGTGCTGCACTTCCCTTTCACTTCTCACACAGGAAGAAGCAGCCGCGGTGTGCGTGTCCTTGGCACTTCAGAAGTGCACTAAATACATGCTCTTACAGAGAAATCTTCCTTGTAGACCCAACGCAGGGCTGCTCACCATTGCTGTCACAGGGGTGCGGTATCTGAATGCCAGTGACCAAGGCCCATGCATGACAGGCTCTCCTATTGCAGGACACACTGCCACCATTGTTGCCCTAGGCCGGGTATCCCCAGTTCCTTTAATAACTCAGGGTATCTTTCATTCAAAGACACTGGAGATCAAGTTTCTCTTCCCCATGAAACCTTAGAAGGATGGCAGCTCCACTACCCCTACTCTGTATCTTCCCTATATCCCTGCCCTGAAAGCTTCTCTATTGGTTCCTTTGTCCCACCCATCTTCTCTGCTGACCATCTCTCCCCTCTGTGCCCCCTTCATCCAGTCCCAACTCTGTGCTGCCTTTCATGCCTCCCTATTCACTACAACCACAAAATGCTAGGTATCTAACCAGCTGAACATGAGCTCCCAGTGTGACGCTGTGGCCAACAGGCCAGTGCAATCCTTGGATGTATAAACAGGGGAATTGCAAGTTAGAGAAGTCATAAGGGCACTGGGAATCCTGTGTCCAGTTCTGGTGTCCACAGTTCAAGAAGGATGTTGATAAATGGGAGAGGGTTCAGAGAAAAGCCACAAGAACGATTAAAGGATTGCAAACTGTGTCTTTTTAGTGATTCGTTTATGAAAGAGAAGGTTAAGGGGTGACTTGAACAGCCTGTAAGTACTTAAAGGGGGAACAAAAACTTGGCGGTAGAGGGCTCTTCAGTCTAGCACATAAAGGTGTGTCGAGATCCATTGGCTGGAAGCTAATGCTAGACAACCTCCGACTAGAAATAAGGGGCAGTTTTTGAACAGTGAAGGTTGTTAACCACTGGAACAACTTGCCAAAGGTTGTCGCGGATTCTACGTCACTGGCAACTTTTTAAAAAATTCAATATTGGATGTCTTTCTAAAAGGTAGATTCTAATTCAGGGAAGTCCTTTGGCCAGGAGATCCGACTCGATGATCACACTTGTCCCTTTTGGCCTTGGAATCTATGGAAAACTCCCTCCCAGTTAATGTTTGCCCCACGGCCCTCCCTCTTTGAGCTCCTGACAGCCCATCTGTGTGAAGTGTTCCGCCTGTAGGACCCTCGCTGTGTCAATCTTCTCTATTGTACTTAGCGGTAGTATCTGTCTGCCTCCCAGGCTAACAGGCTGGCATGGTGAGGCCTGTAGTAGTGGATTTATGGAGGCTCTGGCTTTGGTTCTTGGGAGTCCTGTTTGGGAGTTTTGTCAGCTTCCCACCCCCCTCTTAGCAGCTCTCAGAAAGGCAGGTCTTGCGGTCTGACCTAAAGATGCTCAGATTCCAGCCTAGTTTGGTCTCACTCCACAGCACAATCCCTGACTCTCCGCAATACGTTGCTTTGTACTGCACCACCTTATGCCTGGAGACTGCAAGCACTCTGAAGCCGGCCCTCTAATGGGTTCTGCACATGCACCGTGTGCCACGTGCACTCAGGGTGCTATACGGCCACCAGTAAAACAAAACGCCAGTTAGGATTTAAAATGTACACCCGGCCCTGAAGCTGCGGGCTAAAATCTCGACTTAAAGCCAGTTAATTTCCAGCCGGCTACTTATCTGTAAATTGCTTTAAGCACAGGACCTAGGAGCCAGGAACTCTTGAGTTTAAGTCCAATCTCAGCTCCTGACTTGCTGTGTAACTTTGCTTAGCGTCACTGGTTCTTCAGCTTCCTTAAAAGTGCTCAGATTACCACAGAGGGTGCCGGACAAGCATCTAAACACACCTGGATGGAAAATGGGGAGACTATTTCCCTACCTCCCAAGGTGTAGTGAAACTGAAAAGCTAGGCGTCTAAAGCCAGATTTATTTAGGTCCGTGGGTCTGAAAATGCTGGGCTAAACAACTGTTACAAGGTCAAGCAATAGGTCTTCTACCCTCTGCTCTAATCTCTAGCCCAACCTTCCCTCCAGGCTGTGAAAGACAAAGCAGTAAAATCTAGTGCTGACTTATTCGGTCCAGTGCTAGGATCCCTTGGCCCCTCTTCAGGGCTGTAAGAGCCTGATCCAATGCCCATAGAACAAAATGGGAGTTCCTTCCCTCAGACTCCAGTGGGAACTGGATTAGACCCTACCTTTGGTTGCACTTACGGTGACGGGGAAATAGTTCCTCATGTGTCTCCAGATGACGCTGTTCCTGATGCAGTGAATCCGTCGCCCACCTTTGCTTGGCGTGTCCCAGTCCAGAAGCCACCACGTTGCATACAGGACGCTGACCAGCCAAAAGCGAGTGAAGAAGAGGCCGATGAAGAGAACTATGCAGCACTGTGCTGAGATAAAAACAGGGCAGTCAATGGGCAACCCAGGCTTGGCTGGGGTCAAGAGGTGAAAGAACTTACTCAGAAATATCATCGCTTCCAAGGCAGTTGCACCTCTGACCCCCATTGTTGCCTTCTTGAGGTCACCTCAGTCAGATCTCAGGCCTCTAGCCATCACCTTTTGCAGGGCAGAGTCCTAGGATTCAAGAGTCCTAGGGATTGAGCTGCTATCCACTGTGATCCCATTAGAAGGCCTGACTTTATGGCAGCACCTGCAGTTCTGGTAGGGCCAATGACAGAGTTCACCAGGGACTAGCCAGCATTCATAAAGCAAGGTACTACTTATTCAGAACAAAAGCGTTACAGAAAGAACATACCTTAAAACCAATAAACCGCTTGTGTGCATGCTCACTAGACAATACCCGTCTGCCAGGTGGAGACCCTGGCAGGTTTCAATGTCCTCACTTCTCAGGTCATTGCTTGCTAGGCTTCGCTAGCCAGGTCAAACCAGTCTATGCAATTTCCCCCAGGCAGGGAGGGTTTTCCAGCCTGGTTTCCACCCTAAGGATTTGTATTAATTTCTCTGCCCCCTAAGTGACTTTTAGTTCATGCAGGAATCTCCTACAACTCCCCCCTGGAGGTAGAATACAATCCCTAGCCCACAGAGATACGTACATTTATGAAGTTGATATAATAGCCTCTGAATATTCCATGTGTCCCTAACAGCTGCCGCTCCCCTACAGTCTGTCTTAGAGTGACCAGATGTCCTGATTTTATAGGGACAGTCCCGATTTTGGGGTCTTTTTCTTATATAGGCTCCTATTACCTAGGGAGGGACGATGAGGAGAGTGGAAGGGGGAGTTCGAGAGGAGGGGGAGGGAGGGGAATGGAAGGGGGGTTTGAGAGGAGGGGGAAAGAGGAGCGGGGGTTCAAGAGGAGGGGGACGGAGGGGCGGTGAGCAGGAGTGATGAGGGGAGTGGGAAGGGGGTTCAAGAGGAGGGGGAGGGGTGGCAAGGGGAGTGGAAGGGGGTTTGAGAGGAGGGGGTGGGAGGGATGGGGAGGGGAGTGGAAGGGGGGTTTGAGAGGAGGGGGAAAGAGGAGCGGGGGTTCAAGAGGAGGGGGACGGAGGGGCGGTGAGCAGGAGTGATGAGGGGAGTGGGAAGGGGGTTCAAGAGGAGGGGGAGGGGTGGCAAGGGGAGTGGAAGGGGGTTTGAGAGGAGGGGGTGGGAGGGATGGGGAGGGGAGTGGAAGGGGGGTTTGAGAGGAGGGGGAGGGAGGAGTGGGGGAGGGGAGTGGAAGGGGGGGTTCGAGAGGAGGGGAGAGAGAAGAGGGGGAGAGAGGAGTGGGGGAAGGGAGTGGAAGGGGGTCCAGAGGAGGAGTGCGGAGGGGAGTGGAAGGGGGGTTGGAGAGGAGGGGGAAAGAGGAGTGGGGGAGGAGAGTGGAAGGAGGTCCAGAGGAGGAGTGGGGGAAGGGAGTGGAAGGGGGTACAGAGGAGAAGTAGGGAAGGGGAGTGGAAGGGGGTTCGAGAGGAGGGGAGAGAGGAGTGGGGGAGGGGCGTGGAAGGGGGTCCAGAGGAGGAGTGCGGAGGGGAGTAGATGGGGGGGGGGGTTCCAGAGGACAAGAAGGGAGGAGAGTAGTCATCAAATGCTAAACTGTATTAAACTTTTCACCCACTAGGTGGTGCTGAGTGTAAAACACCTTATTTAAGCTACGCTCAGCCAACAGCCACACCTGGCAGCGCATGAAGGGATCTCATGAGGAACACATCTGGTGTGTCTAAGCAAGCTCAGCCGCCAGTCTGTATCTGGTACAGAAGTGTGTGACAGCATACTGTGGGGGAGGGGGGCCTGGAACAAGGGGAGGGGGTTCTGGACTGGGGGAGGCAGGGTGAAGGCTGGGGGGCGGGTTTGGAGCAGTGGGGCAGAGTCTTGGGCAAAAGAGTGGGGGGGATGGGGTGGGGCGGCCTGGGAAGTGTAAAAGGCTAAGCCAATCCCTTATTGTCTTTGCTGTGATACTCCATGAATGATACTCATATTAAAGGATCAGAGGGGTAGCTGTGTTAGTCTGGATCTGTAAAAAGCGACAAAGAGTCCTGTGACACCTTATAGACTAACAGACGTATTGGAGCATAAGCTTTCGTGGGTGAATACCCACTTCCTCAGATGAATGTAGTGGAAATTTCCAGAGGCAGGTATGAATATGCAGGCAAGAATCAGTCTAGAGATAACGAGGTTAGTTCAATCAGGGAGGATGAGGCCCTCTTCTAGCAGTTGAGGTGTGCACACATAGTAGTGGTGTCCAAACTGTGGGATGCGCCCCCTAGGGGGGACGTGATGGAATGTTTGTGGGGGCGGGGAGGGAGCACCCCTCTGCCCTGCTCTGCCCCCAGCCCAGCTCTGCCCTCATTCCCTCTCTGCTCCTTGGCTGGCCAGCTCCACCTCTAGCCCCAGCTCCTCCCCCATCCCCAATTCTGCCCTCTGCTCTGCTGTCAGCCCAAACTCCTCTGCTGAGCCAACTGTGTAGTAATGGAGGGGGTGGGGGCAGAGATTCCATTAATGGTAAGGGGGGAGGAGGGCATGACGGGGGAAGTTTGGGCATCACTGCCATAGTGAGATGCAGAGGGCTGTAGGATATGGAGCTGCTGGACTCAATCACATGAAGTTGTTGGCTGCTTACTGCCCGTACGAAAGCCTCCAATGAAACCCTAGTACTGAAAGTTACACCATTGTAACCAGGGATCTGGCCCTTTACTGTGCAAGCATTGTCTAGCAATTAAAAAGTTCAGAGACTGGGGGGAGACCCTCACCCCTGATCTGGCTCCTCTATGCCTGGTAAAAAGGCTGGAGTGGCAAAAGGGGGCCATAAAACGGGTCGCGTTATATCGAGGTAGAGGTATATATAAACACAGGGCTAGATCTTGCTGAGCATTTTCTTCTTGCACCTACAGTTGGGCCTAGGTTATTTTATAGGCAGTGTGGCAGTGGGGGCTCCCGTTATACTATAAGTTGCAAGGTAATGGTTGTCTAATTTGGATTATATGAAGCACAGATAGAAGCCCAATGATCAAGGAATACCCTGTCTCCACAGCAGGAACAAGAGCTATTAATGCACTATGTAGGAATCGCAGCCTCAACTGGCTATTGACTAGAAGGGTTTGCCTGAGGCTTCCCCTTGAGGCTGGTTATTAAGGCCCCATGGAATTTCGGAGCCTAAATACATTTGAGGATCTGGGCCTAACAAACTAGAATTTACATGATGAATGGTGTCATTGGCTGAGAAGTGTGGTGGCCCCAGGGGAGTCAGTGGGAAGAAGATGTCGCCCTGCGGAACCAATGAACCCCATGGACGCCATCTTGGATTCCCTCAGAATTCTGCTGGTTTTCTTTGGAACCTCCTGAAACATCAACAATGGCTTTTTATGGCTTTAAACAACCTCTTTGAGGAGCGAAAGCAACAAAGGTGAGAGACTCTTATGTCAATGTCAAAGGAGAGCTCATGTCCCAGAAAAACTAGCTGCCCAGATGCCAGCGGCTCCTGAAATTTTAGTCTCTGTCCATTTAGTCTTTAACTTGAAAGAACGGTGGCTTGTGAATGGAGGCTCTTCAGATTCTGAAAGTGACATTGGTGTCCTCTGGGGCTGACTCTCTGGCACTACTGCATGAACTAAAGGAAGATCTCTCAGCAACATAGGGCCTAAGACATTTAGTAGCTCTAATCCCATCCAGTAGGGGGTGATGCACCAACACACCAGATGGCACATCACACGCTAATTATCGTAAGCATTTCTAAGGTGCCAGATTGAAGAGCCCATTATGAAGTATGTGTTCTCCTGGTAGGTACTTATAGGGTGTATTCAAATCACCTCCTAACCTTCTCTTTGTTAAGCAAAACAGATAGGCTCAAGGAGATCCATCACTATAAGGCACATTTTCTAACTCTTTAAGCATCTCGTGATTCTTCTCTACACCCTCTCCAATTTGTCGACATCCTTCTTGAATTGTGGGCAGCGGAATTGACACAGTGTTCCTGCAGCAGTCGCCCCGGTGCCAAATACAAATACAGTGCCTCTCTACACCTACTCAAGATTCCCCTGTTTCTGGATCCCAGGATCGCATTAGCTCTTTTGGTTACAACATCACCGTGGGAGCTCATGTCAGCTGATTAACCACCAGGGCCCCCAAATCTTTTTCAGAGCCACTGCTTCCAGGATAGAGTCCCCCATTGTGTAAGTATGGCCTACAGTCTTTATATACACTTACATTTAGCTGTATTAAAATGAATATCTTTTGCTTGTGCCAGTTTACCGAGCAACGCAGATCGCTCTGGATCAGTGCCCTTTCCTCTTCATCATGTACCACTTCCCCCAAGTTTTGCATCAAAGGGCAAGTGCCAGGACACATTGGGGGATCCGCATGATGCAGATGCCCCTGTGGCCAGACGCAGAACTGCCCCTGCCATGGCACTGGGAGTGGAGCAGAAGCAGGCTGAAAGGGGCAGAGGAGTTGATGAGAATGGAGCTGGGTTCTGCTGATTTTGGAGCCCTGCAAACCTCCAGGCAGATGAGGCACATGCTAGGGCAGCCCTTGAGGCTGTAAGCTTCTGATGGGAGAGGTGCAAACTGATATTTCATACGCTCCACTCCAAGCTTTCTCTGCTTCTGAAGCAAGCAGGACATCAGTGTTCATCACACACACACTCTCACGCGCGCCTCTCTCTCTTTCTCTTTTTCCAGGACCCAACCTCAGCCTCGTGGAGATGCAGATCATGTCTGCCTGTTGAAAAAGAAACTGCAGCAGACTCTGCCCCCAGAGCTGGCCCAGCCCCTGGGATCTGGCTGTGCCATTCATGTGCTGAGCTATCCAGCACCCCTCTTGAGAAAGAATGGTTCCTCTTACTTCCCAGCTGCCCCATTCTCCTTGCATTGGTTCATTTGCATAACCATAGCAACAGCTACCAGAGGAGGTAAAGCTGAATGGCTGATTTCTGGCTCTCCAGCTAAAGGTCTGTGCAAATGCCTGGCACAGATTGACTGTACCTTGGAGAAGCCTTATCTCAGGGCTGAACCTTGAACCTTTCTAAGGCAGAGATTAGTAGCCAAGGACCAAACTCTGTTCATTTAGAGCCTGATCTTGTGAGTTTGGGTGGTACTAAGCCTCCTTGGCTGAGGGCACACAGCACCTTACAGGGTAATGTCCTTGTATAGAATTCATCAAAAAAATTCTGGCTGAATATATTTCCATCGGAAAATGCTGGCTTGTCAAAACTGACATGTTCCTGCGGAAAGTTCTGATGTCAACAATGTTCTGTTTAGGGGGAATGGGAGGGTGTGAAACTGTCGGCATCTCAGCCATGTTGAAAGGTTCTCTTTTCACACTTTTTTGGAACACCTTGGCTTTTGTATGGGTGCATGTGTGTGTGTGTATATGCAGGCATATTTATATATATAATGAGTTATGAAGTGAAAATCTAAAGAAAACATTTTTGTTTGACCCCAAACCAACTCCCCCCCCCCCAACTATTTGATTCCCTGCCCTCTTGCCCCCCGGAAATTTCAATTTGGAACAACAACAAACTTCAGCATTTCTCACAGAATTGAAACTCTGAGTTTTGACCAGCTCTGTCCTTACAACCGTGTGATCCAGAAGTAACTCCTTGGAAGTCAAGGGGGCTCATTCTGTTCACTCGTCGGGTCTAAACCACCATAACTCTATTGATTTCAGCGGGGTCACTCTTGATTTATACCAGCATAAAGCAAAACGTGTTCACGTCACTGATTAGAGAACTCCACTTGCACTTAAAGTGCAGCTTGGCTACCAATGTGCTGTTAAAACCCTCAAAGATACCACCTCTTACAGGGGGAACTCCAAGTGCTTTACAAGCAACGAGCTATTTAGCTCAGTTGGAAGAAGGTTTCAAATGAGGGAGAGGAACTTCTCTGAACAGAACCTAGACCCACTGGGTCCAATGGAGCTGTATTCTGTGCAGAACCTGCAGGGGGAAAGGGAACCGTACACCACCCTTGCATTCCTGGATTCCCCAGGCTACAGTAGACATTAAACCAGCACTTGGCAAATTAGAGCAGGCGCAGTTGCCCAGCCACGCTCTTGACATGCACTGAAATCCCCCACATGCTGGGATGGTGTAGGGCTGGCCATGTCAGCTCTGCACCACCTAAGCATTCCTCAGAGCTGGAGGGGAAAGGGGAAGGATTAATTGTCCAGTTAGGGCAGCTTTAGGGGCCCTTGGGCGGCTGGTATAATATAAAGGGGCCAGTGCTATGGGCCCATAGCATTGAGTCCAAACTTAGCCACGCCAGAGAACATAAGAACGGCCATACTGGGTCAGACCAAAGGTCCATCCAGCCCAGTATCCTGTCTACCGACAGTGGCCAATGCCAGTGTCCCAGAGGGAGTGAACCTAACAGGCAATGATCAAGTGATCTCTCTCCTGCCATCCATCTCCACCCTCTGACAAACAGAGGCTAGGGACACCATTCCTTACCCATCCTGGCTAATAGCCATTAATGGACTTAACCTCCATGAATTTATCTAGTTCTCTTTTAAACCCTGTTATAGTCCTAGCCTTCACAACCTCCTCAGGCAAGGAGTTTCACAAGTTGACTGTGCGCTGTGTGAAGAAGAGGGTTAACAACAAAACCAAACCTCAGCCTTTGCTTTCCTTGCAGGTCTGGATTCCCTGCAAGACCCCAGTTCCCTGCCCAAAGAACCTCTGCTGTGCCTCTCTGTATCCAGGGCACAGTTACATTGCATCTGCCACAATAAATTAGCCACTTCCTATAGAGTCACTGAGATACAGAGAGGCTAAATGGCTTGGCCAGTGGAACAGTGGTCCAATTTATTCCTGATCTTGTGGCTGAACCTAGGGGCCAGATCTTGAACTGGTATAAAGCAGCCGAACTACCTTACACCAGCTGAGAATTTGGCCCCACCTCTCCTGACTCCCACACCCCTGTTCTGTCCATTGGACAATACTGCCTCAATAAAACGGCAAGTCTCTCCCACTCCTTTCCATTATTATTTAATTGAATCTGTTACCTGCACGATAATAGGTTTTCTGGGCTTCTGAACTTTCTAATGAGTTCCTTGCCCAAGCTGGGTTTCCCCGGAAACTGCCTTTTTATTTTGTTTATCTAAACAAAGAACTCTGCTGCTCAATGCAGGCAGACCAGCTTCTACATCCTTTGGCCATAATGCATTTTTGTAGACGCTCCTAAGACTAACTCGAGTCCAGGCGTTGTGGTCATTGGGGTTGTGTTTTTATGAGTAACAGCGAGCATGTGTGTAATTAGACAAGCAAAAAGGCAAGCCTAAGGAGGTGAAAGGTTAACTCATTCAGCGGCCAGCTCTGAGTAAGAAGGGGGAATGTGACTGGGTGTAGTCTGAATCTCCGAGCCACTCTGCCAAGTCTCTGTTCTTAGCTTGCGGGGATTTTTTAAAATAAATCCCTAAATAAGGGAAAGCCACAGAAAGGGAGCTCTAGGTAAATGCTGTTTGAGTAGTGACCAGGGCCGGTGCTACCATTAAGGCAAACTAGGCGGTTGCCTAGGACGCCAAGATTTGGAGGCGGCAAAAAGCGGTGCCCCCAATTTTTTTTTTACAGCATTCCTACGCCCCCTCCACGAGTGCACAGTCGCCGCTCCACTTCTCCCGCCTCCCAGGCTTGCGGCGCCAATCAGCTGTTTGGCGCCACAAGCCTGGGAGGGGAGGAGAATTAGAGCGGGGGCGGAGTGCTCGGGGAGGAGGCGGAGCAGAGGTGAGCTGCAGTGGGGAGCTGCCGCACTGCTCCCCGGGCCGGGGGGTGTGGGGAGCTGCCGCGGGGGTGCCTCAGGGCGGGGGGGAGCTGCCGCAGGGCTCCCCACCCCAGCTCACCTCTGCTACGTCCCCTCCCCGAGCACGCTGTCGCTGCTCCACTTCTCCCACCTCCCAGGCTTGCGGCGCCAATCAGCTGTTTGGCGCCTCAAGCCTGGGAGGGGAGGAGAATTAGAGCGGGGGCAGCGTGCTCGGGGAGGAGGCGGAGTAGAGGTGAGCTGGGGTGGGGAGCTGCTCCATGGCTCCCCGCCGGGGGGAGCTGGCGTGGGGGGGGCGCGCCTCAGGGCAGAAGGAGGGGAGCTGCCGCGGGCGCGAAACTTCCTTGCACCGGCCCTGGTAGTGATAACAGAAACAAGGCAGAGTGCAGCTGCAAATGCAATTTCCAGGCTGCAAGATAGACTTTTCCTAACATACCCGTATCTTGGCACAGTTTCCAAATTAAGAGCAGCCTCATTTGTGTCCAAAGAAAGGACTTCACTTTCCACTCCTCTTCGTTATTATTAAACATGTTCTGAGATATGCTATCCTGCCTTCCTAACCTACAGAATGTTTAGAGTCTGGTAAGGGATAGATGCAGGCGGCGGGGGGGACATCCACAGCTTCTCTCTGCACAAATGTACTGCAGCTCACACTCTAAGGAGGCAGCATTGGGCAGTGGCCAGCCAATAGGAGCTGGTGGACTTCGGTTCTATTCCCAGCTCTGCCATTGTATTGGTGTGAAATGTTAATTCTGTGCCTCAGTTTCCCCATCTGTAATGTGGGTCGCAGGCTCTTTCTTCCTCTGTAAGGTGCTTGGATAGCACTTTTCTCTAGAGAGACATTAAAATAAATCTTACCTAGTCCCAGGAAACTGAAGACCCAATGAACTACTGAAGCAGTCTGAAGCCTTCTCTCTAAAGGAATAGCGAGAGGAGCAAATTCAACCTTCATCTTGGACCAAGTGTGTGATTCAAATGGCACAGGACTTTCCTCAAGTGGGAAAAGCAGAGAGCAAAGTCTTTTGCCTGCATTTCACCGTCTTACAGTACAGCAAGTTGTGCAACATACAGTGAGTACAGAGGTTGGTAATCTTGTGATCAGCAAGGCCAGCCCATTTCAGGAAGCGTGAGTAGAAGAACATTCTCTGGGAGTAGACAGAGACGCTAAATCAAAGCCCTCAACAAATAAACAAACAAAAAGCAGTCAGTCACTCAGGGTTTCGCAATCTTACCTCCCTCTCGCCATCCTTGAAATAGGCTATCTTTAGGACCCTGATCTGACTTTTTATTCATGTCTGTCCCTATTTACCAGGGGAGTTTCTTCCCTCCAGCTGCTTGAAGTACTCAGCTGTGCATCTGTTTCTAGGAAAGGACTTGGTCTCTGGAGCTTTCACACACAAACAGTTCAGACATGGCCACGGAGAGAGTCTTTTCTTTCTCCCCATACAACGCTCCATGCACAACTGTAAATGAGGATTGTTTTTGGTTTTCTTTTCTGTATTATAGAAGGGACAAGCACAGGCAGGTCCATTGTTTGCACTGTCAAGAGCTCTTGTATTTGCAGACTGTACATAGCTGAAGGACCCATATAAACTCTCCTCCAGCAGTGCAGCTTTGGAAGCTGAAAATCCAGTAGCTCTTCTTTTAGAGCAAAGCAAATGCAGGGAGACAATAATACAAAATGAGGAACACACAACAGCTGAGGGTGTTGGTGTCTGCTGGCAGGGCCGGCTCTGTTTTTTTTGCCACCCTAGGCAAAAACGCCTCCCGCCGCCCCCGGCCCCACGGTGGGGAGCGTGGCAGGGGAGGGTGGCGAGCCCGGCCGTGGCCCCGCTCTCCCCAGCCGGCCGGAGCGCAGCGGGGAGGGCGGTGAACCCAGCCGGGGCCCCGCTCTCCCCAGCCGGCCGGAGCGCTGCGGGGAGGGCGGTGAACCCAGCCGGGGCCCCGCTCTCCCCGGCCGGCCGGAGCGCTGCGGGGAGGGCGGTGAACCCAGCCGGGGCCCTGCTCTCCCCAGCCGGCCGGAGCGCCGGGAGGAGGGCGGAGACCCCGGCCGCGGCCCCGCTCTCCTCGGCTGGCCGGAGCGCCGGGGAGAGGGCGGCGAGCCCGGCCGGGGCCCCGCTTTCCCTGACCGGCCGGAGCGCTGGGGGGAGGACGGCGAACCCACCGCGGCTCCGCTCTCCCCGGCGGCCAGAGCGCTGGGGAGGGGGCGGCGAATCCGCTGCGGCTCCGCTCTCCCCGGCGGCCGGAGCGCTGGGGGGAAGGCAGCGAGCCCAGTCGGGGCCCCGCTCTCCCCGATCGGCGGGAGCGCCAGGAGGAGGGTGGAGAGCCCGGCCGTGGCCCCGCTCTCCCGGACCGGCCGGAGCGCCGCCCCTCTCCAGGTGCCGCCCCAAGCACGTGCTTGGTAGGCTGGTGCCTGGAGCCGGCCTTGTCTACTGGGCAGAGGCGAGGAGCTCTGTTGCTTTGGGGGTGATGAATCTGATTTTAAAGGGTATACCTTGTAGATAAGGGACTGGACCTTTCATGGCTACTGCAGCTGGCGGGGCGGGGGGGAGGTAGTGGAACTACAAAAGACTGCCAGTAGCAAAAATCCCCAACGGCCGGCAATGGGACACTAGATGGGGAGGGCTCTGAGTTACTACAAAGAATTCTTTCCCAGGTGTCTGGTTAGGGTGACCAGACAGCAAATATGAAAAATCGGGACAGGGGGTGGGGGGTAATAGGAGCCTATATAAGAAAAAGACCCCAAAATCGGGACTGTCCCTATAAAATCGGGACATCTGGTCACCCTATGTCTGGTTCCTGGGTCTTGCCCACATGCTGAGAGTCCAACTGATCACCATATTTGGGGTCAGGAAGGAATTTTCCCCCAGGTCAGATTGGCAGAGACCCTGGGTTTTTTTTGCCTTCCTCTGCTGCATGGGGCTCGGGCCACTTGCAGGTTTAAATTAGGGTAAATGGTGGATTCTCTGTAACGTGAAGTCTTTAAACCATGATTTGCGGATTTCAGTAACTCAGCCAGAGGTTGTGAGTCTATTACAGGAGAGGGTGGGTGAGGTTGTGACCTGCAACGTGCAGGAAGTCAGACTAGATGATCACAATGGTCCCTTCTGACCTTAAAGTCTATGAGTCTGAGAACTGCATGCAGTATTCATGATGTGGGCATACCAATGGATTTATATAAGGCATTATGATATTTTTGTCTTATCCATCCCTTTCCTAATGGTTCCTAACATTCTGTTAGCTGTTTTGACTACAGCTGTACATTGAGTAGATGTTTTCAGAGAACTATCCACAATGACTTCAAGATCTGTTTCTTGAGTGGTAACAGCTAATTTAAACCCCATCATTTTATAGGTATAGTTGGGATTATGTTTTCCAGTGTGCATTGCTTTGCATTTATCTACATTGAATTTCATCTGCCATTTTGGTGCTCAGTCTTCCAATTTTGTGGGATCCCTTTGCAGTCTGCATTGGACTTAACTGTCTCAAGGAATTTTGTATCATCTGCAACCTTTGCCAACTCACTATTTACCCCCTTTTCCAGATCATTTATGAATATGTTGAATAAGACTAGTTCTTTTACAGATCCTTGGAGAACATCACTATTTACCTCTCTCCATTCTGGAAACTGACCATTTATTCCTACCCTTTGTTTCCTGCCTTTTAACCAGACACTGATCCATGAGAGGATCTTCCTTCTTATCTCATGACTTCTTACTTTGCTTAAGAGCCTTTGGTGACGGACCTTGTCAAAAGCTTTCTGAAATTCCAAGTACACTGTATCCACTGGATCACCCTTGACCATGTTTGTTGACCCCCTCAAAGAATTCTAACAGATTGGTGAGGCATGATTTCCCTTTACAAAAGCCATGTGGACTCTTCCTCAACAAATTGTGCTAATCTATGTGTGAAACACCAGCTGTGTTCCTGGAATGTACGTCCCATTGGAAGATGACTTGCTGCACTCTCCATTAGCTTCAGTTTCCAGAATAGCCCCAAGATAGAGCTCACTTGGAAGTGTCTGCTTTTGTGGTGACAAAAGCCTGGGGTTTCCAGCTGATTGATTTTAATGATTCCACTTGTAGTGAGAGAGAGAAAAGAGAGGATTCTGCCATCAGGTCTAAGAGCAAGGTGTGGTTAGGGGTGGGCAGCAAGAGGCTCTCTGATTGCACAGCTAACTCGGATCATGATCTCCATGATATTTGCTTGAATTATAAATGGGGCCTGTGGCGTATGATTGAGATAAGTGAGGCAGTTAACTCAACACTTACCAGGAGAGATTCGTTTTTTCTAACAACCTTGAAGCATACAGCAAACTTCTACCTTGACAGTAAGGAGGAAAAATAGATTTGACAACTGGGAAACT
This sequence comes from Chrysemys picta bellii, assembly GCF_011386835.1. Lineage (NCBI taxonomy): Eukaryota > Metazoa > Chordata > Testudines > Emydidae > Chrysemys > Chrysemys picta. The sequence continues at coordinate 341,033,262 of NC_088791.1, forward strand.
AGACAACTCTTGTTCTGATTTATGTACTGTTGCTTTTAAAGGCGGCAAAAAGGACCCCACCCTGGGAGTTGAAGATCTGAGTTCAGTTCCCTGCTCTGCCACTCACCAGCTGTGTGACTGTGGGCAAGTTTAGTTTCACTGTGCCTCAGTTTCCTCTTTATCAGGCATTAAGGGTACACTTTCTATGGGAGATGCTTTGGAAATCTCTGGATAAAATGGATATTGGAAAATTAGCGAGCTCAGAGGAGAGCTACTTTACATTACTAAAGGAGCTCAATCAGTTTAGCTAATTAAAGAGAATATCTGGTGCTAGAGGGGCTCTTTCACCCAGCAGAGCTAAGTGTCACAAGATCCAGTTGCTGGAAGTTGAATGTGAAATAAGATGAACATTTTTTAAGGAGAGTCTCTAACCAGCTTGCTAATAGGGCGTGATAAATTCTCCATTGCGTAGAGTTGTTAAATCGACACTGTATGACTTTCTACTAGTACAACCACCAGTTTTTGAGCTAGATACAGGCCATAGATTTCCTGTGTTAGACAAGACTAGATGTTCAGAATGGTCCTTTCTGGTCTTAAAGTATCTGAATCTAACGTGCTTTTATCAGAGCTAAACAGTGGCTAGACTTGTGATGGCTGAGAACATCCTGATGACTAACTTGACCTTCCACCTGTTTTTTCACCATGTCTTGTCTAAATCTTAGCTTGTGAACTCCCTGGGGCAGGGGCTGTCTCTGTGGCTTGTTTGTTGTCTGTTACAATGGGGTCCTGATTCCCCTGTGGGGACCTTAGATGCTATTACAATAGAAATAATTATCATTAAGTCTTCATTGCATAGATGGGGAACGGAGGCATGGAGAGGCTAAGTGACTTTGCCAGAGTCTCACGGGAAGTCGGTGGCAGGCAGGGCTGAGTCCTGATGTGCTCTGATCACTGGATTATCCTTTCTCTGTAGCTTTGTCATCTAAACCACGTGGTATTTCTGCTCCCTGACCAGATGATTGAGCCTCCTTAACCAGAAGAATAATGGATAACAAACTCCAGGTACAAATTTTCAGCTCTGTATTGAAGTTCACAAACCTTTTGGTGGATCACCAGCAGCAGTCTGAATATTTTCCCCCCAAATCACTGAGAAACATGAATAGATCCCTTCCCTCTCCCCCACTAATATATGGCCAGCTCTGATCATTAAGAAATTACTCAAGAAAATGAACGAATCCATTGCCAATCCCCTGTGCTGTGTAACACTCACTGTGCTCATGTGATGTAAAGCCTAGAAGATAAAGGCTTTGCATCATAAAAGGACAATAAAGTAATAAACATTGGCAGAGCGACAGTTGCTAACACTGGTAACTTTCTGATAACCAGAAGATTACAAAGCTTGAAGGTTCAGAATTCAAAAGTCGAAATCTCCGTTTAAACCAGGGTCTGTGTATGTAAGTGCTTTGGGGGCGGAGAAGCTGGGAAAGTGTTGGGTGCCTGTTAGAATGTGCAGGGCTCTCACACTTTTTAAATGACTCCCTTGCACTGTGTGCAGTCTGCTGTGGGAAGATCTCCCTGAATAGCTTGACTCTGTCAGTTCGACTATTAATGCAAATGATCAAATTCTAAAGGCAGCCAACTGGCTCTGCCGGCCTCCCTAACCGTACTTGCCCCCACCTAATCAAGACAGTCTGGCCCTCCGTCTGCCTGATATGTCTGGTCTGGAGCCGGTCAGGAATCTCCTGACTGAACAGACTTTCAGCAGAAAATAACAATTAGTTGAAACCGAAATGTTTTGTGGAAGCATATTGGTTTTGATGAACTTCCAGTGAAACATAGGCAGGCTTCAGAAACAAGGGTACTCAGGCTTCTAGGGTCTGTAGCAGTGTGGCTGCCCCACCACATGGACTGCCCTAGGGCTTCCAGTGACTGCAGCTCTGGGGAAGTCCTGCCAGTTGGACTGCCTCAGAGACAGAGACTCCAGAGCTCTTAAGCTCCCTGCCCATGCACCAGGGATGATGGGGAATCTGGGAGCCTTGGAGTTTGGGTTCCCAGGCTCAACTTCTTTAAGCAAAACATTATTTGGAAACAAAGGGGGTGGGGGTGGGGAGTTGGATTCCCCTTGTGATGTTCCCCTGGTGTTATCTGGACCGGTGATCTGCTAGGCCACTCCAATTCTTGACTCTGGGAGCTAGCCTTACCCTGCTCTGCTGTGAGAACCCCCATTCTCGGGATGTTCACGCACAGCCTCTGGCATGTAAGCTGCTCCTACCACATGAGTGAACACTTTTGGTCAGCCACTGCTTGGATTGTGCAACCGAATGACACTAGCCAATATCTCCGGTCCCAGACACAACCTTAGGAACCTCCATCTTGCAGTGTCCAGTTATGCCCGCTGGATGCTGCAAACTTGTATTAGTTTGTCAATTTAACAAAGAAATTGATATGTACCAGGCTTGTTATCCCAAGGGGAGTCTCTATCACACTTCAAACCAAATGCACTGCTCCAGGTAGAATAAACAGACAGATGTATTATCTACAAAAGACAGATTTTAAGTGATTATAAGTCAAAGCACAAGAAGTCAGATTTGGTCAAGTGAAATAAAAGCAAAACACATTCTAAGCTGATCTTAACACTTTCAATGCCCTTACAAACGTAGATGCTTCTCATCACAGGCTGGCTGGTTGCTCTTCAGCCAGGCTCTCCCCTTTGATAAGCGCTTCAGTCGCTTGGTGGTGGTGTCTCTAGATGGAGATGGAAGAGAGAGAGGAAGAACTTGGCAAACGTCTCTCCCTTTTATCATGTTCTTTCTTCCCTCTTGGCTTTGCCCCCCCCTTCAGAGTCAGGTGATCATTACTTCATTGTAGTCCCAAACTGACAAAGGGAAGGGGGGGTGACTCACTCGAGAGTCCAACAGATCCTTTGTTGATGCCTAGGCCAATGTCCTTTGTTCCTGTGAGGCTGGGCTGGGTTTGTCCTATACATGCCCTGATGAGGTGTGAACTGCCCCTCTGTTCCTCGAGACAAGCCTGGGCTTGTTTTAAGCCATGAGGACACGTTTTTCAGCCTCATAACTATATACATGAAATTACAACCTATAACATTACTATAACAACAATGCTCAGTGCATCATGAGCCTTCCGAAGAAACCTGACATGACAAACTTTGCATTGGATACCACACAATCATATTATAAGGATGAACATGGAGGTGCAGGATGTTTCCCCGAGATACGGAGTGTCACACCCCTTTGGTGAGAAACTGAGAAATTTCTGTTTTGTTCCAAAAAGGGAGCAATCTTTTTTCACAATTTTGGAATTTCTCACAGAACAGAAATTCCGACTTTCAGTCAGCTCTAGGCAACATGTCCCTGCTGCTTCTAGGCGGAGGCACGGCCAGGCGACTCTACGCGCTGCCTCCGCCTGCAGGCGCCACCCCCGCAGCTCCCATTGGCCGCGGTCCCCAGCCAATGGGAGCTGCGAAGCCAGCACTTGGGGAGGGGTGGGGGTAGCGCACGGCGCCCCCGTGACCGTTCCTCCACCTAGGAGCAGTGGGAACATCTTGCCACTTGCAGGGAGCTGCCCAAGGTGAGTGCCACCCGGATCCAGCACCCCGAAATCCCTCCCACGCCCCAACCCCAAGCCCCCTCCCGCACCCAAACTCCCTCCCAGAGCCCATGCCCTGCACCCCTCCCGCTCCCCCAGCCCTGAGACCCTCCCCCCCAAACTCCTTCCCTCTTAGTTAACCAGAATTTTTGACTTACTGCCCTCCCCCCATTCCCCCAACATGCCAGATAACAAAGCTTTTACTGTATATGGAGTCCACTGGCATGGCTTGAAGATCTGCACTGCTGGGACGAGGAGGGCAGAAGGCTACGGTGTGAGTCACGCAGGGCTAGTGGCCCAGAACTTGGCCTCAGTGTGCCGTTAGTTCCTCATCGATTTCAATGGTGAGTTCATGATAAAAACTAATGTCATGATACAGCCCTTGGAAAGCAGGAAGTATGACCATGCTCAATGCATGGCCATATGGAGGGGTCGGTCTGTCTGCACTGAGCCCAGAAGAGTGGTGATTAACTAGCCTGGGATCAAATAGCTCTTTAAAGTGCATAGCTGAAATGCTGCATGGTAAGTTGAAAGGTAACCCAGGGGTCGTTTCTGCCAGACAAATGAAAATGTCCTGTCATGAGCGCGGCAGCAAATCCCACGTTATTTATGGCTACTTGAAAACTTCAAATGTAATTCCCTCGTAATGGACAAGAATGAAATTACAAAGCTACTTGCCTGATATGTGCCATGTAGTCGCCGAGTAATTACACGAGTACTTGAGTGCTGCTAGAGCTCCTTAAATGTGTTGCCAAACAGCAGTAACAGCGTTCCCATTAATCACTCCTAAAGATCGCAGAACACGTTCATTTTAACTGGGATGCAGCTAACTGCTACACTTACTGGCATTACAGTAGGGTCTCAGGCCCAGTTGAGACAGAGATCCCCTTGTGCTGGGTGCTGTACTAATGCCTAGTAACAGGTGCTACATGTAACACTTTGCAGAGAACTGTTTGTTCCATTAATTTCGCCCCTTTCTTTGTTTGCAAATTACCAGCACTTCTAATTTGTACATCAGTAAAAACTGTTCAGTGACTGGTTTCTGTTGACTTATTTCAGCCTAAGTTTTTGCTTACAAGTCAGTTGCTGCAGCGGTTGCATTGGGTATTCCTTAGAGGTCTGATTCGGAAAGGTGAGGAGCACCTCCCCAGAGCTGTCGAGAGCCCTCTTTTCGTTTCAGGAGGTGCTCAGCGCCTTACAGATACTGCTGATCTCCTCAGTAATGCGCTATTGTTAATTGGACAACTTATTAACTCCCTCAGCTTTCAAGGTAGCCCCGCACACACATTTCTGATGCAAATACGTTCTGGATGTTTATTCACACAAACATTGCCGACTTTCTCTTTAACACATAGCGGACAATTGTGAAATAACCAACCTCTCAGGGAAGTGTGCTTCCTTACCCTCGTCAGGGGTGGGCAAACTTTTTGGCTTGAGGGCCACATTGGGGTTCCGAAACTGTATGGAGGGTCGGGTAGGGAAGGCTGTGTGTCCCCAAACAGCCTGGCCCCTGCCCCCTATCTGCCCCCCCCACTTCCTGCCCCCTGACTTCCCCCCCTCAGAATCCCCGACCCATCCAACCCCACCTGCTCCTTGTCCCCTGACCGCCCCCTCTCGGGACCCCCCCACCCCTAACCGCCCGCTGGAACCCCATCCCCTTCTAACCCCTCTGCTCCCTGTCCCCTGACTGCCCTCACCCCTATCCACACCCCTGCCCCCTGACAGGCCCCCTCATGACTCCCATGCCTATCCAACCCCCCCTGTTCCCCGTTCCCTGACCGACCCCCCCCCAGAACCTCCGCCCCATCCAACCACCCCCTGCTCCCTGTCCCCTGACTGCCCCCTGGGATCCCCTGCTCCTTATCCAACCCCTCCACTCCCCGCCCCCTTACCATGCCGCTCAGAGCACCAGGACTGGCAGCTGCGCCACCCAGCTGGAACCAGCCACACCACCGCGCAGTCTAGAGCACTGGGGCAGGCTGGCGGCTCTCGCAGCCGTACTGCCTGGCAGGAGCTCGCAGCCTGGCCGCCCAGAGTGCTGGTGGCGCAGCGAGCTGAGGCTGCGGAGGAGGGGGGACAGCAGGGGAGGGGCCGGGGGCTAGCCTCCCTGGCCGGGAGCTCCAGGGCCAGGCAGGAAGGTCCCATAGGCCGGATGTGGCCCGCGGGCCGCAGTTTGCCCACCTCTGGAGTAGGTAGTTCATGCCTTGAAGCATGCATTTACTGTGTATCCCTTCCCCCTCTCCCCGGTGCAGCTGTGGCTGTTCTCATCACTATACAGATCTAATTCCTGTGTGGGTCCTGCTAAACTCTTGGCCTTAATTATAGCTTGTGGCTATGAGTTCCACTGGTTAGCAAAGTGCTGTGTGGCTTTAAATCTCTATCAATTTTAACCTTTTTGCCTTTCACTGTCATTGACCATTCCCTGCAGTGGAGTGTACTAGCCTATGACGGCTGCAGAGGGGAGTCTCTGGGACCATGCCTGGGTTTTGCTGCAAAGACCCAGGCAGGCAGCCACTGCATGAGAGTAAGGTGGTTGGTGCTCTGAGAAGACCCTGGGCTACTCCTTCTTTCTATAGCTCTAGCCTGTTTTGCAATGTGGGTGCGGCTCCCCCTCCCTTGGCCAATCAGAAAGAGTTCTGAGAAAGGGGACAGGATACAAACCAACCTCCTTCTCTCAGAACACGGGGGAGGTGAGGCTAGGGAGGGAGGTGCCACTGCTGGTCCCTCCCGGACAGAGGAAGGTTCAACCTGCTCCTCTTGCCTTAGCCCAGCAGGAACACCTGGGGAAAAGAAACCCCACAAAGGGGGTGTTTTGAAATCTGTTATCTCTGGGCTTTGCTCTCTGGGAGAGGCTGGCTCTCTGTGGGGAAAAAGCCTCTGCGGGGTTACGGAGCGCCAAACGTTCTTTTAATGAGACGTTGCTGAGCATAGCTATTGGAGAATGGCAGCCTACCCCAGCCCTTCCTCTCCGTAAATAGCTGCGCCCCTCTGTATTGCTGGTGCGGAGCAATTGCACTGAATAAGGCATTCAAAGGGTGACCTTCCTGCTGTCATTGATCTGTCAGTTCCTGCACCGAGACACCTTGTATAAATCTCTGCTTGCTGCAGCTCGTGAAAGGATGCTGTCGAGCGGCCGCTTCTGCAGCTCCCTTGGCGCTTCTGCCTCACACAAGGGCACCGTTAGAAACTCAGTGCAAACGTTCATCTCTAGCAGTCATCAGATTGTTTTTAAAGACTGGAGAGAAATAAAAAGGCTGCCGTTGCAACTGAGGGGGTTGGTTTTTGTTTTGTTTTAAACCAGACTAGGTTTAAAGCACAGGCAAAACTCTGGCCTTGGAAACACACGGGGTGTAGGATGGGAGCAAAAGATAGTGGAGTCATGCTTTCTGGTTGGGGGCGGGCACAGCACATTCCACAGTGTCCTTAATGTTACTCTAAAAAGGAGCTGTAATGAAAAATTGAAATACTCTGTTGCACTAGGGTTGAACGAGAAACGGAGTTCTTTAACCTCATTGAAGCCTCGTATGTAACCACACTCTGAATGTGTAACTAAAGCTAAGTGTAATGTGGTGTGCATTAATTAAACAGCTCTTTTTTAAATAGAAAATGACTTAAACTGGGACTAATTAGTTTCTCACGGGGTGATAAAAACCATTATTTCACTCGGTAAAAACCACTTCCGGTGAATACAAGACATCTCTGCTTTCCAGAGTACTAACTGTGTTCATCAAGTGCTTGTCAGTTGCAGTAGCAATTTGGAGGAGACAAGGGATCGTGGTATTGGCTCATCTGAGGAAGATCAACCACAGCACATGAACAATTCAATCTGCATGATCCTAGAGATTTTTGACACATTGGAACTCAAAATTAACAGAGGGAAAAAAACCCACACGTTACTGACCCAAAGCCTAGGCAGCGTGTTAATTTGAGATCAGTAAGAGCTTATTTATCATAGACTGGAAATAAGGCATTTGTACCAGAAATAAGGTGTACATTTTTGACAGTGAGAGTAATTAACTAGTGGAACAATTTACCAAAGTTCATGGTGGACTCTCCATCACTGACCATTTGTAAATCAAGATGGGATGTTTTAAAAGCTCTGCTCTAGGGATTATTTGGGGGAAGTTCTATGGCCTGTGCTATACAGGAGGTCAAACTAGATGATCACAACAGTCTCTTCTGGCCTTCGAATCTATGAAATGGGTGCAGTATAATATCAGAGCATCTTTACCAATGTGCAGTAAATTAATAGACAGAGGTGGAAGGATGGGCTCGTTTTGGGGTCAGAAGATTTAGAGTCAATTTCTGGCTTCGACACTGGCTTCCTATGAGACCCTGGGCAAGTCACTTAACTGCTCTGTGCTTTCATTTCCCCACCTGTAAAAGGGGTGGTAATATATTTCCTCAGAGAGGTGGGGGGAGGCTAAATCACTAATGTCTGAGGCTCCAAGATACCACGGTGACGAAAGTCAGAAAAATCTCTATAAATAAAGACTCCCACTGACTTTCAAAAGAGCCTTAGGGAAACTCCTACTGAAATTCAAACTCGTAGCCCAGTCCAATTTCTTTCCTGTGCCCCCAGGACAGTTCTGGTTGCAATATCTCCTCCTCTTTGTCTTCCTTCTCCTCTTCTCTGCTAGGTTGAGGAAGCTTCTCCTTCGAAAGCTCAAAGGAGGGATCTGAGAAGTAATGATTCTGGGCAAGGGAAGGACACCCTGGGTCACCTCGCGCTGGATTGCCCACTGTACTGATCCCTCAGTGTTTTATTTATAGTGTATTGTCAACACCACAAGCCTGGTGCCTCAGTAACATCTCCTGACAAATTATTGCAAATACACCCTGGTATTTAAATTCCTCCTATTCTAGGGAATTCCCACCTATTTGACATGCATGGCCACACAGCCCACTCACCTTTAATTAAGAATGTGAGTTTGTCACGGAGGTCGTGGAAGTCACGGATTCCATCACTTTCCGCGACCTCTGTGAAATTCTGCAGCTGCAGCGGCCGGTGTGGCTGACCCCAGGGCCGCCCGAGCAGTGGCTGCTGTGGCGCCCCGGGGACTGCTTGAGCAGTGGTCCTGGGGTGGCCGGAGTAGCAGCTGGTGTGTGGCCCCGGGGCAGCTGCACCAGCTGCTGGGCAGCAGCCCTCGGGAACTGCCTGAGCAGTGACTGGTGCAGCTGACCCCGGGGACTGACTGAGCAGCGGGACCTGGGGGGCCTCTGGTGCAGTGGGGGCCTGGGCAGCTAAGATTTAGTCAGGGGTGTTTATAGTAAAAGTCATGGACAGGTCACGGGCTGTGAATTTTTGTTTCTTGCCCGGAACCTGGCCATGACTTTTACTAAAAATACCCGTGACTAAATCTTAGCCTTACTGTGACACTGCACCCCATATTCTTCATAGTGATATTATTATGATATGAGTATGGCATAATTCTGATGTATTTTATGCAAGGTAGGTCATGTGAGATATCATTGAAAAGGTTATAATTTACTGAATATGATTATCCTATTTGTATGCATGTATCATGTTTGTATCTGACGTTAGGAATATTGACTATGTATCTGTATTACAAATGTGTTTACACCTGAGGAACACCCACTAGACAAGATGCATTCATTCTGAAAAGCTGGTGGGGAAGGGCCATTAGAGAAAACAACAGGCCTTAGAAGAAGCTTGTCTCCCACCTGGGGGGGGGTCTTCCTGAGGATGCTATAAACGGCCTCCAAGCAATAGCTCCTGTAACACTACAGGGACATGCGACCAGCTCACCTGGTGCTGGACTCCATCTTGGGATATCAATATTTTTCCACTAAATGGCGTGAGATCCAAGCTTAGAAACAAAGAGTTCCCACCATATGCAAAAGCTATATAAGGCAGGGGAGTGACATCATCACTGACTCCCCCACCCAAGAAGACTCCTGGAAACACTTGAGGAACAAAGACTGAACTGGGGGAAGTGCTGGACTCAGGCTAAAGGGATTTTTAGCCTGCGAATGGAACACCTGGGGATTCCAGGCTGTAAGCAAGTGCAGGTTGCCCATTAAGAATCTGCTATTCATATCCAGTCTTTGTAGTATATTAAGCTAAATTTGTGTTTTTGTTTATTTTCTAGATAATCGGCTTTGATCTGTTTGCTATCCCTTATAATCACTTAACATCTATCTTTTGTAGTTAATAAACTTGTTTTTGCTATATCTAAAACTGGTGTGTGGGAGTCATAAAGCGGGGCAGAAAGCTGTTGCATATTCTTCTCCACATTGAGGGAGGGGGCAAATTTCATGAGCTTGCGCTGTACAGTTCCCTGTGCAGTGCAAGACAGAATAATTTTGGGTTTACACTTCAGAGGGGGTGCGTGCCTGAGTAGTTGGGAAGTACCCTAGCTGGAGCCTTCCCATGCAGTAGCTATAATAGGATTCAAAAAAGAACTAGATCAATTCATGGAGGATAGGTCCATCAATGGCTATTAGTCAGGATGTGCAGGGATGGTGTCCCTACCCTCTGTTTGACAGAAGCTGGGAACGGGCGACAGGTGATTACCTGTTCTGTTCATTCCCTCTGGGGCACCTGGCATTGGCCACTGTCAGAAGACAGGATACTGGGCTAGATGGACCTTTGGTCTGACTCAGTATGGCCGTTCTTATGTTCTTATGCCATTCTCACATAGATGAAAGAGCCGTTTAGTATGTGGTGGTTTCTCCCCACGAAGGTGCTTATACACTATAATCCAGCCACCTCTTGAGAGAGTTTTTTTTTTTATAAACTAAACAGATTGAGCTATTTTTAAGTATCTCACTGTAAGGCATTTTTCCAGCCCTTGAATAATTTTTGTGGCTCTTTCCTGTACTTTCTCCACTTTTTCAACATTCTTGTAAAAGTGTGGACACCAGAACTGGATGCAGAATTCCAGTGTCAGTCTCATGAATGCTGTAACCTTTTTGCCACAGCGTCTCACTGGCAGCTCATGCTGGGTTGCTTGTCTGCTATGACCTCATAATCTTTTTTGGAGTCACTGCTTCCAGGATACAGTCCCCCATCCTGTAGGTATAACCTGCATTCCTTGTTCCTAGATGCATGGTCTGTATTGTAGAGGTCTGCGATCCCTGATCAGTAATGCATCTCATATAGCTGGAATTCATGCTGACAATAAATTTAGCCGTGTATTTTGATCCCTGGGGCCTTAAAGGAAAAATAAGGGGATCAAATCACTCAGAAACTGGTGGAAGGATCTTGGAAATGGCACCTTAGATACACAGGCCAACATAGCAGCCATGGTGTTTTGTCAGACTCAAAGCCTGGTGCAGAGGTTCTCTTTCAGAAAGGTTGTCCCTACACAAGGAGACAGAAGTACTTGGCAGCCCTAGCTGCAATGGAGGTAGTCAAATAGGTCCCAGGTCTCTGGCCAACAATTTCAGACAGACTGTCTCACTGTTGTGTTTTTGAGTGCAGCGAGAGGGGCAAACATGGACCACTGGGCGTTCCCTTTCTAGAGCTCACTTCTGGACGGTGCATCTCTGAAGAAGCTGGGTCTTGACCAACTCACATTGTAGAGCAAAGAGGGTTTCTGGGAAGTGAAGGCTGCTGTTGCTGCACCAGGTATCGAATTTCACTCCTGTCCTTAAAAGGCTATACCTGAGCAGGGGGTGAGGAGACTCAAAACACGATGTTGTTTCTTTGATGGGTGGGAGACTGTGGACACGTGCTTCAGGGATCCAGCCACTGACTGTATGTCTGTTAGTGCACACTGGGCCAGCCTTGCCAGTAGCACCAGCATGCCTCAGTGCATGATGCTGTGGATTTTAGAAGCAACACTACTACTACTACTAGAATTCTTTGAGGGGGGGGTCAACAAGCATGTGGACAAGGGGGATCCAGTGGCTGTAATGTACTTAGATTTGCAGAAAGCCTTTGACAAGGTCCCTCACCAAAGGTTCTTAAGCAAAGTAAGCTGTCACGGGATAAGAGGGAAGGTCCTCTCATTGATTGGTAACTGGTTAAAAGATAGGAAACAAAGGGTAGGAATAAATGGTCAGTATTCAGAATGGAGAGAGGTAAATAGGGGTGTCCCCCATAGGTCTTTACTGGGACCAGTCCAATTTAACATATTCATAACTGATCTGGAAAAAGGGGTAAACAGTGAGGTGGCAAAATTTGCAGATGATACAAAACTACTCAAGATAGTTAAGTCCCAGGCAGACTGCGAAGAGCCACAAAAAGATCTCTCAAAACTGGGTGACTGGGCAACAAAATGGCAGATGAAATTCAATGTTGATAAATGCAAAGTAATGCACATTGGAAAACAATCCCAACTATACATCTAAAATGATGGGGTCTAAATTAGCTGTTACCACTCAAGAAAGAGATCTTTGTGGATAGTTCTCTGAAAACATCCACTCAGTGTGCAGTGGCAGTCAAAATATCTAACAGGATATTAGGAATCATTAAGAAACAGATAGATAATAAGACAGAAAATACCATATTGCCTCTATATAAATCCATGGTACGCCCACATCTTGAATACTGCATGCAGATCTCGTCGACCCATCTCAAAAAAGATATATTGGAATTGGAAAAGGTTCAGAAAAGGGCAACAAAAATGATTAGTTGTATGGAACAGTTTCCGTATGAGGAGAGATTAATAAGACTGGGACTTTTCAGCTTGGAAAAGAGACGACTAAGGGGGGTATGATTGAGGTCTATAAAATTATGACTGGTGTGGAAAAAGTAAATAAGGAAGTGTTATTTACTCCTTCTTATAACACAAGAACTAGGGGTCACCAAATGAAATTAATAGGCAGCAGGTTTAAAACAAACAAAAGGAAGTATTTTTTCACACAACGCACAATCAGTCTGTGGAACTCTTTGCCAGAGGATGTTGTGAAGCCCAAGACTATAACAGGGTTCAAAAAAGAACTAGATAAATTCCTGGAGGATAGGTCCATCAATGGCTATTAGCCAGGATGGGCAGGGATGGGTGACAGGGGGTGGATCACTTGATGATTACCTGTTCTGTTCATTCCCTCTGGGGCACCTGGCATTGGCCACTGTTGGAAGACAGGATACTGGGCTAGATGGACCTTTGGTCTGACCCAGTATGGCCACTCTGATGTTCTAACACATGGTCAGCAGTGTATTGGAGGAACTGGCTGCTGCCATGGGAGAATGGCTGAATACCTCCTCTCTCTCCCAGGCTCAAGTCTTCAAAGAGCTATAATGTGAGACAGGCAGTGCACCATGGTCATGTTCCACAGTAACTCTGCCTAATACATGGCCTCAGTGTGCTGGAGACGGACTGTCTGAAGTTGATGAGAGAGTGCAGGAGGTTCTGAGGCCTCCCAGGTCTGAGGCCACTTGGCTGCGTGTTGTCTTCTCCAAGAGCTTCGGCTGGAGCAGATTTCCCTGATGCTGGGTGACAGGAGAGAGTGGCGCAGTGGATTCCCCCCCGCCAGCTAGGCATGAGAAGCTCTGTGACATGAAGACTTGGCCGTGGTAGTGAGGAACGGCCAGAGCTGAGCTAGGCAACATTTAGCTGTTCCTGAGATTTCTTGAGAATTAATGCACAGTACATCCACCAATCAGATGTCACCAGTCCTCCTTCAGTCTTCCATTCAGTGACTACATTCATTGGTTTGCTGTTAAATAATACCCTCATGGATAGGCTTTCTTTCATCAGAAGAGCTCCAAGTGCATGACAAGTAGGCATACATTTATTATGTTCGTTTTAAGGATGGGGAAACTGAGGCACGGGTGAAGTAACCTTGATATTATGATGGTGGGTTTATCCTAGAAATGCCATAGAAAAATCGTGAAGTACCTGAGGTCACACAAAAAATCAGTGACAGTCCTGAATAAAACTCAGGTCCTCCCAGTCATCTGCTTTATCCACTAAACAATGCTGTGTTCTACATGTGTTGTAAACCCCTAACCCTATCGATCTTGGGTACTTATCTTGCCTCTATTACCATAGTATCTGAGCAGCTCATGATCTTTTAACGTATTTATCACAGAACCCACGTGAGGTAGGAAAATGCTATTAGATCCCTCTTTTACAGATGGGGAACTGGGGGTGACTAAATGACTAAAGTCACACAGGAAGTCTGTGTCAGAGCCAGGAATTAAACTCAGATCTCCCTAGTCTAGGACTTGGGGGATCTTGGTTCAAGTCCCTGCTCCTCAAATCACTGGACCATCCTGCCTCGCTGCACCATCCAAATCCATAGCAACCTTCAGTGGGTGCAGCACTAGGTCCTAAGTAGGTCGGAGACAAAGCTAAAGGTAAAGAGGGAAATCCTGGCCTCTTTGAAGTCAGTTGGGGTCAAGATTGCACCCAGATGATTTACATAGCACAATTGTTTCCGCTGTTGGTATTTTCCCATCATTACACAACCATCGGCCTAAGATAAAAGCTCTTCCTGTATACAGCTACTGCTGCTATTTAAACATAAGGCATTTTATTTATTTAAACGTCTGTCCTTTGTGAGCGAGGTTTAAAGCCAGCAAATCAATTCAACTGATTGGTGCTAAGGTACTTTACTTGCAGAAAGAGATTAAATTATTTTCTGTAGCTTATTTCTGAAAATGAATCAGCAGCTATATTGCAGGGGTTTTTTTTTTAACGGCAAAACCAAACAGCCTTTACCAAAAGCATTATGATACTGTCTCATTATGGAGCTTATTACAGCCTCTTGCTCTAACTGGTGTCTGCAAAGCAGTGAATTTATAACATCCTCTGTCTGCAAATACGGCACTGTATGTGGTCATGCAACATCTCACGTAGAATAAGGTTAGCTGTATATGACAAAGCATTTTATTTCTCCTTTTTGTAAAAAGACCTATTAAGAAGTAAAGTGAAATGATGCTAGCTGTACGCATGTAATATGCAAGTATCAACAGATATTTTAAAGCTTCTTTCAAATATTGTAGCAAAATTATTTGTATTAAAGTAACATCTGGAGTCCCCAAATGAGGTCAAAGCCCTATTGTGTGAGGTGCTGGACAAACACATAGTGAGACACAGTCCCTGACCTGAAGACTTTGCAGTCTAAATAGATGAAGGATGGGAGGGGTGAGAAGATATATGATTTGGTCAAGCTCAGTGGCAGGAGTGGAGATAGAACAAAGGGTTCCTAAGGGCTTGTCTACACTACCTGTTGGATCGCCAGGCAGTGATCGATCCAGCGGGGGTCGATTTATCGTGTCTAGTATAGATGTGATAAATCGACTGCTGAACGCTCTCCCGTCGACTCTGGTACTCCACCAGTGAAGACACTGCAGTAAGTAGATCTAAGTACATGACTTCAGCTACGCTATTCATGTAGCTGAAGTTGCATATCTTTAGATCAACCCCGTGCGGTAGTGTAGACAAGCCCTAACTCCCAGTCTAGTGTAACCTATCTGCTGGACCACACTCTCTCTATTATACTTATAGCAATTAATCACACCAATAGCTTTTAAGGCAACAGATATGAAACAACAGAGCAATAATATCTATAACTAAATGGAAGGCTTGTCAAGGATCATCTAGCCCCCTGACTACTACCCGATGCTACTCCTCCAGGTGGGCATTAAAGACACTGTGAGGTCTGACCCTGAGCAGATCAGAAGTGACTACCCGGGTCTGGGAGTAAGGGGGAAGGAGTTGGGGGTGCAGGTGATGTTCTCTTTGATTATTTCAGTCCAGGGTAGGAGCCCAGCCAGAGACAGATGCATCTTGGAGGTGAATGGCTGGCTGCGGGGATGGCGTCACCAGGAGGGCGTTGGCTTCCTTGACCATGGACTGCTGTTCAGCAGAGAGGGGGTCCACCTATCAAGGATGGGGAACAGCATATTTGGATACAGATTGGCTAACCTAGTGAGGAGGGCTTTAAATTAAATTCAATGGGGGCAGGAAACAAAAGCCCTCAGGTAAGTTAAAAACATGGAGACCTGGGAGAAGGGTTGGAATCTGGGGGGGAGCATGGGCTGTGATAGCAGGAATAAAGGAGAGACAAGTGAGAAGATGGGGGGGGATTCAAATCAGTATCTTAGATGTATACTAATGCAAGAAGTATGGAGAATAAATAGGAAGAACTAGAAATCTAGTGAATAATCATAAGTATGACACAGTCGGCATCATAGAGACTTAGTGAGTTGATACCCATGAATAGAATATTGGTATAGAAGGGTACAGCTTGCTCAGGAAGGACAGGCTGGGGGAAAAGGGAGCAGGTGTTGCCTTGTATATCAAAGATGTATACACTTGGATTGAGTCTGAGATGGAAATAAGAGACAGATCGAGGGACGTGATCATTCCCCTCTATTCGACATTGGTGAGGCCTCACCTGGAGCACTGTGTCCAGTTTTGGGCCCCACACTACAAGAAGGATGTGGAAAAATTGGAAAGAGTCCAGCGGAGGGCAACAAAAATTATTAGGGGTCTGGAGCACATGACTTATGAGCAGTGGTTGAGGGAACTGGGATTGCTTAGTCTGCAGAAGAGAAGAATGAGGGGGGATTTGATAGCTGCTTTCAACTACCTGAAAGGGGGTTCCAAAGAGGATGGATCTAGATTGTTCTCAGTGGCACCAGATGACAGAACAAGGAGTAATGGTCTCAAGTTGCAGTGGGGGAGGTTTAGGTTGAATATTAGGAAAAACTTTTTCACTAGGAGGGTGGTGAAGCACTAGAATGGGTTACCTAGGGATGTGGTGGAATCTCCTTCCTTAGAGGTTTTTAAGGTCAGGCTTGACAAAGCCCTGTCTGGGATGATTTAGTTGGGGATTGGTCTTGCTTTGAGCAGAGGGTTGGACTAGATGACCTCCTGAGGTCCCTTCCAACCCTGATAATCTATGATTCTATGACAGGCTTGTTGAAAGTCTCTGAATAAGTATAAAAGGGGTAAAAAACAAGGGTGATGTCATGGTAGGGGTTTACTACAGACTAGGGTTACCATTCGTCCGGATTTACCCGGACATGTCCTCCTTTTGTGTGCTAAAAATAGCGTCCGGGGGGAATTTGTGAAGCACTCACAATGTCCGGGATTTCCCCCTCCCCCGGCTGGGAGGGCTGCAGGAAAGTCCCGGGCTGGACTCCAGAGCAGCTTCCTCCTCCCACCCCCCCCTCCCTGCATTCTGAGCCGGCCGGCAGCTCCTCCTGCAGCCCGGTCCCGCAGCCCTGTGCAGGGCCAGGGACCGGGTTTTGTGTTTTGCAGGGGAGCTCAGCCATGTGTCCGGCTGGCACAGAGCCCAACACCCTGTTCTGAGCAGCAGGGTAAGGGGGGGGGGGCAGGAGAAGGGACAGGGAGGTTCTGGGGGGGCTTTTGGAGGGGAGTGGAGAAAGTTTTGGGCAGTCAGGGTACAGGTAGGGGGTAGGGTCCTGGGGGGCAGTTGGGGGGGGGTCTTAGGAAGGGGCAGTTAGGGGACAAGGAACAGGGAGTCTTAGGTAGGGGGTGGGGTTCTGGAGGGCAGTTAGGAGCAGGGGTCCCAGGAGGGGGCAGTCAGGGGACAAGGAGCGGGGGGTAGGGGGCTGGGAGTTCTGGGGGGGAGCTGTCAGGGGGCAGGAGTGGGGAGAGGGATCGGAGCAGTCGGGACAGGGAGCAGAGGGGTTTAGATGGGTTGGGAGTTCTGGGGGGGCTGTCAGGGGGCAGGAGTGTGGAGAGGGATCGGAGCAGTCAGGGGACAGGGAGCAGAGGGGTTTAGATGTGTTGGGAGTTCTGGGGGGGGCTGTCAGGGGGTGGGGAGTGGTTGGATGGGGCGTGGGAGTCCCAGGGGTCTGTCTGGGGGTGGGGGTGTGGATAAGGGTTGGGGCAGTCAGGGGACAAGAGGCAAGGAGGCTTAGATAGGGAGTGGAGTCCCGGGGGGCAGTTAGGGGCAGGGGTCCCAGGAGGGGGCAGTCAGGGGACAAGGAACGGGGGGAGGGTTGGGAGTTCTGGGGGGGCGGGAAGTGGGAGGGGCAGGGGCGGGGCTAGGGCGGGGCTCCTCCCGTCCTCTTTTTTGCTTGCTGAAATATGGTAACCCTACTACAGACCCACCTAACCAGGAAGAGGTGAATGAGGCTTTTTTTTATACAACTAACAAAATCATCCAAAGCACAGGACTGGGTGGTGATGGGGGACTTCAACTACTCAGACATCTGTTGGGAAAATACAGCAGGGCACAGATTATCCAACAAGTTCTTGGAATGTATTGGAGACAAATTTTCATTTCAGAAGGTGGAGAAAGCTACTAGGGGAGAGGCTGTTCTAGATTTGATTTTGACAAATAGGGAGGAACTGGCTGAGGATTTGAAAGTGGAAGGCAGCTTGGGTGAAAGTGATCATGAAATGATAGAGTTCACAATTCTAAGGAATGTTGGGAGGGAAAACAGCAGAATAAAGACAATAGATTTCAAGAAGGCCGACTTTAGCAAACTCAGGGAATTGGTAGGTAAGATCCCATAGGAAGCAAGCCTAAGGGGAAAAACAGTTTGAGAGAGTTGGCAGTTTTTCAAAGAGACATTATTAAGGGCACAAGAGCAAACTACCCCACTGTGTAAGAAAGATAGGAAGTATGGCAAGAGACCATCCTGGCTTGACCAGGAAATCGTCAATAATCTGAAAGTCAAAAACGAGTCCTACATAACGTGGAAACTAGGTCAAATTACAAAGGATGAATATAAACAAACAACACAAGCATGCTGGGAGAAAATTAGAAAGGCCAAGGTACAAAACGAGATTAAACTAGCTAGAGACATAAAGGGTAACAAGACAACATTCTATAAATGCATTAGAAGAAAGAGGAAGACCAAGGACAGGGTGGGCCCATTACTCAGTGAGGGGGGGGGGGGAACAATAACAGAAAATGTGGAAATGGCAGAAATGTTAAATGACTTTTTTGTTTCAGTTTTCACCAAAAAGGTTAGTAGCGCTTGGACGTCTAACATAGTGAATGCCAGTGGAATCAGAGGCTAAAATAGGGAAAGAACAAGTTAAAAATTATGTAGACAAGTTAGATGTCTTCAAGTCACCAGGGCCTGATGAAATACATCCTAGAATACTCAAGGAGCTGGCTGAGGAGATATCCAAGCCCTTAGTGATTATCTTTGAAAAGTCATGGAAGATGAGAGAGATTCCAGAGGACTGGAAAAGAACAAATATAGTGCCAAGCTATAAAAAAGGAAATAAGGACAACCCAGGGGAATTACACACCAATCAGCTTAACTTCAGTACCTGGAAAGATAATGGAGCAAATAATCAAGCAATCATTTTACAAACACCTACAAGATAATAAGATGAAAAGTAACAGTTAGCAAGGATTTGTCAAGAACAAATCCCGTCAAACCAACCCAATAGCTTTCTTTGACAGGGTAACAAGCCTTGTGGATAGGGGGATGCAGCGGATGTGGTATGTCTTAACTTTAATAAGGCTTTTGATACTGTCTCACATGACCTTCTCATAAACAATCTCGGGAAATGCAGCCTAGATGGAGCTATTATAAGGTGGATGCATAACTGGTTGGAAAACCGTTCCCAGAGAGTTGTTACCAGTGGTTCACAGTTGAGCTGGAAGGGAATATCAAGTGGGGTCCCACACAGATCAGTTCTGGGTCTGGTTCTGTTCAATATCTTCATCAATAATTTAGATAATGGCATAGACAGTACACTTATAAAGTTTGCGGACAGTACCAAACTGGGAGGGGTTGCAAGTTCTTTGGAGGATAGGATTAAAATTAAAAATGATCTGGACAAACTAAAGACATGGTCTGAAGTAAATAGGATGAAATTCCATCAGAACAAATGCAAAGTACTCAACTTAGGAAGGAACAATCAGTTGCACACATACAAAATGGGAAATGACTGCCTAGGAAGGAGTACTGCGGAAAGGGATCTGGGGGGTCATAGTGGATCACAAACTAAATATGAGTCAACAGTGTAACACTGTTGCAAAAAAAGTGAACATCATTCTGGGATATATTAACAGGAGTGTTGTAAGCAAGACACGAGAAGAAATTCTTCCAATCTACTCCGCGCTGATTAGGCCTCAACTGGAGTATTGTGTCCAGTTCTGGGCGCCATATTTCAGGAAAGATGTGGACAAACTGGAGAAAGTCCAGAGAAGAGCAACAAAAATGATTAAAGGTCTAGAAAACATGACCTATGGGAGAAGATTGAAAAAAATAAGTTTGTTTAGTCTGGACAAGAGAAGACCGAGAGGGCACACAACAGTTTTCAAGTACATAAAAGGTTGTTACAAGGAGGAGAATGAAAATTTGTTCTTAACCTCTGAGGACAGGACAAGAAGCAATGGGCTTAAATTGCAGCAAGGGTGGTTTAGGTTGGACATTTGGAAAAACTTCCTAACTGTCAGGGTAGTTAAGCACTGGAATAAATTGCCTAGGTACGTTGTAGAATCTCAGTCACTAGAAGTTTTTAAGAGCAGGTTAGACAAACACCTGTCAGGGATGGTCTAGCTATTATTTAATCCTGCCGTGAGTGCAGGGGACTGGACTAGATGACCTATTGACATCCCTTCCATTTCTCCACTTCTATGATTTTATGTGTGAGCGCATGTATGTGGGATCTCCAAGAATAGCAGATCTTAAATCAGTACTGGTTTTATGCTGTAGTATATGATTGTAGCAGGGCTCAGATAAATTGAATTATTTGTCTGCCTATAAGTATTTTTTTAAAAAGCATCCTAGAAGTTCGAACAGCAGGATTTTTTCCCCAGAGAACCTTGTGACTTTACTGTTTGCTGTGAGATATTAAGTAGCATTTTCTTGACTTGTGATCATTGGTGGTGCCATCAGAATTAATATTATCTGCTGTAACTGATACCTACTATTGTACCTTTGCAGAAAACAAAGCACAGTAGAGATTAGAGTGGGAGATTGCACAGCAGGGGCTTTGGGTTCTGGTTCTCACTCTGCCACTATGTTTACTGTGTGATCTCACACACATCAACGTCTGTCTCTGTGCCCCAGAGTCTACATCTATAAAACAGGAGTAACCCAGCCACCTCTATAAAATGTGGTGGGAGTTGGGTACAAAGCGCTATGCTTGTGCAGAGTATATCCAAATAACAGCATTTACCTCCTGCTCTCCCCATGAATACTCTTCCCAGACCACCTCAGCTTCCATGGTCTGTTGTCTTTCTGGTGTGTGTTCCGTCTAATTTCAAATTAAAAGATACTCTCTGCCCCGAGGCTCTTGTCTTTACAATCCCTGCTTCAAGTGCAAAACTTAGCCTTAACTACAGCACTGCTTATATCTGGCTGTAATGGGCCCGTCAATATGTCTCTAGCTATTATTTTTAAAAGCCAGGATAAAAGAGATACACACATCAGACCCAGGTAGTGGAGACCTGTGGCTTGTTTGCAATTATCTTGATTGCAATATTAGAGCGGGTGAAAAACCTCCTATTTCATTTATAGCAAAGAGGAAACTCCTTTCTCATCCCCTTTTAAACTGTGCTTTATATAAAAGCAGAAACAGGGTAGTCACTATAGATAAAGGGACAGTTGTTGGATTTATACACACACCTCTGTTTAAACCAGTCATGCAAATTTACATAGGGGTGAGGATTAAGGCCCAGATCTTTAAAGGTATTTATGTGCCTATCCATTGAAATAAATGGTAGTTAGGTACTTAAATACCTTGGAGTATCTGGGCCTATATTGTGAATGTCTGTACATTACTTTAAAAAGAACAGGAGTACTTGTGGCACCTTAGAGACTAACGAATTTATTTGAGAATAAGCTTTTGTGGGCTACAGCCCACTTCATCGGATGCATAGAATGGAACACACAGAAAGAAGATATTTATACATACAGAGAACATGAAAAGGTGGGAGTAGCCATACCAACTGTAAGAGGCCAATCAATGAGATGAGCTATCATCAGCAGGAGAGAGAAAAAAACCTTTGAAGTGATAATCGAGATGACCCATAGAAGGTGTGAGGATATTTTAACATATTTTAACATGAGGAAATAGATTCAATTAGTGTAATGAGCCAACCATTCCCAGTCTCTGTTCAAACCTAAGTTAATTGTATCCAATTTGCATATTAATTCAAGTTCAGCAGTCTCTCTTTGGAGTCTGTTTTTGAAGTTTTAGGATTGAAAGTGCTATAGTAGCACAAAGTATTGTTAGCATTACTATTAATAATACAGCCAAATGGCCGCTGAAGTTACGCTTTGCTGCAGCCCCACAAATTTCAGACAGTTACCGTATTTGGGGAGAATCATTTTCTTATCACATTTTGCTCATTAATTGCAAGACATTTGGATGAACCTAGCTCTTTTTCTCTCCCATTGTATATTTCTTGGAATTATTTACCCAGCAGGGTCTACGAAGATAGAGGGGACAGTATTACAGACCAAGGCCCCCAACCTGCCAAGGTATAGCCCACGTGTGTACGCTTATTGGTGTGTTTAGCTCAGGGCCTAGATACCCACAGGCTCAAAATTGTGGCATAACAGGATTTGCTCTGGTCGAAGTAGCCCAAAGAGAGAAGTGCCTGTAAAAACCGGAGGAGAATGAATGAGGGTGGAGGAAGGGGAAGCAGACTCCCTAAGGGAAACAGAACTTGAGCCATCAAGGGAAAGGAGCAGTGAGTCAGCACCAATTGGAGTGGAGGGGAGGGCTGAACCTTTTCCCTCTTGATTAATCTCCCTCTCTCAATCCCCTACAAAGGATCTGAGTTTTGTGTGGCAGGGCTTTGGGTGTTTTTTTTTTTTTTTAACTCTGGTCTAGACAGTGTTTGCTTTAAGGTGGCGCTGTGATCTGGGTAGGTTTGTTGTGATTTCCCCCCCCTCTCCATGAGGGGAACCATTTTGATCGCTGAAATCCACACCCAGAAATAGGACACTGGAACGATCTCCCCAGCAAGCAAGTGGCTTTAGCCATTTGGATTTTCTTAAAGATCCTAAGGCTTTAATAGCCGGTAATCTTCCTTTTCTCTCCCCCTCCCCGCCCCCCAGTCTGGCTCTACAGCTGGGCATGCCATGGTGGATTAAAGTGGATTACTGTATTGTTTGCTGCTTCATGCTCTGCACCGCTCTTCTGCATGGAGGCGGGGCTCTGTCCAAAGCTTTTTAGTACTGAAAATGGGTGGGACCATCACATCTCCCTGCTGCTTGTCCAGCCACACACTCTTCCCACCCAGCAGGGCTCCCCTGCCTCCCGCCCCAGGGGTCAGGGCGGGAAGAGTTAACAGGCTCCCAGCCCACTCCGCAGGCGCTGACGGAGGCAGGTGATCTCTCTGCATCCCCCCGCCCTTCTTCAGCATCCTTCGCTGCGCGGCGCTGCTGACAGCGGGGCTGGGTGGGGCCTTTTTTCTCTGCAGCCGCAGCGGCGGCGATGCTCCGGTCTCCGCTCAGATGATGGCTGTGGGGCGGCTGCTCCTCCAGCCGCGGCCGTGAGATCCGCAGCAGCACCCGGCTGGGAGAGACGCGGTGCGGGGTGAAGGCAGGACCCTGCCGCAGGGCTCTTCTCCGCGATGCACCAGGGCTGAGACCCGCGCGCCTGCCGGGGGTTTGCACTTGCCTAAGGTCGCCAAGGACGTGGGCAAATCCGCAGCTTTGACCGACCATTGCTTGGGGGTGGGCAGCGTTTCCTTTGCCTTGCGTTTGGGCTGGGCTCTGCCGGAGTCCTGGCCCTTTGCAATTAGTCCCGAGCCTGCTGCTTGCAGCTAGGGACTGTGCTAGGCTCGGCACCGGTTTCCCCTCCGAGGGGCCGCGTGCACCGCCGCAGCTCGGATTGTCCCCCGCTCCCCAGTTCTTGAACTGGCACCGAATTTCCTTTCCCAGCCCCTCGGCCGGGGGCTATTTCTGGAGCGGGTGCGAGTGGGTTACTTCGCTGTGTTCTTTGCAGGGCGTGCGGGGAGAGGCCAGGCTGTCTAGGAGGGGAGAGGTTTGAGGCGTCGCCATGGCTTGGCCCTGCATCACCCGGGCGTGCTGCATCGCCCGCTTCTGGAACCAGCTGGACAAGGCGGACATCGCGGTCCCTTTGGTCTTCACCAAATACTCCGAGGCCACCGAGAACCCCGCGGCCCAGGTGGGTTTGCAGCAGCCACGCCCTTCCTCTGCCATCGAGACCCAGCCCTCCATCCTCGGCGGCGACCTGGATGCAGTTGCCAGGGCGACTGCGGCTGGGGGGGACCACAAGGCTGGGCCGGGGCAGCAGCCGCTGGCCGACTCGGTGATGCGCCAGGACTACAGGCACTGGAAGGCGCAGCGGCCGGAGCCTAGCTGCAAACCCAAGAGCGAGTACCAGCCCTCGGAAACCCCCTTTGAGACGGAGAGCCAGTACCAGAAGGATTTCCGAGCCTGGCCCATCCCCAAGAGAGGGGACCATCCCTGGATCCCCAAGCCAGCCCCGTCCCCTGGGCCAGCCTCGGACAAGGGCCCCCAGGAGAAACCTCCCAGCCAGGAGAAGAGGAGGAAGCTGCAGCCAGGGCAGGAGAAGAAGGAGGAGGAGGCAGAGCAAAGGGCAAAGGAGGAGCAGACCAAGGCAGCCAGGGCTGAGGAAGGGTGGAAGAAGAGGGTCCAGGTGGTCGAGGATGGGGGGCAGCAGCAGCCCGTGCTCTCTGCGTCCCAGGAGGCGGCCAAAGGGCGAGCAGCGGTGGATGCCCTCAATAAGCAGATCAGGGAGGAATCGGCAGCTGGGCTGAGCAGCTCCTACAGGTGAGAGGCGGATACATCATACCCCTCCCTACCCAGCACCCCCATCTTCTATGCGCCTCTTCCCAGAAGCTAGTGTCTCTTGGCCACCCCCCACCCACACCCACCTGCTCAACGCCCCTCCTCCATCCTCTCTGTGTCCACCCAGCGCCCTCCCCAACCCCTGTCCACCTGCCCAACACCCCTCCTCCATCCTCTGTGTCTGCCCAGCGCCTGCATCCACCTGCCCAACACCACTCTTCCATCTTCTTTGTGTCAGCCCAGTGCCCTCCCCCAATCCCTGTCCACCTGCCCAACACCTCTCCTCCATCCCCTCTGTGTTCACCCAGTACCCTCCCCCAACCCCTGTCCACCTGCCCAACACCCCTCCTCCATCCCCTCTGTGTCCACCCAGTACCCTCCCGCAACCCCTGTCCACCTGCCCAATGCCCCTCCTCAATCCTCTCTGTATCCGCCCAATGCCCCTCCTCCATCCTCTGTGTCCTCTCTGTTGAGGGGAAGCCAGGGAAATCTCCTGCCATCCTCCCCCAACCTCACCCCCGATATAGCTCCCTGTGGTGTGCGGGACCATTTCCTACTAGCTAAATACAATAAGAATCACTGGTTCTGCAGCTTCAACAACTTTCTGGGGGCTCCTCCCACCAATGCAGTCTCACCAATAAATCACCCTTTTATTTCTACCTCCCCTTTGTTTGTAACTGTATGTGTTCACATGCTGGGCTAATAAGCCTGCTGGCCACTTTTGCACTATGGCTGCAAGCCGTTATGAACCAGTGAGGCTTTGGGCTGGAGGCTTCATAGGAGCCCAAGATAAAATCAGCTCGGCTGAAGCATGGCCTGTGAGCTGAAGGCAACTTGTGGAGTTTAAAGCCTGCACTGTGCCTTTAATAATCCAAAGGTGCCTCCTGCAGAGGCTACAGGTGGGAGCATGCATTGGTCCAGGTTTATAAGAGCAGGAGGTGTCTGGGATGAAAACAGACCTCCACAATGGGCTTCATTTGATGCAGATTAGGTGTGTCCTGCAGGATCCTGCAGTTGGTGGGTGGGGCAAAGTTTTGTCACTGCTGTGTTAAATGCATTTGATTGAAGTAGTGTGCTGGCTGCTGGGGGAATCACACATTTCAGTACATATTAGCTGCAGGTTTTCCCCAGCACTGATGAAGTAACCTCTCTTCTTGGTTTTCTCTTTTGATTCTCAGAAGGCAATTGATGCCTGTTTTCACATGAAAATGGACCTCCCTGTGGTTCAGAATGAAATGTAGCTGCTGTAAGGTGTTTGTGTCTGGCTGAAGAAGTATGATGTATTGTAAATAAAAAACAAACTGTAACAAAGAGGTGGCAGGCTGGAAGTATACCCACTTTGTCTAGACCTGACCGGAGCGTTGATTTCCTTTTGAAACGAGCTTTTCCTTGGTGCTGCTTTCCAGATCTTTCCTTGACAGAGGAAACTAGGGTTCTATAGTCCTGAGAGCAGAACTGGTGTTTTTTTGGTGACAAAATAAATTTTGCGATTCCTCTGTCCCCTCAACCCCCATTAGGAATGGTTGGTGTTTCTAGCAAAGGGAATGCGACTAATTAGCCCATCTCATGGGTTCTGCAGATGACACCTGTCACATAGCAGCATGAGAAACAATTCATGTGAATCTAAAATGTATACATAATTTAGCTCCTCCGTTTTTCTGCTTGCAGTGGGGAAAGGCGCAGTTGGCATTCAGCTTGAAAATCATGGATGTGGTAGATTTTTCCTTTTTATGAACTAAGGCTAAACATTCTGGGCCTGATTCTTCATTGCCCTGCACCTTGGCAGCCATGTAACCATGTGCAAAGCGTACTCCTGTGGGAATTCTGTGCCAAAAAATTAAAAATTCTGCAAAATTCTGCATATTTTATTTGTCAAAATAACACAATGTAATCACACCCATTTCAATTATTTTGGTGATTTATTTCAAAGTACCTGTCAGCAAGTATGTCTGTAACAATACAAAAAGAAGAACAGGAGGACTTGTGGCACCTTAGAGACTAACAAATTTATTAGAGCATAAGCTTTCGTGGACTACAGCCCACTTCTTCGGATGCATATAGAATGGAACATATATTGAGGAGATATATATACACACATACAGAGAGCATAAATAGGTGGGAGTTGTCTCACCACCTCTGAGAGGCCAATTAATTAAGAGAAAAAAAAAAAAAAAACTTTTTTTTTTTTTTTTTTCTCTTAATTAATTGGCCTCTCAGAGGTGGTGAGACAACTCCCACCTATTTATGCTCTCTGTATGTGTGTATATATATCTCCTCAATATATGTTCCATTCTATATGCATCCGAAGAAGTGGGCTGTAGTCCACGAAAGCTTATGCTCTAATAAATTTGTTAGTCTCTAAGGTGCCACAAGTCCTCCTGTTCTTCTTTTTGCGGATACAGACTAACACGGCTGCTACTCTGTAACAATACAGACAACTAAAAAAGATTCAGGAAATGTTTTTCTGACAAATAGATTCTTTACTAGGCATATTAATACAGAACTTTAAGTAATAATTCATTTAAACTACAATACAGAACCGTATTTCCAGCACCCCTTACAAGCAGTACAAAGGCTTGGGGAAGTCAGGGATAATGGAGGAGCTGAGGGAGAGGGAAGTAATTGCTGGGAAGGAGCCTGGGAGTGAACTTGGACAATTGTTGGGTGTGGGTGGAAGAAGTATGCAACAGTTTTTTTGGGAGGGGAAGGATTGTTAGGGAATTGGGGAGCCTCCCCCATGCAGACCCTGGCTGACCCCTAGTCTCTCACATTCAGTCAGGCACATGTGCTCCTGTCCCCATGTGTCCCTGCACCCCCACTCAGCCACCCCTCTTTCCCCTGTCCCCATGTTTCCTTACACCCCCTACCCCATCCCCATGTGTCCGTGCACCCCCAGTCAGCCACCCCTCCCCCTCCCCCATGTGTCCTTGCACCCCAACTCAGCCGCCCCCAATCCCCAGGTGGTCCTGCACTCCCACTCCCATTCAGCTCCCGCCCCAGTCTATTCCCCCATAGCCATTCTGAACCCCAGTCTGTGTCACCCCCCAGCATTCCCATATGCCCTGCTCTGTCTGTCCCGCCCCCCAAAAAAATCCTGGGCCTCTTCACCTGGCCCCACGGGCAGGGCGCTGTGAGGAAAGCAGGCTCTCCTCTTCTCTCTCCAGTGAGCCAGCTGCACTCTGTTCTGGCACCACAACAGTCTCTGGTGGGCGAAAGGCATAGGGGTGACCAGACAGCAAATGTGAAAAATCGGGACAGGGGTGGAGGTGGGGGTAATAGGAGCCTATATAAGAAAAATACCCAAAAATTGGGACTGTCCCTATAAAATCGGGACATCTGGTCACCCTAGAAAGGCGTAACTGCAGCGCCTCTCCAGCAGAATGTATTTTCTGTGGAGAAAAATAATCTGCCCGGGACATGAACTCTGCACATGCGAAGTGGCACAGAATTCCCCCAGGAGTAAAAGTGGGTGTAAAACAGTGCCACTCCTATCTGACAGTGTTTTCACCCTCACTTGGCACTAGTGTAAATGATACCCCACCATGAAGAACCATGGTCTATACGAGCCTCATTCTGATTTCACATTCGTATAAAGCAGCAGTGACACCTTTCAAAGTCAATGGAGCTGTACTAGTGTGAGAGCAGAACGGGCCCAAAGAATCTGATATGAACATGCCACCTGCAAATTAGCTCACCCTTGTGAACAACGTTTTAACCTAAAAGGTTTAAATAGAAAAAAACGATCTCTGAAATGTCTGTTTATGGCTAGTATTTGCAAAAGTCAGAAATTAATGTGTATCTGTCACATCCCTGTAGGAAATGTCTGAGAATTAAGCAGGGCTTTTTGGTGGGGGAAGAGGGTTAGTAAGAGCCCTCGGATTTGTTTTGGAGTTGGGACTGATATTGGATTGAATCAAGGCTCCAGTTGTTATCGGCTGATGTTGAAGCTCTGCATGTGACACTAGGGACCTTTATATTGTGAAATATCTAGTAGGAAGTTTGAAGGACAAAGGAACTACACAGTATTTGGCCAAGATTTGCCAAAGTGACTAGTGGTTTGGGGTGCCTCAATATTTAAGGGGGCTCATCTGGAGATGCCCTAAAGTGGTTTGATTTTGCAGAAAGTGCTGAGCACCTGCCCTTTAAAAATCAGGATTCTTTAAGATGCTCCCAAAAATCACTAGTCCCTTTTAATTATGGATTATGGATTTTCTTGACTTTTTTTTTTGTTTGGTTTGGGTCAAGCAGAAATAGCTTTTGCCTTTGACATTCCTTGCTTGTTTTTTAATGGTAGGAATAAAAGGTAAACGGTGTCCTTGAATCATGTGAGAGCTGACATGATAAAGTGCCGTACTCTTCTCTGTTCTACCACATTGAGTAAGTGGATATTTAGATTATTTACATACGCAGAATCACAGCCCTGGTGCACTCGTTAATGCAATTGATTGTAGCATCTTTCAATTGGATCAGTCAGTATTTTGATGCCAGGACTAATTCTGAGGATGCAGTGGATATAATGTAACAGGTTTGATCAGGTCAATTCTGTTTGGTATGCTTAATAAAGGGCAGGTTTATGTCTGTTCTCTGAGGCTGTTGGAAGGGTAGGATGACACCCTTCGCCCCCCTCCCTCCATGCAGGGAGCAGTCATAATTTAGCTGATTGCACTCCCTTCGGCAGGAGGCATTGCCCAGGAGTGCGGTTAAAGGGTCAAAAGAAGGGAGCCTAACGGGGACACCGAGCAGAGCATATGAGTCTGTACATATTGGGGTTCAGGAAGTGGGCGGGCTCACTGCTAAAGGATCCGCCCCCCAGCCTAAGGGGCGGACCCACAGGGCCTAAAACCCAAATAATTATGGGGGACAACTAATGTAAAAACAGGGACAGGAGTGCGGTCAAAGGGTCAAAAGAAGGGAACCTGACGGGGACACCGAGCAGAGCATATGAGCCGATATTGGTAAACCGGGAAGTGGGCGGGCTCACCCGCCTACTACTAAAGGCCCCTCCCCCAGCCTAGCGGGAGGGACCACTGGACCCAGTACCCAATGATTTCTTGGGACAACTAATAAAAAAACAGGGAGCGAGGTGATGGTCAAAGGTTCAAAATCAGGGAGCCAGATGTGGCACCGAGCAGAGCATATGAGCCTGTAGCGGGGCAGTTACCCCGCTCCTGGGGGAAAAGGTAGGCTGATTGGGGAAGCAGCCACAGCTGTGGCCACACCCAATCAGACCACAGCTGGCCCTGATATAAGGGCTAAGGGAGGAGCTGGGTTACTCTCACTCTAGCCTGGGAGTGGGAAGGACCTGGCTGCCTGGGAGCACAGGGTACCTGAAGCAGAGCAGTGCTGGGGAGGGCAAGAGGAGCTGGGGAGCTCCAGTCTGGCAACTCCTCAGGCTGAGGCCTTGTCAAAGGCCTAAGGAGGTATTGGGGCTACAGAGGTGCAGCCTGGGGGTAGGCAGAGGCAGCTGGTCCAACCCCTTTGCCAGTGATGAGTGGCCATTGCAGACTGCAGTTTGCCCAGAGAAAGGGGGCTAGCTGATGACTGGCAGTAGTCACTGAGGGAAGGTGGACTTAGAGGGTTGGGGGTTTCCCTGAGAGCGGAGACCCAGAGTGTGGGGGTACTGCTGTGGGCAGAATCCCAAGGAAAAGGGGCACCGGGGTCCAGGAGGGACACAGGGCCTGAGGCAGGAGAGACACCAGCCAGCGGGAGGTGCTTTGAGTGCTGGAATCAAGCTAATTCCCGGATGACCAGCAGGAGGCGCTGTGGCGGTGAGTCTGCGATCTGCTACAGAGCCCATTGTTCGGTGTTTTGCAAAGCGAATCTTTAGCAGTAGAGTCCTAATTCCTTTGTCGGTCTGGGTGTCCAGCATGTGCTATCTAGGCTCTATCTCTAAAGCCCTGGCGGTGTTGGAATCAACGCTGATTGAAGGGCCTCAGCGCCTGGCAGGATGGAGCCTTAAGTCTGTGTAGTGTATTACACCTTTTTGGTATCACGTCTTCGCCCGGTATTCCTCTTCTTTGTGCTCTCATTTTAATCCTGTTACTCCTTGGAGCGTGTCACAGGAGGGGAATGGGCTATAAAATGGTCTCTCTCTCTCTGCACTTGCATCACTTTGGTATAAACGAAGAGGCTTGCACTCGTTGCCAGATGATTTCCAGTTCTCTGTTTAATATGGAAATATTTAAGAGTTATTCATTGTTTAAACAATGCCAAATTCTATAAATCCTCTTAATTATTGAAAAGCTTTCTGCTCCTCGGCAGCACGCTGTGCGTGTAGTCTCTCGGACACTTACATTTCCCCCTCCCCGCCAAGACAGCAAATAAGAAAGAGGGTGTGCCAGAGACTAAGGGCACAGTTTACAAACTTGAATGCCGGGAGTTTAGACAGCTCAATATACTGTAAGGCACCTACTGGAAATACCTGTTTCAGGCACCAAACTGCTGATTTAGGCATGTAGGACCTCGTGGCATGTGAATTTCCCTACACAGGTGTGTGAATTTCACCCGTCCGTGATGCAACCAGCTAGATAAGTACGTAAAATCCAGATTTAGGTGCCTGCCCTCTGGCGCCTACATTTGAAAATTTGCCTCCCTGTGCTCATTAAATGTCGTGTTGTGTCTGAGGCGAAAGCCACTTTTGACTTGCACTAGTGTAAAAATTAAGGGAATTGCTGAGCTACTCTTTTGTTTCATGTTTAACTTTGTAAAAAAAAAAAAAAAATCAGGTAAAACGCTGTGTCTGAAAAGTGTTTTTAAAAGGAGCTGCTGGGGCTTCAGGCATTAAGGAAATATTGATGGCTGAATTCCAATCACCTGAACTTAAGGAGTTAGACCCTAATCCTGTCAGGTGCCAGGCTCTCTCTGCCCCCAGTGACATCAGCACAGAACTTTACTCAGCATCTTTCAGGATCAAGCCCACAAAAGCACATTGTAGGCACAGAAGGGAGGGGCTGGGCGGATACAGATCTGTAGCCGCTGAGCAGAGGTGCTTGGGGGCGTTGCTTGCACAGGGCAGATAAAGGTGAAATGCCGCCTTCCTTGTACCACTGGATAGCCAACGGTACAAGGACTGATCACACCTTCAAACCAGTTGGTTATGCCTCCTTTGGGCCCAGCAGCAGTACCAGCCCCTTCTCCATCAATGCTAAAGAGTGCTAGGGTCACCATTATGCCTGGGGTCTCCATGGGTGTAATGGGGAGGGAAGTGGCTCCCTGTATTTTCTTTCCATCCTCCCCCAGCAAAGCCAAGTAGGGGCAGCCAGAGGTCAGACCCTAAGCTCAACATACTACTATTAGGTCAGGTCAGCAAGGACATTTCCTATTGGTGCCTGTCCTCTTTGCCCTTAGCTACGCTAATGCACAGGTGGGGGCTGGCAGCCAATATTCAGAGAACAGATGACTTGGGAGATTTTCTTACAGTCCTTGTTGCTGCTGAAGATCAGCGTAATGTGATGCTTTAAGGCCATGAAACCGGTCTCCAACTGAAAGCAAATGACAAATTCAGTAGCAGATGATATCCTGGTTATAGGGCTGCAATGGGAATAGGGCCTGATTCTGCACTGCTTTCTCTAACTAAACTCCCACAGCACTCAGTGGGGATTTCACCAGGATCAAGCCTAGGAAGGGGGCGCACTATTCTGGGGTCTGCTAGAGGGGGCTCGTGAGAGCTGGTCATGAAAATTCTGACACCTAATTAAAGCGAGGCTTGGGGCCTGGTTTCCTAGCCCGTGTTGGAGTCGCTCCCCGCTCCCTCCCCCCAGGATATGGCTAGATAATCATTTCTACCAGCATTGACTTACTCACAAAAATAGTTCCGAATGTACAAATGGACAAGACTGAATCAAGGGGTAGATATACAAGACAAATCGATGCGGAGGACGCTCCCCATTAGCCCTACAACATCTTCATGCAGGGGTGTGTGCAGAAATTCAACTTTGACCCCTTTTGGGGGGTGGTACATTCTGTGCTCCCCTTCCCTGGCTCTGGCAGGAGCTCGCTCTCCCCCCCCCGCCCCCCACCCTGGCTCTGGCTGGAGCTCAGTCTCCTCCCTGCAGCTCTGGGGAGGACTGGAGAGTTCTGTGCCCCTGACGATTATTGGGCGGCCTGTGCCCCTGCTTGCCCCTCCCCCCGTGCACACCCCTTCACCTCCATCCTTCCCCTACAGGGCTCATCTACATGGGCAGAAAGGGGGCTCCCTACAGTTGTTAGCTGAGTTGATGTAGCTCACCATTGAAAAGTTCTCTTAATACCCCACCCTCTTTTGCCTGTGTAGACAAGCTCATAATTACTCCCGCAAACACTGAGATTGAGAGCTCTTTGGAGCCAGGACTGGCTTTTTGTTCTGTGTTTGTACAGCCCCTTGCACAATGGACTGGGACTCCCAGAGGCTATGGAAATACAAACAATAAATAACACATATTGGCATGATATATTAATTATTCATATTTCTCTGTATTACAGTAGCACCTAGGAGCCCTAGCCCAGGACCAGGGCCCCATTGTGCTAGGTGCTGTACAAACTGCACATGGCAGCACATCACTGACTGCCTGAGGGGAAATCTTGCTCATCTCACTCCCACGTGCAGCTCCACTGGCTTCAAGGGGACTGCACCCATTGGCAGAGGGAGTGCAATTTGACTCAGACATCTGCACTGAGTGGATACCAGTAATCTGTTGTAGATGCACATATCTGAGATTCTCTTCTGTTTATGGGCTCCTCTGTAGTGTCAAAGCATCTCACCATCATGCATAGATTTTATTCTCACAATGCCCCTGTGAAGCAGAAAAGTACTTTTTTCTTTACATATGGGGAAGTGAGGCCCAGTGTAGGCTAAGCCACATGCCCAAGGGAGTCTGCCCACACAGGGAGTCTGTGGCTTGGCAAGGAGTTCCCCATTCCAGTCCCTTTGTGCCCCAGAACTGCCCTAACGGGGCAGCTGGGGATTTCAGAGGCATAGAGAATAGTCAGGCAGGGTAACCAGCTCTGTGCTGTTCACTCCAGCTCCCAACCATGCATAAGGACCATCTTGCACTCTGATGAACCCCACCTGTATAATGGCCACGAAGGCCAGTGATTCATTGGGATAACTACAATCACATCATCTGAGTACTGGCCACCAAAATCAGGCCAAACTCAATAGCCTCCAAACTGGTGGAGAACACAAAAGGACCACTTCATAAACATACAAGAAGAGGGGGGAGGGATAGCTCAGGGGTTTGAGCATTGGTCTGCTAAACCCAGGGTTGAGTGTTCAATCCTTGAGGGGGCCATTTAGGGAACTGAGGTAAATATCTGTCTGGGGATTTGGCCTGCTTTGAGCAGGGGGTTGGATAGATGACCTCCTGAGGTCCCTTCCAACCCTGATATTCTATGATATCAAGAGAAGTGTATCAACAACTCTGCAGAACACTTGCATCAATCCTCTGAGGAGAACCTTCCACTGTCAGCGTTGAGGAAATAAAAGAAGGACTTTCCGTGATTGAAAAAAGGGAAGGCTGCAGGCCCTAACAGTCTTCTGCCAGAGTTCCTCCACCATCTGGTCCCCAAAGGACTCCAATAGCTAGCAACATTGTACTCTGCTACTGTAAGGACCATACGGATCCCTGAAATATGGGGTGAGGCCATAGTAATTGCCATTCCAAAGCTTGGAAAGCCCCCTGATGAAGCGGGACGCTATAGGCCAATTTCTCTGCTATGTATGACCTATAAACTTCTTGAATGTATCCTCCTCAAAAGAATACGCCCTTTTACTGAGCCAGTTATCCCTGTCGAACAGGCAGGCTTCTGGCCAAAACGTAGTTGTTGTGACCAAGTTCTGGCACTCACAACTCACATTGAGGCTGGCTATTAAAAAACAACAACTAAAGACTGGCGCAGTATTTGTTCACCTGTCATCTGTGCATGATACTGTCTGGATTAAGGGCCTGATGCTGAAACTTGCTAAAATTATACCTTGCTACTACATACTTTGCCTGCTGTGGACCATGCTGAGTAATAAATGCCTGTGGGTGTACCTGGGTAATAAGACCTGCTCACCCTGTATCAGAAACAACGGGTTACCACAAGGCTCTGTACTTGCACCAGCCCTTTTAAAAATTTATGTAAGTGACATGCCTCCAACTAAATCACAAAAATTTGGATATGCCGATAATCTTGCCATGATAATCCAAGCATCAAATCTCCATGACATTGTGAAAGCATTAACTGAGGACCTCCAAAATATGGAACAATATTTCCAGAAATGGAGGCTCAAACCAAACCCTGGAAAAACAATAGTAAGCGTGTTTCATCTTGATAATAGGAGTGCCAAAAACACACAAAGTAACATTCTGTGATAAAAATGTGCAACATAATTACACGCCAACATATCTCGGAGTGAAACTTGACTGCACCCTCTCCTTCCATGATCATGTTGAGAAGGTAGCTGCAAAGATTAAAAATGAGAGTCAATATAATCCAGAAACTAGCAGGTACAACCGGGGTGTACCAGCATCAGTGCTGTGAACATCTGCAATAGCACTTGTATATTCAAGTATCAGGGGGTAGCCGTGTTAGTCTGTATCCACAAAAACAACAAGGAGTCCAGTGGCACCTTAAAGACTAACAGATTTATTTGGGCATAAGCTTTTTGTGGGTAAAAAACCCACTTCTTCCGATGCATCACAGGAACCCTTAAGTCAAATCCAACACCATGGCTACATGTCCTGTCTAACATCACTCCCCCGCCAAGACGTCGAACTGCTGAAACTTTCTGTGAAGCTCAGCAAATCCAGGAAAACAGATGCCTTCCTATTCACCAAGACCTTGCCAACGCCCCTCCCGCCCCTCCCTGCAATGTCTTGCGTCCCACAAGACTTTCTGGGAACATTCGTCTAGCCTCATGCAATCAGGCTATGATCAGAAGGAGGCTTGGAAAGCAGATTGGGTTAAACAAGACTTAAAAAATAAGCACCTTGTGCCAGATCCCACAAAGAAGGTTGCTTGCGTTTGACCTTCCACGGTCATCTTGGTCAACTCTGAACTGACTTTTAACCAACCCTGGTAGATACGGATATCTAATGCACAAATGGAAAATCAAGGACTCCGCCATGGGCGAGTGTGGTTCCCCACGACAGACCATTGAACATATCACTACCTACTGCCCAATTGATAAATATGAAGGAGGCATCACTGCAAGACATTCTGCTACTCCTGTTGTAGCCATTTGGCTCAATCAACTTCAGGTGAAATTGTAGTTGCTGCTCTACACCAGCCATACAAAAGAAGTGTAAGTGATGGGAAAAGCAGCCCCTGACGCTGACTCTTGGTCCCATGGCCATCACCGCCATGATCTATCTCAACTAGCCCATTGTGCTTCTCATCTTGTAAGTGGATTGTGCTGACTGGTAACAAGCCCCCTACCAGCACTGGAGAGTCCTTACAAAACCACAGCAAGCAAATGGGGCATTTGACTAACTGAATGAAGAAAGATGCTCTGCAGCGGCAAAAGGTAGCCAAATAAAAGCAACCGAGCCGGGTTAGCCAGCAAGGGACAGGTACATGACTGACAGTGGCAGGGTCTGACCCCAGTGATCCAGTTCAAAGGGGGATTCGCTTTATTTTAAAACCAATTGTGATCATCAGCCATGGTTGAATGAAGGGGGAAGTACTCATGTATGATACTCAGTGATTGAACCCATTTTTGGCTTTCTGCTCTGCAGCCTGACAGGAAAAAAAACAGGCCTACGTGACTTGTCCAATTATCAGATGAATGAGCTGGGTGGAAGAAACCAAATTTGTGGTTTTCAGCTACTTGGAAAACTCTTGCTGGTGAATGGAGCCCTCTTACAGACATCTATAGCCCCTCTTACCTTAGTAGCTGAGCATCTCTCAATGCATTTATCCTCACAGCACCCCTGTGAGGTAGGGAGTGCAATTATCCCCATTGTACAGATGGGCAACTGAGGCCAGAGAGACCAAGTGACTTTCCCAAGGAAGGTTGTGGCAGAGCAGTCAATCTAAATGTGCTTACAATTTAGCAGTGGCATTGAGTCATGGAATCATAGCGTTTAAGGCCAGAAGGGACCATCTGATCATCTAGTAAGACCTCCTGTGTATCAACCAGGAGCTGAAATGACACCAAAGTATTACAACCCACAGGACCTATTGATTAAAGCAGGTGAGAAAGTGAGGAATGTGTTGGGTGAAAAATTTCAAAAAAGAGAACATTTTGGTTTTATCAATGAAAAATGTTGAAGCAATTTTTTTTAAACTTTCATGAAAAAAAATCCCTATATTTTGGTGGGGAAAAGCTTGCACTCACTTCATCCCCCCCACCCCTGTGGGGAAAAAAATAGAGTGGGAATTTTCCATCTTTTATTTTTTCCTCACTGGGAAAAAAAAATCCCCCCTCATCCCAATGAAATTAATGTGTTAAAAAAATTAACTCCGTTCAAAAAATTTTCACTGAAAAATGAAAAATTTTGAACAAAATGAAAGGGTTGGGGTTTTGTGTGTGTGAAAATTCTCATTTCGGTTGACAGGGCATTTTCCCCTCAAGTTTTGTTGAAAAACTTTTGACCAGCATTGTCATGGTGTTGATCTCGAACAGTAGATATAATTTGCTAACATTAAAAAAAAAAAAAACCCTGGGGTGGTTGGTTGGCTTTTTTTTAATCCATTTTTAAAAACAGGCTAAACAAGTGAAAGTTCATAAAAGCCACGGATGTCAGTGCCTGGCCTCCTCCAGTACACAAGCAACAAATAGAGGGACCTTTTAGGAAGTGCTGACCCTGATAGAGTAGCAAGTTCATATTCAGAACTACACTTTTATGTTCAGAATTGGGCCTAGAATTCTGTCTCTGACTCTGAAGATAAGATTGAGTTAGTAATACATGCCTGATTGATCTTACTATGACTGGATTATGGGTACTTATTGAAACCATTGGACAGTAGGAATGTCGCCTGTTCTGTAAATTAACATTTATGGGATCTATTTCTACTCTGTTACTATTGGGTGAACCCAGAGTAATGAAGTCAGCAGTTACTCCTGATATCCACCAGTGGTGTCGGACCTGTTCAACTTGATGGGAATGTCTCCATGGACTTCTACAAGCTTTGGATCAGACCCATAAGGAGCCAGATTGGGCCCATGATATTATTAAAGCAGGGTATATAACAGTATGGGCCAAATTCTGCTCTCGGTTACATCTGTGAAATCCCTTGAAAGCTGTGTGTCACTGAGCATAGGATTTGGCAGTATTTAAGGAAAGACCACGCAAAGTTTCCTTCAAGCCATTATGGGCCATGTTGAAAAAACATGTTTGATAGCTTTGGTACTGAGTCAACAAGGAGTCTGGTGGCACCTTAAAGACTAACAGATTTATTTGGGCATAAGCTTTTGTGAGGTTTTTACCCACGAAAGCTTATGCTCAAATAAATCTGTTAGTCTTTAAGGTGCCACCAGACTCCTTGTTGTTTTTGTAGCTACAGACTAACACGGCTACCCCCTGATACTTGGTACTGAGTGGTTATTTAATAGGTAAATGAGTACTAGCATGGACGTTATGGCTCTGCTGAAGCCATGGAGAACAGGCAGGTTAATGGGTGAATAATTGTGTATGCAGCCGTCCTTTATGGTTACAAAGAAAACCTCCCAGACACGAACAGAGTGAAAACTGATGCTGAGCTACTGCAGAAGAGATTGAAAACATAGCTGTGCGGGAGGTGAATTCTTGCACTCTGGAGTCCAGTTCACTCCTGCCTGTTCTCCCTGTTCAGGTAATAGGCAGCACTGTGGTCTGGCGAGTACAGTCTGTGGTGGGGGCTCCCATCTCAGCTAGGTTCACTTACACCTATCACTGCAGTGACTAGATCAGCATGGGCTGAACGCCGGTGCCATGGCAGAGAACAGTCAATGGGCGTGTGATATAACCCCAGATGCTGAACAGGAACTCGGCCTCCAACAGTCATACACAGTCTCAATGGCCCCTCCAGCCTGGGGTCCACAGAGCTGGATTAAGGCCCTAACCTCCAATCAGAGGAGAGCTGGCAGGAGGGGCGGGATTTCTGGCCAGCTCTCTACCCAACCATCTGTGGGGGATGGAGAGGCCAGCTTCTCATCTGCCCATCCCCAGCCAATCAGGGCTCTGTGGATTGGGGTCACCCAACCTATATAACTGGGAGACAGACTGATTTGGTGCTCCCGTCTTTGCATAGCCCCTTATTCACTGTGCGACCTCGGACTAAGTCACTCAGAATCTCCCATACTGAAGATGCAGAGAACATCTGATTCTCCTGCTGCTTGCTACTTTTCAGCCTGCACACCCAGTAAGTTGTTATTAGATGTGAGGTGTATGTTCATCTTTTCTTAAATCCATCTATTCTACCTGTTCCAATCGCCTGTCTGTCTAGTCTGTTACCCGGACTGATCAACTTCACACAGAAGAACCTCTCTCTTCCCCCCGCTCCCAATATCAGCAGTGACTTGTTTGTGAAGATTCCCGGCCGTGATGGTCTTTGATCCTGTGAGCCACGGCATATTTGACTATTTCTTTGTTATTTGTTCAGGGCCTTGGTGCTTTGCAGAACAAAAGTCACAAGGGGCTTACAATCTAATTTTAAGCCTGATGCAATAAGAGAGCAATAAACAAAGGAGAGGGACAGGGGAAAGGGAGGACAAGAGTAATCAGACATGGTGGCTCAGGTCTGTGTATGTGTCTTAGTGTCTTTGCTATGTGACTGTATTTTAATGAATTTATTTATTATTTAAAATCTGTGTTTATAAACTAGGGCCCTGATTCTGCAGTGGTACAATTTGCAGGTTTTCTTTCCCCTCTTTATTCCTTCTCCCTGTTTACTTTGCTTTCCTCCCTCTTCTATTCCTGGGATGAAGAAAGCAGCTGACTGAGGTGGGTTCATGGCTGTAGGCCTTGCAGAAAATGTCATTTCATTAATGACCTTGGCACAGAAAGTGGGAGTGCGCTAATAAAATTTGCAGATGACACAAAGGTGGCAGATATTGCCAATACAGAAGAGGACCAGAATATCATACAAGAAGATCTGGATGACTTTGAAAACCGGAGTAAGAGAAATGGGATGAAATTTAACAGTGCAAAGTGCAAGGTTATGCACTTAGGGACTAACAGTAAGAATTTTTGCTATAAGCTCAGGACTTATCTGTTGGAAGTGACAGAGGAGGAGAAAGACCTGGGTGTATCGGCTGATCACAGGATGACTATGAGCCAGCATTGTGATGCAGTTGTGAAAAAGGCTAATGCAGTCTTAGGATGCATCAGGTGAGGCATTTCCAGTACAGATAATGTAGTGTTAGTACCATTATACAAGGCAGTGGTGAGACCTCATCTGGAATACTGTGTGCAGTTCTGGTCTCCCATGTTTAAGGACAATAAATTCAAACTGGAACAGGTGCAGAGAAGGGCTACTAGGATGATCAGAGGAATGGAAAACCTACCTTATGGGAGGAGATTCACTTGTTTAGCATAACCACACGAAGGCTGAGGGGAGATATGATTGCTCTCTATAAATGCATCAGAAGGATAAATATCAGGGAGGAAGAGGAATTATTTAACTTAAGCACCAATGTAGACACAAGAACAAGTGGATATAAACTGGCCATCAACAGGTTTAGGCTTGAAATTAGATGATGGTTTCTAACCATCAGAGGAGTGAAGTTCTGGAACAGCCTTCCAAGGGGAGTAGTAGTGGCAAAAAACCTAACTGGCTTCAAGACTGAGCTTGATGGTATGATGGGACTCTGAGTTACTACAAAGAAATCTTTCCCGCTTGGCTGCCTAGTGGGTCTTGCCCACATGCTCAGGGTCTAACTGATTGCCATATTTAGGGTCGGGAAGGAATTTTCCCCCAGGTCAGATTGGCAGAGACTCTGGGATTTTTGTTTTTTGCCTTCCTCTGTAGCATGGGGCATGGGCCACTTGCAGGTTTAAACTAGGGTAAATAGTGGATTCTCTCTAACTTGAAGTCTTTAAATCATGATTTGTGAATTTTAGTAACTCAGTCAGAAGTTGTGGGTCTATTACAGGAGTGGGTGGGTGAGGTTCTGTGGCCTGCAATGTGCAGGATTTGAATGAGTGCCTGTGTGACCGTACGGAGGAGTGCATAGGGCCGCCATGGCAGAAGGCATGAAAACAGAAGTGGGAGAAGGACACAAGATTCATGATGTTCATCTAGTGTGCCCTCTTGCACACCACAGACCAAAGATTTTAACCACACATTCCTGCACTGAGCCCAACTTGTGCTTGAACTTGCAGAGGGCTCTTTGGAAGGCATGAAGTGGACTACTGGACTGGGTCTCAGGAGATCTGGGTTCTAGTCTCCGCTCTGATGTGTTGTCGAGTCACTTCACTTCTGTTTCCCCTCCTACCCTTTGTCTGTCTTGTCTAGTTAGACTTGGTCCTGCTAGTGAAGGCAGGGGGCTGGACTCAATGACCTTTCAGGGTCCCTTCCAGTTCTGTGATATATAAATTTTGTGTGTGTGTGTGTGTTTGTCTGTGTGTGTAGATGCCTAAGGCAATGGGGCTCTGACCTGTGTTGAGTGCTCAACATGCTCCTGTAATAACACTAAGAAAGAATGGAAATAAAGGCCAGGAGCAGCTAATCTAGAGAGCGGGACTTTCCCTCGCCTTATGCTTACATTTAGAATGGGTGTTCCATGGTTTGTTTATCTTCTAACCCCTTCGGATCATGACTTCTGGTTTTCCTACCTCCCTGCCATCAGAGCAGGTCTTTGCTTTGGAAATACTAATACTCTAATCAAGCGCCACGTCTTGCTTTACTTTATCCCTAGCTGAAGATATTAAGTGAGGGGAGGCAGTGGCCCCAAGATCCTCAGCATTGGCTGGAAGAATTGAATGGTCCCAGAGTGGAGCACATAATGTATCCCTGAGCCCTGGTCTACACTGCGGGGGGGGGGGGGGGGGGGAGGGGAAGAATCGATCTAAGTTACGCAACTTCAGCTACATGAATAATGTAGCTAAAGTCAACGTACTTAGATCGACTTACTGTGGTGTCTTCAGCGCGGTGAGTCGACTGCTGCTGCTCCCCCGTCGACTCCGCCTGTGCCTCTCGCGGGGTGGAGTACAGGAGTCGATGGGAGAGTGCTCAAGGGTCGATTTATCGGGTCTAGACTAGACGTGATAAATCGATTTCCCCGCTGGATCGATCGCTGCCCGCCAATCCGTACCTTCACCAGGCCTCCTGGACCTTCCTCGGGGACAGGGCGATGTGTTCCACCCCGGCGAGGGCCAGAGCCTAACACGCAGGACCGAACCCTTAGCTTGGCAAAGCAGAGTCAGCACAATAAACTCTCTTTGCATCAGTTGTTGTGAGACAACACCTAATTTGCCCTCACAATGCCCCTGTGAAGCAGTCATTAGTGTCCCCATGTATAGGGTGCTTTGAGAGTCTCAGATGGAAGGCGCTGTGGTGAGGCAAAATATAATTATTGCTATAGGTGGGGAAACTGAGGCTGGGCTTTCAAATAACTTACCTCAGGTCATGCATTGGAGTCGGTGGTAGAGATTAGAACTCAGATATTCCAGGCTCCCAGTTTTTAAATTCAGACCCTTTGAGCCCACTGCCCCTCTTTATTGTATTATAAGAACAAAAGCGTGTCATTGCAGTTTAGCACTGGATAGAACTGTCTGTTGCTGCCAGAAGACTTGTGATTTGAGTGATTGGCAATCGCTTCGCGCAAGGCCTTTATCATTTATCTCTTAACTCGAAAAATATCAGCACAGAGACCTGGTGGAGCTGCGAGTCAGATGATCTGTTCCAGCATTTGTTACTATGCTGCTAACAATAGCAAGGAAGGCTGTGTTGTCTCTTCTGTGTGGACTGTACAATATAGGGCTGAACTGCAGTGGGACTTTGCATGCAGGGCACTGCAAGATCACCCCCCCTCCATGTAAATGAAAACTAGAGCGTTGTTTATCCATCCAGTCTCGCGGATGTGTTCGCTGGAGAATGGCCGGGTATTCTGTTATAAATGACCTGGCAAATTATTTTGGTTTGCAAATATTGTTTTGCTGCTGCTTTTCATTTGCTTTAAAGGTAGGTATCAGAAGTTGACCTGTTTGATTCTTGCTGCTTGTCTAACTTATAAGATATAAAGGGTGAAGAACGTTCTTTTCTCACCAGAGGCACTTTCTGGGGAGTGGAGCAGTTCTGGAGCTATCCTGATTGCAGAGGGCGAGATACTCTGTGGTGCAACTTCCTGCCGCTCCAGGAGGCAGTAGCGTGAATACCCCTCCTGCCAATCACAGCATCTATGCAAAGGGGCTAGATCTTCAGCTGGTGTAATTTGACAGAGCTAAATAAATGGAGCTATTCTGACTCGACCAGCTGGGGATCTGGCCAAGAGAGGCAGCCTCCATGGGGCTGCGGAGTGCTAGCAGGTCCACTGAGCCCTGCTCTCATGCTGGTGCAGTGGGTCACAGCGGGGGGGGGGGGGGGGGGGAAGGTTATTTAGAAATAAAAACATGGTTGATTCCCATTTGCTGCTAATGCCATAGAAAGCAGCTTTGTGTCGGAAGAGAGTCTGCTCCCAGTCTGACACGTAAGGAGGAGTGCTGTGCAGAAATATCACAATATCATTAGTATAAACCAGTTCCCTTGTTCTGCCTTCTCCCTGCTTATAGAGGGAGTCGCCCGTGCTGGCCCTGATCCTGTACCCCTTGCAGATGGGGTAGGTAGTTAAGCCCATTATGGAATGCTGGTCATGATGGTTAACAGAGAAAGAAAGAGCGTGGTTGAATATGAGGAATTCTCTGTGATTAATTATTCAGGGCGTGAGTTAATGCTTTCTTCCTCCCTGTCCATTTTCTTCTCATTCCTTCCCATTAACCAGGCCACAGAGCCTACTGCGATCAGAGGCATGGAGCGGGAGATGGACTGTGAGTTAATCACTTTGGGTCAGGGGTGCACATTATTTCTCTGTGGATGAGCAGCCTTCCATTATGGTACAGGGGAGCAGGGGTAGCTAAGCACCTGAAAACATTCTTAAGGCAGAATGCCAAAATGTAGCAGGTGCCACTGTGCGTAGATGTCTGCCAGAAAGCCTGCCCTCAAAAACTCACAGCCTCAGCAGGTCCTTCAAATACAATCTGCAAGGGGGGAAGACAATGCCCCAGACTCCTGGTCCCTGACACCAGAAATCCTTTGCCCCAGCATGGCCTCTAAACCCATTCCTAATGTATACAACCCCTAATGTTGAGGCAAATAAACCAGTTTACACTTCATTTAAATTGGTTTAGCTTAATTTAGGAAATTTGGTCTGAGCTCTCCTTTGTTCAGAAATCTCCGGGTTTTTTTCCTAGCATGCTGAAGGTCTCTTGGATATGGCAAACGCCACGAATTGCACAGACAGAGTGAGACTGCTTGTAGCTGTGATGTCACATTTCAGTGAACCAGGAATTCTTCACAGGACAGAGAACAGAATGTACAAATTCTGTCTATTACGGTTCTTTCACCACGCCCCTCACCCTGCTATCTAAGCCATGCTGAAATCCCTGTGGACCCATTCTGAACCAGTGCCTGCCAGCTGCTTAGTGAAGGGACTGAATTCAGAAACCTGGGCTTAAGTCAATATCCACTTTTGATTTGCATCTCCTGCCCTTGAATACAGCAATATGATAGTCAAGTGCAAATGGGACTTTTCAAAGAAATCCGTGTAGCAGCTCTCTTTGGAAGCATAGGGAGAACTGAAAACACAGCTAGTCCTTTCTTAGTCATTCTTGGTAGCTCAGGGACAAATAGATGGGGCTGGTGATTTATTTGTGAACTCCCTGGAACGGGGAGCCACCCGACCTTAAATCTCATGCACTGTACTGTAGATAATGACCCTCTTCTCACGCCAGTTGTGAGTGTGATGCCCCATGGGTCTGACTTGCCCTGGTGTGAGACCAGAACTGGGTCCAGCGTGTCCTAAACTCTCCTGCAGGCCTGACTTCCCCTCTCACTGATGCTGGTGTAAATCAGGAGTGACTCTCTTGAAATCAGTGGAGTTACGCTGGAGTAAAACTAGTATAACAGAAGAATCCGGCCCCAGAGAGAGAGAGGCTGATTTCCCACTGCCTTGCGGATTCATTTACATCTGGGTAACACCTTCCCATTCTGCTCTCAGCACTTCACCCTCCCTTTGCCCAGGTGTGAATGGCTTCCCAAGGGATGGAAGATAATAATGAGTGAGCAGGGTCATCTGAATTCCCATTCATGCAGTCTGGGAATCCTTGTCCACCCTAGAGAGACTGACAAGTCAGCTGGTGTATTGGGAGTCCTGGGAAGCTTAGAGAAAAGGTTTTTTGAATCAGGATGATAAAGTACCTGGCACAAGTGCCAAGGAAATATCCCTGAAATCCCTATGGACCGATCCTTAAGCAATAAGAGAGCAGAGCAGGTTGCATGAAGGAGGGAGCCCCTGTCATTTTAAAGGACTTGGCTCTGGTTGCATGCGGCTGCATAGTGAATTGCTGGCAGGCAGTGTAGCAAGCCAGGGATGCCATGTGTCCAGTGGATAAATGAGCCCGTCTGAGCGAAGCAGTGGAGCTTGTCACAGAGTCCGCGAGTATCTATGGTAACCGGCCCTGAGGTTTCCGAGGCAGCCAAAAGGGCGAG
This sequence comes from Chrysemys picta bellii, assembly GCF_011386835.1. Taxonomy (NCBI): domain Eukaryota; kingdom Metazoa; phylum Chordata; order Testudines; family Emydidae; genus Chrysemys; species Chrysemys picta. The sequence continues at coordinate 341,078,134 of NC_088791.1, forward strand.
ATGGAACAGTGGAGTGCATGGAAGGGGACCCACGTGCCCCGTTTGTGCGGTGGTGCGGCTGCGGGGTGGTAATGTGGAGAGCCGATCAGCCATACCGAAAAACCCGCCTGGCCAGCTGCCCGGCTCCCAGCCATGGACGCGCTCAGGGACATCAGTGGAACGGTCTGTTACACTAAGTACAGGCAGTGCCCTCTCCCCAACCACTGGCATAAATATACAGAGCACGGAGTAATCAAATATGAGCCACTCCTAATGCACTGTACTGAAGGCAGCGTCAAAACATGTCTACTGTGGGCCATGCTCACACTAAGCACCTCTGCCGCGTTTTTCATGGAACTGGGCTCGTCTCTTCTAAAGGTCACTTTCATTCTCCAGGGGTTGGGGGGCTTGTTTTATTTGAAGGCCGCTTTCTTTTGGGCTTTAAGGCGGGCTGGACTTCCCTTCCTCGATCAAACACCTGAAGCTTTGCTTATGTGCTAGGCAGGGCCCCGGGCGGCTCAGGAGGAGGTGGTATCTGCTGCTACTCAGTAATCTCCGTGTGTGGCTCTGTAGCAGTCGCACGAAAGAGCGGGTGTGGCTTGTCCCGGTCGGTCTGTGAATGTGGAGCAGGAGTGGAGGTGGGGGGAGGTTGGGGGTGCAGTCCCAGCCCATGGATTTGCCAATTAACGGGAGGAAACATGAGGCACAGAGGGGGAAGTGACTTCTGGGGGACTTCTTAAGATTTAAGGGGACTGTGTTTCCCGGATTGGAGCGGTTGGGGAAGTCTCCCCATGACACTACATATGTTTTAAGATCAGAGGGACCATTAGTTTGGCTAACCTGACCTCTTGTACAGCACAGGCCATAGAATTTCACCCAGTTACCCCTGTTCTGAGCCCTGAAGACTTCAAGAAATAGAGAATCCACCAATTCCCTTGGTAGTTTGTTCCAATGGTTAATCACCCTGCAGTGTTGCCAGTTCTCAGGATATTTGGTGTTTTTCTTAAAGCCCCAGCTCCTGGAGTCAGGTGATTATGTGAGGGCACAGCTTTTTTTTTAAAACAAAAGTCAGTTTACAGCCTCATGGTTGTAGAGAAATGCTCGAAAAGGGGACATGAGGCTCAGAAACTAGAATGCAAAGAAAAAAACTCCAGATCTATTATTTCTAAAAGAAAAACCACTCTAGGCTTTTAAGACAACCTCCGGATGTGTAGCGGGCTGACTCCTGAATTTTGAACACTTGGGATTGGCAATGCTACATGTGTGGTGATGTGCTCATTAATTCATGGGGAGTTTGTATTTAACAACTCAATGATTTTCATTTAAACGTGACACAACACAGTGATCAGAACCATGAGCTATAGCCAGGCCCAGTTTGTTTTTGTTCCTTCCAGGTCAGAGCTCTGTCTTCCAATTTGGAGGATTTGCAGCCACATGCCAATAACCTCACATAACAATTGCATCCTCTTCACACCCACACTGGCAAGGGAGGCTGTTCTCGTGGTTTAAGGATGGACGTGGAAATCAGGAGACTTGGGTTCTAACCACAGCTCTGTCACTGACTCCCCCGTGGCCTTGGTCAAGTTACCCAGTGCCACATTTACTCTGTGATGCAGGAGGTCAGACCAGATGATTGTCATGGTCCCCAACTGGCTGTAAAATCTATGAATCCTCTTTTATGTCTATGGGTGGAGTTGGTGATGTCCTTTAGGAGTCTCCCAGAGGGGAGTGTGAAAGTGACCCACGGAGGAGAAAGGGGTGAGTAGGTGCCTCCTGTGATGCAGGATGGCGAGAGCTACTGTGTTTTGGGGGGGAAATGCGGGATCCCACACGCTGCACAGAAGGAGCACTAGGCAGGGGTTGTCGGCTCTCATAGCCTGATTCTTTGCATAGGCTCAACGGTATCCTGTTAGCAGCAAGGGAGAGCTTTGTGACTTTGACTACTGTGACTTAAATGCAGGGTTATTTTGTTCACAGCCCCCCAAATGCAGCCAAACGCTATGCATCCATTTGTGCTTCACCTTCAATTAATTTAACTGCAGCCCTGGCCCATATAAGTGAGGCTAGTTAGAGACTCTCTCCGTAATCTGGAAATTGCTTGGCACACAGAAACAGTCCCAGTTTGGCGATGTATCCTGGGTCCCCATTGCTGGTAGTGAGACAAGGGGAATGTGAGAAGTCCTATTGCCAAAAATGCTGTAGTGAGTATATTTTCAGAGCCATTACAGCAATACGTGTATAGATCCAGAGGCATGGGAGAGCAGAAGCAGCGCCGGAACACTGTATTTGCAAGGCTTCAACTATGCCAGGATAGCCAAGTTGCGTGTGGCTATCGAGTGATCGCTGTCACCCTACCACTAGGGCCAGTTTTAGGTGCTAAAACCAAGTGTCCAGGGCTTGCTCCATTGCCCAGTGAAATCAATGAAAAGATTGTGATTGACTCGGAGCCTTGCATCTGTCACTAAGTGAGTATAGTTGCTGCTGCCCAGCTATCCTACTCATGGAGCAAATACCCACTGTCTGTCTAGCCTTCACGCACACTGCGGCAAGGATGTTACTCTGGATGAGAAGCAGGGCCGGCTCCAGGCACCAGGCACCCAAGCACATGCTTGGGGCGGCACCTGGTAAGGGGCGGCGGGGGGAGCACGGCGCGGCATTCCGTGGGGAAGGGGGGGCGCTCCGGCGGCGCAGCAGTCGGCGGTGGGCGGGCTCTGTCGGCGCAGGGGGGCGTTCCGGCGGCGCTCGGCGGGGGGCGGGGGGGGGCAGGGGGGGGGTTCTGGCGGCGCTCGGCACGGGGGGGGCGGGCTCCGGCATGCGGCGCTCGGCGGGGGGGCGGCACGGGGGCGGCGTTGGAGGGGGGGTTCCGCCGGCGCTCGGCAGGGGGCGGGGGCGGGCTCCGGCGGTGCGGCGCTTGGGGGCGGAGGGGGTTCCGGCAGCGCTCGGCGCAGGGGGGGCCGGGCTCTGGCGCTCGGCAGGGGGGTGGTGTGGGGGGGCAGCGCTCTGGGGGGGGTTCTGGCGGCGCTAGGCGGGGGGACGGCGCGGCGCTCGGCTGGGGGGCTCGGAGGGTGGCGCTTTTTTTTGCTGCTTGGGGCAGCAAAAAAGCTAAAGCCGGCCCTGATGAGAAGAGGTCGACACAGCTTCTCACCCTCACAGCAATCTGGAGAAGAAAAAGTGGTTCCTTCCCTTCCACAGAGGAAATAATCTACTCCGGAGCCCCCAAAAGGTGCTGACTTCACAGCACTACGTCTGGTGAAGGTTCTGCGCTACTAGCCTGACCTGGAACCTATTGCAATTCATAGATTTGAAGGCCGGCATGAACCGTCAGATGATCTAGTCTGCCTGCCTGCCTAGTACAGGATTTCAGGGAGACTCCTGTACGGAGCCCCGTAACTTGTGTTTGGCTAAAGCATAGCCTCCAGAAAGGCACCCAGTCTTGAGCTGAAGACTTCAAGGGAGGGAGAATTCACCACTTCCCCTAGTAATTTGTGCCATTGCTTAATCCCCCCTCACTCATACTAATTTGTGGTTATGTCTAATTTGGATTTGAAATTTCAGATCTCAATATTTGACTCATTGAGCTACCGCCCACAAATTACTTTGCAAACCCAGATTTAAAGTCTCTCTAGGCCCTTGATCCAGCGACACACTTAAGCGCATGTTATTGTTCAACATGTGAATATCGATAAACACATTGACAACACCCCCAGGGAGGTCAGTGGGGTCACTCAGATACACCAAAAAAAGAAGAACAGGAGGACTTGTGGCACCTTAGAGACTAACAAATTTATTAGAGCATAAGCTTTCGTGGACTACAGCCCACTTCTTCGGATGCATATAGAATGGAACATATATTGAGGAGATATATATACACACAATATATGTTCCATTCTATATGCATCCGAAGAAGTGGGCTGTAGTCCACGAAAGCTTATGCTCTAATAAATTTGTTAGTCTCTAAGGTGCCACAAGTCCTCCTGTTCTTCTTTTTGCGGATACAGACTAACACGGCTGCTACTCTGAAACTTTTCAGATACACCAAGTGAAGCACGTGCTTATGGGCTTTGCTGCATCAGGGCATAGGTCCAAGGTATGTTGTGCACCAGCTGGAGGCTATAACTTCCCCCACTACATCCCCAGTGTTTCGCTCACCTCCTCCATGGCCCAACACACACAAAATCATTCTCTCCGTTGATTTCCAGTCGGCGACACCCTTGGTGTTCCTTGCCTTCCTTCATGGCCCACAGGGAGAGCGCTGGATCAAGCAAGGGCAGTTGTAATGAAATGTACTTTGATATAGGTGAGGTCACTTGTGAGTCAAATGACCTTTATGGCTTTGTTGGTCCTTAATCATTACCCCTCCCCCGACACACGTTTCCCACCCACCCCCTGCCCCTGGTTCCTCCAGCCCAGCAAGTGCTCGGAGGCGGTTGGCATGTGACTGGACGTCTAGGTGCATTCCATAGCACTTGTTTAACATACACGTTAATTTGTCTGAGCCAGCATATCTACCGCCCCTATGCTCGTGGGAGATTTATTGGCCATAAGTGACGAGGGACTTGACTGGTGGCCGAAATTTTCAGAAGTGAAGAGTGATTTGGGGTCCCTCCATTTTGGGGTGCCCCGCTTTTAAAAGGCCTGCTTTTCATCAAGCAGGTGCTCAGCTGTTTCTGAGAATCAAGGAGCTTTAAGTGGTCTCAAGTGGAGCACCCACAAAAGGAGGCACCCAACGTCCCTGGACGCTTTTAAGCATTTAGGCCAGCCCCTCCAGCAGCACAGTGCTCCCAGCCCCAGGCTGGGACATTAGCTCAGGCTGGGGCCACCTACTGAACCTCACATGCCAAAGTGAACAAACAAGCTGGGCAGGTTGGGTGTGCAAATGCCAAGTAAGGGCTGCACACAACCAGGGGCACAAACTTGCAGGCCATGCCCCCAGCGCCCTTCGCCACATCCTTGTTGCCCTCTACAGCTAGCAGCAGAGGGCCTATGGAGAGGCCTCAGTGGGATTTTGAGCTGTCGAAAACTTCTGCCCTGCCCCTCTGTCAGTGAGTGCTGTAGGCGCAGAGCTGTCGGCATGGGGTAGTGAATGTGGCACTAAGCGCTGGTACAACATGCAGCTGGAAAGACATGCGAATGTGCATTGAAAAGCCAAGGGAAGGCCGTGCACAGTAGATGCATGGAGTTGCTGTATGCAGGAACGTCCACCCTCCCACCTAGAAAGCACAGATGAGGCTGTGCTGCGCCCCAGAAAAGGAAGCAAGCCTACAAATCCCCCCAGGTCCAGGAGGATCTCTGGGACTCCACTGGCATCATCCATGTGACAAGGGCCAGGGGTAGGGTTACCATACGTCCTCTTTTTCCCGGACATGTCCGGCTTTTTGGCAGTCAAACCCCTGTCCAGGGGGAATTGCCAAAAAGCCGAACATGTCCGGGAAAATGGCGGCTCTGCTCCTCCCCGACTCTTCGGCTCTGTTTAAGAGCCGGGCTGCCCGAGCGCTACCGGCTTCGGGCAGCCCCGTGCCTCCAGACCCTGCGCCGCCAGAGCCCGGGAGGGGAAGTGCCCGGCTGGGGGCGCAGGGTCTGGAGGCACGGGGGCTGCCCGAAGCCGGTAGCGCTCGGGCAGCCCGGCTCTTAAACAGAGCCGAGCTGCCCAAGCGCTACCGGCTTCGGGCAGCCCCCGTGCCTCCGGACCCTGCGCCGCCGGAGCCCGGGAGGGGAAGTGCCCGGCTGGGGGCGCAGGGTCCGGAGGCATAGGGGCTGCCCAAAGCCCGAGCGCTACCAGCTTCACGGTTTGCCGGGCAGCCTCCAGACCTTGCGCCCCCGGCTGGGCGCTTCCCCTCCCAGGCTCCAGCTGCACTGGGGAAGTGCCGGCCGGGGACGCAGGGTCTGGGGGCTGCCTGGCAAACCCTGAAGCCGGTAGCGCTGGGGCAGCCCTTTCCCCCTGGCTGGGAGTGGGAGGGAGGAGGGGCGGAGTTAGGGCGGGAAGGGGCGGAGCTAGGGGTGGGGAAATGGGCGGGGCCAGGGCCCGTGGAGGGTCCTCTTTTTTTATTTATTAGATATGGTAACCCTAGCCAGGGGGCATTGCATTAGCAGTGCCGCCAGTGTCCTCCTAGCCTTGCCCTGCCTCTCTAGCAGCTGCTGCCTCAGGATCTCCCCTAAGGGGCATTCCATATTTTGGGGGGGTTGGGGAGAAGCTGGATGAGTTAACATTGATGAAAAGAGGCTCGATCCAAATGCCAAGGAGATCAGTGGGAAAACTCCCACTGGTGTAGACAGGAGAAGGATTTGATCCTATGCAGAAGAGGGAAGGACTAGCTGTCTGATTCCTGCTGAGCAAAATAGTCTCTCTTTCGACCGCTTTTGCTGTGGGTTGTGGTATGCCGGTGACTAAGGAAAGACCCAACACTGTCATTTAAGGACCTTCACTTTCACCACCCGCAGTGCTGTTGATTTCTCTCCCAGCTTCAATCTGACTATTGCATTCTTTTAACATTTACTTTTCTTTTCTTTTAAATATAAACATTTATGAAATGTTACAAACTGTAAATTATTTATGGGAGAGGAAGGCGCGGCTTTCTCCACACTTTCTGCTCCGTCAGTTGCAATAAATATCAATGTAGGGATGTGTTAAACCATGCACGGTTTGCCGGAAAGGAATTTTCTTCCTTGCTCTGGTCTCTCAATTAAGTACCCATTTAATACATTTGTTCCTAGCAGGTTTTAGTTTGTCAATTAAACTTGGAATCGCTCCAAAGAAATAAGTATTTAAAGACTTTGTTTCCAAATGCAGATTATTTACCCAGTGGACCCCAGGGGCTCGGCGGGGGTGCAAATGTATGCAGTATTTACTCCCATCATTATAAAAAATATACTTAGGAAATATCTTTGCAGATAAGTTACAGGTGTTTAATATCTCGGCCGTTTTATTATTTTTTTAGTTCAGTTGTCTAAAAGTTAAGAGCATTGCCATCCAAGCCACATCTCAAAGCCGTAGTGGGTGGCTGTCTGATTGCAGAACATCTTTGGAGAACCTGCCATGATCAGTGTGTACAGAGGGAGCGGAGCAGAGGTAGGGGAAATGCTGACAAATGCAGGGTGGTGCACGTTGCAAGGAATAACTGGAAGTATTTTTACACCGTGCTAAATTAACTGTAACCCCTCAGGAACAGGAGAGGAGCCTCGTTTGTAGATTTTAAGGCCATGTGGAATGGCTGTCTCGGGAAACATTTTCAGAAGTGATTTAGGCACTTAAGAGCCTAAATGTCATTGAAAGTCAATGGGACTTAGGTGCGTACAACCCACATCATCCAATGTACTTAAGTGCCTACCTTCACTTGATTTCAATGGGAGTTAGGCACCTAGTGGTATTTTCAAATGTGCCTTAGCCAGATAGGACCTTCCTGCATCTTTAGGTGCCCAAATACCTTGGGAAATCTGGTCATTAGGCACTTACTGCCTTTCAATGAGACATGGGTGCCTCAGTCACTTCTGAACATGGGACGTAGGCTCCTAAATCACATAGGTGTTTCTGAAATTTTTACCCCTAATCTGTGCAACTATTATGTCTTTGTTTTCTGTGTACTGCACTTTTAAATCTCTGGCAATGTGGTTTACAGAGACTGGTGGCCATTTTATGTTTAGTTCAGTGCAGACAGTTACAGAGGAGACACACACACTCTACTCTCTCATGGAGACTTTCCTTTTGTTTGAAATGAAAGCCATTCTTATTTACCTTATATGATCTGCTCTGTGTGGCTGGAAAAACACATATCACCTCTGAATTTACTTTCTTGTTTGCCAAGTGTCAGATAAGAGGAAGGATGGTCTTGTGGTTAAGGCACTAGAGAATCAGGATATCTGGGTCCAATTTCTGGGTCTACTGCAGATTCTCCGTGACATCTTGCAGAATTCACTTAATCTCTGTGCCTCAGTTCCCTCTCTGTGGAATGGGGACAATAATTCTTCCTTTGTTTGTCTTGTGTATTTAGGCTGTAAACTCTTTAGGGCAAGGATTGTCTCTTACTATGTATTTGTACAGCACCTTACACAATGAGACCTCAGTCTTGCTACCGTAATGCAAATAATAACACAATTTCTGTGGTCATTGTGATATACATATTCCCCCTAGATCAGGTGTTTAGAACGAAACCTTCAGTGGAATGTATAAAGTTGCCCATGTTACTGTAAACTCCTTTGGTATATAAAGGTGCAACCAGTCTTGCTTGTTGTTCAACATAAAGGCTTTGAATCCGTGTAACCTTTGGAGAACACCTCAAAGCAAATTAATTATAAAATAACATTCTTCTGAAGCCTGGCTTCACATAACCTACCAAGCGAGACTTTTCAGCATTTCTGGTTTTCTAGGGCAGTCGGCATATAAACAGCGTCTGTGGCATCGGTACCAGCTCTGACCAATCCACTTCTATCGTTCCTTGTTTCACCTAATTAGCAAGAGGTCTTACAATGTAGCCATCTGCTGCGGTGTCTCGAGCTGTCTCTTCCCCCGACTCCCCTGAGATGCTGCTGATGGCCCTGGCGCTTTCTGATCCAATAGGGGTTAAGACCGTTGTTTGGGAACCAGATTCAATCGTTCTTCCCTGTAAAATAATGATTGACGTGCAAATGATGTTTACATTTTCCTAAGCTTTCAGCCTGTTTTTCTGGGGGGGGGGGGGGGAGAAAGGGGTGTCTTACTGTGTCGCCTTCTACCATTGATCCAATCTCTTGTGCCCTCCACAGGCCTGAATAACTACTAACGAAGGACGAGTCAACTGAAAAAGGAGTGGGCCGAGTATTACTCTATTGTGCTATGTGTGCTATGCACTCCGTGGGCCTAACTCTGCCCTCAGTGATCCCCATGCAGCCCCTTTGACTTGTAGTTCTGGGGGGGCTTTTCTGGCTTCCTAGAGAACTATACAGATTATAGACACAATGTGAGACTTTGTACAATAGTCACATGCTGACTTGCCCTATTTACAAGGAACATCCCCATTTTTCCACTCTGTCCCTCCAAAATACCCATCTGTCTGTCTGTCCAGCCCAGTCTAGTCTATTTGTCTATTTTACTTTTAAAGCACTCAGTACCATATGGTCTAGGCACTAGCCCAGTGTATTTCAGTGGACTTAAAATCTATGTCCCCTACATTTCTTCCCAAAAGCCCCTACTTAAAAATTGAGGTCTGGGCTCAGGGATCATGCAGAAAGTCACCTCACTTGTCAGCTTGATGCACTCTACTGTGAAAAGTGACGTGCTAGAGATGCGTCGTTCAAATCTGGAGGCAGGTTTTGCTCACCCCAAAGTTAAAGGTTCAGATTTGGGGCAAAGGTTGGCCCGTTTATAGAGATAATGAATGGTGAACATTTAAGATTAGGATCCACCCACAAAAAATTCAGTGGTATTTGGATCTAGGATTTTGGTTTTGATCTATCTTTATGATTAACTTTATTCCCAGTTAAAAATAAATACAACCTTCATTTATTTCAGTACAAGAAACCTTCATGAATACATTGCATGGGAGTAACGGAGGGCAGAATTCAGCCTAATACATCAAAGCCAGCAGCTATACAGTAATTTTTGCTAGCTAAAAATTACCTTAGGCTACGTCTACACTACGGGGGGGGGGGCGGGGGGGAGGTCAATTTCAGATACGCAAATTCAGCTACGGGAATAGCGTAGCTGAATTCGACGTATCTGATCCGACTTACCCTGTTGTGAGGACGGCGGCAAATCCCCCGTCGACGGCGCTTACTCCTACCTGGGCTGGTGGAGTACGCGCGTCGATTTGGGGATCAATTATCGCGTCCCAACGAGATGCGATAAATCGATCCCCGAGAGATCGATTTCTATCCGCCGATCCAGGTGGGTAGTGAAGACAAGCTCTTAATTTCACTATAAATAGCCTCGTAAAAAGACACAGACATACACTAATTCCAGCAGTGGAATCCGCTCTGCTCTGGGTTAATCTTGGCTGCCCTTCACGTTCCATGTTACATTATTCATATTTCTGCTGTTGTCGTAATGCACGCATGATGGCGTTCTAATGAAGATACACATGTTGCATATTGCATGTCTCTATGCCTGATTTCACTCACTGGCGTTACGCTCTCAGGGCGCAGTGGAAAGGTGGCTTGTTGAATTGCAGAAATGTGTGCTATGAAATATTCATAGTGGGTCAATACGGAATTCTGTGCTACCAGCTGGTGAGCACGTTATAGTAAGTCTCAAGAAAATGTTGACATAGGACATTAGGCAACCCAAAGAAGGCTGCAGAACCACATGCGGTAGTATTGCAAACAGCACTGAAGCTAGCCAGCACTTTTTAGTTGATAGTAGCGTAAACTGCATTCAATTTTACTGCTGAAGTTTAAGTAACCTGGCCAGCATGTTGGTCGTGCTCAGGACTCTCAGATCTGAAGCCCCATATGGTCAATGAGTCTTCCAGTCTTCATCAAATTTTGTTAAGGGTACAGGTCTGGATTCTGACCTCATACAAGTGGAATAAGCCCTGCTAAGAACAGCATCTGGCCTTGTAAGGGTGGCACTCGGTGGTCCCTCCACTATATTAAAACATGGACATAATCTATAGTACGATGAAGTGTACAACGTCATTGTTTTAAATCATCTGTAAAATTCTGAAAATATCATTTCACATAATACGAAGCATTTGAGGAACAATATAGAAAATAATGCATATGTGTTGTAATTCATTATATTATATAAATAAAAATGATGATATAGGGTAAAATTCTCAAAAGTGTCTAGGTGATTAACTAGCTCAAGTCCATTGAAAATCAACAAGCTTCTCTAAGCACAGAAGTTTCACTAGATTAACTAAAGGTGCCATGTTGCTCCTGGATTAATGTCTGCTTCTTAGAGCAGCTAGTCCAAGAACCCACAAGAGGAGAGGCAATTCTTCATTGAGTCCTCAGTGGTGCACAGTATCTGGTCCAAGATGTGAATATAGGTGGACCGCTTGGTATGAAACCATAATGTTATTAAATGTAACACCCTTGTAGGTGGGAAAATACTAAAGAAACCCACCACAGTACTTCAAACTTCAAAACTTCAAAAATGGAAACTACATAAAATAGTAAAGGGAAGTTAAAAGGAACAGTCACAAGAGTGAAATGCCTGCAAGTTGCATGGAAACTCTCTCTCTCTCTCTCTATATATATACACACACATACCCCAAATAAAAAAAAAAAACAGTAAGAGGACAACAACAAAAAATGCCATCATAGCTAAACACAGTAAAAGAGGCTGTTACAGTCAAAAAGACATCTTTTGAAAAATTGGAAGCCAAATCCTACTGAGGAAAATAGAAAGGAGCATACACTTTGGCAAATCAAGTGTAAAAGTATAATTAGACAGGCCATAAAAAAGAATTCAAAGAGTAACTACCAAAAGACACACAAACTAATAGCAATTTTTTAAAGTACATCAGGAGCAGGAAGCCTGCCAAACAGTCAGTGGGTCACTGGAGAAGCACTCAAGGAAAAAAGGCCATTACGAAGAAGTTAAATGAATTGTTTGCATTGGTCTTCACTGCAGAGGATGTGAGGGAGATTCCCACCCCTGAGCCATTCTTTTTAGGTGACAAATCTGGTCGCCGCATCTCAAAAAAGATATATTAGAATTGGAAAAAGTATAGCGATGAACAAAAAAATAATGATTAGGGGTTTGAAACAGCTTTCCTATGATAAAAGATTAAAAAGACTGGAACTGTTCAGCTTGGAATAGAGATGACCGAGGGGGGATATGATAGAGGTCTATGAAATCATGAACGGTGTGGAGAAAGTGAAATAAGGAAGTGTTATTTACCCCTTCACATAACACAAGAAGCTGGGGCCACCCAATGAAATGAATAGGCAGCAGGTTTACAAATGTAAAACAACCATAAGGAAGTAGGTTTCAGAGGGATAGCCGTGTTAGTCTGTAACAGCAAAAACAACGAGGAGTCCTTGTGGCACCTTAGAGACTAACAAATGCAACCTGATGAAGTGGGTTCTAGCCCACGAAAGCTTATGCCCAAATAAATTTGTTAGTCTCTAAGGTGCCACAAGGACTCCTCGTTGTTTTTTCATAAGGAAGTACTTCTTCACACAGTGCACAGTCAACCTGTGGAACTTGTTGCCAGGGGACATTGTGAAGGCCAAAAGTATAACTGGGTTAACAAAAAAATTAGATAAGTTCATGGAGGATTGCCATTGGTGGCCCTATTAGTTGGTCAGGGACACAAACCCATGTTTTGTGGGTCCCTAAACATTAGACTGCTAGATGCTGGGTCTGGATGACGGGATGCATCACTCAATAAAGTGCCTTCTTCTGTTCATCCACCCCACCCCCCACACACACACACACACCCACACACCCCGAAGCATCTGGCACCAACCACTGTCAGAAGCCAGTGTGGCCTAATGTATAGTGCACTGGACAAGGAACCCAGGAGACCTAGATTCTAGTCTTGACTCCGCTGGCTGACCTTGGGTGAGTCACTTCACCTCTGCGTGCCTCAGTTTCCTCCTCTATAAAATGGGGATAATGATACTGATCTTCTTGCACAGTGCTTTGAAATCTGCTGATGAAAAGTGCTATATAAGATGTAGGTATTATAGTCTACTTAGGCACTTCTGAAAAATGTTATCCGTAGGCATTTGTGACAATTTAGGGCATGATCTTGCGTCAACGCTCCTGATGAATTTGATGGGACCTTGAAGTCGAAGGAAGCGTTGTCAGTTTAAGGATTTTTGGATCAGACCCTCAACCTTGGTAGTAATTAGCAATATGTGCTGAAGGCTATATGTTCAGTGCTCCGTGGGCTGCCAGAACTTTGCACTGGACTGTTAACAGCACAAAATGTTTGCTGTTAATTAGAATTTGAAAATGCTGACATGGCTGCAGTGCTGCCCAGGGGAAGGCTGCCTGGACATCCCTGCAGATGCAGAATACTAAGTGGATTGATCTGACCAGACAAAGGCCTGAAATGCCTACCTTGTCAATAATTAAGGACATGATCCAGCTCCTTCTGAGATCAGTGGGAGTTTTTCCATTGATTTCAGCAGGAGTGGGAACAGGGCCTAATTGTATTTGCAAAGCATCACGGTCCTAGTTCTCCTCTCACACTCTTGTAAACCAAGAGTGACTTCACTGAAATCACCCGTGTTACACCAGTGTAAGGAAGAGGAGGATCATGCCCCATGACTCTTTCTGAACTGCAAGTGGTATCCAGCGCGGCGCTCAGTTGAACATTGTTATAAAATGTACTTCGGTTGCGTAGGTCTTTTATTTTTGTAAATGTCTTGGGATGACACTTGTTGCTCTTGGAGGGGCTCCCAGACAGATTCTGGACAGACTTTTACAGAGGGGGTTGGGGGAGAGGGGGACCCTAATTCCACCTGCTTGTGGTGAGCAGGCTGGCACAGAGGTGTAAAATTTGAGTTCTCCCAAACAGTAGCAGCCTCTCCCCTCCTCTCCTCCAGCACCCCTTGCTAAAAGCCGCATCTGAACAGAAGGCTGGGGAGCATGGCCACACCCACCTAGAGCTACACAGCACCATTCAGCGTGTTCGCTGCTAGTGCGCAGGCGGGGTCCCTGTTCTTCCAATGCTCCTGGATGAGTGAACAAGGAGAGTTAAATCCCTGTGCACCCTTTCCCAACTTGGGTCATTATTTTGCCTTGTTAGTGTCTTGAACATGAAAAGCACCAGAAGCTGCGTACCTGTGTCTCAGGGTATGTCTACACTATGGGATTAATCCGAATTTATATAATTCGGATTTGAAAAACAGGTTGTATAAAGTCGAAATGAATGCGGCCACACTAAGCACATTAATGCGGTGGTGTGCGTCCAAGTACCGGGGCTAGCGTCGATTTCTGCACCGTTGCACTGTGGGTAGCTATCCCATAGCTATCCCATAGTTCCCGCAGTCTCCCGCGCCCATTGGGATTGTGGGTTAAGATCCCAGTGCCTGATAGGACAAAAAACATCGTCGCAGGTGGTTCTGGGTACAGCCTCACCTCCTCCCTCCCTCCCTCCCTGCATGAAAGCAACGGACGGCAGACAACCATTTTCGCGCCTTTTTTCCTGGGTGGGTGAACACACTGCAGACTCCATACCACGGCAAGCATGGAGCCCGCTGAGCTCAAGACAGCAGTCATGAACATTGTAAACACCTCGCGCGTTCTCGTGGAGTTTATGCTCAGCCAGGACCAGAAAAACGAGGCTAGGAGGCAGCGGCGGCGGCAGCGCAGCGACAAGCATGATGAGGACATTGACATGGACATGGACACGGACACGGATACAGAATTCTGTGAAACCACGGGCCCCGGTGCTTTGGAGATCATGTTGTTAATGGGGCAGATTCTATCCATGGAACGCCGATTCTGGGCAAGGGAAACAAGCACAGACTGGTGGGACCGCATAGTGTTGCAGGTCTGGGATGATTCCCAGTGGCTGCGGAACTTTCGCATGCGTAAGGGCACTTTCATGGAACTTTGTGACTTGCTGTCCCCTGCCCTGAAACGCCAGAATACCAAGATGAGAGCAGCCCTCACAGTTGAGAAGCGCGTGGCGATAGCCCTGTGGAAGCTTGCAATGCCAGATAGCTACCGGTCAGTCGGGAATCAATTTGGAGTGGGCAAATCTACTGTGGGGGCTGCTGTGATGCAAGTAGCCAAAGCAATCACTCAGGTGCTGCTACGAAAGTTAGTGACTCTGGGAAATGTGCAGGCTATAGTGGATGGTTTTGCTGCAATGGGATTCCCTAACTGTGGTGGGGCGATAGACGGAACCCATATCCCTATCTTGGCACCGGAGCACCAAGCCACCGAGTACATAAACCGCAAGGGGTACTTTTCAATGGTGCTGCAAGCACTTGTGGATCACAAGGGACGTTTCACCAACATCAACGCGGGCTGGGCAGGAAGGGTTCATGACGCTCGCGTCTTCAGGAACACTACTCTGTTTAAAGGGCTGCAGCAAGGGACTTACTTTCCGGACCAGAAAATAACTGTTGGGGATGTTGAAATGCCAATAGTTATTCTTGGGGACCCAGCCTACCCCTTAATGCCATGGCTTATGAAGCCGTACACAGGCAGCCTGGACAGGAGTCAGGAGCTGTTTAACTATAGGCTAAGCAAGTGCAGAATGGTGGTAGAATGTGCATTTGGCTGTTTAAAAGGTCGCTGGCGATCATTATTGACTCGCTCTGACCTCAGCCAAAGAAATCTCCCCATTGTTATTTCTGCTTGCTGTGTGCTCCACAATCTCTGTGAAAGTAAGGGGGAGACCTTTATGGCGGGGTGGGAGGCTGAGGCAAATCGCCTGGCTGCTGATTACGTGCAGCCAGACACCAGGGCGATTAGAAGAGCACACCAGGAAGCGCTGTGCATCAGAGAAGCTTTAAAAACCAATTTCATGACTGGCCAGGCTACAGTGTGAAATATCTGTTTGTTTCTCCTTCATGAAAACCCGCCCCCTTTATTGACTGATTTTCTGTAAGGAACCCACCCTCCCCCTTCCCCCAGCTTTCTTTCAAACCAAATAAAGTCACTATAATTTAAAAATCATTTATTCTTTATTAATAGATTAGAAAAAGAGGGAGGGAACCCGGGTGGTATTTGGGAGGAGGATTGCTGGGAAGGAAAAAGCCACAAAGAAAAGGTTAAAAAAGTGACAGCCTTTTGCTTGGGCTGTCTACTGGGGTGGAATGGGAAGGTGTACGGAGCCTCCCCCCCCCCCCGCGTTCTTACACGTCTGGGTGAGGAGGATACGGAACATGGGGAGGGGGGAGGGTGGAACAGGGGCTGAAGCGGCAGTCTGTTTTCCAGCAGCCGTTCCTGAAGCTCCACCAGACGCCGGAGCATGTCTGTTTGCTCACACAGCAGCCCCAGCGTTGCATCCTGCCTTCTCTGGTCTTCCTGCCACCACCTCTCATCTCGAGCGTCCCTCCTGTCCTCACGTTGGTCCCTCCTGTCCTCACGTTGGTCCCTCCTGTCCTCACGTTCACTGGCTTCTTTCCTATACTTTGAAACTGTTTCCTTCCACTCATTCAGTTGAGCTCTGTCACTGCGGCTGGATTCCATAATTTCAGAAAACATCTCGTCTCGCGTTCTCTTCTTACGACGCCTTATCTGTGATAACCTTCGGGATGGAGGAGGGAGGCTTGAGGAATTTGCAGCTGCTGTAGGGAGGGGAAAAAAGAGAGAATTGTTTAAAAAGCTACATTTTGCAGAACAATGCTTATACTCTTTCACGGTGACCAACACTATTCACATTACATAGCACATGTGATTTCTGTGCAAGGTCGCATTTTGCCTCTTAATGCTGAGTGCCTGTGGCTTTGCTGCTAGAGATCACAGGTCTGGGCAACAGAATTCGGCTTGCATGCGGCCATGGTAAGCCATTGTCTTACAGCTTCTGCGCCCTCCTTTCCCACATACCAAGCATAGCCTGTAGAGTGCTGCGGTTTTTCTGTTAACATTCAGCAGCACCAGAAAACAAACCCCCCCCCCCCCTCGCCATGAATTCTCTGGGATGATCGCTGTACCCCTCCCCCCCACCGCGTGGCTGGTATCAGGGAAGATCCCTGCAGGCACCAAACTAACCACCCCCCCCCCCGCCGCTGCCCCCCTCCCGCCATGAATTCTCTGGGATGATCACGGTACCCCTCCCCCCACCGCGTGTCTGGTAACAGGGAAGATCCCTGCTAGCCAAACGCGAAAAACTCAGGCCCAATTTCCCATCTGCGCTTGGCTAACTGCAGGGAAGGATTTATTTTCCGCCACAGGCAAACAGCCCAGTAGGAACGGCCACCTCTGTCCCCTTAATTAAGTTCCCGTATTTCAGCCAGGTTACCAGGAGTGATATCACTCTCCTGAGGATTACACAACAAGATAAAGAACGGATGTTGCTTGAATGCCAGCAAACACCGGGACCATACGCTGCCAGGCTTTGTCAGGCAATGATACCAGATTACTTGCTGCAAGCATGGCGTGGTCAAGTGTCCTACCATGGAGGAGGGAATAAGGATGCACTGCGCAGAAACCTTCTGGCAAGGCTTTCGGAGTACCTCCAGGAGAGCTTCATGGAGATGTCCCTGGAGGATTTCCGCTCCATCCCCAGACACGTTAACAGACTTTTCCAGTAGCTGAACTGACCGCGAATGCAAAGTCAGGCAAAGTAATCATTAAAAACCGTTTGCTTTTAAAACAAGTTTTATATTTTAAAAGGGAAACTCACCTGAGGTCCCTTCCATGGGGTCAGAGTCTTGGGTACTGGCTTGGGAGGCTTGGGAGGGTACTTCAGTCAGGGTGAGAAAAAGATCCTGGCTGTTGGGGAGAATGGAGTGCTGTGTGCTCTCTGCAAGCTCATCCTCATCCTCCTCCTTCTCCTCTCCCCCATCGGCAGAATCCTCAGGCGTCGCTGATGAGACTATCCCCGACCCAGAATCCACGATCACAGGTGGGGTAGTGGTGGCAGCCCCCCCTAGAATTGCATGCAGCTCGGCGTAGAAGCGGCATGTCCGCGGCTCTGACCCGGAGCGACCGTTTGCCTCCTTTGTTTTTTGATAGGCTTGTCTGAGCTCCTTGACTTTCACGCGGCACTGCTCAGAGTCCCTATTGTGGCCTCTCTCCATCATGCCCTTGGAGATTTTTTCAAAAGTTTTTGCATTTCGTCTTTTAGAACGAAGTTCTGCAAGCACTGAATCCTCTCCCCATACAGCGATCAGATCCAGTACCTCCCTCACGGTCCATGCTGGTGCTCTTTTTCGATTATCAGCCTGCATGGTTACCTGTGCTGATGAGCTATCTGTGGTCACCTGTGCTCTCCACGCTGGGCAAACAGGAAATGAAATTCAAATGTTCGCGGGGCTTTTCCTGTCTACCTGGCCAGTGCATCCGAGTTTAGATTGCTGTCCAGAGCGGTCACAATGATGCACTGTGGGATAGCTCCCGGAGGCCAATACCATCGAATTGCGGCCACACTATCCCTAATTCGAAATGTTAAAATCGATTTTGGCGCTACTCCGCTCGTCGGGGTGGAGTACAGAAATCGATTTAAAGGGCCCTTTACATCGAAATAAATAGCGTCGTTGTGTGGACGGTTGCAGGGTTAATTCGAATTAAAGCTGATAAATCCGAATTAAAGTCGTAGTGTAGACCAGGCCTCACAGTAACGCCTGCATCATTACCACATTCTCATATTAACATGACAGGGGCTGTGTTTTCCAACTTGAATAACCAGTAACTTTCCATGGCTGAGAACAATATTTTATTTACGTCTTGCAGTACGCTGTGTCTCGTACACATTTTAAGAGATACTCCAGATGTATTCGTATAAAGGATGCTATGGTGCTGTGCGCAGTATGAATACACAGCTGGAGCGACAGAACAGCAAGACAATAGCTGCTGTTTAAGTAGGACCTAGACAGCAACAGTGTTTCTCATCCTGTGTCTCCTTTGTTGCCAGGTCAAAGGCAGTCGGTTCAGTTCTATTCCCACAGCTGAATTGACATGGTTGATGATGCTGATGCACAGATAAGAAAGGATATCAGAAAGCCATACTAATTTCAAGCTCCATTAGAAACACCAGGGGGGGGGGAGGGAGAGCAGTGATTGCCAAATGGGACTGGAAAGAATATTTTGGCCAATAATATTAAATGGGGGGGGGGGGGGGAACAGAGACATAGCTCAGAGCTGTGTAAAATTTCACACCCTATGCAACATAGTTAGGTCGACCTAACCCCTACTATAGACCCAGCTAGGCTGACAGAAGAAGTCTTCTGTCGACCTAACTGCATAGATGGAAAAACCTCTTCCGTCAGTGTAGGAAGCGTTTACACTAGGGCGCTCCAGTGGCACAGCGTCTGCGCCATAGCCGTGCCGCTCTAGCCCCTGCAGTGAAGACATACTCCTAGATTTATAGATTTTTTTTTTAAGGCCACTGTGATTGTCTAGTCTGACCTCCTGTATAACAAAGGTGAGAGAATTTCACCCCGTAGTTCCTGCATCCAGCCCAATAACCTCCCGCCATGATCTGAGCAACAGCTGCCCTGCTCCATCAGCTCCACCACCACAAGTGTCCAGACTTTGCTCTGAGGTCTTGGTCCTGCACCTCAGAATCAAGTCCCGCTGCTGGAGCCGGGGCAGAGTCTAGATAACAGGAGCAGGCAGTGTGTTGAAATTGCTTCACACCCGAGCTTCCACAAAGGCCAAAACAGCAGGGCTTCTTCCACAGTGGAACTCCTCCCCTGCAAGGGCAAATACCTGTTCCATGGCATGGTGACATGAATCACTCCCTCCAAAGAAAAAAGAACGAGGAGTACTTTAATTAAGTTAATAAAGGTAAAGCAGAAGAACAATTTGTGGCTGTAAACCTTCTTCCTCAAGTTTTATCCCCCCCTTACCTGAACCAATCAGGTGTTTAGGAGAATAATCGTTCTCCCTCCTCCTTGTAACAACCTTTTATGTACTTGAAAACTGTTATCATGTCCCCTCTCCTGACTAAACAAACCCAATTTTTTCAATCTTTCCTCTAGACCTTTAATCATTTTTGTTGATCTTCTCTGGACCTTCTCCAATTTGTCCACATCCTTCCTGAAATGTGGCGCCCAGAACTGGACACAATACTCCAGTTGAGGCCTAATCAGCGCGGAGTAGAGCAGAAGTATTACTTGTCTTGTCTTGCTTACAACACTCCTGCTAATACAGCACAAAATGTTGTTCGCTTTTTTTTGCAACAGCGTTACACTTTTGACTCATATTTAGCTTGTGATCTGTGGGGATGTATCATCCCTACACCAACCTAATGAAAAGTTCCATGAGGAGGTAAGGGTCACGATGGGACACTTGCCAGGTAAACAAATCATGGCCTTATGTAAGGCCCCCTGGTGGTCTAGGATTATATAAGATGATCATGGCCTTATGTAAGACCCCCTGGTGGTCTAGGATTATATAAAAAGAAGAACAGGAGGACTTGTGGCACCTTAGAGACTAACAAATTTATTAGAGCATAAGCTTTCGTGGACTACAGCCCACTTCTTCGGATGCATCCGAAGAAGTGGGCTGTAGTCCACGAAAGCTTATGCTCTAATAAATTTGTTAGTCTCTAAGGTGCCACAAGTCCTCCTGTTCTTCTTTTTGCGGATACAGACTAACACGGCTGCTATTCTGAAACCTAGGATTATATAAGATGATCATGGCCTTATGTAAGGCCCCCTGGTGGTCTAGGATTATATAAGATGATCATGGCCTTATGTAAGGCCCCCTGGTGGTCTAGGATTATATAAGATGAGGTAAACAAATCATGGCCTTATGTAAGGAACGGTTGAACCAATCGGTGTGGGGCTATACATGTGATAAACACATGATTCTCCTTCTTGTCCAATCCGTAGATGTGTGATTATAGCCTAATTGTGTTATGTAATGTAGAGAAAAACTATAAAAGAAAGCTTGCAATAAACAGAATTCGGATTCAGCTTGCAACCACATTGGTCGTGTGCTTTATCTGCTCCGCATGGAACCCCACAGTGATCCACTATGACCCCCAGATCCCTTTCTGCAGTACTCCTTCCTAGGCAGTCATTTCCCATTTTGTATGTGTGCAACTGATTGTTCCTTCCTAAGTGGAGTACTTTGCATTTGTCCTGATTGAATTTCATCCTATTTACTTCAAACCATTTCTCCAGTTTGTCCAGATCATTTTGAATTTTAATCCTGTCCTCCAAAGCACTTGCAGCCCCTCCCAGCTCGGTATTATCAATAGAACAACTTGTGGAGAAAGGCACCATCCAACATATACAAATCTGGCTCACAGATACATAAGGTGATGGGCACCATAGAAGAACTTAGACTGGAGAAGGAGAGAGCACATACAGTCACTGTGGTGTCCTGGAGCCAGTCTACCAGTACCCTGATATGTGAATGAATTACACTTGATATTAATTGCACGAAAGTATATTTGCATCTTCAAAGAAAAGTAGGATTTACAGGACTGTGCTAAGTACTGTTGTCTTTGCAGGTCATTTCACTTCCCTTCCTCCCTGAATTTAGGAAGATGTAGAGCATATTGCTTTGTTAATCTCCGTATTTTGTATGTCTGTATCCTCCCAGTGTGATAGCAATGCATGTGTTCACAGATAAATCAGACACCCAGCGCTCTGTGGTCCAAGAAATGTTTACAGCAGCACTTTCACTCTTCTAGCTCTGTTTAAATACCAAGGCTTGCCAAGATCTGCCTCTGACAACTCCTGTACTGGATTCGAATCCTGCTGCACTCAGCTGTCAATAAAGATTTTCACGTCTCAGAACATCTGTGTAATGAGTTGTTTTGTTCATTTGGTCTTTTAGCGCGTTGCAGGGTGATCGGCTCACCCGCATTTGGAAAGAAACACTTGCAAATTCTCCCACTCGCCCTCTGCAGCCCCCTCCCCACCACTTTTGGAGGGGGTGAAGAAAATCTGTGCTGTGGCTTCCATTCTGACACCACTGGGAGGGAATTGGGGGGCTCGCAGGGCACCTAAATGTTGCCTAAGCCTCTGACTGGCCCCTCTGCTCAGGGCTGACTGGTACTGTTGTTTTAGCATTTACACTAGGAAGTTTGACTGTGTCAGTGGGCTTTGGGTCAGACCTATAAACAGTTCCATGAGCCTGGGTGGCGCATATCATAGGCTGGGAGAGGCTGTGCCTCCCCAAACAGCCCCGCTTGGCCCCACCCATGCTTCCTCCAGATTGCCCCCTCCTGCTTGCCCTTCCCCCTGGGTCCCAGTCCAGGCAGGCTGGCTGCTCCTCTTTAGGGAAGTGTGCTGGGGCTGGTGGTTGCGGCTAGGGTTAGGGCTAGGGCTACCGCGGTCGGTCTGCGGTTGGGACTTGGAGTGGCTGGGGCCGCCCAGCACTGGGGGAGGCTGCCGGCACTGGGGCTGCCCCCCTGTGTTCAGAGGGGGCTGAGGGCTCTGGACCTGGGGGCCGCATGTTGCCTGCCTGTCCGGCTGGTGCTTGGGTTGGGGGGGAGGGCCGCGCGCTGCCTGCCTGGTGCATTGGGGGGGGAGGCTCTGGGTTCCAGCGGGGGAAAGGGGGTGGGGCCAATCAGGGGCTAGCCTCCCTGAGCCAGAAGGTCACTTGCCAAGCATGTCCATGAGGGTTTCAGTCACACAACGTCAGAAGCCCAAGATATAAAACTGGTCTGTGCTGCTTTAATAGAGTCTGGACAATGATAGATGGGTCCAGACTTGACTACTGCAGCAAGCGTCATGGTCCATGGAGCTACTTCTGAAGACCGCTCTGACGCTACAACCAGGGCAGAAGGGCTCAGCCCACTTGCTCACTGGGGATGGTCATAGGGAGCATCTTACACCCACGGGCTAAAGACTGCATCACTTTCCTATTTGCTTTCAGCAACACTCAGTGTGTTAGTATCAACATTTAAAGCGCCGTATTGTTTGGGTTCTGCGTACCCTATAGAGCACCTCTCCTCCCCAGGCACCATTGCAGCAGTTGAGATCAACTGGGTCTGAACACGACGTGTGGCTGTTCTCAGTGGAAGGCCCTCAGTTCTGGAACTACTCCCCATGTTGGTCCAGCAGATCCTTAAGCATGGGCACATGGCAAATCTGTTAATCAAGCAGGGCTAGATTGTGGTTGTGCCCTCAAGGATGCATTGCTATCTTACCTGCTGGTTTTCTGAGGTTCTCTAGAGTATGCGTGATGTCACTCTTCTGCATCGCGTTGTTTTGCAGTGGAGCAGGGATAAGAGTGGGTGCAACTTCTGTATAGCGCTGTATGGGGGCCACGATGCATGGCTGGCACATTAACTTGGGGTCCTCATTCTAGTGCTGTCTTGAGCTACTGACTCTAGCATCCTTCATAACCAGATGGAAGGATGGACTCCTCTGCTAGCTGAATTGACCACATCCTGTGGAGGATATGGTACATGGACAGCATGTTAGCCTGGTCCTTCTTGAACACATGCCTCTTGCACAGTGAGAGAGGATCCCAACAGCCTCTTTCCCCGTCTTGTGTTCGAGTTCAGCACAGGGTAGGACCTAGCAAAGCATAGCCACAGGTTTTATTTCCCCATGATCCTTGCTCCTTTGTTTGATTGATGTTTCCCACTCACACATTAATACATCAGATTGACTCAGGATATTTGTACATAACTGACTTTATATTGGGCCAACCATAGTGGGCTGTTGTGTGTGTGTGTGTGTGTTAGGTGAAGCTTGAATATTCATGTTTGGAAAAGATCATCTCAGGCACAAGTAGATGCCTTACGCTATTTACAGTCCCGGAGAGATGTTACAGGAAATTACTATGCACAAAATAATAATGGATGCACCAGAGGAAAATGCTGTCTTTTAGCACCCAGAGGGAATCTGAGACCGTAGCCCCTGATGCTGTGTTAGGGGAGCAGATGGGATAGTTCTTACGATTTTATTGGCAAATCTCACTCGCTCGCTTGCAGTTGCTCACTCGGAATTGCTCTTCTGATCAAAAGAAGCTGAAATACGTGTGGGCTAATGGTGAGAGCCAGAGTTCTACACGAACGGGAGGCTGCCTGAATTTCAGCCCCCTGCTGCTCTAGCCCCTATGGGCGTTGCGTCAGGACACAAGACTCAGACTTCGCCATGAGAAATAACACCTCCTGCAGATTGCGAGCGTACAGATGCCTAACCGTCATGGAAACTGTGGTTGCTGAGGTCAGGGTGAAGGATTTTAGTGCCTGGGTGAGCGTGAGGAACGTGGTACGTGCATTGTCTTACTGTACACATTGGGGGTTACTTAGAAGGTGGAAAGTATCAGAGGGGTAGCCGTGTTAGTCTGAATCTGTAAAACGCATCAGTGGGTCCTGTGGCACCTTTAAGACTAACAGAAGTATTGGAGCATAAGCTTTCATGGGTGAATGCCCACTTCATCACATGCAAGACAGGTGGAGTCTGCCAATGATGTGAGGGGCTTTGGGGACTTTAAAGAAGGCGGCCAATTTGTTTAGGGCATCACAATTGTTGGCTGCCTATTTGAGACACTTTAAAGGGGCTTGATTTTTGAGAGGATGGGTGCTCAAAGCTTGCTGAAAATCAGGCCCTTTAAAGGTGTCTGGTTGGGCATCTAAAAATTATGGTACCCCTAAATGACGCATCTCTTTTGAAAATCTTGGATGGCTACTTGGACATTTCCTTGCTTTCAGGGGTTTGTGTAGGTCAGTGTTCCCCTAAAGCAACCTCACCTGTTCTTAAGAATGTAAATGAAATTCAGATTTGCTCTATTTTACAAACCCTGAAGCCCTGGGGATTGCACAGGCTGCAGTAGATCAGGGCCAGAAGTTGCCCCTAAAGAGTTTCACTCATACCATGATACTGCAGATATTTTGTGCAGTTCAAATTCTGCTCTCTGTCCTGCTGGCATGTGGCCCTGAGCCAAATCTCAGTGAAGCTAAGGGAAAAACTCCCATTCACTTCCAGTGAAGCTGCAGCAGGCCTTAAGTGCGCAGTTTCCCCATTAACTTCAACAGAGCTACTGAGCTTTTTACATAGGGGTAACTGTAGGCAGGGGTTGCACCAGTGACTGTGGCAAAGTCGATAACTTTCCCTTGACTGATCAGCGGTTACAGGGTATTTCAGCTTGCCTCTCACTCTCAGATGGGTTCTTCCCAGTCACTGGAAATCCTGAAAGATGTGAAGCACCTGCAATTCCTTTAGTACAAGAGTTTCAGGAGCTCGGCACCTCCTCTCAGGGTTCGATCCATTGTTATGCTTGGAGGGCTAGGTGGGTTGAACCTTAGGTCCCAATATCTTTATGTCATTGGTCCTTAGGGCCATTGATATAAGTGGATAGGTAGTTGGAACTCCATGGTCCATTTGCAGCTTGGGTTGCAGGGAACTCAGATTGTTTAGTTTGCAGAAGAGAAGAATGAGGGGGGGATTTGATAGCTGCTTTCAATTACCTGAAAGGGGGTTCCAAAGAGGATGGATCTAGACTGTTCTCAGTGGTACCAGAGGACAGAACAAGGAGAAATGGTCTCAAGTTGCAGTGGGGGAGGTCTAGGTTGGATATTAGGAAAAACATTTTCACTAGGAGGGTGGTGAAGCACTGGAATGGGTTACCTAGGGAGGTGGTGGAATCTCCTTCCTTAGAGGTTTTTAAGGTCAGGCTTGACAAAGCCCTGGCTGGGATGATTTAGTTGGGAATTGGTCCTGCTTTGAGCAGGGGGTTGGACTAGATGACCTCCTGAGGTCCCTTCCAACCCTGATAGTCTATGATTCTATGAACTAGGCCTTTCTGCTGAGCTGGCCAACAATGGTGTCAATTAGTACTGGCTCTGCTGGTGGTTTTGTGATCTGGGCTCTTGTCCATTAGGAACTGGATTGAGACAAAGCACTTTAGAAAATGCCCAGTAGGGATCAGTTCTGCCTGGGGCAGGGATATGAACTGGGCTAGCTAATGCTCCCGTGCTATCTAACTTCTGTCTAGGCCACCTCCCCTATTTCACACAGACGACTAAGGATTTACTACATGGGAACCATTTGGGGTCAGTAAATTATAGCTCTGAGCAAATAATTGGTTTTTTGGTTCATGGGCTGAACCGCAACATCTGAAAATGTTTCCCACAGTATTCTTGCCGCCAAGTTAAGGAAGTATGGGCTGGATGAATGGACTGTAAGGTGGATAGAAAACTGGCTAGATCGTCGGGCTCAATGGTTAGTGATCAATGGCTCCATGTCTAGTTGGCAGCTGGATTCAAGCGGAGTGCCCCAAGGGTCGGTCCTGGGGCCGGTTTTGTTTAATATCTTTATTAATGATCTGGAGGATGGTGTGGACTGCACTCTCAGCAAGTTTGCAGATGACACTAAACTAGGAGGTGTGGTAGATACACTAGAG
Organism: Chrysemys picta bellii; assembly: GCF_011386835.1. Lineage (NCBI taxonomy): Eukaryota > Metazoa > Chordata > Testudines > Emydidae > Chrysemys > Chrysemys picta. Next base: position 341,103,980 of record NC_088791.1, read on the forward strand.
GGTAGGGATCGGATACAGAGGGACCTAGACAAATTAGAGGATTGGGCCGAAAAAAACCTGATGAGGTTCAACAAGGACAAGTGCAGAGTCCTGCACTTAGGACGGAAGAATCCCATGCACTGCTACAGACTAGGGACCGAATGGCTAGGTAGCAGTTCTGCAGAAAAGGACCTAGGGGTCACAGTGGACGAGAAGCTGGATATGAGTCAACAGTGTGCTCTTGTTGCCAAGAAGGCTAACGGCATTTTGGGCTGTATAAGTAGGGGCATTGCCAGCAGGTCGAGGAATGTGATCGTTCCCCTTTATTCGACATTGGTGAGGCCTCATCTGGAATACTGTGTCCAGTTTTGGGCCCCACACTACAAGAAGGATGTGGAAAAATTGGAAAGAGTCCAGCGGAGGGCAACAAAAATGATTAGGGGTCTGGAGCACATGACTTATGAGGAGAGGCTGAGGGAACTGGGATTGTTTAGTCTCCAGAAGAGAAGAATGAGGGGGGATTTGATAGCAGCCTTCAACTACCTGAAGGGGGGTTCCAAAGAGGATGGAGCTCGGCTGTTCTCAGTGGTGGCAGACGACAGAACAAGGAGCAATGGTCTCAAGTTGCAGTGGGGGAGGTCCAGGTTGGATATCAGGAAAAACTATTTCACTAGGAGGGTGGTGAAACACTGGAATGCGTTACCTAGGGAGGTGGTGGAGTCTCCTTCCTTGGAGGTTTTTAAGGCCCGGCTTGACAAAGCCCTGGCTGGGATGATTTAGCTGGGAATTGGTCATGCTTTGAGCAGGGGGTTGGACTAGATGACCTCTTGAGGTCCCTTCCAACTCTGATATTCTATGAGTCTATGATTCTATGAAAAATAATTGAATTCAGTTTGAACCAAAACTGAAATCTTTTGTTTTTTTCTCACCAAAATGAAAAAAAAAATCATTATGGATCAAACAAAACATTTTGTTCAACCCAAAACTAATTTTGGGGGGCGTCTTCATTTTGTTTTGGGTCATGTTGGGGTGTTTTCCCACCTTTTTAATTAGCTAAATTTGTAAATGAAATGCCATTTTGAAATGAAAAATCAAAACATTTTATTTCTAAATGGCTGAAATGAACAGTGTCAACTTTTTTGAAATTTTTCCCTATTTTTGGGGAGTCAAAACTATTCACCAAATTTGTCCTGAATTCACAAATAGTGTCAATGAAAAATGCATTTTTTGGTGATTACTCTATTCACTGAAAAAAAATTGCCCAATACTGACCTGGACTGCATTCCCATCAATGACTGAAGGGCGAAAGGCTCCATAACTCATTACCAAGTCCCTGGGCCAAATGCTTCTCCAAGTAATACGAATAACCATAATACAATTTTTAAAAGTATCGGTGACATTTGTATGGCTGCATGTAGAAATTTAATTTTGTAAAAACCCACAGTCCAGGGGGTCTTTATTTTTAACGTTCATGGAGCACATACTGGCTTGCAGGCATGCGCAGGGGCCTGCTTTTGTTGCTGTTAATGTTCAGGGGATGTTTGCCGCTAGAGTTGAGCTTAACCAAATTTTGGTCCTAAAGCTCTTATCTGACCCACCTGAGCAGTCCTACTGGATTTGTATGAGTAGGATCACCCGATTGGATCAAACCCATAGTCCATCCTATCCAGTCACTGACAGTGGCCACCACCAGATGCCCAGAGGAAGGTGCAAGAACCCAACAGTGGGGAGTTGTGGGGTAATCTGCCCCCTACACATAGCTCTCATCCTGGTCTCTAGTTAGAGATTAGCCAAGACCCAAAGCACACAATGCAGCATGGGGTTTATTATCCCTTCCAAAATTATAGTTGTAATTAATTATAATAACTCTGGACATTCTTAATGTCCATGTACACCTCTACCCCGATATAACGCGACTCGATATAACACAAATTCGGATATAACGCGGTAAAGTAGCGCTCGGGGGGGGGGGCTGCGCGGTCTGGCAGATCAAAGCAAATTCGATATAACGCAGTTTCACCTATAACGCGGTAAGATTTTTTGGCTCCCGAGGACAGCGTTATATTGGGGTAGAGGTATAAATGTTCAGTCCCTTTTTGAATCCTGTTAAGTTCTTGGCCTCACTGATTTCTTGTGGCAGAAAGTTCCACAGGTTCAATCACATGTTGTGTGAAAACATATTTCTCATCATGGGTTTTGAATTTCCCACCATTGAATTTAATTGAATGTTGCCTTGTGTTACGGGAGAACAGAAGTTCCCAAACTACCTTCTCTACATTCATTATTTTAAATGCTTTCTTTATGTCCTCTCGTTCTAAGGTGATTGTGGTATTGTCCTCTATAATTTATCTGAGGTGTAAAATCAGGAGTCTAGGGCCAGATTCTGCCACCCTTACTCACATGGAGTAGTACCTTGCTTCTCAACTAGTTGCACTGAGCTGAATGGAGCTACCCAAATAGTAAGGAGCTACTCACTATGAGTACAAGTGGCAGGATGTAGCCCTTAATTTGGGCCAGCCAGTCTTTTCTGAAGAAACATTTATCATGTCGAGTTGGTGCTAAGTGGATTTTGCAAATGTTTCTTAAATTTGCACTAATAGAGTTGCCAAACATGCTGCACCAGTGCAGTCTGCAGCCATCAGTGTTGGTCTCTGATGCCAGGAAACGTATTTCAGTTTCTGTGTTAAAAGGAGACAATTTAAGGTGCTTTCTTTTTAACCTGAAGCCAAGGCAGAAGTGGATGTGATGGAAGCAAGGGACTGCACATTTTATCAGCACCTTCTCAAATTTGGGGTTAATTTCTGCTTTGATTTATTATGTTCCCTTCTGCACACCTTTCCTCTAATTTTATCAGTAGCATTTAACCTATGAGAAGCAGTTACTTTTCAGTAACTGACGAGTTCTACTTAATATTTTCCTACCCAAAATGTTTCTCTTAATAAGTGATTTATCAACCTATCTAATCTATCGAACGATTTGTGTACAGCTCCCATCATCTTATTTCCGCCCCCGGGCTCCTAAATCTGTTCCACCACTTTGGTACCTTCACAGCCCAAACACTGCTGTCCAAGTAAATTCAGTGTTAGAAGCTGGTTGCTGATCACAATAAGGAAGGAGTCTGGAAGGTGGATAGAGCAGGAGACTGGGATTCTATCCTGTTCACTGTTTTCTAAGCCCAGGCGATAAGTAAAAGTGCTGCATTGTGTCATAGCCGACCTTCATCAGTCTGGAATTTAAAAACACAGTAACTGTTTACTGACAGGTAGAACACAGGAGTGGGTAGCAAATGTTCTAAATCTTTGCTAAAAATAATTTCGTGCATTGTTGTGTAGTCATGAAAATATTTTTCTAACTCCCCAACACAAAGTGGATCACATGCCATCCAGTTTCTATTTCTCAAACTCTGGTGGAGTGAGTATACTTACAGATTGGCTGGGTCTGCTCAAAGCTGACATTTTGGGGGCAAAGGTTTGTAACAGGGTCAGAGTTTCTAGGCTCCTGCACACGAATTCAGGGCTCCTCTTTTAAGCCAGCCTAAGCTCAAGGTGTAAAGACTTTTTTACAACCCTGCATAAAGATGCAGAATAAACACTGTTGATTCATGCTGGCAGATGGATTTTGTTAGTGTCAACCAGAGTATAAGGGAAATTGAAGCGTTTCTCTAGATCAGAGAGATCCATGGGCTGGAGTAGAGGAGATGCTGCCGGGAAGCCCTAGAAAGTGGATAGATTGGAACCATGTACAGGGTGTACAATGACAGTAATCACCAGAGACTGAAAATGGGACATACTAAGAGCAGGTTTCAGAGTGGTAACCATGTTAGAGTGTATCAGCAAAAACAATGACGAGTCCTTGTGGCACCTTATAGACTAACAAATTTATTTGGGCATAAGCTTTCGTGGGCTAAAACCCATTTCATCAAATGCATGGAGTGGAAAATACAGCAGGAAGATATATATAGCAAAAACAACAAGGAGTCCGGTGGCACCTTAAAGACTAACAGATTAATTTGGGCATAAGCCCAAATTAATCTGTTAGTCATAAGGTGGGTAAAAAAACTATTTCTTCAGATGCATGGAGTGAAAGTTACAGATACAGGCATTATATAATGACACATGAAGAGAAGGGAGTTACCTCAGAAGTGGAGAACCAGTGTTGACAGGGCCAATTCAATCAGGGTGGATCTAGTCCACTTCCAACAATAGATGAGGAGGTGTCACTTCCAGGAGAGGCAAAGCTGCTTCTGTAGTGAGCCAGCCACTCCCAGTCCCTATTCAAGCCCAAATTAATGGTGTTAAATTTGCAAATTAATTTTAGTTCTGCTGTTTCTCTTTGAAGTCTGTTTCTGAAGTTTTTTTGTTCAAGGATAGTTACTTTTAAATCTGTTATAGAATGTCCAGGGAGGTTGAAGTGTTCACCTACTGACTTACAAAAAGTCTTCATGTGTCACCGAAAGAAAAAGCTCCTTAAAAACAAACTCAGCAAAATTAAAGGCGGGAAAAAATCTGAAACAAGAACTGTGGGGCTAATCGAGGCTGTGCGTACCGTGCCCATTCTCTCTTGCACATGTTCACTGCGGCAGTCCACCTGCGGCCTTTCTTTCATATTGCCTGTTTAGGATTAGGAGACGGCTTTGCCACAAGCCCTGTATAAGGGGCCCTATGTGATGATTAGCCTGCTTCCTCTCTCCCACATGGTCCAAGGGGGAAGTCATCTGCACCAGCACTTTACCATACTGCCGGCTCATCTATGCTGGTTGTGGGAGAGGGGGTGGAGTCAAGGCTCTGACAACTTCCCAGCCCTGCTTGCCCAATTTCCACCCGCCTGTGCTGGGGGAATGGGAGGGGAGTAGCAGCTTTGTGGAGGCTGTTGTTTCACTCCAGCGATACATGCAGCCAGTGCTGGGGAGCGAGGAGGCATCTTATGTCTTTGTCTCCTCTGCGTGGAAGCCTAATGTGGGTTCCATCATGCTGTTAGACTGTAAGTTCCTCAAGACAGGAATCTTGTGCTCCTACCTGTTTGCAAGGTGCCTCACACCCTTCTGGGGCAATACAAATATTAAATAGTAATGGGGGAGCATTCAGACTCGCAACCACTTACCGCCAGGCTGAATGTTTCATTGTTCCAGGATCAGCTGACACGGCACAACAAAGATGCCATGCATCCATAATATATCACAAGGGGGCGCGCTGTTCTGAACAAAGTCTCAGTTTTTGTTTGAAATCAGCATCTCTTGGCCACACAAACGCTGTTGAATAAGAGCTTCATTTTAATTTGTTCAGTGCTGGCCACAAACAGGCTTTCACCTTGTTATACTTCATGTCTTGACACTGCAAGCTTGGCTGCGGTGTTGTGGGAGCCGTGTTGGTCCCAGGAGACAAAGTAGGTGAGGTCACATCTTTTGGTGGGAAGGGCGAGCTTTTCAGCTACACAGAGCACTGCATCAGGTGTGGAGAAGGTAAATACAAAGTAGGACAGATTGCTAAGCCTAAGGGGGTCACAAATGCTGTAGGAGACCCCTTAAAATGAAGTGGGTAATTAACACCTCTGCAGAGGTTATGAGGCAGCAGAGTGTGTTATTGAGGGCAGGTCTACACTTAAAATGCTGCATCGGCGCACTGTAGCACTTTAATGAAGACACTCTAAGCCAACAGGAGAGAGCTTCTCCCGTCAGCATAGTAATCCACCAGACAATGAAAGGGTTAAATAATTACAGAGGGGGAGAGAAATGAAGACGTAGAGGCAAAGGACATAAATTTGGTTTTAGCTGAGATCTGCCATAAAATAGGGAGTTGAGGTAGTGTAGAGATACAAGGAGGCTGTTCCAACGGGTAGGAGTTGCAGAGGAGAAGGCTCTTTCACCAATAGTGACTGCGTAAAGGTAAAAAAAAACGTTAGCTGGGCAGAGAGAAGAGGTGGGAAAGTGGAGAGAGGAACATTATGTGAGGAAGCAGAAGCAAGAGGCTTGTAAATACAAGAACAAATGGATCCTCAAGTGAAAGGTATTGTTAAAAATTAAATTACTAATCACTGGGAGCTTTTACTAGCGTCAAAGATGGTTCATAGCACCCACAGAGACATAGCACCGACAGCAGGAGGGATAGGAGTTGATGCAGGGGTTAATTTCCTTCAAGAGTCGTAAAAACAGATAAGTGCTGTGCTATGTAGATGAAATTCACCCCTGTGCAGAGGGTTATGGCATCGCTAGCGTCCTACTCGAACCCTTAGGACATAACTGATGCACAGATCTTGTGCTGGCTCCCTGAGCACAGGTGAATTTCATCCGTAGGTGAGGAAATGTCGTAGCTTGGGATTCGGATTTTGTGTTTCCTGCAGCTGGTCAGGAAATGCTTCTCCTATTCTCCTGAGTACAGTTTTGATTGAAAAAAAATATTTTTTGTCAAAAGTTTGTTTGAAAATTTTCCTGGTTGTGGATTTTATTTTTAATGGAAAACGTTGGGTTTACAACCGTTGGGTTTTTTTGGTTGGTGAAAACAAAACAATGTTTTGCTTGCTTTTTTTTCTCCCAAAATCCCTGAACATTTTTTAACAGAAATGGAGGCTTTAAAAAATTTCTGATTGATCAAAAAGCCATTTCCCCACCACTAAAAGTTTTGATGGGAAATTTTCCACTAGCTCTAGTGTTTGCCTTCAGGGGCTAATGAAGAAGAGAAGTAGAGGTGTAGCTACCAGTGCTTGGTACACATGGCAATCTGGATGACTCTTAAAAAACCCCTTACATAATTGATAGATGTACAGTAGAAGGGATGTGCTAAACAAGGGCTTGAATGTATACATTGTGGTGCAATATAGAGCAAATGGCACAACACAATCCCGAGATGAGTGGCGATGGTAGACTCTTTACCTTTGACGCTCACCTAGCTGGTTCTCATACAGGTAAGCTTGCTGACAACAAAGCTTGTGCGCTGAGATGGGAAACCAAACGTTTATTGTGACATCCAGTAAATCTGCACATTCCTCTCTCTCTCTCTTTACAAATGAATTTTCATCATAAGAATAATTGCATGTAGGAGTCAGGAATCTCTCCTTGGGCTTTCCAGAGCATAGGTGAAGCAAGATTTAAGAGGCACTGAGGTCAGGCCAGATTTTCAAAAGGGCTCAGCACCCCCATCTGGAGCCAGATTTTCAAAAAGCCCAGTAAGTTACACACCTAAATTAAGTGATCAGATTTTCAGCCTCCCACCAGCGACTTTTGTTTCAGTAGGACAGATCCGGGTAGGAGTTTTTCCATTGACTTCAATGGGCAATGGATCAAGCTGTTGGATGCCGAGTTCTGGCAAATCTGGCCCCATATGTCTATGGCACGGGGTTTTCAGAATGCAAAATATACAGCCGGGGAAGGGCCATCCAATGAGATGTCCGCTAAGAAAGGGGGTCGGCTTACTTTCCACAAGCCACCCATTTTCCCGTTGTGTTAATTTCCGCCTCCTGTTTCTTTTTGAACCCTAGAAATGAATTCAGACCTTGGGTAGACGTCAACAGAGTCAAGCTTATAAAAGCTAAATCCCAGTACAAGCCCCCGGACGAGAAAGTGAGCCACGAAACCAGCTACAGTTCTCAATTCAAGGGGGAGCCCAACAAGCCTGTACAAGCCGATAACAAATTCATCGATCGCAGGAGGATACGCAGCCTGTACAGCGAGCCCTTCCAAGAATCTTCAAAGGTGAGAGATACAATGTAAGGGGACAAGGGCTTGCGGGTGCCTGCAGCACCGCATGGCTGTGAAGACTTCACAGCACCACTTAGTTTCATTCCATTTCCCATGGCTTATTCATTTCTGGCCGGGGACCCTATCCGGAATTATTCTCTGACACCCCAGTAAGAAGCGTGGGGCCGAATCCTAAGCTGGTGTAGATCAATATAACTGCACTGAAGTCAGTGGTGGGATGCTGGATTACAACAGGTGCAAGATCTGGCCCCAGGACCATCTCTTTGCATTCGCATTTCCCTGATCTCTAACGTAGACTATTATTACTTGGTAAACACAAAGCTACAAATGTGTTACCTTCTTTTATTTCACCCCAGTAACATGCTGAGGGCCAGATCCTCAGTTGGTGTAAATGGAGGTAGCTCCATTGACTTCAGTGGAGTTACACTGATTTACAGAAGCCAAGGATGGGTTTTTAAATGGATCCGATCTGTACAATTTTGGGTCTGGATTTTTTTCTTCATCCCAGAGTTTGGGGTTGTGCAGTTCTTCGAGGTACTGTTTGGTCCCGATATAAAGAGAGAGGGGGTCTGATGGGAAATTCTGCTTCCAGTGGGATTCTGAACCCCCCTCCCAAGTTTGGGAGCGAGAACGGGCTGGATCCAGGGTTTTGCTTCACACCTTCCCCGATATCATTCCAAGTCCACGCTTGATGCTGCTGTTTCTCTTGCAGCAGATGAACCCCAGGCATCCCAATGTGTTTTTCCTCTATTGTATCAACCTGAGAAAGGAGCAGAATAAGGAGCATGCCCTCCCCCTCCCCACTCCCAGTCCACAGCCCCCCAAACAATGGTTACAGTATGGAGCTTATAGAGCGTCCAACAGAGGATCCTGAGACTCTTCCCCTCCCCTTTGTTCTGGGCCATCATTTCCCTTGTCTGATCCCAAAGAAAGGCAATGCCTAATGAGATTGCAAAGCCATTCCCCAAATCAGCCAGGCAAGGGGGTGACAAAATGTGCCCCCTGCCTCCAGCGACTGACCGGGTGTCCCTGAATCCCTCCATGTTTTCCTCAAAAACTGGGGAGTCCATCATATAACATCAAAAAAACCCTTTTGCTAGGCTGACCCTGGCAGCCATTGTTCACAAGATTGCTGAACATTGACAGCTGTTTTCCTCAGTGGTGTCCCGACAGCTACATGCATTACAGAGACATTAGAATGAGAACTTGGACGGCATCCTTAACCAAATACAATAAGGCTCTGAATGACGTCTTGTAATGAGTAGAACTCCTTAGAGAGCTCAGAGTCAGGCCACATAATCAGCTGGCGTTAATCAGTGTAGCCCCATTGACTTCAGTGCCATTACATCAATATACCTTGCGCACGAGGCCTTTTGTACTTAGATAGCATTAACCCCAACACTTGACTTAGGGCTTGTCTACACAGAGACTTAGGTCTTGTCTACATTACCCGCTGGATCAACGGGCAGTGATCAATCCAGCGGGGGTCGATTTATCGCGTCTAGACGTCTAGACATGATAAATCGACCGCCAAGCGCTCTCCCGTCGACTCTGGTACTCCACCAGGGTGAGAGGTGCAGGCGGAGTCGACGGGAGAGTGTCGGCCGTTGACTTACCGCAGTGAAGACACTACGGTAAGTAGATCTAAGTACGTCGACTTCAACTACGTTATTCACATGGCGGAAATTGTGTAACTTAGATCGATCTCCCCCCCTCCTCCCAGTGTAGACCAGGCCTTAGTGCACAGCAAGCTGGGGTATAAATCAAAGTCTCTGTGTAGACAAGCTCTTAAATGTGGAACATAAACAAACACATATTGCCGTCTCATTGATGATGTCTCTCTCTAAATCCTGTTCTTCTACCTTTTCCTGTGTGTTTCTGTGTTGGCGGTTTGTATGTTACATCCATCCAGGCGGAGAAGCGTAGTGTTCAACCTTCCAAACCAAAAAAGACAACAACGAGCCATAAACCACTGAAAAAGGCCAAAGACAAGCAGATCGCATCTGGCCGGGCTGCCAAGAAAAAGAGTGCCGAGAGCTCCAGCGGGACAAAGCCAGAGGACAAGGAGAAAAGTAAAGAGATGAACAATAAATTGGCTGAGGCTAAAGAGTAAATTTTACTGCACTTTTCTCTCTTTCTTTTTTTTTCTTTTATTAAATAAAGGCCACAAAATTAATTAGAGACTTCTAATCTGCTTTTGTTCTGATTGTATTAGAAGCTTTTATGTTTTATTTCCAAGGAGGATTAGGAATACTCATTTCAGAGGTCAGGTTTTCGGCTTTGCCTGCACGACACAGATCTACACAGAATGATGGGGGGAGGATGAGGAGGGTGGAATGCACAGAGGATTGTAGGATTACAAAGGTTTTCAATTAATTGTGTGCTGCGAATGTATTAAAAGGCTTGTCTCTTTCCTTGGGCCTGATCCTCCAGTGCTTTGATTGCATAAAGCTGCCATTTGTTCTGCTGGTGCAGTTCTGTTCCTAAGAACTGATCCCATGAGGCTGAGCGTCCTTTGGGGGTGCTGAGCTCTGTCTTCTCCCATTGGCATCAACAGTATAGGAGAGGTGCTCAATATCTTGCAGGAACAGGCCCTGTCAACCTGGCATAACTGAGTGGAGTCACTCCAGATTCACACTACTGTGACTGAGAGCAGAATTGTTCTCCGAGACATCAATGGGTGTTTGGCCCAAGGAAGTGATGAAGGCTCAGATCCCTTGTAGGAAAGATTTGGGGCTAGATCTTCAGCTGGTATAAATGGGCCAGGCCCATTTACACCCGCTCAGGATCTGGCCCTGTGTGGCAGTAGAATGGAAAGTGAAGTAAGGCGCAGAGAGAATCCAGCTGGTTGCAAAGATTTCCTGAATGGGCTTCAGGTCAGACTCTGCAGGTTGTTCCTCCCTGTCGTTTTCCAGGATCTGCATCTTTTGTATGGTTTCCGGTTTGTTTTGGATCTTGGTCTGATTCCTTTGGTTTTCAGCTACAGATGGATATTGTGTGCCACAGGAGTAGGAGGAGGTTTCAGGAATGGATTCAGTTTGCAGACATGGCCTTTTTATAGGTAGCATGGAGCAAGTCACCATTGTTAGTTTTAAATAGACCTGCACGTTAAGTTGTGGTTGCTCATAATTGTGCGAATGGAGCCATGACCCAGTTATTGGGAGCCCCAACCTCCAACTTGGCCAAATCTTCAAGCTCTCAACTCAGTGTTTATTGTGTCCTTACTCTGGTAAATTCCCACCAATGTCAGTGTGACTCAGTAAACACAGAAGGCCTGTTTCCCAGCCGGCGTCAATTGCATTGCTCTGTTGAGCTCCATGGAACTATATTGATTTACAACAGCTGCGGGTCTGGCCCAGAGTGCTGATCTCAGCAGGTGGCTCACAGATTCAGCAGGAGCTAAGAGAGCTAAGTACCTTGTAGGATTGGTTTCTGCTTGACGAAACTGAGACATTGAACCACCTGGGTAATAAACCCCCAGAGCAGCTGTAGGAATCACGCCTGTTTGGCCTTGGTTAATCTTTTTTGCTATCACTCAATCCAAGTTGCAAATTTCACTGGGCAAAAGCAACTGGGGGAGATGTAAGGTGAGAGCTCCAGAATTGCTGTAGTGGTATTGGAAAAAGGAAAATCTTGCTTCTAGAATATATCAGATTTCAATTAAATACTGGCAAAGCTGTGGGTTTTTTTGTTTTTTTTCTGGAGATGGCGATTTCAGTTTTCAGAATCTAAATGTTTGTCATTTGGTATGTCTGAAAAATTAAAAGGGATGCCACAATGGAAGGGTAAGAGAAGGTTCCTAAAGATTAAGGACGTTCTATGCTATGGGAATAGCAAACTTTGTTGGCCTGAGTAATGAATACATGCAAAGTTTAGTGTGTTGTGTAATGTGTCCTGTTTGCCTTGTGCTAACAGCCTAAAGCTTTTGAGTATAAATAAGTGTAATGTTCTGAATTCAGTGGTGTATTTCCAAGTTTAACTGTGTTAGAACTGTGTAGTATGAACTAACCAGGATGTTTATGTGAAAAAAAAATATATATATATATATATACATATACCTCCAATATTTAGGAGGAAACCAGGGAAATCCTCCAGGAAGTAAAACTGTGGAACTGTTTGCGAATGTAATGCATTTTTGACATGCATGCTTCATGGAGAACCTCACTGAACTGTCTATAATGATCATCACTATTCCGAGTGCTCAGAAATGGAATGGATGTTGCGCAACTGCAAACCTCAGTTCATTCTGTAAGTGCAGAGTAGCTCAGCTCAGTAGTTTCATTGAAGTCACGAAAGATAAAGCAGCTCGCTGTTCCTTGCATGAAAACGGATGTTTGTTAACTTTTTGCGGAGAGCTGAGCCTCAACGACTCTGATTCTTGACCTGTTGACGGATGCCTCCATTCACCTTTACAGTTCTCCGGCCATGTCTACACTGACAAGCGTCCAGTGGCACAGCTGTACCCATACAGCTGTGGTGCTGTCACAGCCCTTGTGTAGCCGCATGATGCCAAAAGGAAAGCGCTCTTTTGTCAACACAATAAAACCAGCTCAACGAGCGGCAGTAGCTATGTCGGCATGAGAGTGTCTCCTGCAGACCTAGCTATGTTGGCAAAACTTATGTCACTCCGGGAGGTGTTTTTTTCACACCCTTGAGCGACAAAAGTTTGTGGACGTAAGTGGTAGTATAGACATGGCCTCCGTACCATCCCTTCTTATCTCAGGTAGAGGATAGCAACAGTTACGATGATGAAGCGTCAGAGCAGTTGAAGCGTGAAAGCAGTTTACAATAACCAGAAACGCTGGTTCCTTCACACGTGAGAGAGATTGTATCCATTCATTGCAGAGGATCATACATTTTTGCCCATTAGCATCCATATTAATGCTTCACTAAGTGCCAAGTCCACTGGAAGTCAATGGGACTAAAATGGGGCCCTAAGAGATTTAGCAGTAAGTCCCTTGGATAGGCTCAATTTTGTCTCTAGATGTGCACACTATTGAGGGCCGCAGGCATGCATCGAAGTGCATAAATTGGCCCAGGGACTAGTATTAGGAGATATAATAAAATCAGGACTTAAGGTCAAATTCTTCATTGAGTTGCACTCCATGCTAGCCCGCTGACGTCAGCTGGGTTACATGCGGTGTGTCTCAGCACAGAATTTGGTCCTAAGGGCCTCATCTTGCCTTAGTTTGTGATGGAACTCCTACCAATGGCAGCTGTGTGCATGGATTCAGGACAGTGTATAGCCCTCTGCCTGCTTTCTTGTTGCTCAGACTTAATACCCACGTAGTGAATTTAACATTGATCAGAAAGGAGATGAAATCTTTGCTGATTCAAGTCCACTTTGGATGCTAAGCTTGTTGCTTTAATTTGGCAAGAATTTATTCTCTGATTTTGGGTTTCCAACTGCCACAAAAGCAGTTATACTTCATTACCAACTTACCATATGTTTTGCTCTCCTGGTTAAAAAGTGTTTGCTTTATCCCTGTGAGAATTCCTATGGCTTTCACTGCCTGCTTTCTTATTTTCACTGTGTCTTCTTATTGTGCTGTCACTCCCTTTTGCAAGATGGTGCTAAATGCCAATGGGCTTCTTTTTCTGACTGCTTTGCAAAATCCATCATCCGCTTCCTCATCTGCAATGTTTCTGTTGTAAATACATGACTCCCATGTACTCTTGCCTTTTGGAGGCAGATAGGAAGTGTCTAATTACTATTTTGTGGCCTGGCTTTGGTTGCATATCACAAATTGTCTCTGTAATGTGTTGAGCACACCACTCTTGGTGCTACTTCATTCTTGCTGTTAGTATGAGAATGACAAAACAAACAGATTAATGTATAGCCAATTGATTGTGACGTGCTTGTGATCTTTGCTTGCTCAAAGGGTTTTTTTTCAATGATAAATAAATGCTGAAGACGAATACCATCTTCTTGATCTTGTTTTCTCGCTAAGAAGCACAACTGAGTAAGTGAAGGAAGCACCCTTTCCAATGTTTTACATTGGGAGAGCCATGCTGAGTTTCATATTGCAGAGATAACAGTGAGAGGCTGCACTCTGGCTCTCTTCAGATGGCTGCTACAGTCACATAGGCATGAACTGAGAGCTAAACATTGGCAGAGATGAAGATGGACAGTGAAGGCATGTGAATGGAGCAGGTCGTTTGGGTTTTATTTCTAATCGGTGCCGTGTTGAACAGAGGTCTCCTGCTCCGTGCCCCTGCGCGCAGGAGGCTACTGGGCAAGATTCTCTGCTCCTTGCTGCTGTTCGAATCACAGGCAGTCAGGCCGCAGAAACATGGCCCAATGCGGAGGAGGAGAGGAGCTCCTGCCAAGAGTATGATGGCTGAATTATTAGCACTTGTACCTGGCATTCCAATAAAGCCACTTAAAGCCCATTGAAGTCAATTGGGAGTCTTTCCATTGCCATCAATGGATTTTGGATCAGGCCCTGAACGCAGAAACTTACGCTCGGGGTCCTCTGACATGATCATATCAAATGAAAGCTACTCGGCAGTGAACTAGCAATGGCACATGCTCAACCACAGGCCTGGAAACTCAGAATCCTACTCTCAACACTAGCGCTTGCATCATATCTTGCCAACAGTCATGTCTAAGTGTTGGGAAGGGTTGGTGCCCATTCACAAGCTGGTCCATATGCATAGATGTCCAGGAACAGGGGGCTTACACAGGCAGTCTATATGAAGCCAAACCATTTTTGGACCAGGATCCACAAAATCCTTGCTGGGGAAATAATGCATTTGTTTTGCCTGACTTTTTTTCAGCGGTAATTAATCTACAAAGGGTTAAAAATCCATGTTGGAACATGTACTATATTGGATACATGAGGGAGGAAGAGTGGTCTTATTTTGAGCAGTGGATGGGAATCCAGGACTCCTGGGTTCTGTTTCTGTGTGCCACTGATTGTCTCTATAAGACTGCAGGCAAGTCACAGATTAATTTATTTGTGCCTCAGTTTACTCATCTAAAGCTAATAATACCCAACCAACAAGATGTTCTTCAGGGGCTTAATTAACTGAGTATGAAGCACTTTGAGCCCCTTGGATGACACTTTCTGTGTAAGTGCAAAGTATTGGTGTGTGTATAGTAATGTAAATGTGATTACCAGCTGGGAAAAAAAGATGAAGGGTAGAGGGGGAAGGGGTGATATTTTGACTTCAAGTTATGAACAGCCAGAGAATTTAATTCAGCTTTTTTCATCCAGAATTGCAAGCTTCTGCCTTGAATATGACCTCTATTCTCATTTAATGAATGCTACATTAACACACTGGGCCAGATCCTCATCTCTCATCTCTCCTTGGGCCAGATTTGTGGCTGTTGTCTTTTGGCATAGCACCATTGACTTCAGTGGAGCTACGCCCATTCACACCAGCTGAGAAACTGGCCCATGTAAAAAAATTGACATTATACCAGATGTCCTACCAGATTTCACACCTATGCCTAGTCTACAAACAATCTGCTAAATATATTCCATTTCCATCAAGTGCTGAAAACAACACCCTGTTCTAGCCTCAGCAACTTCTCACAGACACGCACATACCAACCTGTGGTCAAGCATGACAACCATACAGTCGTAAAACATTTCAATTGCTCTAAGGGTGTCACAGCCACAGGTCTAATTTCCAGAGGCGTTTGCACCCAGATAGATCTGGTAGATAGGGAAAATGTGTGTCATTAAGCGTATGCAATTTGGATGTGTTTGTTTGTCATTGTGGAAGCTAAGCAGAATTGTTTTCATACATCCAGTATTTATGTACCCGGATCTGACCTACCATGCAATCACGAAGCACCTCTGCTTAGCATTCCAACAAGATCATGGAGGAAACCACCATGCTCAGTGCTGGAAAACATGATTTAGAATTAGCTGCGAATTTCAAGCGCTACATATATGTGAACGATACATTTTGAAGAGACTGTGTGGTCTAATGAATCGAAGATAGGCTTAGACGCCAGGAATCCTTGGAGAGCTAATCCCAGTTCTGCCTCTGACTCACTATGTAGCATGGAGCGAGTCCCTTACGGACACAATTGATCTGTCTCACAGGGGTGTTGTGGGACGATAGGTACAAAGCTTTGAGGACAAGCGTTATTTATAAAGGGATGTCACGCTTTGTAGATCACTTAAAAGGTCGAGAGGCTCACCAGAATAAGCACAGTGTTGGATATGAATTTAGGGGAGAAAAGATTAAAAAGAATTGAAATGTATAAATTAAAACTACCAAAGGTCCATTTTACTTCATTACACCCTCAGAAACCGAATGTTTGAGGTTGGCTTCAGCTACCAGTAGCTGGCCAGTCAGAAAATGGTAAAATCTGACAAAATACACTACATTTTCCTTCACAATTGGCTACTTTTAGATTGTCTGGTTGGCTAAGACGTGGCTTTGGATTGAGATATTCCAAATTGCATGTCTAAATCTCCAGATCATCTTTGAAAATCTCAAATTATTAAACTAATCAGTCCCAATTCCTGACTGTTAAAGTCAAAGGGGAGGGATAGCTCAGTGGTTTGAGCATTGGCCTGTTAAACCCAGGATTGTGAGTTCAATCCTTGAGGTGGCCACTTAGGGATCTGGGGCAAAATCAGTACTTGGTCCTGCTAGTGAAGGCAGGGGGCTGGACTCAATGACCTTTCAAGGTCACTTCTAGTTCTAGGAGATAGGATATCTCCATTAATTTAAGTCAAGAATATATCTCACTGGCTGACATGCCACCCGCAGAGATGAATCCTGTCTTTTGTGTCTCGATATTGTATATATTGGGTCAGTGGACTGCCAAAGAGAACAGGAATGTCAAGGCAGATGTCTCTAACATTGCTGGTGTTTCCCAGTGTCCTAGAAATAATTGTGTTCTTCTTTCAACAACTGCAGCATCAGAAACTAAAGAACTATACAGGAACAAGAAATGTTTTTCTAAGCGTGGACTTTAATATAGCTAACGTTCAGTGCTAAGAATATTATCCCTAGTGCTGTAGCAAAATGCCCTGGTGCTTCCAGACGTCAGACCTCAGCCAGATCTTGGTCACCTATCTACAGTAGCTACTTGGTAAGTCTGTGGGTTTAAGGGCCCAATCATACAAATCCTTACTCGTGTGAGTAAATCTATTGAAATTACTAGGACTACTCACATGAATAAAGGTTTGCAGGAAGGGGTAATAAACCTCTGGTATTTGATGACTGGTGTCTCATTGTGAAGTGTGGAGATTCCTTGTAAGCAACATGGATTTCTGTTGCAGGCTGCCTTTTGAAAAGCTACCTACCCAATGAATGCCAGGATGGAGGACACGTGAGACTCATGACAAATCTGTGCATAGATTGAAAGGACCATTGGGTGTCTCGAATGCCAGCTCGCTCTATGGAGAGGCTGCTGCATAAAGTGAGCTACAGGATGGAGAAGTCCGTGGTCTCTCAGAAGACAGTGGCTAAGGCAAAGTAAACATAAGCAACAGCTGGAAGGAATGTTTGCCAGCAAAGAGAAAATTCATTTCCAATAATCATTGGTTGAGATTTGAAACTACTTTGTTGTCATCATGATACCTCAGGATCTCCCACCCATATCGGCTTTTAAAGCAAATTGTCTGAGTGTCCTGTTGTGTAGTAGTGGCCTTTCTTCACATCGCCCGTGGCCAGCAAGACACCACTGCATGGGATGGGTGTGTTGCCTTGCTCCATTCTACTAGGGTAGGCCCCTTGCCCATACACTGAAACTCACTGGGTTCCTTACTGAGCTGAAAGGGTCATGTAAGTCCTGGGAGCTGACGTCATCCCAAAAGGCCGGGCTTTGCACTGTGCTTTTCCATCTCAGCAGCAGGGGTTTCCGTGTGGCCGGTAGGGCAGGGAGAGGCAGCTGCAGATCAGAACAGGGCAGCGCATGTGCTGTTTCGAAGATGCCGTTCAGTGCTGCCGTCTGCTGCGCGGGGAGCTGCTGGTCACACTGCACCTGAGTCCCCAGTCCTGCTAGCTGACTGTCTGTGGCGACCTCCTCTCACTGGGACAAGCCTCGGTACCCCGGGACCCTCTCAGGACAGAGTGTGGCTCAGCCACCCTTCAGAGAAGAGAGAGGTCACCACCACCTCCTCTCCCTCTGTCATCGCACGTTGCTTCCCCTTTTGCTCTCTCTGCCCCTCTCTCATTCCCCGCCACATTCTTCACTCACCCTCAGTGTTGGGGGGATGCTGTCGTGCAGCCCCTCCCTCACCCTTAAACCGCTCCCACTTCCCGTCCATTAAGTGCCTTCTCCTTCAAAGCCTTCCTGAAAACCTGCCTCTGACAGGAATCCCTCCAGCGTCCCCACGCCCGCCCCGAGCGCCCGTCTCGTGTGCAGTGTAAGCTCCTGGGGGCGTCCCTGAGATGATAGGTCCATCGCTATGTGACTGGTGAGAATAAACAATGATACCTCACCCCTCAAGGGCCCCGCTTCCCTCTCTGTCTGTGGTACGGCTTCGGCACCCCTGTCTCCAGTCTGCCAGAGCACTGTCTGTCTGGCCCGGTTGCCTGGGCAGCAGTTGGCCTCACTGCTACGTCTATCGTAGCAACCTTTGGGGATTGTTGTGCTTGTGCTTCCGTTCCCTCCCACACCTCTCGCTTACAGCAGTGGGTAACCCCACTCAGCCCTGTGCCTTCTGCCCAGGCGTCCTCCCTCTTCAGCGCTGTAATGTGACCTTCTGCCTTTGCAGCGCTGGTACTGCTGGCAGAACATGGGGCTCCGTGCAGAAGAATTCATGGGGTCTCTTGGATTTTCATGGGACTGTGCAGCCACGTGAGCTGTGAAGGCTGGGAAAGAGCTTGTGGAGCCCAGAAGGGCAAAGAAAGCTGCAGAAGCCATAACAGCAGCAGATGTCAACGCAACAGCCTTTCCTAGCAGAACAGAGAAAGCAGCAGGAGCCACATCAAAAGCTGCCTCAGTGGACATCAAAGCAGACGCCTTTTCCAGAGGAAGCCGCAGAGGCTGGATCAGCAGCAGGAGACATTTCAAGGGTGGATTTCAACAGGGCTGTTTGCAGTCTGCCTGGACGACAGCCTGATTGTTCTGGTTTGCACTGCTCAGCTGTGGCCTGCCCTTGTGAGGGGCAGAGCCGGGACTGCATTGAGACTGAGAGAGTCACAGCTCGATTCTTGCTTCTCAGTTCCTACAGCATCCCACAACAAAATATTCTCTGAGGAGGGTGTGGATGGCAATGCTTATATGCACTCACTGAACTGCTACCCATCACCACACTCTGCTCCTAATGATCTCCAGCTGGAGACCTGCCATTGCGTACCATGGGATCACTGGGTGCAGTTAGCTATAGAGAAAGAGCAGCATGTTAGTAAAAGACCTGATGAGGGACAATGGGAGCCTGCCAGTCACCAGTGAAAAGGTTTCCTTCAGGAACTGTACTGTTGTGTGACATCATAATACAGTGCCAGCTACAGCCACGGGAGCAAGCCAGAGACGATGTATGGCGTGAGGTGCATGAAGGAGCTGGAAGGGGAGAGAAGGCAGGGATGTGTGGCGAGGGGCATGCCACTATGAAGGACAGATCTGTTCCCCTTAGTTCTGATGAGAGTTAGTGCTCATACAGGGCCTTCCTCACACTGAGTAAATGACTCTGCATTGAAATCAATGGGATTGCTAGCAGAGTATCCACTGTGAGTCAGGGGATCAGGATCTAACACCCCTACCCTCTGGTGCTGCGTTCAGTCCATCCGTGCGACTCAAAGGCGTGAGGCCCTGTATTTACAAGGCACTTGGAAATATTCCCTAATTAATGCTCACACTTCTCAGAAGAGGTAAGGGAAATGGTATTACTCTCCCCACTCTACATATGAGCCACAGAGAGGCTAAGGCCTAGCCCCTCAAACCTATTTAGGTGCCTAGCACCCATTGAAATTAACGGGAGGTAGGCATCTAAATACCTTGAGGATCTAGGCCTCAGTGACACACCTGAGGCCTCACAGCAAGACATTTGGAGACCTGGGATTACAATTTAACTTAATTAGAATTGAGCTCAACCAGAAGATATGGGCCTGAGGCAGAGTTTACCGGGTGAGGTTCTTTGGTCTGTGCCAGGCAGGAGCTCAGACGTGATGACCATACTGGTCCCTTCTGGCTGAAACTAGGAACTTAAGAGTGCCCATCTTCATGCTCAGTCCACTAGACCACCCTGCCTCTATCTCTCAGCATCTTAGAAAAGAGAACACACATGCGGGGAAGTGACTAACACTGCAGATGCCACAATATTGGATCCTTCATTGTGGAGTAGGAAGGTGACCAAGGGCTAGATTCACAAAGGGACGTGAGCACCTAACTGCCTCTTAAGGCACCTGAGGCCAACATTTAGGTGTCGCTGACATTTACAAAACCGCCGCTCAGCTGACACCTAATCCCGTAGGCCCTAGGCACCTAAAGTTCTGCCAGTGGGCAACCGCAAAGCCGCCTAGGATGGTCCTGCTGTCGCAAAGCTGCTGGGAGCCCTTGGTCACACCTGAGCCCTGGAAGAATGATCAAATTAGGCATTTCCCCCACTTATCTCATCCATGGGCCATGACTTGGTTGGGGTGCTCAGAGCATACCTCACCTGCACACACACAGCCAGGAGCAGGCACGTAGGGGGCTGGCTGGAGTATATGTCTGTCCCAGGCTATCCAATAGACCTATAGTGAGGGGACTCATCTGGAATGTGGGAGATGCAGGTTTGAATCCCTGATTTCGTTCAGGGACTTAAACCTGAATTTTCTGCCTCCCCGGTGAGTGACTAACCACAGGGTGGTGGCTATAATGGGCTGGCTTGCACGCGTGCTGCCTCCCAGCTCGTCTCTTTGGCATTTCCTACTGCCTAGCGTAGGTGGCTCCGCACTCAGCATCCTGCTTTCTGTGAATCCCTTTTGTGCCTAACTGTGCCCATGGGGAGCCTGGGTGCATAACTTGGGGCAGAGGATTCCATTGGGCAGCAGGACGCCTAGGCATTAGATGGCTAAGTCCACGTTGTGAATCTAGCCCCAGGTTCATGATGACATGAGCAGAGCAGGCGCCTAGGCAAATAAATGACATGCAATTCAGGTCTATGCTATGCCCACTGACACCAGCTGAGGATCAGGCCCTTAGGATAAACGAATGTACAGAGATGAAGAAGCTAGGAACAAAAACTCCAGTGCCCAAATGGAGCAGGAACATTCATGCACCTTGGTTCTTTTTCTGGCAAGCGCTGGGTACCAGCACTTCTCCTTATTCCAAATTCTTAGCAGCTCAGTCCTTGTTTACCAAAGATAAACCTTAGTTACAAATCATAGCAGTTTGCCTCTAGCTCTTTTTCATTTGAAGATCTCAAAGTACTTCACAAAGATGGCGAAATCTCATATCCCTAATACACTGAGGCACCAAATGGTTAAGTGACTTGCCCAAAGTGAGTCAGCATCAGAGCTAGGATGAGAAGCGAGGTCCTTTGCCTCCTAGGTTCATGCCCAACCCATAGCGCTGATTCTGGCCCACTGTTTTTAATGAAGCTATGTCCATGTATACCAGCAGATGAGCTGGCCAATTCTAAACACATTTACGCCAGTGCAAACCAGGATGAGGTGTGACACCAGCGTAGTGGTGATGTAAGGGAGAAGAATCAGGAGGTGGGCTCCCGTCTCTGGAAGAAGGGGAGCCCAATGCCTATGGACAATGGAGTCAGTGGGCCCTTTAGGCCCACAACACCTCTCCATCCAGCCCAGTCAGTTTAGGGTGCTGCATTGAGTGCCTTGGGACATGTCTACACTGCAGCTGGGCGCCAGCCTCCCCTCCTGGGGCCACAGCCTCCTGTTAGCACGCTAGGGGTTATGTGTGTGACATACAGTATCTCAGTCTGTTGTTTAAAGCTGTTAAATGCTGGCCGGTTATTAAGACGCCTGATAATTCACTACTAAACCCCTGCATTTCTTGCCAGATCTCTTTCCCAAGCTGCCTGCAACCAGAGTTATGAGCTGCTGCCTAGCATCCATCCCGTCCTTAGGGCACCGATCTGTCATCTTGTCATAGCATATCATTAATTTTTGCTCCAAACTTGGTGAGACCCCAGTTTTGTTGGACAATACGTTGTCACAGACGGGCCATGAGAGTGCAAAGAACTTCAGATAAGTGCCTTGCCTGGCTGAGACAACAGGAATTTTTAACACACCGTCTATAAATTGAGACAGTTTTATTTCAGGAGCTGGCTTTTCTTTCAAACTACCACTTGTTCTGACTAGATATTTCACCTTCCTGACTCACTTTGCCCAAGTCCACTGAACATGATCCAGTTGGTTGTTTTGTGTGTGCTGGAAGATGTGGGGTGTGTGGGGGATGTTTTGTTTCTTGTGTCCTTCCTTGACTAGGGATTTCACAAGGAATTAATGCAGCCTCCCTCCCCCATTTTAGCACCTGTTGTGAACGAATTTTGTTTGAAATGACTATCACACTATTATTCTTATTTCAGTTTCTCATGAAGGATGCCAATGAGGGGCCTGGTGGACCTTTTCGCCTCCAGGAGGCTGCTGCATAGCCGGCTGGGACATTCCCATCTCATGGTCATTCAGTGGCTTACATGAGAGAAACTGGTGGTCTCAGCTCAGCTCCTAGGGGAGAACTGTTCACAACACAGCACGAGTGCTGCATGGGGGCATGGAGACTGAAAGGCCCTCTCACCGCTAGGGTGTCTGCTGACACATTCCCAGAATACTGAGCATTCTGGTACTTCGGGGAATGGCAGAGGCCCGCCCCACCGGCGCAACCTTGCCCCCACTGGCCTGCCTTCACATGCCCGGTGTGGACGAGGTCACGCCACACAGAGAGGACACCATTTTGAAGCATGTGCCATTCCACCCCCCGTCGACGTGGCCTCTTCAAAATGGCATCCCCATCCGATACTGAACAAAACCAGGTCTAGTTTTGTCTCAGTACCGGACAAGGGACAAACCACCCAAAAAGAGGTCTGTCCAGTTTAAATACAGATGAATAGCCTGCCTGTGTGTTGCTGGTTGAGGCATATTTGCACAGGGTGATGCAGGGGAACTTTCAGTGCTCTTCCTGTTCTATGCCAAGAGGACTTTGGCCTCCAAGGGATGTCTACATTGCGTCTAGGCGAAAGCCTCACAGCCCGGGTTCACAGACTCACGCGAGCACCTTCAACATCGCTGTGTAGACATTGCTTTGATGGTGCACCTTGGGCTGGAGCTCAGGTTCTGAACCCCAGCACAAGCCACTGCGTCTACACAGCTATTTTTAGCATGTTAACAGGAGTCTGTGGACTGAGGCCAGGGCCGGCTCTGGCTTTTTTACCGCCCCAGGCAAAAAAGCCTCCTGCCGTCCCCCGGCGGGGAGCGCAGCATGGGAGGGCGGCGAGCCCGGCCGGGGCCCCGCTCTCCCCTACCGGCCGGAGCGCCAGGAGGAGGGCAGCGAGCCCGGCCGGGGCCCCGCTCTCCCCGACCGGCCGGAGTGCCAGGGGGAGGGCGGCGAGCCCAGCCGGGGCCCCGCTCTCCCCGACCAGCTGGAGCGCTGGGGGAGGGCGGCGAGCCCAGTCGCGGCCCCGCTCTCAGGCTGGAGCGCCACCGGGCGCCCCAACAGCCCCAGTATGTTTTAAAAAAAACCCCAACCCTGAGCGCCGCCCCCCCTCCAGGTGCCGCCCCACGAACATGCTTGGTAGGCTGGTGCCTGGAGCCGGCCCTGACTGAGGCTGGCTCCTAGATGCAGTGTAAATATGCCCCAAGGCATTCAGTGCAGCGCCCTAACGTGACTAGGCCAGGTGGAGCGCTGCTGTAGGCCTGACACTCCCACTGACTCCATTGTCCTTAGGTGTTGGGCTCACCTCCTTCTTGGCTTCCCCTCCTCCCAAGTTATAGCCAGCTCTCAGCTCTCTCACTGTGCACCCCCCCACCTCTGCAGAAAGCCAGTTGTGTTACCAGCTCACTCCCTGCTCCGGGGGGTGGGGAAGTGGCCACAGGCCCCTTGCCAATATGTTCTGGCAGAAAAATCCTCCTTGCTGTGAGTGTGGAGGGCAGGTAAACCCTGGACACGAGTGAGATTGTTCCTAGCTGAGCAGCTCCCAGCCCAGGCTCCAGGCTGAGCTGACATATAGCCTCTTGCAGGGAAAGTCACGCTCACAGGCTGCAAACCCGGATTGCCCTGCATTCGATCAGATGGGCAGACACTACTGTGCCTACACTCACATGGGCAGGGCACTGGCCATAAAATCCGCCCTGCCTTTTAATCCCAACTGTCATCGGTCTGTACATATGGCCAGAGCCTGAGCATGAGTCTCATTAAAAAGGGCAATGCAGTTCCCACATATTTTAAATGGCCGCCGCCCTGTGACAGCAGCCATTTTAAATCTGGCCAGGACTCCGCCTGCATCTCCGTTCTGCCTCTGTGACCTCAGAGAGCCCGTCCCACCCACTGCATCTCTCCCTTCCCATGTGCCTCTCCTGCCCCAGAAATCGCCCTTCCATTTCCTTACTGATCAACATGGATCCCATCCATTGCCCTTCCTGACCCCGGAGATCCTTTCCTTCCAGCTCTCACCTGCTGTACGCCAACCCCGCAGATCTCCTCCTTTTCCTGCCCTGAGCCAATCTGCCTCCTGCCCTGATCTCCCTCAGCTTGTTCCCCCACCATCCTCCCTGATTCCAGGATCCTCTACCTGCACTGACCCCGGGCATGTAGCACCTCCTACTGTGGTCCCCATGGACTGTCCTCCTCAGCACATGGGCCCAGCACCTCAGCTGGTTAAATTGACTCCAATGGAACTACACCGATTTCCACCAGCTGAGGAGCTGGCCCCGTGGAGCGCTAATTAATACCAATGCCCAACATCTAGGTCCCCCCCCAAAACAGGATCTGTCATCATGGGCGATGGGTATAATAGGCCAGGGGAGGCTAAGCCTCCCATGGCACAGCCATCTCTGACCCGCTGCTAGATGCTTGGCCCATGGTGGCCCCGCCTGTGCTCTGCCTCTTCCCCTCCCTGCTCCGCCCTTCCCTGAGGCCCCCACCACCGACCGCTGCTTGGTGAGTCAGTCCCTCCTCTCCTCTCCTCCACTCCACCCCCCCTCTCCAGAGGTCGCCGCTGCTCACCGCATCCCTCCTCTCCTCCACCCCATCCCCTGTGGGAACTGGGGGGTGAGGAGGGACACAGTGAGTGGCGAGTGTGGGGGGGGTGAGGAGGGAACAAGACAAGCGGTGCATGGTGGGGGTCTTGAGGGGGTGAGGAGGGACGTGGAGGGCAGGGGGGGTCTCGCAGGGGCGGGGGGATGAGGAGGGAATGCAATGAGCGGTGGGGGTCTCACGGGGGTGAGGAGGGATGTGGCGGGCGGGGGGTCATGCAGGGGCGGGGAGGTGAGAAGGGAAGCGGCGAGTGGTGGGCAGGGGAGAGGGAGTCTTAAGGGGGGGTTGAGGGGTGAGGAGGGATGTGGCCAGTGGCAAGCAGGCAGGCGGGGTCCTCGCAAGGGGGGGGTGGTGGAGGAGAGGAGGGACATGGTGAGCAGCAGCATGGGGGCTGAGTGGGGGTGGGGATGGGGAGGGGCCTGAGGCAGAGCGGGGGACAGAGAGCTAGCCCCCCGGGGAAGCTTCACCCACCACCCACGTCTGTGAGCTCCCTTGGATTGCTGAAGTTACACATGAAAGGTGTTGGCAGAGTGGAATCCTGGTAGGGTGAGCAGACGTCCCAATATTATTGGGACCGTCCCGATATTAGGGGCTTTGTCTTATATACGCACCTATATCCCCATTTCCCCACCCCCACAAGAAAGTGTCCCGATTTTTCACATTGCTATCTGCTCACCCTAAATCCTGGCCTGTATTTTTCAGGCATCTGCTGTTTGGTAAAGCCAATCATTTTAATGACACGGCAGGATCCGAGCACTTCAGGGGTCCCTAAGAAGCTCAGGGCAGACGAGTCACCCCTTAATTTATAGCACATACGTCCCTTACGTTACAGGGCATTCACCAGCAGTCACTGCTTGCTTTGAGGGAAACACACTGCTTATTTATTATACAATTTCACAGTGTGACACCCTTTGACTTCCTATGCAGGTTATAATCAATTGGCAAACATTTTTCATAGCCGTTTTGTGGCTTTCCATTGGGCCTGATCCTGTTTGTGTCCAAACCCAGAGCAAGTCTGCTGAAGTCAATGAAGCTGCACAGGTGTAATAAAACCAGTGCACGGGCCTGACCCAAAGCCCAGTGAAGTATATGGAAAGACACCCATTGACTTCAATGAGCTTTACATCAGTCCCTAAATGAGAGCAGAATCAGGCCCATCATCAATACGGTGAACGTATAAACTATTGATTGGGTTTATAATAAATGAATGCACTCCATGCAGTGATTCAATGCTAGGCCAATACCAATTGGCGAGGGGCGGGGGGCATGTTCTGTGGTCTTTGATCACCGGTTCAGTCTAGCAGCTGTGGAATGACTCTCTTTTTCTGCTTGCAGGACCCTCGATAAAGCCACCGGTACTACAGACCAGGAACCAAGTACCTTAGCCCAGGACCCACCCACATGAAGTGAAGCACTTCATTCTGAGTGGCAGCTGGGACAAATACATAGCCTGCATGAAACGTGTATAGTCCTACGGCGTACAATAAAAATGGTGAACTGCTTGGAATGGGATTTTCTGTGGCTCGTCAGTCACTGAAACATTACTTCTATCAGCGTCATTTATTTTACCTGATCATGATGGATTTATATTTGGTTGAGCAGAGAAAGCCCATGGGTCTGATGCGCCCTTCGCTTATACTGGTGAAATGCCACTGATTTCAGCTGAGGTACCGTGGCACATATTGGCTGGTGAGAGACAGACTCGTGCAGGTATCATATTGGATTTTAGGGCTCATCCTAGGAGCCTAATTTACAGGTTCAGCAGTTCTTTTTGAAATCCTCAGAGGATTAATGCAATATAATTTCTTAACTGATGTTTAAAAACCCACATTTGGATGCCATTTGATTAAGCAGGGGTCAGACTTTTGTACTGGTGACCCCTTTCACGTAGCAAGCCTCTGAGTGTGACCCCCCCTTATGCATTAAAACCACTTTTTAATATATTTAATTCCACTATAAATGCTGGAGGCAAAGCGGGGTTTGGGGTGGAGGGTGACAACTCTCAACCCCCCAGGTAATAACCTCGTGACCCCCCTGAGGGGTCCCGACCCCCAGTTTGAGAAACCCTGCTGTATACAATATTCAATGGGAAGATAGAATCCCTTGCCTTTATTTTGCAGTCAAGAGCACCTTATACTTTTTAAGGCCAACACAGGTCCTAAACACTAGAGCAGGGTGAACTTTTTTGGTGGAAAAGTGACACCCAAAAGTTTCACTTGAGCAATGCTACCATAGTGCTTCAGGGGACTTGTAGTTCAGGTGTTCCATGCCCCAGTTCTCCTCTATTGGCCAGGTACCTTGGTGGGATTACATCTCCCATAATGCACCACAGTGTCCCCTCTTGCTGAGATACTGCAATACATCATGGGAGTCAAATAGCTTTGGGGCATCATGGGAGATGCATCCAGTTGGAAACCCCAGCCCATAGAGATGAATGAGGGCATGAGGCACATGAACTACAACTCCCATGATGCATTGCAGTGGAATTTTCTAATTAATTTCAGCCCAAACCCTATTTTTTTTCTGCTTTCAGTTGTCTTTTTTTTTTTTGATGAAACATGACAACTTTTTGCAAAGATCAGATACTTTTCCCGAAAAACTTTGTTCAGTCAAAAACCTAATTTTCATTGTTTTAACGCCAAAATTTGGACTGCTCTACTATACTCCATTTAAGCCTTCAGGTAAGACTTAAATGATGCATATGCCTTAGGCTGGCCCTGTGCATGGGGTGAATTTCACCTTTCGTGAGTCATCACTATAAGCACAAGGGACCAGATCCTCAGAAACATTTAGGCAACTAACTAGCTTTGAGGCTCTGGGCCAGGGTGGCCTGCTTCTCTTTTCTAACTTGATTAGGGGGGAGGGATAGCTCAGCGGTTTGAGCATTGGCCTGCTAAACCCAGGATTGTGAGTTCAATCCTGGAGGGGGCTACTTAGGGATCTAGAGCAAAATCAGTCTTTGGTCCTGCTAGCGAAGGCAGGGGGCTGGACTCAATGACCTTTCAAGGTCCCTTCCAGTTCTAGGAGATAAGATATTTCCATTTATTTAGCTGAGGGAGCTAATTCTAGCAAGGTAGGAAGAGAGCTGGGCAGTCATTCCTGGAGCCCCAAAACAATGTCCCCCCTGCAGTGGGCTGGGCACAAAACCCCTGATTCAAAAGTGGCCCAAGATGAAGCATTGAAGAACGTCCCAAATATTTCAATGTGGATTTGGAAGGTGGTGGGCCTGATTCTCTGCCCTTGCACACCAATGTAAATCTGGAGCAACGCCAATGTAGTTAATAGTTTCACACCAGTATAGAACCAGTGCATGCGATAAGAGATTCAGACCTTTTGACCTTTAAAGAGGAAACCCTTAATGATTGCTATTGTTTATTATTTGGGTTGCGATAATATCGAGGAGCCCTATTCCTGCACCAAGACCCCATGGTGCTCTGCGCTGTACAGACACAGAACAGAAAGATGGTCTTTGCGCTACAGAGCTTGCTAAATGTAAACCTTAAGCTTTTGGTACCTGCATTATGGTGACTCTCGTCACTGGGAATGGAACGGATGTTAGGAAATTCCCACACCTGTTAAGGCGATAAAACACAGCACAGTATTTGTAGTGACAGGGTTTGTCAGGTAACAACCAAGAAGAAATTAGACAAAATCCAGTCATCAAACCATTACAAAGCATCTCAGAGAAGCAGCGTATGGTAACCAAGGACAGAGTCAGTACAAAAGGAGGTGGATTAGAAGCCTGTGAATAGCTGGAACGAGCGTGTGCATAGCTTGCTAGCTGAAGGGTGCTCATTACACATGATTAAGAAATTATCTTTTTGTGTGTAATTACCATAATCACGCAATTACTAGAGATGGGCACACAGCAAACTCCAGTTGCAAACACCGTTGGAGCTCTGAGGAAGTCTCACTCTAGATCATTGCAGCTGTCTCTATCCTGGGCTAAACCAAAACCCTGGATCTGAACCACACTGAGTTCTGGCACCATTCAGGTCTCGCTCCCAGTTTGTCACCTCAGGCCCATCACGAGTCATTAGATACAAAGAAGGTGAAATGGGACCATGCAAGGAAAAGGAACGGAGGATGCTTTTTGCTGTATTTAAAAACCACAAACCACGTATGCATTGCTGTGCGATCACGGAGTACGTTTTCAATGGTTTGTAAGACCTTCGGACAACAGTGAGGAAAATCACCCAAGAGATAAGGCAAGGCCTCACCTGGTGCAAACCAGCCCATCTCTATTGATATCAGTGATCACCAACCACTCACAAAGTCAAAATCGGCATCAGAGTTCCAATACAGGCATCCTGGCTTCTAGCTAGTGCAGAAGCGTGCACGTTTAAAAAAAAACACCCATGTATTAGACTGGGTTAGTTAGATAGTTCCTAATGATTTCTATGTTGCACTGGTTTCTGGTCTCCTTATTGCTACTAGTATTGGCTGTGCTTGCTTCATGTTTCTTTCTGTTTAGCTTATCCCCTCCTAACTACTCCCTGCCTCCCCTGAGTCCCCTCCCTCCACCCCAAAATCCTGGAGCTAACCTGACGTTTGCCACCATCACATTGTTCACTCTGCTTGTGTGTTACACTCCATTCCCCTACCCTGGGTCTGCTGTGAGTATTCAGATTGTAAACTCTTGGGGCAGGGACTGTGTTATGCTGTTTTTACAGGCCCTAGCACAATGCGGCCCCATTCTTGGTGTGCTTAGGCACTACGTAATAAACATGATTAACCGTTTCATAGAGTCTAAGGCCAGAAGAGACCATCAGATCATCTGTTCTGCCCTCCTGTACAACACAGGCTGTTAAATTTCACCCAATTGCCTCTGCATTTAGCCCAAAGACTTTAGTTAGACCAAAACATGTCAGTCCTCAGGAAACTAAATTGTATGCTAAAGAATAGGAGAGACCGAGATGCCACTGAGCATACGTACCAATAGGGTGACCAGATGTCCCGATTTTATAGGGACAGTCCCTATTTTTGGGTCTTTTTCTTATATAGGTTCCTATTATCCCCCCATCCCCTGTCTTGATTTTTCACACTTGCTGTCTGGTCACCCTAGGTGCCAATCAACTCCTCCCACTCCCTCCCAGTGCCTCCCACTTGCAGCAACCAGCTGTTCCCGGGAATGCAGGAGGCGCTGGGGGAAGGGGGCGGAATTGCATGGAGTGGGGGTGGGGCAGGGGCAGGAAGAGGCGGGGCAGGGGTGGGGTCTTGTGGGTAGGGTGGAGTGAGGGGCAGGGCCTGGAGCTGAGCGGGGGTTGAACAGCCCTGGGGAAAGGAGGAAGCCAGTGCCTGTGTCACTGAGGGCCGAGGCTGCTTAGGTGAGATATAGCCAGATGATCCCAGCAAATGATCCAGAATCATACTCTCAGCAGCAATAGCAATTCAATGGGACTTTAGTTTGCACAGTGTCGTTCGTACCCAAAATGCTTTCTGCGTGTTACAACACACCAGCGGCATTTATTTACACAAACCGGCAGCGGCACAGGTATTTGTAGGGTGGGAAAAAATACAAGAAACCCGTAGACGGTCAAGCCCAGAACAGGAAGAGACAATGGGAGATTAAAAAAAGAAAAAGCTCAAGGAAAGAGAGGAAAAGAAATCTTTCCAGATGAGAGCTGAAATCAGATGAAGAGCGACAGAGACGCATGGGCTGCAGGGGTGAAGGTCCTTGGGCTCATGCTGGCTGGGTAATGGGAATGGACCAGAGAGGAGAGCTGTCATAGATCAGTGAAGAGGACCCATAGGCTGGCGCAATGCTATGGCCAGACTGAAAACAAGGAAGGCCATTTCTGAACTTGGATTACCTCCTGGCTTTATGGCAGGCCCAGGGCTATCGCAGTTCTCAGGCTTCGTACTGGTTTTCAGTGAATGGCACATACAGGGCATTGCAGAGAAGTATAAATTCACTACACCCCAAGGACACTAACTGCATTAGGAGGGATTAGCGTTGTAAAAAGCCTGATCTTCTGGGTTATTTCCATGTAATGTGTTAATGACTGAAAGAGCTTGGGGACTGGGGAGACAGTACAGACAAAGCCTTCAACCATCGACAAATCTTCCTCTCAGTCAGAGTCAAGGGGGATACACTTATGAGTCCAGGGAGAAAGGCATCCCTGATGCAACTCCACTGAAATCAGTTGAATTTGCCCCTGTGGTATTAATTTTGATGGAATAAATGGGCCCAAAGAGTCAACGGTGTTAACATGACCCAGAAACTGCCCAACATTAAGCCGTTTTTAACAGGGTTTGGTATACAGAGACCTCAGCCTCCGTAGTACCATGGCAAACACATCATTTAAAACCGTTTAAACCTTTTATTAAAGAAACAGAAAAGAAAGCAAAAGAGCTAGAGCCTACGAAATATAAAGTATTAAGTAAGGCCTTCATTTTCACAACATAGACTCATAGACTTTAAGGTCGGAAGGGACCATTGTGATCCCTTGTTCCCCTGCCGAGAGAGTTTCAAACAAACAAACTAACTAACAAACCCTCCTGTTTTTACCGGTTTTAATACTGGAGGTGGTATTAAAGATAGGGTTACCATCTTTTAGTTTTTAAAAAGGAGGACACTCCATGGGGACCCAGCCCCGCCCCAACCCCGCCCTCAGCCCCGCCCCAACTCTGCCCCCTCCCCTGAACGCTCCGCCCCCTGCTCCTCCCCCTCCCCTGCTTCCCGCAAATCAAATGTTCGCGGGAAGCCTGAAACAGGGAGGCAGCAGGTAGGCTGGGGCGGGGTGCGACGCGGCTCAGTCCGGCCCTCCTGGCCGAGCAGCTCCCTTCGGCGGCCGGCCCAGGCCAAGAGGCTCTGGCCCCGGCGTCTCCCGCCCTGCCCGGCTTGGCTCGGGCCCGGGGCACTGGCCCCCGGCCCCGCGACCCCGGCCCCCGGCTCCCGGCCCCGCGACCCCAGCTCCCAGCTCCCGGCCCGGCCCGGCCCCGCGACTCTGGACCCCGGCCCGGACCCCGGCCTGGCACCGCGCCCCCCCGGCTCGGCACCGCGCCCCCGGCTCCCGGCCCGGCCCCGCGACTCTGGACCCCGGCCCGGACCCCGGCCCGGCACCGCGCCCCCACGGCTCGACGCCCGGACCCCGGCCCGGCACTGCGCCCCCCCAGCTCGGCCCCGCGCCCCCGGCTCCCGGCCCGGTCCCGCGGCCTGCCCCCGGCACCGCGGCTCCCGGCCCCCAGCCCGGCCCTGCGACCCCGGACCGGCCCCGCGATCCCGCGACCGGCTCCCAGCCCCGCGACCCTGGACCGGCTCCCGGCCCCGCGGGCCCAGCACCGCGCCCCTGGCTCCCGGACCGGCTCCCGGCCCCGCGGGCCCGGACCGGCTCCCGGCCCGGACCCCGGACCGGCACCACGCCCCGGCTCCCCGCCCGGCACCGCACCTGGCCCGGCCCGGCACTGCGACCCCGGCTCCTGGCCCGGCCTGGCCCCCAGCCCGGCACCGCGCCCCTGGTTCCCAGCCCGGCACCGCGCGCCCGGCACCGCGCCCCCGGCCCGGCCCCGCCCCGGCCCCGCACCGCCGACCCCAGCCAAAGAGGCCCCGGCCGAGCACCACCGAGCCCTCCCTCCCTCCCGATTTTCCTGGACATGCCCGGCTTTTGGGGATTTCCCCCCGGACGGGGATTTGAGCCCCCAAAAGCCGGACATGTCCGGGAAAATCCGGAGGTATGGTAACCCTAATTAAAGATGGTAATAATTGGCCTTTTCACAGGGAAGAGAAGTTAGTTAAGATGGGCTGTTGTTGCAGTCCAATCCCGTTTCCTAGAAGAGAAAACGTGACAAACACACACAAAAGGGTAAAGAAAAGAACAGCAAATATAGAAAATGCAGCTTCTGTCTCTGCTGTTTAGTTTTACTTGCAAAGTGACTACGGGAAAAACACAGGCACAGCACACAGTTTTATCAGTCACCCTGAGAGCTGGCAAACATGTACCAGCATTGGGCTGTTTAGGGCATTGCTTTTAGCTGCCTCTTTCTATTTATACCAATGTTGCATGATATACAGTCTTCAGACTTTTAGACAGATGGCAAGAGGAGAATAGGAAAGAGAAGAAATAAGGTGGGGAAGGAAAAGGTGTGTGTGTGTGTGTGTGTGTGTGTGTCCATCCCAGAGGACGGCAGCAAGCTCACTCCTTCCCCTGCTTTCAGTCAGCAATTGTTGCATTAGCTTCCCTCAAGATCTTTTTTTTTTTTTTTAAAGGACCCAAAAGAGAGTGACAGGTGGAATAGCCCAGCTCTTTGCTGTTTTGTCTACCAATTGGGCCTAATTTCTGATACAGCAATTTTGGTTCATTGATTACTAGTCCCACACTTCTCTTGTTTACCAGGCATGACTTTAACACAGACTTGAGTTATATCAGTAGGACATTTTGTTTGGACTAATTCAGTCTGCCTGTCTCCCTTTTCCCATCACTATTTATTGGTATAGTTTATTGTGACACTTTATAAACTCTTATCCACTTTCCCACAGTTAGGCTTTACATAACAACATAAGAAAGGCCATACTGGGTCAGTCCAATGGTCCATCTAGCCCAGTATCCTGTCCTGTGATGGTGGCCAATGCCAGATGTTTCAAAGGGAACAAACAGAACAGGGCAAGCTTCAAGCGATCAATCCCCTGTGGTCCAGTACCAGCATCTAGCAGTCAGAGGCTTACGGACACCCAGACCATACAGTTAGGGTGACCAGTCAGCAAGTGTGAAAAATCGGGACAGGAGGTGGAGGCTAATAGGTGCCTATATAAGAAAAAGCCCCAAAAATCGGGACTGTCCCTATAAAATCGGGACATCTGGTCATCCTACAAACAGTTGCCTCCCTGACCATCTTGGCTAATAGCCATTGATGAACCTATCCTCCATGAACATACCTAAGTCTTTTTTGAACCCAGTTATAATTTTGGCCTTCATGCCATCCCCTGGCAATGAGTTCCACAAGCTGACTGTGCATTGTGTGAGGAAATATTTCCTTATGTTGGTTTTAACCTGATGCCTGATTGGGTGATCCCTGGTTCTTGTGTTATGTGAAGGGGCAATTAACACTTCCTTATTCTCCACACCAGTCATGATTTTATAGACTTCTACCATATCCCTTCTTGGTTGTCTCTTTTACAAGCTGAACAGTCCCAGTGTTTTTAATCTCTCCTTATACAGAAACTTAATCATTTTTGTTGCCTTTCGCTGTACCTTTTCAAATTCTAATATATGATTTTTGAGATGAGGCAACCAGAACTGCAGGCAGTATTCAAGGTATGGGCTGTACCATGGATTTATATAGTGGCATTATGTTATTTACTGTCATTATTTATCCCTTTCCTAATGGATCCTAACATTCTGTTAACTGCTTCGACTGCGCTCCACACTGAATGGATGTTTTCACAGAACTATCCAGGATAACTCCAAGCGCTGTTTCCTGAGTGGTAACAGCTAAGTTAAAAGACCACTCATCCACTTTTGTGAGATCCCTTTGTAATTCTTCGCAGTCTTCTTCAGACTTAACGCTCTTCAGTAATTTTGTATCATCAGCAAACTTTGCCACCTCTCTGTTTACCTCTTTTTCCAGATCATTTATGAATATTTTGAACAGCATTGGTCCCAGTACTGATCCTTCAGACACCCTGCTATTTACCACTCTGCACCGTGAAAATTGACCAATTTTTCCTACTTTTTGTTTCCTATCTTTTATCCAATTGCTGATCCATGAGAGGACCCTCTTTCTTATCCGATTGCACCTTACTTTGCTTAAGAACCTTTGGTGATGGACCTTTTTAAAGGCTTTCTGAAAATCTAAGTACACTATATCCACTGGATCACTCTTGTCCACATGTTTGTTGACACTCTCAAAGAATTCTAGTAGATTAGTGAGGCGTGATTTCCCTTTACAAAAACTATGTTGACTCTCCCCCAACATATTGTATTAATCTAAGAGTGTCTGATAATTCTGTTCTTTACTATTGGTTTCAACCAATTTGCTTGGCATTAAAGTTAGGCTTACTAGCCTGTAACTGCCAGGGTCACCTCTGGAGCCTTTTTTACAAATAGGTGTCATATTAGCTAGCCTCCAGTCATCTGGTACAGAATCTGATTTAAGTGATAGGTTGCATACTACAGTTACCAGCACTGCAATTTCATATCTGAGATCCTTCAGACCTCTGGTCCTGGTGACTTATTACTGTTTACTTTATCCATTTGTTTCAAAACCTCCTCTATTGACACGTCACTCTGGGACAGTTCCTCAGATTGTCACCCAAAAAGAATGGCTCAGGTGTGGGAATTTCTCTCACATCCTCTGCAGTGAAGACTGATGCAAAGAATTCATTTAGCATCACTGCAACTGCCTTGTCTTCCTTGCGTGCTCCTTTAGGAACTCGTTTGGCCAGTGTCTCCACTGACTGTTTGGCAGGCTTCCTGCTTCTGATGTGCTTAACATTTTCTTTTGCTGTTAGTTTTTGTTAGTTGATCTTCAAATTATTTTTTGGCCTGCCTAATTATACTTTTATATTTGACTTGCCAGAGTTTATGCTCCTTTCTATTTTCCTCAGTAGGACTATTTAAAGGATGCCTTTTCGCCTCTAACTGCCTCTTTTACTCTGTTGTTTCATCATGGTGGCATTTATGTTTTTGGTCCTCTTACTATTCTCTTTAATTTGGGTATACATTTAATTTGAGCCTCTAATATAGTGTTTTTAAAAATTTTCCATGCTGCTTGCAGGCATTTCACTTTTTTGACTGTTCCTTTTAATTTCTGTTTAACAAGCATCCTCATTTTTGCATAGTTCCCCTTTCTGAAGTTAAATACTACTATGGTGGGCATCTTCAGTATTCCCCCACAAGGATGTTAAATATAATTACATTAAGGTCATTATTTCCCAGCAGCTCAGCTCTTGGACCAGATCCTGTGCTCCACTTAGGGCTAA
This sequence comes from Chrysemys picta bellii, assembly GCF_011386835.1. Taxonomy (NCBI): domain Eukaryota; kingdom Metazoa; phylum Chordata; order Testudines; family Emydidae; genus Chrysemys; species Chrysemys picta. Next base: position 341,139,686 of record NC_088791.1, read on the forward strand.
CTCAAGAATTGCCTCTCCCTTTGTGTATTCCAGGATTAGCTGCTCCAAGAATCTTTCAATTGGAGCAGGCCCCAACTTTCACTACACCCCCTTAGTGCCACCTTATGGGCCAGATAATCAGCTGGTGTAAATACATGTCACTCCATTTTCACCAATGCTGATTTACATCAACTGAAAATCTGGCCCTAATGTCTAAAAAAATCAAAAGCATGGAAATGTTTCTTACTCTAAGTGAGCTAAGACTTTCAATGGGACTTATGCTCCTGGTCACTTTAATGTCTTTAAGCCCAACCTGAGTTCTTTACCTCTCATTTTCTCTCTCTTTCTTTGACCAATTTCTCTCTTTGCCTTTTCTTATTCCATACTTCTCCCCCTCAGCTGCGATTGCAAGCACTTTATTTCTCTTCCCATCGCCATGCATCTTTCATGTTCTACCCCACTTTGCTATATATTTAATGAGGGGCAGGACTTCTCATTTGCTAACAATCAGCCTGTGTGACATATTTGGGTTACTCTCAGGATTTCTAGTGAAGTAAAATGCATCTTTCATTTTTTATGAAGCTGCTCAATAATTTAGCGTTCATTAATGATGTAGGATGAAGTCACCATCTTGGACATGGCTTTTGTCTGTTGAGATGTTGCAGTGGGGATGGGCTGGGACGGGAGGGGTTACCTATGGACAGCGTTTCCATGTGAGAGGCCAAGAAGAGAAGCTCAAATCAGATCCCATTGCCTGGAATTTTGGGAGCAAGAGCAGGTTGAATTGCATGTCTGGATCCAAAACCTGCCCCCATAATTTGGGGTCTGGGTCAGAATCACAATGGAAATGGCTTGTTTTCTGGATTCAGTTCTGGATGTAGCCCCATAATGCAGAAATCACAAGACATGAGTAAAAGTCATTACCTTCTGATGGGCATTCAATGGCTCCTGACTAGAACCTAGTCAACAGGCATCCAACCACCTTCCACAGCCTGCCAAAGCATCCTCTGCCAGGGAGTCCATAACATCAGCTTCGAGGGTGCTAGAGCCAGGCTAAAATAACCAGCTCCTCAATGCCACATTCCAACCCTGGCCAGGCAATTGCCTTGCTAGTCATGAACTGGCCGGTGTGTATATGGCCATGCCCCCAACTAGCGGAGTCAGACCGGATTGAATGGCTTGTCAGACTGTTAAAAGTGTAGGCTGGCCAGCTGGGCTGCTTGGAGAACAGTGCTGTAGGCAGTCAGGGTGGGGCAGATACCAGCTGCAAGGTCCCCTGTTCACTGGTACACAAGAAGTGGTGGGGAGGGGGAGGTTTAGAGTCCAGCTGCTTGGAGAACATAGTGGGAGCTAAGTATCAAAGAGGTAGCCGTGTTAGTCTGGATCTGTAAAAGCAGCAAAGGGTCCTGTGGCACCTTATAGACTAACAGACGTATAGGAGCATGAGCTTTCGTGGGTGAATACCACCCTTCTTCGGATGCATAGTGGGAGCTAAGCCCCAGGGATCGGGCGGGGCGGGGAGGAGGCTAAGGTGACCAGATTTCCAAGCGCAAAAAGCAGGCCATGTTTGCAGTGCTATTTTCTATAGTTGTGAAATACTCATACAAAAGACAAGCAGGCACTTATTAAATAACACGTGCTGGTGTCACAACTGCCAGGTTCTGAAGCACCAGCTATTGCAATGGGAGTTAGGCAGCAAAATACCTTCGTGAATTCGACCCTTGGTGGCTGAATGAGTTTTTAATGAAACTCTGAACCAGCATCCTTAACACTCGCTCGGAGTCAAAGGACAGCTTTGAGTGTGTTTACCCTCGGTCAGCTTCTGCCTTGCCAATATGAGATTAATTTCCACGCCTCCAAAGAGACGTAAATTTGATGTTGAATCTCATGCCTGGCAGTCCCTGTCTATTATACCTAGCCATCAGCCTGGGTAACGCTATGCTGTCAGACAAAATTGTACTGCTGTAACTCAAAGTAAAGGAACCATTCTCTTTAATGGGCGCTCTGGGTCTCGCATGCAGCTTCCTCCTCACTGGTGCTGCTTCATTGCCTTTTTGGGGGAGGGGCGGGGGGGGGCTGCTGCTACTCAGCCAGGACTGTAGGTCCAGATTAATGCAACGCCACGGGATGGTCAAGGAGCTACGTGCATGCTTGGGTGCTTCAGGTACGTGATGGGAGAAACAAAATGTACCTTTACAGAATCATAGAAATGTAAGGATGGAAGAGACCTCAACAGGTCACCTAGTCCAGCTGCACTGAAACAGGACCAAGTATAAACACTTTTCTGGGATGGTCTAACGGGCTCTTAGAAACCTCCAGTGACAAGGATTTCACAAGTTCCCTACTCAGCCTGTTCCAGTTTAACTGGGCTTATAGTTAAAGAAGTTTTTCTTAATTTGTAACCCGAATCTCTCTTATTGCAAACTAAGCCCATTACTTCTTGTCCTACCTTCAGTGGACGTGGAGTACAATTGATCACCAGTCTCTTTATGCCAACCTTTTAATTATTTGAAGACTGTTACCATGTTCCCCTTCAGCCTTCTCTTCTCTAGACTAACCCTGGCCAGTTCTTTCAATCTTTCCTCATCTCTCATGTTTTCTAAACCTCTTATCATTTTTGTTGCTCTCCTCTGGACTCTCCAATTTCTCCACATTTTCTTTACTTGTGGTGCCCCAAATTGGACACTCCAGCTGAGGCCTCATCAGCGCCAAATAGAGTGGAAAAATGATTTCCCTATTCTTATATATGACCCTCCTGTTAATGCCTCCCAAGATGATATTAGCCTTTTTTGCTGCAGCATCATATTGTTTTTCTAGCAATAGCTCCAATATTCCACAGAGTCTCCCTGTGGACACTACCGAATGCTTTCCTGAAGTCGATAAAGTTAATTAAAATGGCAGGAGCTTTTTTGATGATCTGACAAAGAGTGAATATCTGTTCACAAACTGATCTACCAGCATGGAACCCAGACGCTTCTTCTTGTAATAATTTCATGCACCACCTTCTTCATTCAATTCAGCATAACAGTAGCCATTGCCTAGCCAGTTATTCCCCTTACCCCGAGCTCAGATGAGTGCCTTACATCCTCTAGTCTAGAGTGGGAATCTTACACAGCCACAAGGAGCTAAATCATAAACATAAAAGGGCTAGATGCTCCGCTGGTGTAAAACAGCACTGATTTGGTACTTGGACTTGGATGGAGCAAGGCTGATTTACAGTAACCAAAGACCTGGGACGATCAGATCCAAGCTCCAAGTGACATTGCTGATCCACTATCACCTTGCTGAGCAGAACCAAAATCCCAGATCCAAACACTCAAAGGCTTTGGAGCTGTTTGGGCTTGGATCCAGCCTTTGCCCATTGCTTCTTAGGCCGGGATGACAAGAACTAGTTTGCAAGTTCCAGCACTGCCAACTGCAAGCATTTAAAAATAATGAGACAGTTCCCCCCACCACAAATCCTGTAATTGGATTAAAAAACATGAGCTAAATAAATAAATGTTGGGTGCTTTTAACTTTGGCCTTTTTTCCAGCCCTCAGGTCACTCACGGGTCATTTTTTCACTCTTTTCTTAAATGAAAAGCTGAGATTTTCAACTGATCACATGACTCCAGCAGCTGGGGCTTTATGAAACATCAAGTATCATGAGACTCAAGATAAAATCTGAAGATAAAATCATGAGTGCTTTCCTAAACCAGCTTAAAGTATATTGAATATTTTGTGTTGTCTGGCCTTTCGGCCTATGATATTTCACTCTGCAAATGGAAAGGAGAAATCTTACCAGAACTTTGGTTGTTCTATTCACAGGGCATAACATACTGGACTTTATTAATCTTCATGGAAGTCATTAAATCAGTTAGATCAATGTAACTGATTTTCCTTTTTTCTCGATGGAACACATTTATGGTTAGCAATCCTTTACTTGGCATTCTTGGGGAAAGAAAGTGAATGTACAACGTCTGGGGATTGGTCCTGCTTTGAGCAGGGGGTTGGACTAGATGATCTCCTGATGTCCCTTCCAACCCTGACATTCTATGATACATTTCTGAGCCATGAAACTACGCACAACAATCACAAGTCCCATAACAGTATTTTTTCAAAGGACTAGCAATTCTTGTAGTAAACATAAATGTTTTACTTGGGGGAATTTATGCCAGCCTAAGACTTTATTGGCTGGTGGTAGGAATTATAGTTGTTATAGAAAGAGAGCTAAATATTAAACTTGCGTCTAAAAGAAAGATAAACCATTTATTCAGCCCTGGAAACAAACAAATAAAACCTTCCTGAAACAAGGGGAGGCTAATAAAATACTAAGAAATCTTAGTGGAAAAGGGTTTTTTGCTCAAAACCTCACCAGGGACTGAGTACATTTTGGAATAGTACTGACCACCACCTAGGAAGAAATTCTTAATTGTCATTTCACCAGATTCTTCATCTGGTTGAAAAATTTTCATCAGAAAGTTTTCAGTTTAAAAAAAAATGCCTTTTTGAATCGTATGAACATTTTTGCAAAAAAATTTCGTACCATTTAAAATTTTCGGATTTGTTGATTAAACAATTTGAGATGAAAAAAAAATCTGTTTTCAATCAAATCAAACGAAAAAAGATTCATCTTGATTGGCGCCAGATGGAATTGAAATGAACTTTTTTTCTGTTTTGGCTTTTTGGAGTTTGGCAAAGATGATCTAATAGGGAACTACAGAGGTCTATGGAGAACCAAGTATAGTTAAGGTAGGGAAATCTCAGCCATTTCAGTGAGCAAGGCATGCAGTTAGCATGACAGAAGACAAATCTTCTACGGAAGAACATCCTTATGGCATCTGACGAAGAAGATTGAGGGATAATATTGAGCAAGATGTAAATGCTCTTACTGTGAATTATCATCAATGGGAAAAATATGTCCTTTACAGCTAGAGGTGTGGGAAGATTGTAAGAGCAGTCAAGGACCTCCATGGTCTATAAAGGCCAGGAGTAGGACAATAGGTGTAGTTTTTTCAGTTCTCCCCACTCTCCCTTTTCACCCCCCTTTTTCCAGTGAAAAAATGAAAATATGTCATTTTGAGTCTATTCAAATCCAAATTATTTTTTTCCATTTTTAATGGATTTGAAGCTGTGTGTGTGTGTGTGTGTGTGTGTGTGTGTGTGTGTGTGTGTGTGTGTTTTGAATCCTTTTGCCAAAAAATAATAATCAGAAAATGTCAGGAACATGGTTTGACATTTGGCAGAGAAAGATGCAAATGTTTAGCCTGGCCCTACCAAACCCTTAAAGAATGTCAAGAAAGCCCTGTGCAATGAATGGAGAAACTTGGATCTGCTTGTTAAACCTCCAATACTAACTTGGAGGAATCCGTTTGGTGATCAGTAACTTAATTAGATTAAAGCTATTGTAACTGCTAGTTGTCAAAGGAGGATTAGCAAGAGGCAAATAATGTCAATGAGAACAAGCTCTAGGAGGATCTCTGAACTAAGAGAAGGATGGTGGGCCATCACGCTGAATGTTCTGCTGTCAAGAGCAGCACAGACCTCCTTGGAAGCTAAGATGTCTCATCCTACTTAATCAATAGATTTTTACTATAAGAGGTGTCTAACTAACTAGGCTACTGCTCAGTAGATACTCATCTTCTGTGGGTGAGAGAGTCAAGCTTTCGAGCTACAAAGAGCTCTTCTTCAAAGGAGAGGGGACTGGACTAGATAGATGACCTCTCAAGGTCCCTTCCAGGCCTGCGATTCTATGATGCAATGATTCAGGTCTGGGAAACTAAGCAGAGCTCTGTGTGGCTCGAAAGCTTGTCTCTCTCCCCAGCAGAAGCTGCTCCAAAAAAATATATTACCTCACCCACCTTGTTTGTGTAATATCCTGGGACCAACCTGGCTACAACAGCACAGCATACTTCACCTTGCACCGTCATTTACATGGGGAAAGTGAATCTCAAATGCCACCATTCTGGTCTGTTGTGTTTCATGCTCACTTTGCACTGGTGTAAGTGAGTGCCCAAGGTGCAGGGCAGTGGCAAATCTTATTTTAACAATGACTAGCAAAGCATAGATCCTGTATGTCTGAGGTTATAAACTTCCTGAATTCAGTACAGGCTTTTCCACGGTGTTTGTCACCATGGTATCTGAGCCCCTCACAAACAGAAATGGCTTCATCCATATGGCTAGGGGGTAGCACCGCTGAAAAGGACCTGTGGGTTAGAGTGGATCACAAACTCAATAAGCCAACAATGTGGTGTAGTTGAAAAAAGTCTAACCTTATTCTAGGGTGTATTAACACGATTGTCAAATGTAAAACACAGGAGGTAATTGTCCTGCTCTACTCAGCACTGGTGAGGCCTCTGCTGGAGTCGTGGGTCCAGTTCTGGGGGCCACACTTTAGGAAAAGTGTGGACAAATTGGAGAGCGTCCAGAGGACAGCAACAAAAAATGATAAAAGGGTTAGAAAATCTGATCTACGAGGAACGGTTAAAAAATCTGGGAATGTTTAGTCTTGAGAAAAGACGACTGAGGGGGGACCAGATAACAGTCTTCAAATATATTAAGCATGGTTATAAAGAGGATGGTGAGGAGGACAAGAAGTAATGGGCTTAATCTGCAGCAAGGGAGATTTGGTTAGATATTATGAAAAACCTTCTAACTCTTCAGATGGGGCACAGAGGCACGGAGAGACTAGATGACTTGCCCAGGGTCACATGAGTTTGTGGCAGATCTCCTGAGTGCCAGTCTAGCCTTAACCACAAGACCAGTCTCAAGAAATGCCCTAAAAACACTGCCTTTAGTCACCAAGTCCTTCCTCCTAGACTAAGAGCAAATGTGTCTTAGCAGCTTGGAAACTGGTGACTAAAGGATTGCCTGGTTCTGTTCACACACACACACACACACACACACACACACACACACACACACACACACACACAAGTTCAGAAGGGATGCCAAACACACCGACACTTTTAGGCTGCTACGGACATTGATTAAGTCCGATCTCTGCTCCAGGCACTTCAGAAACGTGAGTGGCATTACTGCAAATGTACCTCCAGTGTCAAAGCACATCCATTGATCCCTTTTGTGAAAGCAGTGCGCGCTCTACCAGGCTCAGACACTGTTTTATTTATCGAAATCATTACGGTTGAGTTGGTGTTTCCATTACAGAACTTGGACCCTGAGGGCTAGCGGTTCGCTCTGCTGTTTAAAACTGTATCGGACGGAAACTTGGCTTACAATTGCCCTGATGTCAAGAGTTAAATACATAAAGAGGCAGTTTTCATTCCGTCTCCATCTCTGCCGTGATCCAAAGCTTTGCCACCTTGTGGCTGGATTGCTGCAGGAGACGCCTCCTGGGACGCTCCACCTTGGGGAGCACGCGGCTGCCTGTTTAGAAGACTGTGCCCGGCCTTAGCACAGGATAGGGCATGGTGCTAGGAGTTTCCCCTGTGCTTCTGCACGAGGGTCTGGCCCATTCACAGTCCCTGCATTCAGGGGAGCAGGACGATGCTCCCTTCTAGCACCCCAGGAGGCACAAATCACCCCAGTGGTGGGACTGTGATCCAGGGTTATTCCATAACTGCTACAATGCTTAGACCTTCCCTCTGAGACCCCAGGTACTGGCCCCCATCAGAGACAGGACGCTGAACAGGTGCAATTCCTACAGCCGAGAGACCACCCCTATCCTCATCACAATGCTGTAGGAGCTGAGGCCCAGGGGCTTGTTCAAGCCGCCAGGCCCTAGCTGTAAGTATCAGGGTGCAGGAGGCAGGGCACTCTCCAGGAAGGGCCTGGGGCTCTGGAATTCGATCCCCTGCTGGCCTGACAACTTTCAGAGCAGTTGTTCTAATTACTGCTGCCCTGGCCAGAGCAGAAGGGCTCATGTACACTTTAAAGGCATCAAACAGCACGTTCTAAATCGCAGCAGCGGAGCCCCACAGCAGAGAGGGGGCGTGTCTTTTACAGAAAACGTTCCAGGCTCCTCTCCCAATCCCGCAACTGGCTCCCCGCTGTCAGACCTCCATGCCTACCTGTATGCCACATGGGCTCCATGTAGGTCCAGAGGGCCATCCAGGCAGACCCAGCTGGGCAATCAGACCTAATTTTATACATGGCACATGGATACCACAGTAGCTGAATAGACAGAGAGAGAGAGGGAGATTTCAGATGCTGTTTTCATTTCGTTAGTTACTTGTAGTTAACACCCGCTGCCTGAGAATCCTTGTCTAGTTTTATTTCCCAGTTCACATATCTGGGCATCCTACAGTGGGCAAGTGGGGCGGGGGAGGGGAAACTGGTGTTAATGGTGCCCATTTCATACCCCTTCCACACATAAGGTTTTCAAAAGTAAGCAGCAATTTTGTGGGCCACCATTTCTGAGTGCCCAACCTGTGACACCTTAAAGGGGCTGGACCCTCAGAAAGCTCTGCGTGCCCACCCTCCAAAAAACACCTCTAAGCTGTATCAAGTTGGCAACCAAAATTACTAGCCACTTTTGAAAACTTTGGTGCAGCGATCTCCAGGGATGATTTTCTGGGGCTGTTAACAAGCACCAAGGACTTAGTTTATTGGGTGGTGTGTGTGTGTGTGTGTGTATTGATGTTCCTCATGAGGCTTTGAAAGAGGTACAGAGCAAGATAAAATGGGAGTGACTTGGGTCTACATCTGCTTCGCTCAGTTGCATCAAAATAAGTGCTGGATGACAGGATGTGGTCTGTGCGCATTGGCATCGCTCTGCTTCCCATGGTTATGTACAATTAAAAAATAGTATCAGAGGGGTAGCCGTGTTAGTCTGAATCTGTAAAAAGCAACAGAGGGTCCTGTGGCACCTTTAAGACTAACAGAAGTATTGGGAGCATAAGCTTTCGTGGGTAAGAACCTCACTTCTTCAGAGGCAAGTAATGGAAATCTCCAGAGGCAGGTATAAATCAGTATGGAGATAACGAGGTTAGTTCAATCAGGGCGAGTGAGGTGCTCTGCTAGCAGATGAGGTGTGAACACCAAGGGAGGAGAAACTGCTTCTGTAGTTGGATAGCCATTCACAGTCTTTGTTTAATCCTGATCAGATGGTGTCAAATTTGCAAATGAACTGGAGCTCAGCAGTTTCTCTTTGGAGTCTGGTCCTGAAGTTTTTTTGCTGTAAGATTGCTACTTTTACATCTGCTATAGTGTGGCCAGGGAGGTTGAAGTGTTCTCCTACAGGTTTTTGTATATTGCCATTCCTGATATCTGACTTGTGTCCATTTACCCTTTTACGGAGTGACTGTCCAGTTTGGCCAATGTTCATAGCAGAGGGGCATTGCTGGCACATGATGGCATATATAACATTGGTGGACATGCAGGTGAATGAGCCGGTGATGATGTAGCTGATCTGGTTAGGTCCTGTGATGGTGTTGCTGGTGTAGATGTGTGGGCAGAGTTGGCATTGAGGTTTGTTGCATGGGGTTGGTTCCTGAGTTAGAGTTGTTATGGTGCGGTGTGTGGTTGCTGGTGAGAATATGCTCAAGGTTGGCGGGTTGTCTGTGGGCGAGGACTGGCCTGCCTCCCAAGGTCTTGAAAGTGAGGGATCATTGTCCAGGATGGGTTGTAGATCACTGATGATGCATTGGAGAGGTTTAAGCTGAGGACTGTAGGTGATGGCCAGTGGAATTCTGTTGGTTTCTTTTTTGAGCCTGTCTTGTAGCAGGTTTCTGGGTACACGTCTGGCTCTGTTGATTTGTTTCTTTATTTCCTTGTGTGGGTATCGTAGTTTTGAGAATGCTTGGTGAAAATCTTGTAGGTGTTGGTCTCTGTCTGAGGGGTTGGAGCAGATGCGGTTGTACCTCAGCGCTTGGCTGTAGACGATGGATCGTGTGGTGTGTCTGGAACCAAATCTCCATACTGATTTATACCTGCCTCTGGAGATTTCCATTACTTGCATCTGAAGAAGTGAGGTTCTTACCCACGAAAGCTTATGCTCCAATACTTCTGTTAGTCTTAAAGGTGCCACAGGACCCTCTGTTGCTAATTAAAAAATAGGTTACTTGGTGTTCATGGTCTAATGCATAATGATACTGAGTGCCTGTGTAACACCGACAGTCCCCGGTCATCGGCATCGAACCTGGGACCTTGGGAGCTAAATTCACGAGCCTCTACTGCATGAGCTAAAACCCAGCTGGCTGTTTGTTAAGGCTGTAGAGAAAACTCATTAATCTCCATCTCTAAGTGGTCTTGGTGCCACTAGATGGGACAGAGCACCAAACCCAGGAGTGTGGGTTACACCTGCAATTCCCAATGAGGTCAGTAGGTGACAGTAGTGCTTGGCACCTCTTGGAATCGGGGTGGATGTGTGTGTCTGTCTGTCTTTCTTTCTGTTGTACATAAAGCTTTTTAGAGGACAAACGATACCTTTAAAAAAGCAAAGGCAACTGTCAAGCAGCACCAACGAGACTGTGCCCAGCAACCATTGGAGAGGTGCAGAAGGGTTTAAACAGACCGGGTTTGATCATTTCTTGAAGCTCAAAGCTGCAGCCATCAAGCCACCATTTTGCTTAAAAAGGGCGTGATCCTTTTTTAAAAAAGACTGTGTCGTGATTTAGTGCTGGTGAAAGGTGTGGGATTTAATGTAGTATTATTATTTGTATAGCAGAACATCTACAGGTCCCAATCAAGGCTGGGTCCTCTTGCACTAGGTATTGTAGGAACACCTAGCAAAAGAAACAGTCCCTCCTCCCCCAAGGAATTTACACTTTAGACAAGGCAGACCAAAGGGAGGGAGAAAGGAAATATCATTATTGCTGCTTTACAGCTGCGGAATTGAGGCACATAGAGATAAAGTGATGTGACTGAAGTCACACAGAAAGCCTGTGGCAAAGTCTGGGGTTTAACCCAGATGTCCTAAGATTCAATGCAGAACCTTTAGCCACTAAGCCAGCCTTTCCAACTAAAGTCCTCTCTATGCCCACAGAGACCCTGTCCTGGGAGGACCCTCTCAACGGTGTTCCAGTTTCCATGGCAAGTCAATCCTTGGCCATGGTGGGGAAGCTCACCAGGCACAAGTTAGAGTATGACCACACTGCACGTGAAGGGGTGATGGTAGGCGTGGTAGGTTTAATCTAGCCAGCACAGGTAACAATAGTAGTGTAGACTTGGTGGCACAGGTTTAAGCATGGCCACATGAGTACAAGTCCATCAGAACTCCTGGGTACATACTCTGGTTGCTAGCCCATGTCAACACTACTATTGTTACCCAGGCTAACTAAAATAAAGCCAATGCAGGTATGCCTACCCCATGATATACCTTCACTTGCCCTGTAGATAGCCTGTTGGTGGCAAACATAATAGGGAGTGGGAACTGAACTGAGATTCCTCCTAACTCATTTCACAAAGGCCACTGACCCACCATCAGATGGTAACTATAAATTACACACTCTGAACCCAGAAGCTCAATCACTGCATGAAATGCTGCTGTGGGTTATCACCCCGGTGATCTCTACTGGCCAGATGATTATATTAACCCCTGGTGGGTCCCCTGCCCTAAGTGGCAAAGGCAATTAATGGCATTACCCACCCATATCCCAACAGCCCTCTAGAAATAGCATATTCATTGCCATGGTCTTTGTTGCTCTCACACCAAATACCAACAGCATTCTGGGCAGCCCAAGGAACATGGTCATAAGTGGCATGTCCGCTCTCGTCAAAGTTCTGGACAGGCTACTTGAAGGTCTTTTCAGCTGCACATGAATGAGTATTTGTCCCTTGCACCTGGGGATGATACAACAGCCACTTATGAGCCTGTTTGGTCTAAAAATACAGTGTCAATCCCCCTGACACTAATGCTGATTTTGAAAGCATTTGGCACCAAGTTTCATCTCACTGGGCCAGTGGGCACATCTCTGCCTCCTTCTCCTGCATCGTCATCACGTGTTAAAGCACCTAGTAAGCCAGAGACCCCAGCAGCAGGAATTTGGCAAACAACTGTTCTGACTTCAAGACTCATCACCCAATTTCACTGAAACTTGATGAAGGATGTAGATCAGCATTTGTAGAATTACCATTCACGTACACTGCCCCGCTGGTGAAGAAATGATCAGTAGTGGCAATCGGCCTGCTTTACTAACTGCTAATTTAAAGAGACATAGTCTAGTTAGCTTGAAATCTGAAGGGTGCAGTGATGGTACCTAAAAGTATATTTTTAAAGATGATCTAAGGTTCATAACTAATGATTTCAGATAGTACATGTAGCATTTACTGTGGGTTTCATGTTTTGTATTCATCCTTGATGGTAAGAATTTTCCAAAGAACTCAACTCCCATCTGAGCTCAAAATTAAGTGGCCGGATTTTCAAAAGAGCTCACGAGTTCTTTGGAATATGTGGCCATCACGGTCACAAAGAGTGCTTGGACCTTTTGAAAGTCTGGTCCTTATTTAGGGATGAAAATGGGAGCTGACCCCTTTTGGAAATCCACCCCAATATGTCTATTTCAGTGGTTCTCAAACTTTTTTTTTTTTCGCGGACCACTTGAAAATTGCTGAGGGTCTCGGCGGACCACTTAATGATCTTTCCAAATGTTGTTTGTACCATTAGCTAACTATTGTAAAGCGCTTTGGATAAAAGTGCTATATAAAAATACCTTTATAATAATTAACGTTTTTTCTTCTACAAATAAAAGTACACAACTCATATTTTAATATCGGTAGTCTTACCTTTTTAATGTGATGGATGTGCCCTCTCTCCCATGCCGCGGCAGACCCCGAGCTAAGGCTGGGAAGGAGGGGGGTCTCTCCCTCTCTCTCCCACCACAGCAGCCACAGAGCTGAGGCTGGGAAGAAGGGCCATCTCTTCCCGGCAGCCGCAGCCCTGGAGCTGGGGAAAGTCACCTCTTTCTCTGGCTGCCGCAGCCCTGCACATCCCAAATTCCCCCCCCAATCCCTCTTCTCACCCCATTGCCCCCTCCCAACTACCCTCTATTCCCCCCAAGGCCACCACCTCACCTTACATGTGCGTCTTCTCCAGGTTCCAGGCACCTAATTAGTGGAGCCATGCCTGCGCAGGGTGGGTGGCCCTTCATTCTCTCGTGTGTGACCACCCAGGTGTGCACCTTAGAGGGAACTATCCGCGGACCACCTGAATGGACCTCGCGGACCACAGTTTGAGAACTTCTGGTCTATTTGATTTTAGTTATTAAGCAAGGAAATAGGGGATACCAACTGGTGTAGCCCCTACTTGCTTCTCCTAGGAACTTTAAGAAGAGACAGTTTTTAAAAAACGTAGTTTTCCCATTGGCACCATTAAAATGTCCCTGTAATGAGCCCTTGACTTTATGCCACCATTTTTTGTCTTTAGAATGTGGAGGGCACTGTGGTCTTTATACCATGCCACTGAAAATGAAAAACTATATTAAAAAAAATCTCACTGAGTGGTCATTCAATTCCAGTGAGGCTGACTTCTCAGCAAAAGACTTTTCTGCCAAAGTTGTATTTTAAAATGATGGGATTTTCTTCTGCAAAACTGGGTTTAAAAAAAGGGGGCACGTTTAAACTACATACCGTTTATTTCAAAAGGTGGGTATTTTTCCTGCAATAGTTTAAGGTTAATTTCAAGATAGAGGCTTCGCTTATGGTGGCAACCGTGATGTCACAGCAACAGGCAGAATGTGGTAACGGCATGAGAAGAACAGAGTGACATCACAATGGCAGTCTAGAAACAGCTGCTGTTTGCTTTCAAACGCCTGCATGGAGCGTGTGTGAGGATCTGAGAGACAGCTGCCACCTGTGCCTGCGTGTGTGTGTGGAAAGAGATAATCTTCCAGGCCCCAGCTCTGGCTCTGCCTAATTCTGGACAAGGTAAGAGTTTTCTCACGTTACTGCATTTCTTGTGATTTGTATATGTTCTCTGACCTTCACTGTTTCCTTCCCCCCTCTACTGTCCTTGCAATGCAAACCCAATGACCGTTTCTCCTACTTGCATGCTTTCCATGCTGCCCACACTGCCGCCAATCCAAAACGTGAGTCAGACTCCACTCCCCAAATCATGAAAGAATCATGAGAGATTTTTAAAAATAAAAATACGGGTTTCTTTTTAGTTGATTTCTTGTTTAAGAACCTTTAGGGTGCACTCAGTGCAGGTTCTAAGCTCTTCTTTGCAACCAAGAGGGCTAGAAGCTTCCTTTATTAAAAAATGAAGGCAGAGATTCTCACGTGATTCCAGGATATGGGGATTTAAGAAAAAACACCAGCTATGGCATCACGGCCCTCCCTAAACCTGTTCTCCAACCCACTGCCCTCTTCACATTCAAATTGTTCCTAAAATTTATTTCTGTCTGAGCAAAGGACAGAGAGCCAGGAATTCCTGAGTTCTAATCCTGGCTCTGACAAGATAAAGTTCCACTTGGATTCTTATTCAGATCCTTATCTGACCCAAGCCCTTCAGGTCTGCAACAAGTTGCTGGGAATCTTGAAAGAACTCAGACTCACTTGTGAGAGGTTCAGTACTTCTAGCAACACCAAAAATGCTACAAGAACTGCCTCCCTCTCCTGGCATCTTAGCATTTCTGGTTTCCCTCCCAGCCAGAACCAGCGCAAAATGTATTTTCATGGGTTCCCCCTCCCCCACCAATTTAATGGAACTTTTTTCAGAACTCAGAACTGTTTTGTTCATATTCACTTTGAGTTTGGAGCAAAGTCTAAGGCCTGGTAGCGAGAAACACCTGAATTCTATCCCCTGACTCGCCTTTGACCTTGGGCAAAATATTTAATCTCTCCCCTTCAGTTTTGTGGAATGCAAAACTGCGCTGGGATAACTTTTTATTTACCTGCTTCATGGAAAGTTATTGTGAGGATTAGTCAGTGTTTGGGAAGTGCTAATTAGAACGAATGGAATTATTCCCTGAGAAATACGTAACATCAAAGGCATGAAGCAAAATCCAGCAAACACTAATGCAGCAGGTTCTTCATACCCCAGTGCTCGCCTCTCCTAGATCTGGTGCCAGATCCCCTGCCAAGAAAGCACTTTGCTTCAATTCCCCTTCCCCAAGCCTGTGTCTCAAATCAAATCTACATTTGATAAAACAAAATATCCAACACATTTTCTGCTTGTGAATTGATCATGAACAGACTTGAATTTTCACCAATTGTAATTGTGTAAATTAAAACCCCCTCACTTCTGCTATTTGCTGTTCACTACACAGAGCGGGTGACGGGTCAGTGAAATCACAGGGTATCGCTTCTGCCCCCTCAGTGGCAGAGTGAAACTTTTTAAAGCAGGAAAAGCAGAGAAGGTGAATAGCAAATGCTGTCATCTTGTTCACGTGATATCTGTATGAAGAGCAGCCAATTCCCAAGCATTGGTGTGAACACAACCTGGGAGGCACCATGTTCAAATAAAAGGGGCACAAGGGGAAGTCAAATCAAAAAGCTGCTTTGTGGCTGCCAGCCATCTCTCCCTTCAAAATCAGTTGGCCCGTCCCTAGCATTACTCCCAGCTGGGCTGCTCCTGTCCAGTATCAGCATATGAGAAGGGATTGAAAAATAACACTTTCCTGGCACAGAATTTGCCTGTCCTTCTCTGAACCCCCATTAAGAGCAGAAGGAGTTTGATGATAGCTACTCGATAGTCACAGAGCTCTTAGAGAGGGAACTGCAGTCACATGTTTATTGATCAGAATTAAAGTATACATTGAGAGGACTGCAAGATGGGCCATGTCCTGCTTTTCCACATGTAGCTGAATGGGGCTCTGAGCCCGTTAGTTATTTCACGCAGGAGGCAGACAGCCATTGACTCGTCTAGCTGTAATAAATGAGTTGGTGGTTCACAGTGGCTGGGGTGGTTTATAAAGCACTGGTCTGTTAACTCTGATTCCCTGTCTTTAAAGCTGAAGCTGGAAATTAATATGCATATCAAGTGGGGTCCCGCAGGGATCAGTTCTGGGTCTGTTTCTGTTCAATATCTTCATCAGTGATTTAAATAATGGCATAGAGAGTACACTTATAAAGTTTGCAGACAATACCAAGGTGAGAGGAGTTGCAAGTGCTTTGGAGGATAGGATTAAAATTCAAAATGATCTGGACAAACTGGAGAAATGGGCTGAAGTAAATAGGATGAAATTCAGTAAGGACAAATGCAAAGTACTCCCCTTAGGAAGGGGCAATCAGTTGCACACATCCAGAATGGGAAGTGACTGCCTAGGAAGGAGTACAGTGGAAAGGGATCTGGGAGTCGCAGCGGATCACACGCTAAATATGGGTCAACAATGTAACGCGGTTGCAAAAAAAGCAAACATCATTCTGGTGTGTATTAGCGGAAGTGTTGTAGGATGGACATGAGATGTAATTCTTCCACTCTACTCTGCACTGATTAGGCCTCAGATGGAGTTTTGTGTCCAGTTTTGGGTGCCACATTTCAGGAAAGATGTGGACAAAATGGAGAAAGTCCAGAGAAGAGCAACAAAAATGATTAAAGGTCTAGAAAACATGACCTGTGAGGGAAGATTGAAACAATTGGGTTTGTTTAGTCTGGAGAAGAGAAGACTGAGGAGGGATATGATAGTTTTCAAGTATATAAAAGGTTGTTACAAGAAGGAGGGTGAAAAATTGTTCTGGTTAACTTCTGAGGATAGGACAAGCAGCAATGGGCTTAAACTGCAGCAAGGGAGGTTTAGATTGGACATTAGGAAAAACTTCCTGTCTGGGTAGTTAAGCACTGTAATAAATTGCCCAGGGAGGTGGTGGAATCTCCATCATTGGAGATTTTAAAGAGCATGTTAGACAAACACCTGTCAGGGAGGTCTAGATAATACTTAGTCCTGCCATGGGTGCAGGGGACTGGACTAGATGACCTCCCACCTCAAAAAAAGGTTGGAGGTGTTCACATATAGGTTATGACCTTTCAGTCAGGTCACCCTCCCTACACAGACTCATTCTGCTTTAATTCTGAAGGAATTTACTGTCTCTCTGCACCCTCCCAAACCCACTACAAACCCTTAGAATATTCAGAGCTTCTGCATGAGACAACTTCGAGTGCCTAGCAAAAGAAGCCAGGCTGCCAGCCCCAGGGGGCTTCTATCCCACTTTACTGGACAATATCTTTTTATTTAACTAAGGAATTGCCTCTTGCCTCTTTCAGAGCTCAACCCATTAAACCTCTCAGCCCTCGGAAAATCACACACGTGCACACCGAATGGGGGCAAGAGGGAAGTGTGTTGAACCAGAGAGAGGTTACTACATGTGGGAGGATTTACTCTGGCAAGGAAGGGGGCTACCTCAGGGCCTCAGACAAATCAGCTGAAGAAGTCTGAGGGTCTTAGGAGGCAGGATCCTACCACTAGAAATGGGTGAGGACTGCTCTGGTTTCTATCTGTCTAATGTACTTATATGGACCTCATTACCATAGGTGGAAGAGATTGTCAGGTGGTCATGCTAACACTCCAGGGTTATCCTTCTAACACTCCAGGGAACTAGGAAAGTGCTCTTATCCGTATTGGGCAAATGGGGAACAGAGCGACTGGCCCACGGTCACACAGGAACAGAGAACTGAATCCAGAGCTTCCAAGCCCCAGGTACTAACTCACGTTTCTAACCATCGGACCATCCCTCCTCTTCTCCCATTTTAAGACTGCCAAGATAGCTCTTTGGAACCTATGGTGTATCGCAATGGTCAGCATGTTCCCATCTCCTGACACTGCACAGAGCATTTATGAAGTACTCTCCTGTGTGAAACATCTGCATATTCATGTATCAGTGCAACAGGCTGGCACAATAAACATCTCCGTACTTGTAGCTCACCAGCTGCCAGAAATCAAGGCTATGCCTCCTTGTGAACTAGGAGCTGGCTCTGAACCATGACACACTTTAAAACACCCTTAAAGCTTCTTACTAGTGCCGGGCTTGAAACTGGCAGATGATGAAGTGACTGCCTGCAACTCTCCCCATCACCGCCTTTTTCAGCTTTCCTTCCTGTTTTTAAAACGAACAGCTGTGAGATCTAGAGCCAGGGTTAACCACCCACCTAACCTCTCCCCTCTCACCAGCTCAACCATTCCAGCGGCACAGACTGAGCAGGAGACACAGAGGGAAATAGCAGGTGAATTCAGACAAGGATAAGGCTTTTTCCTCTTCGAGGGCTGGTGGTAGAAGGATGGTGTTGTGATTAGGGTAGAGATCTGGACGTTATTACTGGCTGTGGCAAAGAAGTCCTGCGGGACTGTTGACAAGTCCCGAGAGTCAATGAGGCT
The DNA here is from genome assembly GCF_011386835.1 of Chrysemys picta bellii. Taxonomy (NCBI): domain Eukaryota; kingdom Metazoa; phylum Chordata; order Testudines; family Emydidae; genus Chrysemys; species Chrysemys picta. The sequence continues at coordinate 341,157,853 of NC_088791.1, forward strand.
TTTGTAAAGGGAAAACAGACCTCCCCAATCTATTAGAATTCCGTGGACACGGAAGCACATGGACACGGGTGATCCAGTGGATATAGTGTACTTGGATTTTCAGAAAGCCTTTGACAAGGTCCCTCACCAAAGGCTCTTAAGCAAAATAAGCAGTCATGGGGTAGGTAAGAGGGAAGGTCCTCTCTTGGATCAGTAACTGGTTAAAAGATAGGGAACAAAGCGTAGGAATAAATGGTCAGTTTTCACAATGGAGATAGGTAACTAGCGGGATACCCCAAGGATTTGTACTGGGGCCTGTGCTCCACATATTCATAAATGATTTGGAAATGGGAGTGAACAGTGAGGTGGGCAAATTTGCACAAGATATAAAATTATTTGAGATAGTTAAGGCCAAAGCCGCGTGGAGAGAATTAGGTCTGGTCTACACTACAGACTTATATCAATATTGGTACGTCACTCAGGGATGTAAAAAATCCACACCCCTGAGCGACAAATTCATACTGACCTAATCCCCGCTGTAGACAGTGCTATGTCAGAGGGCGAGCACTCTTCCATTGGCGTAGGAGCATCTTCACTCAAGCACCACAGAGTGTTAAATGTAGACCTGTCCTTACAAAGGGATCTCACAAAAGTGGGTGACAGATGAATGGCAGATGAAATTCTATATCGCTATCCAAAACAATGCACATTGGAAAACATAATCCTAACTATATCTACAAAATGCTGGGGGCTAAATTAGCTGTTACCACTCAGGAAAGAGATCTTAGCGCCATCCTGGATAGTTCTCTGAAAACACCCGCTCAATGTGCAGTGGCAGTCAAAACAGCTAACAATGTTAGGAACCATTAGAATAGGGATAGATAACAAGACATAAAATATCATAATGCTACTTTATAAGTCCTTGGTATGCCCATAAATACTGTGTGCAGTTCAAAGCGCCCCCATCTGAAAAAAAGATATATCAGCATTGGAAAAAGTAGAGAGAAGAGCAACAAAAATGATTGGAAAGATGGAAGCGGTTCTATTTTAGGCAAAATGACTGTTCAGCTTAGAAAAGAGACGACTAAGGGGGGATGTGATAGGTGTTTACAGAATCACAAGTGGTGTCAAGTAAGTAAATAAGGGAGTATTACTACCCCTTCACATCACACAAGAACCACGGGTCAGCCGATGAAATGAATAGGCAGCAGGCTTTAAACGAACAAGGAAGTAGTGACGTATCTGGCACCAGCTAGTCGAATAACAAGATACTGGGCTAGATCGACCTATGGTCTGAGCCAGCATGGGCATTCTTATGCGCTCAAAGGGACCCCATTTCCGGTTGTGGCCTGTAGCTGCTAATGTAATCTAAATAATAAATGGGGGCCAGGGCCCTCAGAATTCTATCAGTGCCCCCCGGGGGCAGACTGCTTCAAATTTCTCTAGGATTGGGGTAGGAAAACAACAGCGCTAAAGAATTTTGGTTCTAGTTGTTTTCTGGAGGCTTTTCCATTATTTGTACATGTGCTAGCGGAGGATTGCTCACTACCATGCGCGTCACTGCAAGGAATCCTCCAATCAGACAACAGCATCACAGAACAGCTAGAAGAGAAGCCTATAACATTCACAGCCTGTGGGGCCCCATTACCACCGCGCCTCCTCCCTCAGGGAAATGGAACCTTCCCTTGTCTGACACATCCTAGCAATTAGGGAAAAGGTCTGTTAGCTCATGGGAGCCTCAGGGACCAATGCTCCCTTCAGTGTATTGTCCAGCCTGGCTTGAAAAGGCAAAGGACCTATTGCTTAAATGTATGGATGGCAAATTCTGTGATGCCTCTGCCTCTCCTACCCGCCCCCCTCCCATACCCAGCCCCAGAAGGAGAGTGTATTTAACTGTGTGATTTGAAAGAGACCCCCATTCATCATACTACCAGGCTGGCTTGCTCAGCATGTCCCCTAGGACCACCCCCTCCTTGCTGCCGGCCTCTCCTTTCCAAAAGAGGTCGTTAATAATACATGCTCAGGGAGTCTCTGAGTGATCGCAAGTTCTAATCACTTCAGCCCCTATTAGCTTTCCAGGGGAGCTGACCTTTCATAGCCCAAGAGGGCATCTTCACGGAAAAAGGGCTGTCACCATGTGGGCTGACACAGCTCTTCTATTTGCTGGAGCTGGGGAGAGGCAGGGCTTGCTGAGCGGTGAGCCCTGATAAGGTCAGCGACGGCTGTGTCACACGCAGTGAACCTCTTCTTTGAGCACGACAGTGATGGACGTACTAGTTGGGGGAAGACGTATTGAGAAGAATGGAAGCATGGGAAGAATTTAACCAGGTGGTGGCTGGCTGTGACACACTGCTTTGGCTTGTGATCCACTCTTTGGAACACTGTTTTTATTCCCTGATGTTTTCCATCCCTGAGATGCATGATAATTCCCTTTCCCTGTATTTAGTGCAGTGACTAAATGTAGACAAATTCACTTGGAAATGTTTTAAAACATAATATTTAGTATGTATATAGCCCTTTACAGACGTAGACATTAATTAATCCTGATTATATTACTGTGATGTGGGGAGGTATTATTGTCTCTATTATCAGTGGGGAAACCGAGGCATAGAGAGAGATAAAGTGACTGGGCCAAGGGCACAGAAGGCGTTGGTGTCAGCCCTGGAATTAAAATCCTTGGCATCCATTCCTGTGCTAAAGCCACTAGATGCCCTCTATGATAATCTATTTCATTTGTGTAATATATTTAACAATTAATGTGTATACAGCGCTTTAGGAATGTAAACTGTTGTTGTAAGAACAATAATGAAAACCAGGAAGTGAAGACGCTACATAGGACACATACTTAAATGAAATAAGAAACACACTTCTCCCAGAACAATGGACCGAATCAGCTGTTGAGAGTTTCAGAATATGAGACACCTGAAAAAAATGCCAAATATTTGAGATGGGCCCAAGCAGCAGGACTAAATCTGAACCCTTTGCCACCAGACCTTGTGGGAGTTGAGATCTAAACTTTGGGTTATTTTCATGAGGAGCGCCAACTAAAATCCCAAATCTGAGTTCCTACCCAGGGAAAGATTTCTGGTACCAAAGGATTCTCCAGTGAAGCAGACAAAAATCTAATCCCTGGAAGCTGAAATCAGCAAAAGTCAAATAGAAAATAAGGTAAATTTTTTAATACTATTTAGGAAATATTAACAGGTTCACAAATCCCTGCCCTGTAAATATCAGAAACAAAACAATAATCATTACAACAGTGAGCTTCAGTACTGGATGTCTTTTAAGACTGGATATCTTCTAAAATACATAGATTCTAAGGCCAAAATGGACCATTGTGATCATCTAGGGCTTGGCTACACTTGCGAGTTAGAGCGCATTAAAGCAGCCCCGGGTGCCCTAACTCACTATCCGTCCACACTGGCAAGGCACGTAGAGCGCTCTGACTCTGCAGCTAGAGCGCTACTGGTACTCCACCTCGGTGAGAGGAATAACGTTTGCTGCGCCTTGGCTACAACACCCGGGCGTCAGTGTGAACGAGGTGTTGCATTACTGCGCTCTGATCGGCCTCCGGAAACGTCCCATAATCCCCTTAAGTCAAGTGGACACTCTTGTCATTGTTTTTGAATCGCTGCAGGAATGCGGATATGCCCTTTGAAAGCTCCGTTTCTGATAGCTGGCTGCTTATCTGCTCCGAGACAAAGCAACCATTACTGTGGAATGCTGTGTGAGAGAGAGAGAGGCAGGGGGAAAGGGCGGTCTGCTGCTGTCTGAACTTACAAGACAGCATGCTGACATGCTCTCAGCTGCCCCAAAACCCCACTCTCTCTCCCCCCACATACACACAACACACTCCCTGTCACACTCCGCCCCCCCATTTGAAAAGCACGTTGCAGTCACTTGCATGCTGGGATAGCTGCCCATAATGCACCGCTCCCAATGTCGCTGCAAGTGCCGCAAATGTGGCCACACCAGTGCGCAAGCAGCTGTCAATGTAGCCAGATTGCAGCGCTTTCCCTACTGCGCTCTCCGAAGGCGGGTTTAACTCAAAGTGCTCTACATCTGCAAGGGTAGCCATGCCCCTAGTCTGACCTCCTGTATAACACAGGACATAGAATGTCCCCAAAATAATGCCTAGATCATATTCTTTTACAAAAACATCCAATCTTGATTTAAAAATTGTGAGTGATGGAGAATCCACCACCACCCTTGATAAATCATACCGGTGGTTAATTACTCTCACTCTTAAAAATGTACACCTTATTTCCAGTCTCAATTTGTCTAGTGTTAAACTGCACAAATCTCACAGCCTTGTCACAATCCAGTTACAGCCCAATTTGATCCTGCCACTCTTAGGTGCATGGTATAGACAGAGGCTTATGCCATACAGTCAACAGGAAAACAGCATATGGTCCTTAACAGCAGAGCCTCACTCTCGTCAAGCCACACTGGCACAAAGAATTGCTTGGTATTTGGCAACTCCCTTATAAAGAAAGGGACAGCTCTTGTTGTGGTTCTGTTCTATAAATAGAAGCTGAGACCTGGGCTGTGGCTGGATAATAAGGGCCTTTTTTCAGAGGTATGGAAAACACCCACAACTCCAGATGAAGTTATCGGGCGCTGTGGGCAGTGAAAGGAGACGCATGGGCTAAAGCACAAGGCAAGGAGCCAGGCACTCCTCTTATGATGCTGATTCCTTTTGTGACTTTGGGAAAGTCACTTACCCATGCTGCTTCAGTTTCCCCATCTGAAAAATGGGAATATTAATCCTTGCCAGGCTCACTGCAACGTTGTGAGGGTCTATCAGCTAATGCTTATAGAGTGCTTTGAAGATTCATAAGTATTAGTTCTGGCCAGAGGAAGGTTGGAACATAAGAACGGCCATACTGGGTCAGACCAAAGGTCCATTTAGCCCAGTATCCTGTCTTCCGACAGTGACTGTGTATTCAAGCACATTGGGGGTTAGGTACTTTGATTCTGGTTAATTTTATATTGGTGCAAAAGAGGAGAGAAAGGCAAGTTTCTCAGTCCCCTGACCTTCTTCGGCACAATCCAGAAAGCCTTCCCAGAAGGCGCAGTATCATGTGAGCTCCTCCCATTTAATAAGGGTCAGTTTTTCCATAATGTGCCTGTCCAAAACCAGTTCCTGTGTTGAGGGGGATGGAGCAGTGGGTATGTGTGACGGGATCCCCGGGGTGCAATTTGGACTGTGGGACCACTGAGCCCTCTGTCCTACCAACCTGGGATATCCCTCTCATTCTGTGATGCTGTTGGGAAGCTACAGACCTACTGCACTTACACAGACATCCACGAGCAGGAACACACCCAACTGAGTGACATGAATGCTTTGCTAGTCACTCATAAACCAATAATAGAGAGGCTCCAGCCTGTTCCTCCCAGCTCCCCAGTCATGTACGCAGAACTGTACCATCTTATCCCGGTCAGAAACCTGACCAGTATAAGTTCATCACCCAGTCTGCTACTCCCATCCCAAGCCCTTCAACCAAAACACACTGCATTAGGTAAAATATAAAACAGATTTATTAACTACAGAAAGATAGATTTTAAGTGATTATAAGTAGTAAGCGTAGAGATCAAAGTTGGTTATCTAAGAAATAAAAGTCAATTCTAAAAACTAAACAGAATTTGAATCACACAGGGTCTCAGCCTGGCAGATGGTACAAACAGGTCACAGATCTTCAAGGCACAGGCTGGAACTGCCTTCCGGCCCGGGACCACCTTCCCCAGATGTGTTTCCCAGTGTTGAGTTGTGGGGGGGAAGTGAGCCCAAGTCAAGATGTCATTTCCCTTCTTTATAGATTCTTCCAGCTTGCTGGAAAGATCTTTTGCTATGACACGGGTCAAGCAGTCTCCACTGTATATGTGCTCTCTCAGACGATTGTTGGGAGAATGGATTCCATTCAATGGGCCATCAGCACATCTGGCTGCTCCATTGTTGTACCTGAAAGGCTGGCTGTGGGTGTTCCCAACCTCACAACATGTGTCGGTAATACACACATAGCAAAACTTTGTAATGTCACATACAATGATAGCACATACAATTCAACAGGACATTAGTGTTTAACACATCAAGCCACTTAAAATGATACCTCACAAGGCATACTTTGTACAAAATATATCGCAATTATAGGACAGTGGTGGATATGAGGGTTCTAGGGTAATGCTTTGCGGTACAGAGTGCCACAGTGTGTAGTTAGGGAACACCAACAAACTAGCAGCTGGCAGTAAATGTTAGTGGCCGGATCGTGGCCCTTGCTTCACACCAACACTAGGAAATGAAAGGCCATAAGGAGCCACCTTACTGTCCTTCAGTAGTAGCTGTAGGGCAGGCAGGAGCTTGTGGGGAGAGCAGCCACTGCTGGACCAGGACTTCTCCTGCACAGGACAGGACAAGGATTGGGTGGAATCTTGGCTCTGCCCTCCTACCCTCAGCCGCTGCAGCTGAGCCTGCAGAGAAGGGCGGTGAGCTATGCCAGGAAAAGAGCTGGCACAGATTACTTGCCCCATAGAGCAAGTGGGTAGCAGAGATCTCAGTGTGACTTTGGCCTGTGCTCCGCTTGTGGGGCAGAGCAGCTACGTGTTGCCCCTTGCTCAGGGCAGAGCGTTAGGTTACAATTCAGCCTTAAGCGAAGTCACAGACACGACCCAGGGTCAAGAAATCTGAACCCGAGAAGGGCGAGGCTATTTCCTAAGATTCTGCGTTTATGATATGAAAGACTCATCCTGATGCTAGAGATGATGGGACAGGTCCATTGCTTGTGCAATCACTCTCCCCCATCCAGGTACTTGTGCAGCAAGCCTAGGAGCTGAAGGATTAGCCTTCTTGGAGGAGGTACACAAAGAGAGCCCGAGCGTTTGCAGAGGACTGTGCAGGGGAGCAGTCTTGGGCAGACTTTCATCACCTACGCACGTTGGGGCTGTTCCCGATGGCAGGCGGGTCTAGCAGCTGGTGGAGAAGGTGGGGCTGAGGGCACTTGCCATGAGGGATTGAAAGTAGTGGTAAGATGGCTGACCCCTAGGCCATTCTGAGCCACTGCATAGGGAAACATCCGGCAGAGCCGGACCCTCCAAAGTGCAAGACCTTGAGCAGGGGGACAATGGCCCATGTGCCCAGGGCTAACCCTGGAGGTATGAATGGAAGAGCTTCTTATGTTAGATTTCCAGGCGTCTAGCGGATGAGCATGTAGCAGAGTTCAGGAGGCTGTTTACAACTAGAAGCTCAGAAATCCAGGGTATGGTGAGCTTTCCACGACAGCCGTGACTTCCAGCTGGCGCTCATGTTTCTTTCCTTTAGTAGGAAGGACGCTGTTCAAAAACCAATAGTCAAATGTCTGTCCCCTAGGGATGCTGGTTAAATTGTATTATACCAGAATTGGTTCCTACGACGTTATAATTAGGACTCATTTCCTTATTATGCCTATTTCCTACCTAGCGTGATTCACTAATGAATTTCTATGGGCTGTGTAATCTGCCTGCTTTTTTATTTCAATACGTGGCTGCTTGCTGTGTCCAATTTTCATTCTGACTTCAGCTCAATAGAAGAATCACATCAGAAATGCTAGCACATGGCTGAGAAAAGCTCTTCAACTTGATTAAAAACAGCACACGCTAATTTACTGCAAGTGTGCTTCTTGCAGAAAAGAGCATATACATTTTTCTACTACTGGGGAGGAGACTGACATTGAGCCTTGTGGGACTCCTAGTTCAATTATTACATATTTCCATTAGCAAGTCCCTACCACACTGAATTTCAAAAGTGACTGGAATGATTTTTGTCTTTTTCCTTTTAGTAACCGTATATAGTATAAACAAGAGAGAGGCTCAATATGGATCCAGACCACGAACACCACAAGATTTAGGGTTGCCTGAAATTTTTTGTTCACCCCATTATTATATGCAAGGCTATTGACACTGCCTCTTATTAAGGTTGCCCGACACTTCCCATTATAAGACCCTGTTTCAGTGGTTTTAACTTGGGTAAACTTTAAACCATTTGGGCTGACATTTTCAAAGCTGGGTGTTTGGCTCAGGCTGAATTTTTCTGGAACGTTTCAAGCCAAAACAGATCAGCTGCTTCTGAGGAGAAGGCTAATGGAACATAAATTATTTTGTAATGTTAATAAAAATACTTAAGAACAGCCACACTGGGTCAGACTAATGGGCCATCTAGCCCAGTGGCTGGTGCCAGATGCTTGCGAGGGAATTGTGTGTTATGTGAAGGGGGACATTTCCTTATTCACTTTCTCCACGCCATTCATGATTTTATACATTTCTATCATATTCACCCTCAGTCATCTCTTTTTCAAGCTGAACGGTCCCAGTCCTTTTAACTTCTCCTCATAAGGAAGTTGTTCCATACCCCTACATTTACTGCACTTTTTCCAATTCTAATATATCTTTTTTGAGATGGGGCAGCCAGAACTGCATGCAGTATTCAAGGTGTGAGAGTACCATGGATTTATATAGTGGCATTATGATATTTTCTATCTTACTATCTATCCCTTTCCTAATGGTTCCTAACAATCAGTTCCTAATAATCAATTAGCTTTTTCTGACTGATGATGTACATTGAGCAGATGTTTTCAGAGAGCTATCCAGGGTGCTGCCAAGATCCCTTTCTTGTGTGGTGACAACTAATTTAGACCCCATCATTTTGTAGGTATAGTTGGGATTATGTTTACATATGTCCAATTATTTCAATTTATTAACATAGAATTTCATCTGCCATTTTCTTGCCCAGTCACCCAGTTTTGTGAGATCCCTTTGTAAGTCTTTGCAAGCTGCTTTGGACTTAACTATCTTGAGTAATTTTGTATCATCTGCAAATGTTGCCACCTCACTGTGATGATTTATGAATATGTTGAACATCACAGGTCCCAGTACAGATCCTGGGGGGGAGGAAGGGGAGGAGGGAGGAGAGGGACCCTCTATTGAAAATGGACCATTTATGCCTACTCTTTGTTTCCTATATTTTAACCAGTTAATGAGCCATGAGAGGACCTTTCCTTTTATCCCATGACTGTCTACTTTGCTGAAGAGCCTTTGGTGAGGGATCTTGTCAAAGACTTTCTATTTGTCCAAGTACAACTATATCCACTGGATCATACTTATCCACATATTTCTTGACACCCTCAAAGAATTCTAGTAGATTGGTAAGGCATGATTTCCCTTTACAAAAGCCTCATTGACTCTCCCCCAACATATCAAGTTCATTTAGGTGTCTGATAACTCTGTTCTTTACTCTAGTTTCAACCAACCTGCCTGGTACTGAAATTAGGCTTACCAGCCTGTAATTGCCAGGATCACCTCTGGAGCCTTTCTTTTAAAAAATCGGTGTTATATTAGCTATCCTCCAGCCATCTGATTCAGACTTTGATGTAAGTGATAGGCTACATGCCACAGATAGTAATTCTGCAATTTCATACTGGAGTTTCTTCAGAACTCTTGGGTGAATACCATCTGGTCTGGGTGACATTACTATTTAATTTATCAATTTGTTGCAAAACCTCCTCTATTGACATCTCAATCTAGGTCAGACTTGTCACCTAAAAGGAATGGCTCGGGTGCAGGAGTCTCCCTCACATCCTCTGAAGTGAAAACCGATGCAAAAAATGTATTCAGCTTCTCCACACTGGCCTGGTCTTCCTTGAGTGTTCCGCTAGCACCCCGATCATCTGGTGGCCCCATTGATTGCTTGGCAGATTTCCTTCTTCTGATGTACTTCAAAGAATTTTTTACTGTTAGTTTTTGTGTCTTTTGCTAGTTGGTCTTTAAATTCTCTTTTGTCCTGTCTAATTATACTTTGACTCTTGATTTGTTAGGAAAATAGAAAGAAATATAAGCTCTGAGTAGGATTTGACTTCCAATATTTAAAGGATACCTTTTTACCTCTAACCACCTCTTGTACTCTGTTATTTAACCAGGGTGGCATTTTGGGGGTAACTTTTACTGTTTTTTCTCTAGTTGGGGTATACATATAGTTTGAGCATCTGGTGTTTTTAAAAATTGTCCATGCTGCTTGCAGGCATTTCACTCTTGTGACTGTTCCAGTTAATTTCCCTTTAACAGCTTCCTCGTGTTTGTGTAATTCCCCTTTTTGAAGTTAAATGCTCATGTGGTCGGTTTCTTTGGTATTTTACCCCCTAAACGCATGTTAAATTGAATTACAACCTGGTTGCTATTACAGAGCAGTTCAGCTATATTCACCTGTTGGACCAGATCCTGTGCGTCACTTAGGACTAAATCAAGAATTGCCTCTCCCCCCGTGGGATTCTGGGGAAGCTGATCCAAGAAGCAGTCATTAACAGTGTCTAGAAATTTTATCTCTGCATCCTGTCCCGAGGTGACAGATATCCAGTCAGCCAGGGGTAGCTGATATCCCCCATTATTACCGGTTTCTATTTTTGTGGCCTGTTTAGTCTCCCTGAGCATTTGGCAGTTACTGACACCATCCTGGACAGGTGGCCAGTAGTATATTCCGACTGCTATACTCTTGTTATTGAAGCCTGGGATTCTACTTTCAGAAGCTCTAGTGCTCCCATGCACTGGAACAGGGGTTTCAGTTTGGCAGTGGGTTGGCCTTTGTGTCAGGGATGTGCCTTTAGCTGTTCCTGGCCATGCTCCATCCCCCTACATGTGATTGGCTTGTGCATGTTCCACCCCCATAGGACCAGGCACTGGAAATGAGCAGGGAGCCTGTCTTTCCCATGCTCTCAGTGATCCACCACTACTGGCCCCCAGGCAGCATGGAGCGGGAAGATGCCTGACTTGAATGTTCAGGGGAGAAGAGCCAGATCTTGGAGGAGGGGAGGAGGGGGTGAAGGTAAAGGCATGGGTTGGGACAAGAGATGGGGACTGGAGGGAGAGAGAAACTAACTCAGAGCTGAGGAGGGAAGACTGGGACAGGATTGGCAGGGAGACTGGGAAGTAGTGAGGAAAACAGTGGACTTGGGGGGCACTGAGATTGGATGAGGAGCTCTGGAGCAGGTGGAGAATGGGACTGGCTGGACAAAGAGATTGGGACTGGGAGCAAGTGGAGGGGAAATAAGGGGGGTCTGGGGAAGATGGATCTGATGGGGAGCAGGGGGAGAACAGGGACTGGCTGGGTAAAGAGACTGAGGCTACGTCCTCACTACGTGGGGGGAGGAGGTCGATTTAAGATACGCAAATTCAGCTACGCGAATAGCGTAGCTGAATTCGACGTATCGGAGCCAACTTACCCCGCTGTGAGGACGGTGGCAAATCAACCTCCGTGGCTCCCCCATCGATGGCGCTTACTCCTACCTCCGCTGGTGGAGTAGAAGCGTCGATTCGGGGATCGATTGTCGCATCCCGACGAGACGCGATAATTTGATCCCTGAGAGATCGATTTCTACCCGCCGATTCAGGCGGGTAGTGTAGACCTGCCCTGAGACATGGAGCCAGGATGGGGAGGAGACTGGAACAAGGAATAACTGGGGTTTGGTGGCAGGAAATGTGAGAATGGATGAGGTGTCTGGGGCAGGAGAGACAAACGGAATGAGGATCCAGGAAGGGGGAACTGGTACTGGTTGGGCAAGGAGACAGACTGGGATCAGAAGCCTGTGATGTGGAGACTGGGTAGGCAATGAGAATGGGACTGAGGCCAGGGGTGGGAAAGACGGGAACAGGAACAGATTGGAGGGGATGTGGCAGATGGGGTGGGGGAACAGCAGAAGAGCCTGTGACCACTAGAGCACACTCCTCCCCGGAGCCTGGAATGGAACCCAAGATTCCTGAATCTGACCTTTCCTCTACTGGCAGCAAATATCTGTGTAACCCACTAGCAAAACATGTCTCATCCCCTCTGCCCCTTCTGGGTAGACGGACACACGTTAGACACTGCTTGAGCTAGCATGCTCAAAATAGCAGGGTAGCTTGGGGCAGTGGCTTGGGCTAGCCACTGGAGTACAAACCCACCCAGAGCCCCAGGGCACTTACTCGGGTGGCTAGCCCGGGCCACAGCCTGTGCTACTCACAACTAGTGGCTACACCCTGCTATTTTTTTAGGTTGAGCAGCGCTACAGCACATGTATCTACCTGAGCAGGGATGCACACTCCCAGCTGTAGTGTAGACATACCCTGTACGGACACAGGAGTTTGTTCACATGGAATACAGTGTGTGAGGACTGGCATCTAGGACATTAATGCATCCAAGACAGCACTTCTATCATGTAAGCCACCTTCTGGCCCAGCCGGAAGTTGCTGTGCTAAGCTTGTTTCAGCTGGAAGTCGCTTGCCTCATGTCTCAGAAGGAGAGCCATACATCAGTCTCAAAGGCTATTAACCACAGCTGACATTTTCATGACTTTTGCAATCTGACCACTTTCAGGTTAGAAATAAATCTAAGGGCTGAACCAGTCCTTACTTTAATAACCAGAAAATGCTCCCTTTTGGCGGGTGGGACTGAGGAATAACAATAAATCTTTGTCCATCCATCATTTGTTGTTGTCACTTTCATGCCTGGCAGAGATCATGATTGTGTCTCAAAAAGATTCTTTAACCCAGATGTGAAAAGTATCAATTTCATCAGCCCCAATGCTCCAGACTCTTCTGCATTTGAGAAACTTTCCACAGGGGAATAGTCCCATTGAGTTCAATGGCAGCGACCACTCACGTATGAAAGTGGTTGCAGGATTCAGACTGTAGACTGCGAGATCCTCTGGGGAAGGACCGTCTGCCTCTGTGTTTATGCAGCACCGAACACAATAGGGCCCCCAATCTTGACTGGGGTCTTTGGACACTACTGCAAATATGAAGGAGAATAATCAGACACGGGAAAATGTTCAAAAGCTCCTAAGTCACTTAGGGAATGTCTACATAGGAAGCAGCAGTCTGCGGCAGTGAATCTCAGAACCCGGGTCCACACACCCAGGCTTGCAGGGCTCATGTTACAGCACTAAAAATAGCCGTGTAGACGCTCTGGCTGGAGCTCGGGTTCTGAAGCCTGCGGTGGGGGGACCCAGGCTCAGACTCCTTGCTGCTGTCAGAAGCTGAGACTTGGAGGGTCATGCCCAGTGGTTGGAGCACTGGCAGCTGGCCTAGTGGTCAGTGCAATAACAGCCAGGCCAGGAGTCGAGAGCAGGTTGGGAACAAAGCCAAGGTAGGGTTGAGGGCGAGGCTGGAGCAGGACTGGGAACAAGGCTGGAGCCAGAGCAGGGCTGAAGCAGGCTAAAGCCTGTGGAGTCTATCACCACTATCAGGCAAGGAAAAGTTCCAAGCTACAACATGACACTGGGCAGACTGAGCTGCTGTCTCGCCTGTGAGGCTTATGTACCTGCCCTGAGAGTCACCCGCCCAGCTCCTGGCTAGTAGATTGGCTGGAGCCTGGCACAGGAATGACTCATCACCACCACCTGTGGCTTAATCAGGCTCTAGTTCGGGGATGACTCCACTTCAAAGCTGCAGGCTGCTGCTTGCTGTGTAGACATACCCTTAGGTGCCTCAATCCCACAGTGTTTCAGTAAGATTTAGGAGCCTATGTCACTTAGGAACTTTGGAGAATTTTATGCACAGTGCCAGATTCTGAAATCAATAAGGCTGATGTAAATCCATAGCTTGAGGTCCACGGAATTACTCCAGAGTTTTACACCCGTGTAACTGAGAGCAGAATCTGTCTCTCAGTCATTGGCCTGTAGCAGTAAATGGAATTTAATTTTAGAAAAAAAATATTTGCCACTTTGGATGACTGAATGTTGTCATTTCCTGGAAACAGAGTGCACTAACCACAGGGAAAGCTCTGAGATGGTTGCTCATGGCTGCAAAGCAGGGAATTCATGAACCTGGGCTTGATCCGGTGCAGTGCTAAGCAACCTCAACTCCAATCAAAGCCTGTGGGAGCAGAGGGTACTCGGCATCTCACAGAAACATTCAGCACTTTGCAGACCTACTCCCAGAAAGAAGAAAATCAAATAGGAATCCCTAAATGTGCCAAACAATCAGTTAGTGTGGTAGCAGTGTATCGGAAGGAAATCAGTTGAGCCATTCCCAAAAGGACCTCTGAAGAGGTTTGGGTGTAGAGATAAAATAGCCAAACATGGGCAAGTATTTTCCGGTTTGTTTTTCTTTTTTCAGTCTTCCATATTGATCATGGACCGTATGGCCATTTCAGTCCTCATTCCCTTCTTCACTAACACAGATATATTTGGAGTGCCCTAGCTGCTCAAGCAGTTGGCTGTCTGCATACAGCTAGGCACCTAATTGTTCTTAGCCCGCTGCTGCTCCTCTGAACATGGTTTAGTATTGTCGAGAGGAGAAAGTGAAGCCATAACTCAAGCACCGCTCAAGAAGCTTAAGAGAGGAAAATGCTGCATGGAGATGTGATATGATCTTTAAAACCATGATTGGCTGCAGACCCAACTCACATTTTGTCCATGTCAGAACAAATCTGTTGCTGTCTCCAGAAGGGGGAGAGAACAGAAAGGCAATTGATTGAACCCTCTTGCTTCTAGTGGGTCCTGCATTCGCTTGTAATTCCAATTTTCTTCCAGTAGCAAGGCTAGCTGTAACTACATCAGCAATAGGTTCAATACAGCTTAGCTGGAGAGTCTCTATCCCCCTGGGCATAGGTCATTGGTTTGAGCTTTAGACCAGCACTTGGGCTCACGAGCAGTGCTACCAACTAGAGATGCATCCATGCTGCAGTAGTAGGATCTGGACTTTGGACACCTCTTACCTCAGCTCATGAGTGTGTAACCCTTCTGCCAGGCAGAGCCAGCAGCAACCAGGGCCGGGTTCAATATCTAGGGGTTCCTTTCCATCGATACAACACAGAACCATCTTGAGCCCCCACCCAATAACCTGGGAAAATTATACACCACCCCGGGTGCCACTGAGAGGCAAAACTTCTCCACTCGCAAGCACAGAGTCTGAGTGTAGAAAAGAAACTTTTAATAAAAGGAGGGATGTAAATCGGTGTTAATTTGGGAAAACACCACAAACAGGGTTCATAAACATAAACCATGAGCAAAAGACCCACCCCAAGTAGGTTGGGCAGTGTCCTTTTCCCCTCAGGTTCTTAAGTCCAGCAACCCAAAAGTCCCTTTAAGGTGCCCGCCCCTTCTCTGCACCCCACTCACAGTTGTTGTGCCGCCTCACCAGACGCTCATTCTGCTCGCTGAGCTGTCAGTCACCTTCTGCTGCCACCTGCCTCTCTGCTGTGACCTCTGCCCATCAGGTCTCTTAGTGATTTTCAGCTCTTTGCAGGCTGGGCAGAAACACCGCCCCATCTTGAGTGATTTTAGCTCTCAGTGATTTTCAGCTCTGGGCAAAACCACAGTCTCACCACAACTGATTTTTAGCTCTGATTGAGCATTTAAAATAACAAAGAGGCTCCTAATGAAGCCCATTTAGCTCTTCCTTTAAACAGGTTAAACCTGTCCAGGGAAAACTCTTAGTGGGGATGTGCAGCTTCCTAGCTGGGACACCTGTTCCGACCTCTCTTACTTTCACAGGGCCCTGGCTTTCAAGCCCCTGGCTTAACGGGGTCCTTTCAGCTGAAGGTGACTCCCTCATTTGGTACAGGTTAAGCACAGTCCAGCTTCCCTGTATTCCTACAATAATTACAATTTGGTATAATTTTGGTAACAGCATTTCATTACCCCTGCATTCAGTACTAAAGTGATTTGTACCCAACACCAGCCAAAGCTGATTACTTTGACACCGCTCTATGTGCTGAATATCTAAAGCAGAGCAGGAGCAAACTGTATTTACATAAACACACCCAAAGTCTCTCTTCCCCCCCCCCCCCAGTCGGGGGAGCATTCCTTCAGACCCTGCTTACAAGTGTAAGGCACTTTCCAGACTGAACATAAAATTGTGATTTTGTAACCACACCAGATTCTCTCACTCTCATCTGATTGCTTGTGCTGTTGCACCTGACTTGACAAAACAGCATTTTTTTTCCACAACACAACCCTATTGTGCATCCATGCCTGGCATGCTGCCCAACTCTGGTTTTATCCAGGCATTCTGGGAGAATCTGAGCAGCCATCCCATAGAGCCTCCGCAGGGAAGAGCGTGCCCAGAGGACATGTGCAGAGAACCCACACACACCGCACCCCCAGCAGCACAAGGGGCAATACAATCTGAGCTGTCTCACTGCAGAGAGAGCTGAAAGGAAGCAGGAATCGCTAAACTATGCTGGGTCCCCTCTATGCTGCAGTGACTGGGAACACAGCCGCTGTCTCAGATTCCCCAGCATGGCTCCCCCGTGAATGCACATGTCCGTGTGGGTCAAGTAACCTCTTCTTGGGGTCTGGTTTATTCAACCCCCAACACAGAGTCCTTTGGCCTTTCCAGGGACAAGTAGCTCTTCACAAGTCCCTTTAAATCCTTAGGCTTGGGCCTCTTTCTCGCTCCCCCTGCCCCCCGGAGCAAAGTCTCACAGCCCCCGCTGCAGTCCATCAGCCCTCGGTATACCACACATTAAGGCTTCCCCAGCCCCTCACAGCTCCGAGGCCATCTGCCTGCAATACCTGGAGTGTTCCATCGCAGGCCCTTCCCCATCCCTCAACCACCCATGCTGGAACTAGGGGTGCTGCTGTGCCCCCTGGCTTGAAGTACTAACAACATACACATGCATGGTTTCCATCATCAGCACCCCCATTATAAATATGGTTCCACCATCCCCCCACCCCCAATCACTCCTCTCTGCCGCAGAGACAGGAACCCTTCGATCTGGCTTCCTGTTTACTCCTAGTCATTCTCCCCGTGAACTCCTAGAACTGCAGGGCTGGAGCCCATAACAGATGCACCGGGACATCTGCATGTGCCCAAGGACAAGCTGCAGACAAACAAATCAGTGTGCCAGCAGGCTAAAGGAAGCCAATCACATGCCTGGCAGCTGCACAACACACTCAGTTGCCATGGATACAGTACCAAGTATTAACTCTTTTGGGTCAAGGTGTGTTTTGAGCCAATCAGTTTACAAATTGGCTTAAAAGATAAACATAGCCAAAGCCTTATTTTGGCCCATTAACAAAGGTTTGTTTGCCCAGTTCCCATCCTGCTGCTCCCTAGACCCCAGACAGAGGTCCTAGGGTTTGAAAAACACCATCCTTCTCTCTCCTGCTATGGAATGGGCTGAGGGCGTTGGTAGGGTGACATCTTGCTCCCCTGACGACCTCAAATGGCCACCCCATGAGCAGGGCCGGCTCCAGCATTTCTGCCGCCCCAAGCAAAAAAAAAAAAAAAAAGCCGCGATCGGCGGCGGCAGTTCAGCGGCAGGTCCTTCGCTCCTAGAGGGAGTGAGGGACCTGCCGCTCCCGAATTGCCGCAGGGGCCGCCCCTCTCTCTTGGCCGCCCCAAGCACCTGCTTGTTAAGCTGGTGCCTGGAGCCGGCCCTGCCCATGAACCTTATGAGAGAGGCTTCTCAGAGCCTGCCCCCTGCCTCCAACCCCCTTCACGGGCCCAGCCAGTTTAACCACACACACAAAATAACTTAACACCTTAGAAAGGGTCTGAGAAGATCTATAAAGATGTGTTTGTCTCTCTCCTCCCGGAGGGGCTAAGGCAGGGGAAAACCGACACCACACGCTAGTTGCTCACCAGCTGGAAGGGAGAGTTGCCACCTGATGCAACAACAGGCCAAAGTAGCTGTCGCTAGTTGCCTTTTCCAGGTTTAAAAGCCCAGCAGCCCGCAAAACATGTTGGGAAAGCGTCACAGACAAGAATAAAACCAACGAAGAGCAATCAGCGACAGCCAAGCGGTCAGGAAGTAGAGTGTTCATAGAAAATAAGGAATTCCTAGCTTGCACACAGCACATTTCATCCACAGATCTCCAAGGAGGTAGGCATCATTATTCCCATTTTACTGACAGGGAAGCTGAAGCACAGAGCAATCCAGTGGCAAAGCCAGGAACAGAAGGGATGGATTCCTTTCATGGCTAGGGATCTGCATGGAACACAGCCCAAGATTGCCCCACTTGAAGCCTAGCATGCTGCCATTGGTACCATATTTCAGTTGTTTCTGTCTTCGCTATGGTTTGTTATGACTTGTTGCTACCCCAAATATTCACACCCTTTTGGGCATTATCACATTCAGAGAGGAAGGATGAGTAGGGTGCTAGACTGGGACATAGGGGACCAGGGTTAAAATCCTGGGTCTGCAACAGATTTCCTGTGTGATCTTGGGCAAGTCACTTAGTCGCTCTGTGCCTCAGTTCCCCAACTGTGTAATGGGGATAACAGCACTGCCCCTACCTTACAGGGATGTTAAAAATAAGAACATTTTAGGTTGTGCGGTGCCCAGATACAATGGTAATGGGGACCAATATATGTACCTTAGCTATACTTCCAGTGGTGAAGTCCTGCTACCAAGTTGGGCTTTCTGCTGAAAGTTCCATTAAGTTCCCATCCTCCACAGAGACACATCAGCCTCCTTCACTGAATGGAGATACCAACATAGTGACAGCTGTTTCCAACGACTACTTGGAAAATTCCTTTTTAAAGATAAAAGAGGCACCAGTGATGCCCCATTCCCATTCATCCATTCCCTCTACCTTCGCCGCAGTTAATTCATGCTGGAAAACTCCTCTCTCCCATTATTCCCACTATAAATCAACTATAGCCTATAGTAACCATCTTACAGTATTATTTAACATTCATATGACAGTAATGTTCAGAGGCCTTAATCAGGAGCCCCAAAGGAAGGCTTTCTTCTGCCCTGAAGAATTTATCCTCTAATCTTAATGTGATATCAGTTAAGAATAAACAAGCCACAGAGATGTGCACACACCACAAGTGACTAACTGCTGTACTACCAGTGAAAATGGTGAAAATGAGAGAATGGTGAAAAAATGAAGAGCTAGTTTTAGGAAATAATTCAATATTTCAAAGTTGTTCTAGTTTGAAATTGACCCTTTTAAAAGATTTTTTTGGTGTGATTTTTTTTTAATTAAAAAATATATTCATGAAAAATTTTACAATGCCAACAAATTTTAATGGGAAAAAAATATCTTCTAAAAATGGTCATTTTTCCAACTGAAAATGTCTCATTTTTATTTTTTTATTTTTTTTAACCAGTTCCAGTAATAACCCTTGTGTTTTCCTGCAACCTTTCCTTTCCTTTCTACTGGTGGCCTTTTTTTGGTTTTGTTTTGGGGTGAGTTTCTTGTGCTACAAAGTGGCCAAAAAAAGGAAGGCTGTTTGAACTCTGGCATCCTCACGTTTTTCAACTACTTCTGGTTTTGTCCCAAATGGATTTTGTTTTGTCACAAAATGAAATTTGTTCCTTGGTATTAAACAAAACCTGGCTGTTGGCCTAAAATTCACTTTCTGCAAATGTTCATACAAAACAAGCTTCATGACAAACTATTTATTTAAGAGACACACAATGATTTTTATTCTTCTTTGGCAGTAGAGGTAGGAAAGAGAGTATCTTTTCTGTTACACTGGCACTTTCCCTGAAAAAAGAGATGAAAGCTAAACTGGAAAGTACAGAATAAATTATAAAGGGCATGTTCCTGCACTATTATAGTGAAAGGGGCTCTGCTCCTTTAAGGTATTTATACACCTGACTCCCATGGAAATCAACAGGGGACCTAAATGCTTTTGAGTATCTGGGATTGGGTGCTTTGCTGTTGATTTCAGTGAGACTAAAGCCCATGCTTAAGTGCTTTGCTGAGTAGGGATGCTTTCCTGAACTGGGGCCACATATTGTATGATTAGATTAGATTCATCCGGAGATGTAATATTGGGTGCAAGTTAGGATAGCTAGATACCTAAAGTGGCTGTCTATTTAGGGAAGTATTTTACTTCTGAATCTCAGCTGAAGTCCAATCAGTAACAAAGATCTCTGACATTCAGAGGCTCTGAGTACTGTGAAAACGAGGGCACTAGTGACAGCAGACAAGGTCTTGCTAAAGTGCCATTGGAATGCACATAGAACTGAAGAAAATCGATCTTTTGTCATCTTTTTTTGCCATGGATGAAGGCCAAAACTCAGATACTGCATCAGAAAATTGGAATGATCCCTGGGGCATGTAACAGGCAAGGCCACAGGAAGGCTGGTTTGAGGAAACTCAAATGGCCACGCAGAGTATTTACATCACTGACTATAAATAAACAACTTCCTTTTCCTGAGTTGTCAGGTTCTTAATTTTCATGCACCAAACCCAGACATGCACAGCAGCCTGTCAAGATTGATTACAGCATTTAGAACCCACTGAACACACAGCAGTGTGGGACAAACACCCTACATTCAAGAGCTGCCAGCCTATTGAACCAACCAAGATTGTTCCTGATATACAAAACTTCTCAAGATAGTTAAGTCCCAGGCAGACTGCGAAGAGCTACAAAAGGATCTCTCAAAACTGGGTGACTGGGCAACAAAATGGCAGCTGAAATTCAATGTCGATAAATGCGAAGTAATGCACATGGGAAAACATAATCCCAACTATACCTATAAAATGATGGGGTCTAAATTAGCTGTGACCACGTAAGAAAGAGATCTTGGCGTCATTGTGGAGAGTTCTCTGAAAACATCCACTCAATGTGCAGCGGCAGTCAAAAAAGCTAACAGAATGTTGGGAATCATTAAGAAACGGATAGATAATAAGACAGAAAATATCATATTGCCTCTATATAAATCCATGGTACGCCCACATCTTGAATACTGCGTGCAGATCGGGTCACCCCATCTCAAAAAAGATATATTGGAATTGGAAAAGGTTCAGAAAAGGGCAACAAAGATGATCGGGGCATGGAACAGTTTCGGTATGAGAAGAGATTAATAAGACTGGGACTTTGCAGCTTAGAAAAGAGACGACTAAGGGGGGATATGATAGAGGTCAATAAAATCATGACTGGTGTAGAGAAAGTAAATAAGGAAGTGTTATTTACTCCTTCTCATAACACAAGAACTAGTGGTCACATAAAATGAATAGGCAGCAGGTTTTAAAAAAACAAAAGGAAATATTTTCTCACACAATGCACAGTCAACCTGTGGAACTCTTTGCCAGAGGATGTTGTGAAGGCCAAGATTATAGCAGGGTTCAATAGATAAATTCATGGAGAATAGGTCCATCAATGGCTATTAGACAGGATGGGCAGGGATGGTGTCCCTAGCCTCTGTTTGCCAGAAGCTGGGAATGGGCGACAGGGGATGGATCACTTGAGGATTACCTGTTGTGTTCATTCCCTTGGGGGCACCTGGCATTGGCCACTGTTGAAAGACAGGATACTGGGCTAGATGGACCTTTGGTCTGACCCAGTTTGGCCACTCCTATGTTCTTATATAGTGATAGGCTGCTGCTCTGTGGTACGGATTTCCATGCCCTTGTGTGGAAAAGGCTGTGGTTGGTGACTTTCAGTGGCATTGACCATTTTTAGTCAATATCATAGAAGAATTCTCACCAAATGGCTTTTTTCTTTCCCCAAGGCAGCATCATCCTCTAGCTTCTCCTCTAGGGAAGGGGGTGTTGGGGAGGGGCAAAGGAAGATATGCAACCTTCTCTGAGGAAGGGAAAGGCAGGAGCGGTTGGAAGACCTAGGGAAAGATTCTTCATCACGGGGGGGTTTCTCTGTGGGCTGTGGCTAGGCAGGGGTGGAATGAGAGTTTGCTCTTGCAGCTGTTGTGGGAGACTGGATGGTTATAAGGAGGGGTAAAGAGGGCACAGGGACTATTTCTTAAGGATTCCCCAGTCCCAGCCCCCACCATGAGGCTGACAAATGGGACTAGCACCTAAATCTGAAAAACCAGCCTATTGACCCAAGCTTCTGGAGGCAGTTTGAACTGAGAACTATTTCAGGGCTCAGCCCTGTTCCCACAGCACTCAATGGCTTCAGGGGGAGTAGGACTGGGCCCTAGTTAAAAAAACAACCGATATTGAGTGTAAATCAGCCATAAGTAAAGTCTGATGGCCCAGGCCTCACATGCATAGCCTTGAATTCACAGCCATGGGTCTGCTCAAAAAGACTACTTATGAAAGAGGTTCACGCACTCACCTGATCGGGCCTTTAGCTGAGTTCAGCAGGGTGTTGTGAGATTGATGTGGCAGCCCCTTTGCACATGTTCCACACAGCACTTTAACCTGACTCCCTAGACATGCGCCGTTAGCACAAAGCCATGGGATCACATAGCGAACAGGGCCGGCTCCAGGCACCAGCACAGCAAGCAGGTGCTTGGGGCGGCCAATGGAAAGGGGTGGCACGTACGGCTCTTCGGTGGCAATTCGGCAGAGGGTCCCTCAGTCCCTCTCGGAAGGAAGGACCTGCCGCCAAAAAATGAAGTGGCGGCGGTGGAGCTGCCGCCGAAGTGCCGCCGATCGCGGCTTTTTTTTTCTTTTTCCGCCGCTTGGGGTGGCAAAAACGCTGGAGCCGGCCCTGATAGCGAATACCTGAAAACAGTCATGTACACACACACACACACACACACAAAAAGTGCCCTCCATATTTTAACCTGATGTAAATAATTCTTCTGCATGTGCACATACCAAGATCAATATTTTACATATACAAGGGGAAACGTGTTTAGCTGTTTCTAGGACACAGAAAACCTCTCTTAGTTTCCGTACTAAAAGGATAAAACCAGAGCTCAGATGGTAAATATTTTAAAAGCAGGAGCTCTTTCACTTCAGTTCTCATATTATACCCCTCGCCACCCAGCCACCCGCACAAGAAATGCGCAGAGAAGGTGGCATTTGGATCCAGATTACATTTAGGCTGGAATGAAGACTGAATCAGGCCAACATTTCACAAGCTGGTTTTGCATGATTTCAGCCCAACTCAAGCTGGAAATCAGGGGGCTGACAAGATGGCCGATATCTTGGGCCGAAATCTTTACAGACACTAATTCATTTCTCTTCACAAGGGCAACTCTCTCTTCCACAGCTCCCCTGCCATTCCAGCCCTGGATTTAACAGCATTCTGTTTAAGTCCCTAAAGGCCAGTCTCTGCTCATGATAGCTAAATATTGCATTTTGGATGCTCACGCATGACTTGTGAGAGTAATAATCCTGTGAGTAAAACATCTGGCGGGGAGTCAGGAAAGCTGGGTTCCACAGGCGCCGGCTTTCAGCTTTCCCGGGGGTGCACCACCCCTGCTCCAGCTTGCCCTGAGGCCCCACCCCCACTCTGCCCCTTCCCCCAAGGCCCCACCCTCGCTCCGCCTCTTCCCTCCCCTGCTCCAGCTCTTCGGTGGGTGGCTGGTGGGTGCTGAGCACCCACTATTTTTTTCCGTGGGTGCTCCAGCCCCGGAGCACCGATGGAGTCAGCGCCTATGCTGGGTTCTATTTCTTGGTGTATCACAGCCTTCCATGATAACTGTGGGCAAATCACTGAACACCTCTGTGCCTCCATTTCCCATTAATCAAATGGGGATAATGAGCCTTCCTTTGTCTTGCCTATATATGCTGTAAACACTTCAGAGCAAGGACACTGACTATGGGACTGTACAGCACCTAGCACAATGGGGTTCCATGGGTGGAGGTCTCTTGAGTGCCACTGTAATATGAATAATCATCATTAAAAGGGAGTTGGGCTCTTCCATTTCCACATGTTGACTTCAATTTGCTAGTCCTGAGTGGGGCCTGCCGAGCTGGGGTGCGGCAAGGGAAAATGAACATCAAATTCTTTCTCCAGGAGACATAACTTAAAACCAAATAGCCTTGAAAACATTCTGCCAGCTGCCTCCCTCTTCCCATCTGTCAATTCACTGACAAAGACATCATGGCAAACAGCTGCCTGAGTGCCAGAGCCTCAGCGGGACGGCAACAGAGCTGCACTGATTTATAGCAGCTCAGGATCGGGCCTGGTGCGTTTTCAGGTTAATTTATGTATTCGGGACGTACAGACCTGCCTGTAAGGCACTTGAATTGAGAGCAGTACACAACTTCTGGAGTGTGTTGAGGTGTATGCATTTGTCAGTTGTCACAAGTACCTGCCACCCCAGTCTCTATTTGCTAGTCATTTGCAGAACTCCCTTCTTCTCTGCGTATATGCTCCGGTTTATACCCCAACAGAGCTCAAAGACTCAGTCGTGCAAACTTGACATCACATTTAAAAAATCATAACATGGGGATTTGGTGGTTAAAAATTCTTTATTCCTAGGGGCTAGGGAGACCAGATAGCAAGTGGGAAAAATCGGGACGGGGGTGGGGGGTAATAGGAGCCTATATAAGAAAAAGCCCCAAATATTGGGACTGTCCCTATAAAATCGGGACATCTGGTCACCCTAATAGGGGCTGACAAGTCCCCTCTGAGTTGGGATTTTGCCACATCTGGCTGCCTGTCAGTCTTTCACATGAGAAGCATGTTCCCCTATGGATTGGTGACACTTGTGTGGATTGCCCGTTGCTCTGTGGTCCGACACAGGCTCCATTACAACAGGGATGATGCTTGGCTTTGGTTAGCTCCATTGCTCTTTGTGGGCTCTGCAGTATAATCGGTGTTCCTTTTTCCAGCCATGGGTTCCAATACAACGCCTCTGGCCCGATCCACCTGGCCACCAGCCCACTGAGGGGGGTGTACGGTCGTTGCTGCTCTTGCTGCGGGACCCCCAGCTCTTGAATGAGCTGCTACTTCTGGGGCCCCCGGTTGCTGTAACAACCGTTGCTGCTGCTGCTGGAGCTGGGCCACTTGTTGCTGCTGCTGGCTCTCAGCCCACCATGTTGCCCGCTGGTCTAAATCCATGGCGGCCCGCCGTGAGTGGTGGGTTAGCATAGGTGCAGGGATTTGAACCCAGATCTCATCTGGTGTCCTACCCACAGGGCTCTCCTTCCCTTTTTTGGGATAAAAGTCCTTCGGTCTCTCACGTTTATATACAGCTCCGGGCACAATGGGACCACACTGATCATGGTTTCAACTCTAGACACTACTATACAATACAAATAATCAACATTTTAACCAAGGGAGCTTGCGTGTCACACAAGCAAAAGCGCTAGAGCAAAAGACTTCAGCTCCCCTTTACAAATCACTCTAGCAACATAACAAATGGGTATTTGCAAAGGTTTCCCTCCTCTCCGGCTGCCCCCTCCCCTTTGCTGATAAATCACCACACACAATTGTAATTGGATAGCTGGATTCTCATTACGCCCTAGGCTCAGCAGAGTTAGTTGCTGCTGATCAAGATGAATGACTATTGGTTGATAGGAGGAAAGGGGCTGGTGCATTGTCATCAGCAGATGGCGAGGCGGGTCCCAGGGGAGAGACTCTAGCAGAAAACGGTTCATTTTACTCTCTGGCCTAGGCAAATGAATTAACAGGAAATGCAAATGGTCTTGTCCACTAATGACTGTCTTTGAAAGGGAAGAGAGAGGAGTCAGTCAATTGCTGGGTAATTTGGCCATGAAGGATGGGAGGCTCTAAGTGGCCGTTATTATGGCATTTCAGTGAAACAATACGCGGATCAACCCACCGCTTTCTTTGAGGCGCTCGCTAACAGGCTGGGGAAAAGCTTGTTTTAATCTTTACGGGTGGAATTTAGCCTTCACTTACACCATTGTGGGCTCCCACACTGGCAAATCTGCCGGGGGAGAGGTTATGGCAGTGCCCAGTGGTCGCAGCTTCCCTTCTGGTACAGGAGCTGCAGGAAGCCAGGGCAGGCCTGAAAATGCCAGGTGGGATCATGGAAACAAGGCCCGAGCTGACTGGGCACATCCCCAGCGGCAGCCACCCGGAGACAAACTCCCACAAAGGCCCAGCTGTAAATTGAACTGCAGGCCCCAGCCCCCTGGTGAGAACAATTGTGGAAACAGTGCCACCAATCCCCTCTGGGGCCCGATTGGTAGAGGGAGGTGCAATTTACACTCCTGTCTGCCAGCTTGACCGACCCAGGCTCAGGGATCCTTCCCGCTACCAATCCCTGTTTGGCTCACATCACTTGGCATAGTTTAGACAAAACAATTCTTCACTTTTATTATTTGAATTGCAGTGTCATCTGGGCCCCCCCCCCCCCCGCTTGTGTTAGGTGCTGTACACACACAGTAAAAGGCAGGCCCTTCCCAAAAGAGCAATGTCATCTAAATAGGCACAACTACTTCTCTGCCCTCCAAAAATATTCCAGGTGCAATTCCTCCCCTCCGCCCCCGCCGCAGGGGGCAGGTATGGTGAAAACACACTTGATAGGTGCCACTCACATGAATTGATGCATCATGGGAGGATGCTCAGGTCCATGTCGGGTGATGGGCATGGTACATGAACCCCAAATCATCGCCGATAACATTTGGAGGTGACACAAAAATTGGGGGAATGATAAATAATGAAGGGGACAAGTCATTGATTCAGAGCAACGTGGATCACTTGTTAAGCTGAGTGCAAGCAAAAAACATGTGTATTAATATTAGAGTTGCCAATATTGTATTTCAAAAATAAGGGACTGCTTTCTTATCACCCTCGCCCCACCCCGCCTCCCAATATTATTATTATTAATAATAATAATAATAATAAGCAGCACTCACCTATATTCACCAGGGGTATTTTTTGCTGCTTTTTTCAACACACAGCAACTCCCGCTCTTGTACAGAGATGAAAAAATAAGAGACGTCCCTTGTAATAAGGGAGCGTTGGCAACCTTAATTAATATGGATAAATGTAACTGTATACATCTAGTAACAGAGAGTTGGCCGCACTTCCAGGATGGGGGGGCTCTCTCCTGGGAAGCAGCGACTCTGAGAACGGTTGGGGGTCATGGTCGATAATCAACTGAGCTTGAGCTCCCAACACTGTGGCCAAGGGGGCTGATGCAATCCTGGGAGGCAAAAACGGGGAACCTTGGGTATTTAACCTCTGTATTCAGTACTAGTGTGACAGCTGCCAACAATTCAACACCGATGTTGATACATTGGAGAGGGTTCAGAGAAGAGCCATGGGAACAACTGAAGGATGAGAAACATGTCTTGTAGCGACAGTCTCAAGGAGCTCAATCTATTTAGGTTAACAAAGGGCAGGTTAAGGGATGACAGTCTATAACAGGGGTCGGCAACGTTCGGCACGCGGCTCGCCAGGGTAAGCACCCTGGCGGGCTGGGCCAGTTTTATTTACCTGCTGACGCGGCAGGTTCGGCCGATCGCGACCCCCACTGGCCGCAGTTTGCCTTCCCGGGCCAATGGGGGCGGCGAGAAGCGGTGCAGGCGAGCGATGTGCTGGCCGCGGCTTCTTGCCGCCCACATTGGCCCAGGATGGCGAACCGCGGCCAGTGGGGGCCGCGATCGGCCGAACCTGCCGCGTCAGCAGGTAAATAAAACTGGCCCAGCCCGCCAGAGTGCTTACCCTGGCGAGCCGCGTGCCGAACGTTGCCGACCCCAGGTCTATAAGCACCTACTTGGAGAACAAATATTTGATCATGGGCTCCTGAATCTATTGGAGAAAGGTTCAATGCGATCCAGTGGCTGGAAGTGGAGGTGAGACAAATTTAGACTGGAAATAAGACATAATTTTTTAACAATGAGGATAATTAACCAATGGAACAATTTACCCAGGGTGTGGTGGATTCGCCATCACTGACAATTTTTAAATCACGATTGGAAGTTTCACTAAATGATACGCTCTGGTGATTATTTTGGGGAAGTTGTATGGCCTGAGTTGTAGTGGTGGCCCGACTAGACGCCACAACGGTCCCTTCTGGCCTTGGAAAGTTGAGCTTTACCCTTATTGTGTCGAGATCAGAAGAGTGGCATTGTCAACCATGGGTCTCGTCCCAGAGCTTCAGATGGTCTTTAAACTACTCTGGGCCCAGGCCAGTGAGCTCCGTAAAGATAAGGACCAAGATCTTGAAATTGATTCAATCTTCTATGGGGAACCGGTGTAGACAGCAAAAGACAGGTGTAATATGTTGCAGTAGACAGAGTCCACACACCTTGTGGCAAGTCTCTTTGCCTCAGTTCTCCACCTGTGGACTGGGGCTAAGAATCCTTTCCTTTCTCCCGCCTTTTATCTATCTTGTTTGTTTCGACAGTAAGCAATTCAGGGCAGGGTCTGTCCTCACTCTGTACAGAACCTAGCATAATGGGACCCACATCTCAGTTGGAGTTTCTAAGTGTTACCGTACAACTAATAAAAGTCTTCTCTTCGAGGTGTTGCTTTAAGGTACAAAGTCAGACAAAAAGCAGCGAGTCAAGGAAACTCCTAGGTCTAAAGCTACAGCTTTAGTTACCACACACGGTCACGTCTGGCCTTCCGCTGCGAAACAGTCTGATGTGAATGGCACAGAAAAAGGATGGAAAGACAGAGTGGCATAAAGCTGCTGGTAGTTGGAGGCCACCTCATAGCTTTTGCGGCTTCCTCCATGCCTATAATCTAACAGGGAATTAAGTGACTTTATTTCAATGGAGATCCAAGATATGCAGGAGAAACAGAGTTGATCCACAGAGAGGGGGAGATGGAAGCATGGCTGACCTAGGCAGATGGATATGTCAGCACTGTGTGGAGGCTCCATACTTAATAATACCACCACCACAGGTGCTGTATCTATCTGCAATGACAGCAGCTTCATGATGTAGGGGTGAGTATCTGCATGGTATTACCACCTTGCTGCAAATCTAGTAGATGATGATGTCTGGTCCCTGGACAGTGAAACACACAGGTCATCTCTTGATTAAACTGTGGGCAAGATGGAGAAACACTTACTGTGCTAAACACACAGGGGGCCCATATTGGATTGGAGAGCAGTTCTAGATAATGCCCCCTCTCTCTTTCTATATATATATACACACACACACACACACCAATTCTTGCGTTTCCCATGCAATTTCTTGATGATAGCAGCTGGGGCTTTAAGACAAACTCTACATTTAGCCCAGAAAGCTTAAGGATAAGTCAGAACATATTGACTTCCTTGGGAGCAGAGTTAGGCCAATGCCGAGTGCTTTTGCCCAAGGTCACCCAGGAAAAGCCCAGTAGAGGTGGGAATTGAATGCTGCTCTCCTGCGTCATGCTACAATGCCTTAAATGCCAAAGCCATTCTTCCTCTCGAGCCAGGGCTTTGCCAGCATAGCACCTTTTCCTGCAACCCACCCAGTCCTCCCGTCATTGAGAGACTTCATTAATAAGTGATGGAAAATGCTTTGCAGTTATGTAGGTTCAAAGAGTTGTTATTAACGGGGGTAACTGGCATAGGCACCAACTTCCTCAGTTCCTGGAGAATGCTCGACCCCCACTCCGCCCCAGGCCCCGCCCCTACCCCACCCCTTCTTCCAAGCTCCCACCCATGCCCCACCTCTTCCCGCCCCCTCCCCCTGCCTCTTCCTGTCCCCGCTCCTCCCCAGTGCCTCCTGCATGCCGCTGAACAGCTGATCGCGGTGGGTGGGAGGTGCTGGGAGGGAGGAGGAAGAGCTGATCAGCAAGCGCGGGAGGCGCTGTGGGGTGGGGAGGCGCTGATCCGTGGGGCCACTGGTGGGTGCTGAGCACCCACTGTTTTTTTTCTGTGGGTGCTCCAGCCCCAGAGCACTCATGGAATCGATGCTTATGGTAACCGGTACTGATGGAAGGCTATTCCCCTTAACCTGCCTTTCAGTCAGTCTCATAGGGCATTTCAGCCTCATTTGAAAAGCTCCAGAAACTCATTCTCCTTGACATAATAACATGGTGCTTTTTGTTGGGGCGTTTGGTACAAAGGGTCCCTAACATACACTTCTCTTTTCACAAGTTCATTTCAATTGCTATTGTTTGCCATTTTTCCATTGTTTGGCCAGCACTGCATTAAATGTGAGCGCCATCTAGTGGCCAAAGAAGCCACCTCAGCAGGTCATATCATTGCCAAAAATATACACAGGGTGGGGAAGACACCGCCCTTCGGCAAACAGATCCAGGATTTGAAGTGGCCTTCAATTTTGGGCACCCCAACCAGAGACATGTTGGGCCTGATTTTCAGAGAAGCTGCAGCTCCCATTGATTTCAAATGGAGTAGGCGGTGCTCAGGACTTCCTGATGTATTTCAAAAGTTGGAATGTCCAAAACGAATGAGCACTTTTGAGATTGTGCTTAATCGCTTGGGGCTCCTAAAGCACTCAGAGCATGGCCAACGCCAAGCATTCATGAATCATGTATCAAGCCCCCTTACCCGCTTCCCCCAACAATCATGATATTGGCTTATGAATGAGATTTAAAATAATGATGGGGTCTTTATTTGCCTTCTGCATTTTGAACCTTTATAATTCACAATTTCCAGTTTTCTCTGCAACCACAAGGGCTAAAAACTTCCTTTTAAAAAAAGGAGGTGAGATTCTTATCACAGGACCCCAGGACCTGGGACTTTAAGAAAAAACACCAAATATCACAAGACTCATGATAAAACTGAAAGTTGGCAACACTGCATTGATATCACTCAAGATTTACTAGAAGAACTATGAGAAACTTGACAATTTCAACCGTTGCTTGTGGAACAACCTAGAAGAGTTTGCAGCCCCTAGAGTTTCATGTTCTTGTCCAAAAAACTAACGCCGGCCTCAAGCTGCAATGTCGGCCTCTGGATCTCAAGTCCCCTAGAGTTCATAGAAATATATCAAAAACCATCACAGCTAGATCAGGAGCTGAACTTCTCGGTGGTTCTGAGTAGGGGAATTGAGAGTCTTGGTACAAGCACATCCATTCCTGAAACAAGGGAGAATCGTGCATGTGTTTTGGGAATATGTCATGTAGTTTCACTTGCATCTAATTGCCGGTCTGTCCTCACTTATGATGCTAAATAGCCCAAAACATACAAGATCTTCTGCGCAGAAAATTCAATTTTGTTGTCTGCTGCCTCTCAGACATTCTCTTCCTCTTTGTTCCCAGAACATGCCTCATCAAGTTCGCCTCTGCAGAGCCCTCATTGCAGCCTTGGTGACCTGTTGCTATGTACACACATCAGCTTGCAATGTGTTATTTCAACTCACTGATGCTACTGGCTGAGCCGTTTCCATGGCAAGCGACAGTTTAATGTTATTCGAGGGTTTTGCTTCCTGACATTGCAGTGGGATGCCAAAAAAGCATTATAGAAAAACAAAAACAGAAGAGTGGAATGAAAATCTGAAAGCTTGACGCTATCACCACAGTCAGGAAGGGTTCACTCTGAAGATGTAGGTCCTATCTTATCTGTCTGGGCCCCATTACCATCATATCTGAGTGCCTGAAGTGTATGTTGTTGTCAGTTAGGTGCGGGTGCACTGTCTGCATATGCTGTCCCAGCCCTGTGCAGATAGTGGATTCAGCAGACCTAATACTACCCAGAAATAATGACCAACAGCACAGTTCAGTGACAAAGGCACTCGGCCAGGTCCATTGCCCTCAAGATACAGTCCCAGCCCCCTGGCTCCATGGTTACAGGTACGCTAACACAAGTGCAGTGTGGCAAGGTCAGGCAGCAGTGAGACTTTCCGCTGCCCCTGCAGCTGGACAAAAGGTTATGGACAGATACCCCAATGTTTATAGACTGAGACAAACAACTTATGTGTTTCAGGACATCTGCTTGTTACCTCCCTTTGTATTATGCTCCAGGTGTCTGGGGCAAAACATCCTCATATCTGGTCTTAGCTCAGGATGTCCCTGGAGTGTGTTCCCACTGTTGGAGCAGGAGCATCTGTTGCTTCGTAGGAGTACCTGTCTTTTAGCAACACTTTTGCCAAAGTCACATATTGGACAGTGAACTTGTAAACATGGCCTACCTTTGGTTCACAGCCTCTGGCTCAGGCCCAGTGCTCCAGGCTCTCTCATGTAACCTCACAACACCCCTGTATCAAAGGTAAGGCAGTGTTGTTATCCCATGTAGAGAACTAAGGCACAGAGAGATTAAATGACTTGTTCTAAGGGGACAGAGGAAGTCTGTGGCAGAGCAAAGAATGGAACCTGGGTCATTAGCGAGCACGCTAACCACTGGGCCAGCCTTCTTCCATTGCTTCAGCCTCTCCTGACAGAACTGTAGGCTTCTCAGGTGGGCTGAGCAAAAGGCCAATCGCTAAAGGAAAGACCAGCTCAGCGTGAATAAGCAACACCCTCTGCCAATTGCCCCTTCCACAGCTTAACCCAGGGAATGACAGAGCTGCAGGGGAATGTGTTTATCGAGGGGAAGAGGAAGTGGACGGCCCATGCTTCCATTTCCCATACACAGCAGCTCCTCATTCGGAGTCCCTCTCCTCCATGCTAGACCTGTGTAACTAGCGATACTCACTGGACAGGGTGATTGTCGGAGCTTCTGTCTCCCCTTGCCAGAAATGGCAATGGGAGTTCCCCACTATCCCATAGTTCTCCTGGGGATACCCCCCTCCAGGTGAATTCCCCACAGGGGGCCTGTCTCCTCTCCACTGCACATAGCTCTATCTCCGAGGTGCTCTGGCCAGGCAGTGCCGTTCAGAACTTTCCCTGGCTGGCTGGATCCAATATTCACATGCAGACTCTGCTCCTAAGAAGGCCGGGCTGCGTCAGCCTGCAATGGGCTTAACAAAGCAGCATCCTGGAGGAGGCAGCCCCTAGGAACAGAGACCAGACTTCATAGCAGCTAGGATGACCAGATAGCGGGTGTGAAAAATCGGGGTGGGGGTAATAGGCATCTGTCTAAGACAAGGCCCCAAATATCAGGACTGTCCCTATTAAATCGGGATATCTGGTCACCCTAATAGCAGCTGATCTTGGGGGCAGGCAGGCAGCCTCCATACATTCACACCTCTGGAGGCCAGTTTGGGCTGGACAGAGCCCTGTTTATAATGATAAAGGCCTTGCTTGTACAAAGTGTTGAGCGAGGAAAGACCAGAGAGAAAAATCGGATGACAAAATAGGAAGAAAAACAGGGCAGGGGAAAAGAAAATCCATTATGAAATAGATACAGTCTTTATACAGAATCACATATAGGTAACCAAACCAATCCACTTGTGCCAGCCGAGCGTTTGGTGGAATTTTCTATCCCTAACCCACAGCACCGGCTCCCCTTTAGCTAGAGAAAGGCTGCCTTGTTGTTTTCAAATAGATCATCCTCCAGAAAAAGCCCAACCAGACAAACATGGGTTTGAATTGCAGGATAAAAGGTTGTGAACTCAAACTACCTCCATGAAGCCACAGACCAGTCCCTGAGGCTCACACACCACTAGACCCCATGAGGTTTGCACCTCTGTAGTTCAGGCATGAATCCGTGTTCTGCCAGGAGGATCACAACCTGCAGTTCTGAGCAGCCCATCTCAACCCATCAGACGCTGCATTCTGAGCTCAGAAAGAGACTCCCCTGAAAAGCATCTTAGCAGTTTTTGAATCGGTTTTTCAAGGCTCCCATTGCTAGGTCTTTGTGTGCATTTAAAACGACAACTAGCTCTTACATATCACTTTTCATCAGTGGATTTCAAAGTGCTTCACAAAGTATTATCCCCATTTTACAGATGGGGAAACTGAGGCACAGAGCAGAAAAGTGACTTACCTAAGGTCACTCAGTGGCAGAGCTAGGAATAGAATCCAGATCCTCTGAGTCCCTGTATGGCACTCCAGCCCATAAGCCATATGGCTTTCCGTAGATATTGGAACTATTAGAACAAAATTGGCCCTGAATCCAATCCTGTTTTGAGAGGATCTGGAACTCACACCCGATTCAGATTTCAATTAGGCAGTTGACTGCTCTCTCTAGAAGGGACAGTGCCAAAACTTTGGCTCCAAACCCCTGTCTTCTCAGGGATGAACAAAAATCAGGTGCCCTGTATTAGCAATTGTATTTGTTAACCACATACAAAATACAGTGCCTCCATTCCCTGCACTTTGTCCCCTTCACCTCTAACCCTTGCACTCCCCCCTTCACCTCGCCCCCACTTCTGCACCCCTAACCCCTGCACCACCCTCCTGCGAGCACGTGCGGAAACTGACCTGGATGCACGGAGCAGCGGGCGTTGCTGCTCACTCCCCCCTCAAACGCTGCTCCTCCTTGTGCACCCCTAGGAGGCTGCGAGGGGGAGGGAGGAGCGACGTCAGGGCTCCCTTCATCCAGGTCACGTTCCCCACCTGGGCTGCATAAGGAGAGGGCAGAGAGCAGCAGCTCCTGATGCCACCTCACAGCACAACCCAGGTAGGGAACGTGACCTGGGCGCACGGAGCGCTTAGTGTTGCTCCTCGCTCCCCGAACAGGCCCCAAGGGTAGAAAAACACTGGCGGGGAGAAGCAGTATCTGTGCGTCAGTGCTCACCTCCCGCCCCCCCAATTTCCTCGGTGAAGTAGGGAGAAATCTGGGCGCACCCCCATGCGGCGCTCCCCAGGAAGCAGTTTCTGACACTACGCCAGGAGCGCGCACCTCTGCGCTACTGCACACCACCCTCCTCGATCACTGGCACCCTGGGCGGTCACTCATATGGCCCATCCCAAAGACTGGCCCTGAGGGCTATGCACAGGTTAGATGGTGTGTCCAGGGATGCCCACATGAGGCAGTGGCTACCATGTTTGGTCTGGCTGGTTTTCATTCTATATATGATTCGTTTCTTGTGAAAATCATGAATGAAATGAGCCTTCAGGAGAAATGTGAATGAAGAGAGGCTGGAGACCTGGTGGACTGGAAGAGAAAGGGTATTTGCTCCATGCGCAGCGATGACATGGTAAAATGCTCGGTCTCTTCGTGAAATGGATGACAGGACATCAAGGTGGCATCAGCAGGAGAGCTGGCCAGAACATCTTGTTTGAAATATGTTGATGTCTGAGTGTGTTACACACCATAGTCAGGTGGGCAGGGCAGCAGCCTGCAATGTGGGAGACCCAGATTGAAACCTCAGTTGTGCCTAATTTGGATTGATGAGGGATGACTGTGAATCAGGCAAAGAAGGGTCTTGAAGTCGCACATGGCAGGCCAGCAGCCTCACCACCCCACACGAGCGTCCATCTGTCAGACAGACACACTTTTCTGTTTCCGTGAAAAGATTTTGGCTTGATTCAGAATTAGAACAAAAAAAAATGTCAAAAACCTCAAAAGCCACAAAACTGAATTGTCACCCTACGATCAGCTATAGTGGAGGGCAATGCAACCAGTGACTGGGTTTGAGCAGAGGTGCTCCCCCCAAAATGGCATCCTACATGCTGCTGTCTGGGGTCCCAGGAAGCAACAAGTCTGGAAATGGGGTCATGCAGGTGTAAGCCTGTGCCTAATTGGGAGAGCTCTCTTTAAGAGATCTGTTGGGGGGGGGGAGGAGTTTTGGCAGTCCGTATCCCTATTCTCATCCTTTTTACAAAACTATAATGGATTTTGTACAAAGTATGCCTTATCGGGTATCATATGAAAACTCATAATTTGCTGATCATTAATGTCCTGGTAAAATATGTGTGGCAATATTGTATGTAAAGTTATAAGATTTTACCGCATAACATTACTGAGACATATTCCAAATTTAGAAAAGCGTCCACAAACCAGTTCCTCGAAGACAAAAGGCAAACTGATGTTTCAGCCAGGTGTTAACAAAATCAAATGGACTGTCACCAGGTTAAGTGACCATTCTTTGGCAGAA
The DNA here is from genome assembly GCF_011386835.1 of Chrysemys picta bellii. Lineage (NCBI taxonomy): Eukaryota > Metazoa > Chordata > Testudines > Emydidae > Chrysemys > Chrysemys picta. The sequence goes on from NC_088791.1 coordinate 341,193,240, forward strand.
AAAGGATATGAGCGAGAAATGTACTCCTTGGCAAAGAAGCAGCTGGAAGTTCCCATCTCTCCAGACTTTGTCTCCTGAACCCCAGCTGGAGATGATTCTCAAAGAAGAGGAAAAGGATTAAAATGAGGCACAAAGGCTCCAAATCATTTCTCACTTCATCACAGCACCAACAATGCCTGAAGGACAAGGAAATGAACACTGAACTGGGGGAAGAGATCCTGGCTGAAAGGATTCCAGTCAATAAGACTGATAGAGCACGTGGTGAGACACAGCAGATTTTGGTGATCAGAGACTCTAACTTATAAAATAATCATGTTCTGTTGTAAAAATTAAGTTATTAGTTATTATTATGTTTCTTCTTTATAAGCTTTTATAAAGTTGGTACTTAAGACTTTAGTTCATTCCTTTTGTTCTTTTTCAACTTGATTGTGGGGAGGTTGATCCTGTGCAATCCTTGCCGAAAATCCTCAGTGACTCAATTCTGGGTCTCTATGTGCTATTCTATTGGAGTTGGTTTTTTAGGCACCAGGAGAAGGGCAGTGAAGTAAACTCTACTCCACCCAAAGTTTACACAGGCAGAACTGCTACTGTGTAACCTTTACGTCCAGTAAATGGTGGGCTTGAGGTGACACCTACTGGTAATAAGATGTACTGCATGAAAGTTGCTCCAGCCTTATTCCTCTAGGAGGACTAGCTCGCTGTACAACTTTCCTCTTATTCAATAAAACCAAATTATTGGCATCCAGGAAATCCAGCACAGACTTGACTTCTCAGAAACCACACCTCAAGAGGGCCATGCTTTTATATCTAGCGTATGTCCTATTGGGAATTCCTAGCTGCGCAAGATGTTTGCCCGGTGGGTGCTCGACCTCTGCCCTGCCCCTGGCCCAGCCCCAACCCCGCCTCTGCCCGCCCCTGCACCACCCTCACCCCATCCCCATTCCACCCCCTTCCCCCAAGTCCCCGCCCCTGCCCCACCTCTTCTCCTGAGTGCGCTGTGTCCCCGCTCCTCCCCTTCCCTCCCAGAAAGTCCTAAGCGCCTCCAAACTGTTAGGCGGGGTGGAAGGGCAGGAAGCGCTGGGAGGGAGGAGGAGCAGGGATGCGGTGTGCTCGGGGGGGTGAGAAGGAGGCAAGGAGCAGGAACTTGGCTGCCGGTGGCTGCGGAGCACCCACTAATTTTTCCCCGTGGGTGCTCCAGCCTGGGAGCACCCACGGAGTTGGCACCTATGCTAACCCATTGGTATTAAATACAAATAGCAGTGGAAATTTTACATTCCCTGAAGTATGAAATTCAAATACAGTAAAAGCTTTGTTATCCGGCATGTTGGGGAATGGGAGGTGCTGGTTAGTCAATAATTCCGGTTAACTAAGAGTTATACTTACCGACGGAGGGAGGGGGCTCAGGGCTGGGGGTTGCAGCATGGGAGGGGGTCTGGGGCGTGGGCTCTGGGAGGGAGTTTGGGTGCAGGAGGGAGCTTGGGGAAGGAGGTTGGGGTGCAGGAGGAGTTTTGGGATGCCAGATCCAGGCGACGCTCACCTTGGGCTGCTCCCTTCAAGCGGTGACATGTCCCTGCTGCTCCTAGATGGAGGTGTTGCCAGGCGACTCTGCGTGCTGCCTCCGCCCACAGGTGCAATCCCTGCAGCTCCCACTGGCTGTGGTTCTTGGCCAATGGGAGCTGCGGAGCCAGCGCTTGTGGCAGGATGGGGTGTGTGGGGGGGTGCAGCATATGGACCCCAATGGCCCTTCCTCCACCTAGGAGCAGCAGGGACATGTTGCTGCTTCCGGGGAGCCACACGGAGCCAGGCAGGGAACCTGGCAGCCCTATTGAAGATTTGTATTGGGAGATATCAGAAATGCCAGTTAAAGTGCCGGATAACACAGTTTTTACTGTATATGGTTCCCAGATTGCAGAGTGGCTGTGCAGCTCCTGGTCCTCCACAGCACAGATCAGTCACAACGCAGCACTTTCACATACGTGCTTATATTTTGTATTCCTGTGTCCACGTAGCGTTGAGGTTAATTCTGCATCCAGACCACCTGGGCCCATGAACCTGGCCAATCTCACAAGTTACGCAGGAGTGGGCTGGGTCAGCACTTCAATGGCAGACCCAAGTGCTTTGGGAAGCAGTGGGTGCGATTCACGAGGTGACACTATACGTCCTCAGGGCTAGAGGGACCCTTTCAGACACCGTCAATGATAAGGAGCAGGGCTGCGCTGCTCCGGGGGAGCACTGGGTGGCATTCACCCAGCACACAGGGGAACGTGGATGCTGACACAAGCCTTTGTGGGGTGATGCGCTGGTCATGGGGGCAGGGTGATGGTCTATTTTGCCTCACATATACAATTATTTTCAGCATGGGATCTGACTGGCTGTATCTCACTGCATCCTGAATGGGTCCTTGTCAGGTGTGGCTGCTGCCTCATCTCCCCTTGGTGGCCCACGGTCCCCTTCTGCTCATAGGGTGGTTTATGCCTCATTTTCCACTCTGGATGGCGGGATGATTTGGGTTTGGGTGACTGGGCCATCCGGCCAGATCAACAGTTCTCTCACACCGCCACTGTGCCGTAATCTGGGTGTCATCTTCAATCTGGGCATCTCTCTAGGTCCTCTAGATCTTGCCAACTCTTTCAGCCTCACCGCTGTAAGGTCCGGCCTTTCCTATCCATCCATGCAGTGACAGCGCTTGCCCAGGCGGTCGTCATCTCGTGCCTTGAATACAGCAACACCTTTCTCTCTGGCCTTGATGAACGTGATCGTGCCCCACTCACCTCCAGACAGAATACCACTGCGGAGCTCATTCTCCGGTCACTTTGACCATGTCACCCCTCTCTTGCATCCCCTCCACTGGCTTCCCCTTCTCTAGCTTAGCAAACATAAGCTGCTTGTCTTCACTTACAAGGCCCATTCACTATTGAAAGAGACTGACTCCCTCCTCCCATTGGCCCATGATGTCCGCCCCCCGCCCTCTCTGGGAACCCCAACCTTCAAATAAGACCAAGGGGCACACGCCAGATCTCCAGCTCACCTGGTCCCAGCACAAATTATCCTCATCCTGTTTGACTGCAGGACTAGATCCTCCCCCCTCAGTGCAGAGCTTACCTGCAGTCTGAGAACAAGTACCTCTCCCTGGTCCCTTGCCCGGACCCAAAGCTCTTTCCCTGCTCCTTGAGCAAAGAACCCTGCCCCCAGGTCTCCTCTCATCCCCAGTCTCTCTCTCTCTCTTCATTGAGGAACACCTAGCTTTTATCCTGTTTCACCTCTTCTCAGCTAGCCTTGGTCTCACTCCCATGCTCTCTGGGCCATACAACCCCCAGGCTGCCTGGCCTTGCACAAGTCATGGCTCAGGAACAAGAATGCCGGCTTGCGCCTACCTTTAAAGAGGCCCTGCACCCTGCTACAGCCCCCACTGGCGTGAGGTCTGTACCCCAGACCCAGAAGAACTCGCAAGCTATTTTCTGAATGGCTCATCATGCTGTGAACTGAATGTTTCTACTAGCCAGGATTTACAGACCTGCAGGAAACCTTCATCTTAGAACTGGGATCTCCATTCGCTTTAGTGAGGGAAAACCCTTCTCACCTCCCCTCCTCCCCAAACACACATACACAACCCTTTTGGGTAGACAGTAAGTTTGAGTTTCTAGGTGCAGTGCTGCTGGTTACTCAGCAGGTGGCGCTTTGGGCTTTGAGGTAGGTCAGCCAAGCAAGACACACATTATTTGTACAGTAGTACCATAGCCACGTTGGTCCCTGGATATTAGAGACACCAGGTAGGTGAGATAATATCTTTCACTGAACCAACTGCTGTTGGGTGGAAGATGCAAGCTTTTGAGCTACACGGAGCTCTTCTTGAGGTCTGGGGAAGGTTATGCACAACAATCTATCCCTCAACTGCCAACGAAATTTCAGTAGCCTCCTACAACATGCATTACCCCGAATATCCCATCTTATAATTAGCTCAGACACTCGTTTTCTTCCCCAGACCTGGAGAAAAGCTCCGTGTAGCTTGAAAGCTTATATCTTTCACCAACAGAAATTGGTCCAATAAAAGAGATTACCTCCCCCACCTTGTTTCTCTCAAGATACATGTTGTAAATTACGGGGCTTGGCCAACAGAGCCAAGAATTCTAAATTGATTAGTATTAGAGAAGGGAGCTTTAGTTTTGCACATTCAAGTTATGGGTATTCTCGCTGGCTGTAAATTTGCTTCAATGTGAATTTTAAAATGAGGACCTGAGAGTCTTTTCTCATCTCACCTTGGTTGCTGGCACACTATACGTACAAATAGATCAATCTCCATGTATGTAGGGAATTCCCACCAATGCAGAATAATTTTGAACCTGAAAAAGGGTCTTTTCAAAAGGGAGCTTCCAGTTTGGTTCTTAAATGTATTTATTAGAGCTGGTCAGAAAAGCTGTTGGCCAACATTTAACTTAGGAGAGAGAGAAAAAGAAAAAAAGTTCAGAATGAAACATTTTGATTGTTTTCTTTTGATTTTTTTAAACTTTGTATTATAGTATAATTTACATTTTTAAAAAGTTGGAATCAAAACAAAGCCTTTTTGTCAAAGCACAACATTCCAACTGAATCAAACAAATTTTGGGGGGAATTCTCTTTTTTGGTCCTAATTGGAATGGAAATAATTTTTCAAAATCCTTTGTGAAACATTTTCCATTCTCCCTCCAGCTCTAGCATTCAGATCTACTCACTGATCCCCAGCCCAACCCTCTCACTGATCCAGTCCAAACCCCAAATCGCTCTGATCTTCAGTACTGAAAACCCTACAGAACGTAATAAACTCACTCCGAGAAGGTTCAGAACCTTTGGACGGTGTCATCAAAATCACCAGAGGTTTTCCAATCCTTAATACAAATATATTTAAGGAGTTGAATCAAACACCATTTAGGGGATAGAAATGGAGTTAAGACTGATAATCGGGAATCATTTCCAAGTGATAAGATCAGTTAAGCTGTGAAATAGTCTCTCTAAGCACGAGACACCCAGCGCTTGAGTTACTGGGCTGGCAAGAGAATAGTGCAGGGAAAATCCTGCATTCTCAGAGGGATGGGCATGGCAACTCTCTAATGGCCTGATTTACCCCCTATTGAAATCAATGGCCAGGCACCCATTGATTTCAATGAACTTTGGATCAGGCCCTGACACTAGTATTACATTTGGTTATGTAATTTGACAGGAATTGTGAGGTATGTGGGAACAGATTGAGAGCAGCATCAAGCCAAAATACATGATCAGCCATATACATATCTGTTTATGGGACAGAGGCAAAGAGAATCATAGAAGATCAGGGTTAGAAGGCCATCTAGTCTATCCCCCCCTCTGCTCAAAGCAGGTGCAATCCCCACTCAGATTTTTGCCCCAATCCCTAAATGGCCCCCTCAAGGATTGAACTCTCAACCCTGGGTTTAGTAGGTCTATGCCTAAACCACGGAGCTATCCCTTCCTCCTTCCCCAGCTAAGTCAACCACTTGACTCTAGAATACAGAGACTTTCCTATGCTTTTTTTTTCTCAAAATACATTTATATTACAGTTACTTTTGTGCCCTCTTCTAATTGAGGTTCTTTTTGGGAGAGATTTACGATGAAATAGAGGCTTTTTCCCCCCCCTGACTGAAGGCTGAGTTATTATACATGCCTTTGAAGCGAAACATGCTAAAATATTTGTACTGTAGGAGTTCACAGCTGGATGATTCCATTACTGCCTTGTCATCCATTTTATTTACCTCACTGACTGCCTAGTTCCTGGAATAATTTTTCAAAGAACAACTATGCCCGTAGAAATCCCTGGTTAGGTTTAATATTTGCAACGCATTTGCAGATCCGCAGATAGAGGGCGCTGTGGAAGCACAATGTATTTTGATTTTAGTGCTCTTTGGGTCTGGTCTAGACACAAAAGTTGTACTGGTTTCGTTAAAGCAGTGCAACCCCCCTTGAGTGGACACAGTTATACTGGTATAAATCTGTTTATAGGAGCATAGCTTATTTCTGTATGGGAAAGGGGAACAAGTTATCCTGGTACAAGGCCTCTGTATACCAGTACAACCACATCAACGCTAGTGTCTGTACTGCTTTAATTATATTGATAAAAACAATCACCCCCTAACTGGCATAGTTATATTAGTAGAAAATCTGCTGCCGGGAGCAGAAAAGGAATCTATAAATATTTCAGTAGTATCCCAGCTGCATTCGGAAGAGATTATTTAGCCCCTGTGGAATTACTGCCTGGTCAACACGTCCATTTGTAAATCCCTCCCTTAATTCTTGCCTCTGCTGTGATGCTCACCCCACCTGGCAATGGGAAGGCAAGTGACAAGCTGAAATGTCTGCTTTTATGCTCAAGTCCTTTGTTACCTCATCTTCCCAACCATGCCACTGGGCTGTTTTGTCCCCCTGTTGTGCTGCCTGTTTGTCCTGTAGACGGTCAACGCTCTGGAGCAGTGTGTCTTCTTTGTTCCATGTCTGTACCGTGCCTTGCACAATGGGGTCCTGTGCCTTGATGAGGGTTCCTAAGTCAGGGGTGGGCAAATGTTTTGGCCCGAGGAGCATATCTGGGTATGGAAATTGTATGGCAGGCCATGAATGCTCACAAAATTGGGGGTTGGTGCATGGGAGGGGGTGAGGACTCTGGCTGGGGGCGCGGGCTCTGGGGCGAGGCCAGAAATGAGGAGTTCAGGGTGCGGGAGAGGACTCCGAGCTGGGGCAGGGGTTTGGGCTCTGGCTGGGGGTGCAGGCTCTGGGCTGGGGCTGGGGATAAGGGGTTGGAGGTGCAGGAGGGTGCTCCGGGCTGGGACCGAGGGGTTTGGAGGGCGGGAGGGGGATCAAGGCTGGGGCAGGGGACTGGGGCACGGGAGGAGGTCAGAGGTGCAGGCTCCGGGCAATGCTTACCTCAAGCAGCTCCCGGAAGCAGCGACATGTCCCCACTCCGGCTCCTACATGGAGGCGCGGCCAGGTGGTTCTGCGCCCTGCCCCATCTGCAGGTGCCGTCCCTGCAGCTCCCATTGGCCGTGGTTCCCAGCCAATGGGAGCTGCGGGGGCTGTGCTTGGGGCAGGGGCAGTGTGCTGAGCCCCCTGGCTGCCCCTTCACGTAGGAGCGAGAGTGGGAACATGCCGCTGCTTCCAGGAGCCACGCGGAACCACGGCACTTGCAGAGCGGGGCAAGCCCCCAACCCCACTCCCTGGCTGGAGCGCCAGACTCTGCTCCCCAGCGGGAGCTCGAGGTCCGGATTAAAACGTCTGAAGGGCCGGATGTGGCCCCCGAGCCGTAGTTTGCCACTCCTGCCTCAGTGCTACTGGAATGCTACCACAACCAACCACCCACCCGGCTTTAAGCGAATTCTGGAGTCTGCTGCGGAGGGCACTGAGCCTGCCTGTCTTTTGAGCTAAGCCCAACAGAGCACGTCACGCTCTGACAAAAGGGTCTAGTGGCATTTTAGTCTTCAGGCCCTAACTGTGCCGGGGCGGGCCTTGTCGAGAAGGGAGGACCTGCAGGCGCCGGCCCTGATATGATGGGGCGAGACCAAGACCAGCAAAGCAGCAGGATAGAAATGCAGTAAGATGGACAGAAAACCCCGTAATGGATAGGAAACAGCTCGACATCGCAGCGTTGATGTTGTTTGGGATGTACCCATCACGTTCTTGGCCCTGCACAAAGAGTAAATCCTGGGGCCAAATCCCTGCTTCTGGTACAACGGTAGTCCTGCCCTAACTGGGATGCTGAGGCATCACTAGGCGTGAGTGGAATTCCTGCCTGGCCTAGAGACAAATTAGCTGGTGCTACGGCAGCCCCTGCTGATCGCCCCTTCCTCTGGCACAGGAGGCAGGGTGGGCAGAGCCCTGCTGCAATCTGCTGATCTACAGCTGGTGTAACACTCCCTTGGGGCTGCTCTGGCTCGTTACCTAGGACTGAACCATAGGATCAGGGGGAGTGCAAAAGTGTCATAACCCCCCCCCCCCCCCCCCGCTCACTTAGCCCTGTGTCTAGCACAGGTCAGACTCACTCATGAATCAGAGCCAGGGTTCCCAGCTTTGCAACTGACCTGAACTTAGCGATGTGGGTCCGGGAGCCACATATTTCCAAATGTAGGGATTGTGCAGATAGCCAGCCAGGAGCCTCTCATGTCCCTTTTTCCTGCTGCTGAGTGTACACATGCTCTTTTCCCATGGAGCAGCATATCCTGCATCTCAGAGCCTCCGTGGCAAGAGAGACGCGAAGCCACCAAACCATAGCATGTAACCTGCCCATTGACCCTTTGAAAACCCAGGCATCTGTCTGAGCTGCTGTGTTCCAGACACTGATTGGAAGATGAAGGAGGGCAGCGTAGCTAGTGGGGTGCAGGGGAAGCAGCCGGTTCCCCTCAGCACATTTTCAAAAAGCGGCACACCTGCCGGCCGGCGCAGAACTCCTGCAGGTGGGGAGTGGGGAGAGCACAGCCGGAGGAGCCATGGGGAGGGGGCGGCACGACTGGAGGAGCGAGAGGGGGCGCAGCAAGGCGGCCAACAGGCAGAGGAGGGGTGCAGCAGGGTGGCCAGCAGCCGCGGCCGGAGGAGCGAGGAGGGGCGCAGCAAGGCGGCCAGCAGCGCGGCCCGCAGCCAATGGACCGGGGCGGCTGGCACGGCCGGAGGAGGCAGAGCAAGGGGGGGGGCACAGCAAGGCGGCCGACAGCCACTGGGGGAGGCGGCACAGCCGGAGGAGCCAGCCAAGGGGGGGGGTGCGGAGCGGCCAGAGGAAGAGCCGGGGGAGGGGGCGCCTTTTTTATGTTTGCTCCCCCTGCTCTTAGATCCTGGCTATGCCACGGAGGGGGGATGGGGATTATTTGCATTAGAAGGGAACTGATTTTTGAATCAAAGCCTCCAGTACTCCACCGTCCCCTATCCCTAAATTAGGAGGAAGATCAGAGGGCTCACAAGCGGGGTGAATCTGCAGTCAAAAATCTAACCCTGGGGCAGGGTATTTCCACCATTACAGACAGACAGTCACCACTATCATGTGCTCTGGAAAATGGCCACTACATTGGATGGATGGGCATTAAAAAAAAAACAAAAACAAAACAATAATCAGGGGAATCCCCCAGCTGGACATAAATATTTAATGTGCTCATCAGCTGCTGGGTACTCCTTTGACCTGAATAAATCTATTTGGTTTCCCCTTGGATTCCTCTCCCTTCAGATAAAAAGCAGGCCATTAGAATAATCCTCCCCTCCCCCAGTCTTTTAGAGCAGACACAAGGGGAGGGGGATATTATCTGCTCTTTCCATCAGCCACATCACTTGTAACCCTTTCCTTTCTGCCTCTTGCAGTGCCAGACTAAGCCACCCCTCGGAGATTAATTCAGCTCAGCTCTTTGGAGGCTGCGGTATTTCAGAACTTGCAGAGTTTCTTTCTGGCCTCGTCTGGCTGTTTCCCAGCTGCAGGGAAGCAGTGTGGTCTACTGGTTAGAATGTAGACTGGCAGCCAGGACTGGAGCAAAGGTTTTCCAGGCCCTATGCAAAGATATATATTTAGCCTCTCCTGGTTCCCCATCACTAGGGTGACCAGATGTCCCAATTTTATAGGGACAGTCCCAATATTCAGGGCTTTGTCTTATATAGGCGCCTATTACCCCAAACCCCCATCCCGATTTTTCACACTTGCCATCTGGTCACCCTACCCATCACACAGAGTAAACCCACAGCACCCCATGACCGTCGAATGGCTCCGTTATCAGCCTGATCCATAGCCCATTGAAATCAATGGTCACCGTGGTTGTTTATGAGAATGCACAACTTTTGGTTCTTGGTGGACAAGGCATATCCAATCTTATGGAGAAGTGGGAAGGAGGCATGTTTACATTTGCAAATCAGGAGCATTTTACAGAACCAAGGAGAGTAAAGATGAGCCGGTGGCCAAGCGCTAGCCTGTGCCATGAGAGAGATGGGTTCAATCAAAGCTCTGCCACAGACTTCCCGTGTCACCCTGGCCAAGTCACTTAGTCTCTCAGTGCCTCGGGTCCCCAGCCGTACAATGAGAATAATAGCACTGCCCTGCCTCACGGTTGTTGTGAGGATAAATACACAAAAGTTTGGGGAGTGCTCAAAAGCTATGGTGATGGGGATCAAATAAGAACCTTGGCTGGAGAGAGAGCATGAGAGAAATCATCCTGACATCAATCTAGGGACTGGAACAGAAAACAAGAGATTGAACTTTACACACATTCAGAGGTAGCTAATCACTGCCACAAAATGCTCCCTCAGATTAAATAGCCTCTTTCAACTCTTCATTCCTCTGCAACTCCTGAGGATTTAGACAAATCATCTGCTTTACCCAGAACAGTTCTAGGATTTCATGCCCACACGTTTAAAGAACGCTTTCATGTGCCTTCCAAAACAGAGACTCACTGAGGGCTGGATCCAAAGGCCACTGACTCAGTGGGAGTCTTTCCATTAACTTGAATGTGCTTTGGATCAGGCCCTAAAAGAAAGAACAAAAGGAGGTGAGCAGCTAGCCCATACTGATGATGGCTTTGATAGCATAGCTAACAGTTAACCGTAATCACTTGGAAATCCTTAACTAGAGAGATCTGTCTCTTTTAAGGCCATAAATCTGGTCTATTAGTTATGGCTTCTTGAGATGAGAGTTCTGCCCATACCGAGCTCTTTGGGAGGAAAAAAAGGTGTCGTTCTTGAGAAGAGACGCTTTCCCCTGGAGACACTTCTGCACATTTTTATGCCTTTTTAAGGGACCTTGGTGTGATCAGGACTGAGTTTGTTTAAAGGCTCACAGCAACCAGTTCATGTGAGCTCGAGATCTCAAAGGCTAACATATTGCAGACACCTTTGAGAATTCTATGTAAGAGGATAGAAATAAGCTCTTTGGGGCAGGGACCATCTTTTTTGTTCTGTGTTTGTACAGCACCTAGCACCATGGGGTCCTGGCCCATGACAAGGCCTCCTAGCTATAAACATAATACAAAGACTAAATGCTGGATAATGTTTGTGTAATTGAAGGGTATACACTCTCCCTGGCTGGGAAGATCATCCTGAACCTCAGAACTCCACTACAGCTCAAATCTCACTATGTATTTCTGTGGGGATTGAACCCCGGTCCTCTAGAGCTAAAAGTACAAGGCACTAATGCCTGAGTTAAGGTTTTAAGCAGATTCAAATCTGTATGGAGTCCACCCACTAGAGGGGGACAAGGAACCACACTGCATAGGCCTGGGTTCCATGTACAACAAGTTTTTTGTAACTAGTTATGAAAATACTCAACATACTGTATGACTGATGAACAAAGGAATGTTTATCTGTCACTTGCTGACATAAAATAGGGTCAGAGAGATCCCCCAAATATTTTTCCTTTGGCTGTTTTATATTTCTTTTATGAAATAAAACAATTCAGAGTAAAACATGTATGTCAACATAATCCACAAGCATAATATATCAGAGCATATTTGATCTTCTTCCACAGACTTTGACCGTTTCGTCTCCAGAGTCCACTACCCTTCCTCCAGCACTCAGAGACCATCACACTCAGCAAATGTCCATTCAGGATCTGATGAGTGCAAACGAACGTTTGCGAAATGAAATATGGGATCTCAGAGATACGGTTGCCAATCTTGATGCAGAAAACCAGGAGCTAATAAAAGGAAACAAAGATACTGAAGACCTGAACAGGGGCTTGCAAACCAAGACAGACTATCTTAAACTCATGGTGGAAGAGCTACAGAAAGAGGTGGACAATGTCAGGGAGCTGTTGGAACTAAGAGACGGGAAGATCAAACAATTAGAATTAGAAAACAAGAACTTGGACAGAACCAACAAGCAACTAACCTTGGAAACCTATGAAAGTTCTTGCCAGCTATCTGCCGATGAAGAATATAAATTTGCTCCAGAAATAGACTTCTTAGGAACAAAAAACATAACACAAGAAATCAAACTCTACGTGAAGCATCTAGAAGGCAAACTGGAAGACGCAGAGCAGCAACGTGATGAGGAAAGGTACTGTTCCTCCCAGTTAAGAGAGACATTGACAGAGCTTCTTCAGATCAGGGAGCTTCAGAGGAAGGACATAATACAGCTGAAAGGACAACTGGAAATGGCAATGCAGCAGGCAGCACTTCTGAGAATGGAAAATGAGGACAGGGTCCAGGCTGGCTTATTACTGCAGCGACGAGTTGAAACCAAACTGGTGGAGAAATCCCTGAACCAGTCTAAGATGAGCAATCTCCTCCATTGGCTCTTGAATCTTGGAAGGCTTTTATTGATATTAGCGCCCTGCTTGGGAATTGGCATAGCCGTGGCTCTCTTATACACCTATTTTGTCAACAACTATTTCATATCTGACTCTCTTCTACTATTGTTTAGTGAGCATGACATCAATACGATTGTAGAGATCCTATCTCGACACCTTACCTGGAAAAACGATGGCCCCTTCCCATTTTAAAACCAGCTGCACAGCTTCTGCTTGGCTTTCAGGTCATCTTACTTAACACTTCTTCTGAACTGATGAGTTCAGCTCAACATGACAAAGTCTACCTCTTTAAAATAAAAAAATCTAGATTGGTTGTTGTCTGGTTCGCCCTCATCCACCATTTTGCTGACATGCTCAAAGAATTCTATTAGACCAGGGAGGTGCGATTTTCCTTTACAGAAGACAGGCTGGTTTGTCCTATCATGCTACATTCATCTAGGTTTTTTATAATTCACTTCCCGGTTCTGAAGTGAAACACACTGGGTTATAATTCTCAGGGTCACTCCTTGCACCTTTTTGAAGGATAGGGAGATCTGGTCGCTCTCCAGTTCTCCCATGTAATCATTGATTTTAATGAGATTGCATATTTTCGTTAGCAGCTCAGTGATTTCAGGATCCCTGGGTTAAGACCAGCTGCCCTTCCCCACTGCTGTGAGGGAGGGAAGTCATAATGCTTATTATTTGTATAACTAATCAAGATCAAATCCCCTGGTGCTTGGCACTGTATAAACCCAGAGCAAGGCACAGGAGAACTTGCAGTCTAAGGGTATACTTTCACCAGGGCTGGAGGTATAATTTCCATCTTGGATAGACCGATCCATACTAGCTACGATAGAGCTAGTGCACTAAAAATAGAGGTGCAGCCGTGTCAGGCCGAGTAGCAGGACAGGCTAGATGCCTGATTATATACTTAGGGTTTCAGATGGGATGATAGTTGGAGTAGGTAGCAATCTGCACGCTGCAGTGGCCATACTATTATTTTTAGCGCACTGCTCAAGCAGAGCTTGCATAGGTAGGTCTTCAGCGCCAGTGTAGAGATGCCCTAAACGGACAATACAAAGGGAGTATTATTTCCATTTCACGGAGCAGGAACTGAGGCACAAGGTGGATTAAGTGACTTGCCCAGGTCGTGCAAGGAGACTGTGTCAGAGTCAGGAACTGAACCAGATCCCCTCAGTCCCAGCCTACTGCCATGACCACATGGGATTCTTCCTCCAAGAAGTAATGAGGTTATTTATTTATTTTTACTGTTGGTGGAAGGAAGATGGATGTTGGCTCCACTCCACTCATACGAATGTCCAGTGCCTAAGCCACCAGATAATCTTTAGTGCCATACAGTCATAAGCCCTGGAGAAGGTCCATACCAGAACTGTGAATAACATTCCTTCGTGGGCAGTTCGCACACTGTGGGAAAGAGGATCGAGGGACTAGACCCTGCATGGAGGTGACATGCTAAGGTTGGCTGCAGGCCATTCACATGACCCCAGCCCCCCCCCCTCCCCAAGTCCCCCCCAATCTCTGTCCCTTCCAATGGTTTAAGATTAGAAGGAAAAAACCAGGCCTGATTTCTCAGTGGTGCTCAGCACTTCTGAAAAAGCAGGGCCCTTGGAATGGTATCAGACTTGACATGGTGTTTTTCCTGGGGGACAGGGGCCGGGCCAAGTGCCCGTTAGACTCCCAATGGATTATTTTTTTCCAGCAAACTACTCACTGGAAGCCCCAGAGCTCTCAAACTAGAGCTAATCTCAGATTCCTCTGGGTCAGCTGCATGGCCCAAGAGCAGAGTGAAAAAACTGCACTATACATAAAGAAACAAGGGTGAGCTGTGGCTTTCAGCCTCTTCGTGGAGAAAACACATATCACAATTTATCAACAGGCGCCTGGGGATTGCCAGGCTGGCTCAGATCCATGGTCCATCAAATCCAGTAGCCTGTTTCCAACTGACCAATACCAGATACTTCAGGGGAAGGTGCAGTAAACCTCGCATTAGGTAGTTATGGAATAGCCTGCTCGAGGGAATGTGTCCTTCTGACCCCCATCCATTAGAGGCTGGATTGTGCTCTAAAGCACGAAGGCTTATGTCCCATCCAAAAATCCCTATTTGAACAACGCTGGGTATGTGTGTTAGTCAGGGATGAAAGTAGAAATAGGGACTTACCGGTACGGGGCTGGATTGGGGCCGTCTCTGGCCCCCAGAAGGGGCAGGGCCTTGGGTGGAAGGGTCGGGGATGGGGGGGGTCAGAGCCAGCCCCGGCCCACCCTGTTTCAGTAAGTGCCCTCCCCCTCCCCTGCCAGGATGGCAGCAGCAGCCGGGGGCTCTGGCAGCAATTTAAAGGGCCCAGGGCTCGGCCGCTACTACCCCAGGGCTCCAGCAGCGGGGCTCTGGCGGCAATTTAAAGGGCCTGGGGCTCCAGCCGCTGCTGGGAGCCCCAGGCCCTTTAAAATGCTGCCTGGGACTCCCAGGGCAGTGTAACAATGCACTAGCCTTTATTTCAGGCTCCAGGTAAAGTTACCCTGTCAACCTGACATTTGCATATTGCATGCTCATAAACTGTAGTAAAGCATGGGAGTAGCAGGGGCAAAATTTGCCCCTGGATCTGTATAATACTACTACTTATAACCCTCATACCCTCGTATTCTGCACACTTCCATTCCCATGCACTGGCATGGCCAGCTGCACACAGGTTGCAAAGACAAATCCTTCCAGTATCTGCTCCAAGGCAGGTACAACTCACGCAGGACGGGAATACCCAGCCAGTTTGGTGTTTGATCCCTGTGCTCATTTGTCAGCAGCGTCCATGCCTGACGCAGTGGCAAGTTGCTACAGGGGGAAAAGGAGGAACAGAGGAACTATAGACCACTCAGACTGACTTCGATACCTAGGAAGCTACTAGAGCAGTAGTCCCTAAACTAGGGGGCATGGAGGAACATTTGGGGGAGGCAGCAGGGCCCAGGCCAGTCCCCCCGGGGGGGCGGGAAGGAAGCGCCACCCAGTCCCACTCTGCCCCCCAGCTGCGCTCCAACCCTGGCTCCCAGCTCTGCACCCCACCCCACCCAGCCGGGGCTCCACTTCCAGTCCTGGCCCTGTCCCCAGCTGCAGCCCTAGCCTCTTACCCCTGTCCACATTCCCCTCCCCGCCCCCAGGAGCCACTGCCCCACTCCCGGCCCCCCTCTTGGCCCCCTCCTGGAGGGGATGAAGACAGAGGTAAGAGGGGGGGCAATGTATAACATTCAATTTGCAAATACTTGAAGGCTGAAGGGATAATCACTAGCAGTCGGCATTGATTTACTAAGAACAAATCTTGCCAAACCAGCTTGATTTTCTTCTTTGACAGGATAACTGGTTTGGTGGATGGGGGAAGGGGGTAGTCAGAATATACCTGGACTTCAGCAAGGCTTTTGACACAGTCCCACATGACATTTGGTAAGTAAGCTGGAAAAATGCAGGCTTGGCAGAAATACTATTAAGTGGATACATAATTGGTTGAACAACCACAAAGAGTAACTATTCATGGAATGATGTCAGATTGGAGGGAGGTCTCACGTGGGGTTCCACAGGGATCTGTTCTGGGTCCTGTGTTGTTTAACACCTTGATTAATGACCTGGATGTAGGAATAGAGAACATGCTGATCAACATTGCAGATGAGACAAAGCTGAGGGGGTAGGGGGTGTTGCCAACACTTTGGAGGATAGAGCTAAAATTCAGAGGGGGCTTGATAAATTAGAGAACTGGGCGATAGACAACAAAATGAAATTCAACAAAGACAAGTGTAAGGTGCTGCACTTAGGGAAGAAAAACCAAATGCACAAATACAAAATGGGGGAAAACTGGCTTGGCGGCAGCACTGCTGAGAAGGATCTGGGAGTAGGGGTGGATCACAACCTCAACATGAGTCATGTTGCAAAAAAAAGCAAATGCAAATACAATTTTAAGGTTGCATTAACAGATGCATAGCACGGAAGTCACAGTGCTGCTCTACTCAGCACTGGTTAGGCCTCAGCTGGAGAACTGTGTCCAATTTTGGTCACCAATTAGGGTGACCAGACAGCAAGCGTGAAAAATCAGGACAGTGTGTGTGTGTGTGCGGGGTAATAGGAGCCTATATATGAAAAAGACCCCAAAATCAGGACTGTCCCTATAGAATCGGGACATCTGGTCACCCTATTACCAATGCATAGAAAGGATGTAGAGAAACTAGAAAGGATCCAGAGGTGCACAACAAAGATGCTCAAGGGGATGGAATACAGCCATATGAGCAAAGGCTGAAGGAACTGGGTACGTTTAGTTTGGAAAAGAGGAGATTAAGGGGGGACATGATAGCAATCTTCAAATACTTAGAAGGCTGCCATAAAAAAAAGGGAAAAAAGTTGTTCTCTTTTGCCACAGAGGGCAGGACAAGAGGCAATGGGTTCAAACTACAGCGTAGCAGATTTAGATTAAATCTTAAGAAAAACTTCCTAACTGTAAGAACAATAGGACAATGGAACAGACGCCTAGGGAGGTGGTGGAAGCTCCTTCACTGAAGGTTTTCAAAAGGAGGCTGGAGCCATCTGTCTTGGATGGTTTAGAGCAGTGGTTCCCAAACTTTAACAACCTGTGAACCCCTTTCACTAAAATGTCAAGTCTCACGAACCCCCTCCTAAAAATGAATATTTCCAGGGATTTTCTCCTTTACCTGAGTATAAATGATAAAAAGAAGTGATCTTGGAAATATAAAATGTGTTTTTATGACATGCTTATTACACACTATTTATTATTAATTATTATTTATCATTACAGTATTTTTATTACATTATGAAAACGTCAACACTCTTCCAAGATCTCACTTTCATAGCTTGTATCACTTTGAATAAGCCTGTTATAAGACAAGGCTCCTATGTTTCATCCAAGAGTATCAGATGTGAAACAGCATGAAGGTATTTAAGAAGCCAACTCAAAGAGTTCTTCCTACACAAGCATTCAGGTCTTGAGCAGTCCAGGCAGACAACGCACGTTACAACAAAGCTCAAACTAGTTCTTCATAATAATTTTAAAAACAATACTAGCTGCTTATTTATTCTAAAAACAGCAAAAAAAATCCACCTCCCTTTCCATTTCTTATAGGCAGGGCTGGCTCCAGGGTTTTGGCTACCCCAAGCAGCCAAAAAAAAAAAAAAAAAAAAGCCGCGATCGCAATCGCGATCTGTGGCGGGAATTCGGCAGAAGGTCCTTTGCTCCGAGTGGGAATGAGGGACCGTCCACCGAATTGCCGCCGAATAGCTGGACGTGCCGCCCCTCTCCGGAGCAGCCGCCCCAATCACCTGATTGTCAAGCTGGTGCCTGGAGCCAGCCCTGCTTATAAGGAGTTTTGAAGTTTAAATCTCCTCAGTGTGATAGATATGCTCTTGGAAGTCTAGAGGCTCTGGGTTGCCTCAGATTTTTTCCTCAAGAACCCCCTGTAACACTTCATGAACCCACAAGGGTTCACAAACCCCAGTTTGGGAACCACTGGTTTAGAGCCAACAAATCCTGCCTCTTGGCCGGGGGTTAGACTTCACTGTGGTCTCTTCTCACCCTAGGGCTCTATAATTCTACACCACAAGGTGCCAGCTCTGTTCTTTCTCCCAGGGTCATTTTTCTTCATCCCTTTCACCCAGGTATCCCTCTGTGTCCCCCAATAACTTGTGTTTAGGAAGCATCTCTCTCTCTCTCTCTCTCTCTCTCTCTCACACACACACACACACACACACCCACCCACCCCTTTGGGGATAATGATACTTCCTTTCATTGTTCATCATGTCTACTTAGATTGGAAGACTTTTGGGGAAGGACCGTGTCTCCCTATGTATTTATACAGTGCCTACCCCAGTGGGGGTCCAAACTCGAATATAAACAGAAAATAATAATACTCTATATCAAATATGCATTCAGACTCAAATACACGTTCATGTCTGAAGACTGGTGTCCGAATGAGTCATCTGGTTCTGTAGAATGCCATTGTTCGCATTTCATAAATTAACGGTCTGCTCCAAAATGTGGAAAACCAAATCATCCTTGTAATAAAAGTGAAACCTTTCTGCATTTATTGTCTTGCAGATTTATTTAACACTAGGAAAGACAATCCCCAAGTCTGTTGTTATCTCTTCCCAGCGGTTCTCAGATGGCGATGGTGACCCTTAATCGCTGTTAATCAGTGCCAGCCCGTCTCCTCAGATGAGGTCCTAATCATTGTGCAATGCTCTTTGACTGCTATACTATCAGTTGCCTCCAGCTGGATCGCCCTACGCAAAGTCTCAGGGGATCTGAGTGTGGTGACTCCCTGCCCTGTCTGCCGTGGAGATTAGGAGCTTTTCAGCTTTGTACTTTAAACACCATCTATGTGCAAATAGAGCTAATACATGCGCATGTGAAATGAATTACCTTGGGGAGCAGGAAGGGCCAAAACCTCATGATGCAGAGTGAATTATTAGTTTATTTCATATTCGACTAGATAAAGCACCACAAGCAGCCAGCCAGGAACAGCCCAAACCACAACGAGGGGCCAGAGGTTAAGATTGAAAAGGGAATGGATGGCAGAAGAATGGGAGGACAGGGGAAGTGAGTTTCCTAATATTATTACAAATCATTTACATCAGGCTGTAAGTTCACACTGCGTTTCACAGCGTGAGATCAGGGATGGAAAGCACGACACAGGCTCGGCCTTGTACGGCGCTGACCACTCAACTCCTGCTAAAGCAGAGCACTGCATAGCTGGGTGCTATTCCTGGAGGTTCTCTTCTGAAGCAGCAGGGGAGACCCAAGTCGGATGCAGATCTGATTGACCTGCAGTGGAAGCCGAGAGTGCCCAACGCATTGCAGGATCAAGCCCCATGTGAGCCAAGTCTGACCATTATTCTTCCCCGGAAACATTTCCAGCATACCAAGGCGTGCATCAGCAGGCGACAGCTGCATAGCCTGAGGGCGTAATGGAGCACAAATGATGCTTAAAGTGGATCAAAACAGCTGGGTGAGCTCACCTGTGTGGGGAGCCCTGAGTTCTCATCCCAGCACTGCCATTAACCTTGGAAATCTCTGTGCCTCTGTTTTCCCCTCCTATTCCTTGTCTGCACTTTGGGGCAGGCTCTCTCATGCACACCATGTTTTTCATAGAGTTTATGGCCAGAAGGGACCAGTAGATCCTCTAGTCCAGGGGTTCTCAAACTGTGGGTTGGGACCCTGTTTTAATGGGGTCACCAGGGCTCAAGGGCTTCAGTGCTGAGTGGTGGGGCTCAGGCTTCGGCTTCAGCCCTGGGTGGCAGGGCTCAGTTTACAGGCCCCCCCACCCGGGGCTGAAGCCCTTGGGCTTTGCACACACCCTCTTCCCCTCGCCCAGGAAGCGGGGCTGGGGCAGGCTCAGGCTTTGCTCTCCCTTCTGGGGTCGTGTTGTTTCAGAAGGGGGTCGCAGTGCAATGAAGTTTGAGAACCGCTGCTCTAGTCCGACCTCCTGTTTGTCCCAGGTCATTACATTCGCCCAGTTGTCCCTGGATTGAGACCAGTAACTTGTGTTTGACTAAAGCTCATCTTCCAGAAAGGCACCCACCCGGGATCTGAAGGCACCAAGAGATGCAGTATCCACTCCTTCCCTGGGTGATTTGTTCCAATGTCCTCACAGTTAAAAACTTGTGCCTGATTTCTCATTTAAAATTTGTCTGGCTTTAATTGACAGCCTTCGGTGGTGGTTGTTCCTTTCTCTGCCAAATTAAAGAAATCCTTAATACTTGGTATTTTCTCCCCATGAAAGTGCTTGTACATTGTAATTAAGTCATCTCACAATCTCTTTTTGATGAGCTAAACAAGTCGAGCTCTTTAAGTCCCTCACAGTAAGGCATTTCCTCCAGCCTTCCAATCATTTGTCTGTTTCTTTTCTGCCCCTGCTCCAATTTTCAGATGTGGACAGCAGAACTCATAGCTTCTAAGGCCAGATGGGACCACTGTGATCATCTGGTCTGTATCGCACAAGCCATGGAACTTCTCCAGAATAATTCCTAGAGCATATCTAGGAGTAACTGTGGATGCACCAATTCCAGTATTGGTTTCACCAATGCCATATACAGAGCCCAAATCACCTCTTTCC
This sequence comes from Chrysemys picta bellii, assembly GCF_011386835.1. Lineage (NCBI taxonomy): Eukaryota > Metazoa > Chordata > Testudines > Emydidae > Chrysemys > Chrysemys picta. The sequence continues at coordinate 341,213,578 of NC_088791.1, forward strand.
TCCTACTCCCGTGTTTATACATCCCAGGATTGCAACAGTCCCCTGTTTGCCACAGCCTCACACTGGGAGCTCATTTCATTCTTTGATGAGATTACGAGACCTATTTTCCATAAAACCATGTTGACTGCCACTAATTATTTTCCTAACTTTTAATTCTTTATCAGTTAAATTCTATATCAGCTTTTCCATTATTTTATACGGGATTGATATCTGGCTACCCAGCCTACAGTTCCAGACTTACCTTTTTTGAATATTGATGCAACAGTGATGCTCTCCCAATCTTCTGGAATTTACCCAGTATTCCAAAATTTATAAAAAATAGTAACAGGCCAGAGATCGCCTCAGCCAGCTCTTTTAGAAGTCTTGCAAGTTATCCCTACCTGCTGATTTAAAAATGTAGATATTTAACATCCTCCTTGATTACTAAGGGACTGGAAAGTACTTCATCATCCTCATATATTATAAGTGTATCATTTTGTTTCTTTGCAAATACTGAACAGAAATATTTATCAAACACTTTGGCCTTTTCTGCATCATTATTAACAATACCACCATTCTATCTAGTAATGGGCCTATACCATTGCTAGACTTTTTTTGTTTGCAGTATACTTAAACTCCTTCTTATTATCCTTAGTCCTGTCAAGCTTTGGATTTTTCCTTGACGTCTTTAGCTTCCCTTATCAATTTTCTGCACTTCATAATTTTAATTTATATCACTTTCTATTACCCCCCTTTTTAAATTTTGCTTTTTTATTTGTAATTGCTGCCATCACCTCAATACTGAATCAGGAAGAGATTTTAGCCAAAGTTGTCCTCTTTCTAAATTGTGAAATCATGTTCTTGGTCATCTAAAAAACTCTTTTTTAAGAACTGCCATTTTCATATTTTTCCATCTAAATTTTTCCTGCTAATCTGTTTCTGTCCAGCCCTAAATACAGTGAGGCCCCAATCTCAGTTGTTGGAGACAGATTATGGTTAAGAAAAGAGGAAGCAGAGAGGGGACTGTCACAGTTCAGGGCTAGCTGCACCTCTGTCTCTCTCCTATCTCTCTGAGTGCATCTCCTCAGGTGTCAAGCCTTGTGCCTTTACCTCTCCTAGGGTGGAATTCTGCAATTCTCCCACTCTCAGTTCCTGACTACAGCACCTTGTGCACAACCATGCTTCACCAGCAGGTCTGACTGGGTTCGGCTCTTGCAAGTCTTTCCTTCAGAAGCTTGTGACCAGTGGGGAAGACAGGGACCCAAACAGCATTTTTAAAACAAAGTATTGTTTAATCTCAAGAGTGGGAACAAACTATGATAAGAGAAATAGGTTTTTAATATAATAAAAGGTCTGCACGCGTCTCTATTTTACCTAGAGGCTTAGGGAGGCCTAGCTTATCCCAAATACCTCCACCTTTGGGGACTGGGGGACTGTCTGCTCCTCTGCAGTCCTTTTCTCACCTCTCCCCTGCTCTCTCAGGGGCTGTTTTTATCCATCCCAAAGCTCTTTCTTCCGGCTTCCCACCCCTGCCTCCCTGTGCTAAACCAGCAAGGTCAGAGGTAAAACTTAAAAGCGATCTGCAGCTATTGCCACCTACCTTTGCTTGAATTAACCCCTTGTGATCCCTATAGCAAACACCCCAGTGACAATCATACAAATAGATGGGCATAATTTATATTCATAAAATATTACAGGCAGTTCCCATGTCCTTCAGAGGGACAACCAGCTGGGACATCACAGCTCTTTTAAAAATGCCCAGACACAGAAAGGTTTGGATCAAACAACATGTTGCGTTCAACCCGAAATGGCCTTCTTTGATTGACCAGACTTTTCAGATTTGGTTCTTTTTCTTTTTGGGGGACTGCCAGCAAACGGGAAAAAGCAGTTCTTTGGCCCGGCTGTAGGCGTTTAGTCACATCTGGGCAAAGACTCAGTACAAAACACTTCACTCTTCAGCTGAAGTTTGCTGATCCACGAAGGACGAGTGACTTGACCGTGCCCTTCCACACCACATTTAAAGAGTGCAATCCCTTAAAGCCACCAACATTAGCTCACCAGGGGTGTGTGCACACCGCATCTAGGAAACAGCCTCCTCCCCACTCCTAGGTTTCAGAGCCGGAGTCACAACATCCATACAGATATTTTTAAGCGCACTGGCAGCAGCCCCTTATGAATCTGGGCTGGCAGACTTGCTCCCAAATGCAGTGTAGACATCCCCTATTGGGGTGGATTCTGACTCTTATGCCAGGATCAGATCAGAACCTGGCTTTGAAGGCTCTACGCCATTCTAGGGAATGGTACTCTCAATGCACTCTTGTGCTGCTCCACCAATATATGCTTGACCTTCAGCACGGGGATGGTCACCAGAACAGGGAAACAATCAAAAATACCTTCAAGGGAAATTAAAAGTTAACGCAAACATTTATTTCTAAAAAAGGAAAGAAGTTTAAAAAACGGCAGCATTGACAGTGCACACAGCATTACAAAATACAGGCAAGTTTCTGCTGTACAACAATATGTACAGATATCAGACTGAGAACATCTTACCTTAGCGCCCTCTGGCTTCAACTCCACCACCATGTTACATCTACTGCACCACAACACACACAAAACAAGCCCTGGGGACGGGGGGTATGATGCTGCACTCAATGTTTTACACAAAAGCTACACTTCCTGGTGTGTATTTCTACTGAGCTGAAGGGTGAAGCAGAATGAGGGACTTGCAGAACACATCAGGAGAGAGTGAGAATCAAAGTGACGGATGAAGTTACTTTACAAGGCACTGGTAAGACCTCGTTTAGAAGACCATGATTCCCTTTTGGATGTTGTTGTTCCAGGGTGAGATACGATGTGGAGCATCCAGCATGAGTCTTGATATGAAGACTCTTTACGAGCTTCAAAACACATAGGTCCTGCATGTAGGGTGACCAGACAGCAAATGTGAAAAATCGGGACAACGGGTGGGGAGCCTGTATGAGAAAAAGACCCTAAAATCAGGACTGTCCCTATAAAATCGGGACATCTGGTCACCCTACTTGCATGTAAATTCTTAACAAGAAGCTAATAAGCTGTTTGCAAAACTGTAGTCCGGTACTGAAGAGAACCGTAGGCAATGAGAACGTGGGGTCAGAACTATCCCCCTCGTAGAGTTCAATGGTGCAAGATGCTGAGCACTTTTCATTTCCATGATCTTCAGTGCCCAGTAGCCCCTGGTGGGGTCGGTCTCTCTCTCTCTCTTTCACACGTACACACACACGGCGGCTTGCACTCCTTTGCTAAGTGTAAAGGTTGCTTTGCATATGAGCAACCAAAATCCTGGGAAGGCTGGAGGGATTGATTCATGAGGAAAGGGTCAGCGAATTAAATCCGTACCTCCTGGCCAAAATGACAATGGGGTGGGAGGTGGAAACACAGGAGGAGGACAGCAGCCCATATGTATTTGAAGGGGGCTTAATACTAAGGTGGGAAGTGGATTGTTTAAGATACAAAGAGTCAGAAATAGGAGTAATGTGCTCAGATGGGAGAAATTCTACCGTCTGCGTTATGCAGGAGGCTATATGATCATAACGGTCCCTTCTAGTCTTAAAAGTTTTACTGATAAAAGTACTAATGTAGATATAGCCTTAGTCTGTTGCGTAGATTTTGTTGGTCAGGGTGTGAAAAAAACCACAACCCTGACTGACAAAAGTTTCACTGACAGACGCACCAGTGTGGACAGCGCTACGTCGGGGGGAGACGCTCTCCTGCCAACATAGCTACTGCCACTCGTTAGGGGTGGTTTAATTATGCCAATAGAAGAGCTCTTTCCTGCTGGCATAAAGTGGCTACCCGCGAGACCTTACAGCAGCACAGCTGTACCGCTGTAAGGTACTGTAGACATAGCCTCAGACTTGGTCCATACATGAATTTGGTCCTGACTTAACTATTTCATTTAGGGGTGTGACTACTGGAATAGTTCTACCAGTACAACTCCTAGGGTGGATGCAGTTATGTCAGTATAACTTACTCCTCTTTCCTTCAGCAATAAGCTATCCTGGTATCAGTATGCCGGTATAACTGCATCCACACTAAAGGGGATGTGTCACGTTAGCTATACTGAAATACCTAGGAAGGTACAATGTGTGTGTAGACAAGCAATACAGAAAATTCTAGGGTGAAAATATACCAGTAGTGGAGACTGTGGATGAGACTCCAATGATGGGGCCTCTACTCTTTCCCTCAAGAGTCACTGACTGTACAAAAGCACCAGAGAACAGGGTTCCCTTGCACTCAGGCCAGGCAAGAGCCCAAACAATTTACACCTAATCAGTCTTTCCCATTTCTAATGAGACTAGGAGCCTGATTTGCAGATTTTTCCCTCACCAGAGAGGTGTGGCTGCCATGGTTTACAGCTAATCTTGATTATTAAGAAACCTTTGTGAAGAAAGGCTACTGAGGCCTCATTTTCTTTCCTGGAGGAAAGGTTACGAGGTCAGCTAATGGGCACAATGAAAAGAGTGGAGAAATTTGACAAGGCAAATCCAGGTAAACAATTCTGCGATGAGGGTCCTAGAAGAAGCTAGAAGTATCCGAGCACCTCCTCAGAGCCACCACACACCAATGACTGGGGGAAACAGTCAGGGTGAGGGAGGGGAAGACATGTAGGACTGTAACAGAACATGTGTCCTCTGTGAACAGAGGACAATCAGAGCTAGCTCATTCAGGGTAGGCAAGGTCAGCACTGTACCCCCATCTGAGGCTGACTTTACCCTAGCTACCTGGTAGTAAAAACTACCGAGTCTTGTCTCCACTAGGATTTTACAGGAGGATCGCACGCGTGAGTCGACCTGCTGTAAAAATACACCTCTTTTTGGCAGGCTCAAGGAACAAAGACTAGCCCAGAAGTAAGCAGTGCCTCTAAATTCAATCACTCAGCTGGGTAGGGGAGAGAAAATTAAGGCTACAGTAAAATGCAAGGACATGGAATTCAAGTACACCCATCAGGGACAGGGTTCCTAGACCTTCTGACACTGTCCAGCCTTAATTTTAATCAAAACGCCAACACACCCACCCTAGCACTAACCTTGAGGGCAAAGAAACTGCTTTTCACAGTCTGCAGTCGTCTGGAAGCAAGTCATCCACCACCTCCCCTCCCTTCAAAACCCTTCTTTGGATGGTTTTGGGATCATTTAGCTTTGTCTTCCTGCTACTACCTGTGTGAAGCAGATTAGCAATCTCAGGCCTGGTTCATAGGGGTCCACATCAGACACCTCGTTGGGGATGCCAGCATGCCATGCTGAACGAGCATGGAGAACAAACTACACTCTTACTCCCACGAGGTGCCCTCCAAGGCACAGTTCCTGGTTCAGCCACAATGTAAAAGGAAGGCTGGCCTGAGGGTTAAGATGCCAGGTTAGGCTACAGAAGAAGAGGGTTCAATTCCCACAGCTCTGCCACAGATTCCCTGTGTGATCCTGGGCAAGTCACTTACTCCGTGCCTCAGTTTCTCATCAATAAAATGGGGAGAATGTTTGGAAGCTCTCTGGGACAGGAACTCTCTCTTCCTACATTATGCAGCACTTAGAATCATAGACTATCAAGGTTGGAAGGGACCTCAGGAGGTCATCTAGTCCAACCCCCCTGCTCAAAACAGGACCAATCCCCAACTTAGCACAATAGGGTCCTGATCTTAAGACTCTAGATGTACAGTAATACAAAACAACCACAACATTAGAGACGACGCTTGCCCTGCCACTGCCCATGCTGTACCTGTTCTGGACAGAACCAGGAGACTTAACCTCTGTCTTGCCAGCCCTGCACCACTTATTAGCAACACATTCCTACACTTTAAAAGCTGTCTTCAGGTTTCATAGTCACTGGAGACCACAGAAGTAATTGCGCAGGTGAGGGCACCACAAGAATGGGAAGGGAAGGGCAAATAGTACCAAAATTAACAAGCCCATTTCCGCCGACATGCTATTGGAGGGCAAGCGAGAGCACTCGGTTCCAAGCTGGTGAAATGAAGATGCAGTCTCTCTCCTTGGTAGGACGACGACTAATGGGAATAATGAGACTGTGCCTTTTTCCTTGATGTTCAGCACAAATGGAAAAGGGGGGGGCAGAGCAGAGGAGTCGTTTCCAGAGCTAGGAATAGCCTATGGGCCCATTTGATTGTACCACAGTAAATCTTGTAAGGGCACTGACATGACTTAGTATTTACCTAGCACTGGAGCAAGTCAGATATTTCTCAATAGACCACAGCGCCTACGGAATAAACAACAGCGTTGTCAAATTAAAACAAAGTCTGTAGAAGAATTTTCATCATCATTGTGAGGGGGCAGGGATGGTTAAAGACTCTTCAAAGATTTTATCCCATCCCATGTTACCTTGTTTTTGAAGACACTGAGCTGTTGGGGATTTGAAGGGTAGGGAGAGAAGGCTCAGGAACTCTAAGAACCCCCTGAGCCTTCAACACATAGACGGTCTCTGAGGTTTTGAAATGTTAAAACATAGAAGGTTTTTAAGCTTCCAGCTCTGGAGTGAGAAGCCAGAGGAAACTCACGAAAGACGCTACGTCCACACGATTTCCAGTCCAATATTACAAGCAGCTGAAAACTGTGATCCAGTTGCCTGTCACTATTAAAGGGGACCTACCTCTGAACGATGATGTGGTCCATTTATGGCCTCCTTACAGAGGGGCATTCAAACCCAACCAGGGGCATGCTGGAAGTGGGTTTAGGTCATGTGACACAAAGTACCTTGGAGTTTCTAAGAGGCACAAGTCAGAGACCCAGCACAGAATTTGGGAACCACTGTAAGTCCTAACCTCATTGGACAATGCTGACCCCTTGATGGGCCAATCAGAAACCATCCATTCCAGCTGTGGGTTAAGGACATGACCTGAAAGCGTAGTTTTTCTCTGAAGCAGCGGCATCCCGGGGCTCCGTGATTATTGTCTCTCAGGAGCTTTGCATCATGTCTCCTAAGTTTACAAGTGAAAAGATCTTTTTTCTAATTGCCAGCTCAGCCTAGATTCCAAGCTGAGCTGTGTTCCACTACCTGCCGTGCTTCAGTTCTTCACACCGCTCCTCCCACGGGAGGGAGCGCTGCACCAGGCAACCTGGCATGAGTGGGAAGGGGACCCCAGGGGAGAACAACAGTTTCTGACAGGTTGGCTCAACCCAGAGCTGGGACAAAAGATTTAAGCTTTTTAAGTAGAAGATTTTGTCAGGGGCCCAGCCGAGAATTCTTCCTGAGGTATCTAGTCCAAAGTCAGGCCCAGATACCCAAAGTCAATGGGACCGAATGTCAGCGTGTAAACTCTGCATGCATGATGGCTGCTCTCTTGGCTGACATAAGGAATGGAACCAGGGCCCTCCACAGCTAAAAAAGACAAATCTCTACAACTTGAGCTAAGAGCCAGGCTCGCTAGCCGGGGCTGTAATGCACTCAGACCCGCTGTGGATTGGAAACAGAGGGAGACATAACACACCTTGACCAATGGGTAAGGATACAATTCCGTCACGGAGGTCATGGATTCCAGGGCAACTGGAACCGTGGGCTGGTGGTCAGCCCCGGGGGCTGCCGGAACATCTGAGCAGCGGTCCCTGGCCCACCAGTGCAGCAGCCAGAGTTGGATCAGCCCATCTGGGTCAGCCCCTGACGCAGAAGCAGCCGTGAGACTGAGCAGCTGCAAGCCCCGGCAGCGCTCTGTTTGTCCCCCCTCCCCTCCAGGTGTTTTTAGGAAAAATCAGGGAGAGGTCCCGGGCTTCCGTGAATTTTTGTTTATTGTCCCTGACTTTTACTAAAAGTACCCAGGACAGAATCTTAACCTTACCACTGGGCTGCACGTGCAGACATCTCTGCAGGATCAAGGCCTCAGGTTGTAATGAACTGGGAAACTGGAATCTGTAGTGGAATCTTTCTTGTCTTAAGCAGATCCCTGGTAGGGCTGAGCTGATAAAGGTCATTCAGTAGAATCGGATCCCTTTCAGACACTTGAAACGACTTCAGACTGGCCCAGGAGAATTTGGGGGATTTTGAAATGTTTTCCCCCATCCCACATTGTGATATAAAAAAGGCAAAAAAATCTCAAAAAATTCCACAAATTGAAAAATAATAAATAATAATAAAATCAAATCACTTCAGGGCATTTTAACTGTTTCTATAATTTCAAAACGTTTTGTTCAGAATGTGTGTGTGTGTGTGTGTGTGTGTGTGTGTAAACGGACTAAAATTTACAAGCAAAAATTCACTTAGTCTGGAACAACTGGAACTTTCCTTTTTTTTAAACCGAAAGTTTTCAGAGTTGGAACTCTGTCGAATCAGACGCCGTTTTGCCAACGGTTTTGGTTCTGACAAAAAAAAATAAGAATGTTTTGTCCAAAAGTTGCTGACGAGCTTTACTTGAGACCTACTGGTCTTAGCGCAGTGTTCCCTGCCCCGTATGTTATGCACTGCCCACATCCCTCCTCTCCCAGCACAAAGCAGCATTCACCTCCACCAAAACAATGACAGCAATGACTTAATATTTGCAGTCACGACTCCCCTCACCCTCACCCCCACCTCCCATCCGGCTGGTGCCTCACAGCCACAGCATGCCTGCACTGGTCACTTGACGTTGCTCTTCCACATAGACTGGCACATAACAGTAATGAACAGGACAGAGGGTCATTTTTTGGCACTGAGGGTAACTGCCTTCTCCAGGGGGATTCTTCCTGGGGAGGAGAAGGAAGCGGCAGGGTCATCGGCTCATGCGCTGGAGAATGGTAACGCAGCCATGGTAACTGGTGCAGCGTTGCAGCGGGGGCTGCTGTGCCACGTTCCCCGTCGCTGGGTCAAAGGTGAAAGCTTTGTCCGTGCCTTCCCCATTCTCATCCCGGCCGCCCAGGATGTAGATCTTCCCACCGCACACCGTCACCCCACAGCTCTCCTGCGGGCAGAGGGGAGGGAAGAGAGGTGAGGGCATCTCTCCCAGCTTCGTACAACAAGGCTCAAAGGGGAGGTTTAACAAGGAACAAAATGGGGATCATGCTCTGGTTTCAACTGACTCCGCTCAGACCTGTCTAGCTGTGAGATCACACATCTAGCAGGGAGGGAAAGAGGGGAAAGCAGAAAACAGGAGGTCTGGGGCCTGGATGTTGTGAGCCCCTGGGGGTCAAGAGGGCTGTTTCTGGGCAATGCTTTTGGATTTTTATGGATGTCTAGAGAGCAAACACGGGAGGTCCTGCCTGAACCGAGTGATGTGATCTTTTCTGTTCTATACTGTGCTTCTCAGAACTAGCAGATGCTCACAAGAGGTGCAATAAGGCAGTCCGTTAGGGTTACCATATTTCGAGCCTCCAAAAGGAGGACACTCCACCGGACCCCGGCCCCACCCCCAGCCCCGCCCACGCCCCAACTCCGCCCCTTCCTCAAAGTCCCCGCCCCAACTCCGCCCCCTCCCCTGCTTCCCGCGAACATTTGATTCGCGGGAAGCCTGAAGCAGGTAAGGGAGGGTGTGGGGGGAGGAGGAGCGGCCCAGGCTGCCCCCCCCGGCGTTTCCAGCCTGGGCCGGCCCCCGGCCGAGCACCCCCTGGCCCCGCCGGCCCCCGGACCCCCGGCCGAGCATCTCCCGGCCTGCTCAGCACCCCCCAGCCCCGCCGGCCCCCCGGCCCGCTCAGCACCCCCCGGCCCGGCCCCCGATCCCCGGCCGAGCACCCCCTGGCCCCGCCGGCCCCCGGACCCCCGGCCGAGCATCTCCCAGCCCACTCAGCACCCCCCAGCCCCGCCGGCCCCCCGGCCCGCTCAGCACCCCCCGGCCCGGCCCCCGATCCCCGGCCGAGCACCCCCTGGCCCCGCCAGCCCCCGGACCCCCGGCCAAGCATCCCCTGGCCCACTCAGCACCCCCCAGCCCCGCCGGCCCCCCGGCCCACTCAGCACCCCCCGGCCCCCGATCCCTGGCCGAGCACCCCCTGGCCCCGCCAGCCCCCGGACAAGCATCCCCCGGCCCTCTCAGCACCCCCCAGCCCCGCCTCCGGACCCCACTTCTCCTACCTGGGCTCCAGCTGAGCTGCTCCTCCCCTCTCAGAATGTAAGAGCCGAGCTGCTGGCTTCGGGCAGCCCTCCCCTGCCTCAGGACCCAGAGCTGGCTGGGCACGTCCCTTCCCCAGCTCCAGCTGAGCTGCTCGGCTCCTCCCCCTCAGACTTACAGAGCCTACCGGCTTCAGGCAGCCCCCCCGCCTCTGGACCTTGCACCGCGGGAGCAGCTCAGCTGGAGCCGGGTAGGAGAAGTGCCTGGCTTGGGGCTCGGGGTCCGGAGGCAGGGGGGGGGGCTGCCCGAAGCCAGTAGCGCTGGCTCGGGCAGCGTGGCTCTGTAAATCTGAGAGAGGAGGAGTGGAGCAGAGCTGCAGCAGGAGAGGAAGTGCCGGCCATTTTCCCGGACATGTGTGGCTTTTCGGCAATTCCCCCCGGACGGGGGTTTGATTGCTGAAAAGCCGGACATGTCCGGGAAAAACCGGACGTATGGTAACCCTAGGTAACCCTAGGTAACCCTACAGTCCGTCATCTCCACGGGAAATTCACTGCACTTCGGGCTTACTCATGCAAACTGTCAACGGGGTTTTGGTTTGTTTGAATAGAAATACATATTTTTTTTAATTTCTTACCGCATTTTCAGCAATAAAAAATCTGACTTTTTTTAAAATTTATTTTAAATGAAAAATTTTCAGGTTTTTCTTTTCCCCCCAAAATGAAAAACAAATCTGAATTTTTGTCTTTTCAAAAAACAATTTTTTTTACCGCAACCTACATAGTTATACCAAAAAACAAAATTCAGTTTCCCTCCCCCCCATTTAAAAAAATCAGAAAATGTTTACCAAAATGAAAATGTTCATTCTAGATGAAAAAGCCATTTTTCATTTAAAAATAAAATATATGTATTGCCAAAAAATTTCAGCCAGCTCTGGTGTGGAGCAGTGACTATTTACATGCTTGAATTTAAGCATGTACTTAAGTGTTTTTACTGGATTAGGGTCAGAGCGCTTAGCACCTTGTCTTTAAACTTCTGCAAAGATTCTCATGTTCACAGAAGATATTCTAGAGAATGAGGTGACGTTCAGAGCCTCGTACTGAAACTTCTCCTTACCAGAGGTCCTGGGAGAGTGGCCACTTCTCTCCAGGTGTCTTTTCTGGGATCGTAGCAGAAGATTTTACTCAGGAGTCCACCCACAACGTAGATCATGTTGTCCAAGGAGACAGCATTAATGCACCTCTGATAGAAGGGGGTGGGAGACAGGAATGTCCATTTGTTCTCCTCTGGATTATAGCACTGGAGCTGGGAGGAGAAATAGGAAATCAGCTATTGAAACACGGACTCTCGTGGTGTCCCTGCTCAGGCAAAATCCCAGTAACTAAAACCCAACACCATAGGCACCGACTTTGACTTTTCCCCAAGGGTGCTCCACCCCTGATCTGCCCTGAGGTCCCGCCCCCTCCCCCCAAGACCCTTCCTTTGTTCCGCCTCTTCCCGCCCCCATTCTGCCCCTTCCCCAAAGGCCTTACCCTCGCTCCTCTTTCTGCCTCGTCCCCAAGGCCCCACTCGCTGGTCTCCACCCTCCCCCAAGCCCCTCCCTGAGCCACCAAACAGCTGTTTGGTGTCACTGCCTATCAGCTTATCAGCGTTGCTGTCGAACAGCAGTGGCTGGTGGGTGCTGAGCACCCACAATTTTTTTCTCTGGGTGATTCAGCCCCGAAGCACCCACGGAGTCAGCGCCTATGCCCAACACACGCTGATGGCACAGTCCCTTTGAGCCAAGGCCTTGCTGTGCATCTATCAACAAATGAATAAATGGAGAAGGAGCATGGTGCAGTGGACAGAGAACAGGACTTGGGAGTCAGGACACCTGGTTTCAGTTCTTGGCTCTGACACTGATACACTCTGTGACTTCAGGCAAGTCACTTAGGCCCAGATTTGTAAAGGTATTGAGGTGCTCACTCCCAACGAAACCAATGGGAGTTAAGTGCCTACATGCCTTTAAAAATGTGGCTCTTAGACTTCAGTTATTTCAGAAGTATCCACTAATTTTGGGGGCCCAACCAGATGCCTTAAGGGGCCCGATTTTCAGAAGTACAGAGCAGCTGCACCTCCAAAAGAATTCAAAGGGAGCTGTGAGCCCTCAGCACCTTTGGAAAACAAATCAGGCCTGTAAGTGTCAAGTTGGCCCCCTGAAAAATAAAATACCCAAAGACAGTGGACATTTGAAAATTTAGGCCTCTGCCTTGCAATTGCCCAGTCTGTAAAATGGGGATAATGCCTGCCTCCCGCAGGGGCGTGCGTGCATCTGCCTAGATTAGTTCCATGTCTGTGAGGTGAACTGAAGATAAAAAGTGCTGAGTATGTCTTATTAATATAATGACAACTATTAACGAGCGAGTCCTGGAGCAGCATATCTGGTGTGTAGAGGCCTTCCCCAGTCAGATAATCCCCCAGGAATAAGCAGTGTGATCATCTGAAACACTCTGAACATGCCCATAATCCGCTGTACACCACTGCGGGTAGGTGGGTCTACACTGCAATTAGACACCCACGGCTGGCCCGTGCCAGCTGCCTCGGGCTTGTGGGGCTTTGGCTGTTTAATTGCAGTGTAGACAGGGGCTCTGGCTCTGGGATCCTCCCACCTCGCAGGGTCCCAGAGCCTGGGCCACAGCCTGAGTCTACACTGCAGTTAAACAGCCCCTTAGCCCGAGCCTCGCAAGCCAGAGTCAGCCGGCACTGGCCAGCTGTGAGTTTTTAATTGCAGTGTGGACCTACCCTGAGGGACCCACGCGTCTGTGGTATTACAGGCAGAGCAGGGCTTGTCTATTTGAAATAGGGTTCGGACGGGGGTTAGTTTTGTATGCGGACAGCACCGCGGATCTCTGCACTCACACAGGTATGCTAATATTTTATTACAAGAACGCTTTGTAACGTTCATCAATCACAGCCTGCGGGCTGCTGGCCTGTCCCCAATCCCCGAGAGGGCTAACACCACAGGCCCGTGCATCCTTCAGGGCACAGTCTATTCTTCAGACACAATCCAACAGTTCAACCTCAGTTCCCCATATAAAGCTGGTCTTCCCCCTGACCCAGGGGTCTTCTGCAGGGGCCCAGAGGCCTCTCCCCTTGCACGTCTCTCCCCAGCTCCAGGGCCTGCCACAGGAGCCTGCCTCCCTCCTGAAGTTCTCCTTTCCAGCTTAGCCACTTGCAGGCTTCGATACCGACTGGATCAGTCTCTGCGGGAAAGTGGCTCATCAGCCATAGATGAGGCTGGGTCCAACTCCCCTTAAAGAGCCAGCCTGTGAGAGACAGCACCCCATGAGGTGTAACCTGTTTTGTAAATGCTTCGGGGCGGCAGGGACTGTCAGTTCGGTATTTGTACAGCACCTGGCGCAGTGGGGTCCTGGTCCATGACTAGGGATCCTAGGCATGGCTGCAGTCCAAACAACAACAATAATGAGGTAGGCAGAGTCAATATTATCACCTTGTTACAGATAGGGAAACTGAGGAACAAAAAGTGAGCGATTTGCCCAAGGTCACACAATAAGCAAGGAATGAAACCCAGGTAACTTGATGGCCAGTCCTCTGCTCTAACCACTAGACAGCTCTTCCCTACTACAACCACAAACAGGTCAGGCAACATCACAGCTGGAGAAGTGGGCACTGAGGAAGCACCTGAAAACAACCGAGTCACACCCTCCCGCTCCTTGTTTACAAGACGTCTCAACCAAAGCAAACTCGCTGAACTTTCCCTTTATCCTCACCGTGCCCCAGCACCACGGTACCTTGTCTGTGTTTGCGCTGTCGTCCACAGCGCCCCCAATCACATAGAGCTTGTTCAGACAGGGGACCGCAGCCGCCGAGCTCACCGCTTCCAGCAAAGGGGCGACAGCCGACCAGCTGTTGGAGAACGTATCGTAGCATTCCACGCTGGCCAGGCGGTAAAAGCCATCAAACCCCCCCACTGCGTAGATCTGCCGTGGAAGGAGCAGAGTCAGTCGGCAGAAATCATATCGGGAGGGAGGGGCACCGGGATACAGAATCAGACACCTGATACTGGGCATAACGATCCCGTAAGGGCATGTGCAAAAGCTGCCTTAGGGCCTGGAAAAGAGACAAACAGCTAGAGTGCAGAGTGAACTATTAGCAGGAAGGTGTGTAGATAGAACAGAGCGGCTTGTCCATAGAGGCCTGGGATCACCCAATGCTAGTTACTCCCGAAGCACACCTGGGCAAGGATTAGGAGATTGGGGGAGATCAGAACAGAGTACAACAGCTGCTGGCTGGAAGCAGGCTCCAGCAGAGATTCCTCAGTCTTTAAGGAAAAGGGACACCCCTGAGTGGGAAAACCAGGAGCATGGACAGGATGGGGCTTTGAGCACTTTTATTTGGAATTTTTGTTAATTTAATAAATCCAGCCCCCAGGAAGGGCACTGATGACCTGCAGAAGAATTTCTATCTGGCGTTCTTACGGGGCCGTGAAGAAGAGGGGAAACGGAGGCAGGGTGCTGCAGCACCATCTCTGGCCACAAGGGAGCACACAGGAGGTGATCTGCCCTGTTACTGTGAGACTGAGGGGCACCAGGACAGAGGAAAAACCCACACCTTAAACTCCACAAGGTAAGCAACAGGATGCACCATTTTTAAACCTCTGGGCTGCATGTTTTGCACACAAAGAACGAGTCCAGCTTTCTAACAACATAGCTCTGTACCCTTCAATTATATATTTTATTGTTACAAGTATCAGATTTTATAGTAGGCCATTTAAGCAACACTAAGCGCCTGATCAAACACGGAGATTTTTGTCATTGGCTTCGATAGCAGAATTGTGCTGTTCTCCTATATCATATAGCCAGGAGGAGTGAAGGAATTCCTACAACCCGGCTGTAGTCTCACAGAGACAGAAGTGACTGCTGCTAGCACACAGAATCATAGAAATGTCGGGCTGGAAGGGACCTTGAGAGGTCCCCTAATCCTGTACTGAGGCAGAACCAAGTAAACCTAGACCAGCCCTGACAGGTGTTTGTCCAACCTGGTCTTAAAAGCCTCCAAAGGTGGGGATTTCACAACCTCCCTTGGTAACCTAATCCAGAGTTTAACTACCCACATAGTTAGAAAAGATTTTCCTAATATCTAATCTAAATCTCCCTTGCTGCAGATTAAGCCCCTTTCTTCTTGTCCTGCCTCCAGCGGAAGTGGAGTGATCACCATCCCTTAGCATAGCCGAAGAGGAGTGATCACCATCCCTTAGCATAGTCGAAGATTTATCAGCTCCCCCCTTGGTCTTCCTTTCTCAAGACTAAACATGCCCAGTTTTGTTTGGTTTTTAAACCTTTCCTCATAGATCAGGTTTTCCAAACTTTTTATCATTTGTGTTGTTCTCCTCTGAACTCTCCAATTTATCCACATCTTTCCTAAAGTGGGGCACCAAGAATTAGACGCTCCAGCTGAGGCCTCACCAGTGCCGAGTAGAGTGAGACAATTACTTCCCACATCTTACGTACGACACTCCTGTTAATACACCCCAGAATGAGATTAGCCTTTTTTGCAATTGCATCACATTGTTCACGCTCATTTATTTTGTGATTCATTATAATGCCCAGATCCTTTTCAGCTCGGTCGCTACCTAGCCAGTTATCACCCATGTTGTAGTGGTGCATTTGATTTTTCCTTCTTAAGTGAAGTACTTTGCACTTGTCTTTATTGAATTTCATCTTGTTGATTTCAGACCAATTCTCCAGTTTGTCAAGGTCATTTTAAATTCTAATCCCAAGTGCTTGCAAGCTCTGCAGGTTTGGTGTCATCCACAAACTTTATGAGCATACTCTCCGCCACTCCATTATCCAAGTCATTAATGAAAATATTGACTAGTACTGGACCCAGGACTGGACCGCAGTAGATACGCCCTCTCAGTTTGACAGTGAGCACTTAATAGCTACTCTGAGTACAGTCTCTCAACCAGTCTCTCACCCACCTTATAGTAATTTCATCTCAACCACATTTTGTAGTTTGTTTATGAGACCAGCATGTGGGACTGTGTCAAAAGCCATACGAAAATCAAGCCTATACCACATCTATGGAGGATAGGTCCATCAACAGCTATTAGCCAAGAGGATCAGAGAGACAACCTCATGCTCCAGGCATCCCTAACCTCCATATGTCAGAAGCTGGGAATGGGCGACAGGGGATGGATCACTTGATGATTACCTGTTCTGTTCATTCCCTCTGGGGCACCTGCCATTGGCCACTGTCAGAAGACAGTATGCTAGGCTAGATGGGCTATTGGTCTGACTTAGAGGGAGAGATAGCTCAGTGGTTTGAGCACTAGCCTGCTAAACCCAGGGTTGTGAGTTCAATCCTTGAGAGGGCCATTTAGGGATCTGGGGCAAAATCAGTACTTGGTTCTGCTAGTGAAGGCAGGGGGCTGGACTTGATGAGCTTTCAGGGTCCCTTCCAGCTCTATGAGATAGGTATAACTCCATTTAAAAAAAAAGTATGGCCATTCTTATATTTTACTGATTCCCCACTATCCGCTAGACCAGTAACCCTGTCAAAGAAGGACATTAGGTTGGTTTGGCATGATTTACTCTTGAGAAATCCATGCTAGCTATTTCTTATAACCCTATTATCCTCTAGGTGCTTACAAATCCATTGTTTAATCATTTGTTCCAGTGCCTTTCTAGGTGTCACAGTTAGGATGACTGGTCTATAAGGCCTTTGGTCCCCCTTTTAAAGATACCGTCTATGTTTGTTCTTCTCCAGTCCTCTGGGACCTCACCCGGCCTCCATGAATTCTCAAAGATAATTGCTAATGGTTACGCGATTGCTTTAGCGAATTCCTTAAGCATCCTAGAATGAATTTCATCAGGCCCTGTCAACTTGAATACGTTCATTTATCTAAATATTTGTTAAGCCGTTCTTTCCCTATTGTGGCTTGCGTTCTTTCCCCCTGGTTGTCAATATTAATTGTGTGCAGTATCTGGTCACCATTAACCTTACTAGTGAAGACTGAAGCTTTAAGTAACTTCTTTCCTTTTATGTCCCTTTCTAGGTGTAACTCTCTGTGTACCCTAGCCTGTCTGATTCTGTCCCTAAATGCTCATGCTTGTCTTTTGTACTCCTCCTGAGCAATTCGTCCATGTTACTACTTTGTGGTGACTTTCTAGTAATTAAAGAGCTCTTCATGGAGCCATATTGTCGTCATCTTATTCTCCCTATCTTCCCCTCCCAGGGGGATAGCGTGCAGTTGTGCCTTTAAAATTGTCTCCTTGAAAGACTGCCAGACACAGGTGCTAGCTTCCTCATTTCCCCGGGGGTCTCAATCCCCACTCTGCTCCAGGCCTCGCCCCCACTCCAGCCCTTCCCTCCCCCAAGGCCCCACCCCAGCCCCACCTCTTCCTGCCCCTGCTCTGCCTTTTCCTGCCCCATTCTGCCCCTCCCCTGAGCGTGCCCCACCCTCACCCCCAGAGCCTCCTGCATGCCGCTGAACAGCTGATCCACAGCGGGTGGGAGGTGCTAGGGGGAGGGGGAGGAGGTGATTAGCAGGGCTGCCAGGGGATGCTGAACACCTACTTTTTTTTTCCATGGGTGCACAGCCCCGGAGCACCCACGGAGTTGGTGCCTATGCTGCCAGCTCTCCCGTATTCCTTTAGATTTTCTTCCCATGGGACCTGTCTCATGTTCCTATGTTATCTGCTGTTACCGTGGGAGGAGGAAGGAGTGCCGAAGCCCATAGGCGCCGACTCTGTGGGTGCTCCGGGGCTGGAACACCCATGGGGAAAAATTAGTGGGTGCTCTGCACTCACCAGCAGACAAGCTCCCTCCTCCCTGCCCCCCCCAACCCACCTCACCTCACCTCTGCCCTGCCTCCTCCCCTGAGCGCGCTGCGTCCCCGCTCCTCTGCCTACCTCCCAGCGCTTGCCACCGCAAAACAGCTGTTTCACAGCATAACAAGCTCTGGGAGGGAGATGGGAGGAGCGGGAATGTGGCGCGTTCAGGGGAGGAGGTGGGGAAGAGGCGGGGCGGGGATTTGGGGAAGGAGTCAGATAGGGGCAGGGAGGGGGTGGAGTTGGGGTGGGGACTTCAGGGAAGGGGTTGGAATGGGGTCGGGACGGGGCAGAGTCGGGGAGGGGCCGGGGGCAGAGAGGGGTTGAGCACCTATGCTGAAGCCTCAGTTACTAGGTTTGGTCGATAGTCTATAACTCCAAACTGCAGACTGAGGGGAATGAAGTACGTACCTTGCCCTGAAGAGTCGCCATTTTGTGTCTCCATCTGCCCTTGTGCAGACAGGCAACTTTGATCCAGACGTTCAGCTGGGAGCTCAGCACCCAAACATCGCTGCTATTGATGTGCCCTCCTGGAAGACAGACAGAGAGGCCCCAGGCCATCAAGGGGAGAGCCACCCAGACCCGAGGGGCCCTGAGGCAGCTTAATGTAAATGACAGACACCACCATGCAGTGATGTAGTGCCTGACGTAGGGATCTCGCTTGTAGAGGCAGAAGGTGGAAAAGGAGGAGAAAGAAAAGTCTCAAAGAACGTTGGCCATCCTTACAGGATGGGGGACTATCCTGAGAAGCGGGGACTCCGAAAACAGATTGGGGGGGTGCGGTGGGTAATCAGCAGAATGCGACCTTCCAGTGTGACGCTGTGGTCGTTCTTATCGGGTGCGGAGCTTGCCAACCCAATTTGCGGCAGCCTCCTCAGTGGAGCACAGAGCCCTCCGACCACCATCCAATCTGGTCCAAAAGCAGTCACGAGCGATGTGAGATGTTGTCGGTCTTTGGCCACAGCCGCATGCAGGGTCCTCTCGTTGGCCCCAGGAGCGAAGGCCGGCTGCACGTTGACTCAGGCCCATTCAAAAATGGGTTCAGAAGGACCCATGAGCACCGTAGTAAATCAAAGCCAGGTACCCGCAGGGTCAGGTCCGTTATAACAGACTGGCTTCTGTTGCCAGCTGCAGACCATTCTTCATGCCACATCGACATTGCAGAGAAATCTGGGCAGGACAAATAAGCCCACAACAGGTGCCTCAACCACAAGCGTGCTCTTGGGTGGTTGAAGAGGTCTGTGTGTCATGGTAGGCACAGGATTGCCCTGATCTTCTCGGGTTGCTACAGCCAGAATGGCTAACGATGGACGTGTGGAGGAATAACGTTGCTGGATGTGGGGAGCCAAACACAGCATTAGCAGTGACATGGTGGTGAAAAGAGCGAATGCGATCTTGGGATGCATAAACACGGGAATCTCGAGTAGGAACAGAGGGGTTATTTTACCTCTGTGTTTGGCACTGGTGTGACCCCTGCTGGAATCCTGTGCCCAGGTCCGGTGCCCACAATTCAAGAAGGATGTTGACAAATAGAGGGCTCATAGAGGAGCCACAAGAACGATTAAAGGATTAGAAAAAATGCCTAATAGTGAGATTCAAGGAGCTCAATCTGTTTAGCTAAACAAAGAGAAGGTTAAGAGGTAACAGTCTAAGCATCTACATGGGGAACAAATATTTAACAATGGGCTCTTCAGTCTAGCAGCGAAAGGTCTAACATGGGCCAGTGGCTGGAAATTGAAGCTAGACAAATTCAGACTGGAAATAAGGTGTAAGTTTTTAACAGTGAGAGTAATTAACCATTGGAACAATTTACCAAGGGACGTGCTGGATTCTCCATCACTGACAATTTATAAACCAAGATTGGAGGTTTTTCTAAAAGCTCTGCTCTAGGAATTATTTTGGGCAAGTTCTATAGTGGTCAGACTAGATGATCACAAAGGTCCTTCTGGCCTTAACATCTATGAACCTATGGCCAAGATGATATATTGGGAATGAATTCTCGGCCGCTTACATTTCCAACTCTAAGTACAAGGAACACTCCTAACTACTACGGTGTGACAAGAGCAGAAAAACACAGACCTGCATAACATACTTTGCGATAGGTCCTAGACGCACATGGGTAACAGACCCGGGTGACACTGCAGCTGGAGAGGAGAGCAGCACGGCCCCTGAATCGGCCGTTTCTCTAAGAAATGCTTGGAAGGGTAGCTGCGGGGCTGTTGCGTGGGTTTCTCACCTGATATATACACGTCATTCTTTAGGGTGCATGCTGCAAACTCCGATTTGGTGTACCCTGGCACGCTAGAGAGAGCTGTCCACTGCCTGCTCTTCGGGTGGTACATATCAGTGAAGGGGAGCTTCAAGAGGCCTTTCTTATCACAGCCACCTATAACTACTATGACCTCTGCTAATTCCATGAACCTAGAATGAGAAACACATGGATAAATATTAAAGCAACAGTCCCAACTTTCTGTTCTATTGTCGTGCTCCAAGCATCATCCTCCTACCGTATTGTCTGGTAGAAAGCACTATGATACCTATTACCATGAGGAGTCCCATTGGGATAGGCAGTGTTATCTAGTGGATATGGCACTGGATTGAGAGTCAGGAGACCTGGGTTCTATTCCCAACTCTGCCACTGACTTTCTGGATGACCTTGGGCAAGTCACTTCACCTGTCACTCAATTTCCCCTCCCACCCTTTGTTCACCTTCACTATTTAGATTGTAAGCTCTCTGGGGCAGGAGTTGTCTTTATTATGGGTTTGTGCAGTTCAAACGCGTTGTCCAGTTTCTGTTAAACAGAGTCAAAGTTAAAAGTGTTGCTTGTGATCTTCAAAACTCTCCACAGGATCGGCCCAGCTACCTGAAGTCCCCACTCTGTGATCATTGCCTCTCCTGACAGTCATGTTCCTCATGACCAAGAAAGCTGCCAGCCTTAGGAGCGAGACCAGTGACCATAGGAGACAGAGCTTTCTTGGCAGCTGGCCCATGGCAAACTCACTGCCAGAAGAGATTAGAATTGACACACGGCAGCTGCTGTACTAGCTAGCAATAAAATAAAAATGGAAGGAGGGAAACTCCAGCCAACTGGTTAACGGAGGGGCGGGGGAAGGATGATTGGGGTGGTAGCTCAGGACTTGAGAGTTCAATTCCCTGCCTCCAGGCCGATTCCCGTAGACAAGTGTCAGAACACACAGCAGCAGCAATCAGTCTGGAGAGTTTGGACGGAACACAAGGTTTGCCATCCCAGATCAGACCCTTACCCATCAGCAGCCCATACTCGCTGCTTTGGTGAAAAACAGAACAAACTAAATCTCCTAGTCAATCTGTGCGATGCAACAGATAGCGGGACTCCCTCCTGACCCCTGTGGACAATGCCAAGCAGGGAGGGGTTGCAAGTGCTTTGGACGATAGGATTAAAATTCAGAATGATCTGAAGTAAGTAGGATGAAATCCAATAAGGACAAATGCAAAGTACTCCACTTAGGAAGGAACAAATCAGTTGCACACATACAGAATGGGAAATGACTGAGTACTGCATCAGTCAACAGTGTAACACTGTTGCAAAAAAAAAGCAAACATCAAATTCTGGGCTGTATTGGCATGAGTGTTGTAAGCAAGACACAAGAAGTAATTCTTCTGCTCTGGAGTATTGCATCTAGTTTGGAATGCCACATTTCAAGAAAGATGTGGACAAATTGGAGAAAGTCCAGAGAAGAGCAACAAAAATGATTAAAGGTCTGGAAAACATGACCTATGAGGGATGATTGAAACAATTAGATTTGTTTAGTCGGGAGAAGAGAAGACAGAGAGGACATGATAACAGTTTTCAAGTACATAAAAGGCTGTTCCAAGGAGAAGGGAGAATAATTGTTTTTCTTAACCTCTGGGGACAGGACAAGAAGCAATGGGCTTAAATTGCAGCAAGGGTGGTTTAGGTTGGACTTTAGGAAAAACTTCCTGTCACGGTGGTTAAGTACTGGAATAAATTGCCAGGGAGGCTGTGGAATCTCCATCACTGGGGATTTTTAAGAGCAAGTTGGACAAACACCTGCCAGGGAGGATCTAGATAATACTTAGTCCTGCCATGAGTGCAGGGGACTGGACTAGATGACCTCTCAAGGACCCTTCCAGTCCTACAAGTCTATGAAAGCAGCTGATACCCTCAGGCATGAGATTTGATTATTTGTCACTCAGCACATATAATTACAATGCTATCATTGTCCATGGAATGATCCTGCCCCTTTTTAAATCCATTTGACTTAAATCCATGCGACTTGTGGCAGTAAATTCCACAGCCTGATGGCACCCTGCATGAAACAGCAATTCCTCCAGTAGCCCCTAACTGATCGTGCTGCTGCAGCTCTGGGGAAGCAGCGTGGCCTAGCATGCTAAGCACTGAGTGGGGGATTCTCCAGTCATATTTCTTGCACCCACACTGTGCTTTGGGCGTCTGTCCCTTAAATTAAAAGCCACTCAAAACACAAAAGGATTGTCCATAAACAGTGGCACCCGCCCGCTGCCTAGAGCTAATGAAAACCAAAAGGGGGAAATTGCAGAAGATGGACACTTGGTCTTACGTTTTATTTAAACTTCTGATTTTTTTTTGATCCATTCTATAGTTAGTGGAAAAATGAGGGGGAAGAAGGGGAAATTTGCAAAAAAACGGTGCGGAAAAGTGTTGCCCTTTTCCCACCAGAATTCAAAATTTTGGACCAGTTTTTTCATAGAAATTTCAAAATTCCAAAAATTTTGGCCAGCTCATTCTGAGACTGTGAACCTCCAGTAGCCTTCTCTGGTAAGGGGGGAGAACAACATTAGCCTGCTTTGGGAAGCGTTTCCAGATGTACAAGTGAAGCCAGAGTGGAGTAAAGAGTTGTATCTGGCAACGGGTTAAAGTTTTAGAATCAGAAGGGACCATTATGTAGTCTAACTTCCTGCATAAAACGGGCCAGAGAATGTCACCCAGTAACTTCTACATTAAGCCTTCAACTTTTGTTTGAGCTAGAGCCTATCTTGAAATCAAGACTAGATTTTTTTTAAAAGACTTCAAGTGATGGAGAATCCACCACAACTTGTGTCAATGGTTAATTTAACCTCACCGTTGACATTGTGTGTGTTTCTTCTACTCAGATTTTTCTCACTTCAGCTTCCAGCCATTGGGTTTCATCTTTTTCTGCTGGATTAAAGAGCCATCTACTATCAGAAATCTCTTCCCCATCTAGCAGCAACGTGCCTGCAGACCATGATCAAGTCACCTCTTTGCCTTCCTTCGGATAAACTAAGCAGACTGAGTTTCATTAGTGTCTCACCACAAAGGCATGTTTTCCAATCATTCTTGTAGCTCTCTTTTTTGAGCCCTTTCCAATTTAAGTAAAGGCAATTTAGGAAGGCATTAGCGTGAGGAACCATATAAGTAGCTCATGTGAATTTTAGGGACTTTGAAATAAACCACCACCACTAGCTAACGATTATGCACAAGTCTTCTCAGAACCAGGACTAAGGGCATCTTTCCCTGCTGTGATGCATGGCTAGAAAGGGTTAAATATCCTGCAGAATAAATGGTTCATATTCAACCCTTAAAGACACTTGGGGACATAATGTTTGTGTATTTACATATATATCGGTAATGGTCGACAATGGAATCAACAGTCCCTGTCTATGCTGTATTCTGATAATTCAGGGATCAAAAGAACATCCTAGCATTGAAATGAATTGTAAACACAGGCTATCACTGAGTTCATCTCTCTTTGAAATGTATAGCAAATAATCTGTGAATGATGGAGGAACAAGCAAATGGCCTTATGTTAATTTGTATAGCTAAGTACCGGCGATGGACGTCCTTCAAACTCATCCTAATTCCCTATTGTTCCCCAAGGGACTCCAACGTGTCAAAGAAGGCTTGACATTGTATAAAAGTTCCTTGGGTCCTGATCCTGTTCATCTCAGATCTGCTTGATGCTTCATCAGGGGAGGCTTAAGCCACCAGATTGGGATCCCAGTGCTGACTGGTCCACTCTGCAGGGCCGGCGCAACCCATTAGGTGACCTAAGAGGTTGCCTAGGGTGCTACAATTTCGGGGGCGGTGACCACGGCAGTATTTCGGTGGCGAGACCTTCCGCTGCCTCTGTAGTGGCGGCATTTTGGGGCAGGACCTTCCGATGCCTAGGGCGGCAGAAAAGCTGGCGGCGCTCCTGCCACCCTGAATATGATATTGGACATTGGATTATAACCTATTAACTATTTCTAAAAGAACTCTTTGCAACTACAAAGCACCATCTCTGCTATGTATCTGAACCTCAAGAATTAAACTCATGTCTGTACGTATATTGACCTCTTAACCATACTCTCTCTCTCTTTTCTTTTTTAATAAATTTTAGTTTAGTTAATAAGAATTGGCTGTAAGCATGTATTTGGGTAAGAGCTGGAATATTCAATAACCTGGGAGGTAAGATATCCGATCCTTTGGGAGTGGTAGAACCTTTTCTTTTATATGACGAAATAAGATTTTCAGAAATCTTCATCATATTTGACTTGGGTACCTGGATGGAGGCCTGAGGCTGGGTACTTTAAGGGAACTGTATTATTGACTTCTGAATAATCAGTGTGGTAATAAAGAAGTTGTTCTATGCTGACTTGGTGAATCTAAGTATTGAATTATCCACCAGCTTTGGGGTTTGTCTGCCCCATTCTTTGCACTTCACCCTAACTGAGTGACCTCAGCTGGCCCCTGCTCACACCTGCTATGTAAATACTGGTGAAATATTTCGGGCTGAGTTATACAGGAAGTCAGACTAGATGATCACAATGGTCCCTTCTGACCTTAGTATCTAGGAATCCGTGACTCAGGTATGCAGCTTTAGGAGACAGTTTCCTGTTTTTACCTCCTAGGCCTTGACCGCAGAGAGCTGACTTCATTCCCAAGGATATAGTACTTCCGTGCTTCGTGCAGTAAAGGGATGCACTCCTTGGAGTCCTGGATGAGCTCGTCCATTTCAACCTTTTCGAGGAAGTACATGGGATCCAGCAGAGGGAGGCGCACGTGCTCAAGGAGATCTTTCAAAGCTCCTTTCCTGGTGGCAACATCATGCCGTACCCACCGCATCACCGCTTCGAAGACCACTTCCTCCTTGGGGACTACCAGCTGCTCATCTGACAAATACTTGACCAGCTCCTTCACGCTCAGCTCCAGGAACTCCTCATGACATGACACCTCCACGAAGCCTTCTAGCATAAACCTCTTGCTCTTCTCAGCCAGGGAGATGATGGAGAATGAGTCAGCAAACTTCAAGATGCCCAAGCAGTTGCATGGGTGAAGCTGGCCTTCAAGGAAGGTGACACACGCATCTGTGAGCTTGGAGATCTGAAGCAAGTTGGATAGCTCTAAGATGTCTTCAACATTGTCTTCCTGAATGACTATGTTTCCCCCATACATATAGTCCAGGAGGAGGCTCATGGTGGAGGCAGAGATCTTCTGGATGTTGATGATGTCTTGATGGCCTTCCTTGAGGCTACCACCGAACATGGCCCGGAAGTAAGTGCTGTTGGCTGACAAGGTGGCCCGATGGCAGGGGAACTCCTGCCCATCAATCAAGAGCACCACGTCCGTGAAGATGCCGCTCTGCCGGTAGGAGTTCAGAGTCTGGAGGATTTGCTCAGCATGGCAGGACCCACTGCAGAGTTTCATGTGCAACTTTTCTTTGCTCTGCTCTCGAGTTGCATTTTCAAGGCTGCTCGTTCTGTAGCTAGATTCTTCTTTTATCAGCCGATGCATCCTGATTTCAGGGCAGGGGCGGAGGGGAAAGAATAAGGAACACAATGAAACAATTGTCAAATTATTGGTGACTAACATCAGCTCATTACGTATTGGCTAAAATTGCTCTTAAGTTAAAAGATTTTGTTGCAGGCACTCATCATAACATTGCAACAAACCTGCAGGTCCCTAGGACTTTCCAGGTGTAACCAGGTCATAAGGAACTTCATAGCAACAGCAGGAATTAAGGCCCTGATTCAGCAAAGCCCTGAGCCACATACTTACGTTTAAGCACATGCTTAACTCCCACCAAACCCCCAGGATGTACGCATGTGCTTTAGTTCTTTAATGAACAGTGGCCAAAATTCAGATCCTCTTACTCTCAAAGCACAGACCCCTATGGTTTTGCGGAAAGGAAATCTCTTACCTGTAGCTCAGAGATCAGCTGAGAATACAATAGAAGGCAGTGGCACATGCATGAGGAGGCCTTGTCTGTGGCTGCTCCAGGTCAGTTCCCGGATTCCACCAGCCATGGGCAACACAAGCACTCTTCTCTAGGCCTACACAGGACCCGCTGTCACTCACCAGTTAGCAACAGATATATCCCAACCCTGGAGCCCTCAGAGCATCTCCCTGGAGCATCCAGCCCCTGTGTCCACTAGACACTCCCAGTGTTCACAGAAACAACAAGGAGTCTGGTGGCACCTTAAAGACTAACAGATTTATTTGGGCATAAGATTTCATGGGTAAAAACCTCACTTCTTCGGATGCATAGACTGAAAGTTACAGATGCAGGCATTATATACTGACACATGGAGAGCAGGGAGTTACTTCGCAAGTGGAGAACCAGTGTTGACAAGGCCAATTCAATCAGGGTGGATGTAGTCCACTCCCAATAATGGATGAGGAGGTGTCAATTCCAGGAGAGGAAAAGCTGCTTCTGTAATGAGCCAGCCACTCCCAGTCCCTATTCAAGCCCAGATTAATGGTGTTAAATTTGCAAATGAATTTTAGTTCTGCTGTTTCTCTTTGAAGTCTGTTTCTGAAGTTTTTTTGTTCAATGATAGTGACTTTTAAATCTGTAATAGAATGACCAGGGAGATTGAAGTGTTCACTTACTGGCTTATGTACGTTACCATTCCTGATGTCCGATTTGTGTCCATTTATTCTTTTGCGGAGGGACTGTCCGGTTTGGCCAATGTACATGGCAGAGTGGCATTGCTGGCACATGATGGCACATATAACATTAGTGGATGTGCAGGTGAATGAGCCCTTGATGGTGTGGCTGATGTGGTTGGGTCCTCTGATGGTGTCGCCAGAATAGATATGGGGACAGAGTAGGCAACGAGGTTTGCTACAGGGATTGGTTCCTGGGTTGGTGTTTCTGTGGCGTGGTGTGTAGTTGCTGGTGAGTATTTGCTTCAGGTTGGGGGGTTGTCTGTAAGCGAGGACTGGCCTGCCTCCCAAGGTCTGTGAGAGTGAAGGATCATTTTCCAGGATAGGTTGTAGATCGTGGATAATGCGCTGGAGAGGTTTTAGCTGGGGGCTGTATGTGATGGCCAGTGGTGTTCTGTTATTGTCCTTGTTGGGCCTGTCCTGTAGTAGGTGATTTCTGGGTACCCGTCTTGCTCTGTCAATCTGTTTCCTCACTTCCCCAGGTGGGTATTGTAGTTTTACGAATGCTTGATAAAGATCTTGTAGGTGTTTGTCTCTGTCTGAGGGGTTGGAGCAAATTCGGTTGTATCTTAGGGCTTGGCTGTAGACAATGGATCATGTGATATGTCTTGGATGGAAGCTGGAGGCATGTAGGTACGTATAGCGGTCAGTAGGTTTCCGGTATAGGGTGGTGTTTATGTGACCATCACTTATTTGCACCGAGGTGTCCAGGTAGTGGATCTCTTTTGTGGACTGGTCCAGGCTGAGGTTGATGGTGGGGTGGAAATTGTTGAAGTCCAGGTGGAATTCTTCAAGGGCCTCCTTTCCGTGGGTCCATATGATGAAGATGTCATCAATGTAGCGCAAGTAGAGGAGGGGCACTAGGGGACGAGAGCTGAGGAAGCATTGTTCTAAGTCAGCCATAAAAATGTTGGCATACTGTGGGGCCATGTGGGTACCCATAGCAGTGCCACTGACTTGCAGGTATAAGTTGTAACCAAATCTGAAGTGATTGTGGGTGAGGACAAAGTCACAAAGCTCAGCCACCAGGCTTGCTGTGGCCTCATCAGGGATACTGTTCCTGACAGCTTGTAGTCCATCCTCATGTGGAATATTGGTGTAAAGTGCTTCTACATCCATGGTGGCCAGGATGGTGTTTTCAGGAAGAACACCAATGCATTGTTGTTTCCTCAGGAAGTCGGTGGTGTCTCGAAGATAGCTGGGAGTGCTGGTAGCATAGGGTCTGAGGAGAGAGTCCAAATAGCCAGATAATCCTGCTGTATGAGTGCCAATGCCTGACATGATGGGGCGTCCAGGGTTTCTGGGTTTATGGATCTTGGGTAGCAGATAGAATACCCCTGGTCGGGGTTCTGGGGGTGTGTCCATGTAGATTTGTTCCTGTACTGTAGCTGGGAATTTCTTGAGCAGATGGTGTAGTTTCTTTTGGTATTCCTCAGTGGGATCAGAGGATAGTGGCCTGTAGAATGTGCTCTTGGAGAGTTGCCTGGCAGCCTCCTGCTCATAATCCGACCTATTCATTATGACTACAGCACCTCCTTTGTCAGCCCCTTTGATGATAATGTCAGAGTTGTTTCTGATGCTGTGGATGGCATTGCGTTCTGTACGGCTGAGGTTATGGGACAAGTGATATCTGGGCTTGAATAGGGACTGGGAGTGGCTGGCTCATTACAGAAGCAGCTTTTCCTCTCCTGGAATTGACACCTCCTCATCCATTATTGGGAGTGGACTACATTCACCCTGATTGAATTGACCCTGTCAACACTGGTTCTAGACTTGTGAAGTAACTCCCTTCTCTCCATGTGTCAGTATATAATGCCTGCATCTATAACTTTCACTCTATGCATCCGAAGAAGTGAGGTTTTTACCCACGAAAACTTATGCCCAAATAAATCTGTTAAATCTGTCTTTAAGGTGCCACCAGACTCCTTGTTGTTTTTGTAGATACAGACTAACACGGCTACCCCCTGATAGTGGTCACAGAGTTGCTGCTCCCAAAGGAGCAGGACACCCCAGCTTACCAGTTCTGCCTAAGATCACCCTCCACTCAACTCACAGCACTTAGATATGTTTATAGTGAAAACAAATAGAAGCAAAGAATAGATTTGGGTGACTGCCTATGCGGAAATTTTGGGAACAATTGGTTACATGTAAAATAAAATCATCACACATTCTGGAGCCTCGATTTAATCAACAAGATACTCTCGTGTCTGACAGGACAACGCTCACCCAAAGTCCTTGCAGCAATTTAAAGCCGGGCTGGCTGTGACCCTCCCTTCATGAGTCAAACCCACCGTCAATTTGCCTTTTTGATGGAGGATCCAGGGTGTCCCCTGGATCGATCAGAACGAGCCTTGGTTTTAGATAAACAGGACACTGCCCTGCTGACTGTTTCTTCTTGTAGATTTTGTACTCAGCAACTGGTTCAGTATGTTTCTGACCGTCAGAGGGGTGAAATATTGGAACGGCCTTCCGAGGGAAACGGTGGGGGCGAGGGACCTGTCTGGTTTTAAGATTAAGTTAGATAAGTTTATGGAGGGAATGGTTTAATGGTAAAACATAGTAGTCAAGAAAACCAAGCAATGGTAGGTAAATAGCATAATGGCTAACAGGGGTCAGGATGGAGACTCTTGCCTATATGCTCGGGGTCTTACTGATCGCCATATTTGGGGTCGGGAAGGAATTTTCCTCCAGGGCAGATTGGCTGAGCCTCTGGAGGTTTTTCGCCTTCCTCCGCAGCATGGGGCAGGGATCTCTAGCAGGAGGGTCTCTGCCGATTGAAGTCACTAGTAACAGGATTGGGGACTTCAGCAGCAGAGTCCAGGGAAGGGGTAGGGACGGTTTTATGGCCTGCAGCATGCAGGGGGTCAGACCAGATGATCATAATGGTCCCTTCTGACCTTAAAGTCTATGAGTCTATGTAAATAGGCCTATAGTGCGAGGCATATAATAAACAACACGCAAGCGGCCAGACACGGAGCTAGGTGTCTTACCTCCGGCTTCAAACAAACATTCCTGAGGAATGTCACGTCCTGATGGCCCGCTTTAATCCCAGGACCTTAACATAATTTCCAGTATAGATACATAACTCCTTCAATACTATCCGTACGTACATTTCGCAACGATTAGGACAGCCAGAGAGCTACTGGCGCAGAGACGTCACACGCCATGCTTTGGTGAATTACTGTGCATGTGTGTGACCCAGGGGACCCCTGTTAAACCCTACGCACCCCATGTGTCCTCTGCCAGTGGGCACCAGGAGGTCCCCAGGTCACATATACGCCTTGTGATTCTATGAAATGAAATATGTTGAAAACTATCCCAAACTAACAGCATATTAAGGAAGGGCTAATACACTAGGGTACTGTGGGTGCCTCCTGTCACTGGGTGTGGTACTGCATTCTTTTTTTTCTCCTGGTGCCCCCTATAGGTTGTCGACCTCATTAGGCAGGTCTTCAGTGGCTCAGCCCTCCAGCCGAGTCATGCAGTCAAAATGGATGAACCCCTTCCGGGTAGCAAAAGTCCAGCAAGCTCCCTGCTCTCACCAGGGTCTTCAGCTGCATCTCTGGGCCCTTTAAATTCCATCTTTCACTCAGACTTCTAAGGGAGCCTTGTTCCATTCTCGGAGCCCAGGTCACTTCCCTAGGGGCCACATTGGGGAATCCAGGCCACACACTACTCCGGGTCCCATCCCAGCCACGTACTGCTGCTACTGCTTTTCCCTGGTCTTTTTCCCACCTAACCCCCTGACTTTCACCCATTACTTTAGGGTCACAGTTCTCAGGTCCTCTCTCCCCAGATCCAGTAGATGCAGCCCGTTGAGCTCCTCTGGCGAGAGCAGAGTCCCCTTCCTTACTCCTCTGGCCCCAGCCAGGAACTGACCAGCTTAGGTGTTGCAGCTCCTTTCATCTGAGCCTGCTGGGCTCTGATTGGCCATACCACCTCTCTAGGAAGGCCTGGAGGACCCACCTTCATTGCTCCTTTCCTGGGGTGGGGTGTGGTAGGACCACAGGGCCTCTGGAAGGGGGCCTTGAAGGTCCTGGTCCACCCCATCACAGGTACAAGCCAGGAATAATTTTGTAACCCCCAGCTATAAAACATGTAGAAAATTGAAAGGAAAGGAAAATTACTGTCTATTCATGGTGTTTATATGGCCCTCATAGCACCTCATAATCTTTAGTGTATTTATCCTCACAACACCCCTGTGAGGCAGAGTAGTGTTATCATTTCCCATTGGGCAGGTGGGACACCGAGCCAGAGAGAGAGAGAGAGAGAGACACTAAGTGATTTGCTCAAGGTCAGAGAGCTCAGATGTGAACCTGAGTTTCCAGAGTCCAAGGGTAGTGTTTTTTGGGGCCCAAGGTTCTCTGGTCACACATCAGATTCTCACACCCTAGAGGCTGGTGGTTAGGGCACTGGGAGGTGGGTGATCCATGGCCAAATCCTGGCTATGCCTGATTCAGGGATGTGGGATGAAAAGCTCTGCCTTGACTCAAACAGAGCAAGGACCTGAACTTGGGTTTCCCATGCTGTAGAGCAGTGGTTTTCAAACTTTTTTTCTGGGGACCCAGTTGAAGAAAATTGTTGATGCCTGCGACCCAAGGGAGCTGGGGATGAGGGATTTGGGGTGTGGGAGGGACTCAGGTGTGGGGCAGAGGGTTGGGGTGTGTACAATGTTTTGGGGTTCATCCAGGCCAGTAAGGGGGTTCGGTCACCGTCTGCCTGGTAGCCCTGGGTGTCTTGTGGCTCTGCAGCGTTGGTCCAGAGATCTGACCGAACAGCTGGCTAGCAGCCCACAAGCCTCACGCTGGCATTCGCAACCTGGGTCCTCCTTGTAGGCTGACCTGAGTACCCTTTCAGCCCTGAATTCTCCCCCAAATCCAGTCTCCCTCACCAGACCATCTCAGAGAAAGGGTTCAGTTCTCTGCCTTTACAAAGACAGGCAGCCACTCCAACCTGCCAGCTTTCTAGACGCACACACTGTACTGACGATATATAATGAAAGCAAAACATGTTCATTAACCGTGGATTAAGTGATCTCAAGTAAAAGAGCAAAAGGTAGAGATGGTTAAAAGCAAATAGAAGTGAAAACATGAATCTAAGAACTAAATTTAATCTCACATAATACAGTCTTTATTCAAAAGGGTTTCTCTCACCCAGAGTCTCCTTGCCAGCCTTTTACTTGCCAGGACCCATCACGGAGATCTTTGTTTTGGTTTGGTTTCTGTGTTTTCTCAGGTGAAGTAAAAGATGGAGTCTCTCTGACCTGATCTCTCCAAAGGGATGTTTTTGGCCTGGTCTACACTCGGCAATGCAGTCAGTATAGCTACATTGGCTCAGGGGTGTGAAAAATCCACACCCCTGAGCAACAAAGTTAAGACGACCTAATCCCCAGTTTAGACAGCGGTAGGTCAACAAGAGAATTCTCCTGTCACCCAGCTACCAGTTCTGGGGGAAGCAGATTACCCACGCTGATAGGAGAACCTCCTCCTGTTGGCGTAGGTAGCACCTTCACTGAAGCACTACAGTCTCCTGTGTCTCTCTGGGGTGCAGGGGTCATGTTAATTCTCCGGCTCTTGAATTCAGGAATAGGTTAACCTCTCTGTCCCCACCCCCCACACACACTGGTTTAGCTCACTGGCTTGGTTTACTGCCAATATTTAAATTGAGATAACCCACATTCCTTGGTCTAGGACACATCCATTTATCACCTTTACCTAGGCTAGGGTGTCTGGCCTTAAACATAGGTGACCAGATGTCACGTTTTTAAAGGGACAGTCCTGTTTTTTGGGACCTTTTTCTTATATAGGCGCCTATTACCCCCCCCCCCCCACTCCCATCCCGTTTTTTTCCACAGTTGCTATCTGGTAACCCTACTTAAATATGTTTTAGTAGCATCATACAGAGAGAATTCGTGACCTCACACAACGGTAACATAGGCATTTTACAATAATATTAATAACCAATGAGCTATTAGCTTTCATAGGTCACCTCACAAGGCCTATTTTGTAGAAATATTCTTGCAGTAGCACGTAGGGTGGGAATACAGAAGGGCTTAGGGTCATGGTGTGACCACATGCCTTCAGTGGAGATACATCAGGGGATGAACTTGGCTCATTATGCAGCAAAGAGGAGCTACTAGGATTACAGAGGGAAATTAAAAAAAAAAAAATCCTTCCCAGTAATTTCTAAGACAAACATCTGGAACCACAGACCAGATTCAATGTCTTCCAACATCCCTCCTGAAATCCCGTTTCCATGGTCACTTCCCTTGGCCTGTCTGCTGAGATTAGCAACAGAGGTACCAATGTGGTGGTGGTGGTGGGGGGGGGGGGGTTGGGGATACCACGAGGAAATGGATTGAGATCACCAGACTCATTTTTGATGGGGAGCTGACCAGCCACGCCCAGCTTCTCTTCTGTCCATCTCTCACACATGCAGAACACCCAGCCCCCCACCCACCATAGTCCATTTTCCAAGCAGCTCCCATTTTTCCTCCATCGATTCTTTATTCTTCTTTCCATAAATGCAGACGTACTTGTGGGCACAAAGCCACTGGGAAAGCTAGACCGGACACGGCACTGGCGAAACACTCCAGTGGGACCAGATCCTCAACTGGTGTAAATTAGTGTAGCTCCACTGGTGTAAATGCAGCTGCACCCACATCATGGGTCTGGTCCTCAACGGGTGTATCGACAGACAGCAGTGCTAGGGGACCTAGAAGTCCCACTCTTCCACAGTTAATACAGATCTTCCTACCCAAACTGCAAGGGGAGGAATAGCTCAGTGGTTTGAGCATTGGCCTGCTAAACCTAGGGTTGTGAGTTCAGTCCTTGAGGGGGCCACTTAGGGATCTGGGGCAAAATCAGTACTTGGCCCTGCTAGTGAAGGCAGGGGGCTGGACTCCATGACCTTTCAAGGTCCCTTCCAGTTCTAGGAGATAGGATCTCTCCAGTCATTAGGCTTACCGGTAAGAGCCATAAAGATATGGATCATGTTTAATGCCCCCTTTAAGGGATGTAACCGGGGTGTGCAAAGTCAGGGCCTTGTTCTCTTTTGTCATCCTCTTCTTACACGTTTCATTGGTCTCCCATTGCCTTTGATGGCTTCCTTTCTGACCGGGCAATCTTAAGCCGCAGCCTGAGCAGTGCTAATTGCAGCTCTGGTTTCCCATTGTTCCGGCTCGCATTAGGAATAACCCAACCTTCTCGCCCTCGCGTGAGCCCACGGACTCTTTGCTAATGCCAAGCACCTGCCCCCGACGAGGCGATTCAGAAACCACTTTATCCTCCAACAGCTCTAGCCAACCTCCCCACCCAGGGCCCCTTTAACCGGGCTCTTCGGTGCTGCAGGTCCTGTTTCCAAACATGGGGACTGTAACAGGGCACTCAAATCCCCTGGCTGGCTGCTCTGCTCTGCCCTTCAAAGGCCATTTGGGCACCTAATTACTGATATTAATGTCCAAGATGGGAATCCAATGCCCTATTCAGACACCCACATTTGAAATTGGGGCTTGACTAGCCGGAATGACGACTGTCAGCATGTGACCTAAGACATGTGCCAGAACCAATCCCCCAGGCCCAAGCCTTCCCGCAGGGGTTAACTGCGTAGCTCAGGCCCAACCTTGTTACGTGGCTTTATACCAAATCACAGCCACCAGCACACAGACCCCACAGGGCTCACACCTGGGACCTCAGCACCAAAAAGCACTTGAGCTTAAGCAGTAACTCCATCAGCAGCTCTTTGCTGTGCTGGAACCAGCTACTACAGAAAGAGGTGACCGGATGCACCAGGCTCTTATTATTATTTAGCTCTCATCTCTTGATCTCAAAGTCCTTTATAGAGGAGGTCGATATTATCCCCATTTTACAGAAGGGAAAACTGAGGCACAGAGAAAGGAAGTGACTTGCCTAAGGTCACCTATCAGGCCAATGTGGCAGAGCAGGAAATAGAACCCAGGTTTCCTGAGCAACAGTCCCGCGCTCTATCCACTAAACTGCCTCCCTTGCTAGTTGTATTAGTTCGTTGTCCAGGGGATGATAACGGGTCTAAAGTGCTCTCAGACTATTGTATTGCACTGTTGAAACTAACAATGATGAAAACTATGGATTAAGATCTGGTGTCTACTAGAAATAATTTTGAAAAAAAAATCCCATATTGAAATAATTTTCACCAATTTTTTTAAACAAACAAAATTAACTATCTGGGAAAAGGATGCCTTGGTTTTAAATTCGTTTTCAAGGCCATTTTTGAAGCCTCTCTTATGGGTTTTGCAGTACAGGTGTCAGTGAAGCATGGAAAAAATCTCCTGTCATTTACGAAGCTTTTGGTCATTCAGATTGTAAAGCTTGACAGTTTTGTTCCACTTTCCTGTCTGATTACTGGACTATGCTGTGCTCCCTGGTACAAAGTGGCCTGATTTTATTTCTTTTACAACAGTGTAGATCAGCAGTAGGGTATCACATAGGGAGGAAGGATGATCTAGTGTTTAGGGGACTGGACTGGGACTTGAGAGACCTGAGTTAAATTCCCATCTCCTGCACCCTGGGTGACCTTGGACCACTCACTTAATTTCTGTAGAGTTGGGATAACGGCACTTCTCTACCTCACAGGGTCTTGGAAGGATAAAAGCCATGAATGACTGCGAGATGCTATGATGCTGAGAGCTTGAAACAACAGAAGAGTCAGTTGAGTTACGCAGGGGTAAGCGAGCCCCAGAATGTCCCTAAGAAAAGGGTCCTTTCGTGATGCATCTCAAAGAAAATGACATTGATTTCGATTGAGGTAATTCATCCGAGTTAAACAAAGAAAACCCTGAAAACCACCTGCACAGAGCGCACCTTGTTGCTGTGACCCACACGAGCACCAGGACTTTGTACAGCCTGGCATCGCATTGTATAATGAACAGCACAGGTGTGTGGCTGAGGATCGGACAACCCCCACCCCTTCCAGCCCTGATCTCCAAGTCCCAAGCTGGGGGTGTCACTGAACAACCCTGCACATTACCCTGGCTCCGCTGGGCTCCTGCCAGCCAGCACAAAGAGAACCCCTGGGTATCGGCCCAAACCTCTCACTCCCTGTCCACCCCCTTTACCTAATGTGCATGAATCACAGGGCAAAGAGGCCACTTGCCTCTTCCAGTTGTCATTGTTCCCAATCCCCCCCCTGCACAGCCCGCATGGCAGGTGTCAGAGATCCCTTTTGTTCAGGAAGAAGGGGGCCCTCATCCGCAAGGCAAGTACTTACCTGGACCACAGCTAGGACCAGTGAAGCTACAGCTCCGTTTCTCTTCCCAATGCAGGCGGCATTGAGGAGAGGCGGCGAGATCAGCCCTGCTGTGGCTGCTGGGGAAAAGCACAAAAGCCCACACAGGGAGAAAGGGGTAGCAATCTGCTTTTGTTCTGCCAGTCCTGCCTGACGGGCTTGCAGGCAGCAGGGCATTCGCTGCAGCTGTCAATTGCAGGCCTTCGGGGAGGAGTCCCAGTGTCAGAAATCAGCAGACAGGAAAGGAGGGAGGGGGCAAGAAAAATCACAGCTCAGACAAATGTTACACCGGGGGCAGCTTATGAGAGAGGAGCCATCTGGAGAGTAAACCGGGGTCCCGGTGGAACATTCATTTGATAGAGTCTCTGCGTCTCTCTGAAAACCACACTAAGCAGTTAAATAAACACGCCCAGACAGCCCAGACCACAGAGCAAAGGCCTCCAACAGCTAGAAACCGAGGAAGAGGAAGGCAGCTCCGCTCAGGGGCATTGGAACAATTTGTATAGTGGGGGTGCGGAGAGCCACTGAACCAAACCACTGTGTATGATGGAAACTACTTTAAGCCAGGGGGTGCGGCCAGTGGTGAGCTGGAGCCGCTTCGTGCGAACCGGTTGTTAAATTTAGAAGCCAGTTTAGAACCGGTTGTTAAAGGGGTGGGCAAACTCCGGCCCGTGGGCAAACCCCGGCCTGTGGGACCGTCCTGTCCGGCCCACCTGAGCTCCCGGCTGGGGAGGCTCCCCCAGCCCCTCCCCCGCCTTCCCCCCTTTCGCAGAGCCTCAGCGTGCCGCGCCGCCGGCACCAGCGCCAGCGCTCTGGACCACTCCTGGGCAGCTCGGCAGCTCCTGCTCCTTTGAGCGGCCTGGTAAGGGGTTGGG
The DNA here is from genome assembly GCF_011386835.1 of Chrysemys picta bellii. Taxonomy (NCBI): domain Eukaryota; kingdom Metazoa; phylum Chordata; order Testudines; family Emydidae; genus Chrysemys; species Chrysemys picta. Next base: position 341,250,446 of record NC_088791.1, read on the forward strand.
GCTTACGTGAATCATAAGTGAGTCTTGCACACTGCATATGAATCACTGGCCAACTGGAAACGCAGTGTTGTTTGCCTGATTGCCAGCGGTTGGTTCCCAAGATCCTCTGTCCTGTATGACGTGGCACCTCTACGCTACGCGGCTCAGCTTTTCCATCACATACTGTATGTAATACCCCCTGCTCTACCCAGGAGCGGCATCAGGGTTTTTGGCGCCCTAGGCGGGGGTCCTTCCGCGCTCCCGGTCGTCGTCGTCAATTCGGCGGCAGGGGGGCGGCGGGGGGAGGTGTCCTTCCGCGCTCCCTGTCTTCGGGGCACTTCGGCGACGGGTCCCGGAGCGAGTGAAGGACCCGCCATAGAATTGCCACCGAAGACCCGGAGCGCGGAAGGACCCCCCCCCCGCTGAATTGCCCCCCCCCCCCCCCCAAATCCTGGTGCCCTAGGCGACCGCCTAGGTCACCTAAATGGAAGCGCCGGCCCTGGCTCTACCCAGGCATACTCTGTGACATACGTCTAATTCCACTGAACACAAGGCTGTAGGAAGTATTCCTATCAGATCCATCTGTCCATCCATTGGGGATAGCATAACACCAATGAGCAGTGTCAGGGTACCACATTGCCGTTAAGCTGTCAACGAAAGCGAAGATAAAAATCAACATGCACAGCCAGGCCGCTGATTTGGGAGCAGGAAAAAAATGCATCTCCTTCCCTCTGCTTTGGGCCATGTGAGGACAGACCAGGCCTCGGCCTCGGGCAGGTGGGAGCTTTTGTTGAAAGATGTATATTTGTTGAAACCAAAACTGATCAAAGAACAGCGTCGGGTTCAAGGAATTTCCCCACTCCAACAAACATCAAGAAAAAAATTAAAAATTGTGAAAACATTTCAGTTCAAAATGACTTTTCATTTCAAAATTTAAGCTAACTAAACTTTTAAAAAAAGCTTAAAGAAAATAGGCCAAAATTGGAACATTTTAATTGACCCAAACGTGAAAAAAAAAGTTGGTATTTTGGTTCATGAATATTCAAAATTTTCACTTTTCATCCTGATTTAAAACAGGAAAAAAAATTTAAAACTCAAAAGTAATCATGGGCCAGGAAAACCATCTCCCCACCCAGCTGTATTGTGTAGATGCAAGAATCCCTTCACCCACCAATTAAATGCAGCCATTTCTGGGGTGAGTAGAGCAGCTGTTTAGCAGTGCACCGGAACATGAAGACAGTTTGTCTTCACCTCCTGTCCTACAGAATCCAGCTGAAACCACAGAGGGGAATCTTAGGTAGGTGGATCACAACTGGACAGTCTGAAGTTGTCCAGATTGCTGGCCATAACCCTGCTCTTGCAAGCTCCTTTTAAGGCAGGGGCGGGCAAACTTTTTGGCCTGAGGGTCACATCGGGTTTCTGAAATTGTAGGGAAGGCCGGTTGGGGAGGCGTGGCCCGGCCAGGGCGTGGCTCAGCACCCGCCCCCATCCGACCCCCCCTGCTTCTCGCCCCCTGATGGCCCCCCTGGAACCCCTGCCCCATCCAACCCTCCCTGTGCCCTGACCGCCCCCAGACCCCCTGCCCCTGACTGCCTGCTACTGCCCCATCCAACTCCTCCTCATTCCTGACTGCCCCCCCCCCCCGGACTCCTGCCCCATCCAATCACCCCTTCTCCCTGACTGCCCCCGGACCCCTGCCCCTGACTGCCCCCGCCATCCAACCCCCCCTCCTTCCTGACTACCCCCCGGAACCCCTGCCCCCATTCAGCCCCCCAGTTCCCCACCCTCTGACTGCCCTGACCCCTATCCACACCCCCATCCCGAACTCCCCTGCCCTCTATCCAACCCCCCCTGCTCTCTGCCCCCTTACCGTGCTGCCCAGAGCACCAGGACAGCACCGAGCTGCCCGGCTGGAGCCAGTCACGCCACTGCGCAGCTCAGAGCACCGGGTCAGGCCTCGGCTCTGCAAGAGCCCCGCTGCCCAGAGCATTGTGCCGGCGGCGCAGTGAGCTGAGGCTGCGGGGGAGGGGGAACAGCAGGGGAGGGGCTGGGGGTGAGCCTCCCGGGCCAGGAGCTCAGGGGCCGGGCAGGAGGGTCCCACGGGCCGGATGTGGCCCACAGGCCGTAGTTTGCCCACCTCTGTTTTAAGGCTTCTGGTCTCACAAAGGAGAGCCCTGAGCGCCCCAGCAGAACCCCTCAGTCTCACCCTGTGGAGAGAATGGCTACTTCACTGTAAAGACCAGAGCATTTTGTAAGCAAGCTCAGAAAACACAACAGCATCACAGCAGCAGAGGAATACTGTATGTTTATTTCACAGAGGGCAGGGGGGTTCATTTGGGGCTAGATATATTTTCATTGAAAACTCTCATACTCAGGGCCGGCTCCAGGGTTTTGGCCGCCCCAAGCAGCAAAAAAAAAAAGCCGCGATCGTGATCTGCGGCAGCAATTCGGCGGGAGGACCTTCGCTCCGAGCAGGAGTGAGGGATCGTCCACTGAAATGCCGCCGAATAGCTGGACGTGCCGCCCCTCTCCGGAGCGGCCACCCCAAGCACCTGCTTGCCAGGCTAGTGCCTGGAGCCGGCCCTGCTCATACTTTTAAAAAAAATTAAGTAAATCTTTAGGGCAACAGTGGTAATAATCACTGTATAACCTGGAGGGTCTGGGGCTCGTAGCAAAAATTTGTGTTGTGAATCGACTTTGTTTAGTCAACAATGCCTTGTTGAGTTTCTTTTAACCCACCCCAACTTTTAAAAAAAGTGTCTGACCTTTCCACAAAGTCATCTCCAAGGATAAAAACCAAACTTGCAGGTAACCATCAACAGATGCTGAGATGTAAGAAAGTCTTTCAGTTGATATGACAAATCAGCCTGGAATGTTTCAATACTGCACCAGGAAGTGCAACTTTATATAAGATCTTTCAGTTCTGCAGAAAGCCACCTTGTTTCACACAGACTTGAAAGAGTACCATGAAAGAGGGTAGTGTATTGTGTGTCACACCCTGGGCCAGGTTCTGATGCCAGCTACACTGGTAAAAATCCAGTCAATTCAAATTATTTTAATAGCCGTACTTTGGATTTACAGTGGTGTAACCCTGCTAAGAATCTAAAGGACAATAATTGAGCCACACGTTTATATAATATAAATATATTTAATTCCTTACCTGTGTTACATCTTTGATTATTAAAAACAAAAGATTCAAGGAAAATTTTTTCCTCCCACCACCTAGATGCTGTTGACATTTTGCACTTCATTCAGTTAGATCTCAGTTTCACTTTCTGTTTCTAGTCAGTTTCACTTCCCAGTTCTTATGCACCAGACACAACACCTCTGGGTTTGGCTTTCTAACACTGCTGGGGAATGTTTACAGTTTTAAATCAGTTTGAAAATAATTTCATGACAATATTTCTATTCTGACTATGGTTTGGCAAAGCCATTGATTAACACACACTATGTCTGGCATCCAATACAACTTTACAGCAAACCCGAAACAGAGTTTGCTCTCTGTTTAGCAAGGTAAATGCCATGGCTTCAGTTTCTTCATGATTGCCAGGCAGGACTCTGCAAATAAATCCCATTTCACCTCACTTTTGATTGAAGAATCGCAGACCTGGCTCAAATCCCTCATCAAGAGCCAAATTTCACACACAATTGATTTTCAAGGCAGCATTTGATGAACTTCAAAGAAGTGATGGGTGATATTTCCCATATTCCACCTTTCTGTGTTAGCCAAGCTACAGTAAAGAAGCAAAACTAACAAATACCACAAAAGATTAGGGATTGAGCCAAAGCCTACTGAAGTCTCTGGGAGGCTTTTCTCCGGCTGCAACAGACTTTAGAACAGGCAAAATCGTGAAAGAGCTAAATAGCATCTCAGTGAGAGAAGGGAAAAATTACAGTCAGAAAGGGCAAGTGCCCAGACTGTGATGTGTGGAAAGAGAGACCCAGTGTGTGGGGGAGTGGGAGGAGGAGTTGAGGGAGAAAAATAAATATTGACATTTGGAAGAGGGGGAAAAAATGCATCACTGATCCACTCGATTTCTGGGCTTTTTTACTATAATGTAGGATTTTGGTTTAAGCCTCTTGCACTGAAAAAATGCCAACGGTAGCTCCTATTCTGTGCAAGCACCTCATTTTCTGTCATTGTCGCTCCTTTGGAGGAAATTAATGTGCAGTCTTTAAAAAAAAGATACTGCTTCGACACAACAACAAAGAATTAAGGAGAAGGTCTCCCTTGTTCTCCTAGACTGCTTCACTTTGTGCTTTACTATTTACAATCCAGCATTCTTTGCTGCTGCTTCAAACTTCGGTTCTTCAAGCTGAGCTCCTTGACCTGTGACTGAGAAACACCGGCTACCAGGCCACTGCTGATTGTGACTTCCCTTCCCCACCACCAGTTTAAGGGTGAACACAAACTACACCACCTACACCACTTCAGCTGGATCAGGGTGACGAACAGGGTGGGGAGTGCTCTTTATTAGCCATCATGGAATCGAGATTCTTCATGGAGACTGACTTATGAAATCCCAACTAGGGGTCTATTTAAGGTCTTCACTCAGGCCAGTAGCATCTAGGGGAGATTTCTCTGGGGAAGGACTGCAGTATAGGCCATCCAACTTGCCAAGGGTTTTGCTCTGAGCACTTTCTATCATATGTTTCATATGATCCCTGCATGCCTCGGTCCTGCTATTCTGGGGGAAGGCGTGAAAGTGATTCCGCCAACCTGATCCCGAACACACTCTCTGAGCAGCACCTTCCCTCCTGCAAGGAAGCTCTGAACAGCCCTCTAGCCGATTAGCGAAAACTTCATTAGCCAGAGAAAGAAATGACACGTCACAAGAACTTCACAACATAGTTTTTAGACAAGTTCAGCTAACAATCGCTGCACCAAGGGGAGGAGTGGAGTGGAGGGGGAAGATCAGGTCCATGCCCCGCCTGTCTCCCCCAGTGTCCAAGATGTCACCTCAATATTTCATCAGATTCGGCCAAAATGTTCCTGTTTCAATGCACAAGTTAGTCCCACTCGTGTCCTGGAAGAAATACATACAACCCCCCAAAAATACACAAAAGAGACAAAAAAAGGACTTTCTACATATTTACAAAAAGCTGCCCCAGCCTCACAGTCCAGAGTATGTCAGGAGCCAGCAACCAGAGCAATAGAAGGGGTCTCTGCATGTTCAGTAGTTCCATAGAGTGTTCCCCCATCCCAGACAGCGTGAATACCACCCATCGCAGACGGGAATACTGCGGGGGGAGGGTGTCGTGCCACGGGCCTTTAATTCCTCAGTCCATGCGCAGCTTCATGTCCCGATGATCCATGGGGGCGATGCCCTCGTTGGAGTAACCGTTTTCAGAACACAACGACAGCTCATCTGCATTCTCCACGCCGTTGTTTATTTCTGGGGGAGGGGAAAGACAAATGAAGACATGATTCAAGTGCTGCCAATCACTGGAGTCCCCAGCCGCATCTTATTCAAATGCACTCCCTAGAGGCTGATCCACTGGAGTTAATGGAAGTTCATGGAGCTCAGGACCTGGTTAGCGGTGGCTCAGCACCTCAGGCCCCAAGGTTCTCATTTTTAGAGACAGGCAAACTGAGGCACAGAGAAGTTAATTGAATTGCATCTCACCCCCTCCCCCACAAAAAAAAAATTCACACAGCAAGTCAGCGGCAGAATATATGGGCCTGATTCTGACCCCACAGTGATTTTACACCAGGGTGATTCCACTGCCTTCAGTGAAGTACACTAGATTTATATCAGTATAAGCAACATCAGGATCAGGCCCCTCCTCATATGGCAGCCACAGAGGTGGGTGAGGTAATATTTATTTTGGACCAACTTCTGCTGGTGAGAGAGACAAGCTTCCGGGCTACACAGAGCTCTGCTTCAGGTCATATCACAAAGTCCGCAAAGGTACTTGAGTACCTTTCCCGAAGTACCTCTGTGCCCCGTGTGTTGTGAGTACCTTTCCCAGACCTGAAGCAGAGCGCTCTGTAGCTCGAAAGCTGGTTTCTCTCACCAGCAGAAGTTGGTCCAATAAAAGGTGTCACCTCACCCACCTTCTGTCTCTAATATCCTGGGGCCTAGTGGGCTACAACAACCCGGCATGCAGATCAATTGAGACAACCCTGTGGCAAGTGCACCCCCGGCTGGGAAGACAATGACATGCCAATGAAAATAAAAAGTTAGCGGAACGTGAATGGGGGTGGGGAAGAGCATGTGCTTAAGTGGTCATTAGTCCCCTAGACCGGAGCCCCTTCAGAACCTTCACCCATAGGATAGGGCTAGCTAATGCCCTGTGCGTGAGCACTCTGCTCTTCTTACCTTCTAAAGAACTACGGTCTTTAATAAAGGGGGGGGGAGGGGGGCAATGAATCAGGTCAATTTCAGATGCCATCTAGTGGCTAGAACCTGCAAGATAGTTTAATGAAGCAAGGTTAAACAGAAGAAATTGACTCCAATTTTCAAACAGGCCAGTGCTCAGTATCGCAATTAGAGATGGAAAAGATCCAGTAGATCGGGGGTCCCCAATGCGGTGCCCGTGGGTGCCATGGCGCCCACCGGGGCGTCTAAGTGCGCCCGCATACTGGCCGGTGGATGAGCATCCACTGAAATGCCGCCTGACGCCTCTGGATGACGCCGCTTGTCAGCGGCATTTCGGCGGATGCTCATCTGCCGCCACGGTCCTCCGTGGTTCGTCATCTGGCGCCTGCCAGACGAAAAAGGTTGGGGACCACTGCAGTAGATCATGAAGTCCATGAGCGTTCCAGCGCAGGGCATAGTCCCCTCTCAATGCGGGTGCATCAGATGTTTTACCGATGCACTAGGATCTTAACAATAAGGCCAAGCATCACTTTCTTACTATGCTGATATTTAAAGAAGTGACTCCAATTATGTTGGAAACAAAACCGTCTGATCCTACTAAGTGCCTGCTACACACGCCCTAAAAGGGACAATCAGCCCATTACACAGTTCACCGTTTACTTCCCTCTTCCCCGCCACTAACAGCTCTGCGTGCTCCTCCCAGTGCACTCCATTCTCCTCTCACCAGAGAGCAGTGTGAGGCTGCCAACAGTCTCTCGCTGGAGAGAAGGGAGCTTCTACAATTAAAGCCCCATTGGCTTTCAGATCCCTCCTCAAAAGTCTCCTTTGCCATGATTTCTACAGAACACTTTCTCAATGGCAAGGCTGCTGGCGTGTGGAGACCACCGCCTATCATGTGGGTCGGTATCACCTCTGTTTCCTTCCTTCCCACCTATCTGTCTTCATCTGTCTCTTGCCTTGTACTTAGATTGTCAGCTCTGTGGGGCAGGGACAGTTTTTTCATTCTATGTTTGTGCAGCGCCTAGCACAATGGAGTCCTGGCCCATGACTCAGGCTCCTAGCTGTTACAGGAATACAGAAATATCCTCAATATCCAATTGTCCAACTTGGTACATTTCTTAATGCTCCAATACTAACAACGGCCCAAAGCCTCACAATTTTGTAAAAACTCAAAATCCCTGGGGTTTGCCTCACCTCCTAGTCAGTTACCCCAGCTGTGTCTGGACAGATCCTACACTGATTTACGAGATCAGGATCCTGCCTGTAGTTGATGGACCTTTCCCGACAAAGCAGTAGCTTCAGTTATTATGCATCCTCACACCGCAATATCGAGGCCCAACCCTGCAAGCCCAACTCCCACCTCAATATCAGTGGTCATGTGTGAGTGAGGACTGCAGGGCCACATCCTCATCAGTGGCACTGTCCAGTGCTGAGAGAATCACTAGGAGGTAGGTTGGCTTGCTGCTAACCCCAGGATCCCAGCACAGATTTTCAGTTACTTAGGGTACATCCAGACTACCCCCGAATCAGCGGGTAGTAATCGATCTATCGGGGATCGATATATCGTGTCTCATCTAGACGCGATATATCAATCCCTGAAAGCGCACCAGTCAACTCCGGAACTCCATCAGGGTGAGCAGCAGTAGCGGGTCGACGGGGGAGCCGCGGCTGTCGATCCTGCGCCGTGAGGACCCGAGGCAAGTCAAAATAGGATACGTCGACTTCAGCTATGCTATTCCCGTAGCTGATGTTGCATATCTTACATCGACCACCCCCCCCACCCCAGTGTAGACCAGCCCTCAGATCTGATTTTTTCTTCCCCTCCTCTGCTCCCTTTCTCCATCCATCTTAGCAGCCAATACACAGGTCAGCTCTCCGCTTAGATCTGTGGGGCTATCCTCAATATCTCTAATAAGAGGCACGCTCAGGGAGTGGGGGCACTGGAGGTACTGGAACAAAAGGCTCCATTATCTAACTGATGGCAAGATAAGAGCAGAACTCCTCCCTCTGACCCTGGCTTTACTTACTGACATTCCGAGGATCTCGCTCTCAAGCGGCCATACCTGAAAAGATCAATTTCTCCTTCATGATTTTGACGTCCCTGCTGGACCTGCGGACAGCAGCACTGAGCATGATTTGCTCCGGGTTGTAGGTCCTTATGCTTCCCAGACGCCATCTGCAGCAGAAAAGAGGGATGTAAAGCTCTGTCCTCAAAAGGTCTATCCTCTAATGGCCTAAGAGGCTCTCTAAGCAAGCAGCCACTGACAAATGCAGTCACAAACCCCGTTGATGCAATATGGCTTTATTCCACTAGAGTTCATGGGCCCTGGTGTTAGGCAGTGATGGTTTGATTTTCTGAGGTGCACATCTCTGAAAATCAGGCAGTCAAACAAATGAAACCATTTCTGTGAAAGTGCCTTAGTCTTCCCCCCTTGTTAAATATATACAGACTAATTACGAGAGGAAAATGTTCAGTAGTAATGCCTATTTCAGACAAACCAGAGACATGCATAAGGAAAACATCAGTACTAGGTGCTTCAGAGGAAGGTGCAAGCAAACCCAAAGTGGGTTGTTATGGAATGACCTGGTCCCAAGAAAAAAAGTTTCTTCCTGACCCCCTACTAGAGGGTGGTTTATGCCCTGAAGCATGAGTATTTGTAGCCCTTTCCAAAGCTCATAAGGATTTTTTCAAATCCTTACTACTGTAACTCTGAATATTATTATCCATATACAAAATGGACCAGGTGGTTTGAGAGATAGGTTTGAATACTGCACAGCAAGAAATGTTGTGATTTGGTCAGATTAGTGACTCTGCTCTGATGAGGGGAACAGAGTCAGGTAACCTAGACCCAACATTTTTGCGATTGGGGCATTTATTCTATTAATTTTTTTCTCTTTTTTAAAGTGTCAATGAAATGAAACATCCTCCTGAAGCTTCCACCACACACAACATTGGGAGAACAATGAAATCCAGCAAGGTGACTGGACCATAAAAGTGAATCTGTCTAGGTTGAGGTTCATTGTCCAAATCAAATAAATGGAAAAAGTAAAAAGCGCAGTGAAACGTACAGCAGATTTTTAAAAATTCACTTTTAATCAGCTAAAGAATTGTTACCAACACAGGGAAGGACTTTGTCTTTTTTTCCTTTTTAGCCTGGAAGTGTCCTTTTAACACATAGAATACCAGGGTCGGAAGGGACCTCAGGAGGTCATCAAGTCCAACCCCCTGCTCAAAGCAGGACCAATCCCCAGACAGATTTTTGCCCCAGATCCCTAAATGGCCCCCCTCAAGGATTGAACTCACAACCCTGGGTTTAGCAGGCCAATGCTCAAACCAGAACTATGGGATACTTCAGCCCTAACAGCATACAGTGAAGAGCTAGGCTGAACCTACATTGATGGAGGCAAGGATGAGGCAGCCATGAGGCGGAATAGGTAAAGATGCTGCACTGGGTGCCAGGAAACCAGATTCTGTCCCCGGATCTCACACTGATGTACTAGGCGACCCTGGACAAATCACTTCACCTTTCTGTACTCCTCTTCCCCTCCATTCCTTTGGCTCGTTGCTTTAGAATGGACTCTCTCCCACTATGGGTACGTACAGTGCCTTGCACTACACGGCCTCAATCCAAACTGGGGCCACTGGGTACCACTATAATATAAATGCCAATGGCTGCTTATATTTAGGCTGCATACTAGACTCTCTAGGTGTAATAACACCTTTTGGATGTTAGACTTCACACCTGTATGTCAGAGGAACTTCATCCAACTGCCTTTCCTAAAGCAAACATCTCCACGTTACTAAGAAATCAGCTGCCAAGAGAATGCTTGGGGCAGAAATCCTGCGCCTGAAACAGTTTAGCAAAGTGGACACTTTTTTTGCATTGTTTTCTAGATTTTAGGGTCAACTTTTGCCTTTGAATATGAGGGTGTGATTCCCACCAACGTGCAGTCCAACTCTCTTCCCTGTATGGGAAGTATATCAGGGTCTAGCTCCGGTAAAGGAGCTCAGCTAGTTCTCCCTTCTTTACATAGTAACAAAGAGATCAGTAACTTTATGTTGACACTTCATCAAAAGATAGGATCAGCATAAACTGAAAGAGTTGATGTAAGCCTGTCAGGTTTCCAGTTATCTGGCGCCACCTAGTGAAACATCAAGGGAAATCAATACTACCTCATGCAAGGAATCTATTTGCTAGGCATTTAGCACCTACTGCACAGTGCTGAACTTCCCACTTAAGTGTACCTGAGTTAAGGGTACTCAGCCCTACAGTGTGTCAGGCCCACGGCCGGCAAACATTAAAAAAATATCCTCAAAAGGTTCTAGGAATATTGATGCAGAAATCCGCCCTGTGCAGCCTTTCTGCACTGCCTCGTTAGCATTGACCCCCCCCACTTGGTAAGGCAACTCCCATCTTTTCATGTGCTGTAATATTAATCCTGCTTATTGTAGTTTTCACTCCATGCATCTGACAAAGTGGGTTTTAGCCCATGAAAGCTTATTCCCAAATAAATGTGTTAGTCTCTAAGGTGCCACAAGGACTCCTCGCTGTTTTTGCTGATACAGACTAACACGGCTACCCTCTGAAACCTATAAAACACTGTGTAACCCACACACCTCCTGGGTGTGGTGTTGTGTCCTATCTAGTGGCGCCGAGACCACTCAGAGAGAGGGATAAAATGAGTCTGCTCTACAGTCTTAGCTAACAGCCAGCTGGCTTCTAGCTCATGCAGTAGAGGCTCCTGCACTAAGCTCCCAAGGTCCCAGGTTCGATCCTGCCCGCTGACGACAGCGTTACAACAGCACGCAGGAGATTGCTCTTTACAAGGGAGAGGAAAAAAGCATGTGATGGACAAAGCTACGCTGGGCTGACAGAGCCAAGGCATGTACAGCAGCAACCTGGATGAGGCAAGAGAAGGTGGAGCACAGCAGAGCTTGCGACATAAACATCCTCCTGAACGCTCTCAGAGGATGTTGCCAGGCAAGCCATTAACTGACTTTGAAGAAAAGAGTTTATGCCATCAGCACCCAACCCAATGCGGGGCAGAGGGTCCTCATCTCCCACTGAAATCAGCATTGCAGCTACTCAACGTCTCGCAGGGTCAGGCTCTCTGCAGTCATAGCCCATAATGCAATGGTCTGCTGTGAAGTTCTGTCCTATACGTTTCTCAGGTACTTTCAGCATCCGTTCTGGCTGGTGTGCAAGACTAGAACAAGGTCGGGGTGTCCCATCCCTGAAGGAAAGGCCCAGCAGAATGAGATATTTTAGGCGCTGACGGAGGTTTGGTTCAGACACACAGCTGAAAGGCCAGAGCCCAAGTGGAGAGGTGACTGAATAGAAGAGTGGGGGATCTGCTGGCAGGTCTGTGAGCCACCCTCAGCTTAGGAACTCGTTGCCTTGTGGGTCTGAAATAGCTGCAACCTAGTGACTTCACTGGCAGGTTGCTATTCTCCCCCCTACCCCGGCTTTTAGGGGGTGGAGGCGAATTACAAGGGTAATGATGTTTACCCAGGCAAGACTCCCAAGGATTGTAGTAGTCCCCGTGGTTGGTGTTTTGCCTGGATGAGGAGTGCTAAACAGGACCCACAGACTGCAGGCAATTTTAAGTGTGAAGTATAGAGTGGCTGGCGTTAAGCAGATCGAGTTTATCAGGCTAGTATGGTAACTATTAGCAAACAGTGAGCTATTAATGGCAACCACTGTATTTCCATCATCTCTTACCACCCGGATTTTCAGAATAACATAAAGAACTAGCTACATGTTTAATTAGGCCTAACTCAAAGTATGGCTTGAATGATCCAGTGGAAAATACAGTTGTTAGGATATAGATATTCAAGCCATACTTTGAGTTAGGCCTAATTGAACATGTAGCTAGTTCTTTACGTTCTTTAGGTGTATTTGGTTTTGTAATTGTTTCTGTCTGCTATATAATTAATTTTGCTGGGTGTAAACTAATTAAGGTGGTGGAATATAACTGGTTAGCTAATCATGTTACAATACGTTAAAATTGGTTAGGTAAATTTTAGTAAAATAATTGGTTAAGGAATAGCTAAAAATATTACTATATAAATTAGGGGCAAACAGAAAGTAAGTTGGGATTCAAAAATAAAAAAAAAGAAACTTAAATTTACGCTTGCTAAAAGTTCACCCCAATAAACATCAAATTGTTTGCACCTTCAAACTTCGGGTATTGTTGCTCTCTGTTCATGCAAAAAGAACCAGAAAAGTGTAAAAGTAAAAAAATAAGCTCTCTAACAATAGTTTGCAAAGGACAGTTGAAAACAAGACAGAATCCTAATGTTGAATATCATTATTCCTACAAATCCAAGACATTTTGTTTTTTAAAATAAAATGGGGTAGGTGCTTTTGACTTTTAGACTGAATTGAAAATAACGCATTGGTTTGGGTCAGGGTCCTGGGGGTCTCAATCCCAGATGAAATACTATATATGGGGTTTTAAACATTTAATATATGCCTGGAATCCAGAATTCCTATTTAAAAAAAAAAATCCAGTGAGCATTTAACATGTCTAGTCTGATCACCGTGGCTATGAAAGGCCACAGAAACACATGCACATTTCTCAGTGATGTTGATGTGAACTGAGCCTGTGTACCTGGGGAAGAATTTGCTCCACAGGAGTAACATTCTCATAACGTTCATTGTATTTTTTCGCTAGCAAAGTACCATTTTAAAAGGCAGCTTCAGATAACAGATCCAGTTATTCTGCAGGCTGAGGACAACAGTGCAAGTCGCCGCGTACCTTCTAGCAGGCAATACTTACAAATGGCAAACGTTCGAATTCAAAGGAGAGGAAATAAAAAAGGGAGAGACACACAAACTGGGACATTGATCAGTAATACAATCTCATTGCTCAGAGCTAAACGTATGGAGAAGGTGACACATGAAGAGTTTGGTTCAAACAGAGAAATAAAAGTGGTGAAGGCTTTACTGCAGAGTGAGGCCAGATTTCAAATAGTCCCTAAAGGCAGAAGCAACTGAAACCGCCAATACAATAAACAACCAGAAGAGTATTTCAGGGAGCCTGAAATCCAGTGTTCTGGGGTCTTGAGTCTCTTCCAACCTACAATGGCAAAATGCCATTGACTTCAGTGGATTTACTCCTGGTTTATAGTGGTGTAAGAAAGAGGAGAATCTTGAGAGATTCTGAGCTCAGATCAGTGCAGCAGCTGATGGCCAAATCTTTTACTACCCCTCCCCACCGCTAATATCTTATCGTTGCCAAGACAATCATGACAAGTGAAAGACAGCACTTTGACTATGGGCGGCGGGGGTGGGGGGGCGAAATGACGCTGCATTTTGCCTTGGACAGCAGATACTTTATGCTTTAAGGAGAAAGCGTGCTGTCAGCTGCGCACACCACAAACTGGGTGCACACCTGAGACACATCAGGAGAACTGTGGAGTAACTCCCTTGCTACACAATTATGCTGATATAGCTGAGAACAGAATCAAGGCTCAGAAGATTTACCAAGAACTATGGCCAGCTTTCCCAGGTCGCTCAGTGCACCACAACTCCTTCCCAGTTCTCAAAGGGGAACTGAGATTTTGCCATGAAGGGGTAAAAAAAACCAACCCCCTGAAATATTGTATATAGATTTTGAAGCCAAATTTGTTAACTTGGAAAGGGTAAATAGAGCAGATTGGACTATAAAAAACCCTACCTGGAGGGTGATCTTGCAATGGGATATTTCTACTTGGAGAGCACCATGGTTTGTTTCCCAGAGGTCACCTAATTAAAAGGTGCTCAGGTATCCTAGAGTAACACTCGTGCAAATGGAAGTGGCTTGTACCATGGACGTAGAATGTCCAAGTGTCTCTAGAAGGGTCAGTTGGACGGGGCAGGGGAGGCTGCCTAGTTTTAGTAACTCTTCAATAAGTTACGACTCAGACTCTCAGCGAGACGGTCGTGGTCATTCGTGGCGTTTAAAGCATCATTCGGGAGCTGTTCTGTATTATCCCAGTCTGCAGTGAAGCCCCAGCAGAAAGAAAGAGGAGGGTGGAATGAGAAGAGGAGGAGGAAAGCACCAGAATTACCTGATCATGTGATAGCTGTGAGATGCCAGAATGCAGCAGAGAGAAAGAGGAGGAACATGCACAATAGTCAGAGCAGTAAAAAAATAAACAAGGCAAGAAGGCAAAAAAGATCAGTTAGAACAGGGGTGGGCAAACTATGGCCCGGGGGTGCCGCATCCGGCCCTTCGGACGTTTTAATCCGGCCCTCGCGCTCCTGCCGGGTAGCAGGGTCCGGGGCTTGCCCTGCTCCAGCCAGGGAGCGGGATCAGGGGCTTGCCCCACTCTGCGCATGCTATGGCTCCGCGCAGGTCCCGGAAGCAGCAGCATGTCTCCCCCTCCGGCTCCTACACGTAGGGGCAGCCAGGGGGCTCTGCACGCTGCTCCTGCCCCAAGTGCTGCCCCCACAACTCCCATTGGCTGGAAACTGAGGCCAATGGGAGCTGCGCGGGTGGTGCCTGCGGATGGGCAGCGCGCAGAGCCGCCTGGCCATGCCGCCACGTAGGAGCCAGAGGGGGACATGCTGCTGCTTCTGGGAGCTGCTTGAGGTAAGCGCTGCCCAGATCCTGCACCCCTGAACTCCCTCCCGTGCCTCAGTCCCCTGCCCCAGCCCTGATCACCCTCCCACCCTCCGAACCCCTCAGTCCCAGCCCAGAACACCCTCCTGCACCTGCAACCCCTCATACCCAGACCCACCCCAGAGCCTGCACCTCCAGCCGGAGCCCTCACCCTGCACCCCAACCCCCTGCCCCAGCCTGGAGCCCCCTCCCACACCCTGAACTCCTCATTTCCTTCCCCACCCTCACTCCCTCCTGTACCCCAACCCCCAATTTCGTGAGCATTCATGGCCCGCCATACAATTTCCATACCCAGATGTGGCCCTTGGGCCAAAAAGTTTGCCCACCCCTGGGTTAGAAAGTCATCCCAGTCGGTACTTCCCCACTCGCGAGACCACAGGGACTCGCCACCTTGTCACTAGGGCTGAGGCTGACAGTAGAGTAATGTGTAGCCCTGCTCTGGAGTGCAGGAAAGCCATTCCTAGGGGGTAGGAGGAGCACATCGAAGGGGTGGCTCCATTCCAACCCATCGCCCCATCCTTGGGGTGAAGGAAGTAACTGATTTGCCCAGCAAGACTTGCAAAGAATCCACAAGGATCGGATTCTGAGCCTGTCTCGCAGGAGCTGAATCACTGCAGCAGAGAAAGAGAATGATTCAGCTGGGATTGGTTTCTGAACTCCCCAAATGCAGCACCAACACTTCCGCATGGTAGAGAAAGGCACGAGGCCTGGGAATGGCTCCCTCCGAGTGACAACCACGGGGCAGAGTGTAGGTTCCCAGTCCCATGTTTGTAAAGCCCTTGGCTTTAGTTACAGCAATTGGAATTTGTGGTGGTGAATTTTTCTTCTTTTTTTTTTTTTTTTTTGAAGTCTTTAAAAGAGACAAAGAGATGCTTTGGAGGGTAAAAAGTGCTGGCTATGGGAGGTTTTAATACTCACTTGTAACTGATTGACCCTGCAAACTATACGCCTCTCGGTAATTACACTAACAGGCTCGGACATGTGAGCTACTGGGTAAAAACAAGGGATTGAAATTCAGCCCTAGGGACAGCAGGTACTACCGAAGTGAACTGCAAGTGTCCCTGCTTGCACCAAGTTTGAATTTGTATATATGGTCACCAAGAGTATTTCTGAGTTCTTACCACCACCTAAGCACAGTGGGGATTTCAGGCACTTACATAATAAATAATTCTACCACTCCCTCAATGTCTGTTCATTTCACCTCTCACCAGGGTCTTTACATTCCTTTCCTGCCCATTTTAAAATCCATGATTGCTGGAAATTATCCCTGTCTCTCCACGCTCTCAGCAGCCTGGGCAAATATCTAAAACAGCCCAGTTTTTAAGGGGTGTAGCTCGCAAAGATTAAATACACCTCTACCCAGATATAACACGAATTCAGATATAACGTGGTAAAGCAGCGCTCCGGGGGGGGAGGGAGGGGTTTGAGGATTGCACACTCCGGCGGATCAAAGCAAGTTTGATATAACGCGGTTTCACCTATAACGTGGTAAGATTTTTTTGACTCCTGAGGACAGCGTTATATCGGGGTAGAGGTGTAAATACATAAATTCAGACTGTCTTAAGATGCAGATTCTTGGAAGGGATTCAAGGAATTGCTGTAGACCTGCGTTAGGAAAGACCTGAAGACTCTGAAACGAAAGGTCTATGGTTAAAAATTCGCCTTAAAATTCCCAAACAAGACAGCAGGTCAGACAGTCACACCCTTGTGATTGAGCCAGGGTGCTCAGTGCAGTTCTTTATCTGGCGCTCGTCTGGGGTAAGGGTTTATTTGATTTGTATGATTCACCTGCAATTTAAGAAATCGCGTTTTAGTCCCATGTGAAATTCTATGGCTTGTATTATGCAGACTAGATGACCGTAATAGTCCCTTCCTGGCCTCAAAATCTATATTATTCAGATCCAAAATCTAGTCAAAGTTCTGATAATTTTACAGATGTAGTTTTGGTTTCTGGGAAATTTCCTAAGGTGATACGAGGATATTGTTGGTCAGTTACACTTATGCCACAACAATGAAGTCAGTGACCAAAACTCACTACCAGCATAACTCTACTGCCTGGGAGTTACCCCAGTTACGAATCTGGGTTACTGAATTCAGCGGATGGCAAAGGTATAACAGAGCTGAACAAGGCCAGTAAGATGCAGTATGACAACTCTAGTCTCTGGCATGGAGTCCAGTCGGTAAGTGGGGTTCTCAACAGCTGCAGACACTCTACTGTAACATTACAAAAATAGCAAGGTAATTATCCGCACAGGGAATTAGTCACAAAGCAACTTAGTCAGGGCAACGTGACATCGCAATCACTAGCTCGCGAAGCTGAAGCGGATGTTTCATGGGCGACTGCTGTGCCTAATGCCAGGATGTTTGTGGTTATAATCAGGATGGAAATTACAGCCCATTCAGTACACACACTGTGGTGGTTTAGATGTGCCAGACAGAAGGTTACAAGGAGAAACTCAGAAAAGGAGAAGGTGGAATTTTAAAATGACATTTCCTTAGGCAGACACTGCTGTCTTCCTATCCTCAGAGCGTATCTATTTCTGAGTCCAGGTTTTCCAGGACAGCCGGTCACATTGTCATAACTGGTGATGAAAAGTTCCTCTTTGGAAGAAAGGCAAGTTTCAGGGGATGTGCCAGGGTTCCCCCCAGAATAAACAAAGAAGAGCATGGCGTGGGTGACTGATACTTGTAACAAGGTTCCAAAAACATGTTAAGCATTTCCCTACCCTGCCATTATGAATTCCTAATGCAAACAAGTAGGTTTACTTGCAACTTGCCAAAAAATCAGATCTTCGTTCTATGAGCGAGTGGGGTAATCTAGTTTGTGTTCTGCATTTGTTTCCATGCTTAACAAAAATATTTAATCCTCAGATAAACCAAGGAACCAAATGTAACCTTAGCTATGGGACCTTTAGTGAAGTTTCCAGTACCAGCTAGTAGAAGTTATTGCTTCCTCTGTCCGTTAGAGAAGGGTGAGGAACCTTTCTTCACACATTAAGATAAACCTGAACTATTAGGTGATCGGCGAAGTTATGACAATCTCATGCTTTTCTGCTTCCAAACTAAACGTTCCAATTTTAAAACATCCCAACGAATAGCGGTTTCTTTGCGTTCTAACTCATTCCCATGACGGGAGAATCTCTGGAGCTGCTGAGAATTCCTCATATAACTTTGAAGTATTTTAAGCTTTTTCCTTGGGGTGCCCATTTCTCTTAAGCATCAACAGTTCTCTCCCGCACACATTTTTTTAGAGAACCACACCAAGTTTGAACCACCACCACCTTTTCAGAAGTCCTCATTCTTCGCAATCTTTGGCCTGGTCCACACTAACCCCCCACTCCGGACTAAGGTACGCAAATTCAGCTACGTTAATAACGTAGCTGAATTCGAACTTACCGTGGGTCCAGACACGGCAGGCAGGCTCCCCCGTCGATGCCGCGTACTCCTCTCGGCAAGCTGGAGTACCGGCATCGACAGCGAGCACTTCCGGGATCGATCCGGGATCGATTTATCGCGTCTAGACCAGACGCGATAAATCGATCCCAGAACATCAATTGCCTGCCGCCGGACCCAGAGGTAAGTGTAGACAAGGATGTCCCATGTAGCAGCTTCATTCACCTGCTTATAACTGAGAGGGGGTAGCTGAGGGGATAAGTAAATTGGGACTGGGGATGATTATAAGTGTCATTATAAGTAAGGGCTCTAGAGAATACTGCATTTCCCTTTTATCTCCCTTTTATGTCCTTGAGATGAACAAACACACCAAAAAATCCATGAGAGTTGTTCTGTAATAATGCTACTTACTTCTGGAATATAAAAACTCCTACAATTATGGTAAATGAAATGAGATCAGCTGTTATCCAGATTAGATTGTACTCATTTGGAGGCTGGAAGACAAAAAGACAAGCACACGTTATACTTTCCAGTTTGTACAAATTTGGTGAGCGTTCAATCCTAAATAGATCATCGTATACAGAAATATCACAAACTTCATGACACGGTGACCATTGATTTCAAGCAGGATTTGGATCCCAGTATATCTGGATCCCCAAGCTACCCCTGTTTTTTACTTTTAAAGAACACCACATTGCCAAGAAAGACCTGCAAAGCCGCATCCATTCTAACCCTCTTTTCGCATGCTCCCAATGTTCTCAACACTCACCTTTTGGGCTGAAAATTTCCATGTCTTGTCTCTCTCTCTCTGAAGAGGAGATTAAACTACCTTTGGTGATTTCTGAGTTTATGGGGGACTGAAAAAATACACTCAAGAAATTCTCTACCCAGACTTTGATTTGAACGTTTTACTACAGCAGGTACAGCTCAGGTTTTAAACTTGGCCTGGCCACACTCCCCATTGAGGAGCAAGGCCCTGATTCAGCTAAGCACGTCAATCCCTTTAACAATCTGGGCCTAAGTATAGCTGGGCTCAGCATTATAATGCCTAACTGATTTAGGAGCCTAAAGCTCATTTTCAAAAGGGATTTAGTCACTTAGAAGCCAAAATCCTACCAACTGTCAATGGGATTGTGGCTCCTCCGTACCTAAATCCCTTTTGAAAATGAGATTTAGGCTCCTAAACCACTTTGATGTTGCAATGCTGAGGGCAGTGATGCCTAAACACCTTTACAAATCCAGGCCCAAGCATGTTTTTATATTTCAGTGGCAGGTCCACAGCTGGTATAAATGGTCATCGTTCCATTCACCTCAATGAAGCTAACTATATTCAAACAAACATCGTATAGACACGTAACCTCTCATTTGAGCAGGTCAAAACATTTTAACTAACATTTCTGGACAAAATATAGAATTTTGATGAAAGCGATTTTTTTTTTTTGGTGGGAAAAAGTTGACTGACTATATTTTCCAATTTTTTGAGAGGAAAATTCAAAGCAAAACATTTCATTTTGAATCAACATTTCCAAAATGTCAACATTTCAAAACTAAATGTTTCAATCAAAAAAATGCCCAGTTTTTCATCAGGACATTCCCAAATTTAAGGGTTTTTTTTTGTAACTTTTCATTCCATGAGAAAATTTTTGATATTATGAACAAAATGTTGAAATATCAGACTGTCCCATGGGATGAAAGTTCTGTTTTCTGAACAGCTCTCTCTCTCTCTCAACTGGAATAAAATACTAGCTTTAGAAGTCAGACAGGATTATTTCTGTAAAGAAAAACTAGGTGTTTTAATTCACATACGCTATGAGTGACAGCATTTGCAACACACCAATGGACCGAAATCTCCCCACAACTCCTAAATGCTGAGCACTGCTGGGAAAAGGGCACGGGAGAGTAAACACCTCTGTTCTGCAGAAATACACAAAACTGAGGTCTTGTCCATGCTACAGGGGGAGATCGATCTAAGTTACGAAACTTCAGCTATGTGAATAACGTAGCTGAATTCGATGTACATAGATCTACTTACTGTGGGGTCCACACTATACCATGTCAACTAGAGACGCTCTCCCGTCGACTCCCCTTGCGCTTCTCGTTCAGGTGGAGTACAGGAGTCGATGGGAGAGCAATCGGCAGTCGATTTAGCGGGTCTTCACTAGACTCACTAAATCGACCACCGATGCATCGATCGCCACATGCTGAACCTCCAGTAGTGTAGGTTCAAGACTTGTGCAGTCATCCATCAGATCTCACCGTTCGACTTGTATTGACAGTTTCGCTATAGGAAGCCATTCATTAGAAGCCCTCCACTCACAAGAGAGGATATTTTTGACCTGAATGCTAGACCTGTTCTGTTGATGAGCTCTCCAAATACTGATCACTCAAACTTAGTATCAATTCAGTGCAGTGCTCATCAAGGTATATTCAAACACTGGCTCATCTCTCTGGTGGAAAGTTTTCAAAGGCATCAATGGGAATTAGGCACCCAACTTGTTGATTTTCAACGGGAGTTGGGTGTGTGTCTGTCCCACATGCCTTCGAAAATCTCCTCTTATAATGCTATATTGTAGGATAGTACAGTTGCTGCACCATAGAAAAGACTGTCAGTTTCAGAGCCACTCGCACAGGAAATGGAGTTTGAAATGGAAAAGTGCATATATATATATAACTTCAAAAGAACAGAGTTGCACTGCAAAAATCTCTCCTTCATGTGCTTGGCAGCAGGAATGACAGGCCTAAAGTACCTGCTAAAATAGCAGCCCTGGAAATATTTACTATGGCTTCTGTGCAGCTGAACTGAATCTGCATTTTGGACTTGGAATTATTAATACCAGGAACTGGCTGATGAAAAGAAGCAGCGAGAGCATGAGTGAGCATGTCTGTCAGCAAGGAGCCTCAGTTACCACAGAGACTGATGCAGCTGGCATTGATTTCCCACAGCAGCAAATGGAAATGACATCCCTATTCATCCTTAAAGTGCAACAAAGCCCCTGGGGTCACCTGAGGGCCATAAAGAAACGTGCCTTGGAGACCATCGCTTTTCAGCAAGAATGAAAGGTTTGCTCTGGCTCCCAGATTGAAATCAATTCCGAAAGACTCCGATTCAGTCAGAACAGAATTCAGAGGGTATGAATCACACATGGTCCTGACACTTACAGTACGAAGGGAGTTTTATGGTGAACAGCAGCCAATTATACATCAGTATGCACTGACAAATGGGTTAATCTGAGAGACTGAATAAAGGGAAGATTGGACCAAACTCCATCTGTGATGTACACACAGTTCCCACAGAGCTCAGCGAGAGCCAGGGGTTACATCAAAGGGAAAAAACTTAGAAGACGGGACATATTTTTCTCTTTACCAGACTTGTTCTTTGCAATACACCTGTTTTTATCTCCCCATTTCTTGTGCAGCAAGAGGGGGAGGGATAGCTCAGTGGTTTGAGCACTGGCCTGCTAAACCCAGGGTTCTGAGTTCAATCCTTGAGGGGGCCACTTCGGGATCTGGAGTAAAATCAGTACTTGGTCCTGCTAGTGAAGGCAGGGGGCTGGACTCAATGACCTTTTGGGGTCCCTTCCAGCTCTATGAGATAGGTATATCTCCATATATTATGGGAGGAGGGATAGCTCAGTGGTTTGAGCATTGGGCAGCTATTCAATCCTTGAGGGGGCCATTTAGGGATCCGGGGCAAAAATCTGTCTGGGGATTGGGTCCTGCTTTGAGCAGGGGGTTGGACTAGATGACCTCCTGAGGTCCCTTCCAACCCTGATATTCTATGATTCTAGATGTGGCTTTATCTCATTTACTTTCTTGTTACAGGCAATATTGATGAGGGAAACTCATTCTTATTGTTCTCCGTCGTGGTGACTTGAGAGATATTGTGACCTAGCGCTGGACTGTCAGGAAACCTGGGCTCGATTCCTGGTTCCTCCCACAAGTGTGTGTCTGACCTTCGGCAAGTCACCTTTCCTCCTTGTCTTAGTTTATGGGACTAATGCCATTGCCCCTCCTCTGTAAAGTACTCTAAGATCTATGGATGAACAGTGCTCTAAGAGAGCTCAATATCTGAAGACAGATCTCACTGTATTTTTCCAAACCCTGATGTTTGACGCTGAACCACTGGTCATCTTTTTAAAATAATTCTGTTTTTAAGTGACCGGCTGAGCCGGCCTTGCCTCTGTTCCCGTTTCAATGGCCTGACATCTGTGAAAAGTCAGTGAAAAGAGTACTTTGAATGAATGGCTGAGGATGACATCGCATCATTCATCCAGGGGGAGCCCAAGTAACTTTACAGCAATTGTTGCAACCACCCCCAAAATGTCACTAAAATTCTTGTGTGAATAAGGATACACAATAGGAAGCGGAACAGACTGTAGCCATTGAAATTTCCAGAGGGAACTTAGGAAGGCAGAATATAACCAGACCAGTTAGAATCTGGCCAGGCATCAGACTAAGACAATACCACCAATAACTCACGTGAGAGTGGTATGGGAACTACAGCAATTGCAAAGAGGTCACCAAGTTTTAGGACTTTTCTGAAAGACTGTCTCCAGGAGCCCAGCATCCCTCTAGCTTATGAAGGGGGCTGGTTCAGAACTTGCTCACAAAGAAGGCAGTGAGCGCTGGTGGACAGAGCACTGCACTGCACTGGAACTCAATATACCTAGTTCTATTCCTGGCTCTGCCACTGGCCTGTTGGTGACCACGGGCAAGTCACGTCCCCATGCCTCAGTTTTCCCATCTGTAAAATGGGAATAATACTGCTGAACTCCTTTGTAAATTATTTTGAGATCTACTGATGAAAGGTGTGATAGAAGTGCTAGATGTTATTATTATAAATCATCCAAATACGGACCAGCCACTACCCTGCTTTAATAGTAAGACGTGTTGTCACATTGCAGCATGAGGTGATAAGAACATAAGAATTGTCATATTGGGTCACAACAATGGTCCATCTAGCCCAGTATCCTGTCTTCCGACAGTGGCCAATGCCAGGTGCTTCAGAGGGAATGAACAGAACAGGGCAATCATCAAGTGATCCATCCCCTATTATCCACTCCCAGCTTCTAGCAAACAGAGGCTTGGGACATTCAGAGCATGGGGTTGCATCCCTGCCCATCCTGGCTAATAGCCATTGATGGACCTATCCTCCACCTTTCTAGTTCTTTTGGGAACCCGATTATAGTTTTGGCCTTCACAACATCCCCTAGCAAAGCGTTTCACAGGTTGACTGCGCGTTGTGTGAAGAAATACTTGCTTGTGTTTGTTTTAAACGCAGCCTATTAATTTCGTTGGGTGACCCCAGGTTCATGTATTATGTGAAGGGGTAAATAACACTTCCCTATTCACTTTCTCCACACCAGTTATGATTTTATAGATCTCTATCATATCCCCTGTTGGGGCTCGTCTACACTACCAGGACAGGGATGGTGTCCCTAGCTTCTGTTTGCCAGAAGCTGGGAATTGATGACAGGGGATGGACCACTGGATGATTACCTGTTCTGTTCACTCCCTCTGCGGCACCTGGCATTGGCCACTGTCAGAAGACAGGATACTGGGCTAGATGGACCTTTGGTCTGACCCAATATGGCCATTCTTATGTTATGTTCTTATGCTCTTACCACTTAAGTTGATGTAAGTTATGCCATTCAGGGGTGTGAAAAAAAGTCCCCCTGAGCAACATAACTTACGTCGACTTAATGCAGTGTCTACATTGCATTATGTCAGCAGGAGACGTTCTCCCACTGACATAGCTTCCACCTCTCATTGAGATGGATTAATTACATCGACGCACCAAATCAGATGCCGCTACATTGATCACAACTGTGCCGATTTAGAGCGGTAGTGAAGACAAGCCCCAAGTCTTCTCTTGTCAAAGCTAAACTGTCCCAGTCTTTTTCGTCTCTCCTCATGTCGAAGCTGTTCCATACCCCTACTCATTTTTGTTGCCTTTCTCTGTACCTTTTCCAATTCCAATGTAACTTTTTTGAGATGGGGTGACCAGAACTGCAGGCAGTATTCACGGGGTGGGCATACCATGGATTTATATAGTGGTATTATGATATTTTCTGTCCTGTTATCTATCCCTTTCCTAATGGTTCCTAACCTTGTTTGTTTTTTGATTACTCCTGCACACTGAGTGGATGTTTCCAGAGAACTATCCAGGATGACCCCACGATCATTTTCTTGAGTGGTAACAGCTAATTAAACCCCATCATTTCATATGTGTAACTGGGATTATGTTTTCCTATGTACATTACTTTGCATTTATCAACATTGAATTTCATCTGCCAGTTTGTTGCTCAATCATGCAATTTTGTGAGCTTCTTTTGTAATTCTTTACAGTCAGCTTTGGACTTAACTACACCTCTACCTCAATATAAAGCTGTCCTCGGGAGCCAAAAAAATCTTACCACTTTATAGGTGAAACCGCATTATATCAAACTTGCTTTGATCCAACGGAGTGCGCAGCCCCACCCCCGGAGCACTGCTTTACCGCATTATATCCGAATTTGTGTTATATCGAGTCGCATTATATCAGGGTAGAGGTGTATCTTGAATAGCTTTGCATCATCTGCAGACTTTGCCACCTCACTGCTTATCCCTTTTTCCAGATCATTTATGAATATGTTGAACAACACTGGACTCAGTACAGCTCGCTGGGGGACACCACTATTTAACTCTCTCCAGTGTGAAACTTGACCATTTATTCTAACCTTCGTTTCCTGCCTTTTAACCAGTTAGTGATCCATGAGAGGATCTTCCTTCTTATCCCATGATTGCCTACTTTGCTAACGAGCCACTGGTAAGAGACCTTGTCAAAGGCTTTCTGAAAGTCCAAGTACATGACATCTACTGAATCATCTTTGTCCACATATTTGTTGACCCCCCTGAAAGAATTCTAATAGATTGGTGAGGCATGATTTCCCTTTACAGAAGCTGTGTTGACTCTTCCAACGTATTGTGTCCATGTCTGATAATTCTGTTCTTTACTATAGTTTCAACCAATTTGCCTGGTTGTGAAGTTAGGCTTACTGGCCTGTAATTGCCAAGATTGTCTCTGGAGCCTTTTTAAAAAAAAAAATCACCATCATATTAGCTATCCTCCAGTCATCTGGTACAGGGGCTGATTTCAGTGATAGGTTACACATCACAGTTAGTAGGTCTGCAGTTTCATATGTGAGTTCCTTCCGAACTCTTGGGGGAATACCATCTCACCCTGGTGACTTATTACTGCTTCCAATTTGTTGAAAAGCCTCCTCTATTGACACATCAATCTGGGTCAGCTCTTCAGATTTGTCACCTAAAGAATGACTCAGATGTGGGAATCCCCCTGGCATCCTCTGCAGTGAAGACTGATGAAAATAATTCATTTAGCTTCTCTGAAACGGCCTTGTCTTCTCTGAGTGCTCCTTTAGTACCCCGATCGTCCAGTGGCCCCCCTGACTGTTTGACAGGCTTCCTGCTCCTGATGTACTTTAAAAAAAATTGGCAGTTAGTTTTTGTGTCTTTTTTCCTTAATTGCTCTTCAAATTCTTTTTCATCGTGCCTAATTATACTTTCACACTTGCCAGAGTATTTTCCTTAGTAGGATTTGACTTCAAATTTTTAAACTATGTCTGATCTCCAACTGCTTCTTTTACTCCGTTGTGTAGCCAGGGTGATTTTTTTTTGGTCCGTTTTTTTTTTTATTTAGAGGCTCAAGCTATGTGTACCCCTATTACAGTGTTTTTAAAAAGTTTCCCTGCAGCTTGCAGGCATTTTACTCTTGTTGCTGCTCTTTTTAATGTCTATTTAACTAGCCTCCTCAATTTGCATAGTTTCCCTTTTTGAAGCTATATACTGGTGTGGAGGGTTTCTTTGGGATCCCGATCCCCATGTTATATTTAATTATATCATGGTCATTATTACAGAGTTCAGCTACATTCACCTCTTGGACCAGATCCTGTGTGCCTCTTAAGACTAAATCAGTAATTGCATTCACCTCGTTCGTTCCAGGACTAGTTAGTCCAAGAAGAACTCCAAGATCAAGCTGCAGATAGTGTGCAAGACATTGCAGTGTCATGGATTCATGGAGCAGGATCAGAAAGGGCTTTTGGGTCAGTACTAGATCATCTCCATCCCTGCAATGGTGCACGAGACTTCATTTTTTAAAGAAACCTTCACCCGTCTGAATATTTAACTGTCTTGACTTGCTTTGAGAATCCCTAGACACGGCAACCTCACATCATTTCAGTTTCATGTTCGCTTTCTCAAGCTTCAAAGATCCAAATAAATGGAAATGAAAATTTTTGATGGTCCATTGTCTGCTCAGTGGCCGACAGGGCCAGTCTTCATTATCTAATCCCCCCCCGTGGAGGGATAATCACAGGCAGGAGTCGATTATATTGGTGAGGAGGCAGCAAAAATGAGATTCGCAATCTGCCCTGAAATGCTGAAGCTGACTCAGCTTGTTGAAAGTTTCAGCCCTTTCTGAGCGTGCTCGCTATTGCTGGAACTGTGACAGCTGCTACAATGGACGGTCCCTTCCCAGCACGCCCCCACCAGTTGCTCTAGGAACACATGGGGGGCAGGGATTGCACAACATAGTCTCCACAACCCCTACCGCCCTGCTCTAGCTGTCCATAAGGAGACAGGGCCAAGCTGGTGTTGCAGGGAGTCCTGGAGCCACTGCCACCCATCTCTCCCCTGACTGATGCCTGCCCACCCATGGCTGGAAAGCTGGAACTATGTGAGGGACCAGAGCTCTGCTCCCCATCCACCAGCCAGAGGAGTCCAGTTCTGTCACTCCTACCACCAGCTGAGGAGACCTGCCCACCTCAGGAACCAAAGGGAGCCCATTTCCCGACTGACCACCCAGCTCACCCGAAGAGGGGATCCACTTTCCATGTAACATCCCATAGACAGACTTAGCGAAAACCCATCGCTGCCACCATCACCACCACTGCTGCTGCTGCTAGGAACAGCTGCCAGATAGGGGTGCCACCTAGGGGTACCTCAATGTGGTATTGGTGAGAGGGAGCATGGTGTGTTGAAGGGTACTAAGCCAGGGGGGCATGGAGTGGAAGAACTGACTGATTTGAATAGGAGAAGACTATGAAGACAGAGTTTTGCTGAGGGAAGAGGGAAAAGTATCCAACCCAGGGAATCTTGTAGGTCTGAGACGGAACATTTTTGAAGGAGTCTCTCATTAACATTTTGGTAGCATGCCGCTGAAACTACCCCTCTAATGTATGGCTTCTACACGCCAGAGCTGCCTCGAACACACCCAGAAAGCTGTTCCTGTTTTTTAAAGGGATCACCGTGGAGGCGAATCTTATGTACCGTTATGGATATTTTACATATGGTCTTGCTTACCATTAGCCAAACGGGAAAAGGCACCTTGCTAAGGATTTGTGAGCTATCAGACGTGACAGACTGAACGCCAGCACACCAGAGGATAGAGAACAGCCATGGTTCATTCACAACGTAGAGATTAACGCTCAGGTTCGCGGCGTTGTATTCCCTGCCGAGAAAGATAACGGAGCGGAAGGTTAGTATCTCTGTAAGTACAGCATACAGAAGACACAAACTACTATGTCCTATGCATGGGTGATTCGCGTGAAATAAATACAAAGGGAGATTCGAGTCATCTGACAAAACAGCATGCTTTTTAATATTGGCCAGATTGGAAATTTGGTGAAATAGGTCATTTGGAAATGCAAGATCTCGTCTGGCCTTAAAACCTGTTAAACCACTATTTTGATCTTAAAAGCTTTATTCACTCACCAGAGCAGATTCTGGCTTAGATATATATAATTCTCTCACCCCGCATGATGGTATGCTGGACACATTTTTAAAAAGCGTCCCTAACTAGGGTGATGTAAAATTAACAGCCATCGCAGATGCCTATAATACTGAAAGGGCAAGTCACTGAATTAAACTGGAGACCGATGTAAGAGTCAGTCATACTCTTACTCTTCTGCCCGGGTCCAGACATAGATTTATGGGACTCTTGTTTGCTAACAAAAGAGGTCTCAAGGCTTCTGATGCTTGAATCCATTTTTCAAGGGTTTTGCTCCAGAGGCCAGAACACAAGACTGGGAGACAAGAACTCTCGAGTTGCAATGCAGATATTGATCCTGTCTGTGGCCCTGGGTAAGTCACTGTGCTGGAGTTTCCCAATCTGACTGTGACGATTCATTAACACTTGCCAAGTACTTTGAAGATGGTCAACGCTATATGGAATTATGGAGGTAGCACCAGGCTGTTAATACGATCTGATTATACTGAATGCTGAGGGTGAAGCTATACACTCTTGAAAGCAATTCTGGTCGTGCTGAGTAAGCACTGCATATACAGTAGTTAGGACATTTATTTTACGGTAAAGGATGGCATTTCATCAGGGTTTATTCAATCCGTGTGGTTGGTAGCTCCCCAGTTAATGAGTCTGTTGTTGGACTGTGGCAATGTCCCTTTGAACCCTATGGTGGAACCCTTCGGTTTGCCAACATGGCAGGTTTGGTTCTTGACTCTGCTGAGCACACAGAACGGAGCCGGGATAATTAGAACAAATCACCACACAATTGCCGGGTGGGCATCCCTTCGCCATAACTCTTCAAGAGCCAGACAATGAATGGAAAGGAGAAAGGGTGGGCAAGGCTTTGTTCTACCCAGGCCACCAGGGGCTACTATGCAATCATAAGATTGCTCCTTGTAGCACTTGGGCAGAGCTGGTCCCTCTAGCTCCGTAACGTATGTAACGTGGCCTGGTTTTGTTTTCAGCAGCGGCAGCGAGCTTTTATTAACCACATTCATATTACTAGCTGCTCTGTGCAAACGTGGTGTGTGTAGCAAAAAAAGAGGATTCAGTTTGAGTTTAATACAGCGGTTGCCATTACAGGGTCAATTCTTCAGTAGAAGGAATCTGACCACTAAAAAGGGGGAGTGGTGCATTTGGGCCAAAATTGATGTGGATTGAAAAGGGTGTATTTATTTCTACTACAGCAGCATCAAGAGGGTCCAACTGTGCTAGGCGCTGTATGTACGCTGGAGGAACCTAATCTAAATGGACAAGACAAAGGGTGGGAGGGGAAACAGAGGCACAGAGAGGGGAAGTGACTTGCCCAAGGTCACACAGCAAGTCAGTGGCAGAGCTGGGACTAGAACCCAGGTCTCTGAACACCCTATCACTGGACCTCTCTGCCTCTCCTTCAGTGAAAGATACAGGGCATATTTTGCCTTCATTCCTTCCCCATCCCTTTGGCACAGTGTTGGTCTTCGAGGCAGGGCCTGGATCGATCTACACGTCTGGACAGCTCCCCCTGACCAGCGCAGCTCCGCACTGGTTCTCAGTGGCAGCCTGCACTGCAGTAGCACAATCTGGCCCTTAGTCATTTCACATCCGTGTGTTGTGAACTCTGGTTTTCAAAAAAACAGCATCGGTTACAATGTGATACACGGCACTTCAGTCATCCGTCCTTACCCACAGAACAGGACCTACTTTCCTTTCTAGCTCTAAAATATTATCTCCTCTCCCAAACCGTTCGATTTCCATAGGTTTTCTTAAGGACCAAGTCAAGCTCGGCAAGCAATAAATCCTAAATATTAACAAGGCCGCCTAGGGGCAAAACATCCCTTATCTGTTTAACTT
This sequence comes from Chrysemys picta bellii, assembly GCF_011386835.1. Lineage (NCBI taxonomy): Eukaryota > Metazoa > Chordata > Testudines > Emydidae > Chrysemys > Chrysemys picta. The sequence goes on from NC_088791.1 coordinate 341,280,386, forward strand.
TAGCTGCTGAGGTCCTTTTGATTCACAACCTATGAAATTCAAACGCCACATATTACCGAGAAGAAACACGGCATTGGCTAATTAAAGATGAGACAAGGCTGATTTAAATAGGGTCATTAAAAGACTTGCGTTCAAATTTATCGGCACAAAGTAATGTCTGAAAGAACTCCGGCGCTTGGCCTAAATCAGAGGTTCACAGCAGCAGCAGCTCTGGAGCAGATGAATGAGACGCAAAGGGCAGTGGCTAATCGGGTTGAAAAACTGGCTGGACGTGCTTTGTATGAGATGCCTAAACTTCCTCTGAAGACTATATTGGAATGAGAATCAGATGATTAATATTTTGATTTCTAAAAGGCTCCCTTAATGTCGTCACACACTAGACTCCATGTAAAAAGCTATTAAGATTAGCCACTCTCTCCTCCTGCTTCCATGACCCCCGCTTGGAAATGGACCATAATATAAATCTCTTCTCCCACAGGATCATTGGCAAACGTACTAGTGTGGCACAGGTATTTAAACTACACAACCCCCTTTACTGTCCAAGGAGTCAGATCCAGGGCTGCCCTCAGTCTAGATTTTCACACAATGGTCCCAGTTTGAATCGGACTGTCCCGTGTCTTGGGATCTCATTGTAAATAACTAAAAAGGTATCCAGAAAGATTTTTGATAGCCATGCAACCAGCAGTGCTGCTGCACCCCCCCCCCCCCCCCCCCCCCGGCTTGGAGTAGTAAAAACAAACACCAAATACATGGTTTCCATCATAGCCCCCCTTTCCCCCCCACTATACAAATTGTTCCAGCACCCCTACCAGCAACACCATCAAAATGTCTCAGCGCTGTGAGATCAAGGTCTCCACACCAGCAAGGGATGCCTGTCCTAGAGGAGAACATTTTAACATGAGGCATCCCAGGCTGTTTCCCCTTTACCATGCTGATAATTAGCAGGTCATAAAACTTTTATAAAGAAACCTCTTTCACGACCACTAGGCGCTAGTGGCAAAGCTTTAACGCAGAAGCAATAACGTAATACATTTTATTCCCTAATACACATTAGGAGAGAGGGATTCTGTTGAGAAGCCTTTAAAGGCCCAGCTCAGCCGCCTCACTGCTCCCTCAGGAGATTAACCCTGTAAACCCTTCTAAACTGGCCGGTTCCCAGAAGAGAATACCTGAAAACTGCCCAGAAAGGTCAATCCCTAGGTGGCTCTGCTGGGGACACTTGGTCTGGGGACTGAGGAAGGTTTCCTGCAGTGGGCTGGCTAGATTACCAATGGCAGGGTCAGGGGGTGGAAGAGCATTTGCAGTAAAGGGAGAGAGACTGAGGAAGAGCTTCGACTGAGTCTTCAGCCCTTCAGCACTGCAAGGGTTGAGTCCATTGTCTCGTGACTGACAAAAGTATTCAAGACGATAACTGTGTTTTTGTGGTGGAGTGGGGGGGAGAGAGAGGCTTCTATATACACTAATACTAACTAACTCTTTTACAGCACTTTTCATCATAGATCTCAAAGCACTTTACAAAGGCGGTCAGGATCACTAGCTCCGTTTTACAGATGGGGAAACTGAGGCACAGACAGGTGACATGACTTGCCCAAAGACAGAGAGCAGACCAGTGGCACACAGGGGAACAGAGCCCATGTCTCCTGAGTCCCAGTCTCTAGCCACTAGGCCACACTGCCTAGGGGATGAGCTCTGTTTCAGCTACGGCCCTGCTTGCCAGTGCCCCTCTCTGCCCCACTTGGACACAACCGCAGCACGAATCAGCGCTATGGAACATCGGAAGAGAACTGTGACAGGTTTATGGCTTGAAAGTCTGCCCTGCACCTGGGTGTCACTGCATACAATGCCTGCGGGAAATTCTCAGCATCTCGCTCAGAACGGAGCCTCCTTTTGCCTCTTTCCCTTGATGGTAGCTCAGCCTCGGTTTGCTCAGTGACCCGTTGATTCATGGGTTACTCAGGAAATTATTCACAAGAAATCACAATCCCATTAACTACTTTTCTTGTACTTTCAGCCTGACCTATGTCTTGCTCTCCTTTGCCTGAGGTAGCTGTGAAAACAGGGCTGACAAATTCCAGGGGGCTCTGGTAGGAGACACTAAGGCCCTCCCATCATCAAGTGGCAACACGGCACTGCTGCGTGCGCATTGCCATGTGATGCCAGGAGGCTGAGAAAAGGAGGCCTGTGCGTCGTTCACTCCTGCCTGCTAATAGGGCAGGTGAACCCAGCTGAGTGCAGGTTTCTCACTCAATAGGAACAGACAGAGCGGACGAGAAGGCCGTCACACCATTCTGCAGTCCCTTTACCTCACTTGGTCTTCCACTCCCAGCACCCGTAGCTGAGGGGGAGTTTCCTGCTGTCTCCCATGGCCCAGCAGATACAATGGGACCATTCAAGGGGAAAATGGAGTCTGTCCTCGACTGAAGTGATGTTGCCACTATAGACTCTCCCCGCACCAGACCCGCTGGACAGCCAGCGATGTGCCCTGTTAAGTGGGAGCAGTTCTTTCTTGCGGAAGGACAGCAGCTGCCTGGAAACCGGTAGGCCAACGACCCGCAGATTCCAAGGCCAGAAGGGACCACCAGATCCTGTGGGTTTAGTGATGGGACCCGGTTCCTGACTTGACCACAGCTTGAGGGCACAGCAGGCCTCAATGGGAAGGGGCGAGGGAGCGGCTATATACTCTGGCTTTGCAAAATGCACACAGCACACGCACAGAGCAAGTGCAAATTCACACCAATGAATGCTGAGGCCCGCACCTGATGTCCTCACTGGTGACCTTAGTGTACCGCAGGTTCAGCTGTTTGATGCCTTTGTCCCTCAAGCGCTCCGCGTCTGCTTTGAGGTCAGAAGTCTGCTGGAAACCTGGCGCAATTTGCCTCACCAGCTGCCGCTCCGTGTTGGGCAGCCACATCACCTGGAGATACAGAGAGACAGTCAATAAATTGAGCCATTCTGATTAAAGCAATGATTCTCAAAGACAGAAACCTGTTTGCAGCTGGGAAAGCGTTAGGAATCCGGGCTCTGAGCAGTTTGGAGTACAGAGAAGCGGGAAGGATAGCCAAGCTAGAGAGTTTGCACTAATGCTATAATCGGCTTAAAGGGGCTTAAAGTCTCACACGTCTTTACTTGACTGCATTTTGAATGCGGGGTTGACTAGCTGACACTGTGCAGTCTTGGCACCAGACTTTCACCTCGAGAGACACGGGTTTAAATTCTAACCCAGAGGACAAGGGATAAGGAATTGGAAGGTTTCATGCTAAGATACACTTTGCGCCCATCAAAACATCCAGTTCAGCAGAAGGACCCATGGAAAGGATACCAAGTAGGCTCTGGCAGAGCTGGGTAGGAAAAGCTTTCCACCAACTGCCCAAATTATGCCCGGCTCAAACTAGCATTATCCAGTCTTCACTTCCATCAGCACTAAACCCGTTCAAACCTTGCAATTTTTAGCACTTCCCGCTCCGATTTCAAAGTGCTGTACACACATTAGCTTAATCAATTAACAATAATAGGTTCTACCTCAGTCACGTGGTCTGGGCTCGACGCAGGAATTACTGGGTGAAAATCTTTGGCGTTATGCAGGTCAGACCAGATGATCAAATTGGTCCCTTCTGGCCTTAAATTCTACTAATCTATGAAGAATAACTAATCAGTGCTCACCTAATAATGCACCAGAACAGCTTAAAGCAGGTTATGCACGTTTTCAGCCAGCTAGGCTGGAATTCTGGAGCAAAGGAGTTCAGTTCATACAACTACGCAGAGTGCATCAAAATGGATTTTGTTCTCACTGCCAAGGGCTTGTATTTTAATAATTATTCTGCTCACCTCTTTGCATTAGCTCGCCCACACAATTGCAAAGAGGGGAACACGATTCCCCTTGTGGTGAAATGAGCTCCAGGAAAGCTGACAGAGATTCAAACAGGCTCACACAAAAAAATATCTGGTGGTGTGGCCTCACGGTTAATTGAAACTCGGGTGGCAGCGGTAGTCATTAGAAAGACAGATGGAAGCTAAAAATGGATCCTTCCCCCAGGCTAATCATTTCATAAGTGTGATTGCTAAACATTTCCATTTTTCTCTGCATACATATGTATTATTCACCTAATTGGAAAGTCTGAAATATTTCACAGTCACAAGATGTGCAACTGCTTAGCACATCAGCATGTTTGACTAAGCTACTTTCAACCATTTAAAATCAGAAGGGAAGGAGGGGGAAATCTCAGGGCTGAACAGATGTCACATTTCAAGAGTTGCCCCAGTGCCCAAAGGTTTGAAGCTGGGAAATGGGGAATCTTCGCTCTGTAGTAGCTCCTGCCACTTCCAGCTTCTCCAACCCTGAAAGAATCGTTGCTTAAAGAAAGAGAGTGGGTGCTGGGGGCTCATGCAGCTAACAGGGTTTCCTAGGGGCTGGGACAAGGCTGCAGGTTAAGCAGCTGGAGTGAGTGAGTGAGCGAGCAAGCAGGACCCCCCGGAGCCCTGGGGAGAAGCAGAGGCAGACAAACAGCCGCTTCTTGGGACAGACCGGGTGTGGATGCCTGTGTTCATGTTTGTTCCTATTTCTGTTCAGGGAAACAGGACCACAAGTATGTTCTGTAAATAAAACAGATCACACTAAGATACCCGGTCTCTGCATCATGAATTTCTCATCCAAACCGAAACCACCACCCTGCAAGGTGCCGGATTTTGGGAATTATCTGGCCAAAGGGGCAACAATTCCTTGAAAGGTGGGAAGAGGCAGGAACTGATGGGGGCTTGCTGTAGAGGGAGGCTTCCCTTCGCTTTTCTACTGAAACCTGGCTCTGAGGATTAGCTGGACACACAGGAAGGAGCTGTCTTGTGCCAGAGGAGTCTCACTTGCTCCTGCTGCCGGGCACAAAGGGAAGTGCGTTAGCGCAGCCACTCACATGAAGAGGTCTGCGATTGCCTCTGCATCCAAACCCCCCGGTGGCAGGACCTAGCACCATTCAGCCTCACAGAACATTGGGGTCAAACTGTGACGAGGCCTCCTGATACCGTACTGCCTGCATCCTGATTTCCCTCTGACAGCCCCAGCAGACTGTGTGCTCTGGGGCAGCCCAAATCCTGGCACCCCCCCCCACCCCCCAAACAGCACCCACATTGCAAGAGAGCAGCGCAAGAGAATGAAGAGCGAGGCTTTCTGGGATCGGAACACCCCAGACCACTGTGGGTTAGTGGGTGGACAATATCATCAGGAAGTGGGCAGCGTGGTTTCACCACGGCTAAGCACAGAGGAGGTCAAAAGCCTCTACAGCAGGAGAAGGAAAACTGGCCAGAAATCAGTTTTCTGCCTGGAACCCTGATTTCTCCAGTTACTTAAGCAACTGCTCTTCCTCTGAGCTTGACAGAGCCAGCCCACGAGCCTGTGTCTCCAAAGTGCTGCAGGACTTACAGCCTGCTGCTGGATCCCTGACTCCAGTATCGTCTGCAGGGTAATGTTGATGTAGGTGCTGTAGTATGGATGATCTCGTGGCAGGTCCTGAAAGTTCAAGATCACTGACATGTTGTCCTTGGCGATCTGCAACATATCAGCCAGCTTACAGACCGATTGGTTTGCAGCTTCCAGGTAATCTGAACCGGAGAGGGAGCCAGCCGTCCAGAAGGGGTCACTCTGAAAACAAACAAGGGTCAGAGTTATTGCCATGCAACTGGGGTCCCTGCTGTGACAGAGGGCAGACAGAACCCATTTTCTGCCCACGTCATGGTGGCAATAAAGTTACCTCTGGCAGCTGCCCCTGAAATCTGCCTTGTGACTAGCCAAGCTGCTAGGGAAAGTTGGCCAAGTGTTTTCCAACACAACGTTTTTTTGCCAGAAAATACGGATTCATCCAAACAGATGACTTTCCTGGGAAAGGGTCGGTTTCAATTCAACTTTAGTGAGGAAAGGTTTCTCAGGCCCAGGATGAAATTGCTAGTCAGAGAGAGAGGCAACCCAGACCTCAGAATGCCCAGTAGCCCGGTGGTTGAGTGCGTTCCTTGGGAAGGTGAGAGCCCCAGGTCCAAGTCCTTGCTGTGAATCAGGCAGACTCGAATCTCAGCCTCACACATCCCAGGTGAGCGCCCTGGTCCCTGGGCTGCTGGGTATTCTGTGATCTCTCTCTGACCTCCCTTCACACTCTTGTTTTTCATGAAAAATTTCATGCGGCCTCAGTTACATCCTGGAACGGGAATCATATTTGAAATCTCAGAAATTTTCACAGAGTGGGAAACCGTTTCCCACCCAGCTCTACGGATAGGTCTCAGTCCCAATAAGTAACAGTCAAGCAAAGTCTTTCAAACCAGGAGGTAGTGTGGCCCCAGCAAACAAGGCACTGAACTAGGTGCCAGGAGAGATGGCTTCTATTTTCAGTCTGACACTGACTTGCTGAACGACTTTGGGCAAGTCCTCCCTGTCCCTCAGTTTTCCCATTGGAGGATATGATGCATGCCCTTACCAGGAGTACTGTGTGCAGTTCTGGTCACCCCATCTCAAAGGCTATAGCATAAATAAAAGGGGGTTGGAAATGGGTGAGGAGTACTATCAAGGGCATGAAAATACATTTGAGGAGTCTGGGAACATCTAAATTTAGCCCATTTCATAACATAGAAACAGAAAGGTGGAAACAGAAAAGTGGAAAATTCAAAACGGGTGAAGGAAATGTTAATTATCCTGTGGAACTCACTGCCACAAGATATGACTGAGGTCAAGAGTTTACTATGCTTCTATAAAGGACTGGATACTTATGTGAATACAAAGAATATCCAGAGTTATAACAGATTCATAGATTTGGTGGCCTGAAGTGACCACTGTGATTATCTAGTCTGAACTCCTGTATAACAAGGCCACAAAATTTCCCAGAATTAACTCCTATTTGAATTAGAGCAGAGCTTTAGAAAAATATCCAATATTGATTTAAAAATTCACAGTGATGGAGGATCCACCACAAGCCTTGGTAAGTTAAAAATCTGCATCTTATTTCCAGCCATACAATCTTGTTTTACTTTTGTCTGCTAGGACTGAAAAGGCCATTATAGTAAAGATTGAAAACCCAAAAGAATTTTGGAAGAGATTTAAACCCTGCTGCTTCAGGGAATAAACCAACCTCTCGTTATTGGGGATCAAGAGGAAATTTTCCCTGGGGGCAAGTTATCCCATCATAGCCTCCTGAAGGGTTTCTTGCCCCTTCCTCTGAAGACGTCGGTACAGGTCACTGTTGGATACAGGATCTGGGGCCAGACAGACCAGTGGTCTGATCCAATCTAGTAGAATTATTGTGTTCCTCTACTTACCATCCTTTCTAAAGTGCTTTGGGACCCTTGGATGAAAAGTGCTATGCCTTGGTTTAAGACCATCTAAACATTATTATCCAATCACAAAGAGTAACGGGAAGGCAACCAGGGGAAACGCTACAAAAAAGCACCCCTCCGTGATAAAAACAAGAGATAGTGCTGACCCTTTAGATCAGTGGTGCCCAAACTTTTCCTGTCGCACCCCCACCCCCTTACCAGTAATGGAATCTGTCTGTGCCTCCCCCCCTCCGTTACTGCACAGTTGGCACAGCAGAAGAGGTTGGGTTGAAGGCGGAGCTAAGAGCAGAACTGGGGATGAGGGAGGAGCTGGGGCTGGAGCAGAAGCAGAGCTGCGGCTGGGGCGGGAGCAAGGGGAACTGTGGCTGGGGGACTGAACAGGGGGCCAAGCGGGGCTGGGGTTGGCTTGGGCCCTGCTGCACGCCCCCTAAAGGGGTCTGGAGCACATGACTTATGAGGAGAGGCTGAGGGAACTGGGATTGTTTAGTCTCCAGAAGAGAAGAATGAGGGGGGATTTGATAGCAGCCTTCAACTACCTGAAGGGGGGTTCCAAAGAGGATGGAGCTCGGCTGTTCTCAGTGGTGGCAGATGATAGAACAAGGAGCAATGGTCTCAAGTTGCAGTGGGGGAGGTCCAGGTTGGATATCAGGAAAAACTATTTCACTAGGAGGGTGGTGAAACACTGGAATGCGTTACCTACGGAGGTGGTGGAATCTCCTTCCTTGGAGGTTTTTAAGGCCCGGCTTGACAAAGCCCTGGCTGGGATGATTTAGCTGGGAATTGGTCCTGCTTTGAGCAGGGGGTTGGACTAGATGACCTCTTGAGGTCCCTTCCAACTCTGATATTCTATGATTCTATGAATGTTCCTCCCCCGCCTCCCCCAGGGGGGCAGCCCCACAGTTTGGGGACCACTGCTTTAGACATTCTTCTCATGCAGCAGGAAGTTATTTGGGTGTTTTGTTTGACACCCAAGTATGGGAACTCAACGACATTCAAAGAGAATTTACTCTGCAGGCCAAGGAACCGGACAAGCAGAATTACAAAGGGAGTCCATAATCGGTTGCAGCACTATAGTGACACTGCCAGATGGATGTTGTTGCAGAGGAAATGCTAGATGCCACTATCAACAAGTCACTTCAGACAGATCCAGATCTGCCAGTCCCCAATACGCTGTGCAGTCTGGAGAGGTTCCTTATCTGACAGTGCAGAGGAGCTGGGATATACTCATTAAATCTGAGTGTCACCTTCCATTCAACCTCCATGTCATCTCTATTGCACTCAGCCGAGAGTGAATCTGCCGTCAGCCCTGAGCTTTATAAGGGAAGAAATGGTATTTGATTAAAAAGTGGAGACCTTTTCTGCTCAGAACCTATTCACCCCACCATATGATTTACATATTAATCCGCACACAGGAGGCATGGTAAGGGTTATTAAAAGCGAAATAAAGAGGAGGCATATTGCTGTTGGACTGGCAAATTGCATTAAGGCTTTTAAAAACATTAGAACACTACAGGGTTTTTGCAACATCCCACTGATGTGCAGAGAGAAAGCAGGATACAACCATAAGTTCTCATCTTTGAGAGGCTGTAGAAGAGCCTCACAATCAGGAGTATTTTTGCAAGCAAGGACAAGTGCAATATTCTCTGTAAGGAGCTGATTCAATATAAACATCTCTTCTTTGCCTCTGCCTAACATGAGGGTGGAGGAAGCTTTTGACTGATGTGGAGTAACTCTGGAGGGTCTGCTGGGAGAACTCATGGCAGTAACAATAAGGAATAATGCTTAATACTTTCATGTCCTATTTTCTTCATCTCTAAAATGGGGAACTGAGAAATCGTGTAAGTGGCTTGCCCATGTTTTCAAGCAGCTGAGCAGCTTTAGAAGCTTTACTCTTTACTCTTAGTCCATTGCCCGATCAACCGGCCACCAGCTCCCAGCAGATGCAAATGCAAAATTCCATGTTAGTGCACACAAGTCAGAGGCTCAGGACGTGCAAACACAGACCAACGTTTGGGCATTCCGTTTTAGAACCGCGGCGGGGGCTTCTGGAAGATTCCTTCATTTGGCAGGCTGGCACTGGCTACGGCGCTGCGCTAAACAATCAAAATGGCACAGATAAGTTACTTGGTGCCATCCGGTGAGAGAGGGCAGAGTTGAATGAGGTTCACAGAGCAGCATAGGGGAAGCCTGGCTTGGTCTATTCACCCTTCATTAAACCCTTTTACTGAGGGGACGGCAGCATTCTCATCCACCTGACAGGGTCTGTGGTGTGAACTTTCAACCAATGGCCTGACTTTAGATACAGGGTACACAGCTCTCCCCACTCCTCCCCCCACCCCCCAGATGGTAGGGACCCTATCTTCAGTACATGATCGCACGCACTCTTAGGAACCATTCTCCAGCATTAAGACTCTCCAGGTCAGTCCAGTTGAACATGTAAGAATACTTGTCGGCCAGCTCTGGAAACACTTCCTCCACGTTAGTTGTCCTCCTGAGCGTCTTATCGTGCATAAGGAATGGCACCCCATCATAGCTGCAAAGCAAACAAGCATCTCCGTTAACCTGCGGCTATTCACTAGCACGTACACCATATTAGAGCAGAACAGTTGATGTCTGCTCCACCCTCTCTCCAGCTTTTCAGACCGGGGTTAAAATGCGGTCAAGATCTCAATTATTTTTGCAGGCCCTTAATGTTCTTGATTCATTTACAAAGCTACACACAGGAGAAAAATCTCTAAAATGCATTGCAGATGCTTTCATCCGTTTCAAGGTTTTCACAGCTCCACCCTTAACTTAGAGTTTCTCTTAGGATTTGGTAAACTTGGATAAGAACAGAACTCCCCACCTGAGTGATTGCCAAAAAACTCACCCTGTTCTCCTGAGGCCCAAAAACCACTGAAAATTAATTATGAATCCTGTTAATTTTGTTTTATCATGAGAGGCCCTTTATACACGTGTAAAGCAAATAATGCCTGCCCTGAAAGTCTTACAACCTAAAAATCAGACAAATGATAAAATTTTCAAAACCACCTGAGTTACTTAGGACCCCAATTTCCCCATGTAGGACCCTCAAGTCCCACAGAATTTCAATAAGGTTTAGACTATTAAGTGCCTAATGCATCATCTGTACCGGTGGTGACTGTGTGTAGGGTACGTGTAGAACACGCTGCAGTGAAAAGTCTCTGGCATGGGCGATGTAGCGAGGAAAGGTTCCAGCAGCAGGGAGCTGCCTCCCCACTGCCAGAGACTTTCCCTGCAGCTTGGGTGGGTAGACAGCCCTGTAGAAGGTTCTGCCACGTCTTTAGTCTACTCGCATAAGCCTTGTCTCGGCTATTTAAACTCATGCTGGGGGGCGTGCTGTGTGTGTATTCTACATGCCGCCGTAAGTGTAGACATAGCCTAAGTCACTTTTGAAAATGGTATTTAGTATCCTGAGTTACCTAGGCACTTTTGAAAACGTCACCTCACAAGTAACGAATGACAGCAACAGTGCAGTGGGAATGGAGGACGAAGGTGACTGAAGAAGGGTTATCCAGTTACTCGGGTTTAGTTACAGGCGTTTTTTGGTGGTTCATTTGCTTTTGCACTTCTGGGACTTGGTTGGGGCAGGAAGCACACAAATATCGCAAGAGGCACAGTGCTTGTGTTATTTACAAGCCAGTCGGAAGCAGAAGATGCTGGGGTATCTCACAAGAGAGCCTATCTTCACGAGATTCCCAGCCCAACTGCGCAAAAAGTTCTGATAAACATCCAAAGCAAACATGAAATCCAGAGTAGCCTTTTGAGATTCACCTTGCCCTAAACGGTCCAACTAGTACTACTCAGCAGCTCTCCAGACAGGAGCTGGCTAAATTTCACAATGCCCCTGTGAAGTACAGAAGCAGTATTCCCATTTCACAGATGGGAAAACTAGGAAGGGGATTAGGAGACTCGCCCCAGACCATAGATGGGGGTAGTGTTGGGGCTAGGATGAGCATTCCGGTTCTTAATCCTGTGGTCACATTACGCCTGCCTGTCTCTCATAACATTATGAACTTTTTCAAAAAGAGAACTAACCACGGCTTTAAACCTGAACTTAGTGAACAATTTTGTTGCGGATGTGTTAGCCAGAAAAGGATCCCTTGTTGTCCATAGGTGTACTGGCTCTGTGGTGCTAAAACTGGAGTAATAAAGGTCCATATTTTGGTCAGGAAAACCAGATATACTTGTAATGCAGACCAGGCAGCAGATTAGCTGAGCTAAAAAGTTGTTATTTTTATTTAAATGCTTTTCTGACCATAACCACACACACATTTCCTCTGAAGATATGGGTTAACCTAGAGAGGTGTGCTAGATTCAGAGTAAAATATATTAAAGGCAGCATCCATACAAGCAGCTGCAGAGGAGGGGGCAGATACCATGAACAGAATTTTGCCCTATGAAGTAAACTAGCCGCATCTATGTACTGCCTATGGGCCGCACCCAGATGTTTAACGAACACTTCAAAGAAGATGACAGAAGAGTGGCAACATTAAAAGAAGAGGAGGGATCCCACGGAGGTTGAAGAGCTGTGGATGAGAATTCTTTGCTGTGGAGGTTTGAAATCTAGCTCAGAGCAGCACAACAAACCCTTTTGAAAGAATAAGGCTCTAGACATGATTTTCACAGTGGGGAAGACAGGTTGGGGCAGCTGTTCGTCAGGAAGCTGCTGCCACGCTTCTCCAGTCACCGGCTGGCCTGAGGTGCAGGGTGTGAAGCCTTGGAAATGGCCAGGGGTGTCAAAGCACAGATCCCCACTGTAGCGAGGCTCAAGAGGGAGATCTTGAATACGGACAGGGTTAACAGTAAAAACCCATTTGAATCTAATTGGGAGTCTGCCAAGGAGCCTGCCTTGAGCTGGGAGCAGTACAAAGACCTACTTTAGTTGACAGAGCAAATGCAGTCCCAGCTTCACCACCGCCTGCGGAAGGGCCTTATCCGAAATGTCACTCAAATCTTATTTTCTATTTCTAGCAAGGAATTACATAAACTGCCTTTCCACCCAAAGCAACACGCTGACACAGCACCAGTCCTGGCCAGAAGCACATCATGCCTCGACATCTGAAGGTCTTTCATATGGTTTAAAACGGCCAAGCAGACACGGAATGAAGAATGTTGACTGTTTAAGGTAGATAGGCGCCCACGACTCAGTACATCTCTCAGCACAGTGTACTCAAACACTCTTTAACCAACACAGTGCCGTGCAGAAACCCTGTGTGGTCCTTAACGTTCCCTCCCCTTTCTAATCCCCTCCCTGGCCCCATCCAGGTGTGTTGTCACTTGGAACGCCCGGGCTAAGTAGCATCGTACAAACATGCACAGGTAAGAAAGGCACTGCGTGTACAGCGGAGCCCTGACTTTATAAAGATCCTGCAGGATGCATTTCACGAATCAAGGGGGGCATGATGTCAAGGAAACATGCAGACGCCACACTCCCATGGAGGCAGGGGAGACACAAGCTTTTCAGTTGAAGGGCAGATCAGGGTTCTCCTGCAGGGGGCAGTAGACAGCTCGGCAGCTGAAACACAGGACTGCCATTTCAGCAGCATGACGTGGTCCAGGCTCAGGGTGTTTGAGTGATACTTTCAACTCCACAATTCTGCAAGGTCAGCTGACTCTGTTAGAATAGCTACGCAAAGCGACCAGGATCATCCCCGACACACAAGCGATTATTTTGCTTCCAATGGTATTCTCTTTACAACAGTTAATGACTTAACTTTGGAATGATTCTAAAGGGATTAAGTCGCTATCAACCCTGATTTGTCCTTCAACACTACAAAATGACCTCCCGCTAGAGCGGAGAGGAACTTCCATTATGGTTTAAATCTGTTTGCTGTCAGACGGCGATTGCAAAAGACAAGCCCTGATGTTCAAACTCCATAACCCACAAGCCTATCTTTTACCGCAGAGACGCCTTTCAGATAGAATAACCCACCAAAGAGGTGGGTTTAAAAAAAAAATTGTGCGTCTCTCTTGTGGGTTAATTTCAAGCTATTTCTTAGCATCAGATATGAACCCTGATCCACACTATATGCAAATGCAGTGTCACTATTAGACAAGCAAGAGAGGGTCACTGACTTTCAGTGTAGCAAAATGAAACCACGAGAATCCACATCCTCCCCCATGCAAAGAACGAGAATCAGATTTAGCATCTAACCTAACAACAGAAATAAAAAGCATCTTCTCCAGGATTCAGCCTGGCACATGTGCTTACAGCCCTGGGAAGGTACTAAAAGCAATGCCTTTTCTGAGTGTGGTTTGCTATGCATCCACATCTCACATGTTAGTGAGTGCCCTCTTGCTATCCCTTCCCCATTTCACCCTCCCTCTGTTCCCCTCTCTCACTTCCTTCCTTTTTTCCTGTGCCCCATTCGTCTATTCCACTTCATTCATTTTTGTTGCATGCATTAACCAGTTCTTCAACACTGTGATACTCTCCCTTTTTATATCTTCCACTTAACAACCTTGCATTTGGTCCCAAAGTGCAAGTTCAAAGAGAAGCAGCAGGACTGTGACTTGTATCTTCCAATTCAAAATAAATATCCCATCTAACCTTGCATATAGCCTCCCTCACTTGCTGCTGCTTATTCTTTATTACACACAATCCTGCACCTGGCCTTAAATTAGCTCCTTGGGCAAGGACTGTCCTTCTACTCTGTGTTTATACACAGCGGTTCTACGATGGGGCCCTGAGCCTGACTGCTGCTGCTAGGTGCTACCATAATAGCAGTCACACACAATCATCCTTAAAAATGTCCCTTTGAAATTCTGCCTCCCATTCAGTAGGAGCAAACAGTGGAAGTTTGTTGTACAGAGGATGTTGAATCTGCTTTCTGCAAATGTGCACATGTTGTATGTCTATGAAGAAAACATGCATCAACTATTTATATTTAAGAGATCTAGGAGGTCTGAGGAAATTAAATGCAGAAAATTCCCCTCTTAGACATTTTTTATGTGAGAATAACTCCACTCTTTCAAAGATTTCCCCTAACTCAGCCTTGCCAAGTTCTACAGGGTAGAACTGATTTTTTGGGGGGTGGGGGGGAAGGGGGAAATGGGGGGGAACAGGCAGATAAAAATCTAATTAAATTTTCTTCATCTTTAGCATCATGGTAAGGGAAGGCAAAGAGATTTTGTGTCTGGGCTGGTAAATTCTCATGGCCGTTTTAACTCGGGTGGCACTTGTACAATGCAATGAAAAAATTTAGGACTTTCATTCTCCTTCCCTGCCAACAGAACTTCACTATAGCCAAGCTCTTTACAAGCAGGTTCCACTGTACTCCTTTGGAGAATGCAGCCAGACTAAGGCAAACCAGCCCCATGTTATCTTATTTCATCATAATAAAACAAAATATCGACAAGATGGCACCCTGTCGTGAATTTTGGTCCTTGATATGAAGATTAGTAGAAAGTCTGGTTTCCTTTATAATTTAATTTTTAATCATTGTGCCAGCCAAATGACTAACATACATACTTTATAAATAGCAACATATGAGAAGATATGAGCACATTCTCCAAGAGGCCCTTCTCAGAGGATGCTACAGACACTGCAGTGGAAAACTTAAGTGGTAAAATTCAGATCTGGAACCAAAACAAAGCAGATCTAGGGATTTGGGTTGGAGGGGGTCACTAAAGAAAATCACTGCACTTGAAGCAAACAGTTACACAGACTTGCCTTATCACGACGTCAGCTTGTACTCCATGTGTTTTCTGCTCCACTGCTTTTTGGAAGGACATCAGAGTGTTTTCTGGCGCCAGCTAGGGAAGAAGCAGTGAAAAAGTGTATTAATAAAGTAGCAATGTTTACAAAGCCCTCTTTCGGTAAGCCACACATGACGCTGCAACAACACCGCAACAAATAAATCAAAATACCTACAAGAGATAATTAAAAGGTTGAAGAGACAACAAAGCACCATTACTGAAAAAGCATTACAAGACTTCATAAAATGTACTCCGTGAGAATCATGTTATATCACTGGAACGAACTGGCTAGGGGTAGTACGTGTAATTACTATCGCCCTTCATAGATGGAACTCAACCTGCCCAGCAGCATGCTTTAAATCTGTTAGCTGCTAACAGAGAGTCTCCTTTACTCAGTTGGTAGGAGCCAGTTCATTCCGAGAGCTATACTGAATAATCATGATGCGCACCGAAGTCCTAGTGAGCTCTGGATTTGTTATCATACGCTGTTTGAAAGGTTTGATAACGTGTACTGGTCAGCTGCAATGGTTCTCAAATTGTGGTTTATAGATGACTGATGGCCTGCAGAGTGCTTGTTGGCGTGCCCATAAAGGCTGGCTGGTTACATGGAGTTGGCACCCCTCAGTAACAGCTATTCATGGGTGCTGGAAGTAGAGTAGGGTTACCATATTTTAAGTGTCCAAAAAGAGGACACTCCACGGGGCCCCGGCCCTTCACAGCCCCCATCCCCATCCCTGCCCCCGCCCCTTCACAGCCCCACCCCAACTCCGCCCCCTCCCCCGAACGCTTCGCCCCCCCTGCCCCTCACCCTCCCTTGCTTCCCGCGAACATTTGATTCGCAGGAAGCCTGAAGCAGGCAGGCAGCAGGTAAGCTGGGGCTGGGGGGCATGAGGAGGCGTGGCCCAGTCCGGCCCCCCCGGCCGAGCGGCTTCTTTCGGCGGCCGGCTGGCCCAGGCCAAGAGGCTCTGGCCCCAGCGTCTCCCACCCGGCTCGGCTCGGGCCCTGGGGCGCCGGCCCCCGGCCGAGCACCGCCGGCCCCTCCCTCCCTATTTTCCCGGACATGTCCGGCTTTTGGGGATTTCCTCCCGGATGGGGATTTGAGGCCCGAAAATCCGGACATACGGTAACCCTAAAGTAGAGGTGCTGCCGCACCCTTTGGCTTGAAGAAGTTTCCATCAATGTACATACTGTTTTACAAAAATAAAGAGTAAGCCACAATGTCTGTCTAGAAAAGTTTCCAATCAAAGACAAACTAGTCAAACAAACAAGGAAAGGGGGAACACCGACAACCCTCACCACATGAGTCACACGAGGTCAAGATAAAGATAACTATTTCAAATATAAGTGCAATGTCTAAAGCTGCCAGAAGGGGGCAGCATTCAAGCAAAGATCCTGGTCAGCCGGCAAAAACATATTTGCGGTTACCCTTTGCTAAGGCACTCCCTGCTCTTGCCTAGCTTTCAGAGTCCCATGTCTTACCAAATAGCTCAGGTTTCATTAAGATGAACAAAGCAACTTGATCCTGTTTCCACTGAGCATCACTCGACAGTCTCTTTCCCAGGCTGCACTCACTCACACAGAAACAACAGGCTGGCACCTGCACAGGCGACGTCTGAGCCTGATCCTACGCGGGGTAGCTTAAGAAAGAGAAGTGCGAAGCTGGTGTACGGACACAGTGCCGGAGTTAGGAGCTATTGTGAACACAGGCCTCACATCTGCTTTTTAAAGCCCACTTAAAAGGCTTCTGAGCAGAACAGGAAAAAACCAAGCTACACAAACTATACTATAAAATTCTAACTATGCGAATATAACAAATATCAAACTATTATCAATAGCTATTTACAGGCGATCAACGAGAAAAGCTGGAGAAATCTGTGCACGCTGGGTTTCCGACTCAGGCCACATGGCGGTAAGAAGGAACTGGAGAGCTGCTGGCCCGTACTGCCTCTTCTACCATTGGTCTGGAACATGTGTGGGCCAGTGGACACTACTTGTTCGACTCGGGTGCATGAGAACCAGCACTCGAAGAAGAATGTGGATTCTGGCAGATGTTTTCTCTGCCCAGTCATGGTACTTCTCTCACTGAGCTAAGCACAATAGCAGTGACTAGAAATATAAACCCAACTGTAGCATCAAAAGGCAAATAAGAAATCGTACCCACAGTGATTATAAGCAAGTTGCTAAATATTTCCACGTTAAGCAGTGGAACTTCTCTGAGGATCTGTCTATGGAACATTGAAAAACAACAAATTAGACCAACCCCACAGCACAGATTCCACAAATCAACATGTTGGTGGTTGTTATTGTCATGGTTAACTTCTGGGGGAAACCATGACACCGGGACCCATCCACATGGACACTACACGACACCCCAACATCAACCTATCAAGACAACCACACTGGGAACTGAATTATCTGTACTCTCCAAGGGACTGAACGTCTGCACCACCACAGAACCTTATACCATCCTCACATGTAGAACTAGAAACATTCATTCACCGACTCCACCTCAAGGAATTTTCACAATGAAGACATCACCCACAGCTACCACATCCGCACCAACAGTCACAAGCCAAAAAAATCCAACTATCGTTGGTTAATGATAAAATCAGCAGACAAAGGAGGCACCATTGTAGTCCTCAGTCAATGACTAAGGCTAAGATTTAGTCATAGGTATTTTTAGTAAAAGTCATGGACAAGTCACGGGCAATAACTGCCCGTGACTTGTCCATGACTTGTACTATAAATACCCCTGACCAAATCTTAGCTGCTCTGGGGGGGCGCAGCTATTCGGGGGGGGGAGGGGAGGCGGACACACCTGGGGCACCGCTGCTGCTCTGGGACCGCTGCTCCAGGGCCGCCCCGGGACTGTTGCTGCTCCAGCGGCCCCGGGGCCGCTCCCGCAGTGGCTAGTGCGGCTGGCCCCCGGGGCTGCCCCAGCTGCTCAGGTAGCCTCGGGGCCTGCTGCACCGGCCACTGCGGAAGTCACAAAGATCCCGGAAAGTTACGGAATCCGTGACCTCCATGACAGATTTGCAGCCTTACTCATGACGACTATATTAATGAGCCCACCAACAATTCTGACACCACCTACTATAAAGAACTGAAGGAATACCCTACACCATAATCCACCCAGGAATTTAAAGATATAATCAAATCCTTCCCCAAACAACTCCAAGAGAACCTCTATAACCTCATCCCCCTGAACCCACCCCAGGGAACTTCTACATGCTTCCCAAGATACACCAGGGAACCTAGGCAGACCCATCATATCGGGCCATGGCACTCTTACTGAAGGAATATCAGGACCCAAGGAAACCATCCTCCAAAAGGCCAGTTTCCTCCAGGACACCACCAAGTTCTTCCAGAAACACTGCAGCATTAACAAGCTCCCTCAGAACACCATCCTTGCCCCTATGGAAGTCAATTTCCTATACGCCAAACATCCCTCACCACGATGACACTGCTGCCTGCCTCAGATATGAAACCACTCAGAATCATAGAATATCAGGGTTGGAAAGGACCTCAGGAGGTCATCTAGTCCAACCCCCTGCTCAAAGCAGGACCAATTCCCAATTAAATCATCCCAGCCAGAGCTTTGTCAAGCCTGACCTTAAAAACCTCTAAGGAAGGAGATTCCAGCACCTCCCTAGGTAACGCATTCCAGTGCTTCACCACCCTCCTAGTGAAATAGTGTTTCCTAATATCCAACCTAGACCTCCCCCACTGCAACTTGAGACCATTACTCCTTGTTCTGTCATCAGGTACCACTGAGTCTAGATCCATCCTCTTTGTAACCCCCTTTCAGGTAGTTGAAAGCAGCTATCAAATCCCCCCTCATTCTTCTCTTCTGCAGACTAAACAATCCCAGTTCCCTCAGCCTCTCCTCATAAGTCATGTGCTCCAGCCCCCTAATCATTTTTGTTGTCCTCTGCTGGACTCTTTCCAATTTTTCCACATCCTTCTTGTAGTGTGGGGCCCAAAGCTGGACACAGTGCTCTAGATGAGGCCTCACCAATGTCGAATAGAGGGGAATGATCACGTCCCTCGATCTGCTGGCAATGCCCCTACTTATCCAGCCCAAAATGCCATTAGCCTTTCTTGGCAACAAGGGCACACTGTTGACTCATATCCAGCTTCTCGTCCACTGTAACCCCTAGGTCCTTTTCTGCAGGACTTCTTCCTAACCATTCGGTCCCTAGTCTGTAACAGTGCACAGGATTCTTCCATCCTAAGTGCAGGACTCTGCACATGTCTTTGTTGAACCTCATCAGGTTTCTTTTGGCCCAATCCTCTAATTTGTCTAGGTCCCTCTGTATCCTGTGCCTGCCCTCCAGCGTATCTACCAGTCATCCCAGTTTAGAGTCATCTGCAAACTTGCTGAGAGTGCAGTCCACACCATCCTCCAGATCATTAATGAAGATATTGAACAAAACCGGCCCCAGGACTGACCCCTGGGGCACTCCAATTGAAACCGGCTGCCAACTAGACATGGAGCCGTTGATCACTACCCATTGAGAAATCCACTGCAAACATCTCCAAACTCATCCATTTCATCCTCACCCATAACCAACTTTACCTTGAACAACAAACACTTTGTCCAAACAATGGGAACAGCCAGCGGTCCTAAGATGGCTCCCCAACATGCCAACCTGTTTATAGGCCACTCCCTCACAGATTTCCCCCGCCCCTCAACACCCACCATCCATCACACTCTCTCTAGATTAACACACCCACACCAGCATCAGCTTCCAGGACATCACGATCAACTTCAACAAGGGAAACCCATGGATCACCACACTTACCTCCACAGATCCAGTGACCACCTTAGACACACCAAGAAATCTATTATCTACAGCTAGGCACTCGAATACCACAGAATATGCTCAGAAGAGAAAGTCTGGGATACACATCTCCACACACTTAAAACCACCATCACGAGACAAGGACATTCCACCAGAGAAGTAGATCACATCATGGAGTGGGCCACCCAAATACTCTGGGAGAACCTGTTTCAATACAGAAATAAAATCTCCTCCGACTGCACCACCCTTAGTTGTCACCTACCACCCCACATTGGAACCCATGTGGGGTAGCATCAAACAATTACAATCTATACTACATGGGACCCTATCCTGAAAGAAATCTTTCCTGAATCCCCTCTTCTGGTCTTCAAATACCCCTCCCCACCCAGTGTTACGAAGCTCATCATCTGAAGCAAGCTCCCCACAGATCAGGACACACCAACTCAAAGCAGCAACAGACCCTGAGAGAGCAACAGCTGCAAAACCTGCAAACATCTCTCTACTGCTCTGATGATGAATATCCACCCCACCCCACCCCCAACACATCTTTCAAGATCCCTGGGTCCTACGCATGCCTATCACAACATGTAGTGTTTCTCATCCAGTGCATCAAATGCCCCAGCAACAACTATGTGAGCAAAGACAGACAATCACTATGCTCTTGAAAGAACTCACACAGAAAAATTATAAAAAACAAAAACACCCCATCACCTGTGGGTGAACACTTTTCACAAAGCAAATCACACCTCTCAGTCCTTTGTCCTCTAAGGAAACCTGCACAATGCCTTCAAAAGATGAGCCTGGGAACTTAAATTCATAACTGTGCTGGTCACTAAAAACCATGGACTTAATAGAGACCCTGGTTTTATAACCCATTACAACAATTTGTAACACACCCTGCTAGCAACTAACCCTCCATTGTCCTATGACTGCAGAAGTGTTAATTGCCCACTTCATTTTAAGTGGTCTCCCACATCATGTGTGAATCCCTTAGGTTTAATAATCTGTCCCACCTTGTATTTAGTTTTGGACAATCTGGTTACTTTCTCCAGACCTGAGGAAGAGCTCTGTGAAGTTCAAAAGTTTGTCCTTTCCACTAATAGAAGTTGCTCCAACAACAGATTTAAAAATTTTATTCAAGTTAATGTTTAAAATTAAATATACACAAATTAAGAGAGAAGGTACTGTACATCTGGGGTCTGGCTTGAGTTATGAGGGATTACAGGTATCAGTAACAAGGATCACGAGATACATACATATCACATAACCAGCATAGGTCCAGATTGGGGTGTGGGAGTTTTTAAAGCATCAGTGGATAAGTGGGCTCGGGTACGCCACCCACACCTCAAATTTTCCCAAGGTGGAGGTGTGGCTGAATGAATAAGGTCCTGCACATACTGCAAACTCCCCGTTTAAGCACCATGTTTCAGCACGGGAGCACCCCGCACCAAGTGAGAACAAGTTTTATCTGTGTGGATGAGAAGCAGCTGTGCTCTGCTCTTTACCAATCACCTCCCTGGTGGTCTAGTGGTTAGGATTTGGGGCCCGCACTGCCGCGGCCTGGGTTCGAGAAACTTTCCATCAACACCTATCGAACAAATCAAACCAAGGCTAAAACACTAATACGGGTTTTGTTTGGGCCTGCCCTCAGGCAAACCCAAACTATGTTCTGACTCCAGCAGTACTAGGAAACGGTAGGCTTTGTAGTACAGAGGGGGCCCAAAGCTGAATGGCCACGGGAATCTTGGTCTCCATGGGGACAAGTTGTGGGAGGAGATGCACAAAGGAAATGTAATAAAACAAGAATAGATTTCGACACTGCCAGCCATTCTTCAAGAGTCTCCACAAGGTAAATGGAAGATGACTCACAATGTAAAACACACAACAGCTTAGACTGAGCCAAATTAAAATATATAAGTGGCATTGCTGTGCACTGATACAATGGCTCTACTCCAGAAGCAGCGGTGCTTCAGTGGTGAGTGAAATGATGTTTGTATATGGAAAGCTCTTTAGGATCCTCTAGCCTGAGAGGCACTAGAGCACATGCCCGGAAGAGGGTATTTCAGCCATTTTGAAACGGCTTGAAACTTTCACCTGGACCCTGGTCATTTGGCCTCTAATAATACCCACACATGTAAAATGACAGATCAAAGCTTACTAAGAAAACTGTGTCTTTGGGACACTCTCTTGATCTGCCACCTGATCATATAATATTGGCTGTCTAAAGGCTGTACTAAGCAGCATATCAGATGCAGTGTATTTGGGCCAGGCTGACACAAACACCATGGTGAGGACTGCAGTTTAAAGCTGGGATGTTCACTGAAATTCAGTGGAAGTTGGGAACCTGACCCCCTTCGACACCTTTGAAAACCCCAGCATCTGTGCTTAGACAGAACCAGCGCTGGGTGAAAATGCAGTCTCAAGCCATGGAGAGGTTTCTGCAGAGCTGTTTCAGTTCCTCTGGGGCTTGCAGAGTTCAGTTTCACTGTTAAGGAACCAGGAAACTCAAAGCAAAAAGCGCAGCAGAAGCCACGTTTTGTCTGGCTGCCGGCTGAACACCCTGCAAAGCCACTGGTTTCTCAAAAATTCAACTCAGAACCACAAATCGGCTCAGGCTCACTTAAAACATGACCCAGACTCACCAGCTTCAGGAAACCTAGATTTGTCCCCACACTCGGCTCTAATGCTAATGCTGGACATTCAGAGGAACAAGCATTTCGCAACTCAGCTCCAGGAATGGAGGCTATATAGCCAGTGCCATCAAAATTCACTATATGCCACTCTGCAGTGATTGCGATCCTGTGGGGTCTTCTGCTAAGGAAGATACCAAATCTACAGCAGTCCCCTGGGGTGGTGAATCCTAAGTGTTTAAAATGGTGCCCACTGTGCACTAGATCCTCAGCTGGAATAAACCATCAAGCTCCACTGAAGCCAACAGCACTGTGCTGAATGACAACAGTGGAGGATCAGGCTCTTGTCATTCCAGTGACATATAAGCTGCGCAGTAGCTGGTCTGTGTAACCACGTGATCTCCTTACCAGTTATTCTTAGTCTCTCTAGCTCCCTTTTCTTCCTGTGTGTGCAACACTCATTTGTTGACCTAATTTCAAGCTACTCTACGCTCTCCAGGGCAAGGACTGCCCCTTCCACTGCATGTGTGCACGTGCGAGCAGAATCTAGCTGAAACCACTGCCTGTCCTGTTGTTATTGTCTCACTGTTTCCTTGTACTCCCCCATCCGTATCCATCTGTTGTCCCTCATCTCATATTTAGACTGTGAGCTCTTTGGAGCTGGGACTGTCTTGTTGCTCTGTGTTTATATAGCCCCTGGCACAATGGGGTTCTGGTCCCAGGGCTACCGGAATACAAATAAGTAACAATGGGGTACCAATCCTGATTGGAGCCTCTAGGTACCACCACAATACAGATACACAAATATAATCATTAGAATTTAGACTTGACCTCTCCTTTATCTACAACTGTTGATTCTCCATTTTTCACAAGGCCTCTTCCCCTACCAGTTTCTACACCACTTCACTATTCCCCGTGCCTGGGCATAGGGAAGTGTCCTTTAGTGCTGGCTTTATTACGGCTCTTAAACGGACAACTCCTTCACACACAACTATGCAGAGCATCCAAGAGACCGTAAGAGAGCCAGGGATCTTCATAAATCAAAACACACTCCCTTTAGACCAGCCTTTGTTTATTCCCAGAGGTCTGCTCACTACTGCTGGGAAAGCACTTCCCCCTGCCCAGCTGCCTCATGCTTGCAAAGTGATTTTAAAACCAGAGCTGTGAGCTTTGGAGAGGATCCTTTGTAAAGGAGCACTGGGATTATCCAAGTTGAATACAATTCACTCCCACCAGCTCCCTTCTCCCTAGAAAAGTAGGAAATGCAAAGCAAATAGTGACATATTTAGCACAGCTGTGCCCAAGGGAGCTAGCCACTGTCACAACAAAGTCATCTACTTGGAGCATAAGGGATGTGTTTAGTTTTAAGGGTTTTTTTTGATTTGTTTTTTTTAAATTCTCCAGCAAAAACTGTAAAACAGATGAATCACTTCCAGATGTAAATATTTATATCACTACTAGGAATAAGTTTCTCCCTTAGTCCAATGTTAACAGGCAGATTTTCTTTAGAAAGCCCTTGCTCTATTGCCATCTGGTATAATTGTTTTTTTTAAGAGAACAAAGTTATAGGAACGTCAACCCGAGGGAAAGAACACAGTGACGTTTTCATTCTAAGGCCTGATCACGCAAGCCGCCCCCCCCCCCCCCCCCGTCAAGATCAAGCCTCCTCCAAATGTCAACTGGAATCTTCTATGCAGAGTGCTTGGAAAATTTGTTCTTGACAGAGGAGCTTGATTTAAATGGATCACTTGCAAAGATCAGTCCAAAATCTACCTCTCAACGATTGCTGGAGGAGAGAATGGAGCAAATAATTTGCAGTGAATTACTTATTCAGCAAATGTAGTCTGTTTTCCACAGAGAACATTCACAAGCCAATTGCAACTTCCTTAAGTTTATTATCCAAATTAATATCCTTCTGCATTTTTTGTTCTATGGATTTGCTGTGAATATTCTAAATGTGAACCGAGCTGCTTTTCCGCAATGGGTCAGAAAAGTCAAATAACATTGTTTCTGTCCTCTGATTGGCTGCGCATGCAAGAACTTTTGTTGCCATTAGCCAAGCTTGCTTCAAACTTCCTGGATGACTCGAATGTTTTGGGGAAATGAACACAGAAGGGGTGCAAATAAACTCAGTTCATTTTAAAATTCAATAGAATAGTTACAGAACATTCCCAGCATTATTCACGCAGATGTACGGAAGGATTTGGCTCTTGCTTATACCGATATACAGGAAGGATTAGATAGGAAGGGAATTTCTTGGTATTTTGTACCAAGTACCACTTTGTTGGTAAGCAGTTATAACCAGCCTTGACATGGTGACAGAACAAGATCTGGAAGATGGAGTTTTTCTTCTGTGCAAGTCAGATTTGGGTAGTTCACAGTTTCATGGATCCATATGTATTGTTTATATCTCAATAATGCCCAAAGGCCCCACTCAGGACAAATGTTGTGCTGGGCATTATACAAACAGAGCAAAAAGACAGTTTACATTCTGAACAGACAAGACTGCAGAAGAATGGGCAATATAGTCATTATTTGGCCAGAGGAAGGATGGTCCAGTGGTTAGAGTACTAGACCGGGACTCAGGAGACCCTCAGCAATCCTATGTTCTGCCACCGACTTCCTGTGTTGCCTTGGGCAAGTCACTCCGTCTCTTCCCGTGCCTCCGTTCCCCATCAGTGCAGCAGTACTGCACTACCTCACAGGGATGATGGGAGGATAAATGCATTTTAAAAATGGTGTGGTTTTCAGATACTACAGTACTTTGGGTAGAGAGAATGATTGCGAGTCAGTGGGTCCCTACACACGTTATTACTAACATTCTTGACACTTACAGCCCGCCCCAAAAGTGACTACTACCAAAATAGCGGCAAACCATTTCTCTTCAAAGGCTTCCGCTGGAATTCCCTGCCTCCAATGCTCTTTCCGCCTCATGTTTCACTTGTTAGGGGATCCGTTTCAGGAGTGACATGGTTAAAACCAGGTTTTAAACGGTAAAAAGGGTTTCAAAATAAAAAACCCCATTCCCCAAATAAAGAGTTACGCTTACATTTGAAGAGCGTACAGGAAATAGGCCTCATGCAAGTCAGCCCCAGGGATCTGAAGCCTTTTGTACAAAGCCGGGTGTTTCTCCCACCTCTGGAGTTTGTTTTGTCTAATACAAAACAGGAAAGGTTTAGGAGGTTTTAGACCCACATAACAAACCCGTAGAGACCCTTCGTTAAAGGATCCTTTTCAAGTCTTGCTTCACTAGAGGGGAAGGGATTTGTCTTGTTTACTCAAGGTCCTAAAATACTCCCTTGAATTATGGATCACAAAGCTTGTGGGGGAGTCAGACCCTTTGAATTGCAGCAGGTTTGGTACAGCATCACAATATGATCTCCCACATGGCTTCTGAGACTTACCACAAACTTCAGCCAAGGAAACCATATTCCCTAATGGGATAAGAAGTGAGACACTGACCTGATAGATGAAATGTCTTAGCTTTGAATCAGCTTCTCATAATAATCCCAAAGGATTCCAATACATTTAATGGACTATACATATTCAGCACTACTGGTACAGCTACCCCGAGGATGGAAGGAGGTAAACAAGAACGCAGCAATGAGGGAAGAAACATTTTGGCCAAGGAGACCAGGCAAAACTTACAAAACATGCTATTAGATATTTAATAGTGAGACAAGAGATTTTTATTATTGTTTTAAGGTCTCAGTTGGACGACAGACTCTAGATGGGATTCATTAGTTACATCAGTGATGGCAGTACATAGAGGAAGTCGACATCTCTGGCTACAATCCTTCATATCGCTCCGGCCAAGTTTTAAATTTGGTGCCTACGGATAGAGAACTGAATAAATGTTGTCTGATTTCAGTGGATCCTCTCCTTACGCTGAAGTCACTGGGAGCTGAAAATGATCAGACCCCTTTGAATAACAGGCCACATTTACTTACTACCATGTGTAGCTGGATGCCTAATTTTAGACACCCACATCTGAACATTTTGAGACCTTTGTTCTTTTCTGTTCACTTAATTCTTCCACTGTGCAAAAAGACTGTTTGTTTTCTGCAGCTTATTACAGATCACATGCCTTACTTTCCAGCTAGGGAGAAGGAATGGACAAGCCAGAACACCACAGCTGGCTAGAAGGTTCTCCTATAAGTCATAACCCTGGTAGAAGGTAGCTGCTCAGATCAAGTCTTCCTTGCACATACTTGCCTCGCACTGTTTCTCATTCAAGGGCTCGTTTGTGACCAGCAGTCTGTGTTCTCTGTTAACACTTTTCGGCTCCCACTACCTGGCGCTGAGACTGTCAGAGACTGAAAGAACTCAGTGATACACGAGCTTTTTGGGGAATGGATCATAGCTTCATACTGGTGTGGAAAGCTGCTTACATACTACTGGCGAGACGTGTGATAATGATATACTTCATGGTAAATTTCCCGTTGCTACCATAATGCCCGGCCTGTTGGGGATATAAACAAACTACAATGTAATTGTCAGAGCGATTAAAAATTGGCTGCCCATCAGGATGCTTCATACCAGAAGCAGATCCCCTCCATGCCTCCACTCAAGCGTTGGGTGTTTCCAATTGGCTCAAAAAGGTTTTGTAAATGTGAACATACAATAAATCAGCAAGTCAGCATTCCTGACAAAACCCTCCTCAGTGCAGAGCATTTCCACACAGCACAAAAATATCCACCGTGTGCTATGGGGACAGAACAAGGAGCCTAAATGTGGTATTCCGGATCAGAGTGGTTTTTCTTTAGTGCACTTCCTACAACGTGCAGACATTGTTTCACCATTATGTCTTTGTCAATGCTGTTAAGACACACTATTGGAAAAACAGCTGTCTAGGTGCTCTGCCAAGAACATTGACTTCCCTGCTATTTGGAGACCCAAGCACCGTGATTATGAACCACTCCTGTCTCCACTGTGCACTCGGGTTGGTTGTTTCCACAGTACCACCCTGACGCTGCTTTAGAACGCCAGTGCCTCATTTGGTCTCGATGAAAGGATGTGAAAATTAAGCACCATGTAATTTTCCAGAAAGATGCATCTATGATGCTAAGCTATTGGCACTATAAATCTTCCAGTTGTTTACCTACAACACCAGGTAGGCCCATCGTTAATCTCACTTCTGACACAAAAGTAACAAACACACATTCAAGATTAACATCTAAAAACAAGCAGGAGGTTGATGCAACAACCATATTTACTACACTTGAGCTTATGCAAAAGCAGTGATGCATAATTCTTCCAATCTTAAAGGCTGGGCACCCCAAATCTAGGTTCTGCTCCTTCTAGAACATTGGTTCTCAACCCAAGGCCCATGGGTTGCACGCGGCACAATTAGCACATAGCTGCAGCCCAGCTGTGTACTAAAAGGCGGCAGGGTCTGGGGTCGAGGCTGCTGCCTGGCCCCACAGAGTGTGTCAGGGTCACGGTTGGTGGCGGGGTGGGGTTGGGGATGCCACCCGTCCCCTGAGGCTGGGTCTGTGGTTAGAGTTGGGGCTGCTGCCCGGCCCTGCAAAATAGGGGTCAGGGTTGGATCAGGGCAGCCGCCCGGCCCCGCAGAACAGCGTCCGGGGTCCCTGCCGCTCAGCCCCACTACCGGGGCTCCATTCCTTGCCCCACTCTGTGGAAGGGTCCCTGGGCTGGGGGCGCTGGGAATAGCAATGAGGGGTGGGGGAGTGCTGTAGTTCTCAACCTGCGGCCCAGGTATCACATTGTGGGCTGCACGTGCAGACCACAATGATTAATAGGTTGAGAACCACTGTTCTAGAAAAGAACTCTCCTCCTCACCAGAAACATGATCTTGGCAGAGATTTTCAATGGCATAAATGACAGGTACCTAACTCCTATTGACTATCAAGGGGAGTTAGGAACCTAGTTGCCACTTTTGCTCATGGTGTAAATTGCCAATACATCATATATACACACACATATATATGGATGGGGGAAATGGACATTGATACAGTAATGCAACTTGCACGCTAAAGCACTTGAATGCGTCCTTTGTGCTGGGTTATAGCGTGAGGTGCTGAGCGTTCTCCACTCCCGTTTGCCACTTCCCGCGGGAGACGGCTGCACGAATAGGTATGACCCAATCTGATTCTCCGTAATATTCAGCCTAAAGCTTCCTGTAGTTGTAACCCAATATTCCTCGCTTTTACTCCTTGAACCATCCTAATCAATTTCCTGCCCTCCACCCCTCACTTAGTCATCATTCCTGGACACTAAACCTTTCCTTGGAAGAGAGTCCCTCCAGCCTCTTCATTGTTTCAGTGGCTTTCTGCTGAAATCCATTACATTTACCTAAATCTTTAAGGTAATAACGTGTCCAGATGTTAACACAATATTCTGGGTGCAGTCTCATCGGGCTAGTACAGAAACTAACGATAGTGCTCCATTATTATTGATTATAAGTATTGGAGTGGTACCCAAAGGCTCCACCCACTGTGCTGTTTGTTCAACATAAGAATGGCCAAACTGGGTTAGACCAAAGGTCAATCTAGTCCAGTATCCTGTCTTCCAACAGTGTCTAATCCCAGGTGCCCCAGAGGGAATGAACAGAACAGGTAATCATCAAGTGATCCATCCCCTGTCGCCCATTCCCAGCTTCTGACAGCCTAAACACTGCTCTCCATCACCTCCCTCATCCTCTGCCTCACCCCTACACTTCTCCTGCCACCTGCACCTTACCTGCCAAACACACAGGGAACCATGGCTCCTGCCCCAAATATCTGACACGTTAATTTTGAAACAAAAACCTACAATCTTGTACCATGAGCACTGTTTGGGGCTAAAACTTAAGGCCACATGCTCCCGACCATCTAAAGAGATGCTCCCCTCGGATGACAATGGGCCACTTTCCTGTACCATTGTTCATTTACACACAGAGCAACAGTAATTTTGCGAACATGCAATTCTGCACCTATATTATGCAATAATCTGGCCCTTAGGGATAGCTCAGTGGTTTGAGCATTGGCCTGCTAAACCCAGGATTGTGAGTTCAATCCTTGAGGGGGCCACTTGGGGATCTGGGGCAAAATCAGTACTTGGTTCTGCTAGTGAAGGCAGGGGGCTGGACTTGATGACCTTTCAAGGTCCCTTCCAGTTCTAGGAGATGGGATATCTCCATTAATTATTATTATTATTAAAATAGCATCAGTAGGATTCAGAGTCAACTCCTGGTTTAGACAACAGGAGCAGTTCACATCTCCCAGGGTTAATACATCCCTGCATCCATCCACTCATATTAAAAAGGGTTATCTTTGCAACTTTAAGGCTAGATACTTTAATAAATGAACACTTATACTCTGCTGAACCTGAATCCATCAGAGGACTGAATAAATACACCTCTACCCCGATAGAATGCTGTCCTCGGGAGCCAAAAAAATCTTACCGCGTTATAGGTGAAACCGCGTTATATCGAACTTGCTTTGATCCGTCGGACCGCGCAGCCCCGCCCCCCCCCAGAGCGCTGCTTTACCGCGTTATATCCGAATTCGTGTTATATCGGGTCGCGTTATTTCGGGGTAGAGGTGTACATGCAGTGAAACAGGCATGACACTCCTGTCTTAAATCTTTGTTTTGTGTGTTTATCTTAAATAAAAAAAACCCCAAGTCTAATGGACATTTAATGAACATGATATAGCATTAAATATTGACTCTCTGAGCACAACCCAGAAATCACGTCTGCCCCTTTCTGGAGATGAAGATTAACATGGCTATATAATCACTAAAGTATTATCATCTCTTATCTGTCAGATCTACTATTGCCCCAGGTTCCAGCTCCCAGCTTTGGAGACTTTCTACATGATTTAAAGGAGAACTGTTGTCGGTGTTCTGCAGCACTGTTTCTTTAGACCTTTCGCTGGGTAATTTACACATAGTAAGATTTTCTCCACAATCGTTAGTTCAGTGACAAAGCACAGCAAGTAGTTTTGTGAAAATTAGATACTATTAGTGGAATTTCTTTTGGCAAAGCTTTAAAATAATTAGGGCTGAAAGTAAATACACTTGGTATGACAAGTGAATCTGGTGCGGCATCAGCATTTAAGAGAGAATAATTCAAACAAGGGGAGCTTAGAAGAGACCCCTGAAATATACAATAAGACTCAAGGTGACACTCACGGTAGTTCTAGGAAGAGGAGGGCAGTACAAAAAATAGCTACTTCTCTCCTTCATTCTCATTTTTCTTTTTAATGTAGCTGCCAGTTTCTTATCCTACTGATTTCACAGCTCAGAGAAGTTACAATTTTGCTTCTAATCTTGTCTTCTGTGAAGCATTAAAATAAATCAACTACCCTATACAATAGATACTGTATAGTGATTGGCTTTATTTACTAGGTTATGGTGAAGGGAAGGAGAAAATCATGCGACATGAGCCAGTTGGTCTTTAGCAGTAGCCTTTTTATCATGTAATACAAAAATACCATTACCCCACAGAAGTGCAACTAAATAAAGCGAAGCATGAATCCTCATACGGATTGAGGTTTGGTCAGATAAGCATATGGAAATTTATCCAAATCTCCAAGTCAGGAAATCTAATAGCAAGAGCCTCCAGACAAATTTCCATGTCTTCCTGCTAGGCAGGAAATAATCAGAGACCAGAATATCATAGAGCTATTTTGATACTTCCGGGCTCAGCCAGATCCACATAAAACGTAGCCAGAGAAAAAAGTTTACTTTCCCACTTAATGAAGCTTTATTCCACCCCTACACTGCTCCTCAAAAACAAAAACAACCCCCCGTCCCCCAAGCTTGGTTCAGATTCAGCTGGAATTTCAGATTGAAGTATAAAGTTGGTTTCTATCTTCCCTGGTTTTATGTCTTCAGAAAATTTGAAAACAAGTAGTTATTAAAAAAGCCCTTAACGAGGCAAATGTAATATCAGCCCATTAGATGACAGGAAGGTTCTGCATTTTGTACAGCAAACATGATAGATCAGAGGTTCCCAAACCGTAGTATGTGCACCCCTGGTGGTATGTGAGCTTGGCATTCCAGCCATTATCTTCACAACAACTTTTTAAGAGGTGGTACATGAACCAATCAAGCTTGGGAGCCGCTGATGTAGATGATGGAATCACAAGAGGGATTCAGTGGGCCCGAGCCTTCCAGACAAATTCTATCGTCCATAAGAACGAGTTGCTTTTATGGAAGCCACACAATGATAAAATGTTTTCGTGCCAATGATTAAACTGCAGCCTACTTCCTCCTTCCCCTCCTACCAAAATGAATGGTCACAGAGAGCACTCTATTGGGAAGCAAGGAGAAAGCCAGTCATGCGGTGCTCTGCTGTACCCGTGAAGAGTCGTATGGAACAGACTCCAAGAAGGAAGAAGAAATGGCATGCCAATATCCTCAGATGGCCAACTGTCATTGCAGCTAATCTGTTAATGGCTGCAATGTACACTCAAACTCCCAAGAATTAAGCACAACAGACTGGCCTGCTGGCAAAAGCCCTGCCTCAAACAAAGGACTGGATCCATCTCAGACTTTTCAAGATGCCCATCAGCAGAGGCACAGAATAAGCAAGCATCAGAAGAAACAGGATTATCTCCAAAAACTGGCTTGCTCTACCTAGTTATTTATAAATGCACCAACCATGGCCCGGAGGTGCATAGAGCCAGTGGTGTTTGGTTAGCCACAAAATAAATATATACTGGTATTGATCCACTGGGAAATAACCAACCAACCACAAAACAGTTTTTTAGGATTGCCGTTTTTTTAGTTTTTATGTACATCACCACAATATTGTATTCTTGCATTGCACGGCACGTGTAAACATTGCGTCTCAAAATGTCACCCGCCAAAGATATTTTCTTGTGTTGCATTTTTAAATACCCCTGCCTAAGTCCTAACGGCGAAAGGAATCTAGGACCTTGATCTAAAAGCATGTGTTTCTATTGCTTGAGCTAATTACAGTGGCTCTCAACCTTTCCAGACTACTGTGCCCCTTTCAGGAGTCTGATTTGTCTTGTCTACCCCCAAATTTCACTTCACTTGAAAACTATTTGCTTACAAAATCAGACAAAAATATAATTGCGGACTCTCTCATTTTTACCATATAATTATAAAATAAATCAACTGGAATATAAATATTGTACTTACATTTCAGTGTTTATTACATAGAGCAGTATAAACAAGTCATTGTCTGTATGAAATGTTAGTTTGTACTGACTTCGCTAGTGCTTTTTACATAGCTTGTAAAACTAGGCAAGTATCTAGAGGAGTTGGTGTTCCCCCTGGAAGACCTCTGCATACCCCCAGGGGTACGTGTACCCCTGGTTGAGAACCAGTGAGCTAAAAGACCAGGTCCATTAAGTCATAGGCAGGAACATATTTCTTATAGGATTCAGCCACACAGAAGGACGAAGACACACACTAGCTAGGTTAATGTGTGTTACAGAAAAGTTTTGGGGGCCCCCAACGTAACTTCAGAGCCTTCCAAACGCTCTTTAGCAGGCTTCATGGAGAGCAACGGTGAGCCACTAAAATCAGAAGGATTTTGGAAATTTCAGGGCAGGCGCCTTTCCATAGCAAAACAGTGCCCTTCATAAGAGGATCTCTAAGTACTCAGCAATTTATCAAGCTTCCCAACCCTCTGTCAAGTAGGTAGGTTGATGAGTAAGCCGAGATACATTGAGATTAAATGACATGCCCAAGATCACGCACCAAGTCATGCTGTGCATGTCCTAGGGATAGCAGACTTTAGTCTCCAGGGCGGTCAAACCCAGCACAGACAAATGGATTAAAACGTGAAGCTACTTACCATTGGCGCACCACGATGGCCAATGATGGCAGGTTTTGGTCCCAGGTCCTTCTTCTCCATTATACAAGGGGAAGAGACAGTGAGGGGAACGAGGTAAAGTGCAACTACGACGGCAAAGTATGCAGTGAATATCAACATCTGTGAAGCTGAACACAAACGCAGCCAGTGAAAATGCTGGTTCAGAACAAATCGCTCCAGAAAAAACAAACGCAAGACATAGTACTACTTCTCCGAACATAATGGACAAACCATAGCAATTCCCTCCAGCTACAAAAAATAGCAATGCTTTGTATTTGGCCAGTGATGCATCCCATTCCAGTGTCTCAGAGTGCTTTACCCCATTTTACAGATAGGGAAACCAAACACACAAAGAGGTTTAGGATAGGTCTACACTATAAACCCTTGAGCAGCACAGCTGCGGAGCCGCTGTAATGTTGCAATGTAGACATTTGCTATAACAGAAGGGGTGCTTCCATGCCTGTAGTCAATCCGCCTCTCTGAGGGTTTGTTTACACTTGAAAAGCTACAGTGGCACCGCTGAAGCTGTGCGGCTGTAGCACTTCTTGTAGACACTACCTATGCTGACAAGAGGTTCTCCCGGCGCTGTAGGCAGTCTACATCCCTAAAAGGCAGTAACTAGATCAATGGAAGAATTCTTTCAGGTACTGAGTGGTGTCTACACTGGGGCTTAGACAGGCGGAACTACATCGCACAAGGTGTGAAAATTTTCACACCCTGAGCCATGTAATTAAACCAACCTAACTTTGTAGAGTAGACCAGCCCTAAGTGACTTGCTGAAGGTCAGCCAGAGCCCAAAGTACAATCCAGTGGTCCTGATTCCCAGTCTTTTGTCTTGGAGGTGGAGAGATGGACGGACTGGCAAAGCCCTGGCTGGGATGATTTAGTTGCAGTTGGTCCTGCTGTGAACAGGGGGTTGGACACTAGATGACCTCCGGAGGTCTCTTCCAACCTTAATCTTCTATGATGCTATGACTGCATCACTTCCAAGCCTTCACCAAGTTAACTTTAGTTTTAAATCAGTCTAATTAAACTGGTGCACACCCATAATAATGTAGGCACATTTAAATAGCTTTAGCATAATTTGTTAATTTACGTGCAAACCAAACTAACATCAAGCAAGGGTTAAACTGGTTTAGCTGTGTTTACATTAAGGATTTGCACCAGTTTGAAATCAATTTAAACAGATGCAATTTTTTTTTTAAATGGAGACCAGGCCTTAGAAAGTTCTTTTGGATGTTTGAGGGGACATAATGTCAGACTCCAGAGGGGTTGTAAGTAATCAACTCTATTACAAGAAAGGTGGGCACAACAGAGGGATTTCTGGTGGGATTAAAAAAGGGGGAAGACACTCTGGGATGCACTGAGGTGGCAAAGAACCATAGGGTGTAGTGTTTGGTGGGGACAGTGAAGGGGACATTTGTATTGTTTTGCAGTCAGTAGACACCTTGAGTCAGACAGTGCCCCCTAAGAACATCAGAACAGCCATCTTGGGTCAGACCAATGGCTGATCTAGTCCAGCATCCAGTCTTCCGACAGTGGCCAATGCCAGACGCTTCAGAAAGAATGAACAGAACAGTGCAATTATCAAGTGATCCATTCCTTGTCATCCACTCCCAGCTTCTGGCAGTCAGAGCCTTAGGGATACCCAGAGCATGGGGTTGCATCCCTGACCATCTTGGCTAATAGCCATTGATCGACCTATGCTCCATAAACCGGGGTCAGCAACCTTCGGCATGCGGCCCATGAGGGTAATCCGCTGACAGGCAGTGAGACATTTTGTTTACGTTGACCGTCCACAGGCATGGCCCCCCACAGCTCCCAGTGGCCATGGTTCGCCGGTTCACCATGGTTCGCCGTTCCTGATGGGTTGCATGCCGAAGGTTGCCGCCCCCTGTCATAAACTGATCTAAATTTTTTAACCCAGTTATACTTTTGGCGTTCACGGCATCCCCTGGCAACAAGTTCCTCAGGTTGACTGCACTGGGGCAAGAAGTACTTCCTTTAGTTTAAAGAACAGGAGTACTTGTGGCACCTTAGAGACTTCATCGGAAGTGGGCTGTAGCCCACGAAAGCTTATGCTCAAATAAATGTGTTAGTCTCTAAGGTGCCACAAGTACTCCTGTTCTTTTTATGGATACAGACTAACACGGCTGCTACTCTGAAACCTGTTCCTTTAGTTTGTAATAAACCTGCTGCCTATTAATTTCATCAGGTGACCTTGGTTCATGGATTATGAGAAGGGATAAATAACACTTCCTTATTCTGTTTTTTTTTTATACCATTCATGATTTTATAGACCTCTCTCATATCCCCTCTCGTCTCTTTTCAAAGCTGAGCAGTCCCAGTCTTTTTAATCTCTTTTATACAGAAGCTATTTCATACTCCTAATCATTTTGTTGCCCTTCTCTGTCCCTTTTTCCAATTCTAATGTAACTTTTTTGAAATGGGGTGACCAGAACCACACACAGTATTCATGGTGTGGGCGTACCAGGAATTTATATAGTGGCATTATGATATTTTCCGTCTTATTATCTATCCCCTTCCTAATGGTTCCTAAAATTCTCTACATTGGCTCAAGAGTACATTTGGGTCGCATTTTAGGGATTTTCTCTACAGTCATGAGCGCTAGAAATGTAGCTTTCAATTAAAATATAAGACTCACATAATTACTTGACTCCAGGAGCTGGGGCATTAAGAGAAACAACAAATATTGCAAGTCTCACGATAAAATCTTGAGCGTTGGCAACACCAGTAGTCTATGGCCGATTCAGGAACAAAACCCAGACCTCCTGACCTGTCCTGTCCTGTGCTTTGCAAAGGGCAGCATTCCTTTGCCTTCCAATGACTTCACTCAAATGAGATGGGAATATTTAGAAGATGGTGCTGACAGCCACTGCAGAGGTACTCCGAGCTCCCTACCGAGTTGCATTAGTTAGGATGACAGGTACTTGGAACTTGATGGGATATTAACAGTCACTTGAACCCAATGATACCGGGGTTGTTTCTTGGGAGAAGCAACAGCCACGGGAACAGTCTGGTTAATGGTTTGACTGTAGATGTTCAGTTCAGTTGCTGACTCTGAATTATAAACTGCCCTTTGCTTTTGCCATCTAATATCCTTGTTCAAGCATGCACCTACTTGCCAATCAATTAGACTGGAATGTAAGTGTGGGAGAGAAATTAGTTGACAATGAGATAACCCCTGCTTGGGCTCCAGTCCTTCCCGAGTGCACAGGAGATCAGTAAACTAGGTGCCACCGTGAGGTACAGCATCCCATAGTCGTGGTGCTCTGGAGCTAAGTGACATCACTGGAAACTTCTAGGTAATTCCAATTTGCTCTGGATTACTCTCTAGTGGCTCTTTCCACTTGGATTTCCCTGACCCAGAAGTATACATGATGATTCCACCAAGCCTCGACTAGCCCATATTGTCAGGACGAAAGACCCTTTCCTCTCCTATCCACCTCTGCTGATTGAGCTGATGCGGTTCAGTGATCTAAATCCTGGGCGAATACCAAATGAAATACATGTGCTAGGACAGATTTTGATCACTGACCTGCATGAGAAAGGTCAGTATCACTCAGCATAGATCACAGGACGTGCACCATTGTGAAATGGGATTGAAGCCGAATCTCACCATTAGCCACAAATGCTGGGAAATTTAAAGTTAATTTCCAGGAAGCCCATTAATCTCTTTAGAAAACCACACTCATTTATCCTCACAGAGCAATGTGGGAGGCAGCTGAAGGCATCACTTTCCTTTTAATACCATGAATCTTGGGACCACATTCCTCCTGGACACAGAGTGCTAACCGTGGTGCAGAGTTTAGGAGACAAAGGGGGAAGTCTGTTTTTATAACAAGATGATGGCGGGTACTGCTCCAAAGTAGCCTGGCAGAGTTTGATAAAGGATCGAAAGTATTTCTGAGTTAGAATGGGAAGTGTTTGTGGTTACAGAAAACCAGACACACTACTGGCCCGTACATACGCCGTGAGGAAGGGGAGTCCCAGCAAACCCTGTTTACGGGTGGAATTGGATGAATCAGGGTGTACGTGATGGAACAATAGCAAGCCTTTCACCTATAGGGTCCAGGTGAGTCGTGAGCAAAGTCATTGCGGCTGTTAAAAGACACGTGCGGTGACAAACGGTGTTGCAATCTCAGTCCCATTTCTAGTGACCATCCCACTGTGTGGAAAGTCACATGTGCGATTCCCCTGGTGGAGTTTCCTAGGAGTTTTTCCACCTAAAGTTGCCCCCATCCACTCCATGGACAAAGCTAGGGGGTTGCCAGCCAGACGCTCATATCCTGGAGGACCTGCCAGAGGCCAGGGTGATTAGCGTGAAGGCCCTGTGCCTCCACAGTGGTTCCAGGCCCTCATGCCCTCACCACCACCTCCCTGTCAGGAGTGCCCCTGCTGATCGCTGCTCCTGGCAACCTACCCTAAGTGTGTCTTCACATCACAGAAAAAAGAGTCCACTTGAAAGTTAAGACAGCACCAGTTTAAGTAGATCTCCCCATGGGGCTGGTAGGGGATAACACCCGGGCTGGAATCGCCCCCAGCCTGTCACATCCAGCTCATGTGTAGATCCTTGATGCTGCCGGGGCTCTTTGCGGGGCTGAGCAATGGGAGAGGGAGGGCGAGGTGGGAGAGTCCATTGCAGGCAGCACCCAAACTTGTGCGTCAAAACGGGCAGAACTGTGCGTGGATGGGGATCCTCCATCGCAGAGGCTGGTGTCTGTGCTCCACACTGCAAAATCGCCACGGCTAGCTCCTTTGCGACATCTCAGCAAAGGCCACAGGCTGAATGTACACGGCATCTGAACTAGCGTCTCGCCTCCGAAAGGCAGTTCCTTCAGCTCAGCATTACGTCCCACTGGAGGGTGGCCTTGTGGGTGGCTCACTGGACTGGGACTCACAATAAGGTTCTATTCCCACACCACAACATTCACCAACAACTAGCTCCTTGTTGGAAATCACAGCCAGCTTCCTACATGATCTTGGGCAAGCCACAATCTCTGCCAAATTGGGGATGCTGTATAAAAACAGAGAGAGTGCATCAGGCATCTCTCATCCAACTGTTGTGTTCCTGTTCTGGAGATGACTGGAGCCCTTTAGCCTTCAGCCTCTTTCACCAGCAGTAAGTTGCCTTGATTGAAAAATAAAGATTTCACATTTGATGATCAAATCAAGGTGGCTAGAAAAATCGAACTGCAGTTTCTCAGCTCGGTGGAGTCTTTATTTGCTTGTGCAATGAAGATCTTGGGGGAAAGCGTCACTTAGGTAAGTGAAGGGGATCGTTCTCTTCTGTAATCACCAACAGACATTTTATACTCTGGAGGCAGACACAGACAATGCTGTTTCTTGGAGTAAGTTTCTCCTCTCCTTTCTTTTCTGCCGTGGTGAGGAGTCCCATCCTCCCCACCCCATTTTATCTTGTTTCCTGAACGAGTTCATTGGCAGAGCTCCTCCTGTCTCCTCATTGCTTTTATTGCTTCTTTTAATCCAGTGTTTTGTGTTTGGCCTTGGAAGCCTTCTGGGTGAGTTCTAAGAGAGGAAGGAACTTATAAACAACAAGAGCTATAAAGAGACAATTTATTTTGAGCTGTATTTTCTGGATTTGGGAAAAAGAACAGCTAAAGAGTCTGATTCCCGAAAAGGGACAAGAACAGTAGACTCCTGTGCCAATGACAGTGGGCAACAGCCAGTACGTCTACAAATGACTATGGTCAAGTGGGCAAGACAGATGCAACTTTCTCCTTGTGCTGAGACTTTGTGTTCGCATTCCTTACTTTCCCCTAGCAGTTTCCATTGATGAAGTGTTCTTCACTTCCTGTCTTATACTGCAGCGTGATGTAGGTTTGTACCACTGAACAGCTGCTGCATTGTACCCCTGAGGTGGCTGCATTTCAGTGATGGGTAAAGCGATCCCTGTATATGCAAGGCATTTTGTGATACTGTGGTGTAATAGGGGAAGTTATTCTATGAACCACGCCTTAGGCTGTTAAAAAGTTTTAATAAGAGGAAATAGCAGAGCTAATAAGTGGCAATTTTTCCTGGCTTAGCTAAGAGCACAATACAGAGAAGAGAACTTCAAGGAACACGAACTATCTACTACCTCCCATCTTGACTGGCAGAATAATTACACACTATTTTATTTTATTATTTCTTTTCTTTGTTGAACACGTACAGCTTTTCCATTTGTAAATTAAACTACACCACATTTTCCTTTGGAGAAGTCTCTCTTAATAGGAATTCTTTACATGTTTAATATTCTTCCTCTTGCTCAGCCGCTGCCTCCACATACTCAACACCTACTTCTTGGCAATCTTTTGCAAGTGCCAAACCCCCCCAAGACTTGCATTTCACACTACCCTTCAATTACTAATTGAAAGAATTTTTACAGCACTGGCATAGTAATTTTATAGGCTCTACAGCTGAACCCTTCAGAAAATATATTTGATATTTGCTGAAGGCAAAGAGAGGCGGCTAGTGCCAAGTGAACTGAGGGAATGGTGAAGGCAGCAGAAAGGTCCAAGGCCCATGAGATCAGATAGATTACACATGAAGCTAGATTAGAGGAGAGGCAGTTTAGTCTAGTGGACAGGGCCCTGGACTAGGAGTCAGGAGACCTGGGTTAAGAACAGCCATACTGGGTCATATCAATGGTCCATGTAGCCTGTCTCGGAGAGTGGCCAATGCCAGATGCTTCAGAGGGAATGAACAGAACAGCAATTATCAAGTGATCCATCCCGTCATCCACTCCCAGCATCTGGAGGTTTGGGGACACCTGGAGCCTGGGGTTGTGGCCAGGGCCGGCTCCAGGGTTTTTGCCGCCCCAAGCAGCCGAAAAAAACCCCCCGCGATCGCGATCTGCGGCACTTCCGCTGCCACTTCATTCTTCAGCGGCAAGTCCTTCCCGCTGAGAGGGACCGAGGGACCCGCCGCCGAAGAACCGGATGTGCCGCCCCAAACACCAGCTTGCTATGCTGGTGCCGGCCCTGGTTGTGGCCCTAACCATCTTGGCTAACAGCCACTGATGGACCTATCCTCCATGAACTGACCTAATTCTTTTCTGAACCCACTTATACTCTTGGCCTTCACAACATCCCCTGGCAAGGAGTTCCACATTTCATTGGGTGAGGAAGTACTTCCTTATGTTTGTTTTAAACCTGCTGCCTATTTATTTCATCAGCCAACCCTTAGTTCTTGTGTTATGTGAAGGGATAACACTTCCTTATTCACTTTGTCCACACCACTTGTGATTTTATAGACCTCCATCATATCCTCCCTTAGTCGTCTAAGATGAACAGTCCCAATCTTTTCATCTTTCCTCATACAGAAGCTGTTCCATGCCCCCAAATCATTTTCGTTGCCATTCTCTGCACATTTTCCAATTCTAATACATCTTTCTTGAGATGGGGTGACTAGAACTGCACGCAGTATTCCAGGTGTTGGCGCACTATGGATTGATAAAGTCACATTATGATTTTTCCTGTTTCATTATCTATCCCTTTCCTGATGGTTCCTAACATTCCGTTTGCTTTTTTGACTGCCGCTGCACATTGAGTGGATGTTTTCAGAGAACTACCCACAATGACTTAGAATCATAGAGTATTAGGGTTGGAAGGGCCCTCAGGAGGTCATCTAGTCCAACCCCCTGCTCAAAGCAGGACCAATCCTCAGACAGATTTTTACCCCAGTTCCCTAAATGGCCCCCTCAAGGATTGAACTCACAACCCTGGGTTTAGCAGGCCAATGCGCAAACCACTGAGCTATCCCTTCTAGATCTCTTAAGTTGTAACTGCTAATTTAGATCCCATCATTTTATATGCATAGTTGGGATTATTTTTCCAATATGCATTACTTTGTACTTATCAACATTGAATGTCATCTGCCATTTTCTTGCCCAGTCACCCAGTTTAGTGAGATGTCTTTGTAATTCTTCATGATCAGCTTTGGACTTAACTATCTCAAGTAATTTTGTATCATCTGTAAACTTTGACACCTCACTGTTCACCCCTTTTTTCAGATCCTTTATAAATATGTTGACCAGCACTGGCCCAAGTACAGATCCTTGGGAGACCCTGCTTTTCATTGCGAAAATGGATCATTTATTCCTATCCTTTGTTTGCGATCTCTTAACCAGTTACAGGTTCGATTCCCATCTCTACCACTCACCTTTCTGCTCTTTCTACCCTGTGTCTCCTTAGATTATGTTCTTTGAAGCCTGCACAGTGTCTCACTATGCATTTGTGCAGTATATAGAGCAGTGGTTCTCAACTTATTAACCACTGTGGGTCACATATGCAGCTCTCTGTGTGTTACATGGGCCTTATCCACAAAATATATAGACTACCTGTATGGCCCTGAGAATGTCACATAGGATGTAGCAGCGTGCTGATTGGGCCACAAGTGGCCTGTGGGTTGAGAACCACTGACAAAGTAATGGGGCCAGATCTCAGCTGGGGCCTGTAGACACTACTGTAATACACCTCTACCTCGATATAACACGACCCGATATAACATGAATTCGGATAGAACGCGGTAAAGCAGTGCTCCGTGGGGGCGGGGCTGCGCACTCCGGCTGATCAAAGCAAGTTCGATATAACGCGGTTTCACCTATAAGATTTTTTGGCTCCCGAGGACAGCGTTATATCGGGGTAGAGGTGTACAAGCAATAAGCACATGAAGGCTTTTAAAAACAAGGATGGTATTTATGAACTGAAATGAATGGGGAGCCAGTGAGCTGTTTGGGTTGAGGGTTTTGTGGTGATACTGTATATGTAAGAACACCACGCTCCAGCAGAGTGATTTGTAATTAACTTCTTTCTTGCTGCTGGCAAAGTCTTAAAAAAAAAAAAAAAAGGCTTTAGAAAATGCTTTTTCACATCCTTCCATTATAGCGTGCATCTACCGGCAGAGAAACAGTGAGTGGCTTACTACTGCCTGACTGGGCCAGCCCACTCCTACTTCCAGCCAAGTTTGTCCAGTAACCATAACCTCCCCCAGTTCTTCTGAATGGTAGAGGGTCTGCAGATCTGAGAAAGTAGCTTCAAGGACACAAATCCTAGATCAATCGGCTGTTCTTGACCATAGGAACATGTCAGCCGACAGCCAATCTTGTTCTTTAAAAACACATCACTCGGAACGTATCTCAGCACACACGCAGACAGCGGTATGTGGGCAAACAAGGTGAAGTCAGGTTGGTACTCACTGGCTTTTTCTGTTCTTGCAAATTGCCCAGCTATCAACCAAGACAGGGCCGTGACTGCAGCCAGGGCTCCTATGTGCAGAAAGGGAGCTGTGGCCTAGGGGAACACAAACAAACAAAGGACTGAATGAAAGGTATTTTATAGGCAGTGTCACTTAACTTTTCAAACAGTTATTACACACACGCACACACACACACACACACACAGAGTAATCTCGCAAGACAAGCTCTCTCGGCTGAACAGTGAAGTCTCCACACGGTATCTGCCTACCCCATTCTGAGACAGATCCCATGTGCTCTTTAGCTGCTGCAACAAAGTGGCTCTACGTTCATGGAGGACAGGTCCAACAATCACTATTAGCCAAGATGGTCAGGGACGCAACCCCATGCTCCAGGGGTCCCTACACCTCCATCAGCTTTTGTCTGTACCTAGTTTCAGACATCACCACCCTTCACCTGCCAGTGTGGTTTGGACATCAAAAAATGCAAAGCGGTGCAGTTCTGGCACTCTGAACACAAATGAAAGGCCAATGCGAGGTTCCCCTGCTGCTGCTATCGATAGGAAACAGAGCCCTACTTAAAACAGCAGATTAAACACACAAGTGTGCAGGAGGAAATATACATTTTGCAGCCTCGTCTTCATACTCCCATCACCTTTCCCCCTCTGCCTTACCATTGCTGCTATCTAATATTAAAACTAATTATAAATACAAAACTCTGGCTATTTGGATTGTCCAGCAAACAACTTTACACATAGCGTAGCCAGATGGCCATTCACCATCTATAGAATCATAGAATTGTAGGACTGTAAGGGACCTCGAGAGGTCATCTAGTCCTGTCCCATGCACTCATGGCAGGACTAAGTACTATCTAGCATATGCTTTGACACTTCACTCTTCATTGTGTGTGACTGGCTACCTTAGTCACATTGTACTGCTTCCACTCCCTAACTGCATGACTAAATCTTCAGAAACCAGGGGAAGTCACTTCTGGCACAAATAGGGAATAGCCTTATTCATGTATGCATCCCTTTCTTTGCACATGCATCTGGGTATTCCTACAAAGAATAGTTGAGCAGTTTGGGTTGGGGTTAACACATTTTTGGGGAAGTGAACAAAGAGGTGAAAAAGTGGCTGGTCAAAAAGCAATTCAGGATTCACTAAAATATTTGGCAATAATTTCCCCCCCTCCCCATTATTTTCCTGCCTTACAGCATGAAAATTCCACTTGCTCTGAAGAAATCAAGGGTCTTCTTTTAATTGATTTTTAAACAGGAGCACAGTGTTACCAAAGAAAGTCAATGGAATTCCCCTTTAAGGCCAGGAGGAATGTTAAAGCTCCAGGTCTATATTCCTAGGATTCAAAATTTGGGAGCTAGCTACACAAACTGAAATAACGTAACTATTTAATTGAGTTTGCTGGAGTCTCAATGAATCATAGACTCAGAAGATTAGGGTTGGAAGGGACCTCAGGAGGTCATCTAGTCCAACCCCCTGCTCAAAGCAGGACCAATTCCAACTAAATCATCCCAGTCAGGGCTTCGTCAAGCCAGGCCTTAAAAACCTCTAAGGATGGAGATTCCAACTCCACCTAGATACCTTCCTAGGTAACCCATTCCGGTGCTTCACCAGCATCCTAGTGAAATAGTTTTTCCTAATATCCAATCTAGACCGCCCGCACTGCAACTTGAGACCATTGCTTCTTGTTCTATCATCTGCCACCACTGAGAACAGCCGAGCTCCATCCTCTTTGGACCCTCCCTTCAGGTAGTTGAAGGCTGCTATCAAATACCCCTCACACTTCTCTTCTGCAAATTAAATAAGCCCAGTTTCCTCAGCCTCTCCTCATAAGTCACGTACCCCAGTCCTCTAATCATTTTCATTGCCTTCTGCTGGACTCTCTCCAGTTTGTCCACGTCCTTTCTGTAGCGTGGGGGGGAGGGAGGGGAAAGGGGTCAAAACTGGATGCAATACTCCAGACGTGGCCTCACCAGTGCCGAATAGAGGGGAATAATCACTTCCCTCGATCTGCTGGCAATGCTCCTGCTAATGCAGCCCAATATGCCATTGACTTCAGAGGGCTTTGTGCGACACCCAAGATCAATATTTCATATATCCAGCTCTATAACTCTGCTTCAGACTGATTTTTAAGAATTAATAACGCCAAAGATAGAGACTATGAGTAAAATCCTGGCCCTTCCGAAGTCAATGGGAATTGTGTCATTGACCTGACTGGAGCAAGGATTTCACTCTATATATTGA
Source organism: Chrysemys picta bellii (assembly GCF_011386835.1). Classification (NCBI taxonomy): domain Eukaryota; kingdom Metazoa; phylum Chordata; order Testudines; family Emydidae; genus Chrysemys; species Chrysemys picta. The sequence goes on from NC_088791.1 coordinate 341,325,118, forward strand.
AAACTACAGAACAAGCACCGTTCTTTGCAACAAGGCTTTACATCATCAAACGCACCATGCAACTTACCTGCATTGAAATAACGATCATCTCCCATTCATCGTCCCAAAGCTGTGCTATAGAAGACATAGTTACTACAGTAACTACCAAGGTCGCCATCAGGCCGATCTGAAACAAAAGAAGAAAGTATTTACAAATCAAATCCCTAATATGAACACTGTTGCAGTGTAGTCCACTTGGCCTACTACCTTTCATCTGAGGTTCTCTAAGTGCTTTACAAAGGGGAAGTAAGTCTGGCAACACCCGTTGTGAGATGGATTTGGTATTACCCTCATTTTACACATGGGCAAACTGTGGCACAAAAAGGTTAAGTGACTTGCCAAAGGGCAATCAATGGCAAAGTCTAAACAGGCCCCAATGGTCCAATTCTGCTGTCAATCAGCTATACCCCATGATACCCCACTGATTTCAGTAGTGGACACCATGATCTCTGAATCCTACCCCTTGCTCTTATAGGCCACGCTGCCTTTCTATATCCTAAACTCACACTTGCCCGCTGTTCTCCAAACAGGAATGGTGTCTTCAATCTCAGAGCAAATGCCATTTCCAGTATATGATTTTCCTTTTTAAACCTTGACACTCTATTCACCCCTCTCTTTAGCAATAGAGCGTCAGCGTCAGGACACAGAGCCCACTTGAAATACAAGTGATACCCTATTGACTATGGGTTGTAACAATCCAACAGGGAGGGAAGTTACAGTTACCTAGCAACTAAGTTTGTACTGAAATAGAAAATATTAGTTTGAACAATATTGCGAAAAAAGCCCTCTCGACCATTTTGAAGCTCCTGAATTTTGCATTTCAACGAGTTTCCACTAAATGATGTTTTCTGCATCAAAAGGTGCAAGCTCACATATTTTGGTAAGACGATTGATCTTTGCTGAAATGATGTTTTGGTACTAGAGATGATCTGAACTCAACAAACTCTGGTTAGAGACCCTATGAAGAGACAGATTCAATTTGCAAGACCCATTTTAAGGGATTCAGTGGGCAATGCATGTTTTCAGGCACTGGAAGGGAAGGTTGATGGCAGAAGAATACAAGGCAGAAATAAGATCTTGGATGGAGAACATGGTATCCTGCGTGGATCAAAAGGACTATTCATCCACAAAGATTAGCAGAGGACTGTAGAGAAAGGGCTACCAGGGTTGCAAGCCTCCAGTCATGGAGATGTCACAAAAAGATATTTCAGAAATGGAAAGATTCTATTTTCATTCAAAACCACAAGCTTACTTTTGAACCAAAACACATTACATTTTGCAGTGTGACTGTTTTAAGATAGGAGAAGGGACGATCTGGACAAACATGAATGCTTCCTGTAAGGGGAAGTATATACAAAAAGAAAAACAGCTTTATGTATAGAATCAGAGAGGTAGCCATGTTAGTCTGGATCTGTAAAAAGTGACAGAGGGTCCTGTGACACCTTATAGACTAACAGATGTATTGGAGCATAAGCTTTTGTGGGTGAATATGAAGTGGGTATTCACCCACGAAAGCTTATACTCCAATACGTCTGTTAGTCTATAAGGTGTCACAGGACCCTCTGTCACTTTTTATGTATAGAGAGTATTATCAGCCTCGAATCTTCCCATTCACTCACACTTGCATTATAACCATATTTCGTAATCAGCATTACACACTGCACCACTTTCTTCTACAGAACCATATCACAATTCAGTCCCAACCCACAGGGTAGCGAGGCAGGCCTGATTATAGAGAAGTCAATGTAATCTTTTTTCACCCAGGACAAAAATTAACTTGGCAGCAAGCACACTGATCACTGGTTAAACCCAGCCTTAAATCATCCACTATTTTATGAATTCAGACAGATTACCAGACTCAAACATTCCATGAAATTGACCATTGCCTTTTTCTTTTCCCTTCTTGGAGCAGGCTTCAAAATATGAATCATCTGAGAAGAATTTGATGAAACAAGAACATTTCACTCGCATCAGTAGGTGAGACTAGATTCTCAGCAGTAAGCATGGAACGCCCTAGCCGGGGCATTTGCTCCCACATCAGTGATATCGGGGACTCTATAAAAAAGGGTGAAGGGTTGTCATCTACACTGCATTTTCAAAGATCTTCCCATTTTTATTAGAGCAGTTCTCCAAATTTAGCTTGCAGTAAGTGAAAGGATTCCAAAACAGCAGTTTGGCCTTGTGTCATGCTGACACACCACCACGGTGTACAAGGACACGCCAAGAAACAGCCACCTCTCAAAGCTGGGCACAGTTCAACATGGCTTTCCCTGGGAGAGACTCACCATCTGAAATGACAACACCCTTGCTCACCTGCATTGAGGTGTGCTGAGAGAGCGACATAGAGGAACCTAGCAAGTTTTAGCTGGTGGTGTTATTTGATTTTTTACGAAGCCCTAACACCAAAAAGATAGGATCCAATGCATTGCTCCCCCCTTTATTTCAGTGCATCTTTTGCAGGCACTTGGAAGTATTCAGAATGAATGAGTCTATGCACAGCGCCAAAAAATTATATAAATATAAATATAAATATAAATAAATATATATATATATATATAAATATAAATATATCACTGGATTCACTGAAGGCAAAAGGTTAAAATAGCCTCATGATGGCACAGAAAGAACTTCAGCTTTAGCTTGCCACATCTGTCTTATCCATCATTTCTATCACAAAGAACATTGTAGCAAATGCGTCAGAACATTGTTCTCTTCTGTCTGGTATCTCAGTCTGCACTGTACGTCTGGCTAGATTCAGAGGATGCTGCTGTTCTGTGCCTTGATCTCATGTACTGTCTGGATCTGGATTCTTTACAGAAAATTTCAGAGGGAAAAAAAGAAAAGAACAGAAAGAAAGACCAAAAAGTCTTTGAGAGAGAAAGACAGTATAGGTTAGACAAAACATACAGTACAAAACTCCTACAATTATCTGGATTTGCTTGAACTCCAGACACATTGTCCATTGCCATGAAAAGAGTTAAGTTTTTTCATTGTTGGGTTTGTTTTGTTTAAAAAAAACCCTTCAAAAAACCTGTTCTCGTTATTTCAGAGAAATACTTCTCACCTGGGAAAGAAATTCTCCCGGGCCTGGAATAGTTCCCATGTCCTCATCTGCCATGCACCCTCCCTACTTTCTAATCCACCCCTTCGAGCAGTTCCTCCTCATGCACAACCCCTGTACCCTCCTTCTCCTGTATGCACTGTTGTTGTAGCCATGAGGGTCCCAGGATATTACAGAGACGAGGTGGGTGAGGTAATATTTTTTTATTGGACCAGCTTCTGTTGGTGAGAGAGACCAGCTTTCGAGCTCACGCAGAGCGGACCTGAAGAAGCTTGTCTCTCTCACCAACAAAAGCTGGACCAATAAAAGATATTACCTCACCCACCTTGTCTCTCCTTCTCTTGAATAATCACCATATGGCTTGTTTTTAGTCTGCAAGGGGCAGATTCTCAGCTGAGGTAATTTGTCAGACACCAATGAATTTACACCAGTCTCTAGGTCCTTGGTGACAGGAATGGGTGCATGTGCACACATGAGCATAATGCTCAATAAACATTCACAGCAATAAACATTCACAGTGCAATGACATGGTTTCCTCTCGTTCCTACCTTAATAGTCAGGGTGAAGTTTCTCTCAGCAGCTGCCCATAAGAAAAGATGTGACGTTTACACTAAGGGGGTCAGGGATGGATTAAGGCTAAACTTGGTCTGAACTGCACTGGAGGGGAAGGTCTGATAGGTAAGAACTGTAGGGACCCACTTCTAAACTTTGGGAGGCCTTCTTCAGTCGGGAGGGACGGGAACGCTTGGATTGGCTGGCCTAGTCAAAAATCTCTCCGTTCACCACCAAATGAGGTGGCCTCACGCATTATTTCCAGTGATTTCCTGATCATATGGGATTTACTGAACCTATGCAGGTCACAGAAGTGAAACATGAAGATCAGTTGTTTTTGCAACATGAACAGTAAGAAAGGGGGGAAATTCCACAGCTGCATTGATGGCTATTCGGATTGGGTTAGCCTTCACGGGTTTCTGGAGCAGGTGGAATTTTACAAACACAGACGTGACTAGCGACCTTCCTGTTGAGCTCTCTGCTCTAGCAGATCCTCTAGGAGGAAACTCTCAGCAGCATATAGGAGGCTGCTTGTATTCTGTCTGCATGTCCCTCAACAGTGTTCATGATTCATTCCTTTTAGCACCTGTATCTGCTGGTTACTGTTGCAACCCATTCAGGGGCTCTGGCCAGGACATAACAGCAGGGACAGAGGGGTGTGCATTTGATCCAGGCAGCCTGTGAACAGAAGTATCCCTCACCCCACCCCGAGGCCCTTACCCTGTCGACAGAACAGTGAAGGCACGTCGATCGCCACTCTGCTTACCTGCAACTCATCTGCTTGGGCAAAAGAGCTTTGGGTGACACAGCAAAGGTGTCCTGCCCATGTACATCAGCCAAGTGGACGGCAATTAACAGAATGCTTGAGAGTTCTAATTGGATCCACTACCAACTTGGGGACAAATTCAGGGGTGATGTGTACAGGTAGGGCCAGACTCCCTTGAACCTTCCTCCCTCTCAGACCCCAGATATGCAAAGGAAACCAAGCTGGAGTAATACAGAGGAGTGGGAAGAAGGTGCATGTGAAGGTGGAGTCTTTGGTCTAAAGGAATCTAGTTGACACTGTCTTACATATGGCCTCTGAACTTGGCCCATGATCCTTAACTCTTTATAGGATCATGGAAGAGACCCTCATTTGAACACCTTGCCCTGCAAATACAGGCCACTCCATCCTGACAGTGCATGGATATTTCCCTGACATGGCATTTGATTTCAGCCATCCTAAGTTACCAAAAAAGAACCAAGACACAAATTTGAATTTTGGCCATCAGCAGCCCCACCCCTTTGCTCAGCCTCCCACCTCGCAGCATCTGGAAAGCTCAAGGAGAAGACACGGACAAGTCTGGTTTGGAATTTGTGAGGGACAGGGATGGCGGGGGCAGCAATCACCAACTGATCTCTCTAACATATTTCTCTTTTGGTGTTACTCACCCAAACCCACCAGCCACCTGGAATGTGTCTGAAAAATACCAGACTCCTCGCCACGAAACATATGTTGTGCTCAGAATCAACAACTTGTTTTTCAGCAGCAGACATTCTCCACCCCGCTTCCTTACCTCCCCACCCACCACCTCCCAATAGCAACACATTCTGGAAAGAGGAAAGAGACAGGAAAGTGGCAGAATTCAAATCCCCTGCACGTATGCTGGTTAAGGGTCCAATCCTGCAAACTCCCCTCAGGCACAGAACTCCCACTGACTTCAACAGGAGTTGCGTATTGAGAGCATGTGGAATCTGTCCCATAATCAATTATGATGTGTTTGTGTATTGCATGTGTGTGTATATATTACACTTAGTAGTGTTCCATCTAGCGCTCATTCTCCTGCAGACTTGTGTTTCCATACACTGCCGAGTCAGAGCTCTGTGGATTTTGGTGTATGGACACCTTTTTCTGTTCCAATTTACAGAAATTGAAGGTCCCCAAATTTCACCTGAACCTGAAGAGTCAAATCAATACACAGCCAAAGTTGCCAAATTTTGCTCGGTTTTGGGCCAATCCACGAATTCTTTCACCAGCTTCCTCTCGCTTTCAAGTTCACACCACGTACCTCCACCCCTGCCTACAGTACGCCCCTCCCCCTTCCTGGTCTTTATGGGTATATCTACACTGCAATTAAAAACCCGTGGCTGGCCTGTGCCAGCTGACTCAGGCTAAGGGGATGTTTAATTGTGGCATAGACTTTCCAGCTCGAGCCCAGGCCGTAGGACCCTGCGAGGCAGGAAGGCCCCCAAGCTCAGACTGCAGCCTGAACCCAAATGTCTACACTACAATTAAACAGCCCCTCAGCCCAAGCTCTGCGAGCCCGAGCCAGTTGGCACAGGCCAGCTGCGGGTTTTCAATCGCACTGTAGACACATCCTCGGATGTTCCCAAGCACCCCGCCTGGTATCCTTCTCTCACTATCTGCTTAAGAACTTCTTTCCACACTACCATTAATGATTGGAATACTCCCCTCTTTGTGCCTCCAGGGACCTGCTTCAGACCTCATCACATCCCTCTTCAAACCACAAATCTTTCATGAAACCTTTCAACACCCTCCTTGTTTTGTGCCCGAACCATCCCCCAGTACGTTGGGCACAGCACAGAATGGTATTGCGTGTGCCTGGATTACAGGGCAAGCTGTTTGGAACAAGGTGTGCGTCTTTTCTCCAGGTCTGCACCATGCCAAGCATAAAGCTGGTGCGCTCTATGAAGAAATAACCTGCAAATGGAAGCCTGTATCCTGTGTGTTTTTGCAAATCAAACAAGGGACACAGAAGCGCTTTGCAGCAAATTGGTTACTAAAAATTAAAATCCGCTTCACAATGGGAGCTATTCAGTAGCCCAGTGGCTAGCTTGCCTTTATCATAGTCACTGCTTTGCATTTATTCTGCTTTGCATCATATTCAGCAGTAATGCAGGAAACGTACAGACCTGTATCCTGTAAGACATTAGCTTCAGCAAGTTAGCATAAGTCTTGAGGCCTATAATCTTTGAACAGATAAACTTTGCACCGATCCATGGCCCAACAGAAAACCCCAAGTATTTGGGAGCTGAAAATAGAGTTTAAGGGGAAGTTCTGACCACAGGTACATGAGTCAACCACAAAAGTGTCCTGGCAATGAACTGACATACATAACAGGTACACAACACATATCTAAGGCTAGCCTGCTTGCTTACATATCTTTCCTTATAAGTTTCTTATTTTCTTATGGGTTCGATTATTTGTTTTATGTAGGCTTATAGGTCTATAGTAGAGTATATTTTGGCTGTAACTCAAGGGACCCACAGGCCACATCCTGTATGTTGAGCTAAGTCAAAATTAGCACACATATGTTTGGGACCTTTCACCTAGATAGCTGGTGATGAGCTAAAGCATAAAGGTCCATATATGGCTGCAACCTTAACATAGAAGATACGTTGAAGTGGGTTGGCACAGAGGGCTTCCTAAGTTCATACCCTTTTAAACGTAACAGGTACACCACAACTTGGAAAGAACCAAAATAACCAGTTAGGAAAGAAATAACAAATGTGATACCTAACCACAAAAGGGCCATGGTAACAAATTGACGTATACGATAATAAGTTGAGATCATTGATATACTAATCTATAGAAAAAAGACACTCCCACATTAGTAAGGTGAGGAAATACAAATAAGGAAAGGGGGTGAAATCTCCTACTGAATATGCATCCAACATAACAGTGTCAACATCACATATTATAAAAGTGGCATCTCAGCCTGGGGGCGGTAGGAGAGAAAGATGTAGCCCTTGGGAGGTGCCAGAGTGATGGCCACTGGTGATGATGGGGAAGAGGATGGTGATGAGGAAGACAATGACTAACATTTCAGGTTGTTCTACAAGGGATGGTGTGAGTAGATGGGTGTGCAGAGCTACATACTGTAGTATCTCTACTTACCTTCCTGAGTTGGGGTCTTTGTGACGGTGCTAAATGTATGAATAAACTAAACTTGTAAATATAAAAGGGTTCCTATAGTGCGAGTGTTGCACCTGTGCACATCGGGGTTCCCAACTATATAATAATTTAAATAATACGGGGCCTGATCTTGGGACAAGAACCTGTCATCCCTCAAAGTGATAACTGGGGATTTTTAAGTAATCAATATAGTTAATACACAATCTAAAGATCGGGCAACAGTTCCCACTAGCAAAATTAGTCCCCTGAAAGCAAAAGGTAGATCAACGGCTCAGAAATCAGGTCCCAGCCCCGCCCCCCATGGAAGCTTTGTCTTAGTGAAGACATCTAGTGGTTAGAGCAGGGAGCTAGCTGGCAGGATTCCTTGTGCAGTGCTTTGAAAACAGGAAGTGCTGAGTAGCCATACTGCCAGCTGCTTCACTGACTTACTGTAGGACTATGGGTAAGTCACTTATTCTCTGTGCAGTTCCTCCATTTATTTGCCAAAGGGGGGTTATATTTGTGACCCTCACATAACATGATGGCCCCCTTGTCTCCTTCAGGCAATGCTCTGGGATAGATACTGCCAGGGAAAGTGGAGACAAGGGTCTGTGGGAGTCCAGAAGGGTAGTACGGAGGCATGGGGGCTTGTGTGGACATCCATGGGCCGTGCAGATCTCAGAGCTCCCGGCTGTCAGGGCTGAACCTCTTGTTTATTCCGCAGGTGGAGGAAACTCCAGCCCTCCCTAACGGAATAATCAAGTGGGAACTCTGCAAAGCAAACTTCAGGAACGGTCTTGCCTCCTGCAGACTTTTTTGACTAAGAAGCTAGACCTAAATATTAGTGTGCTTCAGAAGTAAAAGGGAGTAACCGTCTGGTGCGTACTTCTGCCATTTGCCATCCTAACTTATGTTTTCTTGCAGTGCTCAGATAATACCTGCTGCAGAAGAGACTTCAACCTGCCACCATTAAACCTCTTTGAACTCAGCTCTCCAACCAGAAATTCAAAAATCCTGAAGGTTCAGCATAAATTTCACATGACTCTGCATTTGCCATCAGCCACAGGAGCCCAGGTAAAAAGCTAACAGTTCTAGAGCACCTTTTAGCAGCAAGGATGTCAAAGCATCTAGCAAAATACACAGGAATCTCTCCGCCCCACTGAAAAACTGCCACCAGTGGGTGAAATGGGGCGACTGTTTCCCAGAGCACATACAGTTTGTGGCAGGAAATGAAGACACTGCCTGGGTAATTTGCGGCAGGCAAAATCTAAATTATCCAGACTGGGGCAATGGGATCTTTAATAGATAAGAGAGGGCAAGGTTTTGGTTCTACTTCCTATGTAACAGGCTGGGATACATCTCCCCTCCTCCTCCCAAGATTTAGAGCCACGTGTTCGAGCCAGCCGAGTAGTTCTGACACCCCTGCATGAGCAATACATTTTGGGGCCTCTGAACATTCCTTCAGTCTCCTTTGGTTTACGCAGATCTGTGATGGTTTCCTAACCGAGAAAGGGCAATTTACCTTGTGGAGCCAGTGTAGGTTCATTTGCTGTCCCACAGCTATGTGACATAGTGCTAAAATCTGAAAAGACAATCAAAAGAGAAGCCAGTCAGAGATGAGAACGGACGAGCTATACATGTTCATTCCGCATGTGGAGAAAATGCACCTTCAATAAGAGATTGCTTAACGGCACAGAAGAAAAGCAGTTATAGGATGGGGGTGGCAGGAAGATTTAAGACAGTGGCAACTGTACAGAAGAGTCCTCTCCATAGAAATAATCTAATAGATGGACTTTTATCCCCCTTAAGAGGGAAACTACTATTGTGTTACTGCCCAGGGCCATGGAGCTGGCACAAGGAACTACCTACACTGCGTCAGGCAAGAATTTGCTGCCCGCTCAAGCATCAGCTTCAAGATACAGGCCATGGCAGCCCAGGCTGCAGTGAAGCACATTTTGCACATGACCGAGGGACCAAAGCCTGGTGCTGTAAGAGCAGACAGGACTGAAACCATCATGAATAGGAGACACCCGAGAAATCTATTTCTCAGGAGGCCAGTTGCAGCGCGAATACATGTGCTGCAATTTCGGCAAGTGACACAGCCAGCAGCACTGAGGGTGGGACCTCACAGCTGTCATCCCAAGCTGAAATTTTTGCATTTACTCTGGGCTGTTTAAGGGTGAGAGCACGTTGCAAAACACACCACACAGAACTAAGCCACTCCCGACAGTAAGATTCCATAAACCCCTTTGCACAGACATTCACGCTCCGGTTTTCTACACAAGCTTTCATAGAGGGATTTTATCTTACATACCAATAACGCTGTGATATACAGAAAGCCAGCAGCAGCTGTTACAAGTATTGGAATGGACCAGTCACTCCAATATCCCATTCGGTTATATAAATACCTGGAAGATAAGTATGAAAACAAAGATTAGGGAGTGATCCAATAGCACAGCAACTCTGCTCGATTAAACAAGGATTAGAGAGAGGGCCTGTCCCTTCCCGCCAAGCAGACCAGAGATGGGAGATGAAACAAACAAGTCATTTGACACCCCCCAAAACACCAACATTTGTGTATCAATCCCTCTTGGGAAACCAGGAGTTAAATGCTGATACTGTGCTATGGGGGAAAATACACTGGGGTTTGGGAATTCCATATAAACAACCAAAAGAGAGAGAGTGTGACACAAATATTCCAGCTGGAACAACAGCTTCAAACCAGTACCTGGCATTCACAGACCAGCCATTTCACCAATCCAACAATATATAGGTAATATCAGAAGCAAAAGACAGGGAGGAAAAGAAGAGTTAAGCTATCCACAATGGTGCTCTATTCAAGTCCTGAGTTCCTAGCAGAGGGGAAGGTGGTGGTGATAGAAATTGCATCTGATCTACATTTCAGAGACAGACCACAGAAACTGGAACGCGTCAACCAGTTGTTCCAAAAACCAGCCTTTTAGGGTATGTCTACACAGCAATTAAACAGCCGTGGCTGGCCTGGCTCCTCTGACTTGGGCTAGCGGTGCTTGGGCTGTGAAATTGGGATAGACCCTGCAAGGGGGGGGACCCAGCCTGATCCCGAACATCTACACAGCCATTTTACAGCCCCTCAGCCCAAGTCAACTGACCCAGGCCAGCTGCAGGTGTTGAATTGCTGTGTAGACACAGAGTGCGTGACAATGTAAGGCAAGCATGTCTATCAGGTTAGGTGCATGTTTGCTTAGAGAGAACGTCAAGGGAGTTGGGGAGCTCGTATGGTCTGGTGATTAGAGAAGGGATTAACGCAGGATTTGTGGGTTCTAGTCTTGGCTTGGCTACTGCTTTGCTGTGTGACCTTGGGCAAGTGATAATTTCTGTGCATCTTAGTCCTTAACTAAAGTCTTTCCACTAGAATTGATAATAGGGTTGTGGATAAGAAGCGATCAGACCGGATTGCATGTGGGAGATTTAGTGTTGCGTAAGGTGCCTGACAGAGCCCAGGAGGCTGAATGCTCTATTTATGGGCAGAACCACTTCTGGCACAGGACGTGGATATGCAGGCTCCCCCCACACCACGGGTGTGCCATAACCCTGACCTGGAGGGCCCATCTGGAGAGAAGAAAAAGGAACTCAGTCCGTATGACCCCCTCAGTTCTTTGCCCAATCTCTGCTGAGCTTGAGAACAAGAGGTTTAATCGAGAAGGTGATTTTCGGAGGTGTGGAAAACTGGCCACTAGAAGCTGGAACGAGGCCACCAACTCATTGCAAGTAGGTCAAACAGCCTGCATAGGGTGCACTACAGAGCGGAGCATTGAACAAGCAAAAAAACCATGTCCCTTCAAATAAGAAAAATACCTAAAAACCCTCTTTGAAACAAGGCAATACTCATCATAGTGTATCTGTAGCCTTTGCCCCCACATCTCCCACCTTCTCCCTCTGGTTCAGTCTTCAATGTGCCTGTCTATTCAGAGCAGGAGAGATGAGGCGTCAAACTCTTTATGTGCGAAGAACTGAATTCCACTTTTAAACGTTGTGTATTAGCTGCGGCACAAACCACAATCTCCCACTGACGTCAATGGGAGACTTGCACAAAGATCAAGGACACGTTACAGCTTGTGTGTAGCAAAGAGTTATTTGTTCTGCACTTTATTGTTGCGTTCACCATTTTACAGTGGGCAGATACACTCATCTGTAGGACCTCCACAATATCCTAAGACGCCCACATCCCCACTGTGTCCAAGCGCCTGCCAGAAGGGCATTAAGAGACATGACTGACACCTGTGACATGTCATTCATAGTCTCTCCAGGGAAGACTTGTACGTGCAATGGAGTGTTTTATTTTGGTGTGTGTGTGTGTGTGTGGGGGGGTTGTCATTTTTTTCTAATTTCATTTCTTTTTTTAGCTGTACACGTTGCTGTATGTGTCCATTGGCAAAGGCAGGTCAGAGGTGGTCCTGCACCAGGAGTGGAAGGTGGTGGTTTATGATGGTCCTTAGTCCCTGTGGAGTTTGTTCCACAGTCCGGGACTGGTCCCTATGAAAGCTCTGCCCCCTGCACAGGTAGAAAGTTCAGTTGAGCCAGAGTAGCAGAGTTGTGGACCATACTTTTCATCCCGGAGCTATAGGCTCTTGTAGATATGCTGGATCCAGGCCACTGCATGCCTTGAAGATGAGGACTGAGACCTTGAAAATGACTCACTAGTCTATGAGAAGCCAGTATAGCAAGCAAAGGACAAGTTGGAGGTGCTTGCAGCCGCCTGTGTTGCAGAGGAGACGCGTTGCGGGGTTCTGTTCTAGCTGGAGTTTCCCCAAGCACTGATGGTTTCATACCCAGGATTACTGCACTGCTGTAATCCAAACAAGCAGTGACGGAGATGTGAGTAATTAAGCGAGGTCACTATCTCCCAGGATGGGGCGAAGCCTCCTGGCCAAACACAGAAGGTAGAAAGCGTTCCTCGCGGGTGCTGCTAGGATAGTGAGTAATCACTGCAAACTGCACTGGCCAATTGTGGGTGTGTACCTTCCTCCACAGGGGCTGCACCATGGCTACAATCTCTTCCAAGTGCTTTCCTCTACCCACCAGCATCACCCCCATTTTGCTTGGGTTCTGCTTCAGCCAGCTGTTCTTCATCCAGGAGCTGAACTTGTCCAAGCACTGGGCCATCACAATCACCCTTTCTGCCCTTTGTTTTTCTTTCTGCCCCATCTCATCTCTGTTTCGCTCCCTATCCCTGCCTGCCCACCTTGCCTTTCCTCCCTGCAGCAACTCTCAGTTCCTCCCCACCCCATACCCAGGGGGCTATTTCCCCATCCTAACCCACCCCACCTGCTAAAATGATCATCCACTAAACTGACATTCAATGAAAAAATTCACTCAGTCTCTTCACTTCCACCTTTCTTGTGCACCCTTTCCCCGTGTTCCCATATCCCTTTTCACTATCTCCTGCTTAGCTTTTGATTCCCTTCTCTCCAGTGCAGGGAGATTGGTTCAGTCTTCTTCCGTGCCTGCTTCCCACCCATCTCCGTTGGCAGGGTAGAGATGCTGACAGTGAAAGAGTTAATGATAATAGCTTGAACCAAGTAGACCATGATCAGTGCTGTAAGAGATACCACCCCCTTCTCACGGGACTTCAAATGTCAAATTTGCATTTAAATGGAGAGACTTCCCAATAAAACTCTCCCAGACCTAAGCGGTAATTAAAGAGCCTAGCGTATTGCCAGTTTTCATGTAAGGATCAGTGAACCCAACGAAACACAAGATGAACTTGGACTCCAGCTCTCTGTCTTGCCAAAAAGACAGTATCCCATGTTGATGAAAGTTAGACAGTCTCGGGGTTTCAGCTGAAGCCACATGTTCCCCGCAGTGGAGACTCCATACAGATGTATGTGTTTGATTTCCAGTGCTAGCTTTTGGAAACGCTTTAGATCACAAAGCGCTGCCAGCAAGATGACTTGAGCATGCGAGTGCTTTCCCCCAAGTGGCTCTTTGCCATCCCCATATCTGACTTGCCTGTCAAAAGCATCAGTTCTAGAGAATCAACCAGAGCACCTGCCCTCTACAGTAACCAACAGAGAGGAAAGGAGCGAAAGGAAACAAGGGCAGTGACACGTACATGGTTAGAAAACAGACATGGACTCTTCAGGGATTTGCACAGCAAATACTAAAGAAACCCCTGGAGTTTCTGGGAATGTTGCCCCAAAACAGCACTACACTCTTGTCATGTGCAAGGGCTTCTTAAGATGACTTGGAAACTTAGTTATATGCATCTGTAGCATTAGAATTACTGAGACTTTAACAAGAACAGTCTTCAAACAGTGCTCAGCCTGCAGACAAAAGGACTGGGGGGGAGGGGAAATACCCCCAAATACATTTGACTCCCACAAACTCATATCAAACCATCTTCTGTAAATCCACAAAAGACAGGACATTGGCAGTTGGATCCTCCTTCCTCCTCACACCTTGTGTCCAAGTGTAATGCAGGATCTTGGAGTACTGGCTCCACTGGAGTAAACGGGAATTTTCCCCAATGACTTCGGTGGAAGCGGGAGCAGATCCCTTTTGTAGCATAGGCCCTGTAGCACTTAGGTGCCCTGGTGCAAATGAAGCCTGACCCAGAAAGCCCCTCTCTCAGCTTTTGTAAACCTAATTCTGATCCTTAATATAATTTTAAATCGTGCCCTGTGCTTAGTTCCCCTCTGTGCTGAGGTTCCATGGTTTTGGAAGCAAAGCAGAAAGAGACATTCGTCGGGCTCTGCAGTGGGTTATTTTCTAGACTTAAAACACAATTGCAGTTGAATCCTCATGTGGCAGGGAGGAGAGGTTGAGTGCTAGACAGGTGAGGCAATGCCGACTCATAAGCTTGCTGAGGCATGGCCACCTGAACTTTTGAGTCCTAGAGCCCCGCTTGGTTGATTTTGCCTCCGTAGTCCACTCAAAAAAAATCAAAACACGCTGCCTTCATGGCACTCCTAGCTCTGCTGATCCAAGGCATGAATCCTATTGAAAGGTTCACATCCAAGTTTCTAATACAACAGTGTGGAGCACTACCAACCACATAATGGGCCGTGGGGTCTGGAATAGGGAACCGGGAGTCAGGATACCTAGATCCTATGGCTCTTCCAACCAGGGCCGGCGCAATCCATTAGGCGACCTAGGCGGTCGCCTAGGGTGCTACAATTTGGGGGGCGGCCACAGAGGCGGCAGGACCTTCCGCCGCCTAGGGCGGCAGAAAAGTTGGCGGTGCTCCTGCTTCCAACCTATTGTGTGGGGATCTGGTCTGCAGAATCCCCAAAGTTTCAAGCCTCTCCCCATGTCATTCGGTGAATACATCGTACAGTGAAGCTCATGAGAGCTCATGAGACAATGCAGACTGATGTGCCAGCAGCGCACAGTTCACACAGCATTTGCAAAGGCAAAAGGCCCCGATCACCCACCTTTCACAGTCCGGGGCCAAGACTAGCAGCAAGGAGAAGAGCAGCTGGCGAAAGCTGAACCCAGGCAAGACCGAGGTGATGCTGACATACAGCGGGAAGCAGCTGGAAGAACTCGACTTCTCCATAACCGCCTCTGCTACTGAAGATTTCTGGCCTCTAACGGTTAGACTGGACCCCAGTCTGAGGGCCCTTTTGGCCAGACAGCCACAGCGGCAAGAGATGTTCGTCACAATTCAGGGTGACCATACCTCCCCCTCTGTAGTACAGCAAGCACACCCACACTCAGGCTTCTGGCTCCCCTGGGCATCACCTCTCCTGGGCAGAGACCCACAGCTTTTCCCCTTCCAACCAGGGTATTTCCAGGCTGAACAGTTCCCTGCCTACACTGTGATTCCTCAGCAAGGCAGACCATCTTAAAAGGCCAGGCCTGCACTTTGCTTTCTCCTCAGAGACTAACAACAAAGTAATGGCCAGGAGTTAGAAGTTACCACACTGTTTTTTCTAAGCAAACATTTATTTGTAAGCTATAAAGCACTACAGAGAAAACATTCAAAACAATAAAAGAACCTGCACATGTGCTGATAAGCTCATCAGAGATCACCCCAACTCCAACATGGGCTCTGGCAGATGAGCTGTCCTTCAAACCACACACAAGAGTTTTCCTGTGGTTTCAAGTTCACAACAGCCTTTGCTCAGAACAAAAACACTCATGGAAAGTGTTTACAGCCTAGGTGGCCTTGATCAGGAGTTTCCAGGAGCAGGTAACCAGGAGACAATGGGGTTCTCTCTCCAGGCCTCCCAAGGGCCTCCAAAGAAATCCACTTCACATGTATTGTCCCAGCCAGTTATTTCAAGTTCCTAACACTTCCCACAAATTACATTAATCATGTCTCCCTCCTAAAGAAGTTCCATGCAGGGTCGCCCAGAGGATTCAGGGGGCCTGGGGCAAAGCAAATTCCCTTCCATAAAAAAAAGTTGCAATACTATAGAATACTATATTCTCACCTGGGGCAAATTGCCCCACCCTCTGGGCGGCCCTGGTTCCATGCAATCCCACCATCATACATAAAACTTTGGATTTTTAATTCTATGAACTCAACTAATTAAACTTAATTCAACAAGATTTAACTTCATTCAGTAAGGTTTGTCCAGAATGTTGTCATGTCTGTCACAACGCCCACTTCCATCTGCAAGTGGCCCTATCCTATCCGGCATAGATCTGGTGATCCACACATTCAGGAACACCAGGCTTCATCACTACAGCCCATTATATCTAAGAATAAAGCTACATCCCCTGATGCAGATTTGATGGATACAAAACATGACAGCCTGTCGGCATAGCAGCACAGACCTCCATGAATACATCACTTGGTGCTCCTCTTTGAATACAGGAGCCCAGCTCAAGGTTTCTATCCTGATTCCAAGATCCAGAAAATAAGGGAATTTGAGACACACAAACTGAAGTGGGGGGGAAGGGTTCACAGATACCCATGAGCGCCCGAACTGCTGTGTGTCAACGGCTCAGATCGATACGGTTCCGTGCATTTATTGCTTTTGCCATCTACATCCCTTAAACTCCCCCTGGATTTTAATGAAAGTCTTCACTTGATGTTTAATATTAAAGTTTAAAACCTGTATTGCTGTGTTATAAAAAACAGATCCATGTTCCCCAGATTCTAGATGAAATCAGGAATTAAGAATTTATTATATAGCTTTAGAAGAGAGCAGGATCTAGCCTGCTAGCTCCAAAGCCTCACGTATCCTTCCTTTTTCCAGCCGTGGTTTGACTATGCAGATATAACCTCTATGCACTGGTGACTTGAAATAAAATCAACTGAATATATGCACCATAGGGAATCACCACAGGCAATACATTTAAAACATTTACTTATTTTTGGAGACATGAAGCATAAAAGCTGGGAAGGACATCACATATTCAGGGCTGCCAGCCTTTTAGATAAAGGATGAAAGCCTGCAGCGATATATGTCAAGCTGTGGTTTTGGTTTGTCTCTATATACTACATTTCAATCCCAAAGCGTAGCTCTTGTCAAGTTCAGGGCCCCATCCTGTGACCATCTGCCTACGTGAACCACATTGTCCACATGAATAGCCAGTTTAACTCAATGGGATTGCTCACCCGGGGAAATCTGTGCAAGGCTGGGCCCTTAATACGATATACACACTATACACAGGGATTACCACACTGATCTGTGACGCATCGCTGCCTCTCAGGTGAGCGGTGGCAGCTGATGAGCAGCACCTGGCAATGCATTTGCAAAAGTCTGGGTCAGGAAATGAAGACAACTTGATTCATTTGAAATTGCAGGTGCAGCTTTAGACAGACCGAATGCAACAGGGTGGATGTGTGTATAACGATTTGTTTACGATTATAGTTACTCTATTAGTATTTTCTTTTCACACTTTAATTGGGACAGGTTGAAGAGGGCCAATGGCACTGCCTGCGTGAGAGATGGCAGGCACTGCAAATGGCCTGCTGGCCACATCACAGCACCATTTTTTTTTTTTTAAATCTTCATAACCTTCATGAGGTTAAGGGCCCCAAGCAGGGATCAGGGGCTCATTGTACTCTATGAAGATAGCTTAAAAATATATATGGAGATATCCTATCTCATAGAACTGGAAGGGACCCTGAAAGGTCATTGAGTCCAGCCCCCTGCCTTCACTAGCAGGATCAAGTACTGATTTTGCCCCAGATCCTTAAGTGGCCCCCTCAAGGATTGAACTCACAACCCTGGGTTTAGCAGGCCAATGCTCAAACCACTGAGCTATCCCTCCCACACCTTAAAGAATTTACACTCTAGACTGCAACAGGATGACTGGTGAATGAAAAACAGAGAATGGGGTAACAGGCCACCACTTGTCTCACTATTCCAGCTCTTGTTGGCTTGTCGGCACCGCAGCAGAGGTGAGGTTTAAAGAGGATCCTCGTTCATACTGCCTGCATGTCAGTTACCGGTGCAAGCATCTCTGCCTGAACCACACAGGCGCTCCTGCTTTTCCTACATGCCACTTGGCTGGGCACTGTTTTGATCACCAGTGCATTTTATTACATTGCAAACCGCTATGGTGCAAAAGCCAGGATGTGCCTGTGTGTAGCCAGTGGAAAGTAACGTTTCCTCCATCCCCAGGATTAGCTTCACAGTAATTAAAGCCTCACGCTGAGTTATCCTCCTCTTTCCAATTATTTTCATAGAATTTGGGGCTATTTTTAAACCAGTGCTGTTCCTGTACACCACCGATGTCAGGACTTGAATGCATCCCAAAGCAGGTGGCTAATTGGGGTCTGATCATACCGAGCAACCGGCCCATTTTTAACATCAAACTGTGATGCTTGAGTGGCTTAATGCATATACAGAGTCCTGCTATTTCCAGTCCAGTTAGCATCTTCCACAGCTACTCTCATTATACGTGGGAGATTTCTTCCCAACGCCATCCACTCATCCAGGGCTCCCGACCCTCTCACTAGGACCATGGGTTCCATTAACATTAAATTTTAATAAGCAACACCTTCCTCCCATACGATGGGGCATATGGTGACCAAAGCAGCCTTTCCAGGAGCTTTCATAACAGGGCGCCCACATTTTGCGTCACCAAGGGCTGCACTTCCTACCTCAGTTCATTAATTCTCCTACTTGTGAAGCATAGAATGCACATTTTGGATCA
Organism: Chrysemys picta bellii; assembly: GCF_011386835.1. Lineage (NCBI taxonomy): Eukaryota > Metazoa > Chordata > Testudines > Emydidae > Chrysemys > Chrysemys picta. The sequence goes on from NC_088791.1 coordinate 341,343,765, forward strand.
CCTGTTTCCAGAGAGCCCACAGTCTCCTACCAATGTTGCGACCTGCTCTATATTAAGACTGAGGTGGGCGAGGTAGGACGGCACGGCAGCTCTCCAGCATGTGCAAAGCTGTCCGTGAGGTCTTCTCCATCCAACCCTTGTTGGATCAAACACGCAAACATGGCGGGCTGGGATTCCAGCATATGGAACAGATGGCCAAGCCACCTGAGACAGCACTGAGTCACTTGGGAAGACACTGGAAGCAATGGAGAGCATTGGAGTGGGTCCAATGCCTGTTACGAGGTGAGACTACCATATGCCTTCAATACGTCATTGCAGTTTCCTGTCAAAAGCATTCAATTGGCGCACTTGCAAAAGAGGGGGGCACACAATCAGAAAAACTGCTTGTCCCATGCTCAACAGAATTGCTTGTTGTGCTCCTCAGTAATACAAACCGTTAGTAGATTAACTCCAGGATAAGTGCACAGCTGCAAGGAGAGGGAAACCACAGACTATGTTTTAGGAGTGCATTACCAGCTGTATGACACACAGGCCCCATTAGCGCAGAGGTTGTACTGTGGGACACAGCAGTCTATTACTGGTGTCTTCAGGTGCTACCAAAAGGATTGAAGCTCTATTGGGCTGGGCGCTGCAAACACACACAGAGACAATCCTTCCCACAACCCAGATACAGAGACAGATGAAGGGCAGGGAGCAGGTACATCTATCATATCAGCACATGGATATGGGATAAATTGGCAGTTTTCTCAGTTGCAAGTTTTGCTGTTATGTTTTTTTTTTTAAACTAACCTTACTACTAATCTACCCTATGAAATATTATCTCTGTTTTACTGATGAAAATACAGACACAGAGAGAAAGTAACTTGCTCCTGATGACAGGAGGGAGCAGCGTCAGTGCTGGGAGTAAGACTCGGGAGTTCCTGGCTCCCAGACCCGTTCAGACTTCTAGACCGTGCCATGCCCACATTTTTCAAACATGGTCTGTGATTTTGGGGTGCTCCAGTTTTGGTGAGACGAGCGGAGCACCCATAACTAAGTCAACAGAACTGTGGGCGCTCGGCATCACAAGTTGGGTACCAAACTCCAAGCATCCAAAGCCATCAGCCACTTTTGAACATTTCAGCCTAAGCACCATGTTCACTTATCTCTCAGCAGGCCTAGCATGAGCCATCTCCCACCCTCTGTGATCTAGATCCAAATGAGGCCTTCTTTCCCAGTCCTCCTCTAGGGCTTTTGCTTCATTAAAAAAATAATTCCTTTTTATAATGGAATAAGCTAGGAGATTGAACGACATGATGCACTAGCTGGCACCATTACAAACTACAGAGTGCCATAACTCATACCTTGCTGGCTGGCGTCCAGTACGCTTCAGCTGCCAGAAGCCTGCAGGCAGTGCAAAGCAGCTGGACACATTCACCCATACAGAGTTGGAGCCACCTGCAGCAGTGTGACTCCAGAGGGGTCAGGATCCTTCATTGGGATCTACACACTAATGCTAGAAGGGAAAATAACGTGCTAGGGAAGTAGTGTTGCCTAGTGGTTTGAGCCAGGACTTAAGGGATCTATTCCAAACTCTGCCAATGAGACAATGGGGGAGTTTAGGCAAGTCACTTAAGCACTACGCTTCAATTTATCCAGCCGCTTTATAGATGTAATATTGCTTTCCTCATTAGGGTACTTCAAAGGAAACTCAGCAACTGACCCTTGCAGAGCTTTGTTTGGATTTCTCCTGGTTTCTTCCAGAGACCTGGCAAAACTTTCCAGCAGCCCAGGTTTGCTCATCACCTTGGCAACCTGCTCCACTTTGGTTTCAAATTCCAACGTGAATCTGAAACCAAGTGAGTTGTGTGCAGTTAGGGCTTTGTTGCAAACATTTTACCTGGGCTCTACTCATGTGGCTTCATTGTCTTTAACAGGTCAGCAGATTAAAAAGGCTGTAGAAATGTCCAGGATGGCTTTGAAAGAAGTCTGAAGTATTCACTTTACATTCCTTTGCTATGAAAAGCAAAAGCAGTGCTGAAAAAAGCCCTGGCCAGTTCTTTAAGTGCATCCACACAGAAAACACTCCCCCCTGCTCCCAGGCAGCAAGTCTCAGAACCTGGGATAGATGATTGCTACAGAGCTAAAAATGGCAGTGTAGAGGTTTGGACACACCAGGGTTCAGAGCCTAGGCTCCAGCCAAAGCCCAAATGTCTACACTGCTATTTTTAGTACCACAGCGTGAGCCCCTTCAGCCAGAGTCAGTTGACCTGGGCTCTGAGTCTCACTGCTGCGTTTTTCATAGGGTGACCGGGGGGGGGGGGGGGGGGGGCGAGTTGCACTGTGTAGCATACCCAGAGAAACTGGGGCTGTGGCATCGGGGCTTACAAGAAAGCAGAGAGAAAAAAAAATGTGCATTTGATATGGGATGACAGAAGAAAAGATATTGGGGGTCTTGAGGGGAATTTAAACCCTTGCACTTTCCCCTCAGGTAAAACAAAAATCACAAAAACATGATTAGAACATCAGCCGCACACAGGTATTCACTGAACATTTGGACCCAGTTAATTTGTATTATTTATATTGTGATAGCACATAGGAGCCTTAGTCACACCCCAGGACCCCATGGGGTGAGGCGCTGTGAAAGTGCAGAACAAATAGATGGTCCTTGCCCCCAAACAGCTCGTAATCGAAGACGAAAGAGAGGCAGATACAGACAGACGGGGGAGCACACAGAAACAACACGTGTCAGCGTGGTAAGTAAGCAACGAGGGGAAACCATGGAAAAACACAAGAAGGAAAATGAAGTGCCATGAGTGACATTACAACAAAACTCGCAGAGGATTGGTGACAGGGGTCTAAAAGACACCTCACCATGGTACCGCCACCTGAGACTGAGTTTCTCTTCAGCACTTTAAGTTATTCTCCCCAGCCCGCAACATTAAGTTATTCCAGGATATAAGACATCCCAAATAAACATGTTCCACTCTAAACGTCTATGAGGATGGACAGGCCATGCTCAATAAAACTGTCAAATGAGCTGACAGGATACAAGCTACCCCCAAACACATCCTCGGGAGCACTATGTTAATCTCACTGCTGAAAACATGAACTTGTTTAGAGACAGCCCTGTCTTGTATTAGTCATTTCTGGCAGAAAATCGCTACCATCATTAAGTTTTTTTAACATTCATTCAATATCTTCAGCATCCTAACAGGCAGTTTATTTATGGGATCAACTACCAGTTGCATTTTTAATAGAATTTGCACATTGTCTTTGACAGGAAGATGATTGCGGAAGTGATTTAGTTGACAGGAGCTTGGGCTTTGCTCTAAAGCGTTTTAGAAAATTGCTAAGACATATTGCAAGAAATTCAATTTTATTATAGGTGGGCTGAGTAAGGTTGCCTGAACTTTCCATAAAAATGCCTTTTTTGGTTGCTTATAACTTTGCAAAATTTTAACTGTCTGCATACCGGATGTCTAGCCCAGGCTGATTTTTATAACCCCCCCGACCACCACCACACACACACGAATAGGATTCTGCTGTTTCTGAGAACAAGGCTAGGGGAAAACATGTTCTGCAGTGATTTTTTCTTTGAAACATTCTAGTGCCCCTGTGCTGTGGAGCAGGGACTTGAAATTCAGAAGTGGGGGGGGGGGCCTGTGTGTCAGGGATTTGCCTTTTGCCATCCCTGTGAAAATTCACCACAGTTTGGCCGAGTTATAAAGGCTTTGGGGAGGGGGGTGGGGAAGGGAATCACGGTTCGCACATGCTCAGTTGTGACTTTTGGATTTTCGCTGGTAAAATCTCTGAAGAGTCCAGCCTCAACCGCCATGTTCCATCCGGACCCCACACCGAACCTAGTGCTGACCTGACTGTGAAGGGGCCATCCCCACAGAGCAACGGAGCATACTCCCGCCCAGGGCTACAGGAACTCGGAAGAACTTTCACTGTAATGGCTGCCCAGGCCAGTGTGGGGCCAGGAACCGGAACTAAAAGCAGGGAGCAGCTCTCTCCTGCGCTCTCGATGCCCTGGCTGCAGCGTGGAGAAGGAAGCCATCCGATCGGAATGCAGAGGGGACAATACGCGGACTAGGAAGGGACAAGGAACCTACCGAAACTGAGGACTGGAAAAAAGGGAAAGAAACTGAGCTGGACTTGGCGAAGGGAGATGGGAACAGGAGCCATGGATGATGGGGAGAGACTGGGAGCTGGTGAGGGAACTAGGGTGGAGAACAAGAGAAAGTTGGCTGGGAAGGAACACCTGAGATCCGATGATAAGCTTGAGGGAACGTGGGACTGGCTGGACAAGGAAACTGGGACTAAGCAGTAAGTCACTGCAACCCAACTTTCCCCAGTGGTCACTACTTGGGAGCGGCTCATTTTCTGGGTGCCTGGCTTGAGACCCTAGTGTCCGATGTGCGGAAGTGCTGAGCACTCAGAGCTGCCGCTGAAGTCCCTGGGAGCCGTACTTGAACACAGTTAGTGCTATACAATGCTAAGTACTCTGAAGAATCAGGTCCTAGGGATCTCAAATTGGGCACCCAAAATTAATCGCTACTTTTGACCTTCATCTCACTGTAACTCAGCTCCCCATCTGCAAAATGAGGCTCACCCTCCCTCACTTCACAGGGGCGGTTGTGAAGATAAATTCACGAATGTTTGTGAAGCATTCGGATACTATAAATGATGAGCACCACAGTAATTTCCTCCTGGGATTTTCTAATTCTGTCTTCAGAGCAGGGGTTGAATAATGTGCAGTAAACAGGGCCTGGGGCCACACATTTAACAATGAGGATAAAACAAAATATTGCACAGCTGCTCATTAATTGAGCGCCGTCCATCCTGTGCACTGAATGAAGGAGGGGCCCTGTGGAAAAAATACTGCGAGACCATGTAGTTAAAGACTGTACCCTAATACGGATGCACAGCGGTTGTGGGGGGGTGAATTAGCTTCGTTCTTTTAACATATTTCATATTTTTATAATATACATTACACACAGTAATAAACTAAGGTATATTGAAAGAAATATTTCTCTTAATAAAGGAAGCATCGCTGTATCTCTTTTCTCCCAAAGAGAAATCATCAGCATCCAGCACCTTTGGTAATAAGACAGAGCAAACAGTACATAAGTTTTTAAGCATCGTGCGCATATTTAACCTACACATACACTGACTTCCTCTGTGATTGTACCTATCAGAATGGAGCACCCAGAACAATGCACTACATCAGAACAATAGGGAGATGGGAGTGACAGGCAGGTATGTATTGTGGAAGCACTGATAGTGGCTCCATAGTTAGGCCTACGTCAGGCTTTTGACTGACAGGATCTTAAAACTTCCCTGGAGCAGAAAGACTAGGTTAGATGTAGGTTGGCCAGGTGCCCGGTTTTTGACCGGAAAGCGGTCAAAAAGGGAACCTGACAGTGTCCGGACACCTCTCCTGACTGGACACCCAAAGTCGGGCCACTGAGGGTGGGGGAGGCACCAGGTCATCACCCGCACCAGCCGCTTCTCCGCTGAGGCCACCTCCTACCTGCATTGGGCAGCTGCAGATCCCAGCCCTGGCTCCGAGGCAAGTCCCTCCCGACCCAGGATGGGGATGGGGAGAACAGCAAGCGATTGGCGGGAGGTGGGATGGGGAAGGCTTGTGAATGGGGGCGGGGTCTTGGGGGAAGAGGCGGGGGGGGAAGAGGCAGGGAGGGCAGGGTCAGGCCTCTGGGGAAGGTTTTCAACTAGGGGTAAAAAAATGGAAATGAATCAGAGTAAGCTGGTTTTGTGTATACATGGTTTGTGTATAAATAAGTATTTTTGTTTGGTTGCCTCCTTTAGCCTTTATAGTGGAGAGAGGAGTTTGAACCTAGACAAAAAAGTACCACTCCTTTTTTGGTTCAGTTTGAATTTTTCACATTTGGGAGGAACAGTTTGAAAAACAAAAGCCAAAACTAGAATAAAAAAACATCACTACAACTAGAATAGCCAACGTAGATTCAATCGGGTCTGACAGTCTTATGGAAGCAAACAATTGACAAGGATCAACAAGATATGATATCACAATACCTTCTTACACAACAGGCATTTGTTAAATAAAATTACTAACTAGAGAAACAAACTCACTTCAACAACTTGACTTCCACCTTTTTTCTCCACGTTTACCATGGAGCATACCCAATCTGGAACGCTGCACAGCCCACATATAGTGGCTAAATAATATAAATACAAGTATATATATCAATACATTTACCAATGTAGACCAGAGGTTCTCAAATTGGGAGGCAGGCCCCCCTGAGGGCAGGGCGGAGAATGTATTGGGGGAGAGGGGGTGGTGGCGTGAGAAGAAAAAAACCTTACTGTGCACATTTTGCCCACAGCAATGAATAACTGGCAGTGCTGATTCCTCCAGACACATCAGGTGCTCAGACAGGCTGTACACTTTCATTGATTTTGGTTACGTTTGCATAGCATTATACAAAATCATTGCCATCTGTACGTGAATCCATTTGCCGCAAGGCGGTGTGCACATTTAATTGTAATCATCGACCACCACTGCAGTTTTGTTTTGGCTCTTATGACCATGGGTCGTTGGCTCTGTTTGAATCAAGGTCTTATTGATTTTAATATCTAGTGAGGGTTACGTGTTGGGTTTTTTTTTTAATTGGCATATGTACTTGTGTGGCGGGGGAGGGAGGGCATAAACTACAACAGACACAAAGAACATAAGAACGGCCATACTGGGTCAGACCAAAGATCCATCCAGACCAGTATTGTGTCTTTCGACAGTGGCCAATGCCAGGTGCCCCAAAGGGAGTGAACCTAACAGGTAATGATCAAGTGATCTCTCTCGTGCCATCCATCTCCACCCTCTGACAAACAGAGGCTAGGGACACCATTCCTTACCCATCCTAGCTAATAGCCATTAATGGACTTAAACCTCCATGAATTTATCTAGTTCTCTCTTAAACCCTGTCATAGTCCTAGCCTTCACAACCTCCTCAGGCAAGGAGTTCCACAAGTTGACTGTGCGCTGTGTGAAGAAGAACTTCCTTTTATTTGTTTTAAACTTGCTGCCCGAGAAGGGTGTGTGTGTGATCAAATAAGTTTGAGAACCACTGATGTAAACAGCCAGAAGACATTCTCATTTAATACAGACCCCACCACCCATTTACTACAGTTACTGATTCCACCAAAGGAACCCAAACGTATCATTAATGTTATAATAAGTTCCTTAAATAAAAACAAACAAAAAACCCACCCACCCACCCAATAGAGGCCTGATTCACTTCAAGAACATACGAATCTGCATGTGTTGCCCCCACCAGAAACGCTCTACTTACCAGTTGATTTCATTGTAGTCATTGTGAACTTCCCACCAGAAATAAAACCAGACCAGTGTCAGGAAGAAAGTGAAGGTGAGGATTAGGAACCAGAGGCGCTCCCACTGTGGAGACAAAGGAAATTAACATTAGCAGGGGCCTACAATGCAAGGATTCCAATGCTCAGAACTGATAAAGTCTCATGCTTTGTCTATACATAGTTTCTGTACCAATCTAATTAAATTGGTAGAAAAGCAGATTTAGTTCTCTAGTGTGGATGCAGTTGTGCTGGTATAAACACCTTTATTCTGATATAACTAGTCTTGATAAATTTAAATGTCTATGCCGGTATAAATATCTTTAGCCTGGCATAATTACTTCCACATGTGATGGTTGCAACAATTTAAGTAAATTAGCTTTTCTACTGATTTAGTTAAATCAGTGCAAGAATTCTCTGTAGACGAGGTCTAGTTGGAGTTCTTTTTTGATGCATAGAGAATGAATCCCCTCAGCTCTGCAGAGGTGTTTGTAATGAATGAAAATCTAACCTCCGCTGGCTGAAATACTTCACACAGGCTCACTCTGTTGATGCTGAGAAAGAGGAATGGCCTTGTGGCTAAAGCATGGGTCTCAGAATCAGAGACCTGGGTTCTACTCCCAGATTTGCCACAGGCTTCCTGTGCAGGGAAAGACACTATTATTCTGGGACACAATTTCCTCATGTGTTAGATAGGGATAATACTCATCTCTCAGGGGTGCTTGAAAGTCTTTATTCACTACAGTTGTCAAGTACTTTGTGGTCCTTCCTTTGGAAATACTATATAATCTCAAAGTATCTTTATTAGCTGGGCTTCCTCTTCTCACAAGCTCAAGGCAACTGTTGTGAATTCGACTCACGTTGGTGCCGTGTATGTAGTTAGCCAATTATTGTTGTGTCTACATGACTCCATGTACCATGTCATGGATGCTCAAAGAAGAGCTCTGCCTCAATGCTATCCTATGTCTGTAGGCCAGGGGTAATCTATTTTTTGTCAAAGTCCAAATTTCTTGCTATAGTCAAGCTCTAGAAAAAAAATACAAAAAAACCCAACAATATTGATAATAATAAGTAAATAAAGATTTTTGTGGTCTGTTCAAAAGCATCTGGCAGTCCGAATTTGGCCCCCGGTCTGCCTATTGACTACCCCTGCTGTAGGCCTTTCCATGTCCAAAGCACTCAGATACATGTGTATGTAAATCCAAAGTTCCCACCGGCATCACTTGTTTTTCCACCCTTATAGAGAGTATTTTGCAAATGATTTAGTGGAGAGAAATAGGCAACATTTCTCAGACAACCAAGTTTTATATTAATATTCAGTTCTGCTTATTATCTTAAAACCGGCTACTTGGTGTTCCATTCCAATAGACTGGAACGTCCCAAAGATGTTAATTTAGGAAGCAGCATTTGGAGAAAACTGTTCTGTCCGTAACTAATATCATTTCTGTGTGTTCCGCACTGGTTCTATTCCACAGCATTAACAGTTCTGCGGGCACAGATGCTTCTGCTTCAAATGCCTGTCAGTTCACTTGGAACAAAAACGGACGTAAATTAACAAAGGAGAACATTCAAATTAGTCCTCTCCCTCCAGAATTAACAAGACAGGATACCCAAACTTATGGGCAGGCTCAACTACTAGAATTTCTTTCTAAACTCTGAACACACTTTTAACCGGTTTTCAAAATATCCTTTTCACCTGTGAACTGAGACTTTGCTTTTTAATGACAACACACAATGTAACCACCACAAATAACTGAGTCTGCGTTTTGGTATCGCATAAGATTCTACCACGTCTCTCTCCTGTTTATCTTAAAGGGTCGTGTCACTTACGTAACAGTATTTTGATTATAATTCATCATGCACAAGCCTGGATTCTAATTTGGTGACAAGGCTTTTTGCTTTATGCTCCACAGCACAAAATGGGTGCAAAAAATACAAGGGCTGGAATAATTTAATCACCCCCTTTGCTTGCAATGTTTTCCACTAGACATTCCTGGTTCTTGACACAGAGATAAGGCTTGGCGTCTCAAGAAAGCCTAAGGGAGTTGGGTGCTAAATCAATATCAATGGCATTTGGGTGCTTAATTCCCCTAGACCCCTTTCAAAATGCCATCCTAATATTTGACATGTTTAAAATTATCAGCATCAAGGTAAAGACAGAGCGAGGCTGAGGGCTTTTCAGATGCAACTTCTACAAATATTAATTGCAATTAAAGTCACATGGCTAAATTGCTGTGCTGAGATTCATAGATTCTAGGACTGGAAGGGACCTCGAGAGGTAATCGAGTCCAGTCCTCTGCCCGCATGGCAGGACCAAGTCTAGTACTGTCTAGACCATCCTTGATAGACATTTATCTAACCTACTCTTAAATATCTCGAGAGATGGAGATTCCACAACCGCCCTAGGCAATTTATTCCAGTGTTTAACCACCCTGACAGTTAGGAACTTTTTCCTAAGGTCCAACCTAGACCTCCCTTGCTGCAGTTTAAGCCCATTGCTTCTTGTTCTATCCTTAGAGGCTAATGTGAACAAGTTTTCTCCCTCCTCCTTAGGACACCCTTTTAGATACCTGAAAACTGCTATCATGTCCCCTCTCAGTCTTCTCTTTTCCAAACTAAACAAACCCAGTTCCTTCAGCCTTCCTTCATAGGTCATGTTCTCAAGACCTTTAATCATTCTTGTTGCTCTATTCTGGATCTTATACACCATCCCCCGCCCACGCCTCCAGCCTCGCTATGAGTGCACTGAACACAGGCTGTGCATTCTATAGCACATAGCATCCTGATGCTGATGTGAACCCCCAGGAAGGGGAAAGTGATAAAGTTTAGCCATCATGTTACAGCCCCATTGAAATCAATTGAGAGTTTTCCCCATTGGTTTCGATAAAGCCAGGATTTCATGCTGAATATATAAATGAGACCTTGCATTTGCCATGCACATCCGTTCCTACTTAATGCCTTTCTGTACACACTGCATATATCAAAGCAACAATTAAAACCAACGTGAGAAGAAAACGTTTCCACGGTAAGATGTCGCATGATAAACCACCTTGGTATTGAAGATCTGCCTAGCCAAGCTGGGGTGGGGGAACGGGAGTGGGGGAGGAGAAAAGGGTTTGTATTTTTGGATGAAGACAAACAAGAGATTGAATTAGTTAAGAATGAGATATTCTGTTACACTACTCAGGGGGTTGTCACTACGTTTAGAGAGGCACTGACTGCTTTTAGCACAGGAAAACGGGAGTTAGGAGCTCCCAACTCTGCCACGGATTCAAATCATTACTTGGGCAAGTTCCCTAACTTCCCTCTGCCTCAGTTTCCACAAAATGAGCTCAATAATTCCCTCTTTCATGGAAGTGGCATTGGGATTCTCAAATGACCAGCACTAGAGTGGCGTAAATTAACACAATGCACCCGACTTCTACTTTCCTTACCACCAAAATTCATTTGTACCCAAGAAGTGTTTGTGACTATATTTTACACACACTCGATTTTCCCTGCCTCCCCTATCACAGGGGTTCTCAACCTTTTTTTCTGAACCTCCCACCCCTAACATGCTATAAAAACTCCATACCCCACCTGTGCCACAACAGTATTTGTGCATATAAAAGCCAGGGCCAGCGTTAGCTGGTAGCAAACAGGGCAATTACCCAGGGCCTCATGCCACAGGGGCTCCACAAAGCTGAGTTGCTCGGGCTTTGGCTTCAGCCCCAGGTGGCGGGGCTCGAGCTTTCTGTCCTGGGCCCCAGTGAGTCTAATGCCGGCCTGCTTGGCAGACCCCCTAAAACCTGCTTGCGGCCCCCAGGGGGCCTTGGATGCCTGGTTGAGAACTGCTGCCCTATCAAACCCACTTCCTCTTCATTTTAAGAGGTGACTTGTACTCAGAGAAACCTCACTAGTCTTCGACGCAAGACCGGACATACTGGGTCAGACCAAAGGTCCATCTAGCCCAGTATCCTGTCTTCCGACAGTGGCCAATGCCAGGTGCCCCAGAGGGAATGAACAGAACAGGTAATCATCAAGTGATCCATCCCCTGTTGCCCGTTCGTTCCCAGCTTCTGGCAAACGTATGTGGCCATTGACGGACCTATTATCCATGAACTTACCTAGTTCTTTTTTAAACCCTGTTATGTTCTTGGCCTTCACAACATTCTCTGGCAAAGAGTTCCACAGCCTATGCGTTGTGTGAAAAAAATATTTCCTTTTGTTTGTTTTCAACCTGCTGCCTATTCATTTCACTGGGTGTCCCCCTAGTTCGTGTGTTATGAGAATGAGTAAACAATACTTCCTTATCTACTTTCTCCACACCCGTCATGATTTTATAGACCGCAATCATATCCCCCCTTAATCATCTCTTTTCCAAGCTGAAAAGTCCCAGTCTTATTAACATCCATCATTTCCTTTTTCATCCAGTACTTAACAACCTACTACTCCCATCGAGTCCAGTTCACCAAATTACTGGATAGGTTTTCCAAAGCAACATACTTGCATTTATCAATATTCTACCTCCAGAAAGGGAGTTTAAAATATGCCTAAAGTGCTGAGATGCTCGTTTCCTGGGTTCCTCTGCCTCTTGGCTTGAAGGATTTGAAATGGCATTACCAGTAATAGAAACTTCCTAAACATGTGAAGAAGTAGATATCGAGGTTACCCAAACTATCCTTATTTATCTCACACCAACATTGATACGAGGAAAGTGATCTTTAAATAAGGAGACAACCACTTTGGGAGAACCTTGGATTATGTTCAGGCATAGGATGACAGCTACTTCGACAAACAAGCCAAGCAGGACATTTCAGGGCAGTTTATTTACATTGCATTTATACGCAAGTACCATAATTTGTGCGGGGGTCTCTAGTGGCTATTTAGGTCCACGTGTCTGTGGTGGATTGTTCTTCCTACATATATTTGCTCAGCTGACTGTTTGAAAACCAAATCAAATGCCTCTTTGGTATACTTCTTTCTATAAATTTTATGTCTGTCTTGCGAGTTGTTTCAGAGGAACAGAGCTTTACAAGTCTAACAAAAAATGGTGGCATCACTGACACATGCAGAGAATGGAAATTATTCTGGCCATCTTCCAGAATTTGATTAATTTAGCCTTAGGACCAGTACAAAAAAAAAGCTCATCAACTCCAACCTGACCATGACACCTTTACAATTCTAAGTTTGAATAATCACAGACCGCACTAATATTTTACAACAGTATAAAGGAATAGTTTCAGAGTAGCAGCCGTGTTAGTCTGTATCCGCAAAAAGAAGAACAGGAGGACTTGTGGCACCTTAGAAACTAACAAATTTATTAGAGCATAAGCTTTCGTGGACTACAGCCCACTTCTTCGGATGCATATAGAATGGAACATATATTGAGGAGATATATATACACACAGACAGAGAGCATAAACAGGTGGGAGTTGTCTTACCACCTCTGAGAGGCCAATTAATTAAGAGAAAACAAACTTTTGAAGTGATAATCAAGCTAGCTCAGTACAGACAGTTAGATAACAAGTGTGAGAATACTTACAAGGGGAGAACATTTTTATGGCTGACTTAGAACAACGCTTCCTTAGCTCTCGTCCCCTAACGCCCCTACTCTACTTGCGCTACATTGATGACATCTTCATCATCTGGACCCATGGAAAAGAAGCCCTTGAGGAATTTCACCATGATTTCAATAATTTCCATCCCACCATCAACCTCAGCCTAGATCAATCCACACAAGCGGTCCATTTCCTGGACACTACTGTGCTAATAAGCGATGGTCACATAAATACCACCCTATATCGGAAACCTACTGACCGCTACACTTACCTACATGCCTCCAGCTTCCATCCAGGACACACCACACGATCCATTGTCTACAGCCAAGCCCTAAGATATAACCGCATTTGCTCCAATCCCTCGGATAGAGACAAGCACCTACAAGATCTCTATCAAGCATTCTTAAAACTACAATACCCACCTGCTGAAGTGAAAAAACAGATTGACAGAGCCAGACGAGTACCCAGAAGTCACCTCCTACAAGACAGGCCCAACAAAGAAAATAACAGAACACCACTAGCTGTCACCTTCAGCCCCCAACTAAAACCTCTCCAGCGCATCATCAGAGATCTACAACCTATCCTGAAAGATGATCCTTTACTCTCACAGATCTTGGGAGACAGACCTGTCCTCGCTTACAGACAACCCCCCAACCTAAAGCAAATACTCACCAGCAACCACACATCACTGAACAAAACCACTAACCCAGGAACCTATCCTTGTAACAAACCCAGATGCCAACTCTGTCCACATATCTATTCCAGTGACATCATCATAGGACCTAATCACATCAGCCATACCATCAGGGGCTCGTTCACCTGCACATCTACCAATGTGATATATGCCATCATGTGCCAGCAATGCCCCTCTGCCATGTACATTGGCCAAACCGGACAGTCTCTACGCAAAAGAATTAATGGACACAAATCTGACATCAGGAATCAAAATACTCAAAAACCAGTGGGAGAACACTTTAACCTGTCTGGTCATTCAGTGACAGACCTGCGGGTGGCTATATTACAACAGAAAAACTTCAAAAACAGACTCCAACGAGAAACTGCTGAGCTAGAATTGATATGCAAACTAGACACAATCAACTCCGGTTTGAATAAAGACTGGGAATGGCTGAGCCATTACAAACATTGAATCTATCTCCCCTTGTAAGTATTCTCACACTTGTTATCTAACTGTCTGTACTGAGCTAGCTTGATTATCACTTCAAAAGTTTGTTTTCTCTTAATTAATTGGCCTCTCAGAGGTGGTAAGACAACTCCCACCTGTTTATGCTCTCTGTCTGTGTGTATATATATCTCCTCAATATATGTTCCATTCTATATGCATCCGAAGAAGTGGGCTGTAGTCCACGAAAGCTTATGCTCTAATAAATTTGTTAGTTTCTAAGGTGCCACAAGTCCTCCTGTTCTTCTTTTTGCGGATACAGACTAACACGGCTGCTACTCTGAAACTATTCCTTTATACTGTTGTAAAATATTAGTGCGGTCTGTGATTATTCAAACTTAGAATTGTAAAGGTGTCATGGTCAGGTTGGAGTTGATGAGCTTTTTTTTTGTACTGGTCCTAAGGCTAAATTAATCAAATTCTGGAAGATGGCCAGAATAATTTCCATTCTCTGCATGTGTCAGTGATGCCACCATTTTTTGTTAGACTTGTAAAGCTCTGTTCCTCTGAAACAACTCGCAAGACAGACATAAAATTTATAGAAAGAAGTATACCAAAGAGGCATTTGATTTGGTTTTCAAACAGTCAGCTGAGCAAATATATGTAGGAAGAACAATACACCACAGACACGTGGACCTAAATAGCCACTAGAGACCCCCGCACAAATTATGGTACTTGCGTATAAATGCAATGTAAATAAACTGCCCTGAAATGTCCTGCTTGGCTTGTTTGTCGAAGTAGCTGTCATCCTATGCCTGAACATAATCCAAGGTTCTCCCAAAGTGGTTGTCTCCTTATTTAAAGATCACTTTCCTCGTATCAATGTTGGTGTGAGATAAATAAGGATAGTTTGGGTAACCTCGATATCTACTTCTTCACATGTTTAGGAAGTTTCTATTACTGGTAATGCCATTTCAAATCCTTCAAGCCAAGAGGCAGAGGAACCCAGGAAACGAGCATCTCAGCACTTTAGGCATATTTTAAACTCCCTTTCTGGAGGTAGAATATTGATAAATGCAAGTATGTTGCTAGCTTGATTATCACTTCAAAAGTTTGTTTTCTCTTAATTAATTGGCCTCTCAGAGGTGGTAAGACAACTCCCACCTGTTTATGCTCTCTGTCTGTGTGTATATATATCTCCTCAATATATGTTCCATTCTATATGCATCCGAAGAAGTGGGCTGTAGTCCACGAAAGCTTATGCTCTAATAAATTTGTTAGTCTCTAAGGTGCCACAAGTCCTCCTGTTCTTCTTTTTATAAAGGAATAGTTTCAGCCCTGACAGACTCCCACCAAATATTAGACTTTAAAATCACATCCTTCTGATTACTAGTTGATTCATGAGTAACAATTGTATCTGGTTGTACAAAATGTAATTACAAGAACGTGAACAGTTTACCATTATAAATATACAGTTTGAAAGTATATGAAATTTGCATATTTGTGTATTCTACCAAATTTTCCAGCTAACAAGTTTGTCAGCTTTGACATTTTAGCAGTAACTCTAGTGAGACGTTTGGGGTTTTTAAAAATGCTTTTTTGACTCGAATGTTAAAATGCCAGGATGAAGAGATCATGCTAGCTGGTTATCAATTACTTGTACAACTTTTGACCCTCATGTTGTCAAAAAGGAGCACAGATCCACTTTGTGAAGCCTTACAAATGAAACCTGGTAGGTATTTCATTGAGGAGGAGATGGTGCAGTTAGTCTGACAACATGAACATTTTCGACACTTTATAAAAAGCACATGCAGCAAGTAAACGAAGACAGGGATTTGTTTCAGATAAACATGGCTAGTAGTGCTATTGTGGGAAGTCTTTCAAAGGACATATAGAAACAGAGGTCATGACCACTTACAGTCATTAGAAATTGCATGGCTCTTTCCTCAAGCCCATTGTCCTGACCAGATTTCAATTTGGGTGATTACATTCTGCATATCTAGCACCCCCCTCCCTCTGTAGTTTCTACCCAGTATAGTATATACTTCCATGCTGGACTATTAAAGGCTTTATATACAAGCAGCAAGATCTTGAACTGAATCAGCCAAGTTCATTAGCAATGAATGTATGCTGCAGAATTCCAATAAGGGGAACAGAGAAGATGAGCACGTCCTAACACTGGGAATTCTGTAGAGTGGATACAAATAATTCACATGAATGCTGTATTTGATGTGCAGTGTGTATTCCTTTAATTTGGGGGTAATCCTTTTAATAGGAGACAGTCCTTTGGTCCCACACTGCTCTATTCACATCAGTTCCAAGTTACAAAATCCACAGGAGATACGTGTTCTTAGATCCATTTTACCAATGGGTAAGAGGAGGCTCAGAAAAGTACCTTGCTGAAGGTCAGTGATAGTGAGCTCAACTCCCAGATCCTTACTCCAACCTCAAGATGATCTCTTTGCTTCTAAAGACATGAATCGTGCCCATAATATGATAGCCAGTTTGATTAAAGTGCAAGCTCTAAAGAGACAAATGGATAAAGCAGGTACATGCAATAGTCTCTTGTGGAGCACACCAGCAGAGTTCACCACAGTTCAGAGGACGATGGAAAATTGCTTGCTTGTTTAAAATACAGAAAAATGATTTTGAGGCACGAATATTGAAAAGGTCAAGAGCAGAGTTAACATACCAAACTAGAGAAGCACATTTCTTCTTTTTCTATATTAAATATACCACCACACTTGCAATTCATTATCTACTCTCTAGTGCCTAATCTTAGTGGCATTTCAACAAAAAGGAATATGAGACACTGGCTTTCAGAGTGCCTACAGTTCTGGTCAAAAGTTATCAAATCTTCATTTCTAAAGAACTTTCCCATCTTTGAGCTGCAGTACGAAACCTTTCAAAGCTGACGGCAAGCATGCAATTCCCGAAGATGATCTGTACCACAGAGTGCTTATTGTAAAATAATAATGTACTTGACACTCCGATAGCTCCTTCCATCTGTGGACCCTGCATCACCTCACAATAATCATCAACGCCCCCTTAAGATCTGGAAGTTTTATTCCCAATATAAAAATCAGGAAACAGAGGAAAGGAGAAGTTAAATCTTGCAGATTCTTTCTGCCTAACATCCGTAAAACAAGGCTTTTCATATCCATCCCCTCAGCTAAAACTTGCATCCAGGCTATCATCATCTCAATTACTGTGGTGTCCTTTTCCCAGCCTTGACAAATGCAACCTTGCTCCACTCCAACCCATTCAGAATACTGCTGCAGAGATCATTCTCCTAGCCCACCATTTTGACCATATCATCCCTCTCTTTGCATCCTTCTAGTGGATGCCCCTGCTCTACCTAAGCAAGTTGCTTGTCTTTACTTTCGAGGCCCTCCACAGCCTATCCCCACCCTACATGTCCTCTCCCTACTGCACACTTGTTACACTTTCAAACCAACACCTTTGTATTTTCTCTCATGTTGTCCCCATATATTTGGAAGGTGCCCCCTGTAAACACCCACAAAACAATCTCAGTATCTACCTTCAAATCCCTCCTCAGGGCTCTTTTGTCACCATGACTACAACAACTTGTCAACACCTCTCATCACACCAGCAGCCCACTGCCTATCACGCGGACCAGTATTGTCTCATTGTTTCCTTGTCCTCCCCCAGTATAGCATCTGTACCCATCTATTGTCTCTTGTAATACTTTGATTGTGAGCTCCTTGGGCAGGGACTGTCTTTCTGATCTGTCCTTGTACAGCACCTGACACAAAGGGCTCTTGGTCCATGACTAGGGCTCCTAGTTTGGTAATACACATTATACAAGTAATTAATAACTCGGCCAGACTTTCACATCAAGTCAGTGGATGAACTAGGAAGACAACCCCCACGTCTGCACTGTAAGTTCTACTCCTCTGTTTTAAAAAGAGTGAGCTACGTATCATGATATGCTGAATTAGTTTTCCACCTTTGGGGGTTAGTTTTAATCAGCCTGTTCTACTGTGACTCCATCAATACATACTTTCATATCATAGCATTAACCACCCTGCAATGCCACCAGAGGGGCTGAAGGAAAGCACTTTATTTTATTTTCATTTACTCTGTGGCTTTGAAAACATTTTATATCCCAATGCCCCTCCCCATACTGTAAAAGATTCCAAAATCACTGGATATGCAAAACGGTAAACACTTCTGGGTGCTTAGATACCACAGTGACTATTTTAATTAAATCTTTCCTGTTAAATTAGAACAGATGAGATCGCTCTCCCCCTCGTCAATTATTTCAGTGTACTGCATTTTGAAACAGCTTTTCATTTTGGGTGGTTTAGCTTTTAAATCAAGAGTTTCTTGTTGATCAAGAACGATTATTATTTTTTTAAATACTTTTGGACAAGGTATATTGGCCACCATTGAAATGATAGCATTTGCCAAGAATAACCATATAGTTCCATCTGAGAAGTTCAGTTTCCCCCTTTCCTTACAATAGGAACTAATTTGGTATCTGTGCGTAGGCACCCTTTACTAGAGGGACCGCTGAACTTTATTGGGAGTGTTCCAGGGGAAAAGCCTGTGAGGGGCAATCTAGCCTTAGGGCTGGTCTACACTGGGGGGGGGGGGAGAAATCGATCCAAGATACGCAAGTTCAGCTACGCAAATAGCGTAGCTGAAGTCAAAGTATCTTGGATCAAATTTCCTGGGGTCCACACGGTGCGGGATCGACGGCCGTGGCTCCCCCGTCGACTGCGCTACCACCGCTCGCTCTGGTGGAGTTTCCAGAGTTGACGGTGAGCGTGTTCGGGGATCAATATATCGTGTCTTAATGAGACGCGATATATCGATCCCGGATAAATCGATTGCTACCCGCCAATACGGCAGGTAGTGAAGACGTACCCTTAGAGACAACAACTCCTATGATGCCTTGGGGAAAGAGGGAGAGACTTCCTCGTGTAGGGAGAGCAGGCGATGGACTGCATTTTTGGGAAAAGGAGTGAGATTGTGCTGTGGAGCTCTGTCCGTACCAGGATCTGCTGCTAGGAAGCCAGAAGCTGGTGCTGAGAGCCTGCAGTAGGGTGACCAGATAGCACGTGTGAAAAATCAGGACAGGAGGTGGGGGGTAATTGGTGCCTATATAAGACAAAGCCCGAATATCAGGACTGTCCCTATAAAATTGGGACACCTGGTCACCCTAGCCTGCAGGGACTTTGATTGAGGGAGCCTCAGAGGCTGTTGGTGGCTTCACTGGGGTCAGAGCAGAGACTGTTGTTGTGCCTAGAGCTGACTGAGGTGGGGCTGCAGTGTGGGAACTGTGAGGAACCCCCACTGTTGTTTGGGAAAGTACTTGCAAGGGAAGGGGCCCAGCAGAGAGACTGAGTCTGAGGAGAGGCAGAGTGATCTTCCCACGAACCCGGGCCCAGAGCTGCTGGCATTTGGTGGGACCAGCTCCAATCGTCAGAGGGGTTGTGCAGCTTGTTGCCTTGGCTGGACTGACGCACAGAACCAACAGAGCGCTGTCTCCAGCTGCAGGTCTTCCAGTGCGCCCACGCCAGCAAGTGCCTGGGACTCTGGATTTCAGAGGAGTGTGCACTGCAGGGTGGGGTAAATGGTGGCAGAGAGAAGGGCTGCAGCCCACAGGCCCTGGAAAAGGGAAGCAGCAGAGAACCTGCCTGGAGCCTGGGAAGGTCAGGGCCGATCGGGGCCACCCCAGGACAGGAGCCAGGAGGAGCACTGTGCCAGGGAGGAATCGCCTGAGGAGGACAGGCCAGAGCTGGATCCAGTATCACTGCTGCCCAGAGCTGCATGGGGCTGTGAGTACTGGGGCTTGTGACTCTGCGTTGGGAACAAGGAGGGAGGCTGCAGCTAGTTAAGTCGGCAGGGGGTCGCTCTGTGTGGCTTTGCAGAGAACGGCAGAAGAGGGCACCGGAGGGGTTTGTTGGGGGAAGGTTCACTGGTGCCGAAGTTGGCCAGGAGCACCCAAGACTCACCACTGGACTGGAACTTTGCTCAGGACTCCTGAACTCACTGTGCAGACACATTGTTCGGTGTCTGCCCTTCCAGACTGTGCTACCACTGGGCCTGTGGGGCCTTGGTTTGGATGCAACCCTGTTCTACCACTCTCCCTATATTTCCCCTTGTTGTTTTTCTCCTCTGATCTCTCTGTAAAAAAATATTTCCCCTTCTTATATCCATTGTACTTTTCCGGTGAGTGGGTGTGTTCACTCTGGGGGGCTTGGAACAGGTGCCCCTGTGCTGGAGGGGATTTTTCCTGCTGCATTCCTGCGCGCGCCTTCTCTTGGCCAGAGCTGCCTGCAAAGCAGACTCCATTTAGGCCACGAGGGCACTAAAGTTCAATTAACAAATAGAATTGTATTTTATTCAACTGCCCCTCTGGATTTAAATTAATAGTGACATAT
This sequence comes from Chrysemys picta bellii, assembly GCF_011386835.1. Taxonomy (NCBI): domain Eukaryota; kingdom Metazoa; phylum Chordata; order Testudines; family Emydidae; genus Chrysemys; species Chrysemys picta. The sequence continues at coordinate 341,364,170 of NC_088791.1, forward strand.
AATCTTAGACTGATATACCCTGATTTTTTAAAAAGAACAGGAGTACTTGTGGCACCTTAGAGACTAACAAATTTATTAGAGCATAAGCTTTCGTGGACTACAGCCCACTTCTTCGGATGCATATGCATCCGAAGTCCACGAAAGCTTATGCTCTAATAAATTTGTTAGTCTCTAAGGTGCCACAAGTACTCCTGTTCTTTTTGCGGATACAGACTAACATGGCTGCTACTCTGAAACCTGATTTTTTAGTTGTTAAGTAAAGGAGTGTTAGCTCAAATTTAAGTATATTGGATGTATATTATCTATAATTGGTATTTGAGTTAGACCCATGCCACAGATTCTATTATTATTAATTATTATTAGAACGGGTTTATTCCAGGAGGTTCCCAAGGCACGCCATTGAGTGTGTGCAGGTGCCAGCCAGGTGGAGGTACCGCCAATTTTAACTTCCTTTAGGAGTAAAGGGACTGCAGCAGAGGGGTGACTAGAGGATTCCCACCTATCCAACAGCACCACTGGGATACTCAGGATCTTCTTTAATGTCAGCAACATCCTGCAGCCAGGCACACAGGTGAGTGTTGCCTGTTCCCGAGTAACCGAGGGAGGAAAAGGGGGGTTACATGTGTGACCAAGCAAATGTTGCCATTTTAACAGCAACCATTGTAGCTATTTTCACCCACACAATCACCACCATCTTTATGGTTTTTTTTTTTAAAATGTGCTAAACATTGTTAGCTCCTTGACTCCTACAAAAGAAAACCACGCATTTTGAAGATCAATTATCTCTACCTCTGGGGAAAAGAGTACTTTTGTTTATGCCTGTATAGTAAATTCTCCAGTGACTAGGAAGAGTTTTGATTCACCTGGATGGAGATATTCTGTAACTATCCACTTCTTACCCTAGGAAAATATCTGTAGACAGAAAACGATGCTCAAGGTCTAATTCTCTATCATTTTGGCTTTACTCTGCACTGAAAATTCTCTTGTGCAGCAATTCATAGAAAATCAGAGGAAATCATGGCTCACGAACATTAACAACAGGATATATTTTGGATAAAGACAAAAAAAGCTAACACCTGACTAGGATGACCAGATGTCCTGATTTTATAGGGACAGTCACGATTTTTGGGTCTTTTTCTTATATAGGCTCCTATTAACCCCCCCCCCCCCCCCACCTTGTCCTGATATTTCACATTTGCTGTATGGTCACCCTATACCTGACACTCGTGAGTTTCACAGTGTTAATATGATTTAGCCATACTTATCTTCAGAATTGCATTCAACCATTAACTAATTAATCCTCACAAGACCCTTGTGAAGTAAGAACTATTATCACATTTTACAGAGGGAGAAATTGAATGATTAAGGGAGTTCCCCAAAGTCATAAAGAGAGTCCATGTTATTTAGGATTAGAACTCAGATTCATCCACTCAGAGCAAACCCCTTTCTCAGGGCATTCTAAACACGATAGTATATTTGAATAGTAACAACTGTTACTTATACCAGTACAGCTCTCTCAAGAACGCATCCACTGAGTATAAGTTAAACATTTTAGAAACTAGTGGAGCTCTAATTGTGTTCAGCCTTCTAAATGAATAAAATGTGACACCGTGTATAATCTGCATGAATATAATTAATGCCTTGTGACATTGAGAATATCATTTAACCTGGACCCTCTTCGGCAACTACTCATGACATGACCTTTAACCCTTAAGGGTCTACCAGTTGTTCAAGACTGATCATTCAGGATTTTAAACACGAGTGACAAACATGCTCATTTACTGTATCATTTTAATTTATCAAATATTAACCAACTACACCTCTACCCAGATATAATACTGTCCTCGGGAGCCAAAAAAAATCGTACTGCGTTATAGGTGAAACCGCGTTATATCGAACTTGCTTTGATCCGCCAGAGTGCGCAGCCCCGCCCCCCCCGGAGCGCTGCTTTACTGCGTTATATCCGAATTCGTGTTATATCAGGTGGCGTTATATCAGGGTAGAGGTGTATTTTTTTTTTAAAGGAGAATAAAAACACTCGTGGTACAACTTTCTCTTGGCTAATTTTATTTTCTGACCTGTTTCCTCTTTCCCGTGTAGTTTCACAGTTGAATAAAGTCTACTTCCCCTCACCTCTTAGAGAGGAGTGCGTTCAAGTGGTGGGTGAATCCTGAAGAGCCCAAAAAGGATATTGAGATCCTCCCTACTAGAACTGGTAGGAGACTCTGAATTGAACAACATTTGCTAAATAATGCAACTATTAAATAGCTTACTTGCACAACACATTTCATTATGCATCCAGATCGCTAGCTGGTGGAACAAACCCACTTCAATCACATTTGAAGAATAATTTTATCCTGCATTAAGACCCTCTCTACTTATTACATCCTCCCAGATACAAGATTGGCAAAAGTAGGGCAAAGTGGTTTAAACAGGAAGGGATATGGGAGCATTGACACATGGGGAAGGATAGTCTTATAATATAATATCAGTTTAACCTGTGGTCACATCACATGCTGCTATTGTTTCACTGAAGCAGTTTCCTCCTTGCAAGTAATGATTTTCTAATTAAGCTGTTAGCATGAAGGGTAATGCAGGTGTGGGCCTAAGGCAGGGGTCGGCAACCTTTCAGAAGTGGTGTGCCGAGTCTTCATTTATTCACTCTAATTTAAGGTTTCGCGTGCCAGTAATACATTTAAAACATTTTTAGATGGTTTCTTTCTATAAGTCTATAATACATAACTAAACTATTGTTGTATGTAAAGTAAATAAGGATTTTAAAATGTTTAAGAAGCTTCATTTAAAATTAAAATGCAGAGCCCCCCGGACCGGTGGCCAGGACCCAGGCAGTGTAAGTGCCACTGAAAATCAGCTCGTGTGCCGTGCCATAGGTTGCCTACCCCTGGCCTAAGGCAACCAGGCAAGGCAGACAGGTTCTACTTGTAGTGCAGCACAGATTAAACCCCTCTTATTTACTTAGTACACAATGGTATTTTTCACCAGGATGCTGTTATCACCCTCAAGTGCTAACACAGTGTTGTGATGAAATACACCAGCCGCAAGTTAAATTGCTCTCCTCCCCCACACTGGGCTTGCAGGCTGAAATGGCTTTTCAGAACAGAGAGAGTACCTTGCCGGAGGTCTAAGGGGCAATAAATTGTTATGTTAAAGCCAAATAAGTTTGTGGATGAGGCAGAACATTACAGGGCCAGAGTCTCAGCTGGTGTAAATTGGAATAGCTTCGCGAACATCACTGGAGCTCTCCCAGTTTACACCAGATGAGATCTGGCCATGATCAACGGTCTAAAATGCCCTAAGTGCTACTGGAATGCTGCCATGAACAACCATCCACCCAGCTTTAAGCGAATTCTGGAGTCTGCTTCTGAGGGCACTGAGCCTGCCTGAGCTAAGCCGAACAGAGCACGTCAAGTTGCCACCAACCCTGGGTCTCAGTAGCTCCCCTTGCTCCTCCTCCTATCCCTCCCCTCCCCTTTTCATAGTGAGTTTCTGCCTTCCCCCATCCCCACAATCCACAACCTAAATGAGATACGCTCCTCTCCAAAGCAGGGTTGCATGCTAGGTAAGCGAACAAGGGAATGAAAGATTTGGCCATGCCTAAGTCTTCCCTGGTGACCCCAGAAACCTCCACACAATCCAACAGCGGTGAGGCATTGGGCCGTCTTCTGATCTCTCCTACTTTTACAGTACTGTAATGTCGCCATCTTCTGAGTCTGTCCTGATTTCCACCAATATGAAATTAGAGCTATAGTAAACTTGAGAAGTAAGTGGGTTTTAAGTCGGTCAATCAACCCGAATAAGTCCCAACTTGTGTAATGTTCACACTTCCTTCTGCCCCCTTCTCCAACATGCTCCAGATGGGACCCCACTGACTCTACATACATCTGTTCCATGGGGTTACAATTCCTCTGCAAAATGCTTACAGAATTGAAAATAGCAATGCATCTCCAGGATGACGGCAGAATCATTGACATTAAGGGCCATATCTTCACAATGACCTGTCACCTTTGGGCTGCCACTCACAAGATGAGGTCATGGAGAACTAGATGCTCTATTGCGATCAGACTTAGTAGTAGTTCAAGGTTCAACTGCCTGTTCCAATATAATTGTGCCACTTACCTGTGGCCAGATGGCCTTTCCGCTTTCCGCAGTTTTGTTAGTTTGTAACATGAGCACAATTTCCACTGAGGTCACAGCACAACTTTGGGAAAATCAAGCTTAGTAAGTTCCAACAGAAAATGCAGGACAATCAAAGGTTTACGCTACAAAAATGGACCGAACAAATTTTCCTAGTGAAAGAGAAATGGCTGCCTTGAAAGGACTAAAAGTCAAAAGACATTAACACTGACGCCACACACACACAAAAAAAGATGATGAGCAAGACAAGGTCGGGGAGGGAATATCTTTTTCTGGACCAACTTCTATTGGTGGAAGATTTAAGCTTTCAATCTACGCAGAGCTCTTCTTCAGGTCCGGGGAAGGAAGTGGAATGTGGCTCAAAAACTTGCACCTTCCACAACAGAAGTTGGCACTACAAAAGATATTACCTCACGTACCTTGTCTCATATCCTGGGACCACACTCTGCTACAACACCATAAACAAACAAACAAACAGAATAACAATACTACGTTCCCTTGCAACATTAAATACATTAGAACCCCATTGGTCCTAGGTGCTGTGCAAACAGGGAGGAAGTTTAAAAACAGACAAGTGACTGTCCCAAACAAAATGAGAGGACAGGGTAACATATATATTGTTTCATTAGACAAGCAATTTGCAGAATTTGCAGAGCGCAAGAGGCTTTTGAATAAGAAATAAACTTATCAAATAATACTGGTAGTTCTGGCTGGCCACCTGCCTCTAAGAGACTCTGGGCTTTTTAATTAACATTTTAACAGTTGGAAAGGTGTCTCAAAAAAAAAATCCATGAAGTGAAAATGTAATGTGCTCTTTTTAAGCAATGAAACAAGAATCAACTATCAATTCCTTTATTATAAACTTGCTCTTGAAGATCTCAGAATGCAAGGCAAGATCATCACACTAACATTTACAAAAGGTTAAGATGTATCAGTTATTTCCACAAAGCCTCAAGTACTATGAACAAGAGGGAAAAAAGGGCATTGAAGAGGCTGATATGCTGCACAAGATGTCAGATCATTACATGAAGTTCTAGCCTTGATTTTAAATTATATTTAAGGCCTTTTGTTTTCAGTTTTTATTTTGTTTAAAATTTCCCAAGGCTTTCAGTGTTGATTACAAAAAAAATTAAAAAATAGGTGAAAATCAGTGCAAAAATAATTAACTTGGAGGTTCTGTGGTAAATATCAGCTAAATATATCATTTCTGGTTTTGTTGTTTTTAAACTTTCAAAACCCTCTTTATGTTCTGAAATATAGTTTGCTACAGCTTTTCATTTTTTGATCTACTTTAGCATGAAAAGTGGTTCACTGACTTTGATTTTCTTTGAACGCGGATAACTGTCCATGCTATCTGTAAAGTTGGTAATGTGTATGCAGTGGTGGTGACCAACAACAGTACGTACAGCAGCACAAGAGAGTCGTTCCAGTATTCTTGACCCAGTTCCCCACTGTGGAAGGAGACATGGGGGCTTGGGAACATGGACGCCCCACACTATGAAACCATTCTCTCTCCTAGAGCAGGGAGCTGGGGCCAGGGATTTCCAGCACTTCCAAAATTCAGGTGGGAAAAAATTTGGTAAAAAGTGAATAGTGGCTTTTGTAAAACCTGGGAATTTTTCAGTTAAAAATCAGTGAACACTGAAAATGAAGAGCCTTAATTATATGATAAGCAGAGTCATGCAGTGTTGAGAATGGTGCCTGCTGCACTGCCAATATGCTGATCGGTTACAGATCACATTTACAATGTCAAGCACAGCACAGGGAACTATCAGTGGTAAACAGAGTATGGCCAAGTTCCAGGGTTCAGAAAGTTTTAAGGCATCTTAAACTCATTTGTCAAGGAGTCTCCAAAGTACTGATCAGACACTTTTCAAAGACTAGTGCTAAAATACCATAAAGAAGGTCTTATTAGTGAAATCTAGTAGACTACTGAATAGTCTCCCAGAGAAGGGATGGAAATTGCATCATCACCAGGAGCGTGTTATTTAACAGTTAAGACACGACGATTTCTGACTCCTGGAACCTAGTCTCAGCTCTGCCATGGACTCAAATGGAGAGAACTACTATGAGTTGGCCTATGTGCTACTCCAGTGAAAACAAAGGGGTTGGCTCTGTTGGACTCATCTTTGAAACTGGCATAAACACTTGCACATCACACTGCACTAGCAAAAGGCTCATGAATGTTAAGCATTTTGAAATCTTTGGATGACGGATTTTCTAAGAACCAGATGTCACTGTTTCTGGGTGACTGCACCTTTAACCCCCTTTTGTAGCCTGCTCAAAGTCTCAAGCCTCTAGCGGTCACCTCTCTCTGGGCAGGGACCAGTGTCCCACCCTCTCCTGACTGTGTCAGTGTCCAGAATGGCTAACAGACCAACAAAGGTGATAGTTATGTACCTCAAGTTATGTACCTCAACTTGAAGTCTAAATGCCTGGATTCAAGCCTGGACATAACCTTTAGCCAAATATGTCCTCATAGAACATAAGATCATTTTGTCATTTAAGTTCACCCCTGGACACACAGAGCTTCTGCAAGAAAGTCTTAACGATAATATTTTCCATTACATTTCCATGAACTAATTTTCTGAGGATATTTGTCACGATTTGCTAGTATCCTCCTAGCTTTGGCTATTTTTGCCTATTAAAGAAAAAAAGATTGAAGGTACAATTTTATGCATCAGACTTCAATAACTGGACTGCTCTCAAACTAACAAAATAAGGCCTGCTCCAAATGAGTGGCTTTGAATAAGAGCACCCTTTTTGCCCTGTGTCCAAAGAAGCCATGAATCCAGGATAAAGCGAAAAATAATCAAGCGAAATTAATATATTAACTGGTGTATTTGATTAATATATTGCATTTTTTTAGACTGAATATTTAAATGTATATGCAATGTCTTAGTATAATATAAATATAATTGTCATGTTATATGGAATCACAGTCCTTAAAACAGAAGGTGTTTATTACACAGAACCACCACACACTACAGATACACAAACAGGCTTCTACACAGGTCAATTTCTAGCTTAATCCCGCCTTTTTTATTTGTTTGTTTATGTTTGTTTTAACACCAGGGACTCCACCCTCTCTGGAACTCCATACAGCACTCACACACCAAGCAGCTGAACATCATGCTGCAAGGAAAAACATGCCATTACGATCATAATAAAATAAATTTACTTTGCACTCCAAGTGACTTGCATCCAATAATCTTAAAACACTTTATAAATGAGAAGTCAATATTGACTGCTAGCTGGGGAATCTCTGCTAAGCCTTACCTGCATTGGGAACAGAATTCAGGAGCCCTGGGCCCCATTTCTGCATTCTTAACACTAGACGGCAAAGGTTTGTTTCAGACTGGCACCCACATGTTGAATTTGAACTCCAAACAGACAATCATGGATAGAATTGGTTCCACTATAGTTGTCTAACATACTGGTTAGTGGATGTAGTTATTGTCTACTAACCTGTCCAAATGTCTGATTGTCTCCATCTAGTGGCTGCTCTACTGAATTTATAAGCTTTAAGACTACTAACTGTTAATGGAGATTGTCGTTTAACAACCTCCTTTTCTCCCCCAGCCTTTTCTCCCCTTCAACCTCCTTCATCCTCAATTTCCCTCACCCCTATTCAGTATTTCCAAGTTGGTAAGAGTTACTGTTTTCATGTGCTACCTTAAAAAGTATAAAGCAATCCTGGTGGAAAAGAACACAGCTCTATCCAAGAGTAGGTAACACTCCACAGCACAGAATTGAGTCTGCGGCTGGTCTGTTTCAGGATGTTAGAAAGGGTTTGCTAATTAATGACTCTCTGGTTAATATGCTGAAGGAATGTCATAAAAGGTATCTCCCAGTAAATAGATTAATGGGAGGAGAGACTGTGAAGAAATCAGATTCATTAGATGATACTGTACATCTAAAACATGAGGAGGAAGAAGGAATACCTGGCATGCTGGCTGCTGAGGACATTATAGCTAACTGAACATATTTTAAAAACCCATTCCAGTCCCATCATATTTTACTGCCATAACAATCCAACTAATAGCTCTCAGCTCACTTTGTTATTGATGAACATGAATGAGGTCCATGAGCGGTGACATGCCCCATCTATAATCCAATTTAGCAGGTCAAAGCGAAAGCAGAGAACACGGTATTGAAATAAACATTGTTCTCCTGCTGCGGCTGCTCTAATGCAACCGTAGATCACTCGGTGCAACAAACGACGTAGAGCCATGGTTGACGTACAGAGCTCAACACAGCACAATTATAGACACTGCTACCAATGTCGACCCTAATAGTGCTCCAGCAGGTGTCCCACAATGCCCTACACGGACCACTCTGGTCACAATTATGAACTCCACTGCCCCAAGATCATGGAAACCGGAAGCCCTCCTTCCCCACTTTAAAACCCTGTGAATGTTTGCAATGCCTTTTCCTGATAGTCCAGCTTGGTGAGCACCATTGTTGTGTGCAACTGCCCAGCGCACCTCACCGGCTATATGCTCCAGACATGCTCTGTCCTGGAGCAGACAGGAGATATTGATTCTCCTGGGCCTGTGGGGAGAAGAGGCTGTGCAGGCACAGCTAGGGGCCAGCTGTAGAAACATGGACATCTATGAGCAGATAGCACGGGGGATGCCGGAGAAGGATACGACAGGGACCACAGCAGCAGTGCTGCATGAAAATGAAGGAACTGCGTATCAGAAAGCCAGGGAGGTCAACAATTGATCCAGTGCTGAGCCACAGACCTGCTGCTTTTACAAAGAGCTGCATTCCAAACTTGGCAAAGACCCCACTTCCACCCCACACACCACCACCACCGATACCTCCAAAGTGCCCGAGTCAGAGACCCTTGCTGTGAGCAGAGGGCCTGGAGGGGGAATATTGCAGGCTTTCTGGGGAAGGGGAAAAAAGAGACAGGAGAAAAGCCCAGGAGCCTGAGCAGGAAAAGGAGAGGGAGATGCATCAGGATATAATGGGCTTTCCACATGGCATCAGGAGTTGAATCACTATCCCTACCACTCCACACTCAGGGACATTAAGAAAAGCCACAGCTTCATATATACTAACCTGAGAAAGCCACAATTGATGTATGTGTACCTAAAAAACGGACATGAAAGTTCTTACCCCTTCTTAAGCTCTGTTCCATAATTTATTAAGTTTTTAATGTATTTGCTTTTAACTTGCCCACAGACTTTTTTTTTTAAAAGTGTTTTTGTTACTCAATAAAATTCTACTGTAAGGAAAATAATTCATCTTTATTCATTCCCAGCATATGCTGCAGTAGGAAAAGTACTCACTTACTTGTTATCATACTGTGTGACAGCTCTTCGGATCAGTGACAATCACAGTGTAGTAATCAAATGTGCAACAGGCACCACAAAATTAATAGGAGCATCAATAGTGTTATACTCAGATATACACCAAGGACCACACAATTCCTAACGGGCTCCCAAAACAGCAGGGCCAGGCAGAGCACAGTCCATCACAGAGCATTACTGTGGCTCGCTGTTAAAGTGCTCTTTCAAAGCCTCCCTAAGCCGTATAGCTCCACACTGAGCGCTTCTAATGGCCCTTTTGCTGGCTGTTCAAACTCAGCAGACAGCTGCTCCACCACCACACTTCACCATGACAGCAACTTCCCCCACTTTTCCTCCCACAGATAGTATGCAGGACACAGCAAGGAGCTATAACCATTGGAATATTTTTCTCACTGAGATCCAATCTTGTGAGTGAACACCACCAGCATCCCTTCAATCTACCAAAAGCACATTCAACTGCCATTCTGCACCCATTGAGCCAGTCGTTGAATCTTTCCTTGGTGCTGTTGAGGTGGCTGGTGTCTTGCTTCATGAGCTGGGGAGTGAGGAGTAGGTGGGCCCAGGATCACTACTGGCATTTCAATATCACCAATGGTAATCTGCCAGTTGCGAAAGAAAGTCGCTGCTGGTAACTTTCTGAACAGTCCTGTGTTTTTAAAAAGATGTGAGCATCATGCACCTTCCCTAACCAGCCCAAACCGATGTCAGTGAAAGAGAGTGCACTGGACGCTGGTAAGTTGCACGTTGGGATACCTACCCATGGGGCATCACACTGTGCATTGACACAAGCACTCCCGATGAGTATGCACAGCGCCAATGCAAGGAGCCAAGTATGCACACACAAGTGATACACTAACTGCGATTATGCTTTATGCCGACACAACTTGAGTTTGCAAAAGCTGTAGTATAGACCTTGCCTAAGTAAGCTGTGTTCTACTTGGATTTTTCCCCCTTTTTGATCAGTCCTGAAGAATAATAGGCTACAGCAGGTTAAAAAGAGGCTTTTGCTGGAGCACAGTATTGAGAAGTAGGTGCTGTGGGTGGACTGGCAATGCCTGGGAAATGGAGCTGTTCACTACTTGTTTGCTAGTTTGAATCCAGCTCAGGTCGGTAGCAAAGAACAGTAGTTACCATTTGCTGATTATCTGATGGCACACAGTACGCCATGAGTTTGTCGTCTTAGGGTATGTCTTCATTACCCCCCCGGATCGGCAGGCAGCGATCGATCCAGCAGGGATTGATTTATCACGTCTAGTCTAGATGCGATAAATCGACCCCTGAGCACTCTCCCATCGACTCCTGTACTCCAGAGCCGTGAAGACACCACGGTAAGTCGATCTAAGTACGTCAACTTCAGCTATGTTATTCACGTAGCTGCAGTTGTATAACTTAGATCGATTCCCCCTCCCCCCCATCCCAGTGTAGACCAGGGCTTAATGTAATAACCTACTGGCCCAACCTCCATATCAGAAAAAGCAAATGTAATCTTGGCCCTAATTAATACCCTTTATTGGAGTCTCAACAGAGAAGCTAAAGATCCCACCTGACCAAGTACTCCTAACCACACACAGCTCCTATGCTGCTGCTGCGATAAGCCATTTTCTTTGATGTTTACAACTCTGACATAGCAAAGTCAGGTTATGTAACCACTTTGCCTACACTTGACTGTCCGCCAGTTTCCCCCTGAGCTATTTCCTTTCAGTACCTATTACCAAGACAAATAAGCCTGTTACTTGTTTACACACAGCTCGAGCAGCCTCAGGCTGGTTTTTGTCCTTCCCCCACCCCCTCCGTAGGGTGGCCACCTGTCCCGAAGTGCAGAGTTCAAGTCCCGGTCCCGGGCTGAATGACTCTGGGAGAGCATTTGTCCTGGATTCCCTGTGGCACTGCTCTGCACCTGCCCAAGGCTCTGGGGTGGCGCCAGCCTCTTACCAGTTGGGGGGGGCCCCCAAAGTGAGCCTCAGCCCTCCTTTGCCACGAGGCCATGCCCCCTGTTCCTCTTCTCCCCCAAGGCCCCACCTCCTAGCCAGGCCAGAAGCTGGAGCTGGGCAGTAGTAAGAACTGCCCAGGGAACCCGGGCTACTGTGGGGAGCCCTGGACCCTCCAACTGCCCTGGGTGATGCACCCCAGGGGGGCAGGGGGGCAGGCCAGGAGCTGCTTTCAGGCACCCTGGCACCCCGCCCAGGGCAGGTAGAGGGTACAGGGCTCCCCACTGCAGCCCGGGTGGAGGGTCCAGGACTCCCCACTGAAGCCCGGGCTCCCTGGGTGGCTCGTACCTTAGCCCAGCTCTGGCTTCCGGCCTTGCTGAAGTGGGGCCTCGGGAGAAAGAGGAGGAGCAGGGAGCGAGGCTCCTGCATGTGTCTTCAAAAGGAAAAAGCAAAAGGTGGTCACCCTTCTCCGCCGTAGCGATCACGTTTCCAATCAATGAAAGACACCGATTCCTGAGTGTGCATCTCCGGAGTGTCGTACAACACCAGCCCATGCCAACCTCTCCTTAACTCATCAGATCTCATCTACACAGTTGGAGTTTGTGATGAGCAGCACATAAATCATTCCCATTGCTGCTGCAGGAACGAACCTATTCTTTTCATTCCATCAAATATTTATCAGCGGCAAACGCTCTGTGAAGAATGCAGTAAACAGGAAGCTTAGCAAGATTGAGATGATGTGCTGCAGTGACAGATAAAGAAACGTCAAGGGACAGTCTAGCTTCATCCTATTATAGTTGGGAAGACCACAGTATTTATGTTTTCTCTGGAAAAAAAAAAAAAACCTGTTGAGTATCCTCCATAGCAATGCCCTCTGGGTGCCACTAGAGACAGCCACTGACGAAGTCTGGCTTTGCTCAGTGTACGCTGGGACAGTTTGCAGGGGAGGAGAGGAATTACGTTTAAGGCACAGAACCGAGAGTTAGACTTGGGTTCCATTCCTACCTCTGCCACACCATCCCTTGGGGTCTTGGGCAAGGCATTGACTCTGTGCCTCGATTTCCCATTCTGCAAAAATGGGGACAATTATCTATCTCACAGGGACAAAAAGAGCCTTTATTAAAAGTGCTACAAGCTCCTTCGAGGGACAGTGTTATTGCAATACAGATCTTCAGTGTATTTAAAGGTTTCCTGTGAGCACTATCCAAATGCCTTGATTTTCCATTCTTTGTTTTAAGAAGCTAACCCAAACAGAACCTTTCCTGGGGGTTCAACACAATACTGACTGAGAAAAGGCAAGCAGCCAGAGTTCACTTTTTGTTTTATCTCCACTCTAGCTGGTTTCAGGAACGCACCCTACAAAAGCACTTGTCTTGCTATTTACAGACTGGAAATCTCGCTTCAGAGCCGGTTTTCATGCAATTTCCAGTCTCATTTCTCAACCCAATAGTTCCCCTGAACTTGAGATACGGACAATTCTGGCTGATGGATAAACTAGATGCCGAACACACTGATGGGCAAATGTCAAAAGGGTGGGGGGGTGTCATGGAGTATGGGGGACTCAGGGCCCTGCACCCCCAGCTTCCTGCGATTCACCATGACTCTCAGCCAGCCAGTAAAGCAGAAGGTTTATTTAGACGACAGGAATACAGTCCAAGACAGGTCTCGCAGGCATAGACAACAGGACCCCCCTCAGTTGGGTCCATCGTGGGGTCTCAGGGCACCCCAGTCCTTTGGGAGGTCAGAGCCCCGTCTGCCTCCCAGCCATCTCACCAGCCAGCTTCTGAAACTCTGCCTTCAGCGACCCCTCCCACAGCCTTTGTTCAGTTTCCCGGGCAAAGGTGTCACCTGGCCTCTAACCCCTTCCTGGGTTCTCATGTTACATGCTCAGGTATTCTCCATCGGTCAGTCTCCCATCCCCCAATGCAGACCATCCTAGCCACACTCCCCTGTCAGCATTCACAGACCACAGCAAGAACAGTCCCAGTTCATCACAGGGGGGAGGGGAACAGCCAGTGAAGATGGGAAGGAGAGTACTTCCAAAGCAGTTATTTGGAATGAAAAGGACCATATGGCTCTTTTAGGATCATAACTAGACAAACACTGTTCAACAAAGAGGAACCTTTACACACACAGAACTGGATGATGTCTTTAGATGCCATCCAGAGCAGGAGATGCTGCATAAACCGTACCAGCCCAGGAGGCCCTGTTATTCAGAGAGACACACCTGAGTCACAACTTCTGCCCCACTTCCTCTTTGTTCTAGAGGTGGGCAAGAGGGTAAGCAATTGCTGCTGCTGCTCTAATGCCCCTCAGGTCTGCTCAGTTAGTGGAGGGGAATAGCACCTAGGTCCCATCCATTCCCCACCCACCTGCTCTGTGGGAGAACGGTTCTTCCTTCCTTCCATGGGCATGTAATCCAAGTAACAATCTAACTACAGTGATTAATAAGAGCCCCAAAGGAAAGTACCCCTGCACTTGCTTTTAGCAAATCTGATCTTCTGCACACCATATACAGGTACGTGAATGTGATACACTTCAAGACCGTGTGTCCATTCTGAGCTCACCCTAGAGAATCAAGTTCATGCCATAAATAGGTCTTGTGTGGGGGTCAGAGGATTAAAATAATAAGCCATGTACAGCCACCAAAGTTGATACATTGACAGCCAGAGCCACTAAAACTGACGGGGGTTCACATTGAATATGTATGTCCCAGCAATGCCATAGCTGTCAATGCAAGGTGACAGAAACAGCTCAATAAAACACAGGAACTGGCCTGTTTGTGTCTAAGTTGCTGAATTCTGTAACTATCCAAGTGCAGATGGAATTGTACAGACAGCTGACCTGAAGTCAGTCAACTGGAATATTGCACACGCCAGTGTCTTGTGGTGGATGCTGTCCCTCCTCACACAAAGTCAGATGGGAGAAAGGAACGGGTCTAAAATGGATGCTTGATCCTATCTACAATGCACTGCAATGCATCCCTTAAAAAAAAGTAAGTTACAATGCTGTGCTGCAATCAAACTGATAGTGTATTTTCTAGTAGCTTAGACACTTGCTATCAATCTGAGATCAGGGCTGAGTATCCAGTTTGAAAAACCAAGTCAGCAGCAGAAAATTAAATAGCAAAGTAACTCAACACAGCTTTCTGTCTCTGCAGCACCGATCCTGGTATATTGCTGTACAGCTCATTCTTTAGGCAAGCTGTTAAAAAAAGGAGAGTTCAGCAGCTACTAATAGCGAACAACAGACCACTTGTGCCGTTACTGTTTGGTTTTACACTTGCCAATAAGTCAGAGCGTTTCAGTTCTCCAATCTGCCATGAATCTGAACAGCCTTCACCGGCCTGAAACATTTTCATCTCATTTTTGACAACTCTACAGAATACTTGGCACTAGGATGTTGCATCTTCAGAAGCAATAGATGTTTGTAACTCTAAGTCCCACAAAAACCTAGAGGCAGGTCAATATTGTCCCCATTACAGGAGGGAATACTGAGGCTCAGAGAGATTAAGTGACCTGTCCAAGATCACAGACACAGAGTCAATGGGACAGCAAGGATTAGCACAGGGGCTGGCAACCTTTCAGAAGTGGTGTGCTGAGTCTTCATTTATTCACTCTGATTTAAGGTTTCGTGTGCCAGGCATACATTTTAACGTTTTTAGAAGATCTTTCTATAAGTCTATAATATATAACTAAATTATTGTTATATGTAAAGTAAATAAGGTTTTTAAAATGTTTAAGAAACTTAATTTAAAATTAAATTAAAATGCGGAGCCCCCCAGACTGGTGGCCAGGACCCGGGCAGTGTGAGTGCCACTGAAAATCAGCTCGCGTGCCGCCTTTGGCATGTGTGCCGTAGGTTGCCTACCCCTGGATTAGCAACTAGCAGTTCACAATTCCCGCACCGCTGCAGATTCCTTTAGGCTATGCCACCCCTGCTCCGTAGCCATAGAAAATGTCATCCGCAGACAAAGTTGCATTAGGAATTTCCTTTTTTAATGGAATCTTCAAGTCAACAAGCTGTAAAAAGAGGTGCAGAGGTGAAATCAACGTGAGCATTTACAAGCAAGGAATGGATGCAGTCCAGATATTTTCCTCTGGTGAAAACACTCTGTCCTAAATAAGGCAGCGCACATGGATCCAGAGCATAAGTTGTCAGATAAAGATTAAAGAGCTACTTTGAAATTTGTTTCTTATTACATGACAAAGGGACCTTCTGCAGATCGTCAAGATGTAGGCGTCTAGGTTTTCCAATTACGCTGCTATCAGAAGTGATTGCTTTGCTCGCTCTGTTCAGACTATAATAGATATTTTGGTCTTTAAGAAACAACTCAAGATGGTGTGAACATCTAAAACATGGTCTAATTAGTTACAGTGCAAATTGCCTCTTGGAAGTAAGTTTTAAAGGCAGATTTTTCCTCCTCAGTGATAGGCTGCACAAACTACACAGTGTGAAAAGGTTTCAGAGTAGCAGCCGTGTTAGTCCGTATCCACAAAAAGAACAGGAGTACTTGTGGCACCTTAGAGACTAACAAATTTATTAGAGCATAAGCTTTCGTGGACTACAGCCCATCCGGAGCAGGCATGCAAGTATCACACTGCACTCCAAACTGCCCAACACACACATCCAAAGTTACATCCCTTGCCCAGTCAGGCTACATTACTGCTCCCTAATGATCTGGCCTTGAGCTACGTGTCCAGTTTCAACTCGTTCCCTGCTTTTCAAAACTTTGCACAACTCTTCCCCAGGCTACAGCTCAGATTTCAATTCTCATCACATCCACCCTCACCCTACCTTGCACTACTGCTCTCTCTCCATCTGCATCTCTTATTCTGGTCTGCCCTTTAGGGATCTCTCCGAAATATCATCTTCTTTGGGAAGACCCACAGCAAAGGAGAGCCACACAAAGTAAGGTAAGTCTTTGCTCCAGTCTCCAAGGGTGTCCTGGTTTTCTACGCATTCTTCTGCATTGTCATCCTGAAGCAGCAATTGTCTCGATCGGACAAGGATATTCATGATTTAGCTGCTCCTAGGTGCAGCCACGCCATTAATAGTTTTCCCTCAGAGTCAATATTGCCCCAGTGCCCCAGCCCAGTCTTCGAACACACCATGTTAGGGCCAAGTCTTCAGCTCTTTGGCTTGGAGCTTCTACTGAAAACAAAAATACCTGATGTCATTTCTTTCAATAGCCACAACTGTTATTGCTAAACAGCACAGGCAGCATGGAGGTAATGGCTATCAAAAGAGACATGCTGACCACAGATGGGAATTAAAAGGTCTCACGGCACTTTTCACAGAGCAATAGAGGTTAGCCCTGGCGTTTCAGGCTAATTTCAATTTGGGTATTTACATTAGGCTTCCCTAGTGCTCTCCTGCCGTTTCAGCCAGATAAAGCGGCCCGATTCTCTGCTGCTCTGCACCTTGTGTAGTCATTGATACTTATCGTGCACTGGGAGCGTAAAACACTATTCACTTCAGAACAGTGGTGCCTGACATACACTGGGCACTGGTAGAGCTGTGGCTGTACAAGATGCAGGGCAGTGGAGAACCAGGCCCAATCGCCTTTATTTCTTCCCCAGCTTTGCTGTCGGTTGGCTGCGCGTCACTATTCCGATTGCGAGCTCTGTGGGGCAGCGATCGCGCTTTCCTTTTGGTCTTCTACACGCTGTGGCTCTTTGAACAACGAATGCAGGTGAAAGCGATTCCTGGGCAGTCACTTGGGTATAAAGTGCTACGTCAAAGCTAAACTGTTATTCCTACCTTTTGTTTGAAGCTTTGTCTCCAATTCCTTATGGTGGATTTTACACGTTTTTATTTTTAAAATCAACTACAACAAAGCAGGAGGGATGAAGCAATCCCTCCTGAAGTTCCACAGCCCCCAGACCCTGCCGGCAACTGCAAACTGCGGTGGGCTTGCGCCTCCCCTCCCCACAGGGTGCACAGATGTCCTAGAATAGGCCACACATTAGAGGCTGAACGATTTTAGGACGCTCTGCAGTCCACTCCACACCCTGTAAGTGCAGGATTATTCCCTTTGGTGTTTCCTCCAGCCTGTTTAAATTATTCAAGCGATGGCTCTTTCATCGTTTCCCTCGACAGCCTGGCTCAGAATGAACTCAATTAGACACTGGAAGCTCGATTGCAGAGAGCGACGTTGCTCTATAAGGACACTCAGCATGTGAAACACTTATTTTAAAATACAACGGCATTTTATATTACAAGGGGCATTTCTGGACGCATTTGTTGGCTGTGACCATGTGTGTCAGGGCCAGCAGCACACTGGAGGCATGGGAAGACAATGTAAGAGAATAGAGCCAGTGTCCATCTGGTTTGGGGAATGGTTTAACCACCAGAATAAAGGCATGAATGTTTAATGAGTAAAGCCCATGCACAGATTGTTAAACCTGAAGCAGGGTGGAAACTGACTTATCATTACCAACACTGGATCCCCATGGTGGCAGTGGCCTAGGGTGACGGCTGCGGTTATCCTGGTGCAACCTGGTAGCGTGCTGTGACCAAAGTCCAAACTAATTTAGAGCTACTGGCTGGGCTTGTAGGATAGACAAAGGAAAATGGGGAGTGAGATACCAACTTCAGGCTCAGTAACCACAGGGGGTGTCTCAATCTGGATGACCCCACTGGCCAGCAGAGCTACTGGCAACAAAGACAAAAAGCCTCCCCATTCCCAACATAATTCGGGTTGCACAAGTGAAAAAGGAGATTTAGCCCATCAGTTTCTTACTCTTATTCATATGGGTGTCTAAGGTATGCATTAAGTACCTCACTTTTATAATGGAGGTGTATACACAAAATATTACACTGGGGAGAGAGGGAGGTGGCACTTTCCCTGCAAAGTGATAAGATGTCAAGATGAGGAAACTGAACACAAGGTACACAATGGGCCAAATTCTGCTGAGTTACACCAGAGCACCTCCAGTGATGTCGGTGTGTTTGCATGACTGCAAGAAGAAAATCCGGCCCAGCGTGTTTAATACCCACAGCAGCTACTTACACTGAGTTCTACCCCGTGTTCATATTTTCTGAGTAACAAATACTTCTGAGACTTGTTTATCCAGCAGCAGTTCTGCACAGTCATAAAGAGACTACCAGAATTCCATGGGATCTGGGGTTCATACCAACACTTGGACTAATCCCTCGTGGGCTAGAACAATGTTTCTCAATGACTGGTCCGTGGACTGATGCCAGTCCCTGAGATCTCCCTGACACAGTTTCGGAAGGCAGTAAGGTATCAAAAAGGTTGAGAAACACTGGTCTAGAAGATAGAGATGCATTATCCTGATTAGACAGATTAAAAACCAAACAATTCACTGCGGACCTTTTAATGATGACAGTAATTTGGGGAGCACGCTTCTTCAGAATCGTTTGGTAGTTTTGTTCCCGTGGTAAAACCGTACTTCTTGCTATGCTGTATTTCGCCTTCAACAAGGAGTTGATTAATATGCGAAGCTCCAGGAGAAAGAAATCATTGCCATTTTAAGCTACTGATGTGCATCTAGGGAATTGCAAGATGGATGCATTAGACTCCTGAAGTAATTTTCCAAGAAAGTTAATCAACAAGCGCATGTTGGAAATACATATTAGCTATTCTTGTGCACTGACACAGAGACAGGAGGATAAAGTTTATACTCCACATTATCTGGTACGTGATCAGTATGGAAAAATGCACAATAACTTGATCATTTCAATTCATCAGAACTTTAAGTCCTGTGGCATTCTTAAATACCCCCACCCCCACCCCTGGCATCAGGGCTCACAATTTTAATGAATAACAGTCCAATAGCTTAACACTGTAAGAAATGGGTAGACTTCACTACCCTCTACTGGATGAAATCAGACCTTCTCACTTGTGTCATATGCCCTATATTGCTAACAGGTACCAGGATTTCTCCTTTAGCTGAAGAGGGACCCTCTTGTTTCAATGGTGCAAACCCTTCCAGTACCATCACTATCACATTCAGAGTGGCCAGGGTGTGCAGCAAAACAACTGTTTAGTCATAGGTGGCCAATGATTTGTGACAGTGTTTGAGATGGAAGGAGGTCTGTAAAGTCCCATGTATGCGATGTCAATAAAAATACATACAGCAGGGAAAAAATATTTTGGCTTAATATGATTTTCTGCAGCATCTGTCATCTAGACTATTTAATCACTTAATATGCAAAGTACTTCAGCTTTACCGAGTCAGCTTTACATGAGGTCTACAACATGTGCGTTTTAAAAGATTCTACTGTATAGGAAACGTCTCAAACACCTAATGGGGGATACTGCTTGAATCAGCAAAGATTTTTCAAACGGGTCCAAACCAGGGGCCACATCCTCAGCGGATGTAAATCAGCACAGGTCCATTAAGCCAAAAGAGCAACATGGATTTACACCCCCTAAGAATCTGGCCCTATGAGTGCACACTGTATTAGTCCCAAAACAATGAGCTCCATAACGGCAGCCCCATCACTTGAATCATTTACAAATTAACAGACCACTAGCCACTGAAAAAAGAACTAGATAAGTTCATGGAGGATGGGGCCATCAATGGTCAGGAATGCAATCCCATGCTTCAGTTTAGCCCATCTGTACAATTGGGAAAATACCGGCATCACAGGGCAATGAGAGAATTTAGTCATATCTTTCAGTCTTACAGACTCTGCTCTTTTACCATAAGCCATTTTCGCAAATGTTTCTCAGAGGGAAAGTCAAGTATTTGAGAGGGGAAGAGAATACACAAATAAAATGAAATAAAAAGGACAAAATAGAAAGACTGACTCACAGGTACATGCCGTTACTCTCCTGTAAACCACTAATGCCAACAATATGCTTACAGAGGCGTTTTCATCTTCTAGCTCTTTAGAGACATTGAGTCCTCACAACAGCCCTGTGAAGCAGATATTGTAATACACGGATAGAGAAACAAAGGTTAAATCACTTCCCCAAAGTCACAGAGGGAGCTGGCATCGGAGCCTAGATCTGACTTAGGCAGTTCCTTGCTCCCAGTCCAGTGCTCAGACATCACTTCTCCTGCAGAAGCAATGGAGTCTGTCCTATATAAGCCCCCAAACCATTTATAAAAGCAGCCTCGCAGATCACTTCTTTAAGTCTATTACAATGTGCACACTTATTTTGTTCAGATACCATGTGAATGGGTATAATACATAATCTTGACGGCAGTGCCCAGTGAGTTTGGTCCATTGCATTACCTTGTAACATCCCCCGGAATATGCGTGCATAAGAATGTTTTTTCAAGAAAGGGAGGAGACTAATTCTCCAAACCAGGACTCCAATATTTCTGAGGCCTACAAAAGATGCTCTGAAATTGTCTGACAAGACCCGAGCTCACAAAGTAAAATCTCTCTATATTCGGAGGCGGCAAATAAAAGCTTGAAGTGCTCATTAAAATTTCAAGGAGTCTGGTGGCACCTTAAAGACTAACAGATTTATTTGGGCATAAGCTTTCGTGGGTAAAAAAGTGAGGTTTTTACCCATGAAAGCTTATGCCCAAATAAATCTGTTAGTCTTTAAGGTGCCACCAGACTCCTTGTTGTTTTTGTAGATACAGACTAACACGGCTACCCCCTGATACTTGATTAAAATTTCAGAATATCATCATGTTGTTAAGAGGGAACAAAGCCAAAAGCCTGGAATTTTACCACAAGAAACTCCATGGAGGATAAAGAGTTGTAATTTTGCACATACAGCACTGATAGCTCACATTAACAGAAGACACATTCCTTAAAAACAAGTAGATTCATGTGCATTTTCATGTATTTTATCTCCTTTTCTTTGAGCTATGTGAAAGTCACTTCTCGGTTTTTGTCTGGCTATAGCTTTACATTTATTAATATTTATTTTCCACTTTTTAAATGGAGAGGTGCATACATCAGTTCTGCAAGTTTTTACTGTGGGCATTTAGCATCCTAATACAATAAACATAGCTTAGTAATAAAACCAAGTCTTCCTTGGATAAAATCTCAGGAAGACAAGAAAAAATAACCCATAATCCTATTTCAAGAAGGTTGCTATGATCTCAGAACATTTATTTAACAAAGCCTAACATGTAGATACATCAATTACGAAGCTCAGAGAACGTTCTTCACTGGCTCATAAGAAACACAAAAAGCATTTCATCCAGTTTATAGTAATGGACCAAGAAATATTTGCCAATACAAATGCTTTTTTGTGAAGTTTTCCCAAACAAATCCACATTCTGCTCTAAAAACTTCCCCAGCGAATACTATGTCCTTTCCTCCAATTTTCGTGTTTGCATATTTAGATTTAGATTGCAAGCTCTTTTTGGGAGAGGACTTTCTATAAATCCCACAGCATAAAGGGGCCCTAGTTATTGGCTGGTTCCTCTTGGCATTGCTATAACACAAATAACTAATTTTTTTAAAGCAACAGCCTCGGAAACAGAATTTGATTCGACTGAGAAAAAGTAGCACATTTTAATGGTATGAATAGTAGACTGGAAGGTGGGACTTCCAGAGTTCTAATCCTGGATCTGGCACAGACCCTGAGGCCTTGAGCAAGTCACATAACCTCTCTCCGTCTTGACTAGAGTTGGGAGAATAATTTCTGTCAGAAAACCAAAAAAACCAGGGAAAGTATTCAGTTCTAAAACTATATGGAATTTGTCAACAAAGTGAAAGAGTCCATTTCGGGCCAGCAAACCACATGTGTGTAACACCCCGGCACCTCACTATTCACCACAGACATGTTATTAGGATATGTTTTATACAAAGTATGCCTTCTGAAGCATCATTCTAAATGATCTGCTAGACATTAATATCTCGTTGGATTGTATGTGAAGTTATGAAGTTTGGCGACGTATGTGTTGCTGAAACATGTCCTGAGGTTGAAAACACCCCAAGCAGCCTTTCAGGTACAAAAGTAAAAAGGTCAAACAATGTTAATGGCTTATTGAGGAAATGCACACAAGTACAAGGATTACCCCAGGAACTGTGGACAATAGAAACCTCTCAGAGATCGCACTACACACTGGGAACTGTCTGACCCAGGCCACAGCAAGAGAGCTTTCCAGCAAGTGGGAAGAAGATATAAAAAAAGAGGAAATGACATCATGATGGTACCTCACTCTCCCTACAACAACACAGCTGGAAACACCTGAGGAATAAAGACTGAACAGGGGGGGCGTGATAGTCCCAGGCTAGAGGGATTTCTAGCCTGTGTATGAAAACCTGGGAAATCCAAGCTGAAAAGCAAAGGCAGCTTGTGAATAAGGAAAAGTTATTTACTTGTTCCCATAATATAAGAACTAGGGGCCACCAAATGAAATTAATGGGCAGCAGGTTTAAAACAAATAAAAGGAAGTAGTTCTTCACACAGCGCACAATCAACTTGTGGAACTCCTTGCCTGAGGAAGTTGTGAAGGCTAGGACTATAACAGGGTTTAAAAGAGAACTAGATACATTCATGGAGGTTAAGTCCATAAATGGCTATTAGCCAGGATGGGTAAGGAATGGTGTCCCTAGCCTCTGTTTGTCAGAGGGTGGAGATGGATGGCAGGAGAGAGATCACTTGATCATTACCTGTTAGGTTCACTCCCTCTGGGGCACCTGGCATTGGCCACTGTCGGTAGACAGGATACTGGGTTGGATGGACCTTTGGTCTGACCCAGTACGGCCTTTTTATGTTCTTATGCCTTAAGAATCTGCCAGTCTGTTTATCACTCAGGGTGAGAACTTGCTAATTCATATCCTACCTATCTAGTGTATTAAGCTTAGCTTGCATGTTGTGTTTATTTACTAGGTAATCTGCTTTGATCTGTTTGCTATCACTTATAATCACTTAAAATCTATCCCTTTGTAGTTAATAAACTTATTTTATGTTTTAATCCAAACTAGTGTGGGTTTGACTAAGGTGCAAATCTCAGCTTGGTTTCAAGTGTGCATGGTCTTCTTCACATTGAGGGAGAGGCAGACCAGGTGTTAAACCCATATAGTGGCCAGATTTGACCAGGGCAGGACGGTACTGCTCTGGGGTCCTAGGCTAGGAGGCTGGTGGTTAGAGAGCCTGAATGTAACTGCAGCTGGGTATGTCCCTACCTCTGTGAATGCTGGTGAAAGTGCAAGCTTGGAGGCCTTTGCAACTTGTCACAGCAGCACAGTGTGAGAGGGAGCCCAGGCTGGTGGGTCAGAGGGCTCAGTGGTACCCCAGTTCCAGGTGGCACCCTGGGGGGAACCCATCACAGTGAAGTGTGTGAAACTTTTGCCCAGTGGTTGGGCTTAATTTGCGCCAGGGCTGAGCACCTCTCATTACAAATTAAGCACTTGGTTGGGTACTAGCTTGGGACATGGGAGACCAGGTTTGATTCCCCACTCTGGAGCAGGGATCTGTACTCGGGTCTCCCCCTTGCTAAGTAAGTGTCGTAACCACATGGCCATAGGCTGAGGTGTTCTTAATCTCGCCTTTTGAAGCTGTTCCACTTAGTACAAATATTAAATATTCATTGGGCCTGGACGGAGACAAGAGAGACAGAGAATATGATTCTGTAGCCTGGTGATAAAGGCACTGAGGTGGGAGGTAGAAGATGTGAATTTAAATCTTCTCTCTCACACACCCCTACTCTTCACCCCACCCCACCCCCAAAAAACTTCAGGTCAAATTTATGAATTATTCCAGATTGACCAAAACTGCATTTTTTGGCAAATAAATTATTTATCTGAATAATTTCACCCAGCTCTAGTTTTGACTTCCCCACCTGCAAACTGCAGATACAAATATTTATTACACTTTCCCACAGGGTGTTTGGGAAGATCAATATTTTGAAAGTGCTCTGAAAATGGCAAAACTAGGCACTTACTTTGTCCTTAAGAACTCCTGATTGTATGCTGCCTTCCCTCCCTGCCAGCGGCTATCTAAAAGTTACATGTGCTTAACTTTAGGTTCAATTACGTTTTGGGTTCCTCTTTGTAGGTGGCTCATACCTGAACCATCAGTGGTAATTCAGGGCTTCTGTTGTTTGAAGGTATGGTAGCTATTTGAATACACTCTTTTGCACATTGACCTACTCAATGAGAATTGAATTTTCTCCTTTGGGTTTCTGTTGAGTGCTTTACAGCCTTTCAGATCATTCACTTAGATGTGCAGTCTTCAGCGAAAAACAGATGCTGCAGCAGGGAGTCTGATAACAAGATTGCTCTATTTGACAGAGGGTCATGAATAGGGTTCGGGGGGTGGGAGGATCACGACCACTCTCCATAGGAGAAAGGGTTGGGTCCAGAATCTTTTTCCTGTTGGACATGGGCTAATGGTATGGAAAAAGACAAGAACCAAAGATCTACTTAATTACAGTATCTGAGGGAAAACGGTTACTTACCTCTAACTGTTGTTCTTCAAGATATGATGCAGATGTGTATTCTACTTAGGTGTGTGCACGTCCACGCACCAGAGCCAGAGAACTTGGCCTAGCAATACCCTAGTATGTGGGCAGCGCTCATGTCCTGCAGCACTAACCCCACCCCTGGCCATATAAAGGTGGTGCCATCCTGACCCCCTCAGCTCCTTTGCACCAAACATCAGAAGAACAGACTCCGATGCAGAGGGGTCAGAGGATGGGTTATGGAATACACATCTGCATCACATCTCAAAGAACAGTTAGAGACAGGCAATCATTTTTCTTCTTCAAGTAGATGAAGCTGTGTATTCTACTTAGGTGACTCATAAGCAGTACAAGGAGGAGGTGGGGCTCAGTCAGAGCCTATTTAAACAAGGACTGCAGGATTGCCTTTCCAAAGTTTGTATTTGATCTGGACACAGCAGCCGTGACACAGTGGTTTGTAAAAGTATGCACAAAGGACCAAGTGGCAGCCCTGCAAACATCCAATACAGGAATGTTCCTTAGAAATGCCATGGATGTTGCTGAGGTCTCTTGGAATGAGCTCACGCCCTTTGAGGAGCTGTAACTGGACTACTACATATCCTATGATGATACAGGAGATCCACCTGGAGATCGTCCGCGAAGAGATCGCTTGACCTGTCATTCGATCTTCATATGAAACAAACAAGCGGAAAAGTTTGGTCCTATCTAGATAAAAAGCTAAACGTTGCCTGACATCCAATGTGTGAAGACAGTTCCTCTGAGGTTGAATGCAGCTGTACCCCAAAGCAATACCTTGGCACTCCCATATTTACCATGGTGATATAATTAGGATGCGTTTTGTACAAAGTACGCCTTGTGAGGTATCATCTAAAATCGTGACCTGTTGAACATTAATATCCTGTTGGATTGTATGTGCTCTCATTGCTTGTGAAGTTATGAAGTTTTGCTATGTGTGTGTTACTGAAATATGTTGAGAGGTTGGAAACACCCACAACTAGCCTTTTAGGTACAACAATGGAGAGGCCAGACAGTGTTGATGGCCCATTAAAGAGGAATACATACTGTCACAAGGATTAGCCAAGGAACTGTGTACAATGGAAACCTCTCAGAGATAACACATACACAATGGAGGCTGTTTGACTCACGTCACAGCAAAAGATCTTTCCAGCATGCTGAAAGAAGCTATAAAAGGGGGAAGTAACATTATCACTTGTCCTCACTCCCCCTACAACTCAACACCTGGAAACTCATCTAGAGAAAAAGACTGAACTGGGGAAGTGGACCCAGGCTGAAGGGATTTCTAGTCTGTGTATGGAAGATCTGTGACCTGTGCGTATTGTCTATCAGGGTGGGACACTGCTTGATTCAAGTCCTATCTGGTTAACACAACTCAGATTGCAAATTTGTTTAATTTCTTAGGTAATCTACTTTGATCTGTACACTTATTACTTATAATCACTTAATCTATTTTTCTGTAGTTAATAAATCTTTTTTTTTTTTTTTTTACTTAAAACAGTGTGGTGTTTGAAGTGTAAAGGGAAAACTGCTCAGGAACAGGGGCTGGTTCATTGCCCTCTCCACATTGAGGGAGGGGCGGACTGGGTAAATAACGTACACTGGTCAGGCTTCTGACCAGGGTAAGACGATACAGCTCTGGGGTCCTAGGCTGGGGAGCTGGGGGGAACTGGCTGGAGTCTCTCCATGAGTTCATGGTTTATGAGTGGTTGGGGAAAGCATTCATGTAACGCAGCTGGGTATGACCCTGCCCGTGAATGTTTGTGAGAGTGCAGGACCTGGAGGGATTTGGAGCTTGTCACATTATCACAGTGTGAGAGGAAGCCCAGGTTGATAAGACAGAGGGCTCAGCGGTACCCCAGTTCCAGACTGCACCCCAGGGAAGCAGCAGCAGCTTAGGGAAGAACATTGGTAAATATATAGCTTGCTTCAAGTGAAACTGGAAAACCACTTTAGATAAAAACTTAGGGTGCAGAAAATTGAGTTTAAGGGGGCTCCGTCATCAAAGCCTGCAATTCCCCCACCTTCCTTGCAGCTGTTATCACCACAGGAAGGCAGTTCTCTGACACAAAAGGGAGACGGAAGAACTTGCTTGAACAGAGGCCCCATAAGAGCAGCTAAGACCGTATGAAGGTCCCACAAAGGAACCAGCTCTTTAATCGGTGGATGGAGACGAGTGACTCCTTTCAAGAATCTCACTGCCAGAGAGTTTGAAAACACCAACTTTATCTTTTCCACTTATATTAAACATACATATGCTGCTAAAATAATCTAACACTTCATTTGGGACCGATCCTGCATTTGCTGCTCTCAAATCTATCTAGGGTTTTCTACTGCACTGATCACCATGGTATCTGAGCAGTCTATATAAAGGAGCGGTCCAATAAAGTTCATGGTACTGACTTGAGACAGCATGATTTGCCCCTGTATTTTAATGAAAAGCATAAGAATCTGATCTGATTAGCAGCTCTTTTTCCTAAATCCCTCAGTGAAGTGGAAAGAGCAGTATGTTAGCACCTCGCCAATTATCTCTCTGTCCTTCATCTGCCTGTCCCCAGTTGACCGAGGTGTCATTTAGTTTGGTTGTAATCGGACGCCTGGATTCCCAGCATAGGACAGTTTATAAAGGCTATCCCCCTAGGAGGGGATAAGTCGTGTTCGCACAATGGCCTCTGCAATCCCTGTAAGAGTGAACTGAACAAGAAACACAAAAATCCCTGCAATTTCAGACAACATTTCCCTCCATTTGTCCTAGTCACTGGAGATGAGCAATTGACTTTTAAAAGAGAACAAAGATGAAACCTATTTAAATGTTAGGTATTCAGCCAGTTCCACATTAGTTAAAATCTACACAATCCACTATAATGAACTTTGCTTTCTAAAGCTAGTTTGAAATCTCAGGTCTTCCTCCCTGAAGAGTTGGCAAAGGGGCATAAAAAAATACTCGGCACTTAGCTTTTTCCATTTTCAATGTGCACGACAAACATGAATTAATTCTCAGAACATCCCTGCGAGGGAAGTATTATCCACAATACACACACCGGAGAACAGATTTAGGCCAACGTTTTCATATGTGGGGTACTAAACCCATAGAAATAGTGGCCTGATTTTCAGACGCATTGAAGCAGCCAAAAATCCCACCAAACACAACAGAAGTTGCAGTAGTCAATAGCTCTGGGGGAAAAGATCAGGATGCTACTTTAGGATTTAGGGTTAAAGGTCTCAAGAGCGTATAACTGACTCAGAGACCTAATTCCCATGTCAAAACTAACTTAAGCACTTCGGAGCCTAAACCTCATTAAAAGCCAATGGGACTTTGGCTCTTTCATGTCTCCAAGTCACTTTTGAAGATGGGACTTGGGCACTTCTGAAAGATTTATCCTAGGCGACTAACTTTAGGGACCGCCAATTGAAAATTTAGGCCACACATTTAGCTGCGAGCACAAGGAACAACAGGTGAAAACCCATGTAATTATAGCCAGACAACACCACTTTAAATAGTACCACATTCAAGGGAGTAAAGCCAATGAGATGTTAATTCAGGAAGTAAAATCTATCAGGGTTTCATGAGAGTAAAAAGGTAATAGAGTTCTCAGACATGGCCATGTTTCAGAGGAGCAGCCGTGTTAGTCTGTATCCGCAAAAAGAACAGGAGTACTTGTGGCACCTTAGAGACTAACACATTTATTTGAGCATAAGCTTTCGTGGGCTACAGCCCACTTCATCGGATGCATAGAATGGAACATACAGTAAGGAGATATATATACACATACAGAGAACATGAAAAGGTGGGAGTTGCCCAACCAACTCTAAGAGGCTAATTAATTAAGATGAACTGTTGTCAGCAGGAGAAAAAAATTTTTTGTAGTGATAATCAAGATAGCGCATTTAAGACAGTTTGACAAGAATCTGTGAGGATACTTAACATGGGGGAAATAGATTCAAATGTGTGTAATGGCTTAAGGTTTTACTACACAGGATGATCCTATGATCAGCCCAGTGGCTAAAACCTGCCCGCACTAGAGCTGAAACTGGGAACACAGCTGCTGCCAGCACATTTGGAACAAGTGGAAAGGGCCTGAATTAGAGACAGCACATACCAGAGAAAGACTGAAAAGTGTTAAAAGCCAAAGGGTGTATGATTAAACCTCCCACATTAGGCTATCTCGACGGTGCAGCGCATCCCATTCACAGCCTATAATCTCCTGGCAGCATTTCTCCAATGTACCATCAGCAATGCCTAACTTAGATTTACACATCTTGTCATGTGTGCCCTCCCTCACCACAGAAAGTGCAGAGAGGGGACATCTCGTTGAAGGTCGTGCAGAGGGATAGAGTGGGGATAAGGAAGGAGGAGACAGCCATGTTGCAAACCTACCCTCCTAGGACTCAACAGTTGCATGCATTGGTTGGTAGAGGCAATACAGAGCTGCACTGTCCCATCAAATGCTCCTCTCAGGGAGGCACAATGCCTCCAGGGACACAGGGGATGTGACTGCTACACCATCCTGGGACTGGACGCTGTGTGCACTTTGCTGGCTGGTGCAGAAGGACGGAGGATATGGCCCTGTCCAACGCAGCTCCCTCTAGTGTGTCCAGCAGCAGCACTGGACTAGTACCGACCCTCTGATGAGCAGAATGCGCAGGTTCCTTGTGACCTCCCCGTGTGTTCACTCATGCCACGAAGGGTCAAAGCATGACCTTTCGGGCATGTCTACGAAGGGCTTGCTAGTCTAGCTTAAACCACTTACGGCCAACATAGTTATGTGGGCAAAATGTTAAGCCTAGACCAAGCCCTGGTTTCACACACAGTATGGTGGGACATCTGCTAATCCTCTAGCGGTCCAACCCCGAGGTGACAGCAGCCATGTTTTCAGCACACACTTCTGTACAGTTACAGCTGGTTGGGAATGTTCCCGACCAACCAAGTTTTTGCCAGAAAGTATCAATTTGTCAAAACATGTTTCCACAAAACAATTGGTGTTTCAAGGCATTTCCAATAAAACGCAGGCCAACTTCCACTGGAAATCTATCAGGGTTACTGCAGGCTCACCTGGTGGGCTGCTGGGCACTTGAGGGCTTCTAGGTTTGGCACCTCTGGGACTGCCCTGCCATACAGACTGCCCCAGGGTGTCTGCTGCAGAGCTGGGAACCTGAACCCCCCCCACCCCCGGCTTCCAAACTCAGCCATGGCTCCCAGGCTCTCCGTCAGTGCACTAGGACTGGAAGCCCTGAGAACCCTGGCTTGACCCAGAGGCTTTCAGGCTCTCTGCTGTTCTAGTCCCAGTGAGGTGCTGCTAATAATATAGCAAGGGGCTCCTAGTATTGTCTCCCCACGTGGGCCTGCAATAAATGCCACTCTCCAGAGCTCGGTGAGCTCCAAGAGAGGGAAGCACCTTTCACCAGCCCTAAATTCACACAGCTTCCCCCTCCCTCCCCTATTAAACTTGCTATTCGTTGTAGAAGAGGAATCTTGAATGCAACCCTGCCCTAAGTTAGGCAAGCTCACCTTGGCTGCTTGCGATTTCTTGGGTCCAGCAGTGAATCACTTATGATGTGCTGCCCAGCAGGGATTTCACTGCGTGCACTCATTTCCTTTAAACTTTCCGACACACATGCTCTTTGGCTGAGCTCCAGAAATGTCTGGGTCTTAGAGCATCAAGAGGTTTGTAAGCCAAGTGCTAAATTACTTAGCACAACACTGTTTGGCAAGGGTTGTTTCTTTGAGGGGGAGGGGCTTTGAAAAGAAAACAGGTGTGTTTTTCTGAAGAAAGCGGCAGGAAGGGTGTAGTTTATCTAGCTTGGGATTCTGAACAGAGCAAGCACCAACATTCTTAGACCAGGCTCTCGGGAGTTCCCACCGCCACACTGCAGTTGATGAAGGCAATTTTCCTACCTCTTATAGGTTCCTTCTACCCTCTGGCTACTGTCAAATCAGCCTTGCAAAAATTCCACTTCCCCACTTGCCTCATGAGTGCATTTGTATTTGACAAGCAAATACGCTATGACTTGGCTTCCCCCTACACACAGACCTTCATAATGAATCACCATGACACAGGGTGGGAGTGTAATTTCTGAGATGGTGAATTTGCACAGCCATTTTCCCAAGGATGGCTTATCCTGGGGGCTCACAGAGGTACTCCTGAAGCGCAAGCCTTTTCCCTTTTGAATGCAATGAGTACATCAATTCTCAGCTAATTTCCTGTGGGAGGGGACCCCTCAATTCCCTGCACTGCCCATTTCTACCTCTGTACCCTGAACCCTGGGGTCTGCCATAAGTATATTTTTCACCGAACATATGCCTAGACCTGAAGGGATGCCTCACTCTCCTAAGCAAACAGGGATGGATATATGCCTCAGATGAATTTTTTGTTTGTTTTTAATATGGAGATATCCCTATCTCATAGAACTGGAAGGGACCGTGAAAGGTCATTGAGTCCAGCCCCCTGCCTTCACTAGCAGGACCAAGTACTGATTTTGCCCCAGATTCCTAAGTGGCCCCCTCAAGGATTGAACTCAAACCACTCAGCTATCCCTCCCCCCGCCCCCTACACATGTGAAGAGGTGGGGTGGTTGTAATATAATTATTTTGAGCAACAACTCAAGTAGCAGCTCCAGTAACCAGAGCTAGAAAAGACTTCACATGAATATTGCTACAATAATTATACTCTTCTGTCCCTATATTTTAAAAGCCTCAGATATTATGTAAAGTACCATTGGTGCTAAAGAGCATAATTCTTTATTTGTATCAGTAGTGCCCAACAGCTCCAGCGAGGGTCAGAACCCCATTGTGCGAGGCACTGCACTTACCTAGAGCTGTGTCTTCACTACTGCACTACATCGGTGAAGACGCGCTAAGCCGACGGGAGAGCGCTCTCCCGTTGATGTAATTCCACCTCAACGAGAGGCAGAAGTTATGTCAGTGGGAGAGCATTTCCCGCCGACAGAGCACAGTGTAGTCACCGCTTTAAATCAATATAACTTTCCTCACTCAGGGGGGTGGTTTTTACATACCGCCGAGCTAGGCAAGTTACTTCAACTTAAGCCATATTGTAGACACGCCCATAGTATGATGGACCCTGCTCCAGAAAAACTAGTTTAATTTAAGATGGGATGCAAAAAGCAGGTGTAGCTATCAGTCAGAGGGAGGGTGACGCCAACGTTGCCAAGTAGACTATTATATGCACAATTCACACAGTATTTTAAACAACCGATAGATACTACAAATAACAAATCAGTAGCCCCTACTACTGGTCTACCAGCCTAGCCATTAACGCTTTCAATGGTCTTTGAAAACCTACCCAACACATAGTTGACTTCTGTGGGAGTTCAACACCTCTGAAAGTCAGACACCTTGATGCAATTTAGGCACCCAAGAAGGCTAGTTTTAAAGTGTTGGCCCTAGAGAGTTTGTTACTGTTGTTGTGAGATCTCTTCCCTTTCAAAGTGAATTTATCATTTGGGAAAGGGGCCAGAGTGATAGATCTGAAGAGAAAACCTTCTGAGTCACAGATTAGGTACAACATGGACAGCGAAATCTTCCTAACACTGCCTCGGCCTTGACCTATCAGGAGCCTTGCACTGGAATACTCGTCCGAGAAC
Source organism: Chrysemys picta bellii (assembly GCF_011386835.1). Lineage (NCBI taxonomy): Eukaryota > Metazoa > Chordata > Testudines > Emydidae > Chrysemys > Chrysemys picta. The sequence continues at coordinate 341,396,546 of NC_088791.1, forward strand.
ATAGCAGAACGAACAGGAAAAGTAGCAGAACTGCCCAAGAAAACACCAAGCCTCTTATCTACTTTTCACTCTAAATCAAAGACCATTAGAGGCATTAAATATACGGCCTTTGTGTTGGAATCTGGGATTACTTAAAGTAATGTCTGGTCTTTTAAAGATACTCTTTAAAATTATAATTGTGTGAAGCTGCTCGCCATATGTTATTGAAAGGCATTTGTGCTGATCTCATGTGAAAGGAGTTCTGTAAACTCAATTAGTTTGTATTTCTCTTAAAGGGAATGATAAGGCTGAGAAGTTTTGCAGTGCTGCTTCTCTGAAGACATTAACTCCTAGGTTCTAAGAGTTGGGATGTGAGAGGACAGGTCAAATCCAACACAGCAACCACATTTACCTACCACCATTATGGTCGTCCTCCCTCCCCCATTGCTGTAGACTCATTGTTACACCCACTTGTTTCATCCTACCTTAAATCAGACCTTAGCTCCTTTGGGGCAAGAATGGTTTCTTGCTCCGTATTTGTACAGCACCTAGCACAATGGGGCCTTGATCCTGACTGCGCCTCCAGGCGCTACAGTAATGATATGGCACGTTCATATTGTTGGCACCCAGGATCGTTTTAAGCAACATCACAACATTTTAAAACGATTATATTTAACCTAAGTCTCCTCTCGCTCCGCTTACTTTGTCTCCTGTCCAAAGACACGGAGTTTCAACCCCGCCACCATTCATCATCAAGGGCTTTCAGGCCCTGGTGGTGGTAAATCAACCAGCGGCAAATTCTAGTTAGTTAGATCTTCTCCTCCGAAATTTCATGCCACACTGATATTCTCCAACGTGGGAAGTCGAACGCATTATTTCAAAGAGCTTCACAATTAACATTCACTTCAAATGTTCCAGTCCCACACAACAGCACCAAGAAGATGCCAGCATATGCTGTAACTCCCTTCAGCACTCTCTCTACAGCACAAAAGAGGAAGTTTGGATGCACCAGCTTTTCTGACAGTCCCTACAGACATCTTATCTGCTAATTTCACATATGATATGGGGCCAGTAAACAGGCAGGCAGAATAATAATATCTTCACATTCAATCATTCTCACCTGTTTTTATTGCTCTGCTTCATATTCCCTAAGACAGGATTTTCCCCCCAATTCCATTTTTGAGAAAGAAGAGCGCCACCTACTGAAGAAACAGCATCTCCTCTGTTCCACCTGAATTTTCCTGATCATCTCCTTTACAAGCACTGATGTAGCCTGACTTTACTTATTTATGAGATCTAAGAATCTATAGTTGAGACTAAACATACCAGCCTCTTGCAGTGTCTCCACTTGGTTTAACAATTTTCCCAAAGGAATTCTCTAAGTACACTGCAGGAGACAGCTATTCTAAGAAAGTATGGTGCATGCAAGGTAAAAGACTATCACTTTCCACACCCTCTCTTGTTCTTCATCCACTTAGTCCCAGGTCTGCGGAACTTCTTCCCTGACCTGCCAAATCGCAACTTCTCCGCTCTTGCCAGACCCTCCTTAAAATAAAATCTTTTTGCTAAACACCCTCTAAAGTCCAACCCTCCCTACGTGGAAAAATAAAGGTAGTGATTAAAAAAATCCAAACAAAACTTGGGAAAACTTGGGAAATGAACACAGTACTACTTAAACTGTTGGCCAGTCAGCGTGCTTATCAGTACATCCTGTTTGCATGCTGTCCATTTATAGCGTAAGGTATCTTGTTTCCTGCGTATCTGTAAAGCACTTAATGTACTGTTGGCATTGTGGCAATAATAATTTGCCAGATAGGATTCAGGGCAATAGCGCATATTGCTTTCTCTTGACCCCCGTGCACTCGATGATTAATTCATTCACCAGTCTCACTAGGTGTCTGTGTAGGACTCAGGACAAGAGAGCCTTTCTCAGGTGACACGTGCAGTCCTGCACTTACAGGGGATTTGCTTCTCAGACACGTCATGTTTGAAAGTAAAAACCATGAAGACAGACCTGCAGCTCTTTTAAAACCGCATCCAAATGACTAATAATGTGCAGGGAGGGGGAGGGGAAGTAGCAGCAGCAAACACTCCCCTACTATAGGTCGACTGGAATCCTCATGTTCCGAAGCTCGAGTCGTTTGTGCCAAACTATTTGGCACAGCTACCCACCAACTATCCCAGGGCTTCATTTCACCCCAGGCACACGCCGCTGGCAGAAACCAACACGGACATTGCATATGCTGTAGTGGTCTACAGGGGTTTCCTAACCACGGTCACTTCCTGCTGCTCATTGAGCACGTGCGTGTGGGTAAGAAAAATTAGGTCTGTATGGAAGAGCTCCAGATTACTATTAATGCCACTGACTTGACTTCTATTCAAGGAAACATTCCTAGTGTACTATCTGGCATGTGTTATTGCTGCCTCTTCTTCTGACATCAGCTCTTTGTGCTGACAGGTAGCAGATTCTGGATCCTGGCAGTTCCCCTCTCAGTGGAGGAGAAATCAGTGATGTGGAGTCTAGGTATACTCAAGTGTAACTTATTTACACACACACCAATCCTGGAATAACAGGGGATCAAGCAGCATGTAGGGCAATCTATTCTTTCAGGAATCTGAGCCTAAATCAAATGTTTGCTTTCCAGGGAGCAACTCTGTCTCTGATCAGAATCAATTCTTCAGGCAATGACAGAGAGCAAGCTCTCCTCCTGCTCATGCAGCTCCCTCTACACAGAGGCAACAAAAAAAATCCAAACAGCACAGCATGTCTTTCCAAGACTGACCATTTGCTCACACGTTAAGAAATATATCTGGAAGACTAAACAGCACCACCTGGTGATGCCCATTATACCAATATTATTCTCGGACACAAAGTTATAGATTTTTTTCTTCTATAGCCCTGTTTCTGCTTAACTTTCAGTAGCAAGAGTGAAAAAGTTATCGTCAGAGTTCAGGGCAACTGCACCTGTATTCCCTCTCTATGGTCCACCAATGGCACCCGTTCTCAAGGCTCTGATTTCCCCAGTGTCACCTTGGGAGAAGGCACATCTCTCTTCCTCCTCACCAGGGCATTTCCAGGTTGCACAGCTGTCTGCCTCCACTGTGATATTCCCAGGCCTACTTTTCTTTTCTCCTCAGAGACAGTAAACAATGTAACCGCCCAGTTATAAAGGTACCACACAGCTCCTTCTAAGCAAGCACATTTATTTTTAAGGTGAAAGCACTGCAGAGAAAACATTAAAAGCAATCAAGGAACCTACGTGCATGCTAATAAGCTTATCAGCATTCACCCCAACGCCAACAAGGGCTCTGGGCAGTGAACAGCCTTTCAAAGCCCACCAGGACTTTTCCGGTGGTTACAAGCTCAGAACAAGCACCCAGACTGGGCCACATCCTTCCAACCCTTCCCAGGAAGGACTGGGGCCCTCTGGGACAGACTGTCGTGTCCATTTGTTGGATCAGAAAGGCGGCCCTGAGACTGTTTTAATTCAGGGTATTTAACCAGAAGTAGTTTTTGTTTTTGTTTTTGTTTTTTAAACCTGTTGGTCCCTGGAGAATCCAGTATGTACCTGTATATGTGAGCCTCTCTCTGGGTGGTGGTAGCTCTCTGAAGGTGTTACAACCTTAGTGAATTTTCCTCCACTGTTCTTAGTTCCTGGAGGACTGTGGTTCCCCCCACCCCCCATGAATTTACACACAATCCCTGGCCCATAGAGATACATACACTTAATTCAATAGGGTTTGTCCAAGATATTGCAGGAAATTGCCATCTGTGCCAGTGTCACTACCTGCTGCAAGCACTAGCATGAGACAGGCAGTGAACCTGCAGTTAAAAGGCACTCTGACATGCACTCGTTTTCTGAAGGTAACTTTGTGAGCCTTCTCCCTCAAGACATCCAGTGTTTGGCTAATCTCGGCTCTGCTGGGATGACAAGGCACCCTAGCAAAGTACTCCAGGCAGAGAGATCAGAGGAGGTGAGCCACAGAAAGGTCATACAAGGAGATAATGCATAAAACTGGGGGGGAGAGGGGGCGCACATGCAAAATATATAAAACAAACGCTGAGCTTCATAAGTGGAGAATGGAATTTTATTGCTAGGAAAGAGATTGCTTTAGGCTACATTAAACATTTATCAGACCTGTATCACTGAGGGCGCTAGCATTAGTGAGGTAGATGAACTACGGCGCCAGCCACTTTCACCTTATATATTTTTCTGAAATTGATTCCTCACAAGGCTTCTGAACGAGTCGCTCCTAAGAGGAGCTTTTTGGTCCATGTTATCTTTAAAAGCATTTGTAACTGAAAGAAGTTAGTCACAGGACTGAGAGTCAGGAACCCCTGAACTATAATCCTAGTGCTGACACTAGGATTCCTTTTGTGGCCTTGGGCAAGTTACTTAACCTTCCTGCCTGAGTTTCCCCTTCTGTACATACTACATACTTAACTACAGGGATGTTCTGAAGATTAGTAAATGTCCACAGAATGCTTTGGAAAGTATGTATTTTTGTCAGCATTAAGCACTTAAATATTATGGTGATGGGCACCTACAAAAACCCATAGATCAGAGATCGGCAACCTTCAGCCCACGGCCCACCAGGGTAAGCCCCCTGGCAGGCCGGGCCAGTTTGTTTATCTGCTGTGTGAAGCGGCGGCCAGCACATCCCTTGGCCCACGCTGCTTCCTGCAGCCCCCATTGGCCTGGAGCCGCGAACCGCGGCCAGTGGGAGCCGCGATAAGCCGAACCTGCGGACGCAGCAGATAAACAAACCGACCCGGCCCGCCAGGGGGCTTACCCTGGTGGGCTGCGTGCCAAAGGTTGCCGATCCCTGCCTTAGATCAATATCATCATGTGGACTTTAGTGGCCATTTGGAATACTCTAAATTTCTTTTTAACGTTCTATGTCACACGTAATGTAAATGTTAAACAAATTTGAGATATTTTAAAGTCACTGCTGTATTGTGCTACTGAATGTTGAAAATTAAATTCATCAAACTAGCTTCAATGGAAACAAATCTCCCTCCCACTTTATAAACAAAAAATGAATAAAACCATCCCGGGTGTTGCCGATACGACCATTTTATATGAAGCAGAATTGGCCTGAAAACTAGACACCAATCTCCAGAATATCTGCTGGGATAGACTGCAAAGAAAGAGCTCCACAAAGGTGGGTTTCATTATCTCAGTTTGCAGATAGGGAAACTGGGGCACAAAGCTGTTGGGTGACCAGCCAAACATCATTCAGCAAGACAGTGGCAGAAGTGGGAACAGAATCCTCATCTCAGACTTCCAATCCGATAGTCTGGAACTTCTCAGCATAGTCCAGCGATAAGGGGAATAGAAACCAATCAGGAACGAGCCTTGTCACTAGCATTTACCTCTCTTAACAAGGAGACGTTTAGAACAGCCCAAGGATCGGTGCACCAAGAAAACTGAAGTGAGCACCAGAGGTTGCTGAGGAGCCCGGGGCAAGCAAGTAAGCATTTGTGGGTCATGATGAACTGTGTCACGCTGACTATGGTAATGGACTGTTGCTGTCTGTCAACAGTTAATATTTAGGACATTAGTAAGAAACAGCAGCAGCATTTCTAAATGCTCGAGGCCACCCCTCACTCATCTTTGCAGAAACTAAGGAGACAAGCACTTTACACAGGGAAGAACGTACAACCAGCTTAGGCAGCCCATAATCACCATCAATACCAACAGCAGATCCCCCGGTTGGCAAGTTACACCAGGCAGGATAATAATAACAACACTGCTCTACAGCCAAAATGCTTCTGAAATAAATGTAGTCAAACTTTACTAATTCTGGGTCACTGAGAACGAAAATTATGCTTAAAATTGTTGATTGGCTCTAGTTTTCAAGATATGCTATTGGGTCAGTATATACGACCCTTGACTTGGGAATGGCGGAGGATAAGTGAGTTATAAAGGGAAGGGATCTCAATTTAAACCAGAAATGACTAAAATACATCTTTGACTCGATCTATGAATAAATCTATGACTGGGTTTGGACAGTACTTGCTTTTTAGGCAAAACAATGAATGATGCAATCTGAAGCTGGTATTGCGTCATACATGATATGAATTGCATCATGTTATTCCTAGAAGTCATGGATGATGCAATCATAACGAAGCTTACATCACTCTGCTGAACAAATTGCCCAATATCAGCTCTAGAAATCATACAGTGTCGTGCTCTCTTATTTGTCAGTGTTCGATTTTGCAAAGGGACACATTTCTGTTTAGCCAAAGTGAGCAGAGATGCCTCGTACTTGTGTGAACAGCAGGGCCAGCTCCAGGCACCAGCAAAACAAGCTGGTGCTTGGGGCGGCGCATTTTTAGGGGCGGCATGGCCGGCGCCAGAATGCCGCCCCTAAAAATGTGCCCCAGCCGCCCTAGCTCACCTCCGCTGCTGCTGCCGCTCACGCGCCGCTACTCGCCCTCCTTCCCAGGCTCTGAAACCTGGGAGGGAGAGGGAGCAGCGGCGCGCGAATCAGCTGTTTTGCGCGCCGCGGCTGCTCGGGATCTCCCCCTCCCTCCCAGGCTCTCAAACCTGGGAGGGAGGGGGAGACTCCGAGTGGCCGCGGCGCGGGCGCCGCTTCTCCCCCTCCCTCCTTCCCTCTGTCCTAGGCTTGAGAGCCTGGGGGGAGGAGGCAGGGCTGGGGATTTGGGGAAGGGGCGGAGTTGAGGCGGGGGTGGGGTAATTAAAAAATGGGGGTGGGGCGGCCAAAATTGTTTTTGCTTGGGGCGGCAAAAATCCTAGAACCGGCCCTGGTGAACAGTGCAGATAACTTCTGCTATGTTTGTGGTGAAGTGACTTTTGCATCACAAAAGCTCAGTATAACCACTATGGTTAAGAAAGCCTATCACCTTTATTTTGGCTGCAAAATTGGAGATCAGGACAAGGTGGGCCCCACACATATGCTGCAAAACTTCTGCAACAAATCTTCGCCAGTGGTTGAACAGGAAAAGGAAATCTATGCATTTTGCAGTGCCAATGATTTGGAGAGAGCCAACAGATCATACCAGCAATTGTTACTTCTGCATGGTGCCTCCAGTTGGGAAAGGTGTGTCAAAGAAGAAAAAGTGGACTGTGCATTATCCAAACATTCCATCAGCTATACACCCAGTACCCCACAGAGAAGGACTGCCGGTTCCTGATGCACCAGAATCATTCTCACTTGAGTCAGACGAGGAAGAGGAAGAGGATGAAACTTCTGGTCCTGAACCATCAATGTCACAGGACCCACATTTTTTCCCATCCTCCTCCTCTGAACCACACCTCATAACACAAGGTGAACTGAATGACCTTGACAGGGATTTGGAACTACCCAAGAGTAAGGCAGAGCTGTTAGGCTCCAGACTACAGCAGTGGAATCTCCTGGCAGGTGATGTTAGTGTTTCCATGTTCCGTGACCGCCAAAAGGATCTTGTCCCATTCTTCTTCATGGAAGGTGATCTTGTAGTCTGCAACAACATCGATGGTGTGATGGCAGCCCTCAACATCATTCACGATCCAGATGAGTGGAGACTGTTCCTTGATTCATCGAAGACGAGTCTTAAAGCTGTTTTACTGCATAATGGCAATGTTTTGCCATCAATTCCAGTTGGTCATGCAGTCCATATGAAGGAAACCTATGACAACATGAAACAACTTTTGAGGTGCATAAACCATGACCAACATCAGTGGCAGCTTTGTGGCGATTTGAAGGTTGTTGCTCTCTTGCTTGGTCTGCAGACTGGATACACAAAGTACTGCTGTTTTCTCTGAGAATGGGATAGTCGTGCAAGAGATTCCCACTACATCAAGAAAGATTGGCCACTCCGATAGTCATTGGAGCCTGGGAGGAAAAGTGTTCAGCATCCACCACTTGTTGAATCAAGGAAGATTTTGTTACCACCCTTACACATCAAGCTGGGTCTGATGAAGAACTTTGTCAAGGCCATTGACAAAACACAAGCAGCTTTCAAGTACCTCCGTGGAAAATTTCCAAGGTTAAGTAAAGCTACGATAAAGGAAGGTGTCTTTGTTGGTCCTCAGATTTGTGAACTTCTTCGAGATGATGCATTTGACCATGCACTGCGTGGCAAGGAAAAGGTGGCATGGAAAGCCTTCCAGTTAGTGCCAATAAATTTTCTCGGAAACAACAAGGCAGACAACTACAGGTTGTTGGTGGAAAACCTCCTCAAGGCATACAAAAGCCTTGGTTGCAACATGTCACTAAAGATACATTTTTTGCACTCTCATCTAGATTTTTTTCCACCGAACTGCGGAGCAGTGAGCGACGAGCACGGCGAGCGATTTCACCAGGACATTGCAACAATGGAGAAACGCTATCAGGGCAACTGGAGCCCATCAATGCTTGCAGACTATTGCTGGACAGTGACAAGAGATGCTCCATTTAATGAATACAAGAGACAAGCCAAGAAGCGCCGAGTAGACACTGAATAGGACTAAACTTTGTACATAATAGTTTTTTGCCTTTTGTTTCATAATAAATTTTATTATGAAAATTTTTGCTGATTTTTAAAGTGTTACATAAACAGGACAGGTGAAATATTATCATGTAAAGCAACCATAAACACATGAAGACCTAGGTTTACAATTTATGATTAAAACTCTACTATCTACACAATATACATAGACATAAAATGTAAAAACTTAAATATCTTAGAAACAGTAGTCAATCAATCAGTTGTTTTAATTGTCATATTTGAATTCAGCACATCAAAATACATAATAAATAGCACATTTTATCTCTGAAGCAGACGACTTCTCAAAAATTGTAGACCAGTGTAATTGGTAAATATAGCATTGTGTGGGCAGATGTGGTAAGTTATGTCATTCCCTGCATGGAGGACGTGGAGGGCTCTCCTGAATCTTATCTACATGAGGAACCGTGTTAGCTGACATAATACCGACAGGCCAGTAGAGACCAGGACTAGTAGCATTTGGCATCAATGTGTCAGCTATCCAGGATTATACACTGCTGAGACATTTAGCTGATTTGACACTGAACAGGATGGGGCTTTGGTCCACATTCATCACCAAGATGTGGTCAGTATCATGTCAGCTAAATCCATCCTCCAGGGCTGTGGTCCAACACACAGAGATCCTGAAACATACAAGGCCCCTTAGAATCAATTTAAAAATAATAAACAAGGTCTCCCCAAGTGGAAAGGGTGTGCACATATTTTTTTAAAAAGTTTAAAGATCAGCAAATATACTGACACGCCAAGCCTCAGCAGCATCCCCTCCAGGCTCACCAGAGACCTAGGAAAGCTAAAGCCAAGGTTTCAGCCGGTTTTGCTGACACATTCTCACTCCCACCCCACAAAGGAAAGTCAAGAATGGTCCTTTCTAAAGAAAAATGACAAGCAGATTTTTCTTTGAAAACTTTAAGGCCATCCATACACATTATATAAATGGGCCTACATTTTTTCCCTTGGCAGTTTCTTTAACAATCAACACTAGAAAAAGCTCCCCCCGCAACTAAAGTTTGCAAAAACTTTTAAACATCCAGGGTCACAGACAGGGCCGGGGGGGGGGGGAGAGGGGGGGGAAGAGAGCCGGTACAAATTACCAGGGCCAGGCGGTCCAGAAGGTGGCCCAGGGCCCGGCTTCCCCCCCCACCCCGTCCCTTGCTAGGGGGCCCGAAAAAAAATTTTCACCGGTGCCCAAACCCGCTCTCGGCGGCCCTGGTCACAGACACCATTTACTGGCTTGCTGCTACCAATGCAACCTCCTTCCCTCAATATCTGAGGAGTGGGGGGGTGGGGGGGAGAAATGGGATGCGGATCCAAACCACCCAGGTTTTGGTTCTGCAAGATCCAAACCCAACTAGACTAGATTTTGCAAGCCAAGTCACCCCCTATGGATGCTAACATATACAGACAATACATCACAAATGCACAAGTGCACCCTTCATTCATTGCATGGTAAGTTCATAACTCATCACACCATTCTCTGTCATATTTTCCCCGGTCCAACCAGCACTCAGCTAGTACTGGGATTTTTTAAACATGTTTTTTGCCCTTCTAGACTTGGGTAGAGATAAAGCTCCTATGAATTATTTTTTTGTAAAAAACCCAGCTCTGCATGAGTGTTGTTAAAACCTTCGACATGCAACAGGAACTGACACTGGAATTTCCCCTTTGGCCTTATGCTTGCAAATGAAACTGAAAAACATCCCAACCCTATAGGAAGATGGTTAAAAATATACAGAACATTGCTGCTAGATTGCACATCTTAACTCCAAGCTTCAAGCAGCTCAAGCAAATGTTCATGGCAGAGATACAAGATCCTCAAGCGAAAAGAAGACTTGCATAAAGAAACACACAATCTTTAGCTAGAGCAACACTTCAGGGCACTGTTCTAACAAATAAGACAACTGAATCAGATTTGCAACTGAAATGCTAATCAGAACCAGGATCTGCATTCAGGGACACTATAATTTATACGGGAGTGCTTAGATTTTGCCAAAGAGACAAGAAAAGTAATTCGAAGGTCTCATTTCTGAAGATTTAGTGTCTGGCCTGGATCTACAAATTATTCATGAAATGTCTTACTAGTCGGCAAATAGCCGTGTTGTTGAGGCCGTGTTGATCCCAGGATCAGAGAGAAACTAGGTAGGTGAGGTAATATATTTCATTGAACCAACCTCTGTTGGTGGAAGGGGTAAGCTTTTGAGCTTCACAGAGCTCTTCCTCAAGCCTGGAGGTCACCAGAGTGTCTGAGCTTAATACCAGGTGGAACAGATTATTAAGCAGACGCGGTTCACACATTCTGTAGGAGAGCACTTAAAATGAACATTTGGCAAGAGTCAACTTTCCACATTGTGTACTGTGCAATACATTTAGTGTGGAGTCTATGAATAAAATACTTTGCCACCAACTGAACATCTGACCTTACAGGACAGGGTATGACATCAAAAGTCTGTTTTCTGCCTCCATCTGCTGATTGGGAGGAACTATAACTCAAGCATATGGGCTGGTATAGAATAGCCATTCTCAAACTATGGGGTTTTCATGGGGTCGCCAGGGCTGGCTGATATGCAGGGGCCCGAGGCAGAAGCCCGAGACCCACCTCCTAGGGTGGAAGCCAAAGCCTGAGGATTTCACCCCTGGGCAGCGGTGCTCAGGTTACAGGCCCCCTGCCTGGAGCTGAAGCCCTTGGGCTTTGGCCCTCTCCCATCCAGGGTGGCAGGACTCAGACGGGCTCAGGCCATAGGCGCCAACTTCTACTGGTGCTGGTGGGTTCTCGCCCCCGGCCCCACCCCGACTCCACCCCTGCCCTGCCTCCTCCCACTTCCATTCCAACCCCTTCCCCAAAGTCCCCGCCCCTTCCCTGCCCCTATTGCGACTCCTTCCCCAAATCCCTCCCCTGGCCCCACCTCTTCCCCGCCTCCTCCCCTGAGCGTGCCACGTTCCCGCTTCTCCCCTGTCCCTCCCGGAGCTTGCTACAGTTGTTTGGCGGCGGCAAGTGCTGGGAGGTAGGCAGAGGAGCGGGGACGCGGCGCGCTCAGAGGAGGAGGTGGGGCTGGGAGCTTGGCTGCCGGTGAATGCAGAGCACCCACTAATTTTTCCCCGTGGGTGCTCCAGCCCTGGAGCACCCATGGAGTCAACACCTATGGCTCAGGCTTCCGTCCCCCCTCTTGGGGTCGTGTAGTAATTTTTGTTGTCAGAAGGGGGTTGTGGTGCAATGAAGTTTGAGAACAGTTGGTATAGAAGATCAAGGAGACAAGAGATTAAGCAGTCTTTCATACAGCAAGAGTCAGATTTTTTGATTCTTCTATCTGGTACATCTCAGATTCATAGAGTTTAAGGCCAGAAGGGGCCAATCATCTAGTCTGACCCCCTGTATAACACCGGCCATTATATTTTACCCAGTTATCCTATACTGAGCCTAACAACTTGCATCTGACCAAAAGCATTTCTTCCAGAAAAGCATCAGGTCTTGATGTGAAGAATTAAATGTGAAGTCATCAAGAGATGGAGAATCCATCAATTCCCTTGGAAGTTTGTTCCAGTGGTTAATCAACTTTGCTGTTAAAAATTCGTACCTAATTTCTCATTTAAATTTGTCTGGCTTTAGGTCCAAACCATCAGTTCTTGTTCTGCCTTTCTCCACTGGTTTGAAGAGCCCTTCAGTATCTGGTATTTTCCCCCATGACATTACTTACACACTGCAATCAAATGACCTCTCAATTGTCTTGCTGATAAACTAAACAGATTGAGTTCTTTAAACCTCTCACAGTAAGGCATTCTCTCCAACCCTCAAGTCATTTGTGTGGGTCTCTTCTGAACCCTCTTCAAAATGCGGACACAAGACCTGTACATAGTATTTGAGTAGCGGCCTTACCAATGTTGTATACAGAAGTAAAACCACCTCCCTACTCCCTCACTTCCCTTTTTATACATGCAAGGATCGCATTAGCCCTTTTTGCCACAGCATTGCACTGGGAGCTCACACTGAGTTGCTTGTCCACTATGAGCTCGCTTTCTCCGTAGCGTACAGAAGAAACACTGCACGCGTTATGAAAGACAGGTTTGATAGAAGCATCCTAATAAACTTGGTAGGCAAAGATTGATATTTTTGTTTAGATTATTTAGATGTTAATTAAACACCAAATGCTAAAGATCAGTGGGGGCGAGGAAAACAAGAATATATGCAGCCCAAATTTGCAACCCAACATAGGCATGTCTAGTACTTTAATTTCATCACCTTCCCACATATGTTTATCATAGATGAGGAAAGCCACAGTTGCTTACATTTTCAATTCACGTTCCCTAGATAGGGGATTCTTGTAAATAAGGAATGGAAAAATGTCTGTTAGCTGTTGCAGCATAGAGCCTATGCACACCTGGGAGCAGTGACACATGTACAAACTAACCAGTTCATCACAATCCTTAGCACTTCCACATGCACTGTACATTTCAAAGCTGTACACACATTAATAAAATTTCTCAGCACTCCAGTGAAATAGGATAAGTATAATCATTTTACAAACTGGGAACAGAGAATACATAATTTGTCCAACGTCAAAGAGTGCATGACATTGCAAGGACTAGAACTCAGGAAACCCTTGCTCTCAGTCCTGTGGTTGAGCCACTAGGCCACGCAAACTCTACAGTCCAGATGTTTTAAAATCGTATGATCACAAACCCAGGAATCCCATCACATGTAATGGGGAAATTTGTATCCCACACCTCTACTACAACATGCACTCATGACAGAGGTGCATTTTTCATAGCAAAGTCAGAGGTAACCCCATGCACCAAACCAGAAGTGACATTTCTAGGTAAGCTGTTCTTCATAACTTGACAACGATTTGTTACATCATGCTGCAGCTAGCGTTTTGGCTTCCAAAAGCAGAAGCAAGAACTGTAGCAAACACTATTTAGACATTTGCAGGTGAGAGTCCAGGGTAGTTTTATTTTATAGCAACCTATTTACTTTTAGAAACAAAAACAGCTACAGCGGAATACATTCAAGCACCCAGGTGAGGTTTGCCGGACAGGAATGGTATATGGATAACCAGCTCAATATCACTGTCACCCTGCGACGTTTTAATCTGACAAAACCCTAAAGGGCAAATGGGTTCTTGAACACTGGTGAAATAGACTGATTTGTGTTTCATATTAACAATCAACAGGAAACGCGGTGTGTTCCTCATTTTAGGCTTGATTCTTGCTTTGTTTCTGATTAAATATGTAATGCAAATTTCTATAACTGATAATGATCTCTCAGACATCAGCTCATTTTGGATGAAAAACACCTTGCAATCTTCACCAGCACCTACCACTGAAATACATCTAAAGCCTTTGGTGAAAGTGAGACACTGTTTAAGAGAACATAGCAGCCCAGCAGTCAGCATTCCAAAACAGGAAGTGAAGAAAAATATTGTATCCATTTTAAATACCATTGGGAATACAGCAAGTAAAAAATGACCGGAATAAGAATTTAGCAGAAACACTAGGAGCAACACCCTCTTCCCCCACCCCAGTGGCAAAAAAAAAAATAACATGGGCCATTAATGTCTAGAAGAGATCAGGACCTCAGTTTGGCATCTTCTTTGAATCAGCACCTCCAGTAATACAATGCCTGCTAACATCCAGGTAGCCCATTGGTTTAAGTGCCCACCTACTCAATCATCAACACTCACAGATCAGTATGGAGGAAGACTAATGGCAAAGACCTCTCCTCACGCGCTGCCCACTGGCTCAGAGGTGATGGAAACTGTCAGTAAAACAATGAACAGTAGTCATTGCTCCATTTAAGCCATCATTAGGCTTCAGAATGAACACACCATTGAGGTGAGTATGGTAATGCACATCTCAAGGCCAAATGCTTTTCTTCTACCTCCAAGGAAACAGGATTTGTACAGCGAATCCAAGAGGGGCCAAGGGAAAAGCAGCCCTCCCCACAACCTGACAGCTGGATTTCAATGGAATGGTGAGCGATCAGCGCCTCTTTGCGGGTTGGGTTTGGGGCTGTGGGGGAGATCAACTCACTTTAAATTTTAGGTGCCTAATTGCAGCTTCAGGACATCCTCATTTGAAAACTTTAGGTTAAGTGACTTTCCCAAACATATCTTTTATGGGACCAACTTCTGTTGGAGAGAGACAAGCTTGCACAGAGCTCTTCTTCAAGTCCGGGAGTTTCCCAGTAGTCAACATTTCTGAGCTAGTGGGCAGAGCATGAGGACAGGTCCTGACCCATGGGAGTTTCCCCAGACCTGAAGATGAACTCTGTGTAAGCTCAAAAGCTTGCCTCTCTCACCCACAAGAAGTGGATCCAATAAAAAGGTATCACCTCACCCACCTTGTCTTTAATATCCTCAGACCAACATGGCTACCACAACACTGCATTTCCCAAACTTGTCCAGTCAATGGCACAAGTGGAAGTAGAGCCCACGGCCCTGGATTCCCAGTGCTATCCTTAGCCACTACCGCACACAGATTTTCATGTTTCAGAGTGATAGCCATGTTAGTCTGTATCAGCAAAAACAACGAGGAGTCCTTGTGGCCTCGTTGTTTTTGCAGATTTTCATGTCTCACTCACTCTCTCCTCTTTACAGTACTGCCCACGTCTAAATCCTCTGCCAGGTAAATACAAATCTTAAAGATCCAAATTGAAGGGGAAAAAAAACATTTCTCAATAATAGGAAACAGTCAAGTGCTTAAGCTAGTGACAATTATCAAGAGGGAATTTCAGCCTGACCAAACACATACCCATAGCATTCTGCACATAGTAACATTCTAGCCAAGCTAAACGCCGCTACATGGTATAAACAGTTCATTATTTCTATCTCAACAACACGTGTCTCCTGCTGCGTTTACTTAGAACCTGCCACGGTTGTGATAAGGCTGCACAGGGTGTCCAGTTATGGTAACACAGCGACACGAACACGAAGGCTATTAAGTGATTCACAATAACGAGGCTTAGGGCTCATACAGCCTAATTCCCCTTTAAGGAAAGGGCTAAAGTCATTTTTGAGCACTATGAGATTAAAAAAAGAAATATGAGACAGGTCTTTTCCCTGCCCCCCATGCTGCTCTAACTCAAAATAGGCAGCAGGTTTAAAAACAAGCAAAAGGAAGTACTTCTTCAAACAATGCATAGTCAACCCGTGGAACTCATTGCCAGGGGATATGGTGAAGACCAAAACTATAAAGGGATTCAAAAAAGAAATAGGTAAGTTCATGGAGGATAGGTCCATCAATGGCTATTAGCCAAGATGGTCAGGGATGTAATGCTATGCTCTGGGTGTCCCTAAGACTGATTCTCGGATGGGATGACACGTATGGCTCACTTAATCATTGCTCTGTCCTGTTCATTCCCTTTGAAGCATCTGGCATTGGCCACTGTTGGAAGAGCTAGATGGACTATTGCTCTGACCCAATGTGACCATTCTTATGTTATGTTGCAAAGAGCTGAACACCTAAAATTCCTTCCAGAGCTTCTCTTAAAGATGCAGATGACAGAACAAGAAGCAATGGTCTCAAGTTGCAGTGGGGGAGGTCTAGGGTGGATATTAGGGGGGGGGGGGAAAGACACCAGAAATTAGCAGATCCCACCCCAATTCTGCATACTGGAACCAAGCAGGATTCTGTTTGTAGCAGTCATGATACTGGCTGCCTAGGAGTTAGTTACTCTGTTATCAGATACAATCCTCAAGTCAGATCCCAGTTGTGCAATCTTATCTGTTTGTAGGTAACTTTTTTGTATTCTACTTCAAACCAGAAAAACACTTCTTTGCACTTAGCATGTCCTATCTTAGGTGGCACATACAGAACATCAGTCACACTGGTATCAAGATGCTATTACAATAGGTTCTAGACACTAATCTTCCAATCCAAGCATTTCCAAGCACTGCACTGCCTTGCAATATGTAGTTATTTGTGTCTGTACCAAAAGTAGCATTTTACAACCCTTTTGTACAGTTATAAATGATTACATAAGGTGCAAGACACTTGCGAATTATGTCCTGATGCTTCACAATAGCCTGTGATGTAGGCACAAGATTAAATTACAGTACTTGCCCAGAATTGCACAGGACATCTATGGGAGAACTGGGAACCAAACCCAGATGTGAAACCCGTTCGTTCCCTTCTCTTCAGTGCAAGATTATTCTTCCTCAGCTGGGGCCTTACATTAAAGAGATGACAAAATGATCAGGTGGCAGGAGGGGGTGCAAAAGAGAAACAGACAGGAGCTTGACATGGGCAAAATCAGAAGTGAGTTCCATAGGTGCTGAAACTACAGGGGCTGGGGTGCTGCCGCACCCCTGGCTTGAAGTGGTTTCCATCACCTATGTACAGGGTTTACAGTTGGTTCAACGGTTCTCAGCACTCCCACTATAAAAATTGTTCCAGCACCCTAGCGGTTTCAGTTCTGCAAGTCTTACCTGCCAGAGTTTGCAAATGCAAGGAACAGAAGCGGTTCAGATCCAAAACCCAGTAAACTGGACAGGTTTGGAGTTTTGGCCCATGTCTCAAATGAGAACTTTGAAATTATACTGAATTTTCCTCAGTTAGCCTCACCCTGGCTGCATGCAGAAGAACGATCTGCCAAGCTACGGAGCAACAGACACTTACCTCAGGAAACCCCTATTTGTACTTCAGGGAGAAGCTATTCATACCAAGTTCCGAGAGAAGAACCAAGCTGCCAGCAAGCACACCTGCGGTCCGGAAACTTGACCCTTCCAATTTCCTTTCTTTGTGTCTGTGTCATTGAGAAAGCTTCCACTTTATCACAGGAGCTGGCTCTTCACCCCAACCCAAACATCTATTGATTTCCCTGCAGTCACTTTTATTTTTGTGTAAATGCAAAATCCATCAGCCAAAGGAAAAAGTCAGAGCCGAAAACAAGCTCCTCTAGTGTGTTTTTCTGTCCGAAGTCAGCACTTGCCACTCT
Source organism: Chrysemys picta bellii (assembly GCF_011386835.1). Classification (NCBI taxonomy): domain Eukaryota; kingdom Metazoa; phylum Chordata; order Testudines; family Emydidae; genus Chrysemys; species Chrysemys picta. The sequence continues at coordinate 341,413,945 of NC_088791.1, forward strand.
GGACAGCTTGGCCCCAGTGAGGAGGTCACTGGTTTTCCACTGGCTTAGTACATTCTGTCTGAGCTCTCTTGGGAAAGGATTACTCTGAACCGGATGGGGAAATATATTTTGTCCCCCTCCCATCCAAAGCTTCCACTTCAAACCTCGATGAGGAGGGCTGCAATTTTCATTCCTATATTAAATGCGGGAAAAGGCCATTCCCCACACAGGCAATATTTCAGTCTGCTTTGGAAAATGAATTAAGCTACTTATGTCTTAGAAGATTAGCTTAAAATTTGGCTCTAGATCAGGGGTGGGCAAACTACGGCCCACGGGCTGGATCCGCATCTGGCCCCTCATGGATTCGGATCCGGCCCGCGGCGCCACCGGCACCACATCCCTGCAGCCCCCGGGCGGGGGGGGGGGGGGGGGGCAGAGGGCTCCATGCGTTGCCCTTGCCTCCAGGCACCGACCCCCCGCAGCTCCCGTTGGCCGGGAACAGGGAACCGTGGCCAATGGGAGCTTTGGGGGAGGTACCTGGAGGCGTGGCAAGGGCAGCAGAGCCCTCCGCCCCCCCTCCCCTCCCAGGGGCTGCAGCGCTTCTGGGAGGGGAGCGACGCGGGGCCGGGGACAAGGCAGGCATGCAGGGAGCCTGCCCTGTCCCCAGTGCGTATCGCTGCCACCCTCAAGCCGCTTGAGATAAGCGGCACCAGGCTGGAGCCTGAACCCCTCCTGCACCCCGCCCCCCAACTCCCTGCCCTGAGCCCCCTGCCTGCACCTTGCACCCCTCCTGCACCCCAACCCCCTGCCCTGAGCCCCTGTCAAAACTATAAAGGGAAGGGTAACAGCTGTCCTGTGTACAGTACTATAAAATCCCTCCTGGCCAGAGACTCCAAAATCCTTTTCCCTGTAAAGGGTTAAGAAGCTCAGGTAACCTGGCTGGCATCTGACCCAAAGGACCAATAAGGGGACAAGATACTTTCAAATCTTGGGGAGGGAGGGGGGAGGCTTTTGTTTGTGCTCTTTGTTTGGGAAGTCGTTCGCTCTTGGGACTGAGAGGGACCAGACATCAATCCAGGTTCTCCACATCTTTCTAAACAAGTCTCTCCTATTTCAAACTTGTAAGTAAATAGCCAGGCAAGGCGTCTTAGTTTTACTTTGTTTTCTCAACTTGTAAATGTACCTTTTACTAGAGTGTTTATCTTTGTTTGCTGTACTTTGAACCTAAGACTAGAGGGGAGTCCTCTGAGCTCTTTAAGTTTGATTACCCTGTAAAGTTATTTTCCATACTGATTTTACAGAGATGATTTTTACCTTTTTCTTTAATTAAAAGCCTTCTTTTTAAGATAACCTGATTGATTTCTCCTTGTTTTAAGATCCAAGGGGTTTGGATCTGTATTCACCAGGGAATTGGTGAAAGGTTTCTCAAGGCTACCCAGGGAAGGGAATTAGTTTTTGAGAATGGTGGCAGCGGACCAGAACTAAGCTGGTAGTTAAGCTTAGAAGTCTTCATGCAGGCCCCCACATTTGTACCCTAAAGTTCAAAGTGGGGAAGCAGCCTTGACAGCCCCTGCTGCACCCCACACCCTCCTGCACCCCAACCCCCTGCCCTGAGCCCCCTGCCTGTCCTTGCACCCCTCCTGCACTCCAAACCCCTGCCCTGAGCCCCCTGCTGCATCCTGTGCCCCCCAACCCCTGTCCTGAGCCCCCTCTTATGTCCCGCATCCCTCCTGCACCCAACCTTCTGCCCTGAGCCCCCTGCCGCACCCGGCACCACTCCTGCACCCCAACCCCCTGCCCTGAGCCCCCTCGTGCACCCTGCACCCCAACCCCCTGCCCTGAGCCCCTTCCTGCACACCACACCCCCTCCCACACCCCAACCCCCTGCCCCAGCCCTGCACACAATCCCACCCAGATGGGGCCCTCGGTCCAAAAAGTTTGCCCACCCCTAAATCCTCAGGTAACATTATAACTATGCTGGTTTAGACACCATGATGTCTGCACTAAAACCCAGTTAATAGCACTGAATGATTCCATCATAAAAATTAGAAGATGCCAGAACGTGTGCTTTATCCTTTAGGAATTTAGTTCCAGTGGCTGGTGCCAGGTTGACAGCCCAGGCAGCATCAGGGCAGCCCTACCAACATACCTTAATGCTGACCTGGTGGGACTACATCCCATGAGCTGGCGCTATTAATCACATGTGATAGATGGTAGAAGGGAAGTGTCCAAGTTACACAGTAAAGATAGCACCAGAACTGGGAACAGAATCCAAGAATCCTGCTTCTCAATACCACAGCATACTATAGAAGTAATCACTGCATTTTACAGTGAGATTAATGGACTGACCCAGAGGACCCTGCTACACTGTAATATGTATTTTATAAAAAGGGACAAGAGATTTTCAATTATACCGATGCACGTCAAAGATTTGTTTTGTTGCAAGGATAGTTTATATACCTCGTCATACCATTAAATCTAAAAATGCAGCCAATTATTGCCCACCAGATCAAAGGATACGCTGCTTTGTACGAGGCAGACACTTCCTTCTCTCATGCCATTTTATCTGGTCACTCATTCCCATTTTAATCTGTATTTTGCCATGAAGAATAGGTTTATGCACGTCTCAATACACCAAGATGCCAATATGTACAAAAGGAGTTTCTTTTATTTATTTGCATTTCTAGGCACAAAGTAGCCATTCAAGTGCAGTCCTCTAAGGCCTGGGAATGATAGAAAATACCATAAGGGACTGATAAGATCAGGCTGACGTGGCTATCAGGAATTCATATTTTCACTGACTTCGGCTGTACTCACACAAAGAGACAAAGCCAGCCCAGCCCACAGCCTCACGTTGAGCCAGCTTTCAGCCATTGTCAGCTCTCTCAGTTCCACCTCTCCAACTCCCCAAGATTTACTACTTCTTGGCTGTCTCACCCTTCTGCCTCCCTCTAGTTCCATTTAACAGTGAGTCATCATGCTAATCAATCGAGTTCCTAACACACTGTTTTAAACAGCCACAAAGGCATGAGTCCAGAAACGGCTCCAATCAGACACTTTCGAATAACTGCATAAAACCACCATCATTAAATGTTTAACATCTTCTAGCTTTGCACGCAGTGGTGTTGTAGCCGTGTTGGTCCCAGTATATTAGAGAGACAAGGAGGGCATCAAGTCTGCTTTCTTTCTTGGTAGCTTCCCTCAGTGCCCTGAGGGCTACAGCATTTGGACAAGGAAAACACATTTTCATGGTATATTCAACCAGAAGTCACAAGGGTAGAGTGAAGTGAGATTTCAGAATTAGTGTTTGTCTTCCTCTCACTGGAAGTGACCCGAGTCCCTTTTAGATTTCTTAATGCATCATGCAGCTACCATTGAAGTTCAGGATTATGCGGTACTTGACAGGTTTGCCAACCCCATCTAAACCACAATTACCTTTTGCACCCTTTTATAATCGATGAGTTGGAGTAAGATCATCTAGTAAGGGTCCAATTCTCACTCCTGTCTCTTGCTATGCTATTCATTACCCAATCAGGGATTTCCTATCTAACTGCATTCAGCACCAGACACACAAAGAACTATATTATTTTCTCAGCAGAAAACATGCCCCCCCCAAAGTTCCTCTATTTTTCTTCCTCTTAAGGGTCTGGTCTGGCGAACAGGGACGAAATTCTCAACAGGCATCAATCTGCACTGCTCTCTTGAAGTCAATGTAGTTATGCTGGTTGCCATCTCTTGAGATTCTGTCCCTGCATCCTTATTTCGGGGGCCCAAGAGGAACTAATTTATCCAGAAGTGGGGGAGAGAACCAAAACACAAGAACTTTGAGAAAGGGATCCTTGATCTTCCCCGCTCTAGAGAAAACAATACTACAAGCTAGTTATCAAACCCCAACCTTCCCGTGCTCTTGCATTTTTTCCACCTTTCACCACCATTGCCGAGTAGTTTGGTTCTCCTGCCCTGTTTGCCCTCAAGGAGTTACAATCACAGACAAGACTGCCAGACTGGAAAGCGAGAGTCAGGCCACATGGAGCATAAGACAACGAGACAAAAACAGATTCTAAGTCACAACTCTGATACAAGCCACTCCTGGATTCTCAGGAGTTCACCAATGTAAGGCTGCCAACAAGCCAATAACTATTTCTACAGCTGTGCCCTGAAACATCTTAGGGCATGTCTACACTACTGCTAAAGTGGACGTTATTTATATCAATTAGGGACGTGAAAAAACACACACACCCCGCCACGAGTGACGTAAGTTTACATCGACTTAAAGCGGTGTCTACACCGCAGTACGTTGGCGGGAGACACTCTCCCACCGACATAGTTTCTGCCTCTCCCGTTGCCGTAGTTACTCCACCTCAATGAGAGTGCTCTCCCATCGGCCTAGCGCGTCTCCACCAGACATGCTCGGGCCCACTAATGGGGACAGCCAAACTGCCCAGGGGCCTGGTGATTTAAAAGGGCCCGGATGGATAGGAGAGATATGTTGGGTTGGTTTGTTGTTTTTTTTAAGATAAAAATTAAGATAAAAAAGTTAACTAGCTCAAGCAACGCTACAACTTACACGTAGTGGGTTCTAATGTGTTATCAATAGGATAAAAAGTAGTGTCGTAAACCTCAGCCATCCCTTCCTAGGGGTCCATTGACTTTGCCCTGGGGCCTGGACTTGCTGTCGGCAGGCCTGGACGTGCTACTCAAACATTGTGCCATTGATGCGCCGATACAGCGCTGTAGTGAAGACAAGCCCTTAGAAAGTCCATTGGACTGGCCGTTAAAACTAGGTCTGAAAAACTTAATGGAGCAACATTCAATGTTATGTTTTGGTCCATGAGAAATGGCACTTCCCTCATCCCTGCGAAAAAATGCACATAGTCTCCTTACAAATAGCAAGATCTGAGAGGGCAGATATTCTGATCAGAAGTTAACTTGTGTTAACAAATGGCTGCATCTAAAACAGACAAACGTGCTAGACCTTTCTTACATCTCCTAGTCCCCAGAGACGATGTCGACAACGAAAGAATTAAAATAGGAAAACAGCAGTCATCTGCTCTCCTTACAGTCCCCAGCACAACGCTAACATTTGCGTGCGAGTAATAAGAGCCCAGATTCCTTCCCAGCATGCAAACTCACAGGCTAGCTGAACTCTTGGTCATTAGCTTTTCAGAATTACTGTGGTGAGGTTAAAATTCTACTCTGCAGAAACAAGGGTGCATTTATTCCTATACTTCCAAATGAGAGAAAACACAAGGATTTTTAACTTGGACACAGCATCCTACTACTTGACATATTTTGCATTTATGAGAGATTAAAACTGCTTAAACACTGCTGGAAAAATTCTCAGTAATATAGCAGGCCTTGAGCACTAGCTGCAAATCAAAGCACAGCATCTCTAAATATAAGTAGAAAGGTTTTTACCTCCCTGCCTAGTGCTAAACGTCAAAAACAAAAAACAAAAAAAACCCACAGCTGTCATGGGCAGAATCTAGGAGTCAGTAATCATTCACCACATGGCTGACCATTCCGTCCGTATGTTCACTGCAATGTCACTTTCACTCGACGCTGATAAAACACTAAAGCATAATACAGCATGGAGGAAGGATTCCTGTTTGCACTGCTCCATTTATCATTTGCTTTTGCTGAAGCAGCAGGAACCCCGGATGGTAGCAGATGATTATAATAAAAGAGCCTGTTAAGAGCTGCACACCAAAGGCATTAATAATAATAATGCTCACAACGAAAAAAGCGCTCTCATTAGCTATCGACATTAAAATGAGAAGAGATGTTTCCTTGCTTTCTCAGGGAGGGCTCAATAAAAAGAAAAGTGTTTCAGGCTTACTTTGTTACTGGGGAAAGGAAAACTAACACAACAAAATGGTATAGTAAATTCAGAGCATCACTCTGGTGCTGGTCATTAAAGTTATGCAGTGGTTTAGGCAGCTACAAGACGCGAGCTTGTTAATGTACCCCAAAATAAGACAACTATTCATGTGTTCTGAAGTAAAAGCAGCTAATGGAAAGTGGTTTATTTTTGCAATAAGACCAGGATAGCTGCTGACATTTTTTAAAAAGCAGCCACCAAGACAGAAAGAGGGAAAGGATGTTCCTGCGGACTGGAACTCAAGATCCAAGTGCAATTCTTGTCTAAGGTCCCATAGGAAGTATGTGGCAGAGACAAGTTGTTCCATCTCTCTGTGCCTCATTCCCCGCACCTATGAAGTGGGGTTAATACTCCCTTTTCTCCAACTCTTTGTCTGTTTTTGTCTATTTAGATTGTAAGCTCTTCAGGGCAGGGGCTGTCTCTTAGGAGTATGTGCAGTACCCAGCATCAGGCCCAAGTCTTATACGACACCTCTAGGTATTACTGCATTATATATACCAACCACCACCATCCTGAGCAAGGCGTGAAGGAGGTTTGCCGCACTTTGGGGCATAAACAGTCACTGTTTCCTCAGAAAAGCCCAGTGAGAGAAGGAAAACACTTCACCTTGGTTGATTCAGTGAAGGTCTGTAAATCAGAAAACTGCGATTATTAATAATTAGGAGGGATTTATTCAGTAAATGGGATTCATGAAAAAAAAAATCACTCAAACCTCAAATGACTACTGTCTAAGTCTATTTGTTCTCAAGACACTGCACAGGTCTGACAGTATGCAGAGTCCCAGAGCATGCCCCCTCTTGGCACAGCATGGCCCTACAGGCCTCCCGCCCTCAGTTCCTTTCTAGCTCTCCCATCAACATGATGCAGCCCGGTTACCCTTGCGGGGGTTCAACTCATGAACGCAGTCCATTTCTGGTCCATATGCTGCCCTCACGGAGTTTCCAATTTTGCCCTGGGTACTGGGCTTCAGGTTCCTGGTTCTTCCTCTATTAACCTCGAAGCCAGGGAGCTGTGTCAGTCCCCATGTGGCCCCTGGTCTTTCTGGAGAATCTCTCCATACCAAAAAGTCTCCTCCTGTCCAGGTCCCAGAACCCATTACTCCAGCTTCCCGCTGGTTAAGGGATTTCGCAGCCATCCTTCCTAGGCTGTGTTGCAATTCAGGCAACCGTGATACACCACATGCTAACGTGCATTTGCTGAGCTGAAAACCTAAAGCTTACATTTTGAAAACGAGATTCACGCCAAGGAAAAGATGCAGGCTATTTTATCTGCTGCCTGCCTTTTGGAAATTTGCTGGAAAGTCATTTTGAGAGGTAACTTGTGCGGACTATAAACCTGACTCCCCCTAAAGGCCAATGAAAACCAAATAGCTCGTCACATGCAAAGCTAGTCATTGAAGTTCAGAATCAAATGGAGAATCCCAGAGAGGAGAAGGAAATCAAAGCAACAAGTAATGAGGGGTGCCTACTGTGTATAGTACTCAGGGCTTTGCTGGTTATTTGCCAGGAGCCCCAGAGCCACATGCCTGAACTAGCATCTGCCTTGAAAGATGAACAGAAACGGTTTGCTTGAGTTTACCAGCAATAAAACCAGCTAAGACCTCATGCTGCCGCTACAGGAGAGGGCAACCCTGGACTGCATTCTGGGAGTCCCTGAGCCACTTTCAGCCCTCGGGCTCCCCAGGTGTAGGTTTCATCATGTGTAAAAAGTACCCTACAGCAGATAATGCGATTTCACCGGAGCTCCCTTATACAGACCTAGTGACGCTCCCTTTGGATATTTCCACATTAGCTTTTCAGTTCTGTTAATGGGAATTTTTCAAAGAAATCTCAGCCAGGGGGGGGGAAAAATCCACACAAACACTAACCACTCAGTCTAGGAAGAAAAGCCTCCTGACATCTGAGAGTCACACCCAGTAACAGGCCTAAAACAAAGCCTCACATCTGAACATCCCCATATGTTGGGGAAATTCAGAGCCAAATCCCAGCTCCACAGACAGCCCTGATCTCTAGAATAGCAGGATTAAAACCCTGAAAACAGTAACGTGACCATCCCAAACTCATGCCAATAAAGCCTTTCTAATCACACCTGTATGTATGTCATTACGTAGTTCATCATACATGCACACTTTTATTTGATCCAGATAATACCTATTGGCCAAAAGCCACAGCGTACAGAGTCAATGCTGAGTTATGCACCCTTGGTTTTGGATTTTAAAGACAAATGCATGCTTGTTATAGCATTAAAAATGGAAAGGTGGACTGTGTACCACTATGCACCTGAGCAATGCCATTGCTTAAGGATAACGCAAAGAAGAGGACCTATAAAACTCAAGAACCCACCTATACGGCTCCATTCATCTACACCAAGGATAGGCAACCTATGGCACGCGTGCCAAAGGCGGCACGCAAGCTGATTTCCAATGGCACTCACACTGCCCGGGTCCTGGCCACCGGTCCAGGGGGCTCTGCATTTTAATTTAAATTTTAAATGAAGCTTCTTAAACATTTTAAAACCCTTATTTACTTTACATACAACAATAGTTTAGTTATATATTATAGACTTATAGAAAGAGACCTTCTAAAAATGTTAAAATGTATTACTGGCATGCGAAACCTTAAATTAGAGTGAATAAATGAAGACTCAGCGCACCACTTCTGAAAGGTTGCCGACCCCTGATCTACACTGTGTCTAAATCCTTCCTTTAAAAAACCATGAAACCTACTCTGAAGTTCAGAATCATGATCAAATCTCTCTTTCTGGGTAAGAACAGCACTAGCAGTTTCTAGTTCTGTACGCATCAATTATAGAGGAGTATGGATTACAACTAAGTCTCCAAGCTTCGGTGATGTTATTAAGCAGTGTTACTATAACGTTGCTGCATGAAAAAAAATCAACATGCCAAAAATTCTAGTCTCAACAGCATTGGCTGATCCAAAGAAAACTTTATTCCCACTTATCCCAACACCAGGGTTTAAAAAAAAATAATACAACTAAGAATTATAAATTGAACACAGCAGCAATTTAAGAGAATAGTCCATTCTTTAGGGAGCAATCCTGCACTGTCTGGACAATGTATTCACCAGTGCTTTGCTCAATCTACCTTTAAAATGTCTCCATGCATGAAGCATCCACCACTTCCCTGAGGAGACTATTCTGTACTCTAACTGGTCTTAATGCTAAGAAGTGTTTCCCGAGAGTCAGAATTTCTACGTGTTAGCACTCACGAGTGATATTTTCCCAATAGTGTTGTAAAAAAAGCCGTGTACCTACTGTGAATAGAGATTTTGCAAACAAACTGATGTATAAATTATACACTGAAATCATTCACCCACCACTGAAATACAGCCACTTCGAAGGTGGAATATGACAGCCATGCAAGAGTGCACAACAATACTGCATAAAAGTTTAGTACAGAAATTTTTTATGGAAGCTAATGTTAAAATTATCTAATACACAGGTTAAGGAAAGAGTGTCTATACATCTGGGAATAATGCTTAAATTATCCCAAAGTACAAAGTTTGGTTTAAAAGTCATAAAATACATATAGTACATAATCTGCAATATTCCAAATTAAGGTTAATAAATTTAACGATACAGTTTAGATATTAGCAACCAAATATTTGGGAGCATCATTCACAGAAGTTTATACTAAAAGTTGCTTGTGGAAAGCAAATATGGCAATGAGTGTAGATTGTCCCTCAGTAATTGATCACTTAGGATAGGCTGTCCCTCAATAAATACAATCCATCAAAGAAGTATTTTAGTTACTTTCCCAACTTTTCTTCTCAACAGCACTCCAGCTCATCTGTCCTGGTATTGCCCATGTCCAGTGATGTGTTCTAAATACTACATCCAAAATGAAACATTAGGGGGAAACCAAGATGTAATTACCTGAATTGTAATTTGGTCCTTATTCTTTCAAAGAGCGCCATGGGAACTTTAATGATCACAAACAGCAAGGGCTTTAGTTTTCAGTCTTATCTGAAAGATCTCTCCAGAAACTCTTGAGCACCCACTGCCTCAGTACTAACTCGGAAGGAAAGGCACTACTGATGAATTATCTTCACCACTTCCTAAAGCACAAGCTGTGTTCCTTGGAGGTCTCCCGTTCAAGTATTGACCCAGCCTAACCCCGCTTAGTTTATAAGATCTGACAGGTCCATGCCTGAAGCTGTTATTTGTCACACATTTAGTTAGCAGCTCAGCTGCTCTTTGATTTTTTCTGTGCTTTGAAGGTTGCATCACTCACATCAGGCACTAGCCCCGCTCTAATAATGTATTTCATATACATATGCTATCAGCTCCGCGCAGATAAAAGTAATTTCAATGAACTGAGAGGAAGATAAGATAAACTGTTTTGAAATCTTCAAAAGTAAAATGAATGAAGAGGTCATGGCCAGTTTCTTCATGACACTGGAGAGATGGCACCTGGGACAAACAGAAGGGAATTCGGAAAGGAGGAACAAAAACTATTAGCAGAGATTCATGAGCAAACATTAAAGAGCTATGCAGCCTGGCATACAAGAACAGCCACATGTATGTACAGCAAGTGCACTGTTGCCAACTTGTGATTTCAAGGCCTATTTCATGGGTCTTGAAATAGTTGGTGTTTTTCTTAAAGCCTCAGCCAAGAGCTTTTATGAGAATCTCAGCTTCTATTGTTTTGTTTGTTTGTTTGTTTGTTTAAGTTTCTAGCCCTTGTGGTTGCAGAGAAAAGCTTGAAAATATGACTCAGGTGGACCCTGAAGCCTCAAAAACTAGAAGGCAAATAAAAAGGAGCCCAACTTAAAAAAAAAAATCATCAGGATTTGAAGACAATCTCATGATTTTTGAGAGGTCTGATGGTTTTTGAGAGCTTGGGGTTGTCAATACTGGAAGTGTGAAATATCCAGGTGGCAGAGAAAGTTTCCAACAGAATCCAGGGGGTAAAACTAAGATAAATGGGATGGAACTGAGCTAAGAAAAGTTAGACTGGTTATCATGCAAGATTTCCTGATGGTGAGGCCTATTACTGGGATAGCCAGCTCCTAGGACAGGGATTGTCTTTTCGTTCTGTTTGTACAGCGCCTAGCACATTCATAGAATCATAGAATATCAGGGTTGGAAGGGACCTCAAGAGGTCATCTAGATTCATAGATTCATAGACTTTAAGGTCAGAAGGGACCATTATGATCATCTGGTCTGACCCCCTGCACGCTGCAGGCCATAAAACCGTCCCCGCCCCTTCCCTGGACTCTGCTGCTGAAGTCCCCAATCATGTTATTAGTGACCTCAATCGGCAGAGACCCTCCTGCTAGAGATCCCTGCCCCATGCTGCGGAGGAAGGCGAAAAACCTCCAGAGGCTCAGCCAATCTGCCCTGGAGGAAAATTCCTTCCCGACCCCAAATATGGCGATCAGTAAGACCCCGAGCATATAGGCAAGAGTCTCCATCCTGACCCCTTTTAGCCATTATGCTATTTACCTACCATTGCTTGGTTTTCCTTGACAACTATGTTTTACCATTAAACCATTCCCTCCATAAACTTATCTAACTTAATCTTAAAGCCAGACAAGTCCCTCGCCCCCACCGTTTCCCTCGGAAGGCCGTTCCAATATTTCACCCCTCTAACGGTCAGAAACCTTCGTCTAATTTCAAGCCTGAACTTCCCCACGGCCAGTTTATATCCATTCGTTCTCGTATCCACGTTAGTACTAAGCTGGAATAATTCATCTCCCTCCCTTGTATTAATCCCTCTAATATATTTAAAGATAGCAATCATATCCCCCCTCAGCCTTCGCTTTGTCAGACTAAACAACCCAAGCTCCTCTAGTCTCCTTTCATACGACAGGTTTTCCATTCCTCTGATCATCCTAGTGGCCCTTCTCTGCACCCGTTCCAGTTTGAGTTCATCTTTTTTAAACATGGGAGACCAGAACTGCACACAGTACTCCAAATGAGGTCTCACCAGCGCCTTGTACAACGGAAGCAGGACCTCCTTATCCCTACTAGATATACCTCGCCTAATGCATCCCAAGACAGCATTGGCTTTTTTCACCGCCACGTCACACTGTCGACTCATAGTCATCCTGCGGTCTACAAGGACCCCTAGGTCCTTCTCCTCTTCCGTTACTTCTAACCAATGCGTCCCCATCTTGTAACTAAAATTGTTATTGGTCATCCCCAAATGCATCACCTTACACTTTTCACTATTAAATTTCATCCTATTTCTGACACTCCAATTCACAAGCTCATTCAAGTCTCCCTGCAGGATATCCCTATCCTCTTCCGAATTTACAACGCCTCCCACCTTCGTATCATCCGCAAACTTTACCAGCCTACTCCTGCAATCGGTTCCGAGGTCAGTTATAAATAGATTAAATAAAATGGGTCCCAAAACCGAACCTTGGGGAACTCCACTGGTAACCTCCCTCCAACCTGACAGTTCACCCTTCAATACGACCCGCTGCATTCTCCCCATTAACCAATTCCTTATCCATCTCTGGATTTTCAAATCGATCCCCATGTTTTTCAGTTTAACCAATAATTCCTCATGGGGTACAGTATCAAACGCTTTACTGAAATCCAGGTATATTAGGTCCACCGCATTTCCCTTATCTAATAAATCCGTTACTTTCTCAAAGAAGGAGATCAGATTCGTTTGGCACGATCTGCCCTTCGTAAAACCATGTTGTAAATTATCGCAATTGCCACTACCCTCCAGGTCCTCAACTAGTTTCTCCTTCAAAATTTTCTCTAACACCTTGCACACTACAGATGTTAAACTAACAGGCCTGTAGTTACCCGGATCACTTTTTTTCCCTTTTTTGAAAATAGGAACCACATTAGCTATTCTCCAGTCTAACGGGACCACCCCCGAGTTTACAGATTCATTAAATATCATCGCTAACGGGCCTGCTATTTCCCGCGCCAATTCCTTCAATATTCTCGGATGAAGATCGTCCGGTCCTCCCGACTTAGCCCCATTAAGGCGTTCAAGTTTTGTTTCTACCTCGGATACGGTAATCCCCCATCCCGAACGCCCCTCTGTAATGGTGCTAGTATCCCTAATCCCTTCATTGGCCTCATTAAACACCGACGCAAAATATTCATTGAGATATTGCGCCATGCCTAGATTGTCTTTAATCTCCTCTCCGGCAATATTCTTCAGCGGTCCCACTTCTTCTTTCTTTGCTTTCTTCCTGTTTATGTGGCTGTAAAACCTCTTACTATTGCTTTTAATTCCCCTCGCTAGGTCCAATTCTACACGGCCTTTGGCCTTTCTCACTCTATCTCTACATTCTCTGACTTCACTTTGGTACATTTCCTTACTGATCCCTCCCCTCTTCCACTCTTTGTACGCTTTCTGTTTTTTCCTAATCGCCCCTTTGAGTCGGTCGCTCATCCAGCTCGGTCTAAATCTCTTGCTTGGTAATCTTTTTCCCTTTTTGGGAATACAGGCCTCCGACAGCTCATGCATCTTTAACTTAAAGTAATCCCAGGCTTCTTCTGCCTTTAAATCCATTAATACGTTTGCCCAATCCACTTCCCTTACCAGTCCCCTTAATTTGTTAAAATTGGCCTTTTTAAAATTATAAACCCTAGTCTTTGACTTAATTCCGTTACTCCTTCCCTGTATTTTAAACCGAATTAGCTCATGATCACTGGAGCCCAAATTGTCCCCTACTACCACTTCCTCAACGAGGTCCTCACTACTTACCAGAATCAAATCTAAAATGGCCTCCCCCCTCGTCGGTTCAGCTACCACTTGATGGAGGAATTGATCAGCAAGCACATCTAGGAACATCTGAGCCCTATTATTGCTACTAGCGTTTGTTCCCCAATCTATTTCCGGGAAGTTAAAGTCCCCCATAATTACACAGTTTCTATTAGTAATTACTTCTCTAAGCACATTAAATAATTCCTTATCCATATCCTGGGTCGATCCCGGCGGTCTATAGCACACTCCAAGCACTATCCCCGGAGAGGCTCTAGAAGTCCTATTACCCATTGTGAGTATTGCCCAGATGGACTCTGTGTTGTCTAATCCATCAACTATTATTTCTTTACAGTTTATTTCACTATTGACATACAATGCCACCCCCCCACCTTTACCTCTGTTCCGGTCTTTCCTAAACAGCGCATACCCCTCCATACCTGTGTTCCAGTTGTGACTGTCATTCCACCACGTTTCCGTTATTCCTACGATATCTGGTTTCAGCTCTTGGACCAGGAGCTCCAATTCCTCCATTTTATTACCTAGGCTTCTGGCATTGGTGTATAGACACCCTAATGTATGTCTTTTAGCCCGTCTCCCATTAGTAGCACTATATGTTGCGGGCCTCCTAGTGTCCGTCCCTCCTGTCCTTCCTATGTCCAATCTCATCTCCCCAGCTATGTCTCCTCTCATTTTACTCACCTTCTCCATACTGGAATCTGGCGTGGAGATTAACTGTGCATCTCCCAACCGTCTCCCCAAACTTGCTAGTTTAAAGCTCTTTTGATAAGATGAGCCAGCCTCCCTCCCAGAAGTCTATTTCCTTCCCTACTCAGGTGAAGCCCATCCCGCGAGAACAGGTGTCTGTCCCCGAAAGCCTCCCAGTGTCCATACATCCCAAAGCCCTCCTTATAGCACCACTCCCTTAGCCAACTATTTATTCTCACAATCCTATCAGCCCTTTGCTGCCCTTCCCTCGGAACGGGCAGAATCCCACTAAAGATAATCTGAGCCTCTATCTCCTTGAGCGTCTTCCCCAGCCTGGCATAATCTCCCTTGATCCTCTCTAACGAGAACCTAGCCGTATCATTCGTTCCTACATGAAGGATTATCAGGGGGTTCTTACCTGCTCCTTGTAGGATCCTTTTCAACCGCAGGTCCACATCGCGTATCCTTGCGCCCGGTAGACAGCACACCCTTCTGTTCTCCGGGTCCGCCCTGGTCACAGGCCTATCCAATCTCCTCAGTAAAGAGTCTCCAATTACATACACCTGCCGTTGCCTGGCAACAGTGCGATCTAGTAATCTAGTCTCCGATCCCTCTAGTCCTGACCTGTGCCTATTCCTATCTTCCCTTATGCCTTCCTGAATCCTCACGGGGCCCAGAATTGGTGCTGTCTCCATCAAGTCCAACCCCCTGCTCAAAGCAGGACCAATTCCCAACTAAATCATCCCAGCCAGGGCTTTGTCAAGCCGGGCCTTAAAAACCTCTAAGGAAGGAGACTCCACCACCTCCCTAGGTAATGCATTCCAGTGTTTCACCACCCTCCTAGTGAAATAGTGTTTCCTAATATCCAACTTGGACCTCCCCCACTGCAACTTGAGACCATTGCTCCTTGTTCTGTCATCTGCCACCACTGAGAACAGCCGAGTTCCATCTTCTTTGGAACCCCCCTTCAGGTAGTTGAAGTCTGCTATCAAATCCCCCCTCATTCTTCTCTTCTGGAGACTAAACAATCCCAGTTCCCTCAGCCTCTCCTCATAAGTCATGTGCTCCAGACCCCTAATCATTTTTGTTGCCCTCCGCTGGACTCTTTCCAATTTTTCCACATCCTTCTTGTAGTGTGGGACCCAAAACTGGACACAGTACTCCAGATGAGGCCTCACCAATGTCGAATAAAGGGGAATGATCACGTTCCTCGATCTGCTGGCATTGAGGTGCTGGCCCATGACTAGGGCTCCTAAGTGCTATCAATACAATATCATGTCTCCCAAGCAGGGCCATCCCTAGCAGGGTGCGGTGCCCAGGACATAGGCACTGAGTTCCTAATCTGCCAGGGGGTGCTCCCCTGGGCTCTGCCCAGGCCCCCCCACTCCACCCCTTCCCCCAAGGCCCCACCCCCACCCTGTTTCTTCCCACCCCCACCCAGCCTCTTCCCCGTCCAGTTCCGCCCCATCCCCTGAGCTGTGCCCTCGCTCCGCTCCTCTCCCCTTCCGTTCCCCCAGTGCCTCCTGATGCCGTGAAACATCTGATCAGTGGTAGGTACTGAGGGGGAGGGGCTGATCGGTGGAACCCGCTGATGGGCAGGAGGCGCTGGGGAGAGGGGGAGGTTCCGGTGGGGGGGGGTTTCTCCTCACCCCTGCCTGCCTGCCGTTTGCCTCCCTGTTCGCCTCCTCACCCCACTCGCCCGCCTGCCTGCCTCACCTCCCCACCTGCCTCCTCACAGTTTTATGGAAGCACATGGCCCCCCAAAGTGCAGGGCCCTGGGCGGTCGCCCCAATTTGCCATGCCCAAGGGACGGCTCTGCTCCCAAGAGAAGTGGAAGAAACCCTAGCACCTGTAGCCTTTTATTTTAAAGTGAATTTAGTAATGCTGTATTACAGCACTGGGCGTCGGCTCTGCGGGCTACAGTTTCAAGCAGTTTGAAAGTCACCTCTGCTAAAAAGTTACAGGTTATGATTACCCACGCATGTAGAAATTCTGTAAAGGCTGATTCAGAAGTTACAAAGATAGTCATACTCACATCCTTAATGATATTCTTAGGGTCTGATAGATGCCTGGCCAATTGATGATCAGCACAGGGATGGTTCCTGCTGAAGTTTTCCCATAGGGAACTCCTTTTACCCAATCTGGGAGTCCTCTTTTATCTTCTGTTAGTCTCAAAGGTGCCACAGGACCCTCTGTTGCTTTTTACAGATTCAGACTAACACGGCTACCCCTCTGATACTCTTTTATCTTGTGGCTCTGACTATACCTAATAATCTGCACATGCGCGTGAAGGTGACTATCCTCTTTTCCCTTATTCGTATTGTGTCCCCTAAGAATATTGGGGTACCCCATTTTTCATAGGGGTTATTTGTAGTACCTTTTATTCTCATTAGCACTGACACAAAACCTGTATCCTGTGGTTAAGATACATGTTAGAAAAAATGTGCCTCTGGGGAATTTTGTGATACAGAATTAATCTTAGGGCTAATTTTTCACAATACCACCCATTGGCACATCTTTTCCCGTTCATGGCATCAGGTTATTCTTTGGTCACTACTTATGTTAAGCATTTCTTAACTCAGAGGTCTAATATGGCTAAGCTAAAATCTTACAGGCCTCAGCCTGCAGGCCTTGCATTTCAGCCCTACTTGGATAGCCAATACCTACTTATCCCCTCTAACTACTAACCAGTCTTATACTTCTATAATCCTACAGTTTATATCTATTTATCATACAATGATTATATATTACATGACATTTTAGTTAATCATAACATTACACAATAAATGAATGATAAAATGAAGTAATTGGCTATAAACCCAGGTCATTTAGAAGTATACACCACAATATGTGGAAGAATATATTGTAGGGAAAAGTCATGCAGAGGGACAGGTAGGGTGACCAGATGTCCCAATTTTATAGGGACAGTCCTGATTTTGGGGGCTTTTTCTTCTATAGGCACCTATTACCCCCCACACCCGTGTCCCAATTTTTCACACTTGCTGTCTGGTCACCCTAGGGACAGGCAAAACACCCTAACAAGTTTTTGCCATCTTTAAAGTCTATCAAACCCAGGTTGGAGGTTAATAAACAAACATTAACCCTCATCTCTCGATGGGACCAGTGCCACTTTGGTTAAATGGTTGCACCTCCCATTGTCTTCATTGAAACGAGACCAGATGCATATGGGCAAATGTGCATATGCACATTTTTCCCATTGTCTTCATATTTTAAGTACAAACAATATTTTAGCTTCATACTTCCACTAGATTTTTTTTTAATTTCACATACATTAGATTCATACAACCGCATTTATAGCATTGTAATATATCACAGAGGATACAAAGAATGTTTTATAAACACTTTTAGTCTCTGCAGTTGGCAGTAGCTTTTTAATATACCAATTGATGCATTAAGAGCACTACTAGCCTATAAAGGAATGTACGGTATTGCTATGACTACCCCCTTCTTTTAAAGGGCACGTCAAACAAACTACTGAGACAGAAGCATTGTTAGATTTATAGAGTGGGTTGGAAACTCAAGCAAGGAAATTAATCTTATACTGTACCTGTCTTGGGCTAGATAATTGTTACATCTTGGAAGGTGAAGGACTGGACCAGGAACTGCATATGGTTATAAGAAGCCAGACTCCAGAGCACAAGACACGAATGTGACCATCAGTATTAAAGCTGATAAATTATATTATGCAGGAGGAGTACGCCTGCCACCTTCCACAAGCCTCTTTGCTCTGGGCTCCAGGGCTCACCTAACACCCACCACCTTCCAAAATAGGCAAAGCAGCTGCAAAATAATTACCGAACTAATTTAGAGATGCAAAAATATTCCTCAATAAGATTCATGGATTTTAAGGCCAGAAGGAATCACTAGAGAGTCTTGTCTGCCCTTCTGTCTATCACAGGCCACAGAATTTCACCCAGTTACTCCTCTATTGAGGCCAATAACTTGTGTTTGGCTAAAGCATACCTTCCAGAAAGGCACCCCATCCTGATCTGAAGACATCGAGTGATGGTAAATCTAGCATCGACAAAACAGTTTAAGTTCCATTTTTACCCATTTAATTGCAAAGTCAAAAGCAGGCCATTTCTGCAGAAAATTGTTAGGGGACTGGTTTGAGCAAAACCAAGCCTGTTTTCTAGTTCAGGGGGCTGTTTCAGAGTTAAGACTCTCCCCTCCCCCACAAGAGCTGTTGCCTGGGGAATATACCAAAATTTGCATTGTGTGTGTGGAATGGAGCCATTCCCCAAAATAGTAAGGCAAGCGACATTTGGGGTGAGGCTGGAGTTTACAAAGCTGCATAAGAAGCGATGAAAAGTTTCTTGCCAAAAAGGCAGCAACGCCAGAAATCTGCATTTTGCACAGGTCTTCCTTAGTTACACACTGATGTCGGATGTAACTGAGGGCAGACCATCTTTTCAGTGCTGCCAATGAGTTATTCACCTAGGTCCCACTCCTGCTAAATGCTTCACGAGGTATACTGCATCCTCAACTCCGAAAGAATTTAATATAAAAGTATATTTCCATCACCACAAAGGGCATTCTAACTTTTAAGATATCTGAGAATAGCTCCTCATGGAGCTTGGAAAGAAATGCATAAGCTTGAGTGGTTTTATCCAAATGTAGCAAAGTACACACCTAGCAGCTGAAGTTACCACCAAGAGGAAGAGATTTTCCTTACCCCCCTTCCCTTAGAATGCATAAATCCTTCGAACCTGAAGACCTACCTACTCTGTATGAACACATACAAAAATCTTAGTAAGAACATGGATTTGCCCATGTTTTTAGCCAGAGCATCTCCTCCTTTCAATTACTGTGCTGTATGCATACGGTAGAGACGGAATCTGTCAGGGAGGTCATGGATTCCGTGACTTTCAAGGTCCTCCATGACTTCTTCCAGACCAGCCCCCGGAGCAACGTCCCTGCCCCCTCCCCATTGCAGCCAGGGTTGGGTCAGCAGCCCTGGGGGTGGAGCAGCAGTAGGGCTGGAGAAGCTGCCGGAGGTCGGCCCCCAGCAGTGCTGTTAGCCCCCCTCCCCGGGTATCTTTAGTAAAAGGATACCTGTGAGTCTGTGACAGAATTTTAACCTTAACCGTGGGTGTTTGGGCCCAGGGTTTTTGTTCAGTTTTCATAACACTAGGTAAGTATGGTGTTACATAAAATGCATGATTATTTGTTGAGGCAACAGTCTTTAACAAGAGCCTGAGAAAATAACTAGAGCTGGTCAGAGAAACTTCGATGGAACCACACTTTTTTGGAATATGCAGATCCATGGAAATGTAAATACTTTGCAAAATGGGTCGATTTTGCATGAATTTTGTTTGGGAGAAAACCAGCAATGTTGAAACATTCCAGTTCACCACTTTTGGAATGAAACACTTCGATTTTTCATTCAAAACAAAGTCACTTCTGAATTTGCATTACATTAGATGTTATATGAAATTATTGTCAAAACTGAAACAAAACATTTTGATTGTCAAAACTTAACTTTGAACAACCCGAAACAATTGTTTCAGACTTTTCTTTGCAAAGAATTTCAAAATCTTTGGGTTTTGCTCCAATTTAGAATGAAGCCAAGTTTTGCAATCTAATTCCTTTACGAAACAGAACTTCGACTCTCCACACAACCCCATTCTACTGAAGGAATATTGAACAGTCACAAAAAAAAACAATATACAAGGGAAAGAACACAGAGCTATTTACAGATAACCCAGTTGTTCTTCCGCATACTGATACATTACAGCAGATTTGTATGGATGTAGTTCAACCACTAGGATTTACGCTGTCATAAGTAAGAGTACAGACATCTCCACCGAAGAAAGGCAATCAGATTATAAAATAAAGAGAAGCATATTAAGCTGAGGATATGCTGCCATTACATTAACTAGAGACTACACAAAAGCATTTCTCCTTGCACTGCAGAGAGAAAGGATGAGGGGAAAAGGAGTCTATTAGTTTGTTTTCTCATTTATACATTTGCAGAACATGAAGGAGGGCAGAACCTCCTGGCAAACTATTACGTGCACTTCACTGGAAATTTGTTACTCAGAAGTATTTTGTGATCAGCCCCAGGATAAGTCAGTTCTGACAGATGATTTGGCAGTACTCAGGGAGGGAGAGACTATCAGACATAGGGAAGTCTTCCCAATCCTCCCTTCAGTTAGCTGGAGGAATTTTACATGGGGTGTCCAGAAACCCCTTTCACCACATCCACTGCTTCAAACACGCACGTGATTCCCTAAAAAGATGCTACTGCAGCTGAAAGAGGAAATAATAGGAACCAGTTCAGACTTGTTGCCTCTTGCCAACTCTCAGAGGGGAAAAACAACAACGTTTGCTTTTTAATCACAAGACTGGTTCAGTCCTGTGTTTTGCTGCTGGAGCATATATTGTACAGAACGTCAAGACCTACTAATGACAGGGCCGCATGCATGAGCTTCTGCCAATTAAGAGCATAGATCAACTTAATTCTGGACAGCAGTGGGGAAGGGAGCAGTAATGTGATGTGGGATAGCCTGTTAATCATGTATCCTGATTGTGTGCCTAAAGGAATATACATTATTTCTGATAACAAGTATTATTTCTGCTAGGGGAATTCAACCTGTCAACTGGGGGGGGGGGGGGGGAGAGGAAGAGAGGAAGAAATAAAAGACTAATATGTGATGTTCCAAATGCGAGAGCCATGAGACTAATTGGGGGGGAAAGCTGAATTTCCTCTCTTTAATTAACTCAAAGCATAAAATACACAGTGAAATCGGTCCAGAGAGTGATGGACAAGACATTGTGAACTCGGTGTGGGGCTCTCTGAGCTAAGATGCATGGGATTCACTATCACTCAAATGTAATGCCTGAATTTTTAAAGAATTTAAAGAATTTGCAAAGCTTAATTCACTTGCAAAAACATACACCCTCTGCTTTCTTCGGTTAATTTGGGAATATCTTATTCTTAAACCAAAAAAAGGCTCATGTCCTCTATTCTCAAGTGAATTTAGTGCTGGTGAAATCCTCCATGGATTGAGCAAAGCATAGGTCGTGGGAGTGTAAGCTTCCCAAACGCTTCCCTGTTAATGTGTCTCAACCTTGGCCTACAGGGACCACTCAACTGGGGTCTTGTTTCACTAAGATTTAAGGGGTCATTAGAACGTGTTCACCAACGTATCCCAGACCTGAAGAAGAGGACTGTGTAGCTTGAAAGCTTCTCTTTCATCAAGAGAAGTTGGTCCAATAACAGATATTACCTCCCCCACCTCCGCTCTCTAATACAGCCTACCTCACACGTTCTAACACTTCAGCGAAGAGTTTAAAAGATGGCACCACAATTAAGCCTGTACATTTCAAGGAAGCACAGGTACTAGAGCTTTCAAATTTGCCACTTGAACTGTGCAAAAAAATCACTGTGAAACCAGGTACCTCTTGCCTTTGCATTATGAATGTGAAATTCCATCAAAAGGCACCACGCCAGTGGGCACAAGACACTACGCTACAGGTGAGTGGTAACCTCTTAAGTCAAGATGACCTTGTGAGGTTATTTCACAGTAGGGTTACCATACGTCCGGTTTTTTCCCGGACATGTCCGGCTTTTTGGTAATCAAACCCCCGTCCGGGGGGAATTGCCAAAAAGCCGAACATGTCCGGGAAAAATACCGGCCGGGCACTTCCCCTCCCGCGGCTACTGTGCTCCTCCCCTGACTCTTCGGCTCTGTTTAAGAGCCAAGCTGCCCGAGGGCTACCAGCTTCGGGCAGCCCCCATGCTTCCGGACCCTGAGCCGCCGGCCGGGCACTTCCCCTCCCGGGCTCCGGGGGCACAGGGTCCAGAGGCACGGGGGCTGCCCGAAGCCGGTAGCGCTCGGGCAGCTCGGCTCTTAAACAGAGCCAAAGAGTCAGGGGAGGAGCACAGCAGCCAGAGCCCGGGAGGGGAAGTGCCTGGCCGGGGGCGCAGGGTCCGGAGGCATAGGGGCTGCCCAAAGCCTGAGCTCTACTGGCTTCACGGTTTGCCGGGCAGCCTCCAGACCCTGCGCCCCCGGCTGGGCGCTTCCCCTCCCAGGCTCCAGCTGCGCTGGGGAAGCGCCGGCCAGGGGCGCAGGGTCTGGAGGCTGCCCAGCAAACCGTGAAGCCGGTAGCACTGGGGCAGCCCTTTTCGCGTGGCTGGGAGGGAGGAGGGGGAGTTAGGGCGGGGACTTTGGGGAAGGGGTGGGGAATGGGCGGAGGTGGGGCAGGGCCGGGGGTGGGAAAGAGGCGGGGCCAGGGCCTGTGGAGTGTCCTCTTTTTTTATTTTTTAAATATGGTAACCCTATTTCACAGCCAACATTCTAGGGGTTCAAAACTACATGAAACCGAAAACAAACTCAGCACCTGGCTCTCCTGCCTTTTCAGTGCACATGAGAGAGACGACTGTTGCTGTGAAGAGGTTCTTTCCTTGGAGTACTTGGTTAGTAATGCATACGTAGACTGGGGTACAAAGTTAAGTGCATTGTGGATCCTGAACACAGATCCTGCTTTAATGTTAGTGTCTGGGGAGAAGATTCAGCAAGAAAGAAAAAATACAAAAATAAAAAACCCACCAACAAAACTATCACACCTCTCTTTTAGACCTTAAGATAGGTGTCTTTGACAATCCTGAGAGTTTGACACCTAATTCCTCAATAAATGCCAATGGGACTTGGGGGCCTCATTGCCTTAGGCTCCTTTCACAACCCCCAGCATAAAGAGCCAACAGCACTTTCCCTAGGTGAGAATGGAGTTTGCTTCAATACCATGGCTAAACGTTCCTCTTCCTTCCCTCCACCCATCCTTTTGCACAGTATGCCAAATCCCTACCTTCCTCCCCACAGCTTCCCCCAACTTACTCCAGATGTGTCAGTCAGCGGGGTGTGCAGACAGGCTGTGAAGCCTGCTTTGCAGAGCCTTTGCAATAAAATCCCTATACACATAAAACCTTATAATAAATGGTGGGGCACATTCGCACAGTCAGAGCCTGTAAACCTAACTCTGGCAAAATACCCAGCCTGAGGAGTGTTATTAAAAACTACCTTTTCTGCTCAAGGTTCAGATAAGGACAGTCAATTCTCGAATGGAAATAAACTAGAGTTATTCTCAAGCTGACAGCGATTCATCCATGACAGTAATTCCATCACGATGTGGCAAATGCCTCAATTAAAGGAGTTTAAAGACCGTGTAGGATATTTCAGCCCCTTAGCAGCCTAGTCTTTTGGGAATCCTATATTCTGGCATAATTTAGTGTTGCCAGAGATATTAAGAGGAGGTATTAGACCAGTTCAATTTACTGGGTTAGCAAGGCTCACAAAGTGGCACTTGGGGTGGGAACATAACAGAAGCCTGACAGGAACCGAACTCCACCACTAATGAGTGAGTATTAGGAATTAATAAAATATGAATAAGCTTTCATCCAGGGTGAACCTTTTCACAAAACAATTACTCGCTATCCGATCTCAGTCCTTATCCTCAAAGGACACCTGCACAACACCTTCAAAAGACAAGACAAGCCTAGGAGCTCAAATTAATATTTTTGCTAGACACTAAAAATTATAGTGTTAAAGATATTGGATTAATTACTTCTAGAACAAAAAAGGGGGAGGGGTTAATGACTGTGGGGGTGTTAACAGGCCACTTCACCTTGAACAGTCCCTTAGAAAGGGTGTTAACTATTTATGCTAAACAAACCATCTCTTCTGCCTTGTATTTAGCCCTGACACTCGAAGTACCTTTTCCAGACCAGAAAAGCTCTGTGTAATGTGAAAGCTTACCCCTTTTACCAAAAGACGCTGGTCCAGTAACGGATATTACCTCACCCACCTTGCCTCTCTAATAAGCCTTTAGTGTCTTCTTAGCAACCTTTCCAAGAAAGTACTGAATTTCTTGAGAGAAAAGGGACAAAATTTAATCACACTAAAACCCCAAGGTCTATTCTTCCCTGGCTTACCCCACCAATTCCAACGGAGTTAGATCAGGGATGAGTTTGGGCCAACGTTTGTAAGTGTCCTCATGGATGCTGACATTATTTTAACTAACCCTGCAGTGTTGGGTTAATGGGGCAGACACAAGCCACGCTGCAATGTACTCTTCGCCTCCCTCTCCCTAACATACCCAGTGAGCAGGCAGGGCTTCAGTGCCTCTATGGAATTAGCAGGATGACACCCTGCCTCTGGGTTTAGCAGGCAAGCCTAGTGAAAGAGACGGTTGCTCTTGCCCCATCTCAACGAGTATTGTGCCTTAGTTTGTTTGTTCGTTCCTTCGGGGGGGGGAGGGGTGTCACATATCAGTGCTTAATGTGTAATAAAAGAGGTGCCAGGCCTCAAGCACTTTTTTTACATTCATAACTGATGCGGCAAGGCCAGAGGTCCCAGAGCCATGAACTGCCAAGCCTAGAGGTGCCAGAGCTCAGCCCTGGCACAAATTAAACACTGTCACACATATTGCAGCAGAGCTCTGGGTCACACCTTCTTGTCAACTGTCTAAAACGGGCCATCTTGATTATCGCTACAAAAGTTTTTTTTCTCCTGCTGATAATAGCTCATCTTAATTAATTAGCCTCTTACAGTTGGTATGGCTACTTCCACTTTTTCATGTTCTCTGCATATATATATCTTCTCACTATATGTTCCATTCTATGCATCCGATGAAGTGGGCTGTAGCCCACAAAAGCTTATGCTCAAATAAATTTGTTAGTCTTTAAGGTGCCACAAGTACTCCTGTTCTTTTTGTGGATACAGACTAACACGGTTGCTACTCTGAAACCTGTTTGTGGAAAGTTACTAGCCAGAGATGGAGTCACATGCACATATCACATGTCCTTACATGCTTTCATTACTCACAGTAGCAGCCACTGCCCATATTCTTACTGGGGCATCCACAGGAAAAACTTACTTGGCAGGATGAGTTTCTTCTATGGCCCATTGTTAGAGTGAAGTCTCCTTAATGCTCCATCAACACATAGCTGTCTGGCCTTGATGCAAATCTTATCTGCTAGGTGTTAGCCAGGAATATAACACACGTATAAGATACACGTCTATGGCCAATATTCACAACTTTAGATACAAAGATGATACATGCATGTAAACAGGATAATCATACTTAGCGAATCATAACTTTTCCATTGACACGTTACATGACATACTTTGTACCAGATTTGTTACAGTTGCATAACAGTGGTAATAACAATGATGTAAAAGGTCCTATTCACAGCATAACAATCTCACTGTCAGGAAGTTTGCCCTGCATGCTTTTAAAATTGCGAGTTTGGGTACAAACTCCAGCTGAAATCTGTAGGTATAAAAGAACGGAGCGTTCACTCTGCTGCTACAGCATCTATTTTCAATGCCTGTACACTTGCTGACTGTTTGATACTGAGACGTTAAATGTTGTCCACCAGCTTCGGGTCTCAGATCAGCCTCTTTCTTAAGCCAGCCCCTCTGTAGCACCATGAACATTCACAACCTCATTTAGCAACAAAAAAAAGTCAGTAAGGGTAAATTTTAAATCTAAATTTTCAATCCAAGGGTCTAATACCCTCATATTAAAACAGGGTTTTCAGTCCTCAGACACCTGCAGAAGGTCACCATGGTAGTCAGCCTCTCGCTTACATGGAACGCCAAGAATAGGAGCCACATACTCCAGATTCAAAAAACATAGGCTTTTACCAGCTAAACTAAAGGTGCAGCTGCGAAAAGTCAGCCAGTTGATGAAATCAACTCAATGTCTCTGAGAAGAGCTGACCTATTTCATCAAGTACGGCACAGTGACATGCCCACACTCACAAGCAATCCCTTCACAATTAAAGTGGATTCCACAGAAACTGTTCACATGCGGCCAGTCAACCAAGGACCTTATCTTCTTGTCTACCTTAGTGGGATTTTTCCAGGATTAACGGGAATCACCCAACAGGATTTATGTGCTTAATCTCATATCTCCTCCTCAAGAGACTACGAACTAGACCTCCAAGGACAAGTATGTGGATTAGTGAGCCAATCCAAAGAACCGAGCTATGCATTCCTTTCCACTGCTCCCATTCCTCAATGTCCTGTGTTACCGCTACACGCCCAGAACCAGTTGCCGTGCTACACTTCAGGAAGGCCAGAGTGTCACTAGAGAAATGCAAAATGTTACTACTGAACATAGGACTGGAAGGGACTTCCTGGTCATCAAGTCCAGTCCCCCTGCTATTGCAGGTAGTCCCTCAAAAAGGCTAGAGTTGTGGGAAGGAATGGCCGCACCCTTTTTCTGCTAGCCCTTAATGGCATGAGACCCAAACCTGGATCTCTTGCATGTCTGTTCACTGTATTATAACTAGACCACTGAACTGGCCTCCCAATGGTATCTGAAGCATTCATAACTGTTTTGACTTAACATTGAATAAAATATTTCCCACAAAAATGGTTATCTATGGATCTGCACTTGTGGCATTTTAACACTTCTTCGCTTAAGTAAATTCACTCTTGTTGCACTTATTCCTACATTTAAATAGGCTTTGAAAGGAGCTATTTCTTTTTAACTATTTATTCAGGAAGTTTTAACAAGTTTACAAATCGTTGCCATTTAAATCCCTGTATACGTATTTAACAGACCAGGTATGGCTATCAAATGTTAACATTCAATAAAAGGCAA
This sequence comes from Chrysemys picta bellii, assembly GCF_011386835.1. Lineage (NCBI taxonomy): Eukaryota > Metazoa > Chordata > Testudines > Emydidae > Chrysemys > Chrysemys picta. Next base: position 341,440,848 of record NC_088791.1, read on the forward strand.
CCGAATATCTATCTGTCCTGGGTCTACTTTTCTAGGTACTTAACTGCTGTGTTTATTTTTTCCATAACCACAGTCTCCCATTATTTTCTGAACCATTCCTCAGTGCTTGGTCTATTATTCTTTTTCCAATGAGAGGCTACTAATAGTTGAACAGCTACTAGCAGATGAGAGATTAATTCTCCATTTCCTTTTCTGTGGCCGTTTCCACTAGGAAGCCCCAGGAGGATTACCAAAGGATCATTGTTAATAAACAGAAAAGTTATTTCTAATGCAAGCACCACTACGAACATCAAGACTGAGGACTTCATTGGGAATGACAGAAGAGGGGAAGAGTAGAGATGCAGAGAAATCAAGTTACTTTGGTGATTCGGTTGTCAAATTACAACTCAGCACTGAGGTGATGCATTCACAGCATCAGTGGAATTTGGAGATCAACACAACGGGAATTAGTAAAAGAAAAAACGGAATATTGTCAGGATTTCTATTCTATCTTCACAATTGCCCAGGTGCATCAGGAAACGGTCAGCTCTTGCTGCAGCATTAAGTACATTTCAGCACCTGAATTCTGACAACGCTGTTGAACAGAACAACATAATGAAAGGTTCCCAAGTTTCATAAAGAACAACTTTAAGACCCAGAAAGCAGAGATGCCAACCATTCTGGACCTATTTTAGGGTTTTATATGGCCACCTATCACCTTAATATCTGACCACTTACCATGTAAAGTCAATACTAATAGAATCGTAGGACTGAAAGGGACCTCGAGAGGTCATCTAGTCCAGTCCCTCACACTCACGGCAGGACCAAGTATTATCTAGACCATCTCTGACAAGTGTCTGGCCAACCTGCTCTTAAAAATCTCCAATGACAGACATTCCATCACCTCCCTAGGCAATTTATTCCAGTGCTTAACCACCCTGACAGGGAGTTTTTCCTAATGTCCAACCAAAGCCGCCCTTGCAGCAATTTAAGCCCATTTCCTCTTGTCCTATCCTCAGAGGTTAACAATAATGTTTCTCTCTCCTCCTTTTAACAGTCTTATGTACTTGAAAACTTATGTCCCCCCTTGAGGACTTAGTGGAGTCTCTGGCATTTCTCCCCTTTCGGGTCAAAATTCTTCTTGAGTAGGGATTTTGGGGTGGGGAAAGAGGGGTTAAGGAATAGAAAGTCTTTCATATTGTGAGCATCTTTTATGTGGAGAGACCATCCCAAGAAGAAAGGTTTTCCAGTGTTTTCTAAAGACAGTTCAACCCTGGATTCACCTGACGTGCTTAATTATAGGAAGAGCTAATTGAGAACGGAGAAACTTAGTGGAAGTGATCCAACGTTACACCAATCCAACACATCGTTACATGTAACAATACGGCACTTCCAGAGTGTGATGCTGAAGAATTAAGAATGCCACTCTTCGTCCCCACTAGCAAGGGCTGGAGGCTCCTCAGGGACACCATAATAAGGGCACAGCTGGACATTAGCTCCTCGGACAGTATAAGAATGAGACACTAACAAACGATATTGACAGACTGGAGGGAGTTCAGAGAAGAGCATCAGAAAGGACCAGGGCGTTAGACCCAACAGCAAAATATGTTCTTTCAGTCGGGATGATTTTAAAATAAAGATGCCTCAGAAAGTGTGAATTGCTCATTTTAAGATCCTCTGTCATGGATCAATTCATAGCACTGACTCTCCCTGTAAACTGAAAGGGGCAGTAGAGAGAGAGAGAGAGAGAGAGAGAGAGAGAGAGAGAGAGAGAGGGTGTTTTCTATCATTCCATAGCTATGTGCAACTCAAGGCAAAAAAGTTCAAAACTTCAAAAGGTAGGGGATTTTTGCACCATGTTCTGAATATTTGAAAATGGCCAGATTTTGCAAAATTATATTTTGTAGGGTTTGTCCTTGCATAGGAACATTTAAGTAAAACTGGGTTCTTTCACTCAAACACTCTACCCAGAACTGCTTAGTGTGTTAAGTCTCATATTTGGTGTTGTCCTTAAAGCCACACTTCAGAGATCCTAATGATTCCAAGAGAATTGCAGTTTTCATTGAAAGAAAAGTGAGTTTTTAAATCTTCATGGCTGCATTTAAGAGCTTGAAAGGTTGACAAATCAGAAGGCAAATAAACCCTAAATGTATTGTACTACAAAAAAACCCTCATGAAATTTAAACTTATGATTTTTGTGGCCTGGCTCATGATGTTTTCACAGACTGGGGTTGGTAATACAATAATTCTTCCTTTCTAAGACCTCAGAGGGTCTTCCCCATCTCTGATGTCTAGGATTATACAGACTATCATGTCTACATAACGGTGCAACTCAGACTGACCCTCAGGAGCCACAAGTGACTCTTTAATGGGTCTCCTGCAGCTCTTTGCAGCAGATGATATTAAAACCCTGTGTGATTTAATTAACAACCAATCAGGATGCTTTTACTAGGTTATTAACTAATTTTAGTTGATAAAATAATACTGGCTTAGTCATTTTGCTGTGAGCATTTTTATATACTAAATGAAACAATGAATTCACACTACTGTGGCTTTTTTGGGTAATGTTGACCACTAATTTGGCTCCTAAAGCACTGAGGTCTGACTATCCCCGCTATATGACTTAGATCACACTGCTCAGGCCACATACCAGGCCAGATATAGCTGAACAAGCTATACGAAGTGCTGCAATATAAAACAAGTTGTTTAGCACACCACAACCAACCATTAAGTCAACTGAGCATAGTTCCAAGTTCTCCGCACAGCTCTATGCTTTAAAGCATGATAAAAATAGCCATCAAAAGCATCTCTGCGAGGGCACCACCCTTCAACAGAAGAGTTGCATCATCATGAGTCATCCCAGTTCTGCTTTAAAAGCACAAGAGAGGGATGAAAGAGAATGAAGAGCGCTCTTCTAGGATGGGGAAATGTGTTCTGGAGTAACCACTCCACCCACAAGGAGGAGCGCTATGGCATTGATTCACTAGCAACTCCATCGCTCCACAGAGACAGAAAAAGTCTACTAGTCAGCTCCCTGCTTCCTCTGCCCCCATCCTGCCACAAAGGGCATAATGAACTCGTGGGCACTTTGGTAAGGGAAACAAAGTCAGTCTGTGCATTGGTGGGAAGTTTCCATTTATTTAAGATGAGACAATTTGGTTTCCTGTTCTAATTTCTGCTACTAGGACTCGCCAATTTTTCCAATCTATGTTATCATTAGGGGGGAGGGATAGCTCAGTGGTTTGAGCATTGGCCTACTATACCCAGGGTTGTGAGTTCAATCCTTGAGGGGGCCACTTAGGGATCTGGGGCAAAAATCAGTACTTGGTCCTGCTAGTGAAGGCAGGGGGCTGGACTTGATGACCTTTCAAGGTCCCTTCCAGTTCTAGGAGATAGGATAGGATATCTCATTAGAATGAAGATAGCTCGAAGAGGGAGAGGGGGAACATTCCATACACTGTATAGTCCCCCCTTATTTTTACACATTCTTAGGAAGTGCAGATTACATTAATTGAACCATGGCAAAAATTCCCCTTCTTGCTGTTCTGAAGGTAGTACAGACCTGTTCTCTCACGCGGCACAAGAACGATGGTTTTGATTGCTCAGTTGCTAGTGTTTGCACTAACGCTAAGGCACATGTAGATCACCCAGACTGGTACCAAAGCTCTTCAATTCAAGCCACTGCCATGGTCTCCCATTACATTATTTATACTTCTGCGTGTACCATCGCAGAAGTGCACAAAGGCTTCCAGTCGCGCCCCCCCCCCCCCATTACTTGTCATCTGAAGTAATCCCTTACTTCTGTGCTACAGCAGGGGCGGCTGGCCGGGGCAGTCATGTTGTTTGTGGCATGGGAGGACTTTTTTTTTTTAATCCTGCTCCTGTCCCGCCCTGCAATACCCACTCTATTTTTATCCTGCTCCCGCTATTATGGCAGTTGGTCCTGCGAGACCCCTGGGATCCCAGTTGCTTCGCTCCTCCTCCTCCCCCCACCGGGAAACTCTTGAACCTGCCCACTTTGCGCACCACTGTACCATCGGACACACAGTAACGTGACTGGAGGTTTGGAGCTGTTCTGTTGTGTAATGGGTTTGTGTCAGCAAAGGCTTTACCAATTAGCCACTGCTTAGAACAGGGCAAGACTTACAGTCCTGGCCGCAGGGGGAGGAAGGAGGGGAAGAGCATAGAGAAGGACTATCCCAGGGACGTAGCCACGGATGGGCTGCGGCCCACCCACTTAGCGTCTAGGCCCACCCCACCCCTTCCCCGGCTCTGCTCCGGCCCAGCCCGTGCCCCGCTCAGCGCTGCAGTGGGGGCTGGGCCCACTCTGCCTACCTACTCCGGCACTTGCCCACAAGCCCCTGCGCCCCGACCCCGCTCCCCGGCTGGAGCGCCAGGCACATGGAGCAGGTGGGGGCGCTCCCCCCTCCCAGCTCTGTCCAGGCCCCGCCCCCACTCCACCCCTTCTCCCAATGCCCCACCCCGGCCCTGCTTCTTCCCACTCCCGCCCCGCCTCTTCCCGCCCAGTTCCACACCCCCCCTCCCCGCGCTTCCTGATGCCACGAAACAGCTGATCCGTGACAGGTGGGAGGCGTGGGGAGGGAGGGGGGGGCGCTGATTGCCAGGCCCACTGGCGGGCAGGAGATGGTGGGGGGAGATAGAGGCGTTAATGGGGGGCTGCCAGTGGGTGCTCAGCACCCACCATTTTTCCCCATGGGTGCTCCAGCTCTGGAGCACCCATGGAGCCAGCGCCTGTGGGGCCGGGAGCAGTGCGCACTAGAGAGCGGTGTCTCCTCCCGGAGCTGGATGCGCGCCGTGGTCCTGGGGGGCCCCTGGTCAGAGGGTCCATCGCCTCTTGCAAGGCCAGCTAGAGGTGGACCCCCTATCCCTCCTGCCCCCTCCCCTCCATCCCTCTATCATTGCCCACCCACCTGAAGTCGGGGCCCACCCAACTGTCCCATTCTGGCTATGCCACTGGAATATCCTGCCACAGAAGTTACGAGTAGTAGCTGATCAATAAAGTACCTAAAATGGGTTTGCATTGCAACAAAAATGCCAGTACAGATATCATATTCTGTGTGCACAACAAAAATATACCACAGGGAACTATACTCCACTCATATGGTAACAGACCAGTCTAATAAGGTATTTTCTCTTCTAAACTCCTAGGGTAGGATTCCATGAAAGTAATCTGATACAAAAGCATTAACAGCTTGAAACATTTCAATTGGGATTCAAAGAAAATTATGTCTTAAGCATAGACAAAAGAAACGACCACTAATTAGATGCACCTTAGATGTCTAAATAAATATATATATATATATACATATATACACACACACACACACACACACACACACACACACACACTTAAAAAAAAATTTCCACCACCTTTTTTTGAGGGGGAGGAGGGGAAGCCCTATATTGTCACTGATCCCGGGTTTCCATTCTTTGGGTTCTTACTTCTCCAGTGATATCGCTGTTTTAAAAATTACACTTCCCCACAGAGGTGCAGTTTAACCACGTTACCCAGGAGGGAAAGAATCTGCATCGCATCCCCATTCAAAAGCACTGGAAATCAGTTTCACATTGCTAAGGCAAATTACAGGATTATATTTTGAAAGTGTTCTATTAACGTAATAGGTGGTATAACCATTTCATTAAAGCATTAAATAGTAGAGCCCAGCAGGAAAGATTGGGTTTGTCTGAAATTCGTGGACAACACAGGAAGCCCGTTTTTAAGAACAGGTTAGACAAGCACCTGTCAGGAATGGGCTAGTTATTACTTGGTCCCGCCTTAGTCCAGTCCTACACTTCTATGATTCTTTGGCTCCTCATTGACTAGGAGGCTAAAAGAGTCTTAGGCCCTCCCCAAAACATTCAACTTTTCCTTTACGTCCAGCCTTGAGCATCAACCAGGGGGCCTCATTCTAGAGGGCAAGGGAGGGGTTTACAAACCTAATTCCCTCCTCATTTTATATATTCAGAAGAAGGCTTCTATACCATCTCCAGGCTTTCCTCCCAACCTCCCCAGAGACTCCATCTCCTTTTTCTATTGGTACACCTTGCAGAGCTGACACCTAGTAGCCACCGAGTCTCCTGTTGCTCACTGATTATTCTGCAGGGTTATAGTAAAGCCCTACCCCAAGGAACAATGGAGTCTACGGACCCCAGAAACAAGTGCATGGGTGTAGGAGCCAAGAAATCCTGCAGTGAACTCCCAGCTCTGCTACCAATTTGCCGCATGGCCTTGCACACTTCACAGCCTTTTGCACCTTACTGAACCCTCTCCCTCCATATGTCTAACAGGGATTACCTCCACCACAGGGCCATTGTGGGGATTAGCTATTTGTACTGCTTTGAAGAGGTGTAGAGCTACACACATGCTAAGTATTAAACAGTTTCCTTTTAACTTGCAGCAAACAGCAGCCTGGGATTTTGATAACAACCCTTGATTAACGCTGTCAAGAAACTGGATTTAATTGTCTCGTTACAGATTGTTAATTCCAGCCTCCCCGTTCTCTTTTATGCAGACGAGGCCCAGATACACCCTGAGCTTGCCAGCACAGAGGTTTCTGTTTTCAAAGATCCAGTGTTCTCTGGGGGACTTGTTTAGTTCAAATAGGAATCGGGATTCGCAAGAGGGCTAATGAGTTACCAACATTCAATAAGCAGGTACTGCAATGCTGAGCCGCACATCTCTGGTTACACTTCAAAGCAAGGTAATACAAAGAGCTGGTTATGGGGCTGCAGAAGAGAGAGAAGCCTCTGTTACCCACTGAACGGCTCTACCAGCAAGTGACCTATTGCAAGGAGAGAGAACGGGGACAGACTGGAGCCACATAAATTGCACTCTGATACCAATGACAGAATGAAGCATTAGAAACAGAGCTTGGAGGAAGTGTAGTCCAGCGGTTAGAGGTGAGAGATCCCAGCAGTTAGGACTCCAGGGTTTTTACTTCTGTCTCTGTTACTTACTCTGAGCTCAGGAAAAAGTCACTTAGTACATCTTTGTGCCTCCTTTTCCTTCCCATTTGTGAACTTGGGGGGGAAAATTCCCTCCCGGTGTCACAGGAGGCTTTGGTGGGGATGGACTGCTTTGAAATCTTTGAATGAAAGGTGCTAAATAATCACAGAGCATTAGGAATTACCATTATCGAGAACGTACAAACCAACACTCCTCATTCATCTAAATGCCATCCAGGTTTGGGAAGCAATTTGCAGCATTACCCACAAATCAGGAGACAATCAAAACATCATTGACTATGACTAACTTAGGATCCAGCACTAAACAAACAACTAAGTGGACTAGGAATCTCAGTGGCCTCAGCCCAATGGGGTCCCAGAACAGCAGAGCCAACTAGGGTTGCCAACTTTCTATTTGCAGAAAACCCAACACCCTTGCCTTGCCCTGCCCCTTTCCCAAGGCCACGCCCCCACTCCATCCATTGCTCGTTCTCCCCCACCCTTGCTGATGCGCTCATTTTCACCGGGCTGGGGCAGGGGGTTGCGGTGCGGGGGGGGCGGGGGTGAGGGCTCCAGCTGGGGTGTGCAGGCTCTGCGGTGGGGCTAGAGAGATGAGGGGTCTGGAGTGCAGGAGCGAGTTCCAGGCTGGTAACCAGGAGGTTAGAGTGTAGGAGGAGGCTCTGGGCTGAGGCAGGGGGTTGGGACATGGGAGGGTGTATGGGCTCTGGGTTAGTGGTGTGGGTTCCAGGGTGGGGCCATAAATGGGTGGGCTCCGGCTACAGGAGCAGGCTCTGGGGTGGAGCCAGAGATGAGGGATTTGATGTTCAGGAGACGGCTCCAGGCTGAGGCAGGGGATATGGGATCTGGGCTAGGGGGTGTGAGCTCAAGGGTGGGGCCAGAAATGAGGGGTTCAGGGTGCACGAGCGGGATCCCGGCTGCGGCAGGGGGTTGGGGTGCAAGGAGGTGAGGGCTCCACCTGGAGGTGCAAGCTCTGGGGTGGTAGGAGGGGGCTCTGGGCTTGGGCAGGGGGTTGGGGTGCAGGAGGGAGTGCGGGCGGCGCTTACCTCAGCCAGCTCCCAGGAATCTGCCGGCATCTCCCTCTGGCTCCTAAGTGGAAGCTTGGACACATGGCTTTCCGCACTGCCCGCGGCTGCAGGCACTGCCCCCTCAGTTCCCATTGGCCGTGGTTCCTGGCCAATGGGAGCAGCTGAGCTGGCGCTGAGGGCAGGGGCAGCGCGCAGAGCCCCCATGGCCATCCCTCTGCCTAGGAGCTAGAGGAAGATGCCAGCAGCTTCCCAGGAGTTGCACGGAGCCAGATAGGGAGCCTGCCTGCCCCGCTGACCTGACTTTTAATGGCCCGGTCAGTGGTGCTGAACGGAGCCGCCAGGATCCCTTTTTGACTAGGTGCTCGGTTCAAAAACTAGCAACCCTAGAGCCAAGCCACCTTCCCAGATACCTTAGAATCTTTTCATGACAATCAGGAGTGGTAGAAACAGGAAGGCACAGCGCTGTTTGGAAATCCTCAAGGGCATTAAGAAGCACTTGTGACAGGAGTTAATCCAGATGTAGGCTTTGCTTGGCAGAACTGCCCGATGTTGACAGGGATCCAGTGGAATTGTTATCAAAGGGCTCCAGATAAAGAAGGGATTATTATGTCTGTTGGAAGCGCCGTCTGGAGAATGGCATTTTGCTGTCCAAGACGTTGGGCCCACTCTTATGTCCTTCGCTGGCTGAGTGAAGTTCTTGTGGCATCTCCTCTGCACCCTGAAGAGGCAGAACCTATATTCTCTCTTGAGCAGCTGTGTCAACGCCAACATCCTATTCTGAGGAGAGGAAGTGCTGCCTAGCGGTAAGAGCACAGGACTAGGCGTTGAGGCCCTTGGGCTCCGTTCCCCATGCTGCCACTGATTCACCTTATAACAGCTTGACTTCTGTGCCTCACTTTGCCCAGCTGTGAGGAGGCCTCCCTCACAAATGGTGCTTTGAGACTTGCTTGTAACTCAAAGGCCTCTGGAGAACAGCATGCCAGGAGTGAAGTTATTACATTCACTCCAACAGACAAAAAAAGTGCCACTAAAATCCATAGTCACGCCCAGCTCCCAAATAAAGACATTCAGGATCAGGGTTCGGCCCTCAAGTTTGGTGGTGCTGACATGGTCACACCGTACTCATAGAAAACGGTGCAGTGTTAAGGGAGAGATGGGAAAGAGGTTGGGCTTTTTCCCCAGGTCTTCTGGAACAGACTCTGGCACATGGCACCAAGACTAAGCTGTCCATTGGCTTCTCCCCACCCAGCACTTGGAGTCACTTCAACTGATGCAAACTCATCAGGTTCATGAGTACATCTGGACTGTCTGCCATGTCCTTCTAAGTGTTGTATCAGGGTGAATCAGCAAAGTTTCATAGTGAGGTTCAATATCTCCATGTTAAGGTACCAAAAAACATAAAAAGGGGCCACCTCTGAGGCAGGAGCATTATGGTCCTAGCTAGAGGCCTTTTAAAGCAATTCTCTGTAATGGCCTGGCCAGAAGACATATCCCAACTGCCCTCTTTTGGATGGAATGTCAGACTTCCTTAACCTGCATGATCCATCCTAGTGCAGCAGCACCATGGTCCATGCATAGAGCTGGCTGGTTACACGGTGCTGGTTCTCCTTATACCCAACTGCTTCTTTGTTGCAAACTACTAGTGGTCTGTAAAAGCAACTGGAAATGAGGTCAAAGGAGCCGCAGCTACTTCTTGTAAAGGTTGTTGCTATATAGAAGAAACTGGTCAACAGCAATGGCTTACTAGATCTGGAGCTGGCAGATACCAGTGGGAGAGAAAAGCCCCAGGAAGAAGAGAATGAGGCAGCCAGGCAAAAGGACCAGGAGCAAGCAAGTGTGCTTGGAAAAGAGGCTGTCACCATCTGGTAGAGAAGCAGAGGAAAACCAAAGAACACAATACTCAGACGGGCAAGAAAAAGATCAGCTTTTATCCAAAAAGGACACCACACTTCCTGCATGCTAGACAATAGTTTCCAGACCCTGCTTCTGCGTGCAAGCAGTTATGGCAGTTGCCATATGAATGTGATCAGTGACAAACAGAAGAAGTCGTTTCTCTGATGACTAATGGGTGGGGAGGTGGTAAAACAGTCTCTGGTCCATGCTGTGGAGGTGTTGATAATCCCAGCTCTACTGGATGGCCGCAGTGAACGAGCCAAAACACCGCCGGTACATCGAATGGGGATTGTACTGTCATTCAAGTGGGAGAGGTCTAGGTGTTTGAACTGGAAGGGCCAGAGATTTGTTCCTGCTATCGGCCATAAAGAGAGATGTACAATTAGAACATGTAGAACACGGATCAGTTACGTACTTTGCAGCCGTAGGATCATTATGCTCTCAGTCATTCCTGACAGGGTCCAGGAGTCACAGCACAGAACGAGGCCGATTCACCAAGTATAAATACTTAAACTGTATGCAAGGGATTTAAACCACAAAAAATGTACTAGAGGCATCGGGACAAAAACAGTTCGCAAGCAGGGGGAACTACGCAAGGGCAGACACAGATTTACATGTCTGTAATTAATGTCTCAGTGTTATGACAGCAAAGCTAAAGAATGTATCCCCTGCCAGAGCACAGAAGCAAATTAGGCTATTATTAAATTGGACTCACAGCCATTAAAATTCTTAAACAACAAAAGTTCACATCATTCCCATCTCCAGCCTGAAACTTATGGTCATAAAATAATCAAAGTGCCTAAGTCAGTCTCCAATCTAAAGCCAGAAAGGAAATCCAATCTCAGTGACGTTCTACACAATTTCGTTCTTTAAGCTCCAATTTCCTGATCTTTGTGGATTTTCATTGATTCCAAGGCCAGAATGGACCATTGTAATCATCTAGTCTGATCTCCTATACAACACAGGCTATAGAACGTCTCCAAAATCATTTCTAGAGCAGATCTTTCAGAAAAACATTCAATCTTGATTTAAAAATTGCCAGTGACGGAGAATCCACCATGATCCTCGGTAAATTGAACAAACGGGTAAGGGGACTGACAGGCTACGATTCGTTATGGAAGTCACGGATTCCGTGACTTTACCAGACCTTTGTAACTTCTTTGGCTTCAGCGATCAGTGGCTGAAGCCGGGGCTGGAGGAGGGACTGTGCACACCCCTGCCTGCAGCTGGGGCCAGAGCTGGGGCCATGCTCCCCTGCCCTGCAGCTGGGGCTGGAGCCAGGACTGTACACCCCCACCCCGCAGCCAGGGCCACGCACTCGTGCCCAGTGGCAGGGGCTGCAGCTGGGGCCATGTGCCCCTACCCTTCAGCTTGCAGCAGAGGCTGCAGCAGGAGCCGTGCGCCCCCCCTCACGGCTTCCCACGGCCGTGTGCGCGCGCCCCTGTGTCTGGGGTTGGAGCTGGGACTACGTGGCCCTGCCCAGCAGCTGCAGCCAGCTCCAGAGTGGGAGCTGTACCGCCCCCCCCCCCCCCGCCCAGTGGCTGCGTGCCCCCGCTGAGGCTGTTGTCCCCCCACCTCTCCCCATGGCAGGGGGCTTGGCCTGTCAGTCCCCCCCATGGTACTCCAGCTGCCATTCTTCCTTCCCCACTACCTTGCCCTGCCCCTGGTTATTTTTAGTGAAGTCACAGACAGGTCACGGGCTGCTGTGAATTTTTGTTTATTGCCCATGACCTCTCCATGACTTTTACTAAAAGTAACCATGACAAAATCTTAGCCTTACCAATGAGTAATTGCTCTCTCAGTTAAAAACGTATGCCTTCTTTACAGTCTGAATTTCTCTAGCTCCAATGGCTGGAAGTTGACACACATTATACCTTTCTCCACTAAACTGAAGAACACATTATAAAATATTTGTTCCCCACATAGATACTCAGACTAATCAAGTCACCCCAACCTTCTCTCTGCTAAGCTAAGTAGATTCAGGTCCTTGAGTCTATCACTATACAGCAGGTTTTCTAATCCTTTAATTATTTTTGTTGCTTTTCTCTGAACCCTCTCCCATTTAATCAACATCCTTCTTGAATTGCAGGCACCAGAACTGGACATAGTATTCAGCAACAGTCACACCAGTGCCAAATAGATGGAAAATAAACCTCTCTGCTCCTAGTCGAGATTCCCGTTTATGCATCCCAGGGTCACATTATCTCTTTTGGTCACAGCATCATGGCGGGAGCTCATCTTTAGTTTAGTTTAGAGTGCTATCCACCATTACCCCCAAATCTTTTCAGAGTCACGGCTTCCCAGGATGGAGTTCCCCATCCTCTAAGTAAGGCCTATATTCTTTGTTCATAGATGTACACATTTAGCCACATAAAAACTTGTGCCCAGTTTACCAAGCAATCCAGGTTGCTTTGAATCAGTGACCTGTCCTCTATGTTATTTACCACTCTCCCAATTTTTGGGTCATCTGCAAACTTTATCAGTGATGATTTCATGTTGTTTTCTTCCAGGTCATTGATAAAAACATTAAATAGAGGAGGACCAAGATCTCTGCAAGACCCCACTGGAAACACACCCATTTGATGATGATTCCCCATGTTTCCATCATTTTAGTCAATTTTTAATCATTTAATGTGTTCCATGTTAATTTTAGATCATTCTAGTTTTTTAATCAAAATGTCTTGTGGTACCAAGTCCAACACCTTACAAAACTCTAAGTATAGGACATCAACACTATTACCTTTATCAACGAATCGTGTAATCTCATCAAAAAAGGTATCAAATTGGTTTGACAGGATCTATTTTACACAAACCCATGCTGATTTGCATTAACATTATCCTCCCTTCATTCTTTAGGAATTGAGTCCCATATCAGCTGCTCCATCATCTTGACAGCGACCGATGTCGAGCTGACAGGCCTACAGTTATTCGAGTCATTCCATTTACCCTTCTTGAAAATTGGCACAACAATAGCATTTTTCCAGTCTTCTGAAATTTCCTGTGCTCCAAGACTTAATAAAAAAAAAAAAAAAAATCAACATTAGCAACCCAACAAGCTCCTCAGCCAGCTCTTTTAAAACTCTTGGATGCCATTTATCTGGATATGATGATTTAAAAATGTCCAACTTTAGTAGCTTCTGTTTAACATCTGCCAGAGATACTAGCAGAATGGAAAGAGTGCTATCACCACATGATGATTCTATATCCTCCTCTATTTTTCCCCAAATACACATCAAATAGTCATTGAACACTTCTGTCTTTTCTGCATTATTACTGATAATTCTAGCATTTCCATTCAGTATGGAAGCAATACCATTGTCTTGATTCTTTTTGTTCCTAATAGGTTTAAAAAACTCCTTATTGCCCTTAACTCTGCAGGCCATAGATTCCCCTTGTGTCTTTCACCTTCCATTATCAATTGTATACAATTCTTAACTTCTGATTTATGTTCCTTACTAGAAGCTTCCCCTTTCTTCCATTACTTTTATTTTATTTTTTTATAGCTGCTGTCACCTCCCCTCTAATCCAGGTCAGATTTTAACCAACACAGCCTTTCCTCAGTTGTGGGAATGGAGCATTTAGTAAAGTGTTTTTAAATGATTTCCAATCATCATTCACATTTTTCTAATTAAATTCTTCCTCCCAGAGGATCTGGCTCATAAAAGTGTTTTCAGCTTTGTGAAACTGGCCCTATTAAAGCAGAGAGAGAGAGAGAGAAAGATTGCACATTATTAATGTGATCTCACATTTTGATTTTGTGGACTTCTCCAAACATTATAAATGTGATCAAGTCATGATCACTTGCCTAAGCTACCATTAATTTTTCAAGTTCTGTAATCAGTTCCTCTATATGTTAGGACAAGGTTTAACAAAGAATTCCCACGTGTTGGCTGCAACACTTTCTAAACATTATATATGACAATTTCTTGACTCAGAAATTCTAAGAATGTTTTGGTACTGGCAGCCTGAGACTTCCAGCATATGTCACTCAGACTGAAGTCCCCTGTGATCACGCAGCTGTTTTTCCCTACACATTATAGATAGATGCATAAGGAGATGATCATCCTTTTCCTACTGTGTGATTTGGTGGTCTGTAGCAGACACCAATTAATATTCCATCTTGTGCTTTATCTGTTAGGACATTGGATTCATAAGCATTCAAACCCATTTTCTTCTGAGTTATCAATGACTCAAACAGGCAATGCCATTTTTGACACAGTGCCACTTCCTTCCCCTTTATACCTTCAATCCTTCCTAAAAATCAATGGTTCTAAGCTATTTAACGTTCCATTTGTGTAAATCATCCCACCAAGTTTCAGTATGACCAGATAGATTGAATTTAGGCTCATAAATGAGCCATTCCAGTTCCTCTTGTTCGTTACCTTGGCTCCTAGCACTGCTATGCAGGCAACTCAAGCATTTCGTCTCTTCATGTCCTTTGGTTCCTTGATTTGTTCTCAATATGCTGACTGCTCATATCTTCCCCCTTTTTACCCTCCCCTTTTGTTATCAGTTTAACCCCCCGCATGACTATGCTAGCCAGCCTGTCCCCAAGGAGATTGGTCCCCCTTCTACTGAGGTGGAGGTCACCCAAACTCCTAGAAGGCGGACCGATGTTGCACAAAACCAAAACGCCCCCCCCTGCACCCCCCTATACCAGCACATCCTGATTTTAAAGAGAGATGCTCAGGTTATTTCCCTTTCTTCACTACATGGATTGTGCTTAGTCTCCGAAAGGCTGTGGATTTCAGCTGTGTTTGACAGGTACATGGAGGGTTACATTAAACCTGTCATTATTTTGTTTATACAGCTCCTTTCAATCCAAAAGACACCAAGCCTGTTTAACATACGCATGCACAATACAGCTAGAGGAAGGAGAAGTGTTTTTCCCCAAAATAAATGGGAAAATTCCTAGAAGTGCCATAAAGTCTAATGCCCCTACATAGCGGACAGGACCTCTGGGATTAAGGTCTTATCTAAAAGACTCATCCAGTGTCAACCACATAATTGTCTTCTCTTAGGATTTCAGACAGCTGGGATTGAAATCCAGTGACTTGGATGCTTATTCCAACTATCCAACCTTTCTGACACTGCACACTTGGGTTGGATAGGTCACAAAGACAGGCAATTTCCTGGTTTTGGTGGCCGAATATGGTATTTCAACACTTCCACTTCTAGCCAATAGCCAGAAGTGCAGAGGTAGGTAAAAGTGAAAAGTGAGGAGAGAAGAGTATTTAACCCAGTAGCTAGCACAGGACATTTGGACGGGCCCCGACTTCGGGGGAGCGGGCAATGATGGGGGACTGGGAGTGAGGGGCAAGAAGGATGCGGGGGCCCGCCTCCGCACACTCCCTCCAGTCGGCCTTGCAGGGGGCAATGAACACTCTGGCTAGGGGCCCCCCGGGGCCCCACGTATGCACCCAGCTCCAGGTGGAGATGCCACCCTCCAGCGCACATGGCTTCCGGCACCTGGCCCATCGCACCGCTCCACGCCAGGCCCAGCACCCTCAGGCAGCAGGCCTATATTTTCCTATGATCACTGCCTCTGGGCCAGGTGACCACCCTCCTCCTGCTGTGGCATGCGTGCAAAATGCACTCATCAGGAGCTCCACAGCTGTGCCACTGCTGTCCCTCCACCCCTGATTGGGCTGGGGGGGATGCACCCAGCATGCAGCATCCTCCAGGTCTGGGCTGGGGCTGGGAGATGGGCCTGGATGCTAAGTGGGTGGGCCACGGCCCATAGCTACACCAACCCATAGCTACTGGTTTAACCTCAAGTTTTCACACCACAAAAGTTTCAGTTGGTGTTTGAGTGGCGATTTAAAGGATTTGCCTCCCCCACAACCCAAGAAGCTGGTCTCCAAAATCCATTAGATATTTTAAAATTACTGAGATGCAACTGACCTATAAAACAGCTGGTTTATTTTTGCTAAACGGATTGACAAGAAATTACTGATTACACTTGGATTTTGTGGACTTCTCCAAACAAAAATTCCTCTCCCGGGGATGAGACTTGAGGCACTCAGACGCTATGATTACAGGAGCAGTAGAACCACATTACAGTGAACAGAACAGACTCTGAACACGTTTGTCTTCTTATAGGTGTTCACTGCCCTTGTACAACAGCAAAAGAGCACTGACTTCTACTTTACCTCAGAGTGAGATGCCGGCTTTACACCAGCGTGAAAAGAGAATCAAACCCTCTAATCCCACATTTCATCCCCAGTGGATTTAAAAAAAAAAAAAAGACGGAAACTGCGACAGAATCTGAACTACAGCACTGCCAGTGAATGCTGCTGTAAGACCGTTATACCCAGCATCAGGTCAGTTAAGGTAAAAGCCTGTGAGCTACATCTAGACCACCACATTTATACACTGCAATTGGAAAGGCTGCTCCCTGGGGGTTCCATTGCTAGGAATCCATCAAATGGAGAGTTTTGTCTGGTGACTACCTACAGAAATTGCTATTGCTGCATTAGATCTCTCAAAGCACAAATGGCAACTATATGCCAAACAGAGTTTGGACTGGTCCCCTCACGCCTCTAGGGCTGCAAATCACATGTTGGAGCAGGATGTCTCATTAAGATGAAGCACTGATCTAATCAGAACTTCCTTATTCGATTACCTTCTGACAAAGTTGTCACTAAATCATTTGTTTCATGCCAAGTAGGACACTAGCAGGAATAATGCGAGAACACAAGCAAAATTGTTTCCTTTTTATGAAGACTCCAATTAATATTTTAAAAGCATGAAAGGCAATCGCGCCAGTAGGTTAGGAAAACCGCACTTCATAGAAAAGGAACTGTAAGCCTTGCAGCTGCTACTCATCCGTCAAAATTAATGGAAAAGGAAATCAAACGTGCAAGACGCATGTGGCCTTTTTTCCTTCGAAAGGTTATAGAAGGGTAAGAGACCATTACAATTTCACGCCGCTCTCTAATGAAAATGTAGAACTCAAGCTTACAATTAAAATTCTCATTTTCATTTAAATCTTCCACACAGCAGGGAGCCTGAGCTGCATTGTTATAAGTTGCAAGGGTGGGGGGAGGTGACTTTAAAACCTTGGCTCTTCACTAGGAACTTGATCCACATGGATGTCACTGGAGATCTCCAGGGTGTCCCAGCCTTCCGGCCTGTATCCACACCAGCCAAGCAGGCTGCATTTCACAATGGCGCTCCCTCCCACAACTGCTGTTGAAAGCGGTTTTTCTGCTTGTCTGCACAGGGTAAGTAGTATTCACCGTCCCATGCAGCAATCCATGGTGGTTTTAGAGTACAACAAAGGGTCAAACGCACCTTGCTGCAGTGACTAACGAGTTCATTGTCCATACGATAGGGCTACCATTTAACCACAGCCGAAGGTGGATGCAGTGGGTAGTCTGATTCCGATTGTCGAACGCTGCTCTCTGAGTGTGGGCAGAGCTTAGCAATACACCAACCGCCACACGATAATTTATACTGAAAACAGGGGAGAGTCCTACGGGTAGCTGAGGGTGTAAGTGCCGCCAGCAGCCGCTGTCTCCTTGCAACTGCAGGGCAAGGACAGAACTGCACCAACTACAGATTTTCATAGAGGGCAAGCCATACTGAACAATTTTTACTCATCAGGTAATGAGGATACAGGCACAGGCAAATGTCACGGTTGGATGTACATCGTTTTGAAATGATTAACATATGTACATTGCTATTCTTAATTAAGTGCAAGGCTTTGGAATCCTGGCTAGTTGCCAAAAATGCCCCTGGAGTCAAGGAGTCTGGGCACCCAGAACATCAAACCCATAGTTAAAGAGTTCACCGTACTAGGACATCTGCTTAGCTCTGGGTCACCATCATCTTAGTAGCAAATGCCCAAGTAATAGCCACTATTTGAGATTTGGTTCACATCCACCCACCTGCACAAAACTTCAGTGACTAAACAGATTTAGGGCAAATTCACTCATTACTTAGTATGTTTAAATATTCAGGGACAGGTTCTCCTACCTCTACTCAGCGTCAATAACATCCTACTCCTCGGGTGGTGCAATTAAAGTCGGAGGAGCAACTTGCAGAGTAAGGTATTAGCATGGAAGAAAAACTATTCTAATGCTTCAGGCAGCAGATTACTGCTTCCAAATTATTTCTGTATTCCTGATACTCGAGCGCTCTCTGACAGCAACTTAGCATGGTGTGACGTACGGGATGCCTATGTCCCGTCAACCTCTGGTGAAAGGTCCACTGAGCAGATAAAGGTACCTGCTACTTTCACCACCAAAATCAAAAGGTTCTAATCCAGTTCTGCTTATGTGCCCGTACTGGTAGGTATATCCGTTCTCTGTGCCACATGGATGCCCTATAGCAGGAAGAGGAATGAAAGTTGAGGAAGGATGAACAGACAGAGGATGCAAGAACAAAGCCTAGGAAAAAATACTCAAGAACCAAATCAAAAGCAGGGAGGTACATGGCCTCTACTTTTTATTTATTTTTAAGTGTTGTGACAATGCTTCATTCTAGGCATTAACATCTGTCTATTCGTTTTCTTCTACAATAGTACAGGATTTTCAGGGAGACTACAAATAAGGCCTCTTAGAATCTCAGTTTAGTCTGGCCCTACCTAACCTTGTTAAACTCACTCACTCTTTCCCTTCTTGCTCGCTACTTCAAGCTCTGAGACGCGGTATGGACAAGCAGAGCAAAATTACTGAACCATGCAGTGCAGTTTAGGGTTACCATACGTCCTCTTTTTCCCGGACATGTCCGGCTTTTCGGCAGTCAAACCCCCGTCCAGGGGGAATTGCCAAAAAGCCGAACATGTCCGGGAAAATGGCGGCTCTGCTCCTCCCCGACTCTTCGGCTCTGTTTAAGAGCCGAGCTGCCCGAACGCTACCGGCTTCGGGCAGCCCCGTGCCTCCAGACCCTGCGCCGCCGGAGCCTGGGAGGGGAAGTGCCCGGCTGGGGGCGCAGGGTCCGGAGGCACGGGGGCTGCCCGAAGCTGGTAGCGCTGGGGCAGCCCGGCTCTTAAACAGAGCCTAAGAGGAGCAGAGCCTC
This sequence comes from Chrysemys picta bellii, assembly GCF_011386835.1. NCBI lineage: Eukaryota > Metazoa > Chordata > Testudines > Emydidae > Chrysemys > Chrysemys picta. The sequence continues at coordinate 341,459,756 of NC_088791.1, forward strand.
CAGCCGCGGGGGCTCTGCTCCTCTTCGGCTCTGTGTAACTTATACAGTGTAAGTTACGCAGAGCCGCCGGAGCCCCGGAGGGAAAGTGCCCGGCTGGGGGCGCAGGGTCCGGAGGCATAGGGGCTGCCCAAAGCCCGAGCGCTACCGGCTTCACGGTTTGCTGGGCAGCCTCCAGACCCTGCGCCTCCGGCTGGGCGCTTCCCCTCCCGGGCTCCAGCTGCGCTGGGGAAGCGCCGGCCGGGGGCGCAGGGTCTGGGGGCTGCCAAGGAAACCGTGAAGCTGGTAGCACTGGGGCGGAGGAGGGGGCGGAGTTAGGGTGGGGAAGGGGCGGAGTTGGGGCGGGGCTAGGGGTGGGGAAATGGGCGGGGCCAGGGCCCGTGGAGGGTCCTCTTTTTTTATTTATGAGATATGGTAACCCTAGTGCAGTTAAGGTTGCCAACTCCTCTCTTACCTCTCAGAGAGCTGATGCCTGCATGGGAGGACATAAGTCCAGTGCCAACAGCTTTACACAGCGTATTAATTTCTTTAGCATAACTGTAGATTCATGATTCAACCTTGTGGATGACAATTTATGGCAACAAAACCAAGATTAGTGCAAGACAAGGTGAGTTTCACTTGAAAATTAAGGCTGCGCATACCCCGTGGGCCTCATTCTTGAACAGTATGCTTACTACCAATCTTTAGCAAGTAAATTTCACGTTCTGACTAGTAGGTTTCTCTATTTTTAAAGCCCTTCTTAAAGGGTGTGAACTGCTAACCTAACTCTACTCCGCCACTGGACACAATTCACAATCAAGCATTTTGGCAGAAGCCTTTTAGTGCAGTGAAGTAATTCTACTGAACACTGTATTTCTCAACATTCTGACCCAGTTTTCCTGGTCATGTTTTAAATGCTTTTGATAACAGTTGCTACAGCAAAACTCTGAGCATTGAGAAACAAACAAGATCTCCTAGAGGGGAGGAGTTGAGCATATCAGTTTGTTCAAAGCTTTTTTTAGGCCCAGTGTAGATTTGTTTTTAAAGTAATATGCACTAGAAACTGTACAATGTTGAAACGAGAGATGCAACAGTAACTGATCTAAGGAGTAAGATATATTTCGTGCTGTCCAGAGGGTTGGAATAAAGAGACATTTGTAACCAGGGCTGGCTCTAGCTTTTTTGCTGCCCCAGGCAGCAAAAAAAAGCGCCGCCCCCCGAGCCCCCACAACCGAGCGCTGCGCCGCCGGAACCCCCCGCCGAGCGCCGCCCCCCCCGCCGAGCGCCGCAGCCTGCCTCCCCGCCGTGCCGAGCACCGCCGGACCCCCCCCCCCCCAGCGCCGAGCCCCGCGCTGCCCCCCCCGCCGCCGGAGCCCGCCCCCTACCGAGCGCCGCCGGAACCCCTCCAGAGCGCCGCCCCCCCCGTGGAGCGCCGCAGCCTGCCTCCCCGCCGTGCCGAGCGCCGCCGGACCCCCCCCCCAGCGCCAAGCCCTGCGCTGCCCCCCCCCCGCCGGAGCCCACCCCCCTCCGAGCACCGCCGGAACCCCCCCCCAGAGCGCCGCCCGAGTGCCGGAGCCCGCCGAGCGCCGCACCGCGCCGCCGGAGCGCCCACCCCCGCAGAATGCTGCGCCGCGCTCCCCCCGCCGCCCCTTACCAGGTGCCGCCCCAAGCATGTGCCTGGTGCCTGGAGCCGGCCCTGTTTGTAACGTACGAGCATTCAGACTTTTACCAGGTCTTGCTGCAAGTGGATTTAGTGCTCATGAAGGTGCCACATGGACAGTTCTAGAGACTTTCTTTATCCATAAAACAGGTGCAGCACTAGCAGCAATATAAGCTTCACCATATACCTCTGTCAAAATACCTAAACTCCACCCTGGTAGGGGTGGAAATCCCCTCTGTAACAAGGGAATAGTCTGGTTTCCATAGCCTGTTCAGTTCCAGCTAGTGCTCACTGTTCTGGTTTCCTCCAAGGACAATGAAACCACTCAACACCTTCCGGAACCTAACTGCAGAAACTCAGCACTGCCTGTGGCATGCATCTCAGACCTGGCTGCTCCAGGAAGCAAAAATGCACTTGAGGTTTAAAGTACCCAAGACTGAGGATGCTAATAATAAATAAAACATTATGAATATTTCACTCTTATCAAAAGATCTCAAAGAACTTAATGAAGGAGATTGGTATTATCATCCCTCATTGCACAAAGGAGATAACTAATGGAGACACAGAGAGATTACTCCTGGGGGAATTCTGCGCTACTGCCCGTTCACAGAATTCATGTTCCCCGCAGAAAAATGACTTTCTGACAGGGAAGCAAAGGGAAGCTGCAAGAGCAGTCAGGCACTACTCCCTAGCTGCACAGGTACATTGTTTCAGGCACCCGGAGCAGGCAGCGGAAAGATAAATCACTGCAGGGCTGTGGACACCCCAGCCAGTGGCTCCTACCCTGAGCCGGGATCAGCTGCGAGTCCCACACCCAGAAACCTCCCCCAGCTGCAGGAAGCTCAGCATCCTCTCCAGCTTCCTGCCCCCATCACTCCTCAACTGTGGGGGGAGGGGGAAGAGGGAGGGGTCACTGTACAGGGAGCTGCTCCCCCATCTGCCCAACCCCCATGCATCTGTGCATGCCCATACCCAAATATCCCTGCCAAGCCTCACCCTGTACACCCAGAACCCACCCCCAGCCCTCCATACCCGAACTCCACTCCACTGAACCTCAACCCCTACATCAGGAGCCGCCCTGCACCCAGATGCCCTGCCTCCAGACCTCCATCCCTGCACCCAGACCACCCCCCACTGAGCTCCCTGCATTCAACCACCCACCTTGATGAGCCCTACCCCCTGGACAACCCTGAGCCCCCACATCCAGACCCCCCCACACCACTGACCCCAACTAGCTGCACCCAGACCCACACCCCACCAAGCCCCACTCCCCCAGCACCCAGACTGCCCTGCTGAGACCCCCACACCCAGACCCTTCTGCTGAGACCCAACCACTTTCACCTGGAAGCCCCTGCAGAGTCCCCTGCACCTGGAACACCCCTTCCCCCGCAAACGAGCCTTTGTGCATCCAGATCCCCTCCACACCTAGACCCCACACTGAGCTGCCTGCACCCAGATTGTCCCAGACAGAATCCTCTCACTCCACACCTGGATCCCACCACACTTGGATCCTGTCTGGTTGAGCCTGCGTGCCCCACACCTGGTGCAGAGGGGCAGGGCCCCAGGGTGTTTCTGGGGTAGGCCCAGGCCTTGTGCTGTGTCGGGGTCAGATGCAGCCTCACCACTGAGTCCGTGTCCTGGGGGTGGGGAGGCTGCAGGGTGATCTCCCACCTTTGTACAGCCAATGGCCTGTGCTCTCCACTGCCATGCTGGAGCCTCTGCATTTATTTATTGACAAATAAAACTTGCAGAATTATGCAGAATTTTAAAATATTGTGCACAGAATTTTAAATTGTGTGGCGCAGAATGCCCTCAGGAGTAAGAGAGGACGTGACTGTTCCAAGGTCACCCAGCAGGCCAGTGGTAGAGTTGGGAACAGAACCCAGGTCCCCTCAAGTCCCAGTCCAGTGCTCTGCCCGCTAGGCCACATTGCTTTGAAGAGGAAGCCGGGTGAAGTATTGCAGCTCAGTTAGCTGCCTCAGCCCCAACAGTGGCTATGCCGTCAGAATTGCTTCACGAGGGAGGCAACATCTGCCAGCCAGGAAGCCATAGGCTCTTAAACAGAACAAATTAAACAAAGGAGAGAGAACTGAAGTCTCCTCATAAATGCAAAGGGCAAAACAGAGATATTAAAATGAAAGGTCATGACACAAGGGCCATGCAATTCACAAGCCTGAAGACTGAGAACAGGGATACACGCATCCTCTTCTGCCACCGCAACAAAGGGTCAGGAACACTAATGGTGTTAGTTAAAAATGCATGCAGCCTTTAATTCAAAGAAATCCCAAGGACATTGGGGTCAGTAATTTCTATTCTTCACTTCAGTAACATATAAAGCAGCCAGGCTGCATAGCACCAGAGCTATTGAGAGCACCTTTTTAAACTGAAGCTTAATTTCACATTCAAGGCCAGCCTTCAGGTCTGCATGCCTGGCTAGCCATTCAAAAAATTAATATGAACAAGGGATGCATAGGGGAGGAGACAACCCATTACCAACCTTTGTGGTGTCATCATGTGACCGCTGGTACCGTTTCCAACGGCAGCCATAGATCCCGGTCAGGCATGACAAACACAACTGCGGTTCGTAGTACTGTAGTGGTTGGTGTTTAACCATGCTCTTTCCAGCTCTTCAGTAGCACACTATCAGAAATCCATCAGGCCTTGGGAGTGCCCTGAAAAGAGAGAAGAGAGGGAAGGTGTGACATCAGAGATCCTTTAAAATGGATGGAAATGATGGAAGCGGAACGTGGTTCGTAGTTAGAACTGGAGAATGGTCGTCAGGACTCCTGGGTTGTATTCCCAGCTTTGCCAGGATCTTGGGCAAATTGTCCAACTCTATTAAAGTTTATATTTGAAAAAAGTCTACTCGTAGTACTGGCACTACACTGCATGAAGTGATGACAAGTCAATAAGACTATTGTTTACTTTTTGCACTAATCACAGCCTGGACAATTCAATCTCTTTGCATTTTAATATTAAGGTCCAGATCCTCAGCTGGTACAAGTCTAAATCACACGACTGAAAATGGAACTACAGATGAGGATCTGGCCCCAAGTATTGAGTGGTGTCTGGAAAGCAAGCCAAGTTCGGGTTTCAAGCGGTCTCTTGCTTCCTACACTGGTGAGTCGGAGAGGCAGCGTTCTCAGGAGTGCACTGCATGTCCCTCCCAATCCACTCCAACCAATGCTTTGAATGGTGCTGCCGGGGCCTGCAGCTGGCTGAGGGCCCTTCCCATTACACAGATACCCATTCTCGCCCCCAAAAGGATTTACGCATTAAGTGCCCAAAGGGTTGCATATACTCAACTGTCATTACTGTGACACACTTAAAGGGCTAGTTTTCCCTGTCCCTCCTAGCCTCCTCCACCCACACCCCCATGGAAACTCAGTCATTGTGTTCTGCAGAGTTCCACTGCATACCATGGGAAAACATTCTGTAACTAACGACACCGATTCTATGCCGTGTATGTCACAAAGCTACTGTTTATATTTAGATGCTTGCTTTCATCTCGGCTGAGATCTGTAGCCGACATCCTTAGTTATCCAATGGATTTTACTATTAAAAATCAGGATTAGCAAAAGGGAACCTACGATTTATTGCCTGCACAATTGACACTGATGCTTGGAAACCTGGCATACTGTACACAACTACTGTTTGGTGGTAGGAATTGTGGTGCTCTCCATTCCCTTCCCACACCCCGTACCAATACCCCTCACTCATGTTTGTATATTTTCTACGTGGACAGTAAGTCTTTATGTAAGGCCAACAGATCCCGGTCATTGGTGGGCAGGATCGAACCTGGGACCTTAGCTTAGTGTATGAATATCTGCTCCATGAGCTAAAAGCCACAGGGCTCATAGCTGAGGGTGTAGCAGACTCAATCTTTAGATTAGTGGTCCCCAAACTTTTCAGGGTCATGCCCCCCCTTACCAATGTCCACACACACACCCCCGAGCCGGTACCAGGAGCAGCTCCTGGAGGGAGCAGGGGGACATTGACAGGGGTCAGAGCTCAGAGGCCAGGGCTGCAGCTGCGGGCAGAGCCACGACTCGGCTGCAGTCAGGGCTGAGGCTGGGGGCCGGGCCAGGACCCAGGGCCATAGCCAGAGCAGAGCTGGGAGCGGAACAGGACTGGGTGGTGCTTCCTCCCCACCCCGCATTGGGGCTGGCCCAGGCCCCACCACACACACACACACACACGTTCCTCTGTGCCCCCCTAAGGGGGGAATGCCACACAGTTTGGGGACCTCTACTCTAGATGATCTAGGTACCACCAGAGGGGACAGAATGCCAGACCAAGCAGGCAGGGTAACACCTAGTGAGGTCCCCTCCCCGTAACTGCCGTGCTTCCTTTCACCCTGGATCCCACGTGTTCAGTTCTGGATATTTCCAGTGGAGGGTCCGGTGTTTGGCACCTCCACCGGTACTGGAGACAGCAGGATTTTAAGAACATAACGGTCATACTCTGTCAGACCAAAGGTCCATCTAGCCCAGTATCCTGTCTTCCGACAGTGGCCAATGCCAGGTAACCCCAGAGGGAATGAACAGAACAGGTAATCATCAAGTGATCCATCCCCTGTCGCCCATTTCCAGCTGCTGGCAAACAGAGGGTAGGGACACCATCCCTGCCCATCCTGGCTAATAGCCATTGATGGATCTATCCTCCATGAACTTATCTAGTTCTATTTTGAACCCTGTTATAGTCTTGGTCTTCACAACATCATCTGGTGAGGAGTTCCAAAGGCTGACTCTGCGCTGTGTGAAAAAATACTTCCTTTTGTTTGAAACCTGCTGTCTATTAATTTCATTTGGTGATTCCTAGTTCTTGTGTTATGAGAAGGAGTAAATAATACTTCCTTGTTCACTTTCTCCACACCAGTCATGATTTTATAGACCTCTATCATATCCCCCCTAAGTCGTCTCTTTTCCAAGCTGAAAAGTCCCAGGTTTATTAATCTCTCCTCATATGGAAGTCGTTCCATACCCTTAATAATTTTTGTTGCCCTTTTCTGTACCTTTTCCAATTCCGGTACATCTTTTTTGAGATAGGATAACCACATCTGCACGCAGTATTCAAGATGTGGGCATACCATGGATTTATATAGAGGCAATATGATATTTTCTATCTCTTTCTTAGTTTTCCAATGTGCATTACTCTGCATTTATTGACGGTCGTCTGCCATTTTGTTGCCCAGTCACCCAGTTTTGTGAAATCCTTTTGTAGTTCTTTGCAGTCTGCTTAGGACTATTGTGAGTAGTTTTGTATCATCTGCAAATTTTGCCACCTCACTGTTTACCCCTTTTTCCAGATCATTTATGAATATGTTGAATAGGACTGGTCCCAGTACAGAGCCCTGGGGGACACCACTATTTACCTGTCTCCATTCTGAAAACTGACCATTTATTCTTACTCTTTGTTTCCTATCTTTTATCAATCCATCAATCCTCTTATCCCATGACAGCTTACTTTGCTTAAGAGCCTTTGGTGAGGTACTTTGTCAACTGAATTCTCAAGCACAGCAGAACAAGAGTCACGATCTACAATCCTTGTAATTTAACATGCAGTGAAAGGTGCTTCTTTCTGCAATGAACACACAGCTGGCATATCTTGACTGTGTTCTTCACAATCTTATACATTTTTTCTTTCTTAGACAATTAAAACCCAAGAGTGCCCCCCCCCACACACACACATCCCACCTCACAAATTTCTATTGTACTAATGGTTGATTTACAGCTACACTCAAGACTCAAATATTACATCTGAACTAGTGATGGGCCTCAACTACAAAATGTAAGCATGCCCAAAGCTTCAGAATATTAGGGGCCATTTTCAAAGCTTAGATCTGGATTTAAAGCACACATCTAGACAACTTTTGAGTGATGCACAATAGATTACCTCTTGTCCTTTGCTCTGTATTGAAAGCTACGTTAAATCGGATGTTAAACTACCAATCCAGTGGTGGATTGGTGAACCAATGTTCTTCCTTTATATGGCATAGTTCAGGCCATTTTCAAAAGAAGTTTAGCCTCTAGTCTTTGGGACTGCAAAGAAAAACCATTCAGCCTGTCGGAGCGTACACTCATGTCTGCCCAGAGCTGGCAACACTGGCCATTGTCTCAAGAGCTTATCACCCCTGTGGCACCTCCAGCGGCAGCAGTGGTGGGAACACTAGTCAAGGTGCCACCACGCTAGGCTGCAGGGTTGCTATCACCAGTGGAGTTGCACCTGTGGAAATTTTAGGGCAGAGACTCGTGTAGACAGCCCCCGAGTCTTCAAACAATCGTTCTAAGCAGTGGCTCTCAAACTTTTGTAGTGGTGACCCCTTTCACATAGCAAGTCTCTGAGTGCGACCCCCCCTTATAAATTAAAAACACTTTTTTATATATTTAACACCATTATAAATGCTGGAGGCAAAGTGAGGTTTGGGGTGGAGGTTGACAGCTCGCGACCCCTCATGTAATAACTCCCGACCCCCAGTTTGAAAACCCCTGTTCTAAGGAGAATCAGCTGCCACTCCTAGGTCATTTCAAGGTCATTTAAACTCTGTAGCCTAGTAGTGCAATCCCCCTCACCTAACTATTTCACTGCTGATCAAAGGGCCTAAGAAAGGAGAGGGGTGATCCTATTGTGAAGGCTGGCACGATCTACTCAGAGTGGCAGTCTCATTGTGGGTCAGGAGTGGGCAGAACTTGGCTCGTACTCTCCCAAAAAACAAACCTGATCCCTGACCGATACCATTCTAAAGTCGATCATCATTTCACCTGTCTGTCTGTCTGACACGGGGAAAAATACAGACTATTTTACTGACTATTTTAATTGCAAATTTGTACATGCTGTTCCAGGAGCATGAGACCATTTGCTCCGTTTTTTTCCATTTGGAAGCCATTGGCAGCTGGCCATTCTTCCCTGCAATTCAACGCCTTGAGAGAGACTTGTGGCAGGCTGCTTCCACCACCACTGTCCCACGCACACACCAGATTGTGGGAAGTCGGCGCATGAAGAGGCCTTTCAACAGAGATCCCATTGATCACAAGGCAGCAGATGCCCTGAAACCACGGCTGCTCTTCAGAAAGAGTTAAAAAAGGCTTTGCTTCCATTCCTAGTATTAGGCCTCAGCTTTCCTTTGTGGATGTGGTCGCTGGACGACAATGACAGGTGGAACAGTTCCTCCTGTAAGTCACTGGTTTAAATTTGGCCCAGGTCTCTGCTTTAAAATGGGAATCCAATTCAACCTTAACTCAAGCCTTAGTTGGTGTCTCCATAATTACTGTGGCACCCAGGGAGTCGAGCTGAGATTAGGGCCCCATTGTGCTAGGTGATGTACAAAGACAGCCAGAGAGACAGTCCCTGCCCAAAAGACCTTACAATCTAAATGAACAAGACAGACAAAGAGGGAAGGGAAAAGGAGGCAAAGTGACATCCCCAAGGTTGCACACCAGGTCATAACAGTGGGAATAGAATCCAGGTCTCCTGAGTGCCAGCCTAGTTGGTGATTAGACTGAAAATCTCCCCAAAGGAATTTAGGATGGAATGGGCAAAGAACTGCTCTTCTCACCCTGTCAATGAGCTCCACCAGGTCAGGATGGAAACCCATCGACTGCTCTACCCAAACTGTAGCTGCTTGGTAGATAAGATAGAGTATTTCTTTCTCCAGGTCACTTGTTCCTGTCCCTTTCCCTTTCATCCAGCATGAAATTCAAATATCCACCTGATCAATTGCATGCCCCCAGCACACCCAGGAGCCCCGCATTTTGCGAACAAAGAGATGCGGTGCAGCACGTATCCTAGGCGCATGTATTCATTTGGCTTGAGTAAGAGTGTTACCTTGGGTGCTGTATCCAATTGCCATTTCAGCTGGTAGTAATTTCTTGGCTCCTTGATTGCATGGGGGGGGAGGGGAGAGCAGAATGTTGCATCATCAGCTACTGACTGTCTGTCAGCACAGCACTGGGTAGGCAGGTCAAGAGTCAGTTTAGACGGGAGGGGACAAACAGGAGGGAACGAAGAGAAAGGGCATCCATCCTGGGATATGGGGTACAGCGCTCTACCTCCCCTTGAAACACTGATACTGGGTAAAAGGTGAACAGTCTGGAAATTCAGTTAAGCCCTCGAATGATCAACCCAGCACCTTCCTCTTATTTCCTTCTACTTTGAGGGAGTCATAAAGTGGGGCACAGGTGGGTGGATGCATAACGGGTTTTTTATGAACCTTTATGTTTGGAGCCAGTTTACTCAGGCTTCATGAATCCATCTGTCCTAGCTTCGGAAGAATACGAACAGATCAAAATTGGCACACTTCCCTTAAGTACTAAAAGACAATGTCTGATATTGCTAAAGCTATTAAATGTACAAGCTTTTGAGCATGGTTAACAAGCAGCAATCTACAGATTTCTAAAGGCATCAATCACGTTTTTTATTGCATTCCAGTGACGTGGTATCTGGGTGTATGTTAAATGGTTTCAACCGGGATATTAGAAGTATAAAAAGACAAGACACTACCCTACACTTGTACAAAACAGCTACACTAAGAGTCCCAGGTTTCACAGTTTTGTGAATGGAAAGGAATTGGATACAAAGAACTTTTCACTACTCGATGCAGCCAAGGACATTCTACATTTCCAACTAGCTGCATGGTCTGGGCCAGCTACCAAGAATACCCTGCCTCTAGTTCATCCTGGTGTTAATAAGTTCCAGCACTTGCAACAACCAAAGTTTGTGTGGTAGACTAGAAATGTGTCCACATGGGAACTAGAAGGTAGCAAGTTTGGGCTGTGAATAGGCAGTGGTGACTTCGACCTTTCAATTCCACCCAAGAGCCTGACAGCTAGTGCAGGGAGCAGCATATCAAATTTATTATCCATTTAACAACACCCACCAGTCTTCTGGAGCATCCTGTTGTCATTCTGCATTTGGAAGGCTCACTGGCCATGCCAAGTGGCGTTCTAGACCCCAATCCTGAAATCAAATCCATACGGGCAGGCCCCCTACACCCGTTGGGAACTTCTAACTAACTGCAGTGCATCTCTGTGGATCCAACTGCAAATTCGGCACCTGAAAGGCTATTGATTCGTTTCCAACTGCAAATTCAAAAAAAAAAAAAAAAACCCAAACACATAGGCCAAGAAATCCGATGTAAAAATTAAACACTAAAATGTGTTTTTGATTTGAATTGCAATACAATGTTATCAGCATAAATACTCCCACCTCTCCCCTGTGTACATCGCTAGGTAACAAACAGAAGTCCACGAGGAAAAAGATCTACAAGGCTGATGAGTAACAGAAACAACAAGGGACCTTCTGACTAACGGAAGTCAGGCTGATAAACACAGTGTGCAAATTTTACCATCTATCCAAGGATTTCGTGCTTTGTCTGAAATCATCTGGTGAATATTTACTGCCCCTGCAACTAGAAGTGATTCTGACAGAAGCTGAAAGACTGTACCCTTACAGTCACTGCTCCCATGACATCTGCAGCTCTGACGTGGAGAATGCAGCCTATGAATGATTCAAACTTCTGCGGGTTAGCATTACACAATTTATATTCGAAATAAAACTAGAAACAAGGCAAATTAATTATTCAACGCACACTAGAAAAACCCACACAGCCTGTCAACCTTGACTTTAAAGATACATCATCTGCCAATACTTAAAAATGTCTTACTGTTAAACAAGTGAACTGATTGCCAGTCAGCCTTCCCGGGCGGGGGGTGGGGAGGGAGGTTTGTTTGCAAATACAGCAGCAACATTTTATGAAGACTTTAGGGAGTGCAATTAACACACATTTCTTTAGAGAGATACACACTACACACATTGCAACAATTTTTGTTTCTGGTTAGTCTGCTGAGGCTCTGATTGTGTGGAAACTAAACCAAAGTTGTTAATTGCCGACCATATATATTCCTCTCTGATCACTTTCAAGCGAAGCAAAATTAATTTACTCATGATGTAAAATGTAAAGGGAAACTGTCAGGTCAAATTTTGGCTAAAGTTTGGGGGGGGGGGGTTGTTTTTTACATTTTTCCTGGGGAGAATAGGTTGTTTTTAGTAGTACATTACAGTAGTGCTTAGAGGCCTCACCTGAGATCAGCAGCACACTGATCTAGGAGCTCTATAGACACACATCATAGACAGTCCTTGCTCTAAAAAGCTTAGATCCTAAACAGACAAAAATCGGCACTTTAAAAAAGAGAAACACATAATGGAAATTGTTATTTTCTACAACTAAAGCCATTCCCCTGCTGCATCGCCCCCTCAGTCATTGCAGCATTGCACTGATGTCCTCACTATCAACTAACGCGAAACTGACTTAGATTCGGTGAAATATCGGAATCTTAATTTCACCCTCTACCTACGCCTCCAGTTCCAATCCTGCCAGCACTGCCGCGATCCAGGGTCTTTCCCACCTGATGGCTATTCAGTGGCCTCTGTGAAATGAGTGGGTGGTCTCAATGCAGACCCTAGGAGGAGAGGTATCCACATCACAAGAGCCACCCCACCATAACTGGTGTGTGCAGGCACCCCCGTCCCCTCTTGGGGACCATCTCAGCAAAGTCCTGGGGGTGGCAGAAGCTGAACTGCCCCCTTTTGCCCACAGAGATGGTCCCTCCCACTCAGGGTTGAAGTACATGGTAGGGCCTGAGTGGAGAAAGCTGGCCCTGGCCACACACCTGTGCTGTGAATAGAAGTAGGTCTTTGGACTCCAGGAGAAAAAAAAATCGGTTTGAAAATTTTCACTTAATTTTTTCGAAGAACATTTAGAAAAACATCTTTCATCGGCTACATGTGGAAAAAACCTCGGAGGTCAAACCTTAGTTCCTACTTCTTGCATTGACAAGAAAGATAATAAACTAAGGAGCTGAAATTCACTGTGACTCATAGGATCTGTATTTATTATTAATCTCCATGGAAATCAAATAGCCATCTCTCTCATTACAAGTTAGAGTTAATCATATTTAAAACATTAAAAAGCATGAGCACCAGACATTGATTTAACAAAACTATTATTGATAGCCAATTAGTGAATGTTCGTATAGGCATTCATTTCAATTGTGAGCCCTTAATTGCACTGGAAAATGCTGATTTTTTTGAAATACTTCCTAGTTAAGTAAATAGACATGAAGTTCCTTAGGAACAGACTCTCCAGCTCCAAATGTAATAATCACATGCACCTATACAAGGCTCTCCTGCCCCATTGGGACTGTAATGAAATTTCAAGTTAATGGTTTCAGGGTGGTCATGAAATCAATAAGTTTTAAAGGAACTGGCCTAAGTCTACAGTAGCCCTAAGGCAGTGGTCCCCAGACTGAGGAGCGCAAACCCCACTAAGGGGGTGAGGAGGAATGTTTAGGAGGTGCGGGGGGCCAAACCCAGGCCAGCCCCCACAGGGAGTGCCACCTAGCACTGCTCTGCCCCCAGCTCTGCTCCGGCCCCACCGATAGCTGTGGCTTCGACTCTCAGTCACAGCTGCTAGACCCCACCACAGCCCAGCCGCAGTCCCAACCCCGCTCCCAGCCTCGGCTCCCGGATGCAGCTCCGCTCCTGGGCCCAGCCCCACAGCCCCACCCCCAGCTCCCAGCCTGGCCCCAGCCTCCTCAAACCACCCCAGCCTCAGTCCCGTTCCCGGCCCCAGCCCCACAGCCCTGCCCCCAGCCCCGGCTCCACTCCTGGCCCAGCCTCCACACTCACCCCACCAAGCCTCAGCTCCATTCCTGGCCCCAGCCACACCGCACCCCCAGCTGCAACTCCATTCCCGGCCACGTTCCCAACCCCAGACCTGCCCCCAGCTGCCGGCCCAGCCTCGGCCCTCTGACCCCTGTTCATACCCCCCACCCCCACCGCCCAAGAGACACAGCCTCACTCCAGGCCTTGGCTAAGGATAAGGGGGGTGCAACATGAAGACTTTGGTGACCACTGCCCTAAGGAGAAAAGAAACTGTCTTCTGCCTTGCCACCACAGGTACTCACCCCTTCTCTGTGTATTCAGAGTGCACGCAGCACTGCAGCTGAACAAGCCCTTAATCTGGAAGGTGGAGAGGCCAATGGTCTTTGTCTAGCCACAGAACAGTTTCTGACTAGACTCCCTCTCCACACTCAACCTAGTCAGAGTTCCGTTGTCCTAGACGATTCCAGCTCCTCCAGGAAGTATGGAGTGGGGAGAGGGTGGAAAAACAATAAGGGACAGCATATATTTGACCAGGACAGACATTGTGCCATTGCCTTATAGCTGAAGTTCTATTCTATGAAATAATCTCCCAAGAGAAGGGATGCGGTGGCACTTGCATCAATAAAGACATTTCAAACCAGATGAGACAGCACACTAACAAACAACCAGTCGTGAACAATCCCACACTGGCAGAGAGATCACTTGTGACTCAAAACGCCCCCCCCCCATCTCTACTAGGCTAGGTTCTTTTTTGTACGATCACTACTGAAGAAAGTTTCTGCACAAGTGAAGACAACAGACTTGTGGTTTTCAACCATTTTCCACATGCAAAAATTTCGAACAGAGGTGTGCCTTTGGAAATCTTAGGCATAGTGTGTGGACCTCCAGAGGTCCACAGGTTGAAAACACAATACTTTAAAATGCAGATGACCACCTTTTCACTGGTGAGCACAGAACTACAGTTATAGGCCAAAAGAAAGCAAATATATCACGTCTATTTACAATGATTGCATAAACATTTGCAAGAGTCACTTAAGACCAGAAATGAATTATGTCTAGTGGGCTGAGGCAGCCTCCATCAGACATTTATGGACTAGCACTAACAATAAATCAAAATAGCCAGAGATGAGCAAGTTGATGGAGCTTGTTTGATAAATGGTAGATGAAATTCAATGTTGATAAATGCAAAGTAATGCACACTGGAAAACATAATCCCAACTATACATATAAAATGATGGGGTCTAAATTAGCTGTTGCCAATCAAGAAAGATCTTGGAGTCACTGTGAATAGTTCTCTGAAACATCCACTCAAATGTGCAGCGGCAGTCAGAAAAGCAAACAGAATGTTGGGAATCATTAGGAAAGGGATAAATAAGACAGAAAATGTCATATAGCCTCTGTATAAATCCAAGGTACGCCCACATCTTGAATACCGTGTGCAGATCTTGTCGCCTCATCTCAAAAAAGATATATTGGAATTGGAAAAGGTACCGAGAAGGGCAGCAAAAATGATTAGGGGTATGGAATAGCTTCCATCTGAGAAGAGATTAATAAGACTGGGACTTTTCTGCTTGGAAAAGACATGACTAAGGGAGGAGATGATCGAGATCTATAAAAATCACGACTGGTGGGGAGAAAGTAAATAAAGAAGTGTTATTTACTCCTTCACATAACAGAACTAAGGGTCACCAAGTAAAATGAGTAGGCAGCAGGTTTAAAACAAACAAAAGGAAGTATTTCTTCACCCAATGCACAATGAACCTGAGAAATTCATTGCCAGAGGATGTTGTGAAGACCAAGACTACAACAGGGTTCAAAACAGAACTAGATAAGCTCATGAAGGATAGGCCCATGAATAATTATTAGCCAGGATGGGCAAGGATGGTGTCCATAGCCTCTGTTTGCCAGATGCTGAGAATGGGTGACAGGAGATGGATCACTTGATGATTACTTGTTCTGTTCATTCCCTCTGGAGCACCTGGCATTGGCCACTGATGGAAGACAGAATACTGAGCTAGATGGACCTTTGGTCTGACCCAGTATGTCCATTCTTATGTTCTTATCTGACAGACAAGTTCCAGAATTGTGGTACCAACATTATGCCTTTAAGGGAAAGAGACTTTCAGTGCTGTCTGGAATCCAACATTCATGACAAAACCATGGCTAGGCTGTAAGCAGGGAAAACACTGAGCATTAGCAATCACTTATATCTGCTTTAATTTGCAAGATTGTAAAAAAATGACCTGAACATTAAGGGAACAGGATGATGCATAATTATCCCCAACCCTATGTATAACTTGCCATTCAGAGTTCCTAAAACCAGAAATATTTACATTTTCAAAACAACATTCTGACCTAGGGATTTTTTGGCCTCCAGTTGATGAGAATTCAACATCAAAGATAACACTTCAAAGGGATTACAGAAGAAAACAGACTTTAATCTCACTAAGTAAATAAGTACAACATACTAGCTCCCTTTAAAGTCTTTATTCAAGATTTTCACAAGTCAAGAGGCAAATTTCCTCCCCAGCATAAACAGAAGGATGAGAAGGTGAGGGGTTATTTAGGAGGAGTTACCCACATAAGTCTTTTAAAGAACAAACACCAGAAATGCATTCTTCACTCTTTCTACAAACAGAAGTCTTTGCCTGCATTTGCAGAAACCAGTTATCTTTGGCCTTCAAATGAATCCCCCCAAAAAACTTTTTCTTCTGCTCCACCCAAAGCCAGGAAGGGAACAGAACTGAGCGACGTGTTCTTTCACCCTTTAAGGAACCGATTGCTCTGTTTCTTTTTGAAGCAAAACAAATGTTCATATGGGTTCAACATGACAGAGACTATTAATGAAGTGGTGGTAGCACAGTGTCTGCAGAGTACAGATCCTCAGTCCTACCTATTACTTGCCTTGGAAAGTATACAAACACTTTCCATCTTCATTAATTCTCCCTGTGACACTGCACCCCATATTCTTCAGTGATATTATTATATAGCATGATTCTGATGTATTTTATGCAAGATAAGTCATGGGAGAGATCATTGGAAAGGTTATGATTTACTGAATATGATTGTCCTATTTGTATGCATGTATAATTTTTGTATCTGAAGTTAGGCATATTGACTAGATATCTATTACAAATGTGTTTACACCTGGGGAATGCCCACCACTAGGCAAAAGATGCTCACTCTAGATGGCTGGGAAAGGCCCATTCAGGTTGATGAGCCATTAGGAGAAAACAATCGGTCTTAGAACAGAGGTGGGCAAACTACAGCCTGCGGGCCACATCCGGCCTGCGAGACCCTCCTGCCTGGCCCCTGAGCTCCTGGCCTGGGAGGCTAGCCCCCGGCCCCTCCCCTGCTGTCCCCTCTCCCCCCGCAGCTGTCCCCTCTCCCCCACTGCGCCGCCGGCACAATGCTCTGGGCAGCGGAGCTCTTGCCTGAGCCGGTGCTCTGAGCTGCGTAGTGGCGTGACTGGCTCCAGCCGGGCAGCACGGTGCCTGTCCTGGTACTCTGGGCAGCGTGGCAGTAGCGCCGCAGCCACCGGTGCTCCAGGAAGCACGGTAAGGGGCAGGGAACGGGGGGGTTGGATAGAGGGCAGGGGAGTTCGGGATGGTGGTCAGGGGGCAGGGGTGTGGCTAGGGGTTGGGGCAGTCAGAGGGCAGGGAACAGGGGGGTTGAATGGGGGCAGTCAGGGGCAAGGGTTCCGGGGGCGGTCAGGGAGAAGGGGTGGTTGGATGGGGTAGGGGTGCCAGAGGGGCAGTCAGGATTGAGAGGAGGGATTGGATGGGGGTGGCAGAGGGCAGTGGGTCCAGGGGTAGTCAGGGGACAGGGAGAGGTGGATGGGGCAGGGGTCCCGGGGGGGGGGGCGTCAGGGAACGGGGGGGGGTTGGATGGAGCAGGAGTCCGGGGGGGGGGGGCAGCGTCAGGAGGTGAAAAGCAGGGGGAAAATCGGATAGGGGGCGGGGGCTGGGCCTCCATTCAATTTCAGAAACCCGATGTGGCCCTCAGGCCAAAAAGTTTGCCCTCCCCTGTGGTAGAAGAAACTAATCTCACTGGGGGGCGTCTTCCTAAGGACACTACAAACGGCCTCTGAGCAATGGCTGCTGTGGTACTACGGAGACATGTAACCAGGTCAGTTACAGCTACTTATGTGCATGGTGCTCTCCTATTACCAGCTCTTTCAGGCAGGAGCCATTACTTTCCAGCACATTTGGGGTCCTTTGTGTTACGATAATTCATTATTAAGAGCAGTGGTAATTAGATTATTCGCCATTCTTCTGCAACACTTTTGAGAAGTTATCTGCACACTAGCTAGTGACAGCGTGCCAGAATTACCCCAGCAAACACCACACAGACGGCTCAATGGTAAAACAATCCAGGGTCCAGAATTCATCCGCAGCAACGGAGGAGCAAGGCAGATGCAAGCATTTGGAATGCCAGACATCACTGGCAGGAATGACGGTTCATCATGGCAAAACTGCAGCATCGAAGGAATGTGAGCAGTAAGACCCACTTACAACCCCATGCCCTCATAAAAAAGTAGACAGGACAACATAAATAGCAGGAGCACACAATGCATCGGAAAAAGCTGGGTCTTGATCGAGACACCAATTGGTTCTGAAAGCTCCTGCCTAGGGAAGATCCTCTGTAAACAGCATTGGGAGAGAATTCCCCATGATGCAATACATCCAAAGTGATGAGAACTTCAGCCAAGCTGGGCAGCAGGAGATGATTTTGAGGTCAATGAGGCAGATGTGAATGAGGAAGAGAACAGGCAGCAGGGAGGTGTAACACCTATGTTGGGGCACAGTGAGACAAGATACCAAAAAGGCAAAGCTCAAGGCTGAATGCAGAAGCGCACCAGATGAGACTCTCTCCATTGCAAAGAATAAGTGCTAATTAAAGGTCGATCTAAGAAAAAGAAACATTCCCAACTATTAGTCTAGCTGGAAATAAGAAAAATCTTAATTATTTTAGCTATAACTAGCTTCAGAACAGAGAATCTGCCCTCCAGCCTTATCTAGTTTCAGCATGTGTTTTATTGAGAGGTTAAACGAGAACAGATTTTTAAACCCAACACAGACACACACAGTTTCCCCTCGGTAACTCATACATGCTCCTGTAGAGTTTGTTCTATGATTTTCTTGAGGATTTTTTCCCATTGCATCATTGAAAAGTGTTTTATACCAGCCAGAAAAGCACAAACCTTGCAATTAGCTACTCTAAGTGCTAGAGAAATGCCTCCCCCCGCCCCAAACAGATTTTGCCTTATTGTTTCAATTAAAGTAAGTTTGTTTTTTATGGTCACATTCTTTGCACATCTGCTGTATGATTATTCAGAGAACCAAGTGCCAGTCACGTGTCTCTCCTGGTTTGGGGAAGGGTGGAAAAATCCTCATTTAACAGATTATGAGCTCTTTATTTCCCACAATTCCTCCTCCCTGCTCTAAGAAACGTTCTTTAAACATATTCATCGTACAATTCTCTGTTGTGTAAAGAGGCAGGAGCTCCATTCTGCCCTGCACTCATCTAGATTTTTGCTCTCTTTTCTCTTGAGTAACCAGTTTGGGTGACAGGTTTCAGAGTGGTAGCCATGTTAGTCTGTATCAGCAAAAACAACAAGGAGTCCTTGTGGCACCTTAGAGACTAGCAAATTTATATAAGCGTATGCCCAAACAAATGTATTAGTCTCTAACGTGCCAAAAGGACTCCTCATTCTATTTGGGCAAAGCCAGCTTGTTTAACTAAAGTACTGTTATTGTCGGGAAACGCAGTGTAAATGATACTTTACTTAACAAATCTACTCCCTGCGTCTCTTCACCTGTGTCACGTCTGCTTTAGTGCCAAAAGCAAAATTTGTACTACTCCATACTGGTTAGCCCTGTAAAGTCGACCTAGCTAAGGGAACGCAAGCTTGATTCGATTTCAACTTGTCCATCAATAATATTGTCAGCAAAGCCCTAACTAAAGGGTCAATTCCTAACCTCAAACAACACTGACCCAGTAGTGTTGCACAAGTGTCATCAACAGCAGAATCTGGCCAGCAAAATCTCAACTAATCACATGCAAAGCCGAAAGAACCCAACTTGCTTTTCAGATACCATGACACTGGCAGACCAGGTCATATCGGGGTCACAGGCCAATTCGCTTGTGTATTAGTATAGATAAAAGTGAGTAATATACAAGTGTGTATTCATAGGTTTAAATTTCATGAAAACTAGTGGAATGTTACTTGTATTATTTTCATTCATCTGTTCCTGTTATAATGTAAAAAGAACAGGAGTACTTGTGGCACCTTGGAGACTAACAAATTTATTAGAGCATAAGCTTTCGTGGACTACATCCGAAGAAGTGGGCTGTAGTCCACGAAAGCTTATGCTCTAATAATTTTGTTAGTCTCTAAGGTGCCACAAGTACTCCTGTTCTTTTTGCGGATACAGACTAACACGGCTGCTACTCTGAAACTTGTTATAATGTAATAGCAAACATTTACATTGTGCATTCCCATGTAATTAAATAACCCAAAGAAATCTTAGGAAATGCTAATGAAAGACTTAACGTCTTTAACAGAAAATGCTAATTTCAAAGCAAATGGCCATTATGCATGGTGGGCAGAGGTCAAAAGGCTAAGTCCTCACTTAGCCTCAAAGGATAAGCCCAGGTGGGTAGAGATACAGCTTCTTCTGCCAGAAGCCAAGCTGGCAATAAGTATGGATTCAAAGAAAGATCCTTCATCTCTAGACTGTTTGTACTCTTACAGGGAAGTGCACCAGACGCAAAGTAGGGATTTCCAGAGACGATCTGGATACTCTGAAAGACTTGATTAACTGCCAGTTTATCACATCACCGCCACCATTTGGAATTACAACCTGTGACTCACCTGTACATGTGTTTTACCCTCTTTAAATTCTCAATAACTCCTTCCTTTTTCTTAGCTAATAAACCTTTAGTTAGTTTACTATAGATTTAGCTGCCCGCATTGTCTTTGGTGTAAGATCCGGAGTATCAATTGATCTGGGGTAAGTGACTGGTCTCTTGGGACTGTGAGAAACCTGATGTGGTGTGATTTTAGGTTTAAGTAACTTTACCACAAAGTTCAGTTTGTCAGGGTGGCAAGATAGGCTTTCCAGTCTAAGGGGACGGTCTGTGACTCCATGGTAAGGCTGGTATAGCAATCCAGGAGTTCACATGTGTTACTGGATTGGTGGAAATCTAATTTTAGAACATACCACCAGTTTGGGGTGTCCGCCCTTGTTTTCTGACTGTCTGCCCTGAGCTAGGTACTCATAGTTATGAGCCACTCCAGACAGCATGACAGATACCTGACTGGGTTTGAGAGCTGTCAGGGAGAAAAAAGCTTTTTTCCTCACTTGTGGACTGAGCATATTTTATTCAGAGTAATTGAGACAAAGTGGAAACCCATTTTGTACACACGCTTTTTAAAGTAAAGCCATGCTTCTGATTGTGCGGACCAATCTCACGGGAATGGAGATTTAGAGGGGGTGGGGGAGGAAGAGAAAGAGAACTCAATAGTCAACTTGTAGAATTCATTAATGTAGTTGGTCATGATTCCAATATTATGGTGGGACCTTATTTTTGAAAGTTGGACACATTTATGAGAAAACTTTTGCAACTATTATAGTCCTCTTAAGAAAGGGGTACTCCAATTTTCCGCTTCTTGGAATAATCCGATTACCACAAGCGTCAGGCAGGAATCTCTCCCCATCACACACCTGAGTATGTGCATTTCACCATCTCCACTGAAGCAGTCCACTCTCTTGGAAACACTTAGGAATAAGCTACTTCTGAAGACAAAGATACCCAACCTGATGGAGCCAAGATGATCCATCCTATCTTCTAGAAATGCTTAGAAAATCCAAGTGGAATTGTGAGGTACAATTGTATTATTAAAGCCTGCTTTTCTAGTTATTGTTATCTAGCACTCAAAGCGTAGTAGGCACTGCACAAAGCACACAAATAGACATTATGTGGTCCAAGTGCCAAAGAGTTTCCAGTCTAATTTAGAGATGATACAATGAATGACTGTAGCAAGTATCAGAGTGATGGGAGCAAGGGAAGACAAAGTTTACAATAATAAGATCACATGATGACCCATATTTGGTATGTGCCCATCTTGATTGTTCCATTACATGTATAATTTTTTTATAACCCAAAAGAGAAAACACACTAATGAGGATGGAGCCATTTTCCTTTCTACTCTATTTACATCATCATACAGCATATTGAGTTATTGAAGAAAGGCATTTTCCCACTTGACTTGCAACTGTGGATCCAAACATCAATTAGTCTTTATTTGCATTAATCGAGTTTCAAAGTCTAAAAACAGATCAAGTACAAATCTTGAAGCTCTATCTCTTCTTAGAGTTGCAGCTGCTACAGTTACATGAGGTTTTTTGGTTTCAGAGTGGTAGCTGTGTTAGTCTTTATCAGCAAAAAGAACAAGGACTACTTGTGGCACCTTAGAGACTAACAAATTTATTTGGGCATAAGCTTTCGTGGCCTAAAACCCACTTCATCGGATGCATGCAGTGGCACGAAAGCTCATGCCCAAATAAATTTGTTAGTCTCTAAGGTGCCACATGAGGTTTTTTTGGGACACTAGAGACCAGATTTAATGAGTACCATCATTACATGGTCTCAAAAGCATTACAAATATACATTTGTTTTGCAGCTCTGCATCACAATTATTTCAGGCAGACACATTCAGGCGGTGAACCAGCTTTTACTTATGTATACAAATAATAAAAAGCAGCTTCTAAAAAGAACTGAATCCCAGCTAAACACCACAGCTTTCATTCAAAAACTGAAGTGCCGAGAGAGTCAGACTTATGGCTCACCTGTAGTAGTGCCATCTAGTGGCACAGTGATCTTACATTAGTACAGTGGTTCTCAAACTCTTGTACTGGTGACCCCTTTCACATAGCAAGCCTCTGAGTGCGACCCCCCTTATAAATTCAAAAACACTTTTTTATATATTTAGCACCATTATAAATGCTGGAGGCAAAGGGGTTTGGGGGTGTAGACTGACAGCTCGCGACCCCCCAGGTATTAACCTCACGACCCCGTGAGGAGTCCCGACCCCCAGTTTGAGAACCCCTGCATTAGTACATTTGATCTCAAGAAAGAACCGTGCCTTAGGCACTGTCATAAATAACACCCAGCCACAGTGAGAGAAAGCTAATGTCTGCACACCCAGTTACCATAATACAATATTTACTCATTTAAAAGTCTTATTGAAGGGCCCAAGCCAACTCTCAGTGAAATCAGTGGAAATACTCCAAACTGCTTTAGAAAACAATGGATCAAGCCCAATGGTGTCAGCTGACCTAGCAAACAGGGCCAGGTAGAGTTTGCAATAGTGCATTTTATAGATTAAATTCCAGTTAGGAAAATACTGAGGCTTCACAGTGGATAATGAAGACAGCTGGAAGTGGAATGTTTAAATATGTCGTTGAGGTGGATTCAGAGAACAAGTGCAATTTAAGTGCTCGGCACCCCAGGCTTTGAGCTGGCTCCTTACTGTGCACTACCACTGTAAAGTGTCAATACATGTGACATTATTTCGTGTCCTGCAGCCCTAAACATTTTAATTTATGAGAATACATACTAGGAAAGCAGTTATTACAATACCAGTGAAGCACACAAAGGATCATACTCGGTCAGCTTATATTTCTGCAGGCTTTTGCGAACATGAAGAACCCAGATCCTGATATAAGGAACACTGTGTTAAGAGATACACATTGCTCTCTCAGAGGTATCTTACTAGCTACATGATTACTAATTACTACTTAGAAGTTCTACTATAGTTTCAAGTTCAGTCTAATTACCCTACACTAAGGGGTATTTCATGGCTCCAGGTGAACTCTGACTGGCCAGTCCAGGACAGTATGGTAAGGAATTGCTGAGAGTGCACTAGTCTACAAGTACAGTATAGTCTAGACCATTTCAAAGCATATCTTTATATCTAGATAGAGGTCACGTCAAATCCAATACTGGAGACCAAAGTCATTAAAAACAGGGAAGAGATAGCTTTAAAGCAGCTATTAAAGGGAGACTCCCTGGCTTAGCAGGATAAATTGAAGTTCACTCCCAAGTCTGACTGGAGAGTCCTATTCAGGGGGGGGAAGTAACTATCGGCAAACCAATTATGTCAGCTACTATTTCATTTTCCTTACCAGAGGGACAACCACAAGGGATTTATAAACTCATTGATGGATATGTCTCCAACAGCTATTAGTCAAAGTACTTTCAGTCATTTTAAGAGATTTTTATTACCTTGAACCTTAATAGCATCCATTCTGTTACACTCCGATACTTCACGTTTTCCAAGGCATATCTTACAATATCTATAACTATTACCACCCACCACACTTTGATAGCTAACAATTATAGTTTACAAAGTGCTAGTCCGGCGAATAGATCCATTATATCCATCCATGTAACACAATGTTGAAATGTAGGGCGAAGATTAACTATACAATTCTGGCTCGCACATTCTAGAATTTTCTGTCTTCACAGCAAAAGAACAGCCTCAAGTCTTCCCCAGTGATGCCCTAACAAGCCAGACCAGAGTTAACCTTATTCATGCATAAGAAGCAGTTTCAGCCCATCAGACCCCCAAACACAGCAATATCTTACAGTTCACTATACACTGACCAAGTAAAACACTTCTTCGTGGCCATTCATAGTCCAAAGAAAGGGACGTGGACCCAAATGTCTTAAAGCAGCAGGTGATTTTGAACGCCCAACCCAAGACACCTACGGCCAAAGTTTCCAAATTACAAGCCCTGAATGAACCAGATTGTTGGTGGGTAGTGATGCTCTGGGAGGAGAAGGGTGTGTCACAGAGTGAGGTGGGGGCTGGTAGATAGCAGCTCCTCCTCCAACTCCTGGCAGCAGTTTATCTATCACAGCCACTGAGGAGGAGGAGGAGGAGGAGGAGGAAGGTTGGATGTAAAAAGAATGCCATGATCAGAGGAGACCAGAGATATGAAGGAGATTCCGCTGCAGGAGGGGAGAGTCTGAAAGCTGAATTTCTAACAGCCCGTGACAACTCAATGGATTTGGAAAATAAAATATTTAACGAGGGACAATTCCCAAGGTAACAGACTGAAAAATCAGTTACATAAGTGTTCACTGAGTGCTAATAAACCAGGCCACAGGGAAAACCTAGACCTACAGTGGCTCAAAAACAGCATGTTCTTTCATTTCACAAGTGGTGATGTTTTGTATTGTATGCCCAGAAAAGGGAAATACCTAGGAGTAGCTTGGGCAGATATTTCATCACTGGGCAGGAAAGAAAAGCAATAGTGGCTTCACCTAGCTCTGTTAACAAGCCATTTTACTGCAAATATGGAGCTGGCACCAAAAAATTATTAATAATTTCCATAGCTACATTCATCCCTAAAGATTACACACACACACACACACACACACACACACACACACTGCAGCCACTTCTGGGGTGGATATGGGAAGTCAATCAACATAAGAGAAGGGGGGGAATTTTGTTCATGGAGGAAGTTCTAAAGGATTAGTCTGGTTAAGCACCCACAAGAGTACTTATGCGTGTGTTAAACTGAGTGGGAAATCTCAAGGACTCTTGCAAGGTTTCCAGTATTTCCGGATCCCTATTGGGTCAGGGAAAGTAGGGAGTGGGGAAATAGAATGAAAACAGATGCTCACAGTACTTCCACTTTGGCCAAAATAGTCCCCACCCATGCACTCACCTTTATTACTGCAACACCGTTCTAATTCACATGGGATTTAGCATTCCCTGGAGCCTAAGGGCATTTGAGCCTCATGTGCCTCAGCATGCCAATATTCAAACTAGACAAACCCTGAGGAAGGTCCAAAGCTCCCTATGCTCACAAGGAGCAGAGGACTAGGTAACGGGTGGTCAGCCCAGGAAGAGAGGAAAGAAAGCGATTGGAGATGGGACTTGCCTTGAGAAGTGGGGAGGTCCAGGTTACGGAAACTGATTTTTTTTTTTTTTTTTTTTTTTGCACAGGGGAGGGGTTAACAGGATGGTCCAGGGGGCAGACTAACAAAAAAACAAAACAAAACAAAAAATCAGAGATGAGAGCCATGGAGTGAAGATAAAAATGAAAGTGGGAGACTGAATTAAAAATTGGGTGGCAGGAAGATAAAAGGAAAGGAAACTGGGCAGCTCCGGGACCAAGGTTTTACTTGTTTTTATTAGAGTCAAACCATGGAAGGGAGAGAGGGGATTGGAAAATATTAGTCAGAGTTAATTAGGTGCAAACAGTGGGGAAGGCTGTTCCAGATGGCGCTAGTACAGCACTAACAGGAAAAATGCGTCTAGTTCTGTGGTGCAGAAATGCAGAAGCAATCCCGTCAGTGGAGTTTACTTGAATGGAAGATTTGTGGCAGGGAATGTTACGATTACATCTGGCAAGAATAAGAAGTTAACTCCAACTTGCTCAGTGCTGTGGCATCATATGACCTACATAAAAGGGGTAAAAAAAATAACTATTATTAAATACTAGGTCATGAAAGAAGGTGAGATATTAGCGCTGGGGTTATTTATAGAGCACTTCGTGCAAAGATTTTACAGAATAAGAGTCAACAACAAAACCTTGTATCCATCCTAGTCCATGTAGGTCATTACAGAACCTACTATGGAGTGTTCCGTTTATAAAAGAAATCTTGCTGAGTTTGGAGAACGCGAGTCTTCAAATGAATAACTAAAAAAAAAGTGCCAGGTGTGTGGGATATCTACTGCTTCATAATAGAGATTAGAAAGCAGACCAAATAATCATGCATAGAAAGGAGTGAATGAGAAAAGTCAACACATCCCTCCCCTGCCGTTTATTATTGCTTATAGAAATCAGCAGGCAAACCAGATTCTACTGATGTCTTGTATGTTTACTGTCTCCCATTAAGAAAAAAACTTAATCACATTGAAAATAGGGATGGATGTACATTCACAGACACCTGCTCTTCAGATCAAGCCATTGCTGTGACCATCTAGATTGTCAAGAAAGGGCTGTGCTGGATGTCTTGTTTTAAAAAAAAAAAAAAAAAAAAAAAAAAATTTCTCCTACACTCATTAGAAGCCACAGTGGAGTCAACATTGAAAAAAGCCCACACCCATGTAAATGGAACTAGCAGGCTCTTCCAGACTCTACAGCAAGGTCAAGCCCTATGGCCATGAGGGGTCTCTCAAAGAGTATTTGAGGTTTATTGACAATCAGAGTGAAAATCCATTGGTTTACTGTTAATCCAACAGTCACATCAGATTTTCCGTGATATTTTTACTATTTAATATGGATTATTTGCTGAGCATTACTTGGAGAATCGAGAGGGGACAGTCATTACGGAAGGTCACTTTTTCAGCCTATAGAGCAATCCACTGGGTTTCTCAAAGGCTGGTTTAACATCTCAAATGGGCTTTAAGTGGCCCCATTAGTAGATATGACTATTACATTTTCTTATACAGCACTTACCATCCCGAGATCTCACAGCACTTTAAGAAGGCGGGTAAGCGTTATGATCCCCATTTTACTGGAGGGAGAAACAGGCACAGGGAGGTTAAGTGACTTGCTCAGAGTCACATAACTAGTCAAACTTGGGACTACAACCTCTGATTCCCAGAGCGGTACTCTATCCACTGAGCCTCCTCAGGCAAAGTCAATGCAGGGCGATTATTGGTACAATGGCAATGAAAGACACTCAGCACCTCTCAGGAGCAGCATCACCACGGGACTACAAAAGGGTCAGTGAGACCCTGGGCCACATCCCAACACCCCAGTCAAGGCAATTGCAAAACTCCCACAGACGGCAGTAGGGTCAGGTTTTGGCCCACTGAGTATTTATGATTCCATCCATTAGTGGGAAGTAAGACTTTAGTTTGACTAGTATTAAGACTTATAACATAGCTTTAAGAAGATTCTCCTTTCACTCAAATGGTAAAGGCTTGCATTTCTGGAACAAAAGAACTGAAAATTCTTGATTACAACTATCAAGTTCTATGTAGCCATGCCGCTCTCCTGGAAATAGCTTTGTTTACTACCTAGAATTTTTACAACACTGATTCAAACAAGTGTTAGGCTATTAAGATACCAATCCAATTGATTTTTTCTTCTTTTTATGTAAAGCCATTCTCTTACTGTGTTGTAATCCCAGAGACATCATCATGATGAACCAGCAAAAAGGTAAGAGAAATAAACCATAAAACCAACCAAGAAAGTTTCTCCAAGCTAAGAGAAATGTAAGGAGTAAACAAAGCATAAATGGTTGAAGCGTCACTTTAAATTGGGATTTAAGGGTACATCTACATTGCAATTAGACACCTGGGACTTACAGGGCTCAAGCTAAGGGGCTGTTTAATTATGGTGTAAACATTTGGGCTTCAGTCCCTGGAATCCTCCCACCTCGCAGGGGCCTAAAGACCAGGCTCCAGCGCAAGCCCAAACATCTGCGCCAAAATTAAAGAGCCCGTATGCTTGAGCCCCATGAACATAAGTCAGCTGGCACATGGATTTTTAATCGCAGCGTAGATGTCCCCTAACAGACATTAACTGGCTAACTTTTCTACGGTGACAAAATGCACCTTCCATATTTTATTTCCTGACCAATATCCCTTCGACATCACCACAGCTTCTAGATTCCAGCTTCTTTGGCAGCCCCACTTAACTGTTCATTTCAAAACAGATGTAAAACAAATCACTCGACCTACGAAGTTAAACACTGGGATGCACTGGACCCCAAGACATGTTTCTAACCAGCAAATGAGAATTTCTCCTTTTAAGGAGTCAGAATAGTGTAAAGGCGACTGCAAATTATCCTCAGAGCTAAAAAAAAATAAAAAACAGCAGGGAAGTTATTTAGAAGTTTCTAAAGCTAATTTAGTCGGAAAGGTACCTTATGGAAGGAACGCAGTAAATCGCTTCACCACGGGAAGTGGCATCCGCATTCTTCTACAGTCACTCAGCTCCACTCAGTCACTCAATGTCAGCTAGCAGCAAGTTTTCCTTTCCCATTGCTATCTGCTCTAACCTCCCCCCAGGTAAAAATCCAGCTGTAGATAGTTTCCTCAAGATTTGGGGGAGGGAGGTGTTCGTTTTTATTCAGATCTCTTCTGATTTTAAATGTTAATAGACACTTCCTTGGCATTGGCTACATGGTTGACATGAATTTCAAATACACTGTTCTACAGCGAGTTGCATGCACTATATAAAATTATCACTATTAGACATTGGAAAGTCCTAAAATGGGTCATCCCCATCTTACAGTGCAGGATTGGTTCCTGCTTTAAACGGAAGGTTTGTCCAATCAAGCTTTTGAAAGAGCGAAGCTATTGGATTCTATTCCAGCCTAAGAGATGTAACCAAGTCACACCTCCCGATATCCAGCCTACCATTCCCTTTAAGCAGCTTTATCCCTTGGAAAAAGAACAGGAGTACTTGTGGCACCTTAGACTAACAAATTTATTTGAGCATAAGCTTTCGTGGGCTGCAGCCCACTTCATCGGATGCATAGAATGGAACATACAGTAAGGAGATATATACACACATACAGAGAACATGAAAAGGTGGGAGTTGCCCTACCAACTCTAAGAGGCTAATTAATTATGAGCAATTATCAGCAGGAGGAAAAAAAAACTTTTGTAGTGATAATGACAAGAAGGTGTGAGGATACTTAACATTATTACTACAAAAGTTTTTTTTCTCCTGGGGATAATTGCTCATCTTAATTAATTAGCCTCTTAGAGTTGGTAGGGCAACTCCCACCTTTTCATGTTCTCTAGATGTGTATATATATATATCTCCTTACTATATGTTCCATTCTATGCATCTGATGAAGTGGGCTGTAGCCCACGAAAGCTTATGCTCAAATAAATTTGTTAGCCTCTAAGGTGCCACAAGTACTCCTGTTCTTTTTGCGGATACAGACTAACACAGCTGCTACACTGAAACCTGTCCTTTATCCCTTGGATCACTCTAAATAATTCCACTCCTCCTTTGACATACACTAAAACTAGTCAATATAGGCAAAGAAAATTATTAATGAAAGGAATTTTGGCTTTATCTACAAGCAGACTTCGATTTTTATGAATTTGTTCATTCTTAAAAGTTATTTGACAAATGTTGTCCGTGAACAGGTTTGAATCTTGGTGCCGCTTCTGAACTGTTCACAGAGAACCTGATTTTTGGAAGTGTTGAGCACTTTCAATCGTAGTTGCTCGGCACCTCGGAAAAGGTGGCGGAGACTTTTGTTTTGAATATTGCTCTGCAAGGTTCACTAGCTAAAACTTATGAACATGAGGGTTTGAGTAAGTCGCTTGCAGTGTGAAGACACACGACGTTGCCTTATAAATATTATATAACTATTTAGTTTTAGAGTGTTCTAATCAGAAAACTGATGGTATAAACATGGTGCCTTTCTACTCAGCATAAATGCTCTTTGTGCCTCTCTCTCTGTGCTCCTTTTACAGGCACAAAAGACGACTTCACTCCTCTTAGTATTGCGGAGCCCACATAGCTGTGGACTAACAAGCTGGATTCTGCCCCAACTCCCACATCAACCACCACAACAGCTGGCTAAGTTCCAATTGCAGAAGCTTGGTAGTGATAAGAGGCAGAGATCCTGGCTGAATTTTCAGAGCCCAGGCTACAGTTGTGAGCCTGGTAATTGAAGACTCCATCTGATCTGTAAACTGATGGAGTCTGATCTCCAGGCACTATAAAGATGGAACCACACAATGTCACATTTAGAGTCACTTTTCTGACTATACACTGCACTTAAACTTTTAGAATGCAAGTTGATCGAAGTAGGAGAAAGTGGATGAGATTAGGCTATTCTGATTTTGTGAGGCTACCAACATCGCATTCAGTGAAACCGAAAGCACAAGGCCAATCCTCAGACTGAGTCTTTGACTAATCCACATAGCAAGACACTGCTCGCAGAAGCAGAAACCCAAGAACTGGTAGCATCCATATGTATATTATAGCTGTAATGCTGAGTACACCAAGCAGTGCAGTTGCCCACTAGATCTTTCTACCAGCCAGAGGTTGAAAAGCTATTCCACCTGCTGGAGACTAATTACTGCTGCTTTTGTAGTGGCAATTTCCATATGTGAGAAGTAAATCTCCAAAAGAGTAACCATTGTCTCCACAAGCCGGAAAGGAAGAGCATATCCCCCGTAAACGGGTGTAAAGTAACTGCAATTTAGCTTGTATTCCAGTGCAATTTAAGAAGGGGAATGGGAAATAAGAAAAGGGAGAGATGGAGGCTATATTTTAAATGGAAATGTCCACCATGGAAGGAGCATTTTGCCAAGTTTTAGCCAAGTTTATGAATTTTTATGGTCAAGTTATAAACCCCCTAAAAAAGCTAGGTTGGTCAGGACGTAGTCATCTTTTCCATGAAACCCTAATTACAGCAGTGTTAGTCAATGCTGCAATGAAAGATCATAATAATCATCTGTCTCTTTATCCTGAGCCCTCCTTTTTATTAACTTTTTAAGCTTTCTCCAGGCTGTTTTACATAATCCAATGAGATGGAAATTTAAGATAATTCTCTCTTCCAACTAGATGACCTTATTGTGTTACTGGTGGCAAGGCATAGAGATTACTAATATTTAGTTCTTATCAGAGGAATATTATTTACTTGGAATATTGAATATGTTCAATATTTTAAGAAAGGGCAGGGTCTTAATGAAAGTTTTATTTTAAAAATTTCCTTCCTGGTATTACTAGCACCTGAGACCAGTAAGACTGAAAGAACTTGAACAGTCTAGGGAATTTTTTGTTTGTTTTTTTGGCAATTCTCTCTCCTTGGCCAACAATGCAAAAAGCTTGAACCTCAGTTACGAACACCTCAGGGACAGAGATTGTTTGTCACTGTGAAATGTTCGTAACGCTGAACAAAACATTATGGTTGTTCTTTCAAAAGTTTACAACTGAATCTTGACTTAATACAGCTTTGAAACTTTACTCTGCAGAAGAAAAATGCGGCTTTTAGCCATCTTAATTTAAATGAAACAAGCACAGAAACTGTTTGGTTGTCAAAAAAATTTTAAACTCTCCCTTTTTTTTTTAGTTGTAGTTTACATTTAACACAGTACTGTACTGTATTTGCTTTTTTTTTGGTCTCTGCTGCTGACTAATTGCATCCTTCCAGTTCCAAATGAAGCGTGTGATTGACCAGTCAGTCGGTTTGTAACTCTGAGCTTCTATTGTACCAAATGCATTGTTATTAGCAAGAACAAGAGAGATTAAGTAATGTACTATGTCACTTCAGAGAAGAATCAACTTTTCCTCTTCTTGGCTGTATGTCCAACTCCACTCTTGCTGTCCTGTTCTTTGCCTCTCTTCAGCTTGAAGCATTCCTTAAATTCAATGTTCCTGTGACTATACCTCTTTTAATCGAGTTTATCCACAAGCAGGGTTTCTTCACCTCATGGACCTCACTTGACCAACAGGCATCTTTGGACTGTATTCATTCAATAGAGGTTCAAACAGTCATTCTTTCTGTTCATGTACTTTAGGTCCTTTGTTGGTGGGCTTCTCGCTTTGTTTTCAGGATCTGTTTTCATCAATTCTTTTTCACCAGTTGTTTCCTTTCCGTTTTTTCCCTGGATACGCTCTCTCTGCAAAGCGTAGATTTTATTTCCCTCTTCTTCTTCTCTAATAGTACCTGCTCACATACCCAAGTATTTTTTTCTGCTTCTCCTGACCTGAAACCTCCTCTCTTCCCAGTGCCCTACTTTTATTCTCCTGTTCTTCTTTTATTACCTCACCTCCTACTCGGGTGACGGGTCATCTGCTAGCTCAGCATTTCGAGTCTTCTCCTTCTCTAACAGCTTTTACCAACTGCCCCTTCAGGTGGATTCAGAACCTCCTCCCCAGCCAGAGCTACCCACTCACTAGTTGTCTCTCCGTAGGACGGCATTCTCTGCGGCTGCATCACAGCTGCAGCAGGTGTTAGTATCAGGGTGAGGGTTACTACACCAGTATTGCACCGATGCTATGGGGTATATTAAAGCCTCCTCTTTTCCCAATGTTCTTCCCAAAAAACCTCACACCACCACGCGCTATGTCTCGCTGGAGGGGGAAAGCATCATGTGCACTTTTCCATTCATGGGGAGTTAGGCAAGGACGATTTTACAACACAGCTACATGTTGGTCCTATAACTGCTTGACTTGACAGCATCCCCTTAAACGCCTCAAGGGAGAGATGTAGGTCATTGTCTAGATCTCTCTCCTTGTTCCCAATTTCTTTTCATAACTTAATAAGATACACCTCTACCTCGATAGAACGCTGTCCTTGGCAGCCAAAAAAAATCTTACCGCGTTATATCAAACTTGCTTTGATCCGCTGGAGTGCGCAGCCCCGCCCCCCCGGAGCGCTGCTTTACCACGTTATATCCGAATTCATGTTATATCGGGCCGCGTTATATTGGGGTAGCGGTGTATTATGTTCTCTAAGGGGGAGAAACACAGTTGTCTCCGAGCACTTATTCAAGCCGTGTATTCTCACCCACAGATTTGAACCCAACATATGCAGCTTCAACAGTATCATGCAAGTCTTCTTGCCCGATAACAGGTAGTACGGTTCTTACATAGCCATAACTGTCACATGCACCAACTGAAGGGTTCCTTTCAGAACCTTTCAGTAGCAGTTTCAGAGTGAAGTTTCAAAATTCTCCACACGTTCCCGATGCCTTTTTCTCGCAGTACACTAACATGTGGATTGAAAAAATAAAAAAATTAAAACTTTGAATCTCCACTGATGATTGTTGATCTATTTAAAAAAAAAAAAATCTAAAATGGACACGCACATCCTTGGTGCTTAGCAACCACCCACCCACCAGCCACAACACTGCATGCAATAAATAATTAGTCTCAGATTTATACATGCACTATACAGAAATACCAAACTCGAAATAGAGGAACAGAGCCAACCACTTTGGCGCAATAAGGAGCTGGCCCTAGTTTGCAAAGCTTTTTCCTAGCATTGGATCAGTTCCTCTCTGTTTCAAGAGAGCTTTTTTCACAAGATTCTACCCAAACAGAAAGTAAATTAATTTGTCCAATACACTTATAGACATGGCCAGCAGTGCCAGCTTTATGTGTAACCAAAGCAAGGGGCTACCTGAGGCCCATTAAGGTCACTGCAACTCACTAGATGGCTAGACCTTGGCTGGTTCAGAGGGAAACCCATCAATCCAGCTACCCATTTGGGGCAGCAGCCAGCCCTAAAATTAGACCCACAAAACACACTGACTGCTCTCCGTCTGCTCTGTTGGCTTCTCCATTAACAGCAAGCGGGGTACTGAAACATACACCTGTACCTTGATATAACGCTGTCTTTGGGAGCCAAAAAATCTTACCGCGTTATAGGTGAAACCGTGTTATATTGAACTTGCTTTGATCCACCGGAGTGCGGAGCCCCGCCCCGCCCCCCAGAGCACTGCTTTACCGCATTATATCCAAATTCGTGTTGTATCGGGTCGCATTATATTGAGGTAGCGGTGTACTTGAAACCTGCCCCACTTCCAGACAGGCAGGTTCTCAAAAACGTCCATGCTACGCTTACTCACAATATGCTTTTTAAAATACATAGGACCATTCATCGAGACCATCGGAGGCTTTACAGAGCATCATTCACAAAGGCAAGAGGAAGGGAAGGATTTCAAAGGTGAGATTTACAAAAGAAATGAAGTGACTCACTGACTCCAAAGAGTAGGGGAACCACTAGTGAAAGCCTCCATACAATAGGATGGGGGCTAATTTAGCTACAACGAGTCAGGAAAAAGATCTTGGAGTCATCGTGGATAGTTCTCTGAAGACGTCCACGCAGTGTGGAGCGGCAGTCAAAAAAGCAAACAGGATGTTAGGAATAGAGAGATAGAGAATAAGACGGAGAATATCTTATTGCCCTTATATAAATCCCTGGTATTCCCACATCTTGAATACTGCATACAGATGTGATCTCCTCATCTCAAAAAAGATATACTGGCATTAGAAAAGGTTCAGAGAAGGGCAACTAAAATGATTAGGGGTTTGGAATGGGTCCCATATGAGGAGAGATTAAAGAGGCTAGGACTTTTCAGCTTGGAAAAGAGGAGACTAAGGGGGGATATGATAGAGATATATAAAATCATGAGTGATGTGGAGAAAATTAATAAGGAAAAGTTATTTACTTGTTCCCATAATATAAGAACTATGGGCCACCAAATAAAATTAATGGGCAGCAAGTTTAACACAAATAAAAGGAAGTTCCTCTTCATACAGCGCAGTGTCAAACTGTGGAACTCCTTGAGTGAAGTGGTTGTGAAGGCTAGGACTATAACAGGGTTTAAAAGAGAACTGGATAAATTCATGGAGGTTAAGTCCATTAATGGCTATTAGCCAGGATGGGTAAGGAATGGTGTCAGAGGGTGGAGATGGATGGCAGGAGAGAGATCACTTGATCATTACCTGTTAGATTCACTCCCTCTGGGGAACCTGGCATTGGTCACTGTCGATAGACAGGCTACTGGGCTGGATGGACCTTTGGTCTGACCTGGTACGGCCATTCTTATGTTCTTAAGACCTACACAGAACCCTCCTCCCACCCCAAGCTGCCCCGTCACTTACACGAGATATCCCAGAACTGGATGGCTTATGCTAAGGACAAGTTACTTTTTCCAGTTCCTGGTCTGTTATTCCCAGAACCAGAGAGTTCTTCAAAGCAGACACCGAACAAAAACAAACAAAAATACAAACAACTTCCTAGCCATGCAGCTTCAATTATCAATGCTTGTGCCCCATGCATTTGTAGATTTCATTCTGACTAATTTCAGGGCCGGGATCAAAACTTCAGGAACCAAACTGGCTGAGAGAAAACAATACAGCTCCATGAGGTTCTTTAGAAGGGATCTCCCTTAGTGCAGGTCACCGAGGCAAAAGATTGTTCATCTTATTGTTACAACATCCCCCCAACTCACCATCATCCAATTTTTGTGCTGTATCCTGTCACCTAAATTGTGAGCTCTTATGGACAGGGCCTGTCTTTGGTTAGGTTTGTACCACGCCTAGCGCAACAAGACATTTATCGAGGTTCCTCGTTATTATTGTATTACAAATAAGAGGATTGTAAGACCTGTATTAAACAGAGGTAGGAAAGGCAAGCCCACGCTGTTTAGTACCAATAAAAAGAAATGAGAGGGTGTGATGCAGTGTACCAGGCATTTGCTTCCCCTTGCCAGAGACCCTGCTGCCTTGATGCACCACGCCCCAGAAAGTGACCCTTGAAGAAAAGGAGGGCAGAAAGTTTGGGACCCCTGGGGTTGCCTAGAAAGGCCTCCCAGGTTCAGCTGCATGTAGAACCAGCAACAGTTAGAAGGGCTGGGAGAGCAGGTTGCAGCCAATGAGGGCCCAGCAGGCCAAATAAGAAGGGCTGGCTGCTTCCGTCAAATGGCAGTTCCTGGGTGAGCCAGGAGAGGAAGGATGGATTTTCTCTCTACTATAACCCAAAAAGCCAGGCCAGGTCGGGGCCCATTGCTAGCCACACTTTGCACTTAGGTCACTGAGAGACTGTGATTTACTCTGTGAATGGAAGGCCCAGATGGGCCAACCTGAGCTAGACATGGGCCAGGATGCTGAAATCTAGGTGAGCTCATGAGACACCCCCTGGCTCAGGCAAGCCAGTCACAGAGGCGAATGAAGGTAGCACTATACAAGTCAGTAGGGTGCTTTAAAGGTTAAAAGCAAATTGGAAAATGAACTGGCTGCAAGTTGCTGTCAACTTCTACCTCCTACTGCAAGATTCAGTATCCCTAACGTCAAGAGCTTCTGATCGGTCCCAACTCCTAACATTAGTTTCAATTGACGGGGGTGAAAAATATGACCAGAAAGCTTCAGCAAGGTATCTACACAATATAAAAGCTACGCTAATGCAGCATGAGCAGCAACAATGATCAAGATGAAGGCCTGAAAGGAACATTAGGCCCCCCAAGCCAGCAGAGGCTGCAGAGGGGAAGTTGATTACAGAAACCGGAAACCACAGATGCAAGACTTATTCTGAACCTACAGAACCACTTCCTGAGAAAGGCTGGCTTTAATTTATGCCCTTTTAATTCTCTGTCCCCACTTTAGCCAGCTTTTCTGAAGCAGAAAGGTTTGAGAGGGGTGAACATTAGAGAGGTAACGACATCTTCCATTCATAAGCACCCAAGAGCTATGGGGCTTACCCCAGTTATCGGAAAAGACTGCCAGCCTGGGCATAGAATCTACTCATCCACACCTCAGGCCACTAAACGAGTCACCCCCGGCTTTAGGGTTTATCCCAACCATCCAATGCACTTGGGTCTGCAAAGTCCAGCTGGTGGTTTCACAAGGACTGGTTCCAGCAAGTTTTCCAGGTTTCCCATAGCACTAGTGTACTCAGCACTGAACAAGACACAAAAGAGATTTCCCAGAAGAGCTCAGTTCCCATTTAGGAACCAAAATAAGTGGCCAGATTTTCTGAAGAGTTCAGCATGCTGGATGCAGAGCTCTATGGTCAGACTTGGAGAGGGTGTTGCTGGGACGGGAGCTGCTGAGCTCTTTTGGTCAGCTGGCCCTTATTTACATGTAGGTGCCTTCATGGGAGCTGAGCAATTCTAGAAATCTGGCCTCCGTTGTGGGTAGGTACTGAGCACTTGGGAGGCAGGGAACCGAATTGGCCCCGAGCTCTTAAGGAGCTAGCCCAAAATGCAGACAGTCCCTACCCTGAAGAGGTGACAATGTGAGCAGGACAGAAAAAGGGGCATTTTTTGGAGAGAGATGCTCTAATTCAAAAGGAATTACTTTGGGGAAGTTTGACGGCCTCTGTTATACAAGAGGTCAGTCTGGATGATCAGAACGGTCCCATCTGGCCTTGGAATCTATCAATGTAAGGTAGGAGAGGGTGGACTGAAGCCCAGGAGGAGGATTATCTGGCACATTTGGGTGTATGCTTTTTTTCCATATAGTTCACTATCTACTTGCTCCTTGTCGGCAGCACCGAAGGAGAGAGCCTTTGGAGTGATTACTGGAATGAAGAAGGAACAGCGGTTTGGTGGACTGGAAATGGGCAGGTATCACCCGCACAGCAGGGTGAATGGCAGGGGTAGAGTTAGAACAATTGCAAAGTTTTCCAAGACCTTCAAATGGCAGAGACACTCTAAAGGGCAGAGTATTAGTCCCTTCACTACCTCCTGTCATACAGCAGCTAAACAGCTTCTGGCAAGCTGGCCGAGAGCATGGAATCCAAGTGCCACAGTCAGTCCCAGGAAAACCGGTGTGACTCCACTGAAATAGTTGTCCGGTGCCCGTTTATACCAGGGCTGAAACCGGGTCTCACAGTGTACAAAATCCTTTAGGAGGAGACTCTTCCATGCAGCCATGAGCTGTAAAATCTATTACACAAAGGAAACCGTGGCCAATGGGAGCTGCAGGGGCAGCACCTGTGGACAGGGCAGCGCGCAGAGCCACCTGGCCGTGCCTCCGCGTAGGAGACGGAGGGGGGACATGCCGCTGCTTCGGAAGCTGTTGAGGTAAGCGCCGCCCGGAGCCTGCACCCGAACCCCCTCCTGCACCCCAACCCTCTGCCTCAGCCCTGATCCCCCTCCCGCCCTCCAAACCCCTCAGTCCCAGGACTGAGCACCCTCCCATACCCTGAACTCCTAATTTCTGGCCCCACCCCAGAGGCCACACCCCAACCCCTAATTTTGTGAGCATTCATGGCCTGCCATACAATTTCCATATCTAGACGTGGCCCTCAGGCCAAAAAGTTTGCCCACCTCTGCTACAGACACATACACACCTCTTGTTGGTGCAAGATTCTGGATAGGAATTAGAAATATTTATTAAAAATATAGTATTTTTTTCTGATTTATTAGCAACTCTAGTGGCTTTTGTAACCCCACACATCATATATTCTTATGCAAATGTAACACACACACACACACACCTCCTGGGTGTGGTGCTCTGTCCCCTCTAGTGGCAGAGAGACCACATAGAGGTTTAATGAGTCTGCTACAGCCTTAGCTAAGGACCATGTGGCTTTTAGCTCATGCAGTAGAGGCTCACGCATTTAGCTCCAGAATTCCCAGGTTCGATTCCGCCCACCGACAATCAGGGTCTGTCGGTGTTACACAAACGTCATTGACATAACACTGAAAAGCAGTTACTTCTCGGCATGAAAGGTTGCTCTTTAAACAGAGCAGAGCAACATTATGGAGAAGCCACTGTAGCAGTTAGCTAGTTAGAAGCAGGACTATGAGATACTGGGGGAAAAAAACCTTGATCCTGTTTCTTTTGCTTACCTTTAAGTTGACTTGTCCGTACTGTCAAAGTTTCAGCCAGGAACCAGAGTGACTTAAGGGAGGCAGACCCACTGTGCTGCGAGTGCTGAGAAGGAATAATTTATTTATATATATATAAAATCTTGGTCTCTGCAGTTTTTGTCTCTTCATTTTCTATCCAGAGATGAGTAGTTACAAGACACAGTCCATTACCTTAGGCAGATAGGTATTACTGGTCAGACCACAGAGTAGCCCAGGAAACTAGATGTTTTCCCACTTAGCAGCTCACCACCCCGCAGAATCTAAATCTTAATGCATCCCATGTATGAATTTATGCCATAAATTGTGCCTTCCAACTCACTCCACAGATGTGCATCCTAGCATGGTTTGGTTCACCCTGGAACCAAAGCCAGCTGTTCTATTACTATCACAGAAGCTAAATAAGAACCCTTGGGGCATTCATACTGCATTGTGTAGTTCCTCTACGCTAAACTGGGATGTATTATGGTTTTATCGTCTATTTTTCTCTGAAAGGGCTCATTTCATTTGGGCACGACTGTCATTAAAAGAGCAACAATATGATGGGCTGTTTTTAGAAACAAGTTCTGCTCAGCCGCTGACACGGATATCAATCGCATCCGTTCAAAAGAGACTTTGTACCGCAGATTCTGGGCTTTTAAAATCTAAATATAACCTAGATGTTTACTCCTGTGGGGAGAAGTCTCATGAGGCTGTTAGCGAGTTGCTGTAACTATGCCTTAGTGTGGGAGCCATACTTCAAAGAGCAAATATAGCATCACATCACCTGTTATTTGCCCGATTCCGAGCTCAGTTTTACCAGGGCAAAAGACAGGGATGCCCGTGCAGTTCCTTTCATAGAATCATAGAATACCAGGATTGGAAGGGACCTCAGGAGGTCATCTAATCCAACCCCCTGCTCAAAGCAGGACAATCCCCAACTAAATCATCC
The DNA here is from genome assembly GCF_011386835.1 of Chrysemys picta bellii. Classification (NCBI taxonomy): domain Eukaryota; kingdom Metazoa; phylum Chordata; order Testudines; family Emydidae; genus Chrysemys; species Chrysemys picta. The sequence goes on from NC_088791.1 coordinate 341,499,320, forward strand.
CTGCCAGGGCTTCAAGCCTGACCTTAAAAAAAAAAAAATTTTAAATTTACATTTGCAAAAATGAGATCAGAATGTGGCTATATGTATACAAGTTCAATGCAGCGTTACAATCCCATGGTTAGTTACAAGAAGGCTGAGGGAGGGACGGGGTAGAGAGAATGTTATAGTTCAACAATAAATAACTTCGTTGTGTTGTACCTGTATGTCCTGTAGCACATACTTATACCCGTATGCCTATCTTATGGCATTATGGAACCATTGTAGCTGCTCTATAGTTCAGGTTGGAGACAGCTTTCCCATTATAGGCTGATTTAGCAAGAGACTTAAGTGCATGCCTAGCCCCACTGGCTTCAATGGGACATTGCATGTACCTAATTACTTTGCTGGATCATGGCCTACTAGACGAGACACAGAACCTGCCTACTGCCTTTACAAAACACAGAAGATATTCCAGGGCTTTTCTCTCTCTCTTTGTTTTGCCTAGTCTGTCTGTGTCACATAAAACCAATCTTTGATCTCAAGCACTTACAGCGGAAAGGTGCGTTTGTTTCCCAGTTGTGTTCTGAAAACACACATTGTCCGAAACTGCCCCCCAGCCACAAGCTTAGAGTGCTTTGAGAGGGTATTTTTCGTAAGTGAAGGTTGCCTGATTACTTAATTTTAGAGGAATGAACACAATCAAGGAACAAAACTAAAACGTCTCTATCCTTTCTACCAGTTTTTATGAAACTCCATATAGAATTCTACAGCTAGGATAGGGTTTTTATTCAGTTCTGCAGATCCTTCCCCATAAATTGTCCCCTAATTCAGCATCTAATTTCAGAAGACTAAACTGTGATACTGTGCTTAGTCAGGTTAATGAAGGGCTCATTAGTGACACGGAATCAGACAGGAAATTGTGTCTTATTTTGACTCTCACACAGGAAGCAGAAACAAAATGCTGTTAGACACTAAAAAAACCCAAACCCCACAACCAATAATGCCATTACCACAAAGAGTTAGGAGCCTGTGGTGTGATCAGGGGATTTCCAGAAAACACTACCACAAAATTTTGCTGTGTGCCAACTGGAACCCATAGGGCACAAAATTATGTAAATTGCTTGGACTGGCCATACGTTTCAACTAACAGCACTGGAAATTAAGCCTGAATTAAAGCGACACTGTCGTATCAAATCTGGCCTAGCACTTTATTGCAAATGTGATACCAGTAGAAGCATTTCCAGGATACTTTCTTAAAACCATTACAAAAGGGTTTTGTTTTCTTAATCACTCCCCAGCAAAGTTTCCAGTACCACCCTTCAGACGCTCCCGTACTTCACAGAAAAGTTTAATAGATACAAGTGAAACAGACTACTTTTTACTTCTCAGCAAGCACAATGAAAACAGCCTAAATACGTAGCATAGATAGTGAAAGGGCAAAAAGTTAAGCTGTTCAGTCAGTAAGAGGATATTTGTAACATAGTAGGTATTTGTGGACTGCATTACAAAAATCTGAGACACAAGGTGGGTAAGGTCATATCTTTTATTGGACCAACTTCTGTTCAAGAGACAAGCTTTCGAGCCACACAGAGCTCTTCTTCAGATCTTTCATTTACAGAAGTTGGTCCAATAAAATATATGACCTCACCCACCTTGTCTCTCTAATATCCTGGGACTAACACGGCTACAATACTGCCTAGGGTTAAAAATCTGAGTTGTTATAAAACCCTGGGCACATCACCTCCAGATTCCAGACCAAGAATTCGAAACAACCAAATGAAGAGACTGCTTCCAGAGACTCCATTTCAGGTTTGCACAGTGTTTAGAGCATTCTGGGAGTTTAGAAAGTGCTGTGTGAATACATATCAAGGCAGGTGCAATCAATAGGGTTCAGTTATGTACTGTATTGTTGACATAGGGTTGGGCATCTGACCTGTCCAAAAATAATCATGCAATTGACCGGTCAGACTTTGGTCAAAAATGGTAAAATATTTTAACATACTAATTTATTAGAACAGTAACAAAAAAAAGGAGAAAGACTTTATGGTCTTCAACTGGCTTAGCCCTAAATAGATACTTATGTCTAATTACAAAAACCAAGTTACTTAGAGTTATTTTAAACTCAGAAAACTTCTTGGACATCAGCTGCTTCCAGCTCACTCCTTGTGAGCAGTGGTAATTAGAATGGAGCTACTGAACATAAGAACACAAAAACGGCCAGACTGGGTCAGATCAAAGGTCCATCTAGCCCAGCATCCTGTCTTCTGACAGTGGCCAATGCCAGGTGCCCCAGAGGAAATGAACAGAACAGGTAATCAGCAAGTGATCCATCCCCTGTCACTCATTCCTAGCTTCTGGTCGAGATTACAGGTCACTCAGAACAGATGTTAAGATTTTAAATTGCAAAATCATTTTAAGAACAGATGGTTAGAGACTTCGCAATTTTCGTACAGATCTAAACTTTGCTAGGTGTTAAAGCAACTAAGTTTGGCATCTAACAAAAAGCATCAGTCTTCACTGCAGACTATTTAAATGCCACATTTCAGCTATCAAACTTCAGCTGGTTTTGAGCAAAGTGCAATTAGAAATTTTTTACAACAGGAAAGGTAGCGTTTTCCTCTTCACAAAACTCGAAAGGCTGATGGGATGATTTAAGCTAGAGCTAGTCCAAAGAATTGATGGAATAACTTATCAGAATATCTTGATTCATTAAAATCTAAACGTTTCGCAGGAGTGCGTTGATTCTGACTAAATTTGATGGAAAAATTTGAAACAGTTCAGAACTAGCATGAGGCAATTCATTTTTACTTTCCATTTTTTCAACTTGATCAAAAAACATTATGACATCAAAACAAAATGTTTTTGTTAAGGTGGTTTCAATGTTTCTGAATTGAAACTTTTGGAATTTCTGTTCCACAGAATATCTTGCAATTTCTACTTTTTATACCAATTCTGGACAAAACTTCAAAACGTGACCGTTTCCCACAGGACGAAAATTCCATTTTCCAATCAGCTGTAGTTTAAACTCAGCTGTTTCATCCATTTACCTGCCACAACAGGAATTTAGACCCTGCAGGTTCCTTTTGCATCTTGCCTGTTGTAGCTAAAGTCAGACATCAAATACAGCGTAAGGGACAGAGCTTCCTCAGCTGTGTTAAACATTAGTCAGACAGACTGAGAACCTTTGCTTTATCTACCACTAGAGAAGTTTACTATACCTCAAGAACTGGTTTAAATAGATTAGGTATTCAGCAAGTTTAAGAACCACATCAATCTCAACTCTTGCACTGTGAACCACTTTACTGCTATCCTAGACATAGACACACTGGAACGGTTCAAATAGGCCTAGACTACTTATCTTTTTATGCATCTGTAGCCTATTGAAATCTCAAAATCCACTGCTTTCAAAATCCTTGTCAGAAACTGTGAATTAAGTAGCCAGAGAGCATTACAACCCAAGCAATTTAGAACAGTACTAGCACGGACATGAACCACGCCTATGACCATTCCCACACCATTTCAGCATAACTAGTGTGGACACACTTGAACCAGTTTAAGCACACAGTCTATTCTTTAATGTAGACACAGGCCTTCAGATTAAGACTTGGCAAATAAAAAGCAATTTAGTTCACCTGTCAGGAAAAAGCTATACATAACCTCACTAGCCCACACAAAGCTGCATTATGCCACCATTAGCAATAAATGCTTTTGGCCTAACCCCTCACCTCCTGGGATTGGATAAAGAGACCGCGTCCATGCAGTAGAACATTGCCAACCCACCCCAAACTGAAATGCTGCAACGTTACACATTAACAATTCTGATCAAGACGACACACAGGTGGAGGTTTTCAAAGCAACGCAGGGCAGTTAACCATTAAAATTAATGGAAGACAGAGTTACATTCCCCTGCGCTGCTTTGACGATCACAACACTGGGATGTCGCAGGATGGTTGTCGGGGCAGCCAAGTGACACGCTTGCTATACCAACGATCTCCGATTCCAGCTGGGTTACACAGGAAGGCAGACGTTGCCCAAACACAGAGTTCAGGGACATATCTTTGGAGGTGCCAAGCAGCCAATTGGGAACTGCAGGTGCCCAGCACCTCTGCAGATCAGGCCCTTGCAGTAAGTGGGGTCATGCTGGCCCCAAAGTTGAAGGGGGACAAGAAGATGTCCTAACCCTGTTGCCCCACCTTGAATTTCCTGTATCTTACTCCCTCAGCTCCCATCCTCTCCCCTGGAGCTCTCACTCCTCCCCTTCCCAAGTTACCCCCCTCCCTGGCTCCCCTTCTGATCCGGCCTCACCCTTTCCCACCAGTACCTGCTCCCCTTGAGCTTTGAGAAGTGACAGAAGATTCCCCTCCCTCATCCTCCACCTGCTGGAAGCCAGAATCTCCTCCGCCCCCACCATCTTATGCCTGCTGGAGGGAAATGGCCTTACCTTTACCACTCACCTAGCTGGTCTGTGCAGCTCGGCAGCTGTCGAGTGGCTTGGCAGGTGGCGAGGGAGTTAGAGAGAGAGAGAGAGCGAGCACTGGACGTTGCCGTCCTCTTACAAGACATCTTATCCCCTATGGCACTGCCACACCCACACACCTACCCTCAGTTAAGGGGGAATATTCTTCCCCCACTTCCCTGTATATTTAAGCCCATATTTATAGGCATCACACTCGGACACCCAAACACACTAAAATTAGTGGAAACTTCTGCCTAGTTCTTGAGGAAATAATTGACAGGCACAAGCGTTAGAAAGTCTGGTTCTGACTTATGATTCAAAGGCACCAGGCCTCAAAAAAAGGCATTTGCAAAAGGAGGCCATAAAGACGAGGAAAGAGTTCTAACCGACAGTTCTAGGAGCTTGATTGCCGCACATGCTACCAAGCCACTGCTCGAAGAGTAGAAGGTTGGTAAAAGTTGTAGGTGCTGCTGCCAGTAAGGATGTCCCCCTTCCACCACCCAGGTAGCGGGCAAAAGGGGAGATTTTAAGGTCAGAAAGGACCGCTGTGACCATCTGTTCTGACCTCCTGCAGAACACAGGTCAGAAACTTTCAACCAGCCATTCCGGCAGTGGAAGGAGTTAGTTTTCACATCTGTAACAGGAAAGCGTATCGAACCAGGTAGCTCGCAGCCAAATTATTTTTTTATTATTTGTATTAGCGCGCATCTTTTAGAAAGACATCCACAGTCTCAATTTAAAGACTTCAAGTGATGGAGAGTTTTCCATTTCCATACCCCAGATTACTGTTGAAAAGTTAAAGCTGGAAAAAAAAATCAAGCTAGAAATAAGCCACAACTTCTAACTATTGGACCTTGTCTGCTCAGTTAGAGCTCTGCTGCACATAGGCACATATCAATTATGATCAGCATCTTCTCTTTGATAAGCTACCTAGATTGTCTCAGTGCAAGACATGTTGGCAAGTTACAGTAGCTGTGTTTTTAGTTTTGTGCCACCACTTATAGACGCCAGGGGTGCTGTAGGGTTTGGGTTATTTTTTAAAATATTTTAATTAAAGCACCTAATTGTCACAGCAAGAGGTACTATAGAAATTACATACCAAAAAAAGTCAACGGAGCAGCACCGATTTATACCAGCTGAGGGCCTGGCCTGCATAATTACACAATACTTCATCCACAGATGCCTGCCTCCTTCAGTGCACAAAATGCAGCAGCAGCACTTTTGCCCGGGACCCATTCAGTGACACAATGAGCATGTGTCAAATATACAGCTAAGGGTAGCATAAAATCCCTCCTTACCTGTAAAGGGTTAAGAAGCTCCCACAACTTGGTTGGCACCTGACCAAAAGGACCAATAAGGGGAGAAGATACTTTCAAATCTGTGGGGGAAGGTTTTTGTTTTCGTGTTCCTTTGTTCTCTCCGAGTCAGTGAGGAACCAGGGCAGGGAAAAATACATTTCCCTAAACCATATCTGAACTAAGCATCTAATATTACAGAAATAGTAAGTAATAGCAAGGAAATGCATTAGATTATCTTTTGTTTTAGCTTGTGAATTTTCCCTGTGCTAAGAGGGAGGTTTATCCCTGTTTTTGTAACTTTAAAGTTTTGCCTAGAGGGGAAATGTTCTGTGTTTGGAATCTTTTTTGTTACCCTGTAAAGTTATCTTCCATCCTGATTTTACAGAGGTGATTCTTTTATGTTTTTTTAAATAAACTTCTTTTAAGAATCTGATTGTTTTTCAGTGTCCTAAAGACCCAAGGGGTTTGATCCGTGCTCACTTTGTAACCAATAGGTTAGGATATTATTCTCAATCCTCCCCAGGAAAGGGGGTGTAAGGGCTTGGGAGGATATTTTGGGGGAGGTAGGGCTCCAAGTGGCCCTCCCTGAATGTTTGTTTAAAATCACTTGGTGGTGGCAGCGATACCAAGGGCAAGGAAGGAATTTGTGCCTTGGGGAAGTTTTTAACCTAAGCTGGTAGAAATAAGTTTAGGGGGTCATTCATGCGGGTCCCCACATCTGTATCCTAGAGTTTAGAGTGGGGAGGGAACCCTGACAACATGGCATGCTGACGGAAAATGCTAGAGCAGTGCGTGTGCAGTGTTAATAGACGGTTGAGGGTTTGGGAGCAACAAGCCAAGAACAAGCTGCAATGAGCTGAGGAAAAATGGGAAGTGGCAGTTTTCACCAGATCCGAATGCAGCTAAATATGAACATATTTACATTAGGCTGGGGGGCGGGGAAAGAGGCACACCACAAACCTCGCTGACCCCAGGGCTATTTCCCTGCCAAATTTCAAAGCCCTGGTGCAAACTATGGAGGTGCTAGGGCACTTAATTGTTCACACTTCATTATGGAAAAAAAGTGTTAAGCAGCCTAAATAGAGGGGGTCACTGCCACTCCCCCAGTAATACACACTTCCACATAAACTGGTCTCTTTGAGGGGTCTGATAATAAATATTTGATAAAATGTATCAGTATCTCAGGTCATATTTGCTGGCACAAATTCCATTGATAAGAAGGTATCAACCATGAAGATCTGGCCTTGGTGCAGGTCAAAGCTTAGGCTATGTCTACAATACCGCGGTAAATCGACCTATGCTATGCAACTCCAACTATGTGAATAACGTAGCTGGAGTCGATGTACCTTAAGTCGAGATACCGCGGGGGGGGGGGGGGGTGTCGATGGGAGAAAATCTCCCATGGACTTACCTTACTCTTCTCGTCGGGGGTAGAGTACAGGGGTTGACTGGAGAGCGATCTGCTGTCGATTTGGTGGGTCTTTACTAGACCCACTAAATCGATTGCTGGTGGATCGATCTCAGAGCGTCAATCCCGGCTATAGCGTAGACCTGTCCTTAGAGAAGTTCCTCTGTTGAGCCAGCCAGCCTTGGTCTCTTTCTTCTCCCTCGGGAAGGCTATGTAGGTCACAGCAGTGTTCGTGTCTGGGAGGAAAGATGGTCACAAAAAGACACCAAACTGAGAGTTAAGGAAATCAGGATTATAGTCTCAGCTCTCCCACAGAGCCCTTCTGTGGCAACTCAAGCCTTCCGCGCCTCAGTTTCCCATCCATCAAACTGGGACAATGCTTCCCTACCAGCTTCACAGGCATGTTGGAGAAGCTAAGCTCATTCATGTCTGCAAATTGCTTGAAGAGCCTCAGATCTAAAGTGTTCTAGGAGGTTAAAATGTTTTATTAATGAGCAAAATGTCTATTCATTCAACACTACCCACTCTGTATGCAGATCAGACGGGTCTATCGTTGTCCGTCTGTTTAAGAGAGTGCAGTTCAGTTTGAAGAACCGAGAGACCATAGGCAGCCGAAGATCTCTCAGCTCTCAATTGGGGCACAACCTGGTCACTTGCTTGGCGTCAGGAACAAGTCACGGAGTAGCATTACACATCTTCTATTAGGAGATTTTTCTTTTGCTTACCTACAGCATAGGCCACTACCAGAGGCAGAATATAGAATTAGATGGACCTGCCGTGGCAGTTTCTGTACCAGAGTTCCCAATGCGCAACATTTAACAGGCAAGAGTAAAGGTGATGACTTTGTTGTCTGGGAGCCAGAAACAATCAAGTACTACTTATGGCCTTGGGCAAGTCCCTTATACTCTCTGCCTCAGTTTTGACATCCTTAAGGTGGGGAGGGGGGGGTGAAGAGGAGCATTTACCTAACTGTGACAGGGATGTTGGAGAACTAATCAGAGCATTTTAAAGATGACCTCTGTATATAAATGCCAAGTTTTTCAGTCAGTCACTCACACTGCATTAATTCGAATTATGAATGTTTGGTGCTTAGATACCACAATGGGGTGTGTGTGTGTGTGTGTGTGTCGGTTCGACGATGACGTTTTCATGCTCTCTTTTTGTGCGTTCTGGGGTGACGCATGCTCATGAGCAGATCAGGTAGACAAAGTCATTGCTGAGCATCTTGGTAGCGATAGCAGTAGTATGACGTTTTTCCCTTGCAGCTAACAGTTGATTATTTCTGTCCTCTTGAAAGGCTTGGAAAGCTCTGAGTGCTGTGTGTTGCCATGCTAGTTTATTTAACGCAGGCTTCTCAAGGTCATCCGGTTTTATTGCCCCGAAGTGTGTGCTGTTCTCGATGCTGTCCTTGTAGTGCCTTCTGCGTCGGCCTTGATTCCAGTGTCCTTGTGCCAATTCTCCATAAAAAATGTTTCTGGGGAGTCGATATTTAGGCATCCTAATGATGTGTCCAACCCAGCATAGTTGGGCTTTTAGCAGCATGGCCTCGATGCTTGTGGCATTTGACTTTTGGACAACCTCCAGGTTGGTAATTTTGTCCTGCCAACAGATCCCCATAATGGCACGCAGAGACTGCATATGGAAGGCCTCTAGCTGTTTGATATGCCGTTTGTATGGTGTCCAGGTCTCACAGCTGTAGAGGAGAGATGTGAGCACAATAGCATGATAAAGTTTTATTTTTGTTGAGAGGGTTATTGTTGTGGGATTTCAGGAATTCGTTACATAACTTTCCTAATGACTGAGAAGCTTTCTGTATCCTGTTCGTGATCGTTGTCAAGAGATCCATCACTGGAGATGTTGCTGCCGAGACAGGTAAAACTACCAACTTGTTTTAGTTGGATTCTACTGATGGATATACTAGGGGATATAGCATGGAGCGGTGAAGATGATTGGTGCAACCCCACAGTTTTTTCCAGGCTGATTCTGAGGCCAAACAATTTTGATGCTTCAGCAAAGTGATCTACGATGCACGGGAGATTTCCCTCTGTGTGTGCCAGGAGGGCACAATCATCCGCAAAGAGTGCTTCTCTTACTACTAGTTCTGTTACTTTTGTTTTTGCTTTAAGCCTTGTAAGATTGAAGACTGAGCCGTCGTGTCTGTATCTGATGTATATGCCTCTGTTCAGCCCATTTGTAGCTTGGTTGAGAACTTGGGTGAAGAAGAGGTTGAACAGTACAGGGGCAAGGACACAGCTTTGTTTGACTCCATTTGATATGGGAAAGGAGTCAGTGAGGTCTCCCTAAAAAAAGGACCTGATCTTGCATCCCCTCATGGAAATAAGCCAGTTTTGGTGGGCAACCAAGTTTGCTGAGGATGATCCATAATCCTTCTCTATTGACTGTATCAAATACTTTTGTCAGATGGATGAAAACACTAAACAGATTCATGTTTTGTTCGATACATTTTTCTTGTATTTGCCTGGTACTGAAAATCAGGTCTATGGTGCTACGACCAGGTCTGAATCTGCACTAAGTCTCAGGTAGATTGCCTTCTGAGACAGATGAAGTCAGTTGGTTCAGGAGGACACACGCAAAGATTTTTCCAGTGAAAGATAGGCGAGATATCCCACAGTAGTTATTGCAGACCATTTTCCTGGCTTTTTTTTTTTTTTTTTTTTTAAGAAAGGAATAATTGTGGCATCTTTGAAGTCTTGTGGCATTTCTTCGTTGTCCCAGATGTCAGTAAGGATCCGCTGGAATGTTACCACCACCTTTGGACCCACAGATTTATATATTTCTGCCAGTATTCCATCTCTGCCTGAGGACTTTCCTGAGCTCATCAAACTGATTGCCTTTTCTATTTCTTCAAGTGAGGGTGGTAAGTCAAGGTGGTGCTGAATAGGCTTTTGAGGTATCTGATTAATAGCACTTGTTTCAAGGGAGGATGGTTTGTTCAGAAGTTGACTGAAATGTTCAGCCCATTTCTGTTCCATGCCATGTTGGTCTTTGAGGACTATCCTGCTATTAGCCATCATGGGGGAAACCTGTGCCGACCACTGAAAGTCCATAGACTAGCTTCAAGGAATCAAAGAACTTTGTTTCATTTGTTTCCACTTACATTTGAGTGTCTTCTGCTACCTTCTCCCACCATTTATCTTGTATCAAGCATACTTGTCTTTGTGCCATGCTTTCTTTGTTGGTTTTTTTAAATCTGTCTCTCTTTGAGGTGGACTGAATATCACCTTGCCAGATTTGGAAAGCTTCATTTTTTCTTTCAAGAGTACTGTGATTTCCTCATCATTTTCATCAAAAATAGTCACAGTGAGCCCTTTTTTTCAATCCAAAGATGTCAGTTGCAGTTTTTTGTACTGTCTCTCTGAATTCCTCCCATGAGACAGGGTTATCACCAAGGCTGGTTTCTAGTGTATTTTGTACTTGTCTCAATAGGATGCATGGTTTAATTTAACAATATCGGGGACATCTTGATTGGTTTGGGGACATTTCAGGCACGTGGGTACAATATGTAGATTCAGTATTGACCTAATCATTCTATGATCCATCCAACATTCTGCTCCACGCATGGCTCTGGTGATCCTGATGTCCCTTATGTCACATTGTCGGACAATGATATAATCTATTAGATGCCATTGTTTGGATCTGAGGTGCATCCATATAGTTTTATATTTGTCTGCCTGTGTGAAGATGGTATTTGTAATTGTCAGGCTACGTTCTCCACACTTGCTTAGGAGTAGACCATTTTCATTCATTTTTCCAATGCCATTTTTTCCAATGCCACCTTGCCAGTTGCTGTTATCTTCACCTTCTCTTGCATTGAACTCTTCTAGGATGATTAGTTTGTCACTTCGTGGTGTTGACTTGATGAGAGAGTCGAGATCAGAGTAAAACTCTTCCTTAGCATCGTCAGGGCTTGTTAAGATGGGCACATATGCACATACTAGAAAGAATAGTAAATATGGCAGGCGACGAGCTTGGCTAAACAGTGAAATCCTTGCTGATCTTAAACGCAAAAAAGAAGCTTACAAGAAGTGGAAGATTGGACAAATGACCAGGGAGGAGTATAAAAATATTGCTCAGGCATGCAGGAGTGAAATCAGGAAGGCCAAAATCACACTTGGAGTTGCAGCTAGCAAGAGATGTTAAGAGTAACAAGAAGGGTTTCGTCAGGTATGTTAGCAACAAGAAGAAAGTCAAGGAAAGCGTGGGCCCCTTACTGAGTGAGGGAGGCAACCTAGTGACCGAGGATGTGGAAAAAGCTAATGTACTCAATGATTTTTTTGCCTCTGTCTTCACGCACAAGGTCAGCTCCCAGACTGCTGCACTGGGCAGCACAGTATGGGGAGAAGGTGACCAGCCCTCTGTGGAGAAAGAAGTGGTTCGGGACTATTTAGAAAAATTGGACGAGCACAAGTCCATGAGGCCGGATGCACTGCATCCGAGAGTCCTAAAGGAGTTGGTGGATGTGATTGCAGAGCCATTGGCCATTATCTTTGAAAACTCATGGTGATCGGGGGAGGTCCCGGATGACTGGAAAAAGGCTAATGTAGTGCCCATCTTTAAAAAAGGGAAAGAGGAGGATCCGGGGAACTACAGGCCAGTCAGCCTCACCTCAGTCCCTGGAAAAATCATGGAGCAGGTCCTCAAGGAATCAATTATGAAACACTTAGAGGAGAGGAAAGTGATCAGGAACAGTCAGCATAGATTCACCAAGGGGAAGTCGTGCCTGACTAACCTAATTGCCTTCTATAATGAGATAATTGGCTCTGTGGATGAGGGGAAAGCAGTGGATGTGTTATTCCTTGACTTTAGCAAAGCTTTTGATACGGTCTCCCACAGTATTCTTGCCGCCAAGTTAAAGAAGTATGGGCTTGATGAATGGACTGTAAGGTGGATAGAAAGCTGGCTAGATGATCGGGCTCAACGGGTAGTGATCAACGGCTCCATGTCTAGTTGGCAGCCGGTTTCAAGCGGAGTGCCCCAAGGGTCAGTCCTGGGGCCGGTTTTGTTTAATATTTTTATTAATGATCTGGAGGATGGTGTGGACTGCACTCTCAGCAAGTTTGCAGATGACACTAAGCTGGGAGGCGTGGTAGATACACTGGAGGGTAGGGATCGGATACAGAGGGACCTAGACAAATTAGAGGATTGGGCCAAAAAAACCTGATGAGGTTCAACAAGGACATGTGCAGAGTCCTGCACTTAGGACGGAAGAATCCTATGCACAGCTACAGACTAGGGACCGAATGGCTAGGTAGCAGTTCTGCAGAAAAGGACCTACGAGTCACAGTGGACGAGAAGCTAGATATGAGTCAACAGTGTGCTCTTGTTGCCAAGAAGGCTAACGGCATTTTGGGCTGTATAAGTAGGGGCATTGCCAGCAGATCGAGGAACGTGATCGTTCCCCTTTATTCGACATTGGTGAGGCCTCATCTGGAGTACTGTGTCCAGTTTGGGGCTCCACAAGAAGGATGTGGAAAAATTGGAAAGAGTCCAGCAGAGGGCAACAAAAATGATTAGGGGTGTGGAGCACATGATTTATGAGGAGAGGCTGAGGGAACTGGGATTGTTTAGTCTCCAGAAGAGAAGAATGAGGGGGGATTTGATAGCTGCTTTCAACTACCTGAAGGGGGGTTCCAAAGAGGATGGAGCTCGGCTGTTCTCAGTGGTAGCAGATGACAGAACAAGGAGCAATGGTCTCAAGTTGCAGTGGGGGAGGTCTAGGTTGGATATTAGGAAACACTATTTCACTAGGAGGGTGGTGAAGCACTGGAATGCGTTACCTAGGGAGGTGGTAGAATCTCCTTCCTTGGAGGTTTTTAAGGCCCGGCTTGACAAAGCCCTGGCTGGGATGACTTAGCTGGGAATTGGTCCTGCTTTGAGCAGGGGACTGGACTAGATGACCTCCTGAGGTCCCTTCCAACCCTGATATTCTATGATGGTAGCAAATCGCGACTTATTTAATGGTAACCAGAGTTTCAGGAGTCTTTTGTTAATGCCTATTGGAAAGTCTTCAAGACACTGCAAGAGTTTAGTCTTGATGGCAATTCCCACTCCATGGATTCTATTTTTGTGTGGTTCTTTTCCCTTCCAAAAGGGGATGTAACCCCCAGCCGGTTCTGTTATAATGCTCTCGTCTGCCAATCTAGTTTCACTGAGCGCTGCAATGTCAGTGTCATACTGGTCTAGCTCTTTTGAAAGGAGAGCTGTTCTTTCAAATCGAAAGCTATCGTCTTTGTCTACCATAGTCCTGATGTTCCAAGCAGCAATCTTTAGTGCTTTAAGTTATCTTTGGTTTTCGACCGCGTTGCGGAGGGCGGATCTTCCTCGGTAAGCTGGCCAGATTTAATTTGGGCAGGCAATGTTTGAGGCAATGTTTGAACCCCTTCCCTTACAAAGGGAGAGCAGTGCAATCCGAAAGAGGGCTGCTCTGTCACCTGGGGTGTTGCCGAGCTTCTCCACTGCCCTTGGGTCAGGGATGGGCGACCAATGCCCCAGGCCGCCTGCGCGCAGGCTTGTGGCTACAACTGCCAGGAATCGTCTTCACCTGTCACTTTGCCACTCCCCCATCGTCACAGGACTTTTAAGGAGAGAGGTGCATTGAATGACATGTGCGTGAAGTTGATTAAAATGGGAGAGTCGTTGGACTGGGACAATCCCATTCTCCTGGCTGCTGAAGCCTGGCCCAGTGGCACAAAGGCTGTTACAACTGGAGGTTCCTTTAGCTGCAGCAGATTGCCATGACTTCTGTAGTGCCCCATCATGCCTTTCACCTTCCACAATACGTTGCTACACTGCTTTTCAAGCCATTGGACCAATATATGGTCTCTTCCACCTTGGCTACTAGAACAATCTTCGTATGCTTTGGAGGGCAATCCCTAAATCACCGGTTTCCACACTTCTGGTTACCCTCACCTGGTTTAGCCCGCCTGCCGAGGCAGCTTACTGGGGTGTGGCTGCTGTCGCATACTTGGAACCACAGGAGAGAGCTCTCACCACAATGGTGGGAACCTTGGAAACAGTTTAGATAAAGCAACTCTACATTCTTCCAGAAAGGCTGACTTCTTTGAGACGATCTGATGCACACACTTTAGGTCCCACTTTAGACCCCACTGATCTGCCCAGTATGATCCCCAACTCCCAAGTGTTAGTGGAAAATGGGACAAATTCTGCCCTTAATCATACCCTGGATGCCCCCAGTCAAGTTGCAAGGCTGTGACTCACGGCAGGATTTAGCCCATCCTGTCTGAACTGCTACCAGAAAGGCTGCTCTACTGCTAGCAACGTGCAGAACAGCGTTCTGGAACTGATCAGTTAACTTACACTGACCAATTTGTTACCATCTCTCTGTTCTTGGAAAGGGCACTAGGAATTGAGAGGTTATTTCGGTTTGTCTGCACAACATCGCTGCAACTGGTGTTGGTTTTAAAACACCATTACTTGTATGTAGTTTTTAAAAGTATCAACATAGACCAGTGCATGCATAGGTGGGGAGCTATTGGCTACCTGCATGGATTAATGTCTCCTTTGTGCTGAACGTTGCGTAGCAAGATATGCTTTGTCTATAGACCACCAGACCAGGGGGATGAGGTGGACGAGGCTTTCTTCTGGCAACTAGCAGAAGTTGCTAGATCGCAGGCCCTGGTTCTCATGGGAGACTTTAATCACCCTGATATCTGCTGGGAGAGCAATACAGCGGTGCACAGGCAATCCAGGAAATTTTTGGATAGTGTAGGGGACAATTTCCTGGTGCAAGTGCTGGAGGAACCAACTAGGGGCAAAGCTTTTCTTGACCTGCTACTCACAAACAGAGAAGAACTAGTAGGGGAAGCAAAAGTGGATGGGAACCTGGGAGGCAGTGACCATGAGATGGTCGAGTTCAGGATCCTGACACAAGGAAGAAAGGAGAGCAGCAGAATACGGACCCTGGACTTCAGAAGAGCAGACTTTGACTCCCTCAGGGAACAGATGGGCAGGATCCCCTGGGAGAATAACATGAAGGGCAAAGGGGTCCAGGAGAGCTGGCTGTATTTTAAAGAATCCTTATTGAGGTTGCAGGAACAAACCATCCCGATGTGTAGAAAGAATAGTAAATATGGCAGGCGACCAGCTTGGCTAAACAGTGAAATCCTTGCTGATCTTAAACGCAAAAAAGAAGCTTACAAGAAGTGGAAGATTGGACAAATGACCAGGGAGGAGTATAAAAATATTGCTCAGGCATGCAGCAGTGAAATCAGGAAGGCCAAATCACACTTGGAGTTGCAGTTAGCAAGAGATGTTAAGAGTAACAAGAAGGGTTTCTTCAGGTATGTTAGCAACAAGAAGAAAATCAAGGAAAGTGTGGGCCCCTTACTGAATGAGGGAGGCAACCTAGTGACCGAGGATGTGGAAAAAGCTAATGTACTCAATGATTTTTTTGCCTCTGTCTTCACGAATAAGGTCAGCTCCCAGACTGCTGCACTGGGCAGTACAGCATGGGGAGAAGGTGACCAACCCTCTGTGGAGAAAGAAGTGGTTCGGGACTATTTAGAAAAACTGGACGTGCACAAGTCCATGGGGCCGGATGCGCTGCATCCGAGGGTGCTAAAGGAGTTGGCGGGTGAGATTGCAGAGCCATTAGCCATTATTTTTGAAAACTCATGGCGATCGGGGGAGGTTCCAGATGACTGGAAAAAGGCTAATGTAGTGCCCATCTTTAAAAAAGGGAAGAAGGAGGATCCGGGGAACTACAGGCCAGTCAGCCTCACCTCAGTCCCTGGAAAAATCATGGAGCAGGTCCTCAAGGAATCAATTATGAAACATTTAGAGGAGAGGAAAGTGATCAGGAACAGTCAGCATGGATTCACGAAGGGGAAGTCGTGCCTGACTAACCTAATTGCTTTCTATGATGAGATAACTGGCTCTGTGGATGAGGGGAAAGCAGTGGATGTGTTATTCCTTGACTTTAGCAAAGCTCTTGATACGGTCTCCCACAGTATTCTTGCCGCCAAGTTAAAGAAGTATGGGCTGGATGAATGGACTGTAAGGTGGATAGAAAGCTGGCTAGATCGTCGGGCTCAACGGGTAGTGATCAATGGCTCCATGTCTAGTTGGCAGCCGGTTTCAAGCAGAGTGCCCCAAGGGTCGGTCCTGGGGCCAGTTTTGTTTAATATCTTTATTAATGATCTGGAGGATGGTGTGGACTGCACTCTCAGCAAGTTTGCAGATGACACTAAACTAGGAGGCGTGGTAGATACACTAGAGGGTAGGGATCGGATACAGAGGGACCTAGACAAATTAGAAGATTGGGCCGAAAAAAACCTGATGAGGTTCAACAAGGACAAGTGCAGAGTCCTGCACTTAGGACGGAAGAATCCCATGCACTGCTACAGACTAGGGACCGAATGGCTAGGTAGCAGTTCTGCAGAAAAGGACCTAGGGGTTACAGTGGACGAGAAGCTGGATATGAGTCAACAGTGTGCTCTTGTTGCCAAGAAGGCTAACGGCTTTTTGGGCTGTATAAGTAGGGGCATTGCCAGCAGATCGAGGGACGTGATCGTTCCCCTTTATTCGACATTGGTGAGGCCTCATCTGGAATACTGTGTCCAGTTTTGGGCCCCACACTACAAGAAGGATGTGGAAAAATTGGAAAGAGTCCAGCGGAGGGCAACAAAAATGATTAGGGGTCTGGAGCACATGACTTATGAGGAGAGGCTGAGGGAACTGGGATTGTTTAGTCTCCAGAAGAGAAGAATGAGGGGGGATTTGATAGCAGCCTTCAACTACCTGAGGGGGGGTTCCAAAGAGGATGGAGCTCGGCTGTTCTCAGTGGTGGCAGATGACAGAACAAGGAGCAATGGTCTCAAGTTGCAGTGCGGGAGGTCCAGGTTGGATATCAGGAAAAACTATTTCACTAGGAGGGTGGTGAAACACTGGAATGCGTTACCTAGGGAGGTGGTGGAGTCTCCTTCCTTGGAGGTTTTTAAGGCCCGGCTTGACAAAGCCCTGGCTGGGATGATTTAGCTGGGAATTGGTCCTGCTTTGAGCAGGGGGTTGGACTAGATGACCTCTTGAGGTCCCTTCCAACTCTGATATTCTATGATTCTATGATTCACTGCAATTGGCCACAATTTCAAGAGAGATTAAAAGAAATGTAAAAATAAAAACATCAACATGGACAGTTTTAATGTAAAATGAACAGGCTGGGGGAGGGGGGTGAACACGGAAGTGAAGGAGTTTAAAACTTTTTTTGTTAAAAATAAATAAATAAATAAAATTATAATTTGCTCATCAATTCAATTTAAGACGTGCACACACTAACCCTGGGAGAATTCTGCGCTACCGCGCGCACGCAGAAAATGTTCTGCCCGCAGAATTTCTTTGCTTCCCTGCAGAAAATGACTGGGATGCAAAGGAGGGGTGGGCATGGGGACCACCAGGGGTGCAGTTTGGGAGGGGCATTGCCCCCCCAAAACAGAGGCAAGGCATGGGGGGCACACAGGGTTACCTGCCACTCCCTCCCCCCCCGCCTCATTTCTGGGAGCCTAGAGCTGCCCAGCTGAAAGAGGCTGTGGCACGGCGTGGCTCTGCTGGCTCCGAAGCTGGACGCTGCTTCCTGGGTCCTAGTGCCAGTCCCGCTCCCATTCTGTGTGCTGGCAGCCCTCCTGTTTTCTGTACAACAGTGAGTGCCCACAGTGGGGCTGGGAAAGAGGGGGCAGGAGAAATGAGGCAAGGGGGTTGGGGGGCAGAAGAGGCAGTGGGGAAGGAAAGGGAGTGGAATGGGGGGGAGGGGAACATCGGAGTGGGGGGGGAGGGGGAAATTGCAGGGGGAAGCAGGAGCCCAGCATGCGGCATCCCCTTGGCAGCAGCTGGGGCTCCCCCGTTAAGTAGGCCCATCTAACCCTCACCCTACTACAACTCACACTTCACTACCACTCAGCCTTGAATAGACTCCTCAAGATGGTCCCTCCAAGTCGGGGGGAGGGGGGGAAACACTACTGGTGGAGCAATTTGGTTACCTTGCCGGGCTGCTGCCCAAGCACTGAGACAAGAGTTCCTCTGGGCAACGTCCACCAACTCCTCCTTGGAGTAGCAGGCACCGTCTCGGGCGCTCTGCTGGGGGCTCCTCCCCAGATCCCTCTTTTTGACCCTGCAACCTGCACTCCTGTCCCTTTTTTCATTTTTGTCCCTGCGAGCTGTTGGATTACTGGGCTTTGTGGCCCCTCTGCCGCTGAGTAAGGCCTTCAGCCTGCTCGGTCACTCTGGAGCGGACCAGACAAGACCTGCATTTCTGGGAAATGCCACCCGTCACTGTGGGGGTGACCTTTGCTCTTCTCCGCTCCAGGAGGCTTAGAGCAAAGGGGAGAAAGTTCCAGGAAGTGGTTAATTGCAGACACACTAAACACAGGAAACACCCGCATAGGCCACCGCTGTGGCTTTCAAAGCAGCATTGTGTAGGCTTTCACAGCAGCACAGGTCTGCCGATTCAGGAGCCCCACTCCCAGCTACAAGTACTAACAGATTCACTGGCCAACGCAGAGAAGTTATTTCTCCCCCCATTCTCAAAGGTTGGGCCAGCCACACAGATATAAGCCGTCTCATCTCCTCCTTCCCAATTTACATCCTGGCTGCATAACACTGTTTTAACCTGGGCTCAGACATCTAACCGCAGGAAGCCTCTACTAGAAACAAATTGTGTTAACAGCTGGAGTGTCTGAAGGAATTGAGGTGCTACATTTTAATCAGTTTGGACCAGCACAATTAAGCTTTATACACACACTTATGCATGGTAAAATATCGTCTGTGGACAGGAATATTTTAAATCAATTAACAACTTCTCTCCATTGGTAATGAATCCATGCAGACAAGACACAGTAACTCAAGAGGACTTGCTTAAAACACCACCTCCATGCACCTCCAGGAGCCAAGACACATAAGCCTCCGCCACTTGAGCTAAACATCTCTGCCAGCTGGAAGCAGTATCAGCAATGTATTGTTAACCCCAAGTGCCCAGAAATCATAACCTGGCTTCAAAGGTGAGATTTAAAAATAATAAAGTGTTGGTTCCTTTTCTTTTCCTTCTGGTTTCTGAGCCTACGGGGCGCGTGCTTAGTTTATGGTTTCAGGCTTTTCTCCACAATTAGCACCAGAAACATTGTTTTCATTAGGAAGCAAAGTAAGATTCTCGTGTGACCCCATGACTCCACGAGTTGAGGCTTTAATCCACTATGGGAGGATCCATGATGAAATCTCACAGTTGGTAACACCAGCAATAGAGCCCTTAGCTCCTTCAAGCCAGCCACAAGATGTCAACACGAACTCAGAGTACGTTCTGTACTCCCCTTCCTGTTATTAGACTCGCCGCTCCTGAGTAGGAGCAAGTGTGGGCACCTTTGCGTACATATTTAAGAGTCCAGTACGTGCAGAAAGGGCCTAATCTAGCTCCTATAGATTCCAACGAAAGCTGTATCAAGCCCATATTCTTTAGGGAGGCTCCTTGTCTCATTTCTCACCTCTTCCAATCTTTGTTTTAAAGCTGTAATTTAACCGCTTTCAATAAATTTGGCTTAAAGGAGGCAGAAAAGAATGGAACACAGATTTCTCCTCACCTACTAGGTCAAATCATATAGACAAAAGCCGTATGCAACTGAAGGCCTTTAACCAATAACGGAGTACATTGTTTAGAAAATGACAACTATTTCTAAAGGGAAAAAATTCTCTTCAGGAAAACGTTATGATGTGGCAACTAACGGTGGTAGCCATCTTTAGTTGGGGGGCAGTGTGGCCTAGCGGCTAGAGCACTGCACTGGCACTCAGGAGTCATGGGCCCTATTTCCTGCTCTGCCATTTGCCTGCGGGATGATCTTGGGCAAGTCACTTTGCCGCTCCACGCCTCAGTTCCCCTATGTGTAAAATGGGAATAATGATACTGCGCTCTTTTGTAAAGTGCTTGGAGATCGACTGATGAAAAGCACTAGATAATCATCTTCAGGAACAACTGAGGTTCAGAAGAAATCCCCATCCACCTCCTTAAACCAAAGGCAGATGTTCTACAGTGGCGGCCATTAGAAGGGGCACTCTGAGCCATAGTTACCACCCCACCATTTCTCCCTATAAGTCTCCCCCTCTCCGCAGCCCCTTACAGAAGAAAGTAATTGCACTCTCTCAGATACAGCTTTAACGGAGTTAACAGGCTTTTTTATATTGTGTTCCAGTGAAAATAGTACATGACTAACCAGGAATGAGGGGCTATTAATAGATGGCAAATATGTTCTGTTTTGTGAGCTTGAGGCTAAATTTTTAATACTAGTAATCGATTGCAAGAAAAGTTCAGACATACCCAACTAGCATTCACTAGCCAAATACCTGACTATTGTTACACTCCTCACGTTGACTAAAGGGTCCTCAGTTGAACACCACAAGCGAGAAAGAGGAAAGAACAGGGTCTGACTTATATGAGAGTTAATTGATACTTGTTGATTCACACATCCACGCGGGTGGTGGGACAGCACCGCGTGCACACACAGGGGAGATGGCTCTCACATACACACAGGGGGGTGGCAGAGGGGGATAGCTCTCACATGGGTGTGTGTGTGTGTGTGTGTGTGTTACAGAGAAGGATGGCTCTCTCTCTCTCTCTCTCGCACACACACGCATAGGTGGATGGCTTGAGTCGATACAGCTTCGTTGCTCGCTCATAGCAGCTATGGACTACAGAGATCCCACTGCAACTGTGAGCCTGACTTCAGTTCAGAGCTTTTTTGGCTCTGCTGCTGCCTAGTGATTAACTACCCAGATGTTAATTATAGGATGTAAACAGCGCCCCAGCCTGACCCGTGACTGACGTCAGGAATTCACATCATGCTGCATGTCAGGGAGTGCTCCAGGGAAATGGGGGTTAGGCCATGCAATGCACTTACAGATGTGTTGCCTCTTTTTAAGTGACTGGACTTCTGTGTTTACATTGCAGTGGGTTGATGGGGTCTGTAAGTAACCGCGATTGTGGGACAAATTCTGATCTTGGGGTAACAGGTCAAGTTATATGTGAGCCAGCTAAGGGACAATCCCTTTTTGTCACAACATTGCCTGGCTTACAGCAAGGGCACTATCTAACAAGGTCACAATATTTACCGGAGAACTTCTCAAACCTGAGTCCTTGTCCATCCGTCCTGGTATATAAAGCAGAGGTCTAGCAGGCTTTAATCCATTGGAATTTTTTGTTGAGTTAATGCCCCATTACCTAACAAAGCAACCACCATCTACAGATAGCTTTGTCTGTCTCACACCCACCCACACCCCACTCCTCTACTGCTCAGAACAGGGCTCTTCCAGGCTACGTGACCCTGAGGTCACAGGAGCTTTTACAATGAGGAGCCGAACCCAGCCATCAGTTTAAGACGGCAAGTGCTTAGAGATCCTCCAAAGAAATCAGAGCAATAGCTCCATGACCCTCAGTAATCCAGCCCCCTAGCTGGTGGTCCCAGGAGAGTTGACTGGCCTCAGGGCAGTGGTTCTCCTTGTTTCCAGCTGCTAAGTGCATTAAAAGCAGCAAGACCAGGAGCGCCGCCAGCTTTTCCACCACCCTAGGCAGCGGAAGGTCCCGCCCCCCCCCAGAGGTGGTGGAAGGTCCCGCCGCCAAAATACCGCCGCGGTCGCCACCCCCCAAATCACAGCGTCCTAGGCGACCGCCTAGGTCACCTAATGGGTTGCGCTGGCCCTGAGCAAGACACATTGAAATATTTACCCAATATATTATCTTGTGGTAGTAACAACAATTACCTTTGTGGCAGAGAGGTTATTCTAATCACTAATGGGATGGGAGGTGTCCAGAATAAAATCATTCTGTGAAGATATTGTCCATACTATGAACAAGTCTGAGAACTTCTGAAGTTATAATATCTTGTCCAAGAGAAGATCAAGGTTACGTGTAAGAATTAAAGTTCATAAAACGTTGTGAGGACCAGGAGGATAAATCTAACACAGTACAATATAATTACAGTAAAACCCTACTTAAGAAATGTGCAGTTTAAGAAACAAAATTGATGTGCATTTGTCAACTATTGTAGTACACAGTTATAGTTTCCCCTCCCCCTTGCAAATCAAGACAAAATTAGGTCTGACAGATGCTATGGTTACAGCACATTTTATTTCCAACAGTTCCCTGGGAAGCGATTAACATCTTTCCTTGCTGTGATGTCTCAGGCTATGTCTACACTAGAATCGCTACAGCGGCGCTGCTGTAGCACTGTAGTTTAGATGCTTACTACAGCAATGGAAGTTCTTCCAGTAGTAGATCCACCTCTCCGAGAAGCAGTCGCTCGAACGACAAAAGGACACTTCCATCAACCTAGCCAAGTCTACACCAGTGCTTAGGTCAACTTAATTACGTTTGCACAGAATGTGAAATTTTTCACAGTCCCGAGCAATGTAGTTGACCCAGTCTAACTTTGTAGTGTAGACCAGCCGTTAGAGTCAAGGCTGAAGAAAGGAGGAGACAGAGAAAAGAGAATCTCACCAACAATGCATTTTCTGCACTACCAATTTTTGGACGGCCAAAAAGGTATTTTAACACCCATTTAAGTTGTTCAGCTGAGGAAGAAGCAAAGATAAACATGCTACCATAACTCCTGGAAAAACTGAGCTCAAATTGCTACTACCAGAGCCAATATTTTTGTAGACAGGGCAGTTAATTTTAAAAGCTATTTGAATTCCTCATTTCTTATCAAGGGTACAATGTTTAGTAGTTAGCACATAGGAGTGGAAGTAAGGGCTCCTAGGTTCTATTTACATGAGAGCGGCCACACTGGATCAGACCAATAGTCCATCTAGCCCAGTATCCTGTCTTCCAAGAGTGGCCAATGCCAGATGCTTTAGAGAGAACAAACAGAATAGGGCAAATATCAAGTGATCCATCCCCTGCCATCCAATCCCAGCTTCTGACATTCAGCAGTAGGGACACCCAGAGCATGGGATTGCATCCCTGACCACCTTGACAAATAGCCATTGATGCACCTATCCTCCATGAACTTATCTAATTCATTTTAGAACCCTCTTATACTTTTGGCCTTCACAACATCCACTGGCAAGGAGTTCCACAGGTTGACTGTGCATTGTGTGAAGAAGTATTTCCTTATGTTTGTTTTAAACCTGCTATCTATTTATTTAATTTGGTGACCCCCCTAGTTCTTGTGTTACATGAAGGAGTAAATAACACTTCCTTATTCACTTTCTCCACACCAGACATGATTTTATAGACCACTATCATATCTCCCCTCCCCTCCCCCACCCCAGTAGTCTCTTTCCCAAGCTCACTAGTCCCTGTCTTTTTTACTCTCTCCTCATATGGAAGCTGTTCCATACCCTGAATCACTTTTGTTGCCCTTCTCACTACCTTTTCCAATTCTAGTGTATCTTTTTTGAGATGAGGTGACCAGAATTGCACACAGTATTCAAGATGTGAGGCTACCAGGGATTTATATAGTGGCATTAATAATATTTCCTGTCTTATCTCTCTCTTTTTCAATCGTTACTAACATTGTTAACTGTTTTGACTGCTGCTGCACACTAAGTAGATGTTTTCAGAAGACTATCCAGGGTGACCCCAAGATCTCTCTCGAGTGGTAACAACTAATGTAGACCCCTTCAGTTTGTATGCATAGTTGGGATGGTTTTCCGGTGTGCATTATTTTGCATTTATCACCATTCAATTACATCTGCTATTTTGTCATCCAGCCACCTAGTTCAGTAACATCCCTTTGATTCTGGGAGGAGCACCATGCAGAGAACCCAAGACAGTGCCCACTGCTCCAAGGAGGAGCTGGTGGATGTTCAGTCCCCTGCACGCAATGCAGGGGTAAGTAATAACTAGACCCTCCTAGTTCCTAATAAACCTAAATCCCTCTTCCCCAGCTCATCGTCTTTTCCATGCATTCAGACCCTGCAGTTCTGCCTCCCTAACTGGCCCTGCACGTGGAACTGGAAGCGTGTCAGAGAACGCTACCATTCCCAGCTCTAGCACAAACTTGATGTCTGACCTTGGGCATGTGCCTAGCTTCCAGGTACCTAGCTTTAGATTTGTAGGCCTAGTTTGGAGGAGTGATGAGCACCTACAGTTCCAGAGGAAGAAGTCTATGAGAGCTGTGTGTGGTCAGTACCTCTGAAAGGCAATTCCTAAAATCATGGTTTATATTGGTGCACTGCATCTACACTGACTCTGAACTGGTGCAACTGCGCCAGTGACCAAAAAAATCAGATGTAAACAAGGCCTAAAGCTTCTGTGCCCAGACAACCATCCAAGGACATCTGCCTTGGGCTCCAAGGGTCAGGTTCTTGGGAGAGCTCAATGCGTTGGCTGCTGAGATCCTTTGGAAGTCTGCCACGATGAGCTGATGGACACAAAGTTCTTTGGAAAACACAGTAAGTGAGGTACCCAAATTAGGGGAGACATCTGAAAATGCAGCCATCAGCCTTCCTGTACCTCAATCCACCCAACTCGCCAAGCAGAAATAACTACGTAACCCACAGGGCATGTGTGACAATTAGGTCCTACGGTAACACACCAACAGATGCTCCAACCAATGGAGGGGAGGGAGGGACAGCAGACACACAGTGACTGCACTAACTATTATACAGACATAGCAAGAAGCAGTCCCTGCCCCAAAGACCTTGCAATCTAAACAGACAAAGGAAACGTTATCCACTTACCAAAAAAACCCAGATAGGAACCTCAGGCACAGACATCAAGGGTGCGTCTACACAGCCCGCAGCAGCAACCTGGATCGACAGACTCAGAATCATAAGGCTCATGCTACTAGGATAAAAACAGCTGTGCAGACATTGCGGCTTGGGCTGGAGCTCGGGCTCTGAAGCCTAGGAAGGGGGGTGGACTTCAGAGCCCGAGCCGCACCGTCTATACCGCTATTTTTTAGCCCGGTAATGTGAGCCCGTGAGTCTATCAACCTGGGCTGGGAGGCTCACCGCCACGGGCTGTGCATACCTACCTTAGATGGCTTGGCAAAGGCCACCAGGAAAGTCTGTGCCCAGGCCCAAAATTGAGTCCCAGTTCAGTGTCTCAACCACAAGAGCATCCTTCATCCCGTAATTAAGGTCTGTAAAGTCGTTTGAAATCCTTGGAAGACAGGTGCTCTGGAAATGCAAAGCAGCAGCATCCCCATGACATCACCAACTTGGAGTTTCTTTAACAAATCTTCCCCTTTCTAATCACTCCTCTGACAGTTTACTTTTCAAATGCAGGGTTAAACCATAAGCTAACATGCTACCGCGGACGGATGTGTACCGGCAAGGTCAGTCTGGTACTTAAGCCCCACAAAGCTGCCTATTATTAGCGAAAAATTCTATTCTATGAACAGCGCATTAGCATGGATCAGCCACCCATCTCAAGCCGGGCAACACACGTAGCCAGAGCTGTTACCTCATTGATACGCATTCTGCTCAGTCAGAACTACACACACAGGTTTGGGGGCAGAGAGATGCTTGAATTCTGAATGAGAGTCTTTGCACAGGGATTGAATGCAATTTACTATTCTACTTTTAATTCACACCTTTGTTTAAATCAGATTAACCTTCCTGAGCGTGTCTATATTCGCAAGCCCTTATTACTTTTGGAATTCCTAGAACACTCAATTGTACTAAGATCCCAGTCAAATACTAAAGAGTCAAGAGAAAAAAATCAAGAGTTTACAAGATAGGGATTAAAGTCTTTCAGGTAATTTTAGTAACTTCTTCCCAAAACTCTCCAAGCCCAGCTCTTTCATCTAGCATGGTACTCCTCCTCTCTGCTGATGTGATTAGGTCCTATGATGATGTCACTTGAATAGATATGTGGACAGAGTTAGCATCGGGGTTTGTCGTCTGTAAGACAACCCCCCAACCTAAAGCAAATACTCACCAGCAACCACACATCACTGAACAAAACCACTAACCCAGGAACCTATCCTTGTAACAAACTCCGATGCCAACTCTGTCCACATATCTATTCAAGTGACATCATCATAGGACCTAATCACATCAGCCATACCATCAGGGGCTCGTTCACCTGCACATCTACCAATGTGATATATGCCATCATGTGCCAGCAATGCCCCTCTGCCATGTACATTGGCCAAACCGGACAGTCTCTACGCAAAAGAATTAATGGACACAAATCTGACATCAGGAATCATAATACTCAAAAACCAGTGGGAGAACACTTTAACCTGTCTGGTCATTCAGTGACAGACCTGCGGGTGGCTATATTACAACAGAAAAACTTCAAAAACAGACTCCACCGAGAGACTGCTGAGCTGGAATTGATATGCAAACTAGACACAATCAACAAAGGATTGAATAAGGACTGGGAATGGCTGAGCCATTACAAACATTGAATCTATCTCCCCTTGTAAGTACTCTCACACTTCTTATCAACCTGTCTGTACTGGGCTAGCTTGATTATCACTTCAAAAGTTTTTTTTTCCTCTTACTTAATTGGCCTCTCAGAGTTGGTAAGACAACTCCCACCTGTTCATGCTCTCTGTATGTGTGTATATATATCTCCTCAATATATGTTCCATTCTATATGCATCCGAAGAAGTGGGCTGTAGTCCACAAAAGCTTATGCTCTAATAAATTTGTTAGCCTCTAAGGTGCCATAAGTACTCCTGTTCTTTTTGCGGATACAGACTAACACGGCTGCTACTCTGAAACTTGGATTTTTAAGCCACTTGGCACTAATGCAAAGCCCAGAGGCAAGAGAAAACACTATGCAGCAGTAGAAATCATGGATTTGCATCCCAGGGTAAGCTGCTCTAATGTAAATCATGGTTTATATTGGTGCACTGCATCTACACGGACTCTGAACTGGTGCAGCTGCACCAGTGACCCAAAAAAAAAAAAAATCACACATGTAAACAAGGCCTAAAGCTTCTGTGCCCAGACAACCATCCAAGGACATCTGCCTTGGGCTCCAAGGGTCAGGTTCCTGGGAGAGCTCCATACGTTGGCTGCTGAGATCCTTTGGAAGTCTGCCACGATGAGCTGATGGACACAAGGTTCTTTGGAAAATCTGGTCCCATATGGCTTTGTTCTCCGCAACTCCATCCCTGAAGTATGGGAAGACCAGAAGAGCTGGCTGAGCTAGTAAGCGCAAACTCTAAAATCTTGATACCCCTTTAGTAACAAACGTCCCCAGCTCCAGCAAGAGAGGGACAAGATTTGGCACTGCAATCCGTGAGCATCATACTTCACACAACCTCACCACCATGCCCCTAAGAAGCCTCGGAGTGGTGCTGTATTTAAGCATTTCTGGAATTACTCTTGATCAGTCTATTCCCCCTGGACCTTGTACATTAAGAATCATAGAAGACTAGGACTGGAAGGGACCTCGAGAGGTTATCTAGTCCAGTCCCCTGCACTCGTGGCAAGACTAAGCATTATCTAGATCATCCCTGGCAGGTGTTTGTCCAGTCTGCTCTTAAAAGTCTCCAATGATGGAGATTCCACAACCTCCCTAGGCAATTTATTCCAGGGCTTAACCACCCTGACAGTTAGAAAGTTTTTCCTAATGTCCTATTTAAACCTCCCTTGCTGCAGTTTAAAGCCCATTGCTTCTTGTCCTATCCTCAGAGGCTAAGGAGAGCAATTTTTCTGCCTCCTCCTTGTAACAACCTTTTACGTACTTGAAAACTGTTATGTCCCCCCTCAGCCTTCTCTTCTCCAGATTAAAGAAATCAATTTTTTTCAGTCTTCCCTCATAGCTCATGCTTTCTAGACCTTTAATAATTTTTGTTGTTCTCCTCTGGACTGCCTCTAATTTGTCCACATCGTTCCTGAAATGGGGCGCCCAGAACTGGACACAATACTCCAGTTGAGGCCTAATCAGCGCAGAGTAGAGAGGAAGAATTACTTCCCGTGTCTTGCTTACAACACTCCTCAGAACGATGTTTGCTTTTTTGCAGCAGCAGCGTTACACTGTTGACTCATTTAGCTTGTGATCCACTATGACCTCCAGATCCCTTTCCAGAGTACTCCTTCCTAGGCAGTCACTTCCCATTTTGTATGTGTGCAACTGATTGTTCCTTCCTAAGTGGAGTACTTTGCATTTGTCCTTATTGAATTTCATCCTATTTACTTCAGACCATTTCTCCAATTTGTCCAGATCATTTTGAATTTTAACCCTATCCTCCAAAGCACTTGCAGCCCCTCCCAGCTTAGTATCATCCACAAACTTTATAAGTGTCCTCTCTGTGCCATTATCTAAATTACTGATGAAGATATTGAACAGAACAGGACCTAGAACTGATCTCTGTGGGACCCCACTTGATATGCCCTTCCAGCTTGCCTGGAGGATGCTGTCCAACTCAGGCACTACGTGAAGTCAGCAGCATACTCCAATGCCTAAAACAATTGGCTTGTTTTCCTTTAAGGATTTTTTTTTTTTTAAGAAACATTAGAAAGGAAGGAAATCAATCAGCATTTTGGCAAGATGCCACTACAGCTGTACCAATGGAACGTTTCCAATTTAAAAAAGAAAGGATACCGCAAGGAACTACTGCAGTAAGTTATGCAGGAGCTCATTTGAGAAGTTTCACATTCTTGGATGAACAGAGGATATTTTAAAAAGTCAGCTTTATTGCACAAGCAGAATTATATGCGTCCAGGAACAGTAATTAAATTTTCAACATTAAGGCATCAGATTAAAACCCTGTTGATAATTTGGCACAGTTATTCACCCTGCTATAAAATTAATGCAAACTTCTGGAGAAGACCATGTGATTACTGAGTCAAATAATAGTTCAGAGCAGATGAATAATCTCGCTTATGGGACACAGGATTTCTCTGGCAAGTTTAAGATGATTCTCCAAAGTTTGGGGTGGATGACAAATATAGACAGCAATTTTTCAGGGCAGGGACTGCTATTTTTAAAAATCTCGACGATCCTCTAATACAAAGGCACCATATTTGAGTACACAATTTTATTGTAGAACCATTATTCTTTCTCTGGAGCTCAAAGACCACAATATGCCAGCAAAGGCAAGTCTAGAGACCAAACTATAGCTTGCTGAGAGAGAGAAGAGAGAACCTCAAAGTGCCATGCTCCCAAAATAACCATCTGCTACTGAGAGGTCTGCTGGGTCTCAGAAGCCTTGGATTTCTCCTTGCTTGAAAGAAAATACTCTTCCCCAAAGCAGCCAGCTGTATTATTTTGCAGGGAGTGAGGGAGGATGAAGTCAAGAGGAGACTGCTTCATACTCATGTGGTTCAGAGATGACTCAGAAAACAAAAGTAATTTCCCATGTCTGTTTCATGATACAAACAAGACACTTTGTGGTCTTGTGGTTCCCCAATTCTCAGCTTCTGTTTATAAAACCCATCAAAACATATATGCTTCCTTTTAAAGTTAAGAGACTAGTGACAAAGGAGTGGATCAGAGGGAGGGGTCCACTCCAAAGACTAGATATTGTCAGCCCCTCTAATAACCTAGGATCCGGTTGTTAGAGGAAAGCTTCTCCCACAAACATGTAGAGCAGTACTTTAGCCAGTGTAGACAAATGCTCAGACTCCAGACAACCTTAGTTTCAATCACATCTACATAAACCCCTCATTAAGCATCTATGACAGCTGAGCTGTCAAAGCAAATGACATATTATATGTAATCAGATCTCCCGCTCAAGAGGAAGCATTAAACAGTTGTGACAACGTACATTTAAACATGGCTGAGAGCAAAAAAAAAGTTTTTAAACAATCAAGTAGACACAGGTAAGCTTTGCAGTGGCAAGTGTCACAGGAAGGAGAGACTGCTGGGTAACGCCTCAGGCTTGGGAGGAACAGAGATCTGCCTTTAGCTGAAACAGCAGGCGATCTTTGCGAGCAATTCTGAGGCCTGCAGCCTTGTCAACTCGGTTACAAGGTTTCAGAGTGGTAGCCGTGTTAGTCTGTATCAGTAAAAACAACGAGGAGTCCTTGTGGCACCTTAGAGACTAATCAATTTATTTGGGCATAAGCTTTTGTGGGCGATAACCCACTTCATCAGATGACTATTCACCCCTTCTTGTCAACTGTTGGAAATGGGTCACATCCACCCTAATTGAATTGGCCTCGTTAGCACTGACACCTCCCCCCCCCCCCCCCCGCGTGGTAAGGCAACTCCCATCTTTTCATGTGCTGTGTGTTTATTCCTGCCTACTGTATTTTCCACTCCATGCATCTGATGAAGTGGGTTCTAGCCCACAAAAGCTTATGCCCAAATAAATTTGTTAGTTTCTAAGGTGCCACAAGGACTCCTAGTTGTTTTTTCAGTTACAAGGTTTAGTCAAAGGGGGTTGATTGTTTTAGGAACTGACCCACAGCCCATAGGAGAAATCAAAAGGGAATCTTGACATTATTTCAGTGGGTTTTGGATCAAGTCCATACTGAGGTGTGTGACATCCTCCACTGCATCATGCACTGTAAGTGACTCATTTGGCCCAGTGTGGTGCACATGATCATTTAGCTTTCGGTTAGCCCACAGGAGGCTAATTGCATAATGTACAAAAGGGCCCGTGGGCAATTTAATTATTGCAAGAGGAGCTCGGGGTTTTTTGGCACCAGGGGGTAATCGGTGCAACAGAATTAGTCATTGTTAAAGAGCTGCAAACTGGGAAGTTTCAAGAATCCACAAAGCACAAGTATCCTGATACCAGCCCTACATTTTAATAGGAAGCGTTCCTCGGCTTGGAAAGGCATTGGCAGGCGAGACTCACGCACCTTCCAAGGATTTCATAAAATGCAAGAAGGACAGAACAGGAGAATGAGAGATGCTGAGATCAGAGGAAGCCTGGGCAGGTTTTGAAAATATTAACTTTACATTTTGTGAACCAAGAGGCTCAGACCAAATGTTCAATTTAGCCTTGCAAAACCCTTGGGATATTGGGAAGTCTCCCCATTTTACAGATGGGGAATGGAGGCGCAGGTTATAAACCAGATTTTCAGAGGTTCTGAACTCCTGTAATTCCCATTAACTTCAATGGGAAATGCAAGTATTCATTTGCCTCTTAGGAGTGAGGCACCAGGTGACTTGTCTCTGGTGACAACAATGATGCCAGGGGCTGCCTGTGTTCATAAATTTTCTTGACCACTCCTAGGTATTTACATTCTCAAGTGCTGTGCTACAGATAGAGAGAATTATTCCAGGAGTGGGTGGGTCAGCTTTTGTGACCCGCATCATGCGGGAGGTCAGACTAGATGATCATAATGGTCTCTTCTGACCTTAGAGTCTATGAGTCTATGAGATACTAGCTGTTGCATAATGGAATCATAGAATATCAGGGTTGGAAGGGACCTCATCTAGTCCAACCCCCTGCTCAAAGTAGGGCCAATCCCCAGACAGATTTTTGCCCCAAATCCCTAAGTGGCCCCCTCAAAGATTGAACTCACAACCCTGGATTTAGCAGGTCAATGCTCAAACCAATAAGCTATCTGGAAGTACCAGAATCAAGGGTCTTTTCCACTACCTGCTCCTGACCCCAGATCTCTAGCTCACTACGCTGCCTTATCTTAGTCACCAGATTTGCAGGGCTGGCAATCCACTTACTACAGCACAACCACCCTTTTAACTATCGGCACTAAAATGGGAACATAACATTGAGTTACAAAGCCATCGGACCCGACTTTCACACAAGTTCCATGGTATTTGCCCTATTCCATCATTAGAAGGGTAGCATCTATGGGCTTCACCATGCAAAACGGTCCTTAAAACTATGATGGATAAAATATTCCAGAAGCCTCCAGTTCAAATGCAGTCCAGGTGGATTGGGAACAGGTGCTGTTGCCATCAGATGGCCTATATGAATGGAGCTGGCTGTCTCATGGGACAAGAATTTCCAACAAACCACCATCACCACAACTAGTAGTAAGTGGCCCCATTAGTAACAGTTTCTGTAGAGGACAAGGACCGTATTGATTAGAAAGACAAACTACCTTCCCCACCCTGGGAGGTGGAACCTCCAAGTCATTGATATATCACATTGGCGGGACAGGATGAAGAACCTGGCACTGCCACTACCCATGCCAAATCTGTCCTGTTGGCAAAGAACTGCCATCTCCAAGTCCTTCAATCTTTTGCCAGCATTAAATTAATGATAAAAAAAATACAACTAATAGCGAGCCAACGACGCGTGCAGCTGGGCCCTGGCTTCCTCGGTCTTGTCTTTTTCTACCATTCTTACCACTCCCTACTCCTGACCCCAAATCTCTAACTTGCTACACTGCACTTTCTTGGCAGCAGTAAGTGCTGGGAAACTCTCACAAGATGCATTCTATGGAACTCATGTGCAGCATTTCCTCTGTAATAAGCCAATTAGGGTATGAAATCTCAAAGGGCAGTCACAATCGCATCAGGCAAATTAATACTTCTCAGCGCACTAAGAATTATTTAGCTGTACTACGCATGGCTGGAGGGAAAGGTGGGTAACAGGTGTCAATTACGCAAAAGAAATGTAGAGTCCAGGAGCCCACAGCGGTCTCAGCCCAGCTCTTTGCATATATGCAAACAATAAGTCTCTAATCTCACATCGGCTCAGATTTTCAATAAGAATATTCATAGTGTGTGTACTCAATTATGAGACGCTGCGCACTCAGACCATAGTGAATGGTGTGGAATAAGAACTAGAACAGAATAGGCAGCTATATGCAGGAAAACAAGAACACTTACTGGGCAAGGTTTTCAAAGCTTCCAAAAGATTTAAAACACACAACCCACATTAAAATGTGTCTCAACCAAAAGGTTGCTCAAAAAACTCAAGAAACTGTACATGGATCTGAGTCTTAAAGAGCAGTGAATATTTAAAACTTCATTTCACTGAGTACCCATTTTCACATGCTCCAAAAACTGGCTGCAAATGAACATGGAACTACTTTTTGTTGAGGGAGGAAATTCATAGACAAGTTAATGTGGTTCTGAGTAATTTGGGGCGGGGGGGAGGGGGAGGGGGAATACACACACACACACACACACACACACACACACACACACACACACACACACAGTGAAGTTGCTCAGAATCTTCTTACTGTCACAAGCTTGCTAGACATCCTAGATCTGGATCTGTTCCATGTTTGCTCTTCTGACACAATGGGAAACCTTTAATGGATGGCCAAGACTATATATTTTAAAAGCAACCTTTTGGATTGAGACCCATTTTAATGTGAGTTGCGTGTTTAAATCTTGGCAGAATTCAATATTTATTGTCATGGTTTTGACAGATAAAAATTAAAACAGCTTAAAAATAAACATTTATCTATTTAAATTTTCACAGTTTCAGGAAATTATGGGTGGTTCAGACAATTATTTAGTGAAAGTAGATGTTAACATTCACAAAGTTAAAGCTTTATAGCCATTAAAACAGGTTGTCAACATCAGTGTGAAAACATACAAAGTAAACATCCTTAAATCAAACTAAGTACTCAAGCAACACTTTTCTTAGTTTGTCTGTACATTTCGATCACCCATGCAAATATTTTTCATCAGTTTGTGTGTACAGTAAAATTGACATTTTACCAATAAAAGTCAAATCCTTCCAAGCCTAGTTACAGCTGGCAAGGTCTGGAGTCTGAACTAAGTTAGAAACCATTTAGATACAGAAGAAACAAACAAACATAAGAACAGCCACACTGGGTCAGACCAATGGTCCCTCTAGCCCAGTATCCTGTCTTCGGACAGTGGCCAGTGCCAGGTGCTTCAGGGGGAATGAATACAACAGGGCAGTTATTGAGTGATCTATCTCCTGTTGTCCACTCCCAGCATCTGGCAATCAGAGGCTTAACCATCTTAGCTTTTTTACTCTCTCCTCATATGGAAGCTGTTCCATACAAGGTGCCACAAGTACTCCGGTTCTTTTTGCTAATCATTTTTGTTGCCCCTTTCTGTACTTTTTCTAATTCTAATGCATCTTTTTTGAGAGGGGGAGACCTGAACTGGATGTTGTATTCTAGCTGTGGGTGCACCAGGGATTTATGTAGCAGCGTTGGGATATTTTCTGTTTTATTATCAATCCCTTTCCTAATGGTTCCTAACATTCTGTTCGCTTTTTTGACTGCAGCTGCACACTGAGCAGATGTTTTCAGAGAACTATCTGCAATGACTCCAAGATCTCTCTCTTGAGTGGTAACAGGCCTGTTTGTATTAGCACTAGCTAAATAGCCAGTGCAAATACCGTATGCTGAAAATATATCTGTGGGTGACTTAACATTGCTAATGAGAAACTTAACTTGTCATTTTCCAGTTTTTAGCCGTTAAATGCTCGGCTTTCACGTTAACATTGTCTTTCTGCGTTTAACAGACAAAAAGGCAGATCTTTTCCATTATAGTAGGTATGCTGAATAGTGTATTTGATTGCTCGGTGCTGTGCAAGGACATAATGAAAGACCTTGTGTTGCCTAGCCAGCCTTGTTGCACTTCTCAGGTGGATGTATGCACTTTGGCTGTGTTCCTCTTTCATCTGAAGCATGAGACAATCCTGCAGAGATGTAATTAGCCTTGGGTAGGAACGGTCTGAAAAAGGAGTGCAAAGCCCATTTGTTTAATAGTAAAACTATCACTTTTGCACCATTGGCGAAGCAACATAAGGTCGGTCATGAAAAGGGTTCAATTCCAGTAAGGTCATGTCAGCTTTTGATCCTTCCAGGCACAAAAATCAGAGTCCCATGACGTGGGAGTGTTTTTGATGAGAGCTCCTGTCTGCTGGGCGTGTCCATTAGACACACCCCATGGCACCTTTAGCTAGAGGAGCAGGTTGTGCCCAGTGTTCTTAGTTCAAATTTCCCATCATTTACTGTACAGTGGTCGGTCTCCGCTCTTCTACCCCTGAAGCAGCTGCATTTCATCAGTTAAGAACATAAGAGCAGCCATACTGGGTCAGACGAAAGGTGCATCTAGCCCAGTATCCTGTCTTCCGACCGTGGCCAAAGCCAGGTGCCCCAGAGGGAATGAACAGAACAGGTAATCATCAAGTGATCCATCCCCTGTCGCCCATTCCCAGCTTCTGGAAAACAGAGGCTAGGGACACCACCCGTGCCCATCCTGGCTAATAGCCATTGATGGACCTATCCTCCAGAAATTTATCTAGTTCTTTTTTGAACCCTGTAATAGTCTTTGCCTTTACAACATCAACATCAGTTCTATTTGTAAGGCACTTCACCAGCCTTGAACATGAAAGGGACTACATACAGAGCCTTGGAGTGAGCGTGCAGTCATGGGGATCACACTGCTTTGAAGCAGGCCACCCAAGTTTGCATCCTGTCCAGCAACTAGACCTGATGGAGTCCTTATCTCCACCCCATCTGCTAACTGCAGGCTGGAGCAAACCTTGGAAGGTGGCATGAAGCCACTCTCTTTCAATGAGTGCTAATGCAGCTGTTGAACAGTGGCTGACTCCACATGGGGGAGGGACTGGAGAGAGGGAAAGAAACCAAAGTACGGAGTGGAGGCCCTGGATCTCCCCTTTACACAAGAGTGAAATTGAGCTGCTAAAGTCCCAACATTAATGAGATATCTGAGAAGCAAGCTCTGTTCTTTACCATTTCTGGAACTAGAACATTTTTGTCAATGCTGCTGAGTTCGTCAAAGCCCCAAGCATTCACTCTCCAAGGCACACAACCTCTTCCAGAACCAGGCACTTGCGTTCTCCAATAGCAACAGGGGTAAGATCGCTTTATGCTGTGTATGAACACAGCCAATTTTACTCTGAAGACCCACAGGAGCAAAAGAGCACGATTTTCTGAAACACTTTTCCAACCATAGTCACACATTAAATAGTTACTGGTCGGATTCAAGCGTGTACTATATTGTACACTTAGTCATGTCATAGGACTTAAGCCGCCTAATATCTGGACACTGACTGCTTCATGTATCCTGCAGAGATGAACAGCTCAAACCTCTAGGGAAAGAGGCAGTCTGAATAAACCAGTGTACTATGCAATTAAAAATGAACCAACCATCTAACGAGTCCTCTAGACTGGAGAATGGGATTGTGACTGGTTCCCTCCAAGGTGCCACCTGGAACTGGGGAACCACTGAGCCCCCCTGACCAACCAGCCTGGGCTCCCTTTATACCATATCACTGTGACAAACTCTCAAGCCCCTCCCCCACCCCAGTACACATATAGGTAGGGACACACCCAGCTGCAGTTACATGGGAAGGCTCCAGCTAAGGAACTTCCCAACTGCCCAGGCACAAACCCCCTCTGGAGTGTAAACCCAAAATTATACCCTCTTGCCCTGCACAGCGCAAGCTCATGAAATTCGCCCCCTCCCTCAATGTGGAGAGGAATATACAGAGCTTTCTGCCCCAAGTTATGACTCCCCCACACTGGTTTTAAACAAAGCAAAACCAAGTTTATTAACTACAAAAAAGATAGATTTTAAGTGATTATAAGGTATAGCAAACAGATCAAAGCAGATTACCTAGCAAACAAACAAAAACACAATCTACACGTAATATACTAAAGAGATAGGGTGAGGATCGGCTCTTCATAGCCAAAGTGATGGTACCAGCAGGCTGCAGATTCTTAAGGGGCAAGCTGCACTGGCTTAAAGCTTAGAAACCCCAGGTGTTCCATTCACAGGCTAAAAATCCCTTTAGCCTGGGTCCAGCACTTCCCCCAGTTCAGTCTGTGTTCCTCGGGTTTTTGCAGGAGTCTCTTTGGATGGGGAGACAATGAAGAACCGCGATGTCACTCCCCTGCTTTATATAGCCTTAGCATAGGGCGGGAACTCTATTTCGAAGCTTGGTTCCCACGTCAGCCAGTGGAAAAGTACTGATATCCCAAGATAGAGTCCAGCACAAGGTGACCTGGTCACACATCCCTGTAGTGTCACAGTAGCCATGAGTCGGAGGCTGTTTGCAGCGTCCTCAGAAAACCCCTCCCTCCCTCCCCCTCAGGTGGGCAATAA
This sequence comes from Chrysemys picta bellii, assembly GCF_011386835.1. Taxonomy (NCBI): domain Eukaryota; kingdom Metazoa; phylum Chordata; order Testudines; family Emydidae; genus Chrysemys; species Chrysemys picta. Next base: position 341,536,378 of record NC_088791.1, read on the forward strand.
GCTTCTTCTAAGGCCTGTTGTTCTCCCTAATGGTTCATTAACTTGAATGGGCCCTTCCCAGCCAGCCATCTAGACAGAGAGCCTTTTGCCTAGTGGGCATTCCCCAGGCATAAACACATTTGTAATACAGATATAGTCAATATTCCTGACTTCAGATACAAAAATGATACGTGCAGATAGGATATTCAGTAAATCATAACCTTTCCAATAATCTCAGATGACTTATCTTGCATAAAATACATTATGATTATGTTATAATCAGATCATAATATCGTCTCTACGAAGAATAATATGGGGTGCAGTGTCACAAGGATAATGACAACTTTCTGCTGAAAAACGTTCCAGTGAAATAGGTAAATGGAGAATGTTGCAGATTTAAAAAGAGATGAATTACTTCAAGAGTCTGGCAATTCAGATGACAGATGTAGTTTTCCAGCTTTAACTCACCAAATGGGAGAAAGCCAGAAACATACATGCTCGTCACAGTACAGTCAATAAGTGGCTGCTATTTCAGACTTCAGTTTGTTTCCTCCCTCTCAGACCAAATATATATATATATATATATATATATATATATGTTTAAAGCTACAAGCAAAGCCACCAAGCAAAAGAGGCTTAGTCCTCAAAAAAACCACTTAAAAGGCTAGTTTTTAGGTAAGATCAAAAAAGCCTGTTAACAGCCCAACATCACCATGGAATCTTTTATGCCAGAGGATGTCAAAGCACTTAAACACAGATCTAGAAGACTATATAAACAGGCATCATTTCACCCAGCACTGAAATGCAGCCACTTCTGGTATGAAACAACAGCAGATTAGAAAGCACAGCAGCACTGCACATCTGTTTAGAAGGGCCCATCAGACGGAAGCTACATGGGGAAAACTTAGAAAGGTCAAACCATACCAGATTTGGAATTTGGCCAGGAGCCTGGAGTTAACACCCCTAGCATTTAAAAACTTTATACAGTGCTTTGAATAGAGCTATGGGATCTTTAGTCAAAAAGAGGAGGTCAGGACCTTGTACGTTTCGTCCAACAGATGGCACCAGGGCCGGCCCTATGGAAAATGGCACCCTGGGTGTGGCTGGAGGTGGAGCGGGGTTGGAGCATGAGGGCGGAGAGGGGCAGAGGTGCTAGCAGCACAGAGGATTGGGGTGTACCAGGGCTGGAGGTGGACCGTGGCTGTGAGCACAACAGGGCTGGGGGGTGGAACTGTGTGGGGATGGCAGGGGATTGTTATTGTAATACCTTCTAGACCGTGCCTTCCCCCGACTACCCCTAAGGTTGGCCCTGCCAGGCAGCAAGAGTATGAGGGTCCCACCAGCCTATCCGAGCACATTGAGCTCAGTTTAAACTTTGAGACACTAAATTTAATGTATTTACAGATCAGACCTCAGCTAGTTTGTGTTCTGAAGTTCCCTTTCATTTTCCACCCTCCTTGGCTTTTTAGCAGCTTACTAAGCCAGCAGCATTCAAAACTGGAATGCTGCACTCTGCCCGTGCTCTCCAGAGCCTGCATGACCCCTTCTGTGATAAATGAAGGGGGGGAGGGGTAGCTCTTTTTTATGGACACCCAGCTAGCCAGTTAACTAAAAAGTCCCTCTTGGTGGCTGTTCTCTGCTTGCTTTACCTGTCCCCCAGGTAAAGAAAAGGGCACCTGACCAAAAGAGCCAATGGGAAGGCTAGAACTTCTTAAAATTGGGAAAGAAGCTTTCCCTTTGTGTCTGTGGTTGTTCTCTGGAGAGCAGAGACACAGAGCAGCGATGCCGTTAGCAGCTTAAGCCAGGTATGATCATAAATCATCAGATCATACCTAGAATTCCTTATCTGGAACTCCCAAATGTGTAAGTAGATCAGGAAGTTTAGAAAGACACGATTAGGGTTATTTCTGTTTATTTCTTATGGCTAGTGGACTCCTCTGTGCTAACCCCAGATGCTTTTGTTTGCTTGTAACCTTTAAGCTGAACCCCCAAGAAAGCTATTTTGGGTGCTTAATTTTTGGAATTGCTCTTTTAAAATCTAGCAAAAGTCTAAGTTTCAGATATATTCTCTTTCTTTTTTGTTTCTAATAAAATTTACCTTTTTAAAGAACAGGGTTGATTTTTTGGTGTCCTAAGCGGTTTGTGCATGTTGTTTGATTAGCTGGTAGCAACATCCATTTTTTTCCTTTGTTTTCTTTTTCAGCTCTTCCCCAGAGGGGGAGGGGTGAAAGAGCTTGAGGGTACCCCACAGGGAGGAATTCCCAAGTGCTCCTTCCTGGGTTCAAGCGTTTTTTTTGCATTTGGGTGGTGGCAGCATTTACCAAGCCAAGGTCAGAAAACAGCTGTAATCTTGGGAGTTTAATACAAGCCTGGAGTGGCCAGTATTAAATTTTAAAATCCTTGCGGGCCCCCACCTTCTGCACTCGAAATGCCAGAGTGGAGATTCAGCCTTGACACCTTCCTTCTGCAAGAAGTCTGCCTGCTTCAGCTACAGTATTCCCTGTTCACAGGACTACGTACCCAAAGGCCACATGAGTTGCTACTTGAATTCCAATCCAATTACCAAAAAAGCCAAAAGACACATTTTGATTTTCAGAAGAGGATGTCCAAGACAGTACTAAACTTGTCTGTAGTAGGGTGATGTATCCCAAACAGCTTCTGGGTGGGGAAAACCCTTTCACAAACTCTTCTTACAAGGCTTTCAGTAATGCTAGAAAGGTTCTCTTAAACAAAACAGCATTATTTGCATTCCAGTAACTTCTAGAGGCTCCAACAAACATCTGAACCTCATTGTGCTAGAGATGTGTGTATTCAAAGATCTCAATGGGATGCCCATACATCTTTGAATAACGTGGCTGCTGAAATAAATAGTTACCTTAAATAATTTGAAAGAACGGAATTACAATATATGCTCCCCAGTTTCTTCTTTTCCATGGCCCTGGGATTCCCATTTTCAACCCTGGCCTTAACACCAGCTCTCAGTGATGTGACCAAGGCCACAGAATCTTTGTCTCTGTGTCCTTAGCTATAGTACAGGAGTGATAGCTACTTCACAAGCTGCTGAGAATCCATTAAATATGAGATGCGTTAAGTATTGTCTAATGACCTCCCTCCAGTTCCAGCAACACATTGAACCCTATTTTGGAGCTTACACTGCACCAATGAAGAGGACCCAGGGAACTAAAGACGGGTCAGCCTAACTTTGATAACTGGAAAGATACTGGAACAAATTAGGTTCTTACAAATTGATTAATAGAGAATAACAGGGTTACAAGGAATAGTCAACATAGATTTGTCAAGAACAAGTCATGCCAAATCAACCTAATTTCCTTCCTTGACAAGGTTACTGGCCTTGCAGATGGGGGTGGGAAGCAATAGACATGATTTACGTGGATTTTAGTAAAGCCTTTGACAGTCCCACATGACAGTCTCATAAGGAAACTAGGGGAATGTGGTCTAGATGAAGTTATTATAAAGTGGGTGCACAACCGGTTGGAAAACTGTACTCAAAACAGTAGCTATCATTGGTTCCCTGTCACACAGGGAGGTCATCTCTTGGGGGGGGGGGGGGGGGGGTCAGTGTTGGGTCTGGTATTATTAAAGATTTTCATTAATGACTTGGATAATGGAGTGGAGAGTATTTTTATAAAATTTTAGGATGGTTTGCAAGCACAATGCACATCAAGATTAGAATTCAAAAGGAATCTTGACAAATTAGAGAATTGGTCTGAACTCAACAAGATGAAACTCAAGTGAGACAAGTGCAACCTACTATACTTAGGAAGGAATAATCATCTGCACACCTACAAAATGGAGAATAACTGGCTAGGAGGGAGCACTGCTGAAAAGGAGCTGGGAGTTATAGTAAATCAAACTGAAAATGAATCCACAATGGGATGCAGTTGCAAAAAAGGCTAATGTCCTGCAGGTGTATCCATGTCAGACATGGGAGGGAATTGTCCTGCTCTATTCAGCACTGGTGAGACCTCAGCTGGAGTGCTGTGTCTAATTCCGAGTGCCACATTTTAGGAAAGATTTGTATAAATTGGACAAAGTCCAGAGGAGAACAAAAAATGATTAAAAGGTTTTAAAAAAACCCTTACCTATAGGAAAGGTTAAAAACAGGGCATGTTTAGTCGTGAGCAAAGACCACCGAGGAGGGACCTGATAACTCTTCAAATAAATTAAGGGCTGTTATAGAGAGGATGGTGATCAGTTGTACTCCACGACCATTGAAGATAGCACAAGAAGTAATGGGATTAATCTGCAGCAAGGAAAATTAAGGTTAGATATTAGGAAACATTTTCTAAGTAGAAGGGCCGTTAAATTCTGGAATAGGTTTCCAAAGGGAGGTTGTGGAATCCCCACCTTTGGAGGTTTAAGAACAGAATGGACAAACTCCTGTCAGGAATGGTCTAGATTTACTTCTTCCTGCCTCCACGCAGGGCACTAGATTTGATCACCTTTCAAAATCCCCTCCCGCCCTGCCTATCTGATCACATGAAAACCTAGTCCTACCTTGGTACCACCAGGACAAAAGCCTCTATTAGGACAAGACCACGTTCTAACTACTGTGCTGTTGGGACCTGATGCTGTGGAGATACCAAGCACCCTGCACAACAGGTTCACATGCCCCATTGCAGGATCAGGCCCCTAGCATAGATAAAACCATGCGGAGGGGGAGGAGGGGAAAGGAGAGTTAGACTCCATAATGTAGAATATCCATCTCAGGCAGGTCTCAGACATCATGAATAATTTGCGCATGCTGTCTCCACTACGTTTCCGCTCTGTAGATAAATGCCTACATCTTGCTATTTAGTTGTGTGCACCGCACTTCCATTAGTGGTTATGAGAGTTAAGAATGCAATTGCCCTACCAGAAAGAAAGATCAATGGTCCATTTACCTTGATATCCCGTCTCCAGCGGTCAATGCTGAATGCTCCACAGGAAGGAATAAAGGCCCCATAGCACATCTAAATCATGCGATATTACACCACAGCATTGGGAAAGGGGAAGAACTTCTCTTCCCAACTCCAGTGGGTGATCACTTTGTACTCTGCCACAGGAAGGTCGGGTTTTTCAACTGCCTAGCATAACCACAAATGTCTTATTTCAGCCCAGTATGAAGCATGCAAGACCGGGGGAAGGGTGAGACATTCTTAGTTTATCTGGGTGTGGAATAAACTTCCAAAAAAGATTAGACAAATCCACGTTCTCAGCATTCCTAGATAAAGCTCTTCCATAAGGTTGCCAGGTATCAGATTCTGAACCAGAATGCCAGGACCCTGCACCCCAACCCCCTGCCCCATCCTGGAGTCCCCTCCCGCACCCCCTCCTGGAGCCCACACCCACCCCAATCCCCTGCCCAGCCCTGAGCCACCTCTGCACCCCAAACCCCTCATTCCTGGTCCCATCCCAGAGCCCTCACCCACCCCGCACCCCAACCCCCTGCCCTAGCCCAGAGCCCTCTCCACACCCCAAACCCCTCATTTCTGGCCCCTCTTGCACCCCGACCCCCTGCCCAGAGCCCTCTCCTGCACCCCAAACCCCTCATCCCCGACTGGATCCATCACCCCCCTCCCACACCCCAACCCCCTGCCCGGTTAAAGTGAGTGAGGGTGGGGGCAGCAAGCAACAGAGGGATATGCTGGGGGTGGAGAGAGCAGGGACGGAGCCTCAGAGAAGGGGCAGGGGTGTTTGGTTTTGTTCGATTAAGGAAGTTGGCAGTCCTATTCTTCCAGCCATTCAGAGCATCAGCCAACCTCCCTCGCATCATCCCACCCCCACCTCCAAAAAAACCCCACACTTATCCAAAGCAGAGATTTGTCACCTGAAAGGGGGAAGATAGTCACTCTGGGGTTTTTAGCTACGGGCTTTGCTATTGCTACCCTAGTTTATGTGGAAGGTTCTCAGATACTATGGTGACGACTAGAAGGACAAGAACCTATAAGGTTTTGGGGTGGGGGGACACGCTAATCAAGAAAATTGACTAAACACTTCTATAAAACTCAGCTTAACAATTTAGCACTTCTTAATGTTTTTGGTACCTCTAGATTAAGGGGTGTAAACATGGAGGAGGAGGAAGAATCATGCAAGGCAGGACAAAGGGAGATAGTCAGAAATAATGAGAGGTGAGAGAAGAGGCTAGCAAGCAAGAAAAGAAGTTTAGGCTAATGTCAGGAAAACCTTTCTAATAGGGTGATCAGCTAGGCAGTCAAAAAGTCTCCAAAGGGAAGAGGAAGCCCCATTATTTGATATATTGAAGACAGACTGGACAATGCTCTGGAGAAATATAGATTTTAGGAAACAATCCTGCAGCAGTGATCCCGCCCACCAGGGTATGCATGAAATGACTAAACAGGTCTTCCCTGACACACACACACACACACACCAGAATCTATCATTTAGATGGTCTATGAATATTAAATGAGAACAATTCTCCGGCTCTCTCAAAATCACTATTGCCAATGGAAAAGCACGAACGCTCACAAGGCCACCAAGTAGCTGGACGATTTTCAAGTGTCATCATTGCCACCACAGTGATGTCATTTAAAATTGAATTTTTGTTGTAATCAAGGGTTTTTTGGCCTTTGTCTCTTTGTCAGCAGCCACCGTTACAGAGTTCTTGGCAGCAGATCCAAGTGCTGCCTTATTCAGGGATGGTGTTAACATCACATACTTGCTTCAAGCCAAGAAAAGGTTGCTGTTTGTTTTTATAAATGCAATGCCAGCGATCCCTATTCCCCAGAAAGACAGTTTTTGAAGTTCCCTTTCACCCCAAAGCACTTGAGATTTCGCCAGGGATGAAACCAGCCCTTACTGTTTGTACAAACAGGCAAAGTACAATGAATGTAATTGCGTTTTTCAGTGTGTATTTGCTAAGCTTCTTTGAGACCCCGGAAGAGCAATGAGATATGGCATAATTCACCTTTTGGTCACCAATTCAAATCCAGCCCAGGTCAGCAGTGACCTCAAGTCACAACCACCTGGGGGACATTCAGTATTATGTGTGAAGGAAGTCAATAGTCTCGTTGTAATGGACGAGCATTCACAACCCCAAACCACTACCCATGACGAGGCCATGGAGACAAGTTCTCTCTCCCTCCAGAATAGGCGGCTTCCCCAAGCATATTAAGATAATTTGAGGTGGGAAGCTGTCAGTGACACTCTCCACGCTGAACTTCTCAGGAGGTTAGACTTTTCATCCTCCAGGTCTGTTAACCTGGCATTTCTCAAACGCAGCTGGTTTGCATAAGTAACTGAATTTCCTCCCAATTAATTTAAAAACACCCCCAAAGAGAGCTTTAGCCATTTGAAATAGGTTCTTGAGAAACACAAGTTTACAGAAACTACTAATTTTTATTGAAATATGCAAAAAAGCCATACTAGCATACTTCAATTCTATACTGGCCACAACTCCTGTTGAATCTTCTCCTACGCCCTCCGTGCACCTGACCTGCAGGCTTGTATAATTATTTATATTACTATAGCGCCTAGGGGTCTGGTCATGGAACAGGACTCCCCTGTGCTAGCTGCTGTACAAACAGAACAAAAGGACAGTCCCTGCCCCAAACAACCAATGTATTACACAACCAATGTATTACACAAGACAATAGATGGATACAAACAGATGAGGGAATGTGACCGTAAGCACCCCTGTATTCACACCCTACACACTACTGCAATCATGTTTTGTACAATAGATACCTTGTATGGTATCATTTGCCCTCCCCACAACTTGCCTCCTCCAAGAAAGATCCCATCCTCCTCTCCTCACCCCTTCCTGTCTGAATGGGAAGCTATACCTCATTTTCCAGCAGTGAGAGCAATGGAGAATTCCCGTGGTGCTGGGGAGCTGGTCAGCCTGAATGGAAAAAACACAAGATGCTAGAGAGCAAATGAACTGGGAAGTAGGTCTTAAGAGAGCCAGCCATAGCATAAGCACAAGGGTCAAGAATAGAGCTGCTGGGAATTTTCCAAATAAATGTTTCTTCATTAGAAGATGCTGATTAAAAACAGATTTCTTAGTCAGAATCGCAGAAGTGCAGGGCTGGAAGGGACCTCCAGAGATCATCTAGTCCAGCCCCTTGTACTGCGGCAGGACCAAGCCTACTTAAACCATCTCAGACAGTATTTGTCTAGTCCAGGGGTCGGCAACCTTTCAGAAGTGGTGTGCCTAGTTTTCATTTATTCACTTTAATTTAAGGTTTTGCGTGCCAGTAATACATTTTAATGTTTTTTAGAAGGTCTCTCTCTATGTCTATATATTATATAACTAAACTATTGTTGTATTGTAAAATAAATAAGGTTTTCAAAAGGTTTAAGAAGCGTCATTTAAAATTAAATTAAAATGTTGATCTTACGCCGCTGGCCCGCTCAGCCCGCTGCTAGTCCGGGGTTCTGTTCACCTAGGCCGGCAGCAGGCTGAGCAGGGCCTGCAGCCAGGACCCCGACTGGCAAGGGTCCAGCAGCCAGAACCCCAGACCGGCAGCGGGCTGTGCGGGGCTGGCAGCCGGAACCCCAGACCGGCAGTGGGCCGAGTGGCTCAGCCCACTGCCACTCAGGGGTTCCATCTGCTGGCTCTTGCCAGCCGGGATCCCGGCTGCCGGACCCGCTCAGCCCACTGCCAGTCTGGGGTCCCAGCCCTGCCCACATACAGTGGGTACCTACCGTCTCCCTGGTTCTGGCCCATTCTCTTCCTCTCTCAGCACTGAGCTGAGGGTGGGAGTGCACTGAGCACAGGGCTGGGGGTGAAGGGTCTGGCCAGGAGCTAGAATGAGGGAGGGGGCTCAGGGTTGGGACAGGAGGTTTGGGTGTGGGGCACTTACCTGGGCAGCTCCCATTTGGTGTGAGGGGTGCAGGTGGGAATGTGGGGAGGGGGGTGCAGGAGCTCCTGTTTGGTGCTCAGGGTGAGGATGGGGGGGGGGATGTGGAGGGTGCAAGAGTCAGGATGATTCAGGCCTGCTGAGGTAATCATGTTTAGTACCTGGGCACTGCAGCTCAAGGCCTGGTCTTAGAGTGAGGGAATCGTACAATTTCATGCCAGAAAAGAGGACAGCACGAGGCCTGAGACCTCAGAGCAGTGCACTCCACAGCCACTACGAAAAGTCACAGGTGCAGTTAGCCCAAGAACTAGCGACAGCTAAAGGGAAAGAAAGGAAGAGGGAAGGGACAGGAAATAGACAAGGGTGAAATTTCCACAGTCAATTTTGGGGCAACCAAAACTATTCACTAGTTCAGGAAACAGTTTCAGCTGATTAAAAAACCACACTCTTTTTTTAAAGAATCAAAAAGGGTGTGAAATGAAAGGACAAAATTTCATTTCAAACTTCAGCAAGTTTTTTTTTTAAAAAAGCTTTAAAAATGGTAGACATCTGAAAACTTAGGACACCCCAAAAATTGTTTGAAGTCTAATTAAACATGTTGGATTTTTCAGCTCAGCCATCAACCCAGAAAAAAAAAATCAGTTATTTGCACAGGTGTAGAACAAAAGGGCAGGTGGAGTGAAACCGAGGTGAAGAGACTGAAGGAGAGGAGGGAGGGCATTGGAGCAAACAGCCAGTCAGCATCGGGGAGAACACATGTAGACAAAAATCTGTAGAAAATACACTAAACCACTGAAAACAGCATTGTCCATCAATCCTACATTCAAAACCTTCTGAATACTGTGCACCGAATACTGTGACCTTTCAAAACCCAACATCCTGTCTGCTCTGCATGGACTTTAAGGAGCCTATAGCACATTTAGTAAGGTTATGTCTATACTGCGTCCCTTGCAGCAGCACAGCTGTGCCTCTACAGCCAGGCCGCTGTAAGGTACATGGTGTAGCCGCTCTTGGTCAGCAGCAAAATAAAACCAGCCCCAACCAGGGGCGGAAGCTATCTCAGTGTGAGAGCATCTCCCGCCACCATAGCGCTGTCCATGCCGGCACTTGTCGTCATTAAAACTTCTGTTGGTCGGCAGGGTGGTTTTTTCACACTTCTGACTAACACAAGTTTTACTGATAAAAGTGCAGTGTGGACACAGTCTAAGAGTAGGGGTTTGGGTCCTTGAGGACGAGAGAGCCTTTCCTTCTCATTATTGTGCCCGTGGGCTGCAGCCCGCCAAACCGCAAGGTGCTGCATTTCAGTGCTGTACCAGGGCAGACTGTGCTTCCTTACCCGAGAGGCGCTACAATTCCAGTTCAGGAAGGTACTTTGAGATGACCCACTTGCTTAAGCACCTTCTTGAATCAGGGCCTATGTAACACTATTAGCAGCCACGAGCCTGTCATAAGTCTGGATTAATTAAAGCACGTGCCAGCTGTGGTTATTCTCCATGTCAAATTGTTTTCTCCATTTCCGTAGCCAGGCTGTTCGTGTGGTTTTGTTGTTGCACCTTTCCACTTCCTCAGCAGCAAATTTAAAATTATTCATGGCAATGACTATGAGCCTACAAGTCAAAAATGTCTGTTTCCACTGAGATAAGGAATCCGGATGAGGGAGTTCCATTTGCTAGCTACCTACAGTTTTGAAATCCTGTCTCCAAGCACAGATCTCCTGCCCAGGGAGCTGGGCAGAGTTTGCACTGCTAAAAGGCACCTCCGGCCCTACCATCAGTTTATTCCGAGTCAGGTGTAAAGCATTATCCCTCAGATGTTTAAATTCTCAGAGCAACACAGGAAATCAAGCACTGCATGAAAAAGGATATGTATAAACAGTGAAAATGTGATTTAAGCCCCCTATTTAGACACATGCCTTTGATGTACAAGTGATTTAAAAAAAAAAAAAGATACAACAGTTTGAAGGCATGTCAGCCATGTGTGCTTCCATGGATCTCTGAACTAGTGTCAGTGTAACACACCAGTGAAGGGGTATGTTCCATGTTCCCCTCTGTGACAATTCACAGACATGAGTTACAGCTCCCATCTACAGATCCTTAACTCAAAAGGTAGCAGTTCATGCTTTTAGCGCTGTATGTCTCTGGTTTGCCAGCTATCATAGGCATCCACTTTGATATTAAACAACACTTAGCACTGATATATCAATTAATGAATGTTAGGCAACTGTCACAATACACAATAGGCAGCTATTAAACCCATTTTACAGGTAGAAACACCAAGGCCAGGCAGTGAAGCAATTTTCCCCAACACCGCAGAGCTGCGATAAGAATACTGGAGTTTCTGGCTCCTTGTCCTATGCTCTATCTACTAGAGAAATACATGGTGGTAAAACAAGGACAGTGAGGAGATCAATGCTGTTAAGAAGAAAGAGGTCCTACGAATGAAACTGAAGGAGCAGGAGCACAGAGGCAGAATGAAAGAGTATGAGGCAGCAAGTGGAGGAAAGAAAAGGGATCACTAAGGAGAGAAGGGGTGAGCATGGAGAGGGAGAAGAAATGCAGGCAGGAAACGAGAGGTGTGAATTTCTTCAGTGGTATAATTTTGAGCTTATTATTTTAACATCAAGTAGTTGGGTAAAAAAAAATCCCTTTGTGCTCTATAAATAGAGGCATTCAGGGCAAATTATCCCACTGCCAAAACTAGCACTGGGAGACCTATAAATTACTGCAAAACTATTAGGAATAGTACCCAAATAGCCATTAAGCGTAACTGTTACTATTCCAGCCAACTGGCGGCATGAGGCCAATCAGATCAGTCACACCCCTGTTAAGTCACCAAGAAGGTTTTTGTAAGCCCCCTGTTGCCAGGCGAAACACCCAAGGGGGGGGGATGCGGGTGAGAGAATTATTGCACATGGCGGTGGGGGGGGGGGGGGGGGGGGGAGACCAAGCTTTGTGAGTGCTGAACAATCGCTGCTCACACTGAACACCTGTAACTTCCCTGGTTCTCAGTCGATCTCAGCATTGGGCCAACAGGCATCCTTTTAGTGGATTTAATTTATGAGTGTTTGAGTGCCGTGCCCCAGACCACATTCTGGATGGACGGCTGTATTGTACACAGTGGTGTTTGCACGTTTTACGGTGCGGGAGACTGAAAAAGCTGCACAGAATAGTTGGAGAAATCTTCCTGAGAACCCTCACATCATGTATCCTGCACTTATTTATTTAGCGTATGTGATTCGGTCAAGCCAAGCCACAGCGTTCTTAACAATGTTCAAGGCACGAAGACCTCCAGGAAGTTGAGTCATTTTGCGATCCTCACCAATGTATGTCATGCATTGAGCACAGCACTCAATTTTGAGAAGATGAGAGAATTCAGGACATCACATCTATATGCCTAGGCACCTTCAGCAGGAAAAGCCATTGCTAGGAAGCTGGTCCTTGAGACTGGAGGCTTAATCGCTTATAATCACGACAGACCTTTTGCAGAACTCCTGTCAGGTTCATGGTTTGGGAAGTATTGATGCTGTATGACAGAAGTCAGAGGCCAAATATTTATAACACCCCAAGTGTTTTACAAGGGAACTTGATCCCTTCCTCCAGAGACCTTGCAGTCTAAGGGCTTGGCTACACTTGTGAGTTAGAGCGCATTAAAGCAGCCCCAGGCGCCCTAGCTCACTACCTGTCCACACTGGCAAGGCACGTAGAGCGCTCTGTCTCCACAGCTACAGCGCTGCTGGTACTCCACCTCGGTGAGTGGAATAATGTTTGCTGCGCCTTGGCTACAACACACGGGCATCAGTGAATGAGGTGTTGGGTTACTGCGCTCTGATCAGCCTCTGGAAACATCCCATAATCCCCATAAGTCAAGTGGCCACTCTTGTCATTGTTTTGAACTCCTGTAGGAATGGGGAAATGCCCTTTCAAAGCTCCGTTTCTGACAGCTGGCATGCAAGCCATTAGCGTGGAATGCTGAGAGAGAGAGAGGCGGGGGGAGAGGGGGTCTGCTGCTGTCTGAACTTACAAGACAGCATGCTGACATGCTCTCAGCCCCCCAAAACCCCACTCTCTCTCCCCCCACATACACACAACACACTCCCTGTCACACTCCACCCCATCCCCATTTGAAAAGCATGTTGCAGTCACTTGCATGCTGGGATAGCTGCCCATAATGCACCGCTCCCAATGTCGCTGCAAGTGCCGCAAATGTGGCCACGCCAGTGCGCAAGCAGCTGTCAGTGTGGACAGACTGCAGCGCTTTCCCTACCGCGCTCTCCGAAGGCGGGTTTAACTCACAGCGCTCTACATCTGCAAGTGTAGCCATGCCCTGAAAAGAAAAGAAACAAGGCACAGGAAAACAACAAGGGCGGGGGGGAGGAGGAGGAAAGAAAGGAGGACAAGATAACAGGATTGTTATCTAGGTAGTTAGACATGCATCTTCATGGTAAAAGCAACCTATCAAGCAATAAGGAACGCCCTTCACCTCAATAACCTAGAAACAAGTCAAGGCAGACAATTCCACAAATGCACATTTTAGGCTTTGTCTACACTGGCAACTGAACAACAAAACTTTTGTCATCCCGAGGTGTTAAAAAAAAAAAAAAAACAACAACAACCACACACACCCCCAAAAGACAAAAGTTTTGCTGACAAAAAGTGCCGGTGTGAACAGCACTGTGTCAGGCAGGAGCGCTCTCCTGCCAACAAAGCTACCGCCACTCATTGGGGGTGGAAGTTTTTTTTGTCATCAGGAGAGCTCTCTCCTGCTGACAAACAGCAGCTACGCTGCGCAACTTTTAGCGGCATGGCTGTAGCAGCACAGTCGCTAAAAAGGTGCGTAGTGTAGACAAAGCCTTAGCAAGTTGCATGGCTCATATTTTTCTGCTCAGTTATTTGCTTGCAGAGGCTAAGTCACCTGGAGCAGCAATTAATAGATTCCAACACCAGAAGGAACCATCATCTCGTCTGACCGCCTGTATAACACAAGCCACAGAACTTGCCCAAATTAATCCCAGGAGAAGATCTTTTAGAACAACATCCCATCTTGATTTAAAAAGTGCCAAGACGGAGAATCCACCACAAACCTTGATAAATTGTTCCAATGGTTAATTGCCCTCGCTGTCAAAAGTTTACACTTTATGTCCAGTCTGAATTTATCTAGCTTCAATTTCCAGCCACAGGATCTAGTTATACCTTTCCCTGCTAGACTAAAGAGCCCATTATTAAATATTTGTTTTCCAGGTAGATACTTATAGACTGTAATCAAGCCACCCCTTCACTTTCTCTTTGTTAAGCTAAATAGGTTGAGCTCCTAGTCTATCCTTTAATCATTCTCGTGGTTCTTCTCTGAACCCCCTCCTATTTATCAACATCCTTCTTGAATTGTTGGCACCAGAACTGGACACAGCATTCCAGCAGTGGTCGCACCAGTGCCAAATACAGAGGTAAAGTAACCCCTATACACCTATTTGTACCCCCCCTGTTTATGCATCCCAGGATCACATTGGCTTTTCTTTTTCTCTCTTTTTTTTTTTTTTAAACCCACAGTATCACATTGTGAGCTCTCATTCTGCTGCTTATGCACCACAACCTCCACATCTTTTTTTAGAGTCGCTGCTTCCCAGGATAGAGTCTTCTGTTTAACATCCTCCAGAGATATTAGTGGAATGGAAAGAGTTACCATCACCTTACAATGAGACTTTAACATCTGTTTCCCACCCCCCCAAATACATAAATAATTTATTGAATACTTCTGCCTTTTCTGTATTATTATTTATAATTCTAGCATTTCAATTTAGTAATGGACCAATACCATTGACAGGATTCTTTTTGTTCCTAATACATTTAAAAAACTTCTGTTCTTAACTCTGCTGGCCACAGGTTTCTCCTTGTGTCCCCTTGCTTCCCTTATCAATTTTCTACAATTCCTAACTTTTGATTTATAGTTATTACTATGAGCATCTCAACCCTGGAACTCTTTCTGCTTATTCACAGAGAACTCCATGCTCTCATTTCCAGCTGCTAAAATGCATTCACCAATAACTAAATATTACTTTTTCCATGTAAGAAATTGCTGTGGTTGCCACAAGGCTGTTACACAATTGTAAACAGGAGGGGAACTGGGCTGGGAAATGGCAACTGATCTGGGGAGGCTGAGCCAAAGATCCTATAAGAAGGGCAATGACCCCTGTTGTGCAGGCTTTAGCTTATTTTGGGAAGTAACTTCAGTTTGATATGGTTACTTACTGTTTTCATCTTCGTAGAATCACCTAGGTCAACCCCAGTGAGTTTACCTCATGGTAAAAATTAAAGAGCCTTGTCTTCATTGTATTTTTACCTCAGGATAGCTCACACACATTGATTGCCCCAAGGTAAAAAAAAAAAAAAAAAAAAAAAAGCAGCAGTGAAGACAATTTGTCAGCCTGTTTTCCCTTACTTTCAGGAATAATTCAGACCCTACAATTGCAGAAAGACAAAACCATCCAGATGCCCACCTCTGTGAGAAATGTGCACTTTAATAACAGAGCAATCACCCCACTCAGTTATATTAGCAATTCAAATGGAAAACATTGAACTACAATCTGGAAATATTCATGCAGCATCCAAAGCAAAACAGCAGAGCATGTTGTGAATTTCTCCAAGGTCTGTTTAATAGGAGTTAACAGACCTCCTGTGCTGGTAAATTCCTCTGACATACCATTTTTTATTAACGCTATTTGATAGGAAGAAGACACCATCCCAGAGCTGTGCAAAGAGCCCAGCAGCACACCCCTTTGTGAGCAAAAATACTCCCCAAAAATAAACCAAAATATACTTAGAGCAGCACATAAAGGCCTTACCATACACTTCCTCCACAGTAAAGTTAACCAGATGAACGGTGGAGACAACCCCCTACACTTTTGCAATGAGATAGGAAGCATATTACGGGGGGTGTATATATGTATGCAGTTGACTCCCCAAATCACTTCCTACCAGTGCCCCTCTTCACACAGGGTAAAGAACTGAACGCAAAAATAAAGAGTCACCAGTCCCTCCTTTGCAGGCTAGGTAACAACCTGCGGCACCCTTTTCCAGGTCAGCTACCTTCCTGTCTGCCTACAGCCGAGCTACCCTGCTTCTCCTTTTTAAGCTCACCCTCCAGCTTGCACAGGCTTTGCAGGTGCAGCGGAGCAGGGCCACGGGGGCCCAGAGCAGCTCCTTAACCCCTTCTTCTCTGGCATGGGGTTTGTGTACCCCATCATGCGCTCATTTCCAGAGCATCTCACAGCCTTTGACATATTTATCCTCACAACACTCCTCGCCCCTGTAAGGACGGCAAGGCTATTATCCCCATTTTACAGACTGGGAACAGAGGCAAACAACAACTAAGTGACTTGCCCAGGGACACAGAGGAAGTCTGCAGCAGAGCAGGGAATTGAGGCCAGGTCTTCCAAGTCCCACTCCGGTACCTTAACTAAGCGATGTTCCCGTTAGGCCTTGCGTCCTTCCAAGAGAGCAACATTGAGTTCTGTGCCATCTCCTTCATGGCAGGATTTCATAGCAGAATTAGTCTTTATGCCGGCTGGCTTGCTGGGGGGCAAGGGTGGAACAAAGCCACTCAATTTATCAGTTAGGGCCTGATCATGCTATTGACTAAAGTCAATAGGAGTAGGGGCAGGCCCTAATGCGGCCAACAATCCCCAGTAATTCAGATCTAGCTGATGTCCCAAACCTGTAGGGAGTACAGCCCATGAAAAGAGGTGAACAGCGGCCAGTTCTTGCAGTTTCCCCTTTATAATTACTGGTGGCATCCCAGGCTACCTAAAATTCATTCCAGAGTAAAAGTAACATCTATTTTCATCAGAATTATTTGAAGAAGAGACCTAAAAATCTCCAGTAAGTTAAAAAAACAGAATCACCTTCTCCTACCCTCCAACAGTTTGCTCCTAGGCTCGCTTACCCCCTTATTAGCCCAACAACATGCAAATGTCAAAACTGAATTAGGATCACTTGAATGCTGACAGTAACAACAGACAGTAAACATGCACGCTCATCAGATTATCTCAAGGGGCTTACAAAAGTTTGATATGACCTTCCCCCCTTCCCATTATAACTGTATCTGAGCACCTCACAATCTTTAATGTATTTATCTTCACAACACCCCTGTGAGTGCTGTATCCCTATTGTACAGATGAGGACTGGAGGCACAGAAAGACTGACCTAAGTGAACATAAGAACAGCCATACTGGGTCAGACCAATGATCCATCTAGCCACTTCCAACAGTGGCCAAAGCCAACTGCTTCAGAGGGAATGATCATCCAGGTAATCATCGACTGATCCTCCCCTGTCGTCCACTCCCAGCTTCTGACATTCAGCGGTATAGGGAAACCCAGAGCATGGGGTTGCATCTCTGACCATCTTGACTAATAGCCATTGATGGACCTACCCTCCATGAACTTATCTAGTTCTCTGTTGAACCCACTTATAGTTTTGGCCTTCACAGCGTTCCCTGCGACTTGCCCAAGGAAGTCTGTGGATCTCAAATCCAAGGCTAGTGCCCTATCCACTGGGCCATCTCTTCCTCAGATGAGGAAACTGAGGCACAGAAAGGCTCAATATCACACCAAATCATTGGTCGAGGCTGGAACAAAGCCCAGGTACCCAGTCTCCTCTCCTAGTCACAATCACATCACAGCCTCCTATTAAGCACAGGCAACCTAAGAGGCTAACTTAAATAGCATCAAGGGTCTCCAAAAGGACAAGAGATCAAATTCAGGCCTGACATAAGCAGGTGCAGTTCAGAGAAGTCTATGTGATTTCCTTTTCACTTCAGGCTACATAGAGCCTATTGTCTACACCTTCTTGCTCCATTTTCTGCTTAGAAATTAGGGACTGAACTCACAACCCTAGGTTTAGCAGGCCAATGCTCAAACCACTGACCTCTCCCTCCCCCCTTCTGCAAGGAGGACTCACACAATTTCCAGCAGACAAACAGAGGATTTAATTATCTATCTGTATTGTTAAGAGAAGGTTAAACAGCTGCGGAGATACTCTTAACATTTACAAGCAGCTCTATTTGAAGGTTACAGTACACGCTCACTTCCATTAGAAACTCCATTTGTCAGTAGTTCATAAGGTAAGGTGGCTGGGAACGATTCTGATAGAAAAGAATAAGCCATTTATAAGCAGGCTGTGCGCACACGAAAGCCACAGCCTGTAAGGTTATGCAAGAAACTTGTCTGTCTACGCTTTGATGAAAGGAGTGACTGGGGACTGCAAAGTTAATTAAATTTTATACACAGCCACTATGGCAAAGGTGGGCAAACTACGGCCCGCGGGGCCGTCCTGCCCAGCCCCTGAGCTCCCGGCCAGCCCCGGCCCCTCCCCTGCTGTCCCCTCTCCCGCGCAGCCTCAGCTCACTGTGCGGGCAGCGCGGCAGGCTCTGGCCGGGCGGCGCGGCTCAGGGGCAGATTTAACAGTGAACACAGGGTGCCCTGGAATGGGGCCCCCCAACAACAGAGGGCCCCAGGGCCAGGCAGTTGGGCAGGTTAGCACCGGTGCACCCCCCGCGGGGAGGAGGGGCTGCACTGTGGGGGCAGGGGAGCAGGTGGGCGGTGTGGGTGGCAGGAGCGCAGGGAATGCGGCCAGAGGACTCAGGAGGACACCGGGCGGCCGCGCAGCTGGCCGGAGAGAAGCGACGCTTTGAAGGGGAAACTGCTTCTCTCTGGCCGTGCGGCTGCCCCTTCTCCTCCTGAGTCCTCCGCCCATGTTCGCAGGGCCACATTCCGAAAGGGGATGGGGGAGTCCCAGGGGGGCAGTTAGGGGCAGGGGATCCCAGAAGGGGGCAGTCAGGGGACAGGGAGGGGAGGTTAGATAGGCGGGGGGTCCCGGGGGGCAGTTAGGGGCTGGGGGTCCTGGGAGGGAGTGGTCAGGGGACAGGGAGCAGGGGGTTGGATGGGTCGGGGATTCTGAGGGGGGCAGTCAGGGGGCAGGAAGTGGGAGGGGGCGGAGTGCAGGCTGTTTGGGGAGGCACAGCCTTCCCTACCTGGCTCTCCATACCATTTCGCAACCTCGATGTGCCCCCGGGCCAAAAAATTTGCCCACCCCTGCACTATGGAGTTCCAAAGGACTACTTCCACTGTAGAAAAATGTTAGCAGTCGAGCGGGCGGCTATTGCTTGATCTAGGATGAAATGCATTTCGTTTAAGAAAAAAATATAGATGTCTTTACTCAGCGATGAAAATTTGAAGCATTATAAACCAATTCAAGCTGCTGCCTAGCACAAAGTGAAGCTTAAGCAAAACCACACACTTATGCTGCAACACAACTACTCTTAAGGCACTAACAAATGCTCTTTCCTATCCTCCCACTGTGGTACTGGGAACTGTACCTTTGTGTGTTTTAGCTTCCCAGACAGGAAGTCTAGAGGAGGGGCAATGCAGAAACCCATGTCCTGTTATGCAGAGGCAGTAGGAATTTAGTCACTGAATACAGAGGTTCTCTTTCAAGTACTGCGGGCCCAGAGTAATTATTGAATACCACACCCTCTTCCCCACCGTCTTCACCTCTGAACATGTAGTGATGGTATTACAGGGTGTTCCATGTTTGCTTTAAGACTCTGACATTCTCCTTGTAGTCTGCAATCCCTCCCATCCCTTTCATCCATGAGGAATTAGGACTCTGTCTTGAATGTTACCTTATCCCAGCAAGAGGTTTTTCCTACACCTAGCTCTCATCTTTATTATAACCGGAGGTGGTAGAAAGAGTCACCTTTGGAGTGTCTGCATTATTTGCACTAAGAGGGCACAGAAGTAAAAAATCCTGCATTCGTTGGAGAGAAAGTCCCAAGTCTACACAGTTCTTCCATAGAGCGGGCCCAACAGTCAGGTTCTAGTGAAATAAGACTGGTTTGTGGTGTTCAGAGCACAAGTTGTTTTCCCAGTCCACACCTACCCCAGTGCTTTGCAAACTTGTTTGTTAAAACAGCCTTCTTAAGATAAGGCAGAACACGCACAAATAGTTCTTCGTAGACACATCAGAACTGATCAAAATCTCTGCTAAAAGAAATGGCTAGTGGAACAAAATAGAGAAGCATTCAAGCCCCAATACTCAAACAAGACCTCCCGTGCCCCGGAGTTCCTGAGCTAGAGGTCTTTACAAATCCCATGTTATCATGACACTTATGTAGTGCATCTTGCCTCATCCTTAAGTGCTTTAAAAACTCGCTCATCCGCGTAGAGGAAGAATTGCTTTGTCCACCACCTAAAATGCAGAACAATGGAAGTATGGCAGGGAGAGGGGGTTAGAAAAAATTGATCAAACACGTCATACTTCTGTGGCACCTTCCATCAGAGATCCCAGAGTGCTGCACAGACATGGGTGAACAGGGCTCAAGCCAATGCCCATTCATGGGAGTCTTTCATTGACTTCAGTGGGCTTTGAATCAGGGCCTAAATCCTCAACAGCCCCCTTCAATTTTAGATGTGGGATACAGAGCATGGCTTGCCCAAGCCCATGTTGTGCTAAAGCCAAGACACCAGATCCACCAATATGCAATCTCCCGGTCTCAAGCCCCAGTACTCCAAGAACCACCACTGCCAACAAAGAAGGGTCTTGTCCCAATGGACCACATATGCCAGAGAACCTTGCCTGTTGGTGCTGCCAGCTCCTACTCCTAATGTCTTTTCATCAGAAGACCACCAGTCGCCCAATATTCCCAACTCCAACTGTGCATCATTCATCATTCACATCTGACACCTCACGTCTCTCCTTCCTCTGTCAAAACCTAACATTAAATTACTTTGCTTAGAAAGGGGTTGGTAGACCTAAGTCATTGCTATCAATACATCCTTGATTTTACGCTGCAGTGCTGATGCAGGGATAGAAAGAGGGCTGGACATTACATTAGAAAGAGTTATGAAGCTTGGTTACAGTCAATAAAGAGTGAGAACTTGATCTAATTATAGTTAAGTATTTTTGAAAAGTCTAGCGATTTAGATGTGATGCGGAGATAAGCCAACCTCTTTCAGGGGAGGAGGCGAATGGGGAAGGCACACGAGGGGACATTAGGGAGAACTTACTCCATCACTAAAGTACAATGTTTCTTGCAGCTTCCTCTGAAGCCTCTGGGGCTGACAGTTCCTAGGTCTCCACTCACTCATTTCCATTCAAGTTTTTCAGTTTGTTATTTCAAAACCCAGTCAGTCACTTAAAAATACTGCATTACTGGCCTTAAAAGTAAACGTCTCAGCCCAAACCTTCTCCTTGGCACAAATATTTTGCTATTTAACTGGCATTAAACTTGACGATGCATGAGGCAAAATAAAATCCAGCTGCTATTTTGATTCTATAGAACCGATAGCAAAGGAGACATTTTAGTCAGCGCTCGTGTAGCACCCTTCATCTAAGGGCTTGGCTACGCTTGCCACTGTAGAGTTAAGTTAAACCAGCCTTCGGAGAGCGCAGTAGGGAAAGCGCCAGTAGCGAAGCTAGGGGGGTTCAGGGGAAGTAGCCGCTTCCCCTCAGTACATTTTTCAAAACCGGCCCCTGCCGGGCCACCGCTGGGGTCCTGCAGGCAAGTGGGGGGGCAGCACGGTCGGACTCCAGAGGAGCCATTGGGGGGGGCGGCGGGCGCAGCCAGAGGAGCGAAGCGGCCGGGCTCCTCGGCCATCGTGCCCCACGCTCAGCGCGGCCCCAACATCGCCGCCACGGCTGCCTCCTGCGGCAGCTCAGGGCTCGGCGGCTGAGCGCTCTGCAGCTGGCAGGCAGATCCCCTCTCCCCGGCAGCTTCCTGCTTCTGGGCCGAGGGAAGCAGGAAGCTGCCGGGGAGAGGGGATCTGCCCGCCAGCTGCGGATCGCTCGGCCGCCGAGCCCTGAGCCGCCGCAGGAGGCGGCCGTGCTGAGCATGGGGAACGATGGCCAAGGAGTCCGGACACTTCGCTCCTCCGGCCGCGCCCACCGCCCCCCAAATGGCTTCTCTGGAGTCTGGCCGTGCTGCCCCCCCCCTTGCCTGCAGGACCCCAGCGGTGGCCCAGCAGGCTCCGCTTTTGAAAAAATTGTTGGGCTGCCCGGGCGAGGGAACCAGGAAGCTGCCGGGGAGAAGGGATTTGCCCGCCAGCTGCTGCCCACCCCACTGCTCCACTCCTCCCAGCCCCTAGGAGAAGCGAGCAGCGCCCACCCGCCACCCCTTCCCCCGCGCCCGCCCTCCCACGAGCCCCTCCGAGGGGGGGGCACAGCCTGGCCGCAGCGTGGTCGGAGGAGCCGGGGGGGGGCCACGGAGCGGCCAGAGGAGGAGCCAAGGGGGGCGCACCTTATGATTGCTCCCCCTGCACTGAGAAGCTGGCTACGTCACTGGAAAGCGCTCCAGTCTGTCCACACTGACAGCTGAAAGCGCACTGGCATGGCCATATTTACAGCACTTGCAGCTGCATTGGGAGCAGTGCATTATGGGCAGCTATCCCAGCATTCAAGTGGCTGCAACGTGCTTCTAAAATAAGGGGGTGGGGTGGAGTGTGACAGAGTGGGGGGGGGAGAGTGGGTTTTTGGGGTGCTGAGAGTATGTCAGCATGCTGTCTTGTAAATTTAGACCTCCCTCCATCCCCCCCCCTCTCCCTCACTCACTCAAAGCAAACATTAGCTGTTTGTTTTTTTCCTCAGACCAGATAAGCAACCGGCACTCCAAAACGGAGCTTTGAAAGGGCACTTCCGCATCCCGAGTTCACAACAAAGACAAGAGAGGCCACTTCAGTTAAGGGGATTATGGGACGTTTCCGGAGGTCAATTAGAGCGTTGTAACGTTACTTCTCGTTTACACTGGCATGGAAGCATCTCACCCAATACGCAACAGCTGTTAATCCTCTCGGGGAGGTGGAGTACCAGGAGCGCTCCAGCCAGGGAGTCAGAGCGCTCTACGTGTCTTGCCAGTGTGGACGGGGAGTAAGGTAGAGCGCTCTGAGAGGCTTTATTGCAGCATAACGTGCAAGTGTAGCCAAGGCCTAAGATGAGTACTAGAGCATTTTACAACAGAATATACAGGATCCACCACTGAGACAGAGACTTCTGGAGTAGAATGAAGCATTTGTCCAAAGTAATGTTAAAGTTTTAGGACGGAAAACAGAGACTTAGTGAATATAAACCACGAATAGAATCTCAATAAGCACAATGCTGTTCCCAAGCTGTGATTTTGGCAAGAGGCTAGCATCAACATGCCTAGTCTTGCACCGAGTACCATGGGATCGTCTTCGAGACACCTCTAGCTCGCCAAGGAACGGTTCACTGCCAGTACCAAGGAAGACATTCCACCAACAAAGGGCATGGCTACACTCGAAACCCCAAAGCGCTGCTTTGAAGTGCGAGTGTGGTCGCAGCGCCAGCGCTGGGAGAGAGCTCTCCCAGCGCTGCAGGTACTCCACCTCCACAAGGAGATTAGTTTACAGTGCTGGAGCACTGTTTACACTGGCACTTTACAGCGCTGTAACTTGCTGTGCTCGGGGGGGGGTGTTTATTCACCCCCCTGAGCGAGAAAGTTGCAGCGCTGTAAAGCGCCAGTGTAGCCATAGCCATCACCACATTGCATGGGAGACCTCCAAAGAGCAGAACCAGGTACAGTGCTGGTCCCACCCACTTAATCTACAGCCAGACACGGTGTGGTCTGTAGATTTGACAAAGGTAGCCATTATCGTAGTGTTTTTACAGCATCTTGTTACATGTTTTGACTGTAACCCCACTTCACTAGAGTATTTGATAGTTTATCCCAATACACAGACCACATATTCGATTCCTTTTCTAGTTCTTAAAAAAAAAAAAACAAAAACAAAAACACAGACTACTAACCTCATTTCCCTAGCAATTTTAGATTGGGTCTCTCTGAAAGGAGGACTAGTCCAGAGCATGCAATATTTGAGATCATTTTACAGAATTAACCTTGGAAACTGGTGGGGGGAAAAAAAAAAGAAATCCCTCATCCTCCCCACTCTCACTGGCTGATACCTGCAAACGCATTGGTCACCAAGGGTCACAAAAAACAATGACACATTGAAATGTTCTTCCTGGAAGTTGAGCGGCCCCATAAGTAATTGTGTCCTGGAACTAAAAACAAAGCTACAATGCACGTGAGAGGCTGGGCAAAGTTCCAGGCATGACGACAGAATCCAAAAGGTATTTGATATTTGGCCTAACCCTGCAACAAAGCTACACCTCGCATGTTTCCATCCACCACAGTATGTTTATCTTACCTGACTCCTAAACAGCTATTTATTTCTGGTAGATATAAACCTCTCTTGCTAGAATTAAATTTGCTTATCGAGCAGTATGAAATCAGTCAGAATTCCAGTTACTAAATTCCTAGGTAAAAAGACACTGAAGTTACTGCAAATATTTTCCATTGATGCAAGACATTAGCTGCTGTTTTCCGAAACTATGTGGTATTTACATAAGAGGGATTTCACAATATTCATTACCCTAAGTATACGTAACTTTATTTGCTATGCTGCAATTTAACCTGATTATTCTGTTTATCCTTTTCCACTCATTATATTTCATCATTTGGCAAGCATTCAGTTATGATAGAGATTTTCAAAAGAGACCTAAAATGTGTTAAGTGTGTAATTCCCATCAACTTTCTTTGGGATTTGAATACTTAACTCTTAGGTGCCTTTGAATCCCGTAGATCCGGTGACTGAAGAATATCCAATGTATCTAAAAATCCCAATGGCCATAATTTTCAACTGCAGGCCTCTTATTTGTGTGCTCCCATATGAAGTTTTAAGTCATGTGTTTACTGAAACTGAAGTCTATGGATCAGCAGTGACCAAGTTACTGGTCACGATTCATCACTCACCAAAATGATGAAGTGTGACTATCCAGTTGCAGAACAGAATGATCATGTTAACTGCTATTACACATGTTAAAAATAATAACATAATATATGGAGATATACCTATCTCATAGAACTGGAAGGAACCCTGAAAGGTCATTGAGTCCAGCCCCCTTGCCTTCACTAGCAGGACTAAGTACTGATTTTGCCCCAGAACCCTAAGTGGCCCCCTCAAGGATTGAACTCACAACTCTGGGTTTAGCAGACCAATGCTCAAGCCACTGACCTATCCCTCCCCCTTCAGGTTAATGAATGCTGTTAAGTCTCTTAAATATTCCGATTGTTGCTGGTTTGTTTGGTCTTTAAACCAGCCTCTTCCAACAATGCAAAATATCTGCAATGAAGTCCATGTCTCCTTTCCCTGAGATCTCCCCCACTTCTGTGAACAGGAATTCTGAAATGTGATTCGATCAAACCAAGCTTTCACTAAAATACAGCAGGTTTCTAAAAGGAGCTCAAGCTTTGCACTTGAGCAAGGGATGGTGATGGCATAGTTATAAATACATTTGATACCCACAAAGATCTCCTCCAACATTCCCACATCTCATCTTTCTGACGTGCCACCTATCTGATCCAACGCATAGGTATTTCTTTACACATAGCTAACACCAAGCTTCCGGAATGTGACCTCATTCCAGCATCTCAGCACCACAGAAGAGAAAGTAGTCTAGTCCTGTTCCGGGAGGAAGGAAGAGATCTAAGTATTGGTTCAGAGAACTGCCACGCTTCTGCCTCCAACTTAAATATTCCAGTTACACTATAGGGGAAGAACAATACTATTGCTAGCTCAGACAGGGGTTCTGAAGCAGAGCTGGCTTTCAAGGGCCTCTCTATTCTGCCAAACCTTCTGCGCCTGTGGATCATGCAACATGACACACCCAACTAGGGCACCAACACTCTCTGAAGATGGGGCCAAACAGTTTTAATCATGTCACTGGAGCGTCATAGACCCCTGTAAAAGTCAGGGTTACAACCACCAACGTGATTTAGTTTAGTATATTAGAGAGGACTAAAGTGGCACATAACACAGGCAGGTTCTTACTCCCTCTGTGGTGAAGTTAGTCAGAACCTTTCACGAGCACTGAGAGCCCTGGAGAACAAAGTTTATGTCGCTACAGAACAGTATGCACAGAAGTACCACAAGGTCCTCTCCTCCAACAAAGGCATTTCAAAACTGCTCCTCCAACCAAGACCCCATTTCAGTGTCTATCTAATCCTCTGCCTCTCTGCCAAGACCGCCTCTCCCGTTGGCCCTTATGGTATTGGTGTCTGGGGAAGACTTCACTTCTAGGCACTGGACAAACTCACTCATTTCACAGAGGCCATTGAATAAACAGAAAACTAGGACACCAGATTTGAGCCAGTAATATAGACATAAAAAGGTTGCACAGCTCATTACCGTGAGCCATCCAGTTCCCCTTTGCATTTTTCCTTTTTAAAAGGAACATTAGTCTATTATTACAGCAGAGGAAGAGCATCTTGTCAGCCCTGCATGTTTCAGGAATACAGAAGTGACCTAAACTTTCCTAGAACAATATTAGTCCTTCAGGGGAGAGGGGCCTTGGGGCTTATCCTGCCCTGGCCTTTAATACTAGTTTAGTGTCTCTGGCCCCTGTGAGAGTTCAAACAGCCAAGAGATGAAAAAATGTCTTGTGACTTTGTTTAATCTTTTACACTTAGCCTTCCAGTTAAAGCGACAAGCATCCTTGCACACAGCATTTCCAAGGTGAGATTGGCCCTATACTTTGTATCATGATGTTCCTTAAATGGCCCATTTAATCTTGATGGGCCTCCTGAATGGGTGCGGGAGACGATTCCCATGCCTGGGTTCACAAGCTCAGAGCAAAGATTTCAAAGTTACAAAGCAAAACTTACATCTTTCCTTGTAATGTCTCTATTCCATGCTACAAATGAAGTTAATACATACAGCAACTCACAAGCCTCTCAGAATAGAAACACTAAAATACATTATTATGTATGTTGAACAAAATTACATAGGTGAGCTGCTTTGGTTTCCAGCTATGAATTTGTCAGTTCTCAGCGAATTCCTATGGGCTTGGCAAAAGCTGGCACTTTTGTTTCACCAATGTCCCCCTCTGATAGAGTTCCAGTCTGAAGTAGCTCTCAAGTGCATTGGGTTCTTTTATCTGTGATGAAAACATTCACCTGAACACATTCAGCGTTCATTAGAAGGATGCTACTGCAAATCATCAACCAAAATAGAAATTTGATAATGCTCAGAAAAGGAACCAGTAATTAAACCAGTTAAAAGTTTAAAAAACAAAAACAAACAACAAAAAAAAACACACCACACAAACCCCTAAGATACAAGTTGCATTAAAATCAGACCAAAAGATGAGGCATCACACACACCTCACTTCACAGTCTTCTTAACTTGCATGCTCCCATCGAGTTCTTGCATGAAAAGTGTGTCCTTTTTAATTCACCCCTATCACAAGGGTGAGGATGGTCTTGCGGTTAAGGCACAGAGACTGCAGAGAACTGGGTTCAATTCCTGGCCCTACCACAGACTTCCCACATGACTTAGGGCACAGGTCCCCAAACAGTGGGGCACGCCCCCTTAGGGGGGCACAGAGGAACATTCGGTGTGCATTGGGATCTGGGCCAACTGTCATGAGGGACAAGGAGGAGCGCCAACCAGCCCTGCTCTGCCACAGCCCAGCTCCTGGCCCCAGCCTCAGTCCCACTCTGGGGGGGGAAGACAACCCTGAAAAGGTTGGGGAACCTCTGACTTGGGGCATGGACATATAAAGTTTGCCCTATCTGTACCATGGGGCTAACACTACTTCCTTCTCCCACCTTTGGCCTTGAATGGCAAGCCCTTTAAGGGGAAAAAGGGCAGTCTCTTACTATGTGTTTATACAGTGCCCAGGGCAAGGGTGTCCTCGAAGGGCTAGTTTAATATACCAGTGAGTGTGTGTTACACGCCCCCCACTGGGCCAATCCATAGGGTGTAGGAGTTATTACAGCCCCCAGCTATGGGGCTTAGGTTCTTTGCTGTAGCAGCTCATGCTTTTAGCTCTGACAGTCCCTAGTTCAGTGGTTCCCAAACTGGGGTTCGCAGAATGTTACAGAGGGTTCGCCAGAAAAATTTCACTAATGGCGGACAGAGGACCCTGGGCATTGGAGACAGCAGGTGGGACCCGGTTGCAGGGCAGACACCCCAAGCCCCAGAGAGAACGGGGCCAGGCAGTTGGGGCTGGCAGCCCGAGCCCTGCCCCCATCAGCGGGGGAGCCGGCAGCCTGAACCCCAGTGCTCCACGCAGGGCTGGCAGCCCAAGCCCCAGGAAGAGCGGGGCCGGGCAGTTGGGGCATCCATCACACTGAGGAAATTTAAACTTAAATCCCTGAAAATATTCATTTTTAGGAGGGGGTTCACGAGATTTCACAGTTTAGCGAAAGGGTTCACGGGCTGTTAAAGTTTGGGAACCACTGCCCTAGTTTAACCCCTGTGCAGCGGCCAAGAGGGCAGCCGCCACACCAGCATCACTACAAATCCAAGTACCATAATGTACCATTTTAAGTAAATATTTAGGGGCTGTCTCAAGTTGGAGAGTTTTTAGGGGTTTTAACGTTACATCTTTAGAAAGACCCGAACACATTCTTTGAGTTTATTTTCCTCTTAGAAGTGAATCCATGGGAACTACTCCCGGCAGGGGCTCTCTGAAGGAAAACAGAATGTTAAAGCTTTACCACAAAATAAGCTCACCGATTCCATTCCTTAGAGGAAGTTCCTGCTAACTTACCACATTCTTACTCCTAACAAGATGGCTTTTTCGCATGCCAGGATGACAAAGCCACCAGAGGATTAGTAGCAATAGAGGTCACTGGTTCAAATCCAGCCCAGTTAGGTAGTAATGAGGTTATTCCCTAGGGTTACCATTCGTCCGGATTCCCCCGGACATGTCCAGCTTTTAGAGTTAAAAATAGCGTCCGGGGGGAATTTGTAAATGTCCGGACTTCCCCTCCCCCCCATGCAGAGCGCGCGCGGCTAACAGGGCAGCTGGCCGGATGGTGCCATTTACATGGGGCTCCAACAGCCAGAGAGAGCCCCTCCTCCACTTCCCCCTCCTCTCCCCTGCAGAGGAGAGCACTCCCTCCCTCCCTCCCTGCATTCGCAGATCACCAGCCGGCCGTTCGCACCGGCAGTCTGGAGCTCCTCCTCCTGCTCCTCCTCCCCGGCACGCTGGTCTGAGTGGCAGGGTAAGGGGGCCAGGGTGTTGGAGAAGGGGCAGGGAGGTTCTGGAGGGGGCAGTCAAGAGACAGGGAGTGGGGGTCGGGTCGGGAGTTCAGGGGGGGCTTTCTGAGGGGTGTGGGGATAAGGTTTTGGGCAGTCAGGGTACAGGTAGGGGGTAGGGTCCGGGGAGGCAGTTAGGGGGGGGGTCTCAGGAGGGGGCAGTTAGGGGACAAGGAACAGGGAGGCTTAGGTAGGGGGTGAGGTTCTGGAGGGCAGTTAGGAGCAGGGGTCCCAGGAGGGGGCAGTCAGGGGACAAGGAGCGAGGGGGGGTTGGGAGTTGTGGGGGGGCTGTCAGGGGGCAGGAGTGGGGAGAGGGATCGGAGCAGTCAATGGAACAGGGAGCAGAGGGGTTTAGATGGGTCGGGAGTTCTGGGGGGGGGGCTTTCCCCCTTCCCCACCCCCACACAGCAAGCAGGAGGCTCCCAGGAGCAGCTCCAAGGCGGAGGGCGGGAGCAGCACATGGCAGTGGGGGGAGGGACAACTGAACTGCTGGCAATTGATAGCCTGCTGGGCGGCTGCCGCACAGAGAACTTAGGGGAACTGGGAGCTTATAGGGGGGCTGCCGGTTCACCCTGGTTCCAAGCCCCCAACAGCTAGCTCCAATGAGCTGCTCTTCCTGCAAGCAGTGGACAAAGCAGGCGGCTGCCAAACAATGTTATAAGGGAGCATTGCGCAACTTTAAACAAGCATGTTCTCTAATTGATCCGCAACGTAACAATGAAACAACGTTAACCGGGACGACTTTAAGTGAGGAGTTACTGTATTAGTTAAACTGGAGAAGATGGGGATTAATATGAGAACTGAAAGGTGGATAAGGAACTGGTTAAAGAGGCGACTACAATGGGTCATACTGAAAGCTGAACTATCAGGCTGGAGGGAGGTTACTAGTGGAGTTCCTCGGGAATTGGTCTTGGGACCAACCTTATTTAACATTTTTATTACTGACTTCGGCACAAAAAGTGAATGTGTGCTAATAAAATTTGCAGATGACACAAAGTTGGGAGGTATTGCCAATATGGAGGGGGACCAGAATATCATACACGAAGATCTGGATGACCTTGTAAACTGGAGTAATAGAAATGGGATGATATTTAATAGTGCAAAGTCATGAATTGAGGGACCAAAAGAGACTTTTTCCTATAAACTGGGGATTTATCAGTTGGAAGCAACAGAGGAGAAGAAAGACCTTGGTGTAGGCTCAAAATTAAGGAAAGGTTTCTAACCACCAGAAGAGTAAAGTTCTGAAACAGCTTTGCAAGGGGAGCAGTGGGGGCAAAAAAAATCTAACTAGCTTCAAATCTGAGCTTGATAAGTTGATAAGAGGGGATGGTACGATGGGACTGCCTACAATGGCACGTGACCCCTCGGCAACGGCCAGTACGAAAAATCCTCAACTGCTGGGGATGGCACACTATATGGCGAGAGCACTGAGTTACTACAGAGAATTCTTTCCCAGGTGTCTAGCTGATGGGTCTTGCCCACATACTCAGAGTTTAACTGATCACCTTATTTGGGGTCGGACAACAGCAGGGCTACCATATGTCCAGATTTCCCTGAACATGTCCGGCTTTTCGGTCTATAAATAGCCGTCCGGGGGGGGGGCTTTTTAAAAATCTAAAAATGTCCGGGATTTCCCCCCGGTCGGCTATTTATAGACAGAAAAGCAGCGGCCAAGCACTGCAGGGCACCCAAAGCCCCTTCCCGGCTCCCCCCATCCCCTGCAGCCTTACCACACTGTCCGGCCCCGCAGCTGTCTTCCCCCTCCTCCACTCCCCTGAAAGCTCCGCCCACCTGCTCCTCCCCCTCCCCTGCTTCCCGCAAATCAGATCTTTGCGGGAAGTCTGAAAAGAAGCAGGGGCAAGCGGGAGGCAGCAGCAGGTAAGCTGGGGCAGGGGGCGCGAGGAGGAGAGCTCCGGGGAGGTGCGGCCCTGGCCGAGCGGCGCCTGGCGGCCCCAGCCCAGTTCAGGCCCCAGCAGCTCCGGCCCCGGTTCCGGCCCCAGGGCGATTCCTGGGCTCTTTAAAGCCGGCCCTGGTCAGGAGACAGGGAGGGAGGGTTGGATGGGTCGGGAGTTTGGGGGGGGAGGGCTGTCAGGTGGGCAGGGGTGTGGAGAGGGGTTGGGACAAACAGGGACAAGGAGCGGGGGGATTAGATGGATCTGGGGGGGCTGGCAGGGGGGCAGGGGTGTGGAGAGGGGTCGAGGCAGGCAGGTAGTAGAGGGGGTTGGATGGGTCAGGAGTTCTGGGGGTCCTGTCAGGGGGCAGGGAGCAGTTGGATAGGGCATGGGAGTCCCCAGGGATGGGGGTGTGAATATGGGGTGGGGGTGTGGATAAGGGTCGGGGCAGTCAGGGGACAGGTAGGGTCGTAGGGGGTTCTCAGGAGGGGGCAGTCAGGGGACAAGAAGCAGGGCGGCTTAGATAGGGGGTGGGATTTTAGGGGGTAGTGGCAGGGGTCCCAGGAGGGGGCAGTCAGGGGACAAGGAGCGGGGGGGGGGGTTGGCAGTTCTGAGGGTGGCAATCAGGGGGTGGGAAATGGGAGGGAGTAGATGGGGCGGGGCAGGGCTAGAGCGGGGCTCCTCCCCCCCAGTGTCCTCTTTTTTGCTTGTGGAAATATGGTAACCCTAGACAACAGGTATCCAGGTGCTACTCTGTGGCCTTGTTTCACAGTTCTCTGGATAACTGGGTTTGGGAGGGGCTGAAAGAAAAGTAGTGAGCTTCTTCTCGGAGTGAGAGCATGGGGAGGGGGGAGAAAAGAAGGGGGGGAAGAGGAGGCAGGGGTGTGTAATTCCAAAATCTGTCAGACAATTACTAAATAGGAGGCAGATTTGTAAAACTAGTCTCCTGGGGAAAGTCCAGGGTTAGCACCCATCCAGCTGCTGGTAGTAGAGATCTGAGCTTCCCACTAATGCTACCCCTGGCCCTTGATGGGGAGCCCCCATCCCACCCCTTCCCTGGCAATGCCCTTAATGTTATTATCTTAGCTTCCCAAGCGTGGGACAAACTAATTTTCCTACATCAGGCTTAAGGCAGAGCCATTAACAGCCAATTAAAGGACAACGGTGTCACATCTAAATAGATATTACAATGCTCAAAGCTATGTCAATGTTCTTTAGGGTCACACACAGAAGCGTTGGTTTGCCATCTCAGTGGAAAGTGCAAAGCACATTCATTATTGTTCCTGCAGGCTCAGCAGGTTGCAGCCAGGCAGGACAATGATTCCTAACACAGACCCCCTGCACAGATCTGCAGTATCTACAGGAATGGGGGTATGCACAGGGTTGGCTGAGACAGGCGGACAAGTCCCCCATATGATCATCCCCCACCATCAAAGCACCTATGCCCCCAAGCAGTGGGAGTGATTTTTCATTGACTATATTAAATTTAAGGCTACATTTAACCTAAACTGACATGCTCCGTTAACAAAGGCCTCCATAGTACTTTAAATATAATCTTCACACACCATCCCTTTAAAAAGATGGGCAAGTTATCCCCAAAAGACAGAAGGGTAAAAAGAGAGAAACAGAGCTTTTAGAAGTAGCCACTTATTTCTGATGCCCTAATACAAGTCATCTTGTGCCTGATTTTCAACAGTTCTAGGGACCCCCTGGCATCCACTGACTTCAGTTAGAGTTAAGTGTTGAGCACCTCTTTTTTTTTTTTTTTTTTTTTTTTTTAAAAGAGATCCTCGAGTGTCTCAGGTCAAGTCTACAAAAATAGCGGTACTCAAAATTCAGGGATCAGTGGCTTGCTTAACTTCACACGGTGATTCAGGTGGGTGGCAGAGTCAGGATTAGAACTCTGGCCCCAGCCCTGAGTTCAAACAGCTACAGCATGGTGCTTTTGCAAGGGCCCTCAAACTTACATTGATAGAAATGCTAAAGAGTGCACGTCTTCATGCACTCGGGGCTCTAGTTGTACTTGTCCCAGTCTCTGTACTTTTCAGGGACAGCTGTGCATGGATATAGTTGAAGTCTCCAATGCCTGTGGCGCTATTTTTTTTTATTTTTCTGTGCACAGCAAGAGTTATCTTCCTGGTTATCCACACAAGTTTGTGTTTAGCCAACAAGCATCCATGCAGCAGTGGTGCTATGCATGATCTTGTGATGTACCGAGAAGCAATTTGCTTTCAGGCAATGTAATGTAAAAAGACACCACTGTAAGTTTATACCCAGCATGTTAATATTTGAACACACAAAGCTGTCTTACCTGTAGGATGTTAGAAGGATGTCATTAAATCATAACCCAGATCTGAGTAAGGCAGCACCTACACCTGGAGAAGGTAACCCAAGTTAGCCAGTACCTTGACAAATGACAGGGTCCAAAAGAGAACCTCTGGCCAACATTTTCAAACCTAGTGCCTAAAGTTAGTCTGGAAACTGCAAGTGTTCAGCACCTTATTAAGATGAGACCATTTCTGTTTCAGGAGCCTCACTGTAGGCATGCAGATTTGAAGACTTTGGCCTCTGGCGCTAGGTTTCACAAAAGTGACATAGAGATGCACCTCTACCTATGTGAAACACCATGGATCTTTAGTCACAGCTGGTTCAGTTGTCAGGTTTAAGTCTCATCCAAAAGAGATGCAAAGTATTAGTGGATAGATTCATGTGAAATTCCCACACTTGCCTACAGAGGTAATCACCGTCATGCTGGGCAACTGCTTCTGAAACCTCACTGACTTGACACCTTAAAGAAACTTCTCTCCAGGCAGGGCTTCCTTCTAGATCAAAGCATGAAAGGGGAGATAGGGAAGAGACCATGATTTCAGAGGATGTATCCCTCACCCATACCCTCTGGTAACCAGAAACATATCCAGGGGGAGGGAGAGGTCAGTGGTTTGAGCATTGGCCTGCTAAACCCAGGGTTGTGAGTTCAATCCTTGAGGGGGCCACTTAGGGATCTGGGGCAAAATCAGTACTTGGTCCTGCTAGTGAAGGCAGAGGGCTGGACTCAATGACCTTTCAAGGTCCCTTCCAGTTCTAGGAGATAAATGGAGATATCCTATTTTATTTTATCTTTCAGAAGAAAACATATCAAAGCATTGGATAAGCCCATTATAATGTTTACAGATGAACACTTGGGGCATGCAGGAAATATTTTAATGCAGAAGGAAGAAAGTTTTGATGGATGGATAAGCAATACAAATCCTTTGTACTTGTCAGGTTTCAGAGTAGCAGCCGTGTTAGTCTGTATCCGCAAAAAGAACAGGAGTACTTGTGGCACCTTAGAGACTAACAAATTTATTAGAGCATAAGCTTTCGTGGACTACAGCCCACATCCGAAGAAGTGGGCTGTAGTCCACGAAAGCTTATGCTCTAATAAAATTGTTAGTCTCTAAGGTGCCACAAGTACTC
This sequence comes from Chrysemys picta bellii, assembly GCF_011386835.1. Taxonomy (NCBI): domain Eukaryota; kingdom Metazoa; phylum Chordata; order Testudines; family Emydidae; genus Chrysemys; species Chrysemys picta. The sequence goes on from NC_088791.1 coordinate 341,570,638, forward strand.
CTGTTCTTCCTTTGTACTTGTGTATCTCCTTCCATCCAAGTGTCCCAAAATGCTTTACAAGACATTAAACCCCACAACGCTTCTAAGTATTATATCCCCATTTCACAGATCGGGAAATGGAGAAAAGGGTATATGGGTAAAAAGCAAGTGGGGCCATAGGTTCTCAGGACCTCGGGGGAAGGGGGTATCAAACAACATCCACAGTTAGGGCCAGTCTTTCAAAAGTAGCCTCTAACTGACTTGTGCAAAGTCACGCTGCAAGTCTGTGTCAGAACTGAGAACAAAACCTCCTCTTAGGTTCTTGAGTTACACTTTGCTCATTAATTGTAGTAACCAAACAACCAGATCTCCTTGTTCCTGGTCTTTTAACCAGAAGATTTCCCTTCTCTCCCTCCCACACCAAAAAACTGATCTAATGTATTTCCTGTGATTGCAGTTTCATAGTAAACACCATCACGGGTACCAGACTCACGCAGTTTTAGATCAGTGAGTGTGTCAGTGATCACCCAGATTAATAAATACAAAAGAAGTGGCCTGAGACCTAATCTATTAGAGGGCCTCATTGTAGCACTTGGAAATTGGAACACACAGAAAACCCATCTGGTTAATTTAAAAAGACAGACACTTTAGAAGGGGCCACTGCACCTAAAGGAAAATGTAGTCTTCGCGTAAGTGCTGTTTATGCCTGATGCATTCCCTCATGTAATTCAGGAACATATACAAGACCCACCTATCTAAAAGCAGCATTACAGAACCCTTCTGCACAGTGTATCACACCTGGGACCATAAAGAACAAGGTTATTTAAATTTCTGCTTTGATTTCTTGCAGGGAGAAGGGGGGGGGGAAGGGGACACGCTGTGGCACAGTTGCGATATTTATAAGTGCACGGTGCCAGTAGCACATGCCCAGAATTTAAGGTTTTGCAAAGAGAAATAATGGCAATATTTTTTCATTTTATGTCATAGAGTTTGTTTCTAAAAACGTGTTCTCCTACCTTGAAGGTCACACATTGCATCATCCTAACAATAGAGGCGGAAAGTGAAACTGACCAGTTTAGCATCACCAGTCCAGAGCAACAAAATAGCAAAATAGTAAACAAATAGTAAAAGCGGAGAAGAGTACAGTAGATCAGAGTTATTTCAGCTGAAATCACCTAGACCCCAACCAAGCAATCCTGCAGAACCCTGTGCCCCAATGGGGTAACTTGCAGGATCAGTGCCTTGAAGTGTAAACAATAGGTAGGGCTTTCATATATAAACCATGATTGCACAGAATCATTTCCAAGCAAGCACTTGCTATTTCTAAATAAGAGAAGAGCTTTCAGTGAGGCTCTGCACGGCTGCAGGGGTCTGGCGGCACAGAGCTCATTGCGGGATCGATGCCTAAATTTGTGGTCTGTCCCAGTACCACCTCCACAAAAACAGAGGGCAGGGCGGAGAGGGTTGGGGGATCTTTTTTCCCTTCCTACATACACAATTAAAAAATAAATAAATAAAAATTGATACCCTCATAGGCTTGATCCTGAAATGCTGCCAATCACCCTCAACTCCCATCAAATTCAGTGACACAAGGCAGGTGAGGCAATCTCTCTTATCAAACGTGTGTGTGTGTGTGTGTGTGTGTGTGTGTGTGTGTGTGTGTGTGTGTGTGAGAGAGAGAGAGAGAGAGAGAGAGAGAGAAACAGACACGCTCTTGAGGTCTTACCAACAGAAGTTGGTCTAATAAAGAGATATTATCTCACTCACCTTGTCTCTCTAATATCCTGGGACCAACATGGCTATGGTTACAATTCAGCATTTAGCACCCAAACTTCAGGTGCCCCCAAAGTTAAGCAAGAGATTATTTGCAGATTTTTCACATACACAAGAGGAGGGGAGGGTGGAAGATTCACCCTTACCCAGAATCATCCTTATACACAATGTAATTGACGCCTGAGCGGACAAAGCAGACAAACCTAAAGCAACCGCCAGGTACCTCTTCAATTGTGTATTTATTAAGGTTTATCTTGGAATGCATTGTACTTAGTGTGGAAAGGTTTACGATTGACCCCCCACCCCAAAGCAATTCAAGAGGAACCTAGTTTGAATATCTTCAGAAGAGCACATTTATCTTGAAAGTTTTTCTTGCCAGGAACATTATAAAAAATATTTTAAACCACATATTAAAGAGATGAGGTGGCTTGTGTTTTACAGTATCAAACAACGATAGGATATTAGTCCAAAAAGAAAAAAGAAAAGAAAAATCACAAGCAGTGGTTCAGAATGGGTGGGGGGAGGGGAGGGGGAGAAGAAATTGAGAGAAAGTGGCTTTAAAAAAAGAACACAGCAAAACCAGGTATCAATAGTTTTCTCCAGTCACTATTTAACACAATCTCCTGTTACTACAGACAGCCATTTAGAATTCCCTTACAAACCCTTCCCCCGCTTTACGTGCTCGGTACCATCAGTGTGTACTTGGTACTGTTCAAAACAAATAGACAAGGACCCTGTCTGGAAGGGAGTGTGCTTGGAGCAGGGGACTGGAAACCAGATATGCTGGGTTCTATTTCTTGTGATCTCTAGATCACAATGCGACCTTGAGAAGGTCAATGAAATTCAGTTCTGTCTCTTACCTCCCCTGTAAAAATGGAGATTCTCTAATAGGCTTAATGTTAGCGAGATGAAAGGTGCTATGGAACAGGGTATTAGCATTTTAAATGAACTGGTTGGTTTGTGTAGCACTGTCCTCTTCTGACCAGAATCAGAGAGATCAACATTGGGCATAGCCCCTATACCGTTAACCTCTGCTGAGGTTTTCCTGATACTCCTCTGCTTTTGAAGCAGGAGAATCAGAGTTCTACCCTTGCAGATATCAGGTAATTTAGTGTGGCTGTGGCCTGCACTATAGTGATAGCATTGAAATCCCAAGTGACCACAGATTTGTTACATCATTAACAAATGATGGATTGTTCCTGCCAGCTAGCCTTAGTTTTAAAGCTACAGTGTGTACATACATAACCAATGAAGCATTGGTTTGGAAAAATAAGAGTGTGCACAAAGAGTTACATGGACACTGTATATCAATGCAGGGAAAGGAAGAGCGATGTACTTGTTTTAGACCTGAAATATAGTATCACAGCAGAGCCTCTTGAAGGAGAAATATGAGCAGTGTCTGACAAGCCTCTAATAAATCTTCTCAGTTAATCACACTATCTTTTGGATAATGAGTTACCAAAAAAAGGGCTAGTTATTAAAACCCTTTTGGAGGGGATAATGGTTTCACTAACTACATTTAGCATCAAATTGAATTCCAAACCACACCTTGCACACATGTGCTATGCTGGACATCAACTGTTGGAGAGAAAGATAGGATGTTTGAGGGCGGGGAAGGGGAGGGCAGATAAAGATGGATAAAGGAATCATTCAGAGTCTGATTAACATCCCCAGCAGGTGCATCTGCTGCATAAAAGGCCACACTTCAAGCAGCAATGGGCACCTACCTGACAGAACAAGACACTTGCTAATGGGAATCTTACCTTGTTCGGTGTTAACCAAATCCACACAATAGTACAAGTTAGAAAAAAAAAAACTAGGGCAATTCTAACACCCAGTTATTTATAGAGGATGGTAAATATTCATGGCACTTTCTATAAAGTGAAAGAAACAAATAATCCTTGGCCCACAGAGCAGATGGAAGATATCGCATCTAATCATAGTCTTCCTGGTCCAAAGGAAGAATTTCCCATATAAATTAAAAGTTAGTTCCAAAGAGCTAGCTGCTGAAATCAAGACACCAAATAAAATGTATTGGCCCAGAATTCATTTAATTTGTGCTTCTGCAGTGAATGGCAGTGGACAAATCCTTGTCATTTTGCTTCTTTACGCGCAAAGAATCTTTTCTTTTAAAGAAGTGTTTTGCACAGCTTGAAGGAGACACCCACTTTAAAATTAACTACCTTACAACTGATCTGATATGCACATTTAAAAAGTGGCTTCTGATTTATAAAGAGGCTTTTTACAGTTGAATTACTACTGTTTGATTACCAGTTTGAAGCAGACTTCAAGGCTTGACAGTGCAAGTGAAAGACATGATAAAAATAGCAACCTCTTCCCAAATTGTGGAACAACCACAATGAAAGTGGATAATGACCAGATGGTGTGTTAATGGATTGTGTTGTGTGTGAAGGGGTGACCAATATACCCAACAATTCAAATGGAAGGCAACTCAATATACACCAAATCTGCCAATGACTAGACACTCTAGATGCTAATTGGTAGGTATACTATCTACAGACTAGTAATTTAGGTAGTGGTGAATCTAAACCACAAAGCAAGGTAGAACCATCACACTTAATCTGATAGAGACACAGTGTTTAATGCTATCCCAAATAGGTCTTTAAAATAAAAACAGCCCTATTTGCAGGTTTTTTGGACCCAGTACTGTCTACATCGTCTGAAGTGTGACCACACTAGTCTAACCATGTAACTGCATGGTGGAACTTTCTAACGTAGACAAGCCATTATAGAGAACTATTCCGTGAGCTCCCGTTATTCCTTTGTAGAGCTATCAATCAAAAGCCAGTACAAACAGAATCAGAACTAATCTTTAAAGTTTCACACACGGCATCTTACTGCCCAACAGTGTGCGCCTTTCGAAGCATTTCAGATTACATCCATATTTCCTTTCCTCCCCTTCCCCACCAGAAAAACACACAAGCAGACAGGATATGTAGGAGTGATTACAAATCAAGTTATTTGCTCTACGAGTCTTTTTCTCCTAAAGATAGGAAGTGTTGCAAAAATCTGAAGAGGATAGATTTCCAGGACTGAAAAATCCTGCTTTGCCATCTGGTCCAAAACATCTGAATCTCTGTAGTTTTAATGCCAGAAAGTGCTAAGGCAAAGAGTTGTCAATGCCTGGCAGTCTATTCACCAAGAAGTACAGAGGGATTGCAGAGGGGAGAGGAGAGCAGGAGGTGTAAATAAAACAAATATTCTCCAAGCATGTATCATTCATTCCCAAGCCCCTTCATTCATTCTTGCTTCACTCCCTTTCAAAATTTCCTCCTTTTCTGGTGCTTTCTTTGCAAAGAAGGCAAAAGGCCATGGATTCTCCTGCACATTTCCCCCCTAGCAATATAAATAAAGAATAAAGGAGATTTAATAAAAACAAAGCTAACCCCCTGGAAGGTGTCACCAGGCAGACACATGCTGTCAGACTTATTAAGACACTAGGGGAGGTTTCTAATTGTCTGCATTGACCCAGGGTGTTCCTCCTGACTAAACTAATGAGGCTGCATTAATCTACCTCAGGCTCGAGGATTTTGCTGGCTCAGGATTGCAAGACATGAGATAACCCCCTATCCTGAAAAATACCACACACGGCTCTGGAGGGTGCCAGGGCAGTGCAGATGCTGTCATCCCGATAGCAGTGTTGATGTGAACACACACATACCTAACACGTCGTTAAAAACAAAGCCGGATGCAACCCAGATGAAATGTCATGATCACAATCTGCTGCTTTACGTACCCCGGCACCCGTGAGAGCAATCCTATAACCCCAGACTGGGTGCCCCCTCTCCAGCTGTGCCTCTGGCATCCATCCTCATTAGGATTGACACAAGCCACTCGCGATTCGGCGTGAAGCCCCTCGTGCCCAGCCCGGGCGGACAGGAGGCACCACCACAAACTTTGGAACGGCAGAGAGCAAGGAGGGGGGGCGACTGTCGTGCCAGGGGCTCCACATCCCACTGCCACCCGAATAGGGCAGAGAGAGCCACCCCCCGCCCCTCTCCATGGGATCCCACCTACCAACCCCTGGATAGGGGGGAAATGTGCAGGAGAATCCATGGCGGGCAGGGGACTGGACTCGATGACCTCTTGAGGTCCCTTCCAGTCCTAGAATCTATGAATGTCTGAATAAACCCCAGGGCTGCCCTGCTAAGCCAGCTGCCAGCCAACGGGGCTTGCAGCCCATCTCGCTGGTCCCTGAATAAGGGGCGGCGCACGAACACCCCCGCCCAGGGGTGAGCGCCCCATCCAGGGAAGACTCCTCCAAACACACACACCCGGGGGATCTGTCCGTTCCCTTCCTCCCGCAACCCTGCTCCCCAGAGAGCTGCCGGGGTCGGGGAGAGGACGCGGGAGAAGGGGAAAGAGACACCCGGTATTTCCACGCCCGCCCTCCCAGCCGCTGGGCAAGGGGGTCACACGCCCAGATGCATCCCCTGCGGTCCCCAGCGGCTTGGCAGAGGTGTGCGGGGGAGCAGGGTCCTCCATCGCCCCCCGCCCCCGGGCTGGCTCCCTTTGCAGCGGTCCGCGGCGCTTACCTGGGGAAGCCACCAGCTCCGAGCCACTCCCGGCAACTTCCAGCGGCCGGTCCCTGGCCGCGCGGCGAGAAGTCCCCCGGGGCTGCCCGGCTCCTCCGGGGACTCGGAGCCGTGCAAAGCGGGGAACCTGCCGCTTCCTCCCCGGCGCCGGGGCGCTGCGATCGGCGCCTCTCCAGGCGGGGGCCGGAGCAGCGGCAGAGCCCGCGGGAGGAGGAACCTGCAGCCGGCAGACTCCGCTCGCTCAGCGCCTCCGCTGCCCGCGCAGCCTCCCCGATGTCATCCCTCGGCCAGGAGCAGCGGAGTAAAGCGGCGAGCTCCGCGCGGGCGAGAATGAAACCGGCTAACTCCGCCCCCGGCTGAACCAGACAGGGGAGGAGGCGGGGCTGCCCTGGCTACACCCAGCCCCGGCGGGAACCCGGGCCGCGCAGGGTCACAGCCTGGGCTATGCACCCCCACCCGGGAACCCCGGCAGGAAAGGGTCACACAGCCTGGGCTATGCACCCCCGCCCCCCGCTGGGAACCCCGGCAGGAAAGGGTCACACAGCCTGGGCTATGCACCCCCACCCTCCGCTGGGAACCCCGGCAGGAAAGGGTCACACAGCCTGGGAACCCCGGCAGGAAAGGGTCACACAGCCTGGGCTATGCACCCCCACCCTCCGCTGGGAACCCGGGCAGGAAAGGGTCACACAGCCTGGGAACCCCGGCAGGAAAGGGTCACACAGCCTGGGAACCCCGGCAGGAAAGGGTCACACAGCCTGGGCTGTACATCCCCACCCCCAGCTGGGAACCCGGGCAGGAAAGGGTCACACAGCCTGGGAACCCCGGCAGGAAAGGGTCACACAGCCTGGGCTATGCACCCCCACCTCCCGCTGGGAACCCCGGCAGGAAAGGGTCACAGAGCCTGGGCTATGCACCCCCACCTCCCGCTGGGAACCCCGGCAGGAAAGGGTCACACAGCCTGGGAACCCCGGCAGGAAAGGGTCACACAGCCTGGGCTATGCACCCCCACCCTCCGCTGGGAACCCCGGCAGGAAAGGGTCACACAGCCTGGGAACCCCGGCAGGAAAGGGTCACACAGCCTGGGCTATGCACCCCCACCCTCCGCTGGGAACCCGGGCAGGAAAGGGTCACACAGCCTGGGAACCCCGGCAGGAAAGGGTCACACAGCCTGGGAACCCCGGCAGGAAAGGGTCACACAGCCTGGGAACCCCGGCAGGAAAGGGTCACACAGCCTGGGCTGTACATCCCCACCCCCAGCTGGGAACCCGGGCAGGAAAGGGTCGCAGCCTGGACTGTACACCCCCATCCCAGCTGGGAACCTGGGCAGGAAAGGGTCACAGCCTGGGCTATACACCCCCACCCCCAGCTGGGAACCCGGGCAGGAAAGGGTTACAGCCTGGACTGTACACCCCCAGCTGGGAACCCGGGCAGGAAAGGGTTACAGCCTAGGCTATACACCCCCAGCTGGGAACCCGGGCAGGAAAGGGTTACAGCCTAGGCTATACACCCCCAGCTGGGAACCCGGGCAGGAAAGGGTCGCAGCCTGGGCTGTACACCCCCACCCCCAGCTGGGAACCCGGGCAGGAAAGGGTCACAGCCTGGGCTGTACACCCCCACCCCCAGCTGGGAACCCGGGCAGGAAAGGGTCGCAGCCTGGACTGTACACCCCCATCCCAGCTGGGAACCTGGGCAGGAAAGGGTCACAGCCTGGCATACACCCTATCCCTACTGAATTCAGGCAGGAAAGGGTTACTGCCTGTACCTAAGACAAAACTGACTCAAAACCTGCTAAAAGTGCAGGTAGCTAATCTGTAACCACCAGGCATTCTGATCCCCGTGACCCTCATTCCCCCCACCTTCAGTAATCTGTTAGGCTCACTCGATTCACCTTGTCTTAAATTAGACCCTGATATTGCAAACATTTAAGAACATATGTAACTACTCATGGAGCAGCCCCATAGACTTCAGGGGGAGGAGTGATGTAGGTAAAGTTACACAAATCTATGTGTTTTTAGGTTTGGGGGCCTCAGATTGTAAACAGGTTGGGACAGGGACTGTCTCTTGCCATGTGTTTGTATGGTGCTGCTCAGGGCAATGAGGCCCTGATCCTGACTGGGCCCCTGCATGCTACACAAAGAGGATAAAGCCATGGTCTGACACTCTGCTGCCAGTTCACTATCAGAGCCAAAACAGAGTCTTAGACAAACACAAAACTTGACTTCACTGAAATAGGAAGAACAGACGGATAACAAGGTAGCCATTGTCATACTTTTCGAAAATAGCTCCAAGACAATTCAAGAAGCTGAATTCTAACTAGATAAATACATATACGCATCTCTCCCTCTATTCCAAGGAGAAAATTGAAGTAGATAAAGCACAACTTAAAGAATGATACAACAGCCAACACCATAATAAAGCAGAAAAGACAGAGAGGATAAAATGCAAACAACAAAAGAATATGATTATAGACAGAATGGTTAAAACTGACCATAATTAAAATTGCATAACACGTTCCATAACAGCAATTGCCAATCTCAAGCATTCAAAAATCATGAGTCAAGCTCCAAAAAATCATGGGATTAGCTTAAAAAGAACCCAAATTATATTGTTTTTTTTTTTAATTCATGATTTTTATTTCTTTTCTGATTGCCAAACCTTTAGGGTGCACTGGGATCACATTTTCTCTGCAACCAAGAATGGAAACAGGGTTTTTGTTTGTTTCTTTGTTTGTTTTTTGTTTTAAATGAAAACTGAGATTCTGACTTGTCTGACTATTATGTAGTCCTGCCTTGAGTGGAAGGGACTGAACTAGATGACCTGTTGAGGTTTCTTCCAGTGCTACACTTCTATGATTCTCCTCTAATCATGTGGATCCAGGAGCTGTGACTTTAAGAAAAACAAATTGTGAACAGTTGGCACATTAGGAGAAAATATTTTCTTTTGCCCATGTTAGAAAAATTCTTCTAAGTATTTTGTTGAGAGGCTCTAGCGCCTTCATGCTTTGATCTAAGGAGCATCACCAACCTTGCTCCAAGTGCAAGCTGCATGTCTTTGACCTTGCCTTCTCTAACATAAATATATAGCAACATGCATATTAAAAAAAAACACCCTATCAAAATGCAGCACTCCACTGGGCACACTTCTCCCCCAGGGGAGAAGGTGAGAGAACAATGTGACAGGTGTTAGTCACATTGCATAAAACACTACTGGAAGAGCTCCCATACTATGGTGATGAACACAATATACCAACCAATATAGAATAGACTTGAAATTTGAGGGAGGTTGCCATAGTGTTAAGGATGTGCTTTTTGCTGTCTCTGTGAAAATTCACCTAAGTTTGAACAAGTTTATAAACTTCTAACTAATCTCAGTTCACACATGCTCTGTAGAAACTTCTTAGAGTTAGGATGGTACAGATTCTGTCTGCCCTGAGCATGCTCCAGCCAGGGCTTTAGAAGCTGAACAGGTCTTTTCCAGCAATAGCTCCTCCCAGCTCCAACGGGGCCCCTAGGCACAAGAACTGAGAGCAGGGAGACTCTCTCGCCTGTGCTCTCAATGCTCCCGCTGCTGAAGCCCAGGTAGCCTGCGGAAGAAGAAGGAGGCACCTGACTGGAGTCAAAGAGCTGAAAGCCAGGCCTTTGGGGAGGTGGAGTTGCAGTAGCCAGAGGGGGAGGGACAGCAGAGGGGGTGCACAGAAGAGGGACAGGAGCTACAGGATGGGGGAGACCTGGATAGGAGCAGAAGGTGACAGAGATAGGTTGGGGATACTGTGGGACTTCAGAACCTGGAACTGAACCCAGGAGTCCTGACTTTCCTCTGCTTTCAGTAAGTAGCTGTGAGACCCAACGGGAATGTGTCATATCCCCCCCTACCGGTCCACATAGAGGATAACAGCCTTCTACTGCTACACTGCTCTACAGCCAAAATGCTTCTGAAATAAATGTAGTCAAACTTTACTAATTCTGGGTCACTGAGAACGAAAATTATGCTTAAAATTGTTGATTGGCTCTAGTTTTCAAGATATGCTATTGGGTCAGTATATACGACCCTTGACTTGGGAATGGCGGAGGATAAGTGAATTATAAAGGGAAGGGATCTCAATTTAAACCAGAAATGACTAAAATACATCTTTGACTGGATCTATGAATAAATCTATGACTGGGTTTGGACAGTACTTGCTTTTTAGGCAAAACAATGAATGATGCAATCTGAAGCTGGTATTGTATCATACATGATATGAATTGCATCATGTTATTCCTAGAAGTCATGGATGATGCAATCATAATGAAGCTTACATCACTCTGCTGAACAAATTGCCCTATATCAGCTCTAGAAATCACACAGTGTCGTGCTCTCTTATTTGTCAGTGTTTGATTTTGCAAAGGGACACATTTCTGTTTAGCCAAACTGAGCAGAGATGCCTCGTACTTGTGTGAACAGTGCAGATAACTTCTCTATGTTTGTGGTGAAGTGACTTTTGCATCACAAAAGCGCAGTATAACCACTATGGTTAAGAAAGCCTATCACCTTTATTTTGGCTGCAAAATTGGAGATCAGGACAAGAGGTGGGCCCCACACATATGCTGCAACACTTGTGCAACAAATCTTCGCCAGTGGTTGAACAGGAAAAGGAAATCTATGCCTTTTGCAGTGCCAATGGTTTGGAGAGAGCCAACAGATCATACCAGCAATTGTTACTTCTGCATGGTGCCTCCATTTGGGAAAGGTGTGTCAAAGAAGAAAAAGTGAACTGTGCATTATCCAAACATTCCATCAGCTATACGCCCAGTACCCCATGGAGAAGGACTGCCGGTTCCTGATGCACCAGAATCATTCTCACTTGAGTCAGACGAGGAAGAGGAAGAGGATGAAACTTCTGGTCCTGAACCATCAATGTCACAGGACCCACATTTTCTCCCATCCTCCTCCTCTGAACCACACCTCATAACACAAGGTGAACTGAATGACCTTGTCAGGGATTTGGAACTACCCAAGAGTAAGGCAGAGCTGTTGGACTCCAGACTACAACAGTGGAATCTCCTGGCAGGTGATGTTAGGGTTTCCATGTTCCGTGACCGCCAAAAGGATCTTGTCCCATTCTTCTTCATGGAAGGTGATCTTGTAGCCTGCAACAACATCGATGGTGTGATGGCAGCCGTCAACATCGTTCACGATCCAGATGAGTGGAGACTGTTCATTGATTCATCGAAGACGAGTCTTAAAGCTGTTTTACTGCATAATGGCAATGTTTTACCATCAATTCCAGTTGGTCATGCAGTCCATATGAAGGAAACCTATGACAACATGAAACAACTTTTGAGGTGCATAAACTATGACCAACATCAATGGCAGCTTTGTGGCGATTTGAAGGTTGTTGCTCTCTTGCTTGGTCTGCAGACTGGATACACAAAGTACTGCTGTTTTCTCTGCGAATGGGATAGTCGTGCAAGAGATTCCCACTACATCAAGAAAGATTGGCCACTCCGACAGTCATTGGAACCTGGGAGGAAAAGTGTTCAGCATCCACCACTTGTTGAATCAAGGAAGATTTTGTTACCACCCTTACACATCAAGCTGGGTCTGATGAAGAATTTTGTCAAGGTCATTGACAAAAGACAAGCAGCTTTCAAGTACCTCTGTGGAAAATTTCCAAGGTTAAGTGAAGCTAAGATAAAGGAAGGTGTCTTTGTTGCTCCTCAGATTCGTGAACTTCTTCGAGATGATGCATTTGACCATGCATTGCGTGGCAAGGAAAAGACGGCATGGAAAGCCTTCCAGTTAGTGGCAATCAATTTTCTCGGAAACAACAAGGCAGACAACTACAGGTTGTTGGTGGAAAACCTCCTCAAGGCATACAAAAGCCTTGGTTGCAACATGTCACTAAAGATACATTTTTTGCACTCTCATCTAGATTTTTTTTCCACCGAACTGCGGAGCAGTGAGCGACGAGCACGGTGAGCGATTTCACCAGGACATTGCAACAATGGAGAAATGCGATCAGGGCAAATGGAGCCCATCAATGCTTGCAGACTATTGCTGGACAGTGACAAGAGATGCTCCATTTAATGAATACAAGAGACAAGCAAGAAGCGCCGGGTAGACACTGAATAGGACTAAACTATGTACATAATAGTTTTTTGCCTTTTGTTTCATAATAAATTTTATTTATATAACCCTTTTGCTGATTTTTAAAGTGTTACATAAACAGGACAGGTGAAATATTATCATGTAAAGCAACCATAAACACATGAAAAGACCTAGGTTTACAATTTATGATTAAAACTCTACTATCTACACAATATACATAGACATAAAATGTAAAAACTTAAATGTCGTAGAAACAGTAGCCAATCAGTTGTTTTAATTGTCATATTTGAATTCAGCACATCAAAATACATAATCAATAGCATATTTTATCTCTGAAGCAGACGACTTCTCAAAAATTGTAGACCAGTGCTATCAGTTACTCCATTAGGTCTAATGACAGAGGACTCTGCTGTGGATCTAAATGTCTGAACCTTGCTGATGACCCAAGCTGGGGTTCAATATGGTTCCACATGATAGAATTGTTGTTATTGTTCAGTTGTTTTCAGTTTTTTTAATAGAAAATTTGCAGAAGTTATGAGCATTCACAACTGAATGCAGCTGATGTCAACTGGAGCTGTGCTTTGAACATATTAAGTGCTATAAAAATGCTAAGTTCTCTGGGAAAACAAAATGGCCCTAGGTGTCCCAAGTTGGACACCCAAAAGTAGTAGACACTTCTGACAATTTTGGCCTTCATATCTCTGTGCCTCAGTGGTTTTCCTGTGAAATTGGGATAATAATAGCACCTAATACCATGCGGTACTGTGACGATTAATTCACTAATGTTTGTGAAGCACTCAGATACTATGGTGAGAGCACCACAGAAATGCTCATGAGGAAACACAGTGTATAGGAATTGGGTAGTGTCTCTTTAAATGGTTTGTGATCCCGCTAGCAGTATGCACACGGAGCCAGGTTTTGCATGTTGCATATAGCTAGTGAACATGGTTATTTGGACCCCACTGTGCCATGTGGTTCTTTCATATTACATTTGTTGTGTAAGGAGCAAAAAAGGCACAACGGGAAATTAGTAGTTTTGTATACAGTGCAGGGTTTTGGATGGTGTGAGTTAACTACATCCTGGGACCAGACATTGAATGAGGAGGATAAAAAGAAATATTGAATAACAACCCGTTCAATGAATGAAGCAGGGATCCTGGGGTGGCGGGGGGGAAATGGTACGTGATCATGTAATTAACAACTGTGCCATAATGCTTGGAGGCTAAATTAAGGTTGCATGGGCAACCTGCCTTTTGAATCCTTGCCTTTGCAACTTTAATGTTCTTTTAATGTAATTTTTTGAACGGAATGCGCAACCACTGCTCAGCTAGTTCCCTGGTTTTATACGTAGTTGCACACAGCCCACCCCAATAGTACCAAAAACAAGAGCCAGTGACCTATGCAGCCCAGGTTTCAGCATTTGTGAAATACTAGGGGGCTGTGAATGATGCTGGAGCTATGGATGGAACTTAGTTCCCAATCAGGCCACCCCAAAGTTCTACAACCATACATCATAGTACTCTGTGACACTGCAGGCTGTAGTGAATCCCGGAGGGTGCTTTGTGGATGCAAATGTTGGGAATGGTTGGATGGGGATGCTATATTCCCTTTCCATGAGGGAGATGTTAGTGGTATTTCTGTGCCAGCTGTGATTCTCAATGACCTGAGGAGGATGGCAACACAACTACTGCCTCAGAAATGCCAGACTGGTGGTGGACTGTTGCCTTTGGGGAAGACAGTGGGAATTGAGATGCCTATGTGATTGCTGCCCTCTTGGGCTGACACCAGGGTTTGAATGAGGGACCTCCAGAAGTAAAAGTAGGAGTCCCTACCGTTGGAGCAAAAGCGCCAGCCATTGTTGCTATGAGATGTAGCAGACTCACGTCCTCTGTAGATCAGTCCCCAGAAGGGACACGGAACAGACACTGACCAGTGGGTTATACCTACTGAAGGGCAATGATACGCACCTGAAGTAAATCCCTACAATCACTGCAGATCATGGCGTACAGACAAGCATGGTAAGGGATGTGCTATTGTTTTGTTCACAGTGATATTAGGAAAGTGGAAGTCAAAGAGACACGGGATCTGCACATTCCTGTGTTTGTGTGAATACTTTTTAAATATGCTTTTTTCCAATACTTTAATTCAGAGACATTTAGTCCTTAATGGATGTAATTGAGTTTTGATTGAAAGTGTCCCCATGGGCCATTTGATTTCCCCCTGCAGAGTTGATAGTGACAGCTTTAGTCCCCATGTCATTGGTGGTCTATCTGGAGGAGTTGATTAGTTGTACTCTCAAGAGAGTTGCTTTGTTTTTGTAGGAATGGTAGTTGACTCCTGGGTGAGCTGTTTGCTTTGGGTGCTTTCAGAAAGGGTCTGAGATTTTTTTAAATGTTCTGTGAAAGTTTCACCACTCTGCATTGCGAGATTTTGTTTATTTACAGTGGATTTGAATTCTTTCCAAGCTAGGATGCAACCAGCATGACAACCTTTCCTCTAATCCTAAATCCAGTCCATTGTGAGGACACAGGATGTGGAGAGCAAGGTGGAAAATTCTTTTGCAGGTAGGGTTGCCAATTTTGGCTGGACATATTCCTGGAGGTTTCATCACATGACATAATCTTTAATTAAAGATTAATCTTTAATTCCTGGAGACCCAAGGATAGCCCTGGAGGGTTGGCAACTCTATTTGCACACCCATTCCAAATTGCTAGGGCTGGCTCTGGCCACATTCCAGCATGGTAACACAAGGAAGAGTTAATGTTCCCTCACAGCTAGGAACAGTAGGGGAAGAGTTAGAGTATAAATCATCCCCAAACCTGAAGATGAAAAGTTACAAGGATATATCTATCCCTTTCAGAGACCCAGCAGGAGAATTTACTGAAGATAGTCTACAACCCATACTGAAGACCCAGGAGATTAGGAGAACTTTTTTAAAATATACCAGACCCCATCCAGAACACTCTTGGAGATGGAAACACGTTGGACAAGAAAATCAAGGTGAAGTAGAAGGTTCTACGTACACCCTGTTCAAGAACACAGGTCAGGGCCAGACAGTAGTTAAAGATTAGGAGTCTGGAGTAAGACTAGTCTCCGGGGTTCCAGTGACTGAACAGAAAAAGGGAGTGGGAGGTGCTTCCAAGGATATACTACATCCTGTCTAAGCACTCACAGGGACCATGAAGAGAAGAAATTCTTGAATTGCTCATATGCCAATGTGAGGAAACAGTGTGTAGCAGGGCCCCCCTTGGTCCTTCCTCTGCTCTGCTCCAAAAACTACTCCAAGACCTTCTGGCTCAGCATTCACCAGTGCAGTTTATTTACATAGTGCCAACCCATCACCTTCTCACCAGGTACAGCTTGGGGGTTCCAGCCTTGAGGATTCCTTAGCCTCTGGACCAGGACAGGGCAGAGCTTCCCTTCCCTTCCTGTCTACCTCTGGGCCTGTGTCTAGCCCCAGGCTAATTGGGCTGGCAGCTGTTTCCCCTTTGTCCATCAGGTACAGGCATCTCCAGACAGCTCCAATTTACCTCCTTTAATTGGAGCTGGAGTGACAGAGGGCTGGCTGAGCCATTCCTGCTGAGCACGCTGTCACACAGGGTAATAAACAAGAGGAATTGGAATTGCTCATTTATGAGCATAAATTTGATCTAATTTGAAATATGGTGGGATGATTTGCACAATTGGAATGTTAAACTCAATGATTATAACTATTTAGGAAGGATCAAGTGGGCCAAAATGGGAAAGGGAGTGGCATTCTATATCAAAAATTGCATTACAGTTTGAGTTACTAATAACTCAGAAGAAAATGATCTTGCATGCTTATGGATCAATGTCCTAACAGATAAAGCACAAGATGGGGTTTTAGTTGGTGACTGCTATAGACCACCAAATCACACTAGCACAGGGGTGGGCAAACTTTGTGGCCCAGGGGCCAGATCTTGTATGACGGGCCATGAATGCTCACAAAATTGGGATTGGGGTGCGGGAGGGGGTAAGAGCTCTGGTTGGGGGTGTGGGATCTGAGGTGGGGCCAGAAATGAGGAGTTCAGGGTGTAGGAGGGGGCTCCATGCTGGGGCAGGGGAGGGAGGTGTATGGGGGCAGGTGAGGGCTCCGTCTTGGGATGCGGGCTCTGGGTTGGGGCTGGGGATGAGGAATTTGGGGTGTAGGAGGGTGCTCCGAGCTGGGACCGAGGGGTTTGGAGGACGGGAGGGGGATGAGGGCTGGGGTAGGGGGTTGGGGTGCAGGCTCCAGGCAGCTCTTACCTCTAGTGGCTCCTGGGAGCAGCAGCCATGTCCCCCCTCCAGCTCCTACACGGAGCTGCGGCCACATCCACAGGTACCGCCCTTGCAGCTCCCATTGGCCGCAGTTCCTGGCTAATGGGAGTTGTGGGGGTGGTGCTTGGGGCAGGGGCAGTGTGCAGAGCTTAGCCCCAGTGTAGGAGCTGGAGCGGGACCATGCTCCAGGAGCTGCGTGGAGCGGCCCCATATCCTGCTCCCCTGCTGGAGCAGGGCAATTCCCAGTCCCTGCTCCCCAGTGGCAGCTCGAGGGCTGGATTAAAATGGCTGGCGGGCCGGATCCGGCCCACAGGCAGTACTTTGCCCACCCCTGCACTAGGAACAGGATGACCGCCTCTTTATGTACCTCTCTATAATGTGTAAAGAAAAAAGCAGACTTCAATTTTGAGTGACATATACTGGAAGTCTCATGCTGCCAGTACTAAAATATCCTTGGAATTTCTAAAGATCGTAGATGACAATTTCCTAACTCAAAAAGTGTTGCAGCCAACACAGGATAAAGAGGAACTCATCACAGAACTAAAATTAATGGTCCCTTAGGTACCACTCATCATGACTTGATCCCATTTATAACATGCAAGCAGAACTCCAGACCAGTAATGTACATACTTAGTGCTCTCATAGGGCCAATTTCACAAAGCTGAAAAAAATTATGAGTTAAATCTGCTGGGAGGTGGAATTTAATAAAAAAATTTGAATGGTAATTGGGAATCATTTAAGAATACTTTACTAGATGCCCAAAAAGCCACCATACCACAACTGAGGAAGAAGGCTGATTAAAACAACAACCTGGTTTAGAGAGAAGATGAAGGCACCTATAAAAAAACAATGGAAGAAAGGGGAAGTTGATAGTAATGAATATAAATAAGAAGTTAGGAATTGTAGAAAATTGATAAGGGAAGCAAGGGACATAAGGAGAACTCTATGGCCATCAGAGTTAAGGACAAGGAGGAGTTTTTAAAATATATTAGGAATAAAAAGAATCCTGACAATGGTATTGGTTCATTACTAAATGGAAAAGCTAGAATTATCAATAATAATGCAGAAAAAGCAGAAGTGTTCAATAAATATTTCTGTTCTTTATTTGGGGGAAAAACAGATGATATGACCTCATCATATGGTGATGCTAATACTCTCTCCATTCCACTCTTATCGCTGGAGGATGATAAACAGAAGCTACTGAAATTAGACATTTTTAAATCAGCTGATCCAGGTAACTTGCATCCAAGAGTTTTAAAAGAGCTGGTTGAGGTGCTTGTTGGACCGTTAATGTTGATTTTCAATAAGTCTTGCAGCACTGGGGAAGTTCCAAAAGACTGGAAGAAAGCTAATGTTATACCAGTTTTCAAAAAGAGTACACTGGATGACCCAGGTAATTATAGACTTGTGAGCCTGACATCTATCCCTAGCAAGATAATAGAGTGGCTGTGTAATAAAGCCATTAGTGGGCTAGGTGGCCTAGTGGGTAGCGCGCTAGGGCCACCTCCCAGCAGAAAGGTTTTTCAGTCCAGTCCCTCTTACCAGAGAAAGAGTGAGGTGGGCATGAGGCTTATGCCCCTTCTGCAGCAGGGGCAACTGGTAGCGGAGGCCAGGTGCCCCCCTCCATCAGGCTCTGACCCAGGGTCCTAAAGGGGTCAATAGTGTCTGCCTTCTGAGTGATCCTCCCTGGGTCACTTCCTACCATCTGCTTCTCTCCCCCAGCTCCAAGTCCAATATAAGGTAAAAAGAAAAGATAACTAAACCTTCAGCCCCAGCCGGGCTCAGCATACAGTCTTATTCCTCTCGGGGAGGCTTCTCTGGTGCTCTTCTCCAGGACCCTCAGGGGAGGCTTTTCTTCCTCCCCAGCCTTCTCCCAACTGAGCTGTGTTGCTCCCTTTTCAACTTCTTCTCTAGTTGGAGCATGCTCTGCAGGTCTGGAGGGGCGGGGCTAGCAGGTCTGGAGGGGTGGGGCTAACTGGGCCCAGTATTGTCCTTTAACCCTAAGAGGCCCAGTGTGGGGTTTGTACACCCCATCGCAGGCAGATATGGGCCTCGATTAATAAAGAATTAAAGCAGTGGTTCCCAACCTTTTTTGTCTGGCAGGTGCCAGACGACGAGCCACTGCGGACCGTGGCCGGTGGTCGAGCATCCACCAAAATGCTGCCGAGAAGCAGCAACATCAATAGGCATCGCTGCCAAAATGCCACCCACAAGCAGTGTCATCCAGAGGTGTTGCCACCGAAACGCCGCCGAAAATCGGTGGCATTTCGGCTGCAACACCTCTGGATGACGCTGCTTGTCGCCAGCATTTCAGCGGATGCTTGTCCGCTGGCCAGTAGGCGGATGCACATAGATGCCCCAGCCACCGCATTGGGGACCACTGAATTAAAGGAAGGTAATCTACTTAATGCCAATCAACATGGATTTATGGAAAATAGATCCTGTAAAACTAACTTGACTTTTTTATGAGATTACAAGTTTGGTTGATAAAGGTAATAGTGTTGATATAATATACATAGTCTTTTGTAAGGCTTTTGACTTGGTACCACTCAATATTTTGATACAAAAAGTAGAACAATATGAAGTTAACACAGCACACATTAAATGGATTAAAAACTGGCTAACTGATAGGTCTCAAAATGTAATTGTAAACAGGGAATCACCATCAAGCAGGGTGTGTTTCCAAAAGGATTGTGCAGGAATCTGTTCTTGGCCCTACTCTATTTAATATTTTTATCAATGACCTGAAGAAAATATAAAATCATCACTGGTAAAGTTTGCAGATGTTTGCAGAACAAAAATGGTGGGAGTGGTAAATAATGAAGAGGACAGGTCACTGATTCAGAGCGATCTGGAGCACTTGGTAAACTGGGAGCAAGAAAACAGTATGTGTTTTAATATGGCTAAATAAAAATGTACACATCTAGTAACAAAGAATATAAGCCATACTTACAGAATGGGGGACTTTATCCCAGAAAGCAGTGATTGAAAAAATTTGGGGGTCCTGGTGGATAATCAGCTGAACATGAGCTCCCAATGTGACACTGTGGCTAAAAAAACTAATGTGATCCTGGGATGCACAAACAGAGGAATCCAAATAGGAGCAGAGGAGTTATTTTACCTCTGTGTTTGGCACTGGTGTGACCACTGCTGGAATCCTGTGTCCAGTCTTGGTGCCCACAATTCAAGAAGGGTGTTGATTAATGGAAGATGGTTCAGAGAAGAGCCATGAGAATAATTAAAAGATTAGAAAGCATGCTTTATAGCAGGGTTAGGTAACCTATGGCACACATGCCGAAGGCGGCACGCGAGCTGATTTTCAGTGGCACTCACACTACCCGGGTCCTGGCCACCGGTACGAGGGGGCTCTGCATTTTAATTTAATTTTAAATGAAGCTTCTTAAACATTTTAAAAACCTTATTTACTTTACATACAACAATAGTTTAGTTATATTATAGACTTATAGAAAGAGACCTTCTAAAAACGTTAAAATGTATTACTGGCATGTGAAACCTTAAATTCGAGTGAATAAATGAAGACTCGGCACACCACTTCTGAAAGGTTGCCGACCCCTGCTTTATAGTGATAGACTCAAGGAGCTCAATCTATTTAGGGTACGTCTTCACTTACCGGAGGGTTCGGCGGCAGGCAATCAATGTTCTGGGATCGATTTATCGCGTCTGGTTAAGACGCGATAAATCGATCCCGGATCGATCCCGGAAGTGCTCGCCGTCGACGCCGGTACTCCAGCTCGCCAAGAGGAGTACGCGGCATCGACGGGGGAGCCTTCCTGCCGCGTCTGGACCCACGGTAAGTTCGGACTAAGGTACTTTGAATTCAGCTACGTTATTAACGTAGCTGAATTTGCGTACCTTAGTCCGAAGTGGGGGCTTAGTGGGGACCAGGCCTTAGTTTAACAAAGAGAAGTTAAGGGTTGAGTTGATTACATTCTATAAATATGTACATGGAAACAAATATTTAAGAATGAGCTCTACAATCTAGCAGGGAAAGTTATAACACAATCGAATGGCTGGAAGTTGAAGCTAGACAAATTCAGACTGGATATAAGGAGTAAATTTTTAACAGTGAGGGTAATTAATCACCGAAACCACTTATCAAGGGTTGTGGTGGAGTCTCCACCACTGACTATTTTTAGATCAAGATTGGATGTTTTTCTAAAAGCTCTGTTGTGGGAATTATTTTGGGGAAGTTCTGTGGTCCGTGCTATACAGGACGTCAGACTAGATGATCACAGTGATCCCTTCTGGCCTTGGAATCTATGAAAGTCACAAGAGATAGTGGTCTGCCAAGGAAACAAACATTGGAAAACTGGTAATTTTTATGTTTCTGCTTTTAGATTCACTGGTTTTCGTTTTCCTTTGACTAGCTGTCTGTCTATTTAAACAGAAACACATACTGTGCTCTGTATACACTGGTGGGTGGTGTGTAGACTACAAGTTCAGAAGAGATAATTGACTAGGAGCATGTAAATGTTCGATGTTACCCAGCAGCTGAAGTCAGAGATATCATTAGTTGACTCCGTTGAGAAATACTTTAGACATTTACACAATCTTGGTGTTTGCTTGTTCTGTTAGGTTAACCACCAAAACCTCAACCCCTCTCTATTCAAGATAAGGTGCAGATTTTTAAGGGTTAGCCAGGGATGTGGTAGACTCAGAGTGATGAAGAATTTATCAATAAGACTGGATGTCCTTTTGCTGCGCTACTTTAGCCACAATGATGTAAGAATCACTGGGTGAAATTCCAGGAGCCTGCGTTATGCATGTCAGACTAAATGGTCACATAATGATTGGTGAATAAGTCCCATGATGGGGAGAAAACACCAGGCACTAAAAAGGGCACTTCAGTCTAGCAGAGAAAGGCAGTACAAGAATTAACGGATGGAAGTCAAATACAAAATTAAAAATAAATTAAATTAAAAATAAGGCACAAATTTTTAACAGTGCAGGTGGTAAATCTTTGGACAAGCTACCAGGGGAATTGGTGGACTCTCCATCCCTTAATGTCTTTATATCAAGACTGGCTGCCTTTCTGGAAGTTCTGCTTTAGTCAAACACAAGTTATTGTGCTCAACAGAGGGATAACTGGGTAAAATCCTATCACCTATGTTACGCAGGCGGTCAGACTGAACTGTTGGTCCCTTCTGGCACCGAAATCTATGAATCCCTTATGGCCTTAAAAAGCTATAGAAGGTGCTGTCCAGTCTTCAGGCAGATGAGCCTGGATATATTTTGGCAAAGGTTAAGTTATGCTTCTTGGTATAGTCCTGTAGCCATTGGATATTTCAAAACACATTTCCCTGAGAGGCTATATAAAATCTAGATACACACGTGCCTGCACACACACAAATTCAAGTTGTGTAAGTTGAACACTGTGCTATAAATACATTCTATGTGTTTCTCAGGAACGAAAGTATAAACATTTCCAGCAAGTGCACTTAATGGAACTTTCTTTGCCAATTGGCTCCTTCCTTGGTAATGGTTATGAGAAAATATTTTATTTCAGATGGGAAAACATAAATAGGCTTCTGGTCTCTTTCTGTGCTCCCGGTGACCACACACACCCTGGGGAACACCAGGTTTGTTATACGCTCAGAGAGTCATTTTTTGTAGGAGCCTCTTGTTCAAATACCGGCATTACAGAAGTGCTTCCAGTAAACAGTGGAAAGGTCCCTGAAGCAGGAGGAAAGAGTCCGTGTCCTGTCAGAAGGGTTATCTGAGAGGTATCCAGGGAGGGAAACTCTTCTGTCATTCTTGCTTGAGGGGCTGGAAGACATGTAATACTGCCAGGCAACTTCTTGACTAGTGACAGGCAATTGAGCTCGAAGATCATCCACAGAGAGTTGGGAGATGTCAGTAAAAGAAAGCTCCTCTGACTGCTGGAAAGAGAGCTTGATATTTGTCAGGAGGAGGAGATATCAGATCAGCCTATTCTATACTGAACCCCAGGCTGTCGCTTAGGAGCCTTAGGCCTGGTCTATACTACCCGCCTGAATCGGCGGGTAGAAATCGACCTCTCGGGGATCGATTTATCGCGTCCCATTGGGACGCGACAATCGATCCCCGAATCGGCCCTCTAACGCCACCAGCGGAGGTGGTAGTAAGCGCCGCCGACAAAAAGCGGCAGAAGTCGATTTTGCCGCCGTCCTCACAACGGGGTAAGTCGGCTGTAATACGTCGAATTCAGCTACGCTATTCACGTAGCTGAATTTGCGTATCTTAAATCGACTCCCCGCTGTAGTGTAGATGTACCCTTACAAAAGGAGGAAAGGGAGAGACCAGGAGTGGAACTGAGGTTTAGACCCTCCTTAAACTCTCTGGTTGGCAATCTGATGCAGGACTGAAAGAGGATTGGTGCCTGATAGGAAGTCAGCTGAAAGAGGGGCCTGTTATGTTAATTTAAATGGAATAAATAGGGCAGAGGTGTTAACATAACCCGGTCTCTGTCCGACACTGAACAGTGTTAAACAAGGTCCAGGTTTTGGTATACAGAGACCTCAGCCTGCTTAGTACTGTGGCAAACACACCATTAAAAACCCTTTAAACTTTTTATTAACGATACAGAAAGGAAGGGAAAACAATGAAAGCATTTGCAGTGTAAAGTATGAAGTAAGGATTTCATTTTAACAACATTCCTTTTCTCTTTCCCTTTAGCTGGAGAGAGGTTTTAGAAGGAAATGGCCCCTTATCTGACAGTCTTTTAGATGGTATCAAAGATGGCAAGAACTGTTCTTTTGGGCAAAAAAAGAAGTTAACTAAGATGAGCTGGAGCTGTTGTTTGTGCTATTGTTGAAGTCTGATCCCATTTCATCTTAGCTGGTGTTTGGGATTCAGCTGGAACCAGTAGGAGTGGTAATGTCATCTAGGTCCCTCTCTCTGGCCTGGTCTGCTCAGGACATCTCTCCGGATTAAAACGAAGAAGGTCCAGGGTGCCAGGAAAAGTGGGAGTTGCAGCCATGATGGTGAAGCTCACTCCAGTATCCTCTGTCTGTTCTTACCATTTCCGCCCCCCCCCCCAAGTCTCTTTCTTTAAGCACCCAAAAGGGAGTGCCAGGTGGATTAGCCCATCCTCTCATTATTTTGTCCATCAGTTAAACCAAATATCCAACACACCAATTTCCATTCATTAATTTCCAATTCCACATCTTCTGTCCTTATCAAGCATGAGTTTAACATAGTCCTTGAGTTATATCAGGAGGCCTTTGTGTTTAGACTAATTCAGTCTGTCTCCCTTTCGTACCTTTTCCCATCAGTATTTAGTTACCGTGACATCTTATGAACGTTCACATACTTTTTACAGTTGAGCTGACAATTAGGGTAAATGTGTAGGCCCAGTTATCACAACATAATAATAGCAAGGGAAGAACCTACCTAAAAGGGTCTGCAGGGGTTTATTTGGATGGTGGAGATAGCACAGCGTCCATCGTGAAGAGGCTCCATGTAAAGGCAAAGGAACAAATAGGCTTGGGAATTACTGAGGCAGCCCTGTCCCCAAATTCACTCCCTGCTTGACAAGAGTGCATTAGTCTCAACAGCCCATACAGGAAAACGAGGATGAAACAAGAAACCTGCAGATGGCGGCAGTAGGGGAGGCAACAGCAGCATACAGCTAGCCAGTTTAACAGCTGAGCCTTGCAGAGATAGGCCAGTGCACTACTGGTCTTTTAACCAGGAAGGCTGAGGTTAGTAGGTATCTATAACCTACAAGGTAAATGTTTGCCCATCCAAAACCACAGCCCTCCAAAGGAACATCTACATTGGAATAAAAGACCTGCAGCATGGCCGTAGCGCGACTGGGTCAGGTGACTTGGGCTTGCAGGGCTTGGGCTGCGGGGCCAAGAATTGCTGTGCAGATGTTCAGACTCGGGTTGGAGCCTGGGTTCTGCGATCCTCCCCCCTCACAGGGTCCAGAGCTCGGGCTCCAGCCCAAATGTCTACACAGCAATTTTACAGCCTTGCAGCCCGAGCCCTGCAAGCCCAAGTCAGCTGATGTGGCCAGCCGGGTGTTTACTGGCTGTGTAGTCATACCCTAAGGAAGAAGGGATGTCTCCCATATCCTGGGAAGAAAGAACCTGCAATCTAACGCCCTCGTGGCCAGCCCTGAGAAAAAAATATCTTCTGCTTGGTTTTCTGCCAGACATTTGGGAGCACTAGGGTCCCAGAGTAAAGTTCCACTTTTCTGAGAACAGAGAGTACTTACCCTATGGAAGAATGTCAGGGTCCAAGGATTCTGGTGCTCAGCTTCTGAGGGCGTCTCTGCTTCTTGATGAAATGAAAGCAGGGCACACAGGGATCCAGAGCCACTCTGTCAGAACCACTGTGCAGTGCTCCTGGGGACTGGGGAAACAGCAGCTGGCGCACCTCAGAATGATGACCACAGAGCAACATCGCACGACTAGAGAGATTAACAAGCCGGGCAGCAACCACAAGTTCCAGCAGCAGCAGGAAGCAAGTTTGGCCACTTAGGAAATGGAGAGGGGCTGAGACCACAAACAGTAAGTAATCCCTTCTGGCAGTCAGAGAGAGAGCTACCCTCAGAACAAGAGACAGCTAGGAGGGAGAAATCCATCTCTCTCCAGGAAGCAGATGCCGAGACAGAGCCCACAAGCAAGGTAGGAGGTTTTTCTGCAAAACCTTTCAAATGTGTGAAGGGAGGTGGAGAGGAATGTTTCACTGCCAGCCAGAAAAGGGAAGACAGGAAAGTTGGTGGGGAAAAGGACTAAAGCCAATGTAGAAAATAGGCCCATGACAAAGCATCTAGGTACAGATGCAAGAATGTGGGGAGGAAAAGAGGAGGGACATGTCCCCTCTTAATATTTTCCTATCCTGTTTATGTCCCACTCACTGAGGCTTCATGACTCATTCACTTTCATTTCTGGTCCCCTCCTTCCCAACTAGTTTTGATCTGGTTGCACTACTGCTCCTAAGGAAGGCGCCCTAAGAGAAGGAGGCATGTGGCTCACATAATCCCCAGAAAGGAAGAGCAGGAGGGGAGGCTGCTGCTAACATTCACTCCTGGGGAATGCAGAAGGGAGGGTGGGTTACCACTGGCAGACGATGCCTGGAACTTATGGGAGGAAGAGGGGGGTGAAAGGCACCCCAGAGAAAGAAGCCTGAGTCTTCAAATGGGGGATGGGTTGTTCTGCCCAGCAGACCCACAGAGCTATGAACTTCCAATCTAATAGCTTTCCTTGACAGAGTAACAAGCCTTGTGGATGGGAGGAAGCGGTAGACATGGTATATCTTGACTTTAGTAAGGCTTTTGATACTGTCTCGCATGACCTTCTCATAAACAAATTAGGGAAATACAACCTAGATGGAGCTACTATAAGGTGGGTGCATAACTGATTGGAAAACCATTCCCAGAGAGTAGTTATCAGTGGTTCACAGTCAAGGTGGAAGGGCATATTGAGTGGGGTCCCACAGGGGTCAGTTCTGGATCCAGTTCTGTTCAAAGTCTTCATCAATTATTTAGATAATAGCATAGAGATACACTGATAAAGTTTGTGTACAATACCAAGCTGGGATGGGTTGCAAGTGCTTTGGAGGATAAGATTAAAATTCAAAATGATCTGGACAAACTGGAGAAATGGTCTGAAGTCAACAGGATGAAATTCAATGAGGACAGATCCAAAGTACTCCATTTAGGAAGGAATAATCAGTTGCACACACAAAAAGGGAAGTGACTGCCTCGGAAGGAGTACCGCGGAAAGGGATTTGGGGTTATAGTGGATCACAAACTAAATATCAGAGGGGTAGCCGTGTTAGTCTGAATCTGTAAAAAGCAACAGAGGGTCCTGTGGCACCTTTGAGACTAACAGAAGTACTGGGAGTATAAGCTTTCGTGGGTAAGAACCTCACTTCTTGCATCTGAAAAAGTGAGGTTCTTACCCACGAAAGCTTATGCTCCCAATACTTCTGTTAGTCTCAAAGGTGCCACAGGACCCTCCACAAACTAAATATGAGTCAACAGTGTAATTAAAAAACTCCCATCATTCTGGGATGTATTAGCAGGATTGTTGCAAGCAAGACATGAGACTAAGCCTCAACTGGAGTATTGTGTCCAGTTCTGGGTGCCCCATTTCAGAAAAGATGTGGACAAATTGGAGAAAGTCCACAAAAATGATTAAAGATCTAGAAAACATAACATATGAGGGAAGACTGAAACAATTGGATTTGTTTAGTCTGGAGAAGAGACGGCTGAGAGGGGACATAACAATTTTCAAGTACATAAAAGGTTGTTACAAGGAGGGAGAAAAATTGTTCTTAATCTCTGAGGATAGGACAAGAAGCAATGGGCTTAAATTGCAGCAAGAGAGGTTTGAAACTAGGAAAAACTTCCTAACTGTCAGGGTGGTTAAGCACTGGAATAAATTACCTAGGGAGGTTGTGGAATCTCCATCACTGGAGATTTTTAAGAACAGGTTAGACAAACACCTGTCAGGGATGGTCTAGAATACTTAGTCCTGCCATGAGTACAGGGGACTGAATTATATGACCTGTTGCGGTCTCTTCCAGTCCTACAATTGTATGATTCTAAATAGAGGGTTGCAGGGACTGCCTCTCATGCTCACAGAGTCCCAATGCGTTACTGTGAGGGACTTGGCCCGGGAGGGGGACACGGATCATCATGGTGATTGGAGCAAGGCCACAGCAACCCAAGAAGCTAGAGATGCCTTGACAGATGTTTGCAACCAACACACCACTCACAGTAGTGGGGCTAGGCATAGATGCAAGCTATAGACATCTACCTCTCCTTCAGGACTTTTTTGGGGGGATTGTTGCTACTTGCTGTTCCCTCCCGCTGTGGCTTCCTGAAGGACTTGAAGAGAGCAGTAAAGCCCTCAGGTGAGTTAGACAGCTTTAGCACCTGCACCTCTGGCCCTTGAAAGGTCTTGACTGGAGAGCGGGAGCTAAGGAGAGTTTGGATGGTTCACCCACAGCTTCCTGCAGTGCCTCCTGGTGGGAAGGAGAGCAGCATAGTCTTCCTGTCAGCCCTGTTGTGCAGGCTGCTAATTCATTGCTCACATCCTCCAAAAAGGACCTGACAGACTGCTGCATTGCATCACCATAAGACACACTGCTAGACAGGGGAGTTTGAGAGGGAGAGCAAGAGATCCCGCTGCCGAACAGGCTACCAGGTGAGAATGAGAGTACTAGCTGTTGGTGTGAGTGAGTTTGCTCGACTGTTTGAATTTTAATTGTGATTCTGATTTCAGGTGACTTCAGTTTCAGTTACAGCTGCTGTGGCAGTTGGGACTGAGTGCCTGACCTTGTTCCCTTGATTGTTCCCTTGATTGCCTTTGATTGGCCTTCCCCAGTATGACTCATGAGGGGGTGGGGCTGACCTAGGCAAGCAGGCTTTAAAAGCCAGAGGCAGAGCGACCAGGGGGCTGCAGACAAGGGAGTTTGAGAGGGAGTTTGACAGAGGGAGGCCTACGATGGTTAGGAAGACCCGCAACACCTGTGCCAGCACTGCTTCTGTCTCCTCCACCTGCGCCTGTAGCCAGACAGAGCGCCTGAGCATGGATGCTTCTACCCAGATCCTGGTGTGGTTCTGCAGACACTGTGA
The DNA here is from genome assembly GCF_011386835.1 of Chrysemys picta bellii. Classification (NCBI taxonomy): domain Eukaryota; kingdom Metazoa; phylum Chordata; order Testudines; family Emydidae; genus Chrysemys; species Chrysemys picta. Next base: position 341,598,904 of record NC_088791.1, read on the forward strand.
TTTGCAATTCCCACTTACTGATATCCAGGCTGGGGGGACCATCCAATGTGAAAGGTGCCTGCTGGTGAAATCTCTCAGGCAGCAGGTGGGGGAGCTACAGGAGGAGGTGGCTAGGTTGAGGAGCATCCAAATCCATGAGCAATTCCTGGACAGTGTCCATGTAGCGACAGCTGAGGTAGCTGTCCCAGTACACAGGACTGCTGATACACCACTGGTGGAGGAGAGATGGCTCAGGGTGGACACTGGCAGCTGGTTACTTCTGGCAGCAGGCAGTGCACCACCCCTGCTCCGAACCCTCCCGCCGTGGTAATAGGTAACCGTTATGCTCTTCTTGATACAGGAGAGAAGGAATCACCCCCTAGAGTAGAGGAGGAGAAGCCTCGTACCCCTAAGGCTGGGAGGTCTGCTGCCACCACTACGAATAGGAAACGTAGGGTAGTGGTGGGGAGACTCTCTGCTGAGGGGGACAGAGGCGCCCATCTGTCACCCTGACATTTCATCTCGGGAGGTATGCTGCCTGCCGGGGCCCGTATCCGAGATGTTACGGAGGCATTGTTGAGGATTATCCAGCCCTCTGACTACTACCCCATGCTACTCATCCATGTGGGCACAAATGATACTGCGAGGTGTGACACTGAGTGGATCAAGAGTGACTACAGGGCTCTGGGAGTACGGGTGAAGGAGTTTGGAGCACAGGTGGTATTCTCTTCGATTCTTCCTGTCAAAGATAGGGGCCCAGGCAGAGACAGGTGCATCGTGGAGATGAATGCCTGGCTGCGAAGATGGTGTCGCCAGGAGGGCTTTGGCTTCCTCGACCATGGGATGCTATTCCAGGAAGGACTGCTAGGCAGAGATGGCGTTCACTTTCGAGGAGGGGAAAGACCCTATTTAGACACAGACTGGCTAACCCTAGTGAGGAGGGCTTTAAACTAGGCTCGACGGGGACAGTTGAGCAAAGCCCACAGGTAAGTGGGGAACATGGAGACCCGGGAGATGGGTCAGAAATAGGAGGGAACGTGGGCTATAATGACAGAGAGAAAGGAGGGTCAGAGCAAAACTGAGAGGCAAGATCAAATCAGGATCTTAGATGCCTATATACAAATGCGAGAAGTATGGGTAATAAGCAGGAAGAATTGGAAGTGCTAATAAATAAATACAACTATGACATTGTTGGCATCACTGAAACTTGGTGGGATAATACACATGATTGGAATGTTGGTGTGGATGGGTACAGCTTTCTCAGGAAGGATAGACGGGGGGAAAGGGAGGAGATGTTGACTTATATATTAAAAATGTACACACTTGGACTGATGGAGATGGACATAGAAGATGGAAGTGTTCAGAGTCTCTGGGTTAGGCTAAAAAACAAGGGTGATGTCATGCTACGAGTCTACTACAGGCCACCTAACCAGGTGGAAGAGGTGGATGAGGCTTTTTTTAAACAACTAACAAAATCATCCGAAGCCCAAGATTTGGTGGTGATGGGGGACTTCAACTACCCAGATATATGTTGGGAAAATAACACAGTGGGGCACAGACTATCCAATAAGTTCTTGGACTGCATTGCAGACAACTTTTTATTTCAGAAGGTCGAAAAAGCTACTGGGGGGAAACTGTTCTAGACTTGATTTTAACAAATAGGGAGAAACTTGTTGAGAATTTGAAAGTAGAAGGCAGCTTGGGTGAAAGTGATCATGAAATCATAGAGTTTGCAATTCTAAGGAAGGGTAGAAGGGCGTACAGCAAAATAGAGATAATGGATTTCAGGAAGGCGGATTTTGGTAAGCTCGGAGAGCTGATAGGTAAGGTCCCGTGGGAATCAAGACTGAGGGGAAAAACAACTGAGGAGAGTTGGCAGTTTTTCAAAGGGACACTATTAAGGGCCCAAAAGCAAGCTATTCCGCTGGGTAGGAAAGATAGAAAATGTGGCAAAAGACCACCTTGGCTTAACCATGAGATCTTGCATGATCTAAAAAATAAAAAGGAGTCATATAAAAAATGGAAAGTAGGACAGATTACAAAGGATGAATGTAGGCAAACAACAGGAATACAGGGGCAAGATAAGAAAGGCAAAGGCACAAAATGAGCTCAAACTAGCTCCAGGAATAAAGGGAAACAAGAAAACTTTTTATCAATACATTAGAAGCAAGAGGAAGACCAAGGACAGGGTAGGCCCACTGCTCAGTGAGGAGGGAGAAACAGTAACAGGAAACTTGGAAATGGCAGAGATGCTTAATGACGTCTTTGTTTCGGTCTTCACGGAGAAGTCTGAAGGAATGCCTAACATAGTGAATGCTAATGGGAAGGGGGTAGGTTTAGAAGATAAAATAAAAAAAGAACAAGTTAAAAATCACTTAGAAAAGTTAGATGCCTGCAAGTCACCAGGACCTGATGAAATGCATCCTAGGTCTGGTCTATACTACCTGCCTGAATCGGCGGGTAGAAATCGACCTCTCGGGGATCGATTTATCGCGTCCCGTCGGGACGCGACAATCGATCCCCGAATCGGCGCTCTAACTCCACCAGCGGAGGTGGTAGTAAGCGCCGCCGACAAAAAGCGGCAGAAGTCGATTTTGCCGCCGTCCTCACAACGGGGTAAGTCGGCTGCAATATGTCGAATTCAGCTACGCTATTCACGTAGCTGAATTTGCGTATCTTAAATCGACTCCCCGCTGTAGTGTAGATGTACCCCTAGAATACTCAAGGAGCTAATAGAGGAGGTATCTGAGCCTCTAGCTATTATCTTTGGAAAATCATGGAAGACAGGAGAGATTCCAGAAGACTGGAAAAGGGGCAAATATAATGCCCATCTATAAAAAGGGAAACAAAAACAACCCAGGAAACTACAGACCAGTTAGTTGATACGGTCTCGCATGATATTCTTATCAATAAACTAGGCAAATACAACTTAGATGGGGCTACTATAAGGTGGGTGCATAACTGGCTGGATAACCATACTCAGAGAATAGTTATTAATGGTTCCCAATCCTGCTGGAAAGGTATAACAAGTGAGGTTCCGCAGGGGTCTGTTTTGGGACCGGCTCTGTTCAATATCTTCATCAACGATTAGATATTGGCATAGAAAGTATACTTATTAAGTTTGCAGATGATACCAAACTGGGAGGGATTGCAACTGCTTTGGAGGATAGGGTCATAATTCAAAATGATCTGGACAAATTGGAGAAATGGTCTGAGGTAAACAGGATGAAGTTTAACCTTTTTTTTAAAGACAAATGCAAAGTGCTCCACTTAGCAAGGAACAATCAGTTTCACACATACAGAATGGGAAGAGACTGTCTAGGAAGGAGTACGGCAGAAAGGGATCTAGGGGTTATAGTGGACCACAAGCTAAATATGAGTCAACAGTGTGATGCTGTTGCAAAAAAAGCAAACGTGATTCTGGGATGCATTAACAGGTGTGTTGTGAGCAAAACACGAGAAGTCATTCTTCCGCTCTACTCTGCGCTGGTTAGGCCTCAACTGGAGTATTGTGTCCAGTTCTGGGCACTGCATTTCAAGAAAGATGTGGAGAAATTGGAGAGGGTCCAGAGAAGAGCAACAAGAATGATTAAAGGTCTTGAGAACATGACCTATGAAGGAAGGCTGAAAGAATTGGGTTTGTTTAGTTTGGAAAAGAGAAGACTGAGAGGGGACATGATAGCAGTCAGGGCCGGCTTTAGCAACAGCAGGGCCCGATTGCTGCAAGCCCCGCCCCCAGGAATCGAGCCGCGCTCCGGCCGGGGTTGCCGGGCTTGGGTCCGACCCGGAGCCGCGCCGCGGGGGCCGGGCCGGAGCCACGCCGCGGGGGCCGGGCCGGAGCCACGCCGCGGGGACCGGGCCGGGGCCACGCCGCGGGGACCGGGCCGGGGCCGGGCCGGAGCCGCGCCACGGAGACCTGGCCGGGGCCGCGGGGACCGGGCCGGGGCCGGGCCGGAGCCGCGCCGCGGGGGTCGGGCCGGGGCCGGGCTGGACCCGAGCAGTGTCGCGGGGGGCGGGCCGGAGCCGACCCGAGCCACGCCGACCGGGCCGGGCCGGACCCAACCCGCGCCGCGGGGGCCGGGCCGGACCCGAGCCGGGCCAGAGCCGCTGGGGCCTGCGTGCTCGGCGGGAACGGGCGGCACCTCCCCGGAGCCCTTCTCGCGCCCCCACCACCCCAGCTTACCTTGTGCTGCTGGCCCGCCCCTGCTTCTTTTCAGACTTCCCGCGAATCTCTGATTCGCGGGAAGCAGGGGAGGGGGCAGAGCGTTCAGGGGAGGGGAGGAGGGGGAAGTGAGCTGGGGGCGGGGTGGAGAGCTGCAGCGGGGCCCTCTTGGCGCGGGGCCCAATTCAGCCGAATCGGCTGAATCGGCCTAAAGCCGGCCCTGATAGCAGTTTTCAGGTATCTAAAAGGGTGTCATAAGGAGGAGGGAGAAAACTTGTTCACCTTAGCCTCTAAGGATAGAACAAGAAACAATGGGCTTAAACTGCAGCAAGGGAGGTCTAGGTTGGACATTAGGAAAAAGTTCCTAACTGTCAGTATGGTTAAACACTGGAATAAATTGCCTATGGAGGTTGTGGAATCTCCATCTCTGGAGATATTTAAGAGTAGGTTAGATAAATGTCCATCAGGGATGGTCTAGACAGTATTTGGTCCTGCCATGAGGGCAGGGCACTGGACTCGATGACCTCTTGAGGTCCCTTCCAGTCCTAGAATCTATGCATCTATGAATCAGTGAAACAGCTCACACTCCCTCTTCAAAGGAGATCTGGTCCTGGTGGGACCAGGATCTGAGCTCTGGCGGAAGCAGCAATCTGTAGTTCTCTTCCTCCCACTTAGTGGGCTACACAGTCTGAATCCCTGAGGCCCCAGACAAAGCTCCTCTTTCAGACAAAGCTCCTCTTCTCTCTTACATTGGTTATTCCTTCCTTCATCATTGACTTCATGTCTTAAGCAATCTCCTTTTTAAATGTTGTTTATTAGTTTTTCCACATTAAGTAAATACAATTAAAAATAATGAGCCTATCTCTAACCCCTGGTTTCTGCTCTCAGCAAGAGACAAAGGATATATACATGTCTGTTACGGAGGGGGGGTGGGGGGGGGCTACAAACATTACTAAAAGGTTCCCATATTGCATCACGAGTAGGACTTCCCGACAATGGGTCTAGGTAGGAGTGCCAAAGACTTTCAAGATTGCATTCAATTAATGGAGTGGTTAAAAAAATTAATAAATAACTAGATCTAAAGTCCATTAGTGGCTGCACTTCCAGCACAGCAGAGGAGGAATATGCAGACTAAGAATGAAACATCTGATCAAATTTAAAGTCCAGGCCTGGATCACAAACCCTATGAATTTTGATTATGAACCACCTGTCATTGGCAGGGACAAAGGAGTTGGCTATCTGCATAAAACATTCCAAGATATGGAAAGACAGAAGCAGAAACCTCCTTCTATGGTCGGTGTGTTGATAAATTGTAAGTTAAGTGCTTGACCACATTTTGGTTTGTTATGCAATATATTTAAGAGACCAAATAACCAATATCATTCAGGTTTATTGCTCTAAGCCAATAATAATACAGGTTCAATACAATACCAGTTTCTGGGAACAATGCAATTGTGCAGTGTTGTTATATTTACCTTACACAGAAAGTGTGCTCCCAATATTACACCCTTAAAGCCATCTTTTTATACCCTTCCTGTTTATAAGCAAAAGGTAATATGTATGTCATCTGATGCTAGATTTGACCAATCAGCTTTCTACTTTGTTGTTCTGATACTGTAGTGTACTCCTTATCTCTTTGTTCATATGTCACGGAGTGTGGGGGAGTCAGGGCCCTGCACTCCTCTTCCTGAGATTCACTGTGACTCTCAGCCAGCCAGTAAAACAGAACGTTTATTAGGGTATGTCTACACTACGAAATTAGGTCGAATTTATAGAAGCCGGTTTTATAGAAATCGTTTTTATACAGTCGACTGTGTGTGTCCCCACATAAAATGCTCTAAGTGCATTAAGTCGGCGGACCGCGTCCACAGTACTGAGGCTAGCGTCAACTTCCAGAGCGTTGCACTGTGGGTAGCTATCCCACAGTTCCTGCAGTCTCCGCTGCCCATTGGAATTCTGGGTTGAGATCCCAATGCCTGATGATGCAAAAACAGTGTCGCAGAGGGTTATGGGCACATATCGTCAAGCCCCTCCCCCTCCGACAGAGCAATGGCAGACAATCGATTCACACCTTTTTACTTGGGTTACCAGGGCAGACGATGTACCACGGCAAGAATGGAGCCCGCTCAGCTCAGCTTACCGTCATCATATGTCATCTGGGTGCCGGCAGACGTGGTACTGCATTGCTACACAGCAGCAGCTAATTGCCTTTTGGCAGTAGATGGTGCAGTATGACTGGTAGCCGTCATCGTTTTACTCGTCAGTGAGTTTGGTCAGAGGCACCTGGGCAGACATGTTTTGTCTCCTGGAGACTCAGTCCTGCCGGCAGTCCTATTGAACCGTCTTGACGATAATGGCTAGCAGTCGTAATGCAGCATTTTCTGCCAAGCACCCAGAAGATGCCGATGGCTATCAGTCATGCTGCACTGTCTACTGCCAGCCTAAGATGTAAAAGATAGATGGACCAGATTTGTTCTGTATTCATTTGCTTCCCCCTCCCTCCATAAAATCAACGGCCTGCTAAACCCAGGGTTTTGAGTTCAATCTTTGGGGGGGGCCATTCTGTGTGACAGTTGTTTGTGTTTCTCCCTGATGCACAGCCACCTTTGTTGATTTTAATTCCCTGTAAGTCATGTCGTCACTCGCCCCTTCCTCCCTCTGTCAGACAATAGTTTCGCAACTTTTTTCACCCCAGACGCCATAGCACTGGGATCATGGAGCCCACTCAGATCACCGCGGCAATTATGAGCACTATGAACACCACGCGCATTGTCCGGGAGTATATGCAGAGCCAGAACATGCCAAAGCAAAACCAGGCGAGGAGGCGATTGCAGTGCGGCGACAAGAGTGATGAAGAAATTGACATGGACATAGACCTCTCACTAAGTACGGGCCCCAGCAGTGTGCAAATCATGGTGTTACTGGGGTAGGTTCATGCGGTGGAACGCTGCTTCTGGGCCTGGGAAACAAGCACAGACTGGTGGGACCGCATCATTTTGCAGGTGTGGGACGATTCCCAGTGGCTGCGAAACTTTCGCATGCTTAAGGGCACTTCCATGGAACTTTGTGACTTGCTTTCCCCTGCCCTGAAGCACCAGAATACCAGGATGAGAGCAACCCTCACAGTTGAGAAGCGAGTGGCGATAGCCCTATGGAAGCTTGCAACGCCAGACAGCTACCGGTCAGTCGGGAATCAATTTGGAGTGGGCAAATCTACTGTGGGGGCTGCTGTGATCCAAGTAGCCAACGCAATCAAAGACCTGCTGATATCAAGGGTAGTGACTCTGGGAAACATGCAGGTCATAGTGGATGGCTTTGCTGCAATGGGATTCCCAAACTGTGGTGGGGCGCTAGATGGAACCCATATCCCTATCTTGTCACCGGAGCACCAAGCCACCGAGTACATAAACTGCAAGGGGTACTTTTCAATGCTGCTGCAAGCCCTGGTGGATCACAAGGGATGTTTCACTAACATCAACGTGGGATGGCCAGGAAAGGTACATGATGCTCGCGTCTTCAGGAACTCTGGTCTGTTTCAAAAGCTGGAGGAAGGGACTTTCTTCCCGGACCAGAAAATAACCATTGGGGATGTTGAAATGCCTATAGTTATCCTTGGGGACCCAGCCTACCCCTTAATGCTATGGCTCATGAAGCCATACACAGGCAGCCTGGACAGTAGTCAGGACCTGTTCAACTATAGGCTGAGCAAGTGCAGAATGGTGGTAGAATGTGCATTTGGATGTTTAAAAGCGCGCTGGCGCAGTTTACGGACTCGGATAGACCTCAGCGAAACCAATATTCCAATTGTTATTGCTGCTTGCTGTGTGCTCCACAATATCTGTGAGAGTAAGGGGGAGACATTTATGGCAGGGTGGGAGGTTGAGGCAAATCGCCTGGCCGCTGATTACGTGCAGCCAGACACCAGGGCGGTTAGAAGAGTACAGCAGGGCGTGGTGCGCATCAGAGAAGCTTTGAAAACCAGTTTTGTTACTGGCCAGGCTACAGTGTGAAACTTCTGTTTGTTTCTCCTTGATGAACCCTCCCCCCAAACCCCCCCGGTTCACTCTACTTCCCTGTAAGCTAACCACCCTCCCCTCCCCCCTTTGAGCACCGCTTGCAGAGGCAATAAAGTCACTGTTACTTCACATTCATGCATTCTTTATTAATTCATCACAGAACTAGGGGGATAACTGCCAAGATAGCCTGGGAGGGGTGGGGGAGGAGTGAAGGACAAGGACACACTGCAGTTTAAAACTTTAAAATGTTAACTCTTATTGAAGGCCAGCCTTCTGATGCTTGGGCAATCATCTGGGGTGAAGTGGCTGGGTGGCCAGAGGCCCCCCCACCGTGTTCTTGGGCGTCTGGCTGAGGAGGCTATGGAACTTGGGGAGGAGGGCTGTTGGTTACACAGGGGCTGTAGCGGCGGTCTCTGCTCCTGGTGCCTTTCCTGCAGCTCAACCATACCCTGGAGCATATCAGTTTGATGCTCCAACAGCCGGAGCATCGACTCTTGCCTTCTGTCAGCAAGCTGATGCCACCTATCCTCTTCAGCCTGCCACTTGCTCTCTTCAGCCTGCGATTCAGCCCACCACTTCTCCTCTTGTTCATATTGTGCTTTTTTGCACTCTGACACTGACTGCCTCCACGCATTCTGCTGGGCTCTGTCAGCATGGGAGGACGTCTGGAGCTCTGAGAACATATCATCCCGAGTCCGCCGTTTTCTCCTTCTAATATCATATTGCCTATCTCATAGAACTGGAAGGGACCTCGAAAGGTCATCGAGTCCAGCCCCCTGCCTTCACTAGCAGGACCAATTTTTTTTGCTACAGTTCCCTATGGCCCCCTCAAGGATTGAACTCACAACCCTGAGTTTAGCGGGCCAATGCTCAAACCACTGAGCTATCCCTCCCCCCCATCTTCACTAGCCTCTGCGAAGGAGAAACATTTGCAGCTGGTGGAGGAGAAGGGAGAGGTGGTTAAAAAAGACACATTTTAGAGAACAATGGGTACACTCTTTCAAGTTAAATTTTGCTGTTCACATTACACAGCACATATGCTTTCGTTACAAGGTCGCATTTTTCCTCTTAGATTGAGGGCCTGCCGGTTTGGTGTGAGAGATCACTCACGCAGTGCCAGGCAACAGAATTCGGCTTGCAGGCAGCCATGGTAAGCCACAGTCTTTTGACTTTTTTAACCTTCATAACATGTGGGAATGGTTTCAAACAGCAGCGCCCTCATTTCCCATACCAAGCACCCGTTGGGTTGGCCATTTAAAATGGGTTTGCAATGTAAAAGGAGGGGCTGCGGTTTCCGGGTTAACATGCAGCACAAACCCAACTACCCCCCCACACACCCAATTTTCTGGGATGATCACTTCATCCCTCCCTCCCACCGCGTGGCTAACAGCGGGGAACATTTCTGTTCAGCTGAGCAGGAACGGGCACCTCTGAATGTCCCCTTAATAAAATGTCCCCAGCTGCATTGGCAGGCACTGCTGTAACATGTCTAGTGAAGACACTCTAAGCTGACAGAAGAGATCTCTCCTGCAGGCTTAATAACTCCACCTCCGCGAGAGGCAGTAGCTATGTCGGTGGGAGAAGCTCTCCTGCCAACACAGCATTGTCTTCACAGGGGGTTATGGTCGGTATAACTATGTCATTCAGGGGTATGTAGTGTAGACCAAGCCTCTGTCAAGATTTCCCCCCTCTCCATGGGAGAGAGCTCTAATATAAGCCAGTGATGTTTCTATAGGTTTGTTAATGGACTTTTGTCTTCTATACAGGAGTTAAAAGAGAAAAGAGGGAGAGAATTAAGGCCCAATCCTGCTTGCAGTAAAATCAGTGGGAGTTTTGCCATTGACTTCAATTGGAGCTGGTTTAAGTCCCTAGTGACTGAGAGTATGTGCTGTAGTGTAGACACTTACTACAGTGCGGGAAGAGGCTCTTCTATCAGGAATAAGATCCTCGGCTGCACCTGCTCAGTATTCCTGACACCCTAACAAGCCAGCCAGGCTGCCTGACAGCCCACCCAGCCAGATGGGCTGAGAAAGCCAGCAGGCTGCTTCTTAACCTAGCAGCAGCTCGCCAGCTGCTCAGTGCACACACCCATGGTCTCTGCCTCCCTGTCGTCTTGCCAAGCCCTGCTCCCGCTCTGCTCCTCCACAGCTCCAGCCCAGACCCTGTCCTGCACCCAGCCTTGTTCCCATCCTGCACCCAGTCTTGCTCCTGCCTCAGAACCAGCCCTGCTCTGGCCTTCTCTGACTCCTGGTAATCCGGCTCTGACCTTCAACGTTGACTCTTGACTCTGACTCCGCCTCAACCCTTGGCTGTGGCATTCAGATTCTGACTTCGGTCCGACCCTCGGTTCTGATTCCTGACTTCGAATCCATCTTGACCCTTGGCTCTTGCAGTCAGACTCTGATCACAAGACCCTGACTCCCGCTGCGACCACTAGGTCTGACTGCCTATGACCCGGTCCACTGACATCTTTCATCACTGTGGTAAATTCACCTCTCTGAGAGGCACTAGCTTGGTTGACAGAAGAATTCTTTGGTAGACCCAGTACTGTCTACACTGGGGATTAGGTCATCTTAACGACGTCTCCCAGGGTTGTGAATTTTGTACACCCCTGAGCAATGTAGGTAGGTCAACCTACATGTTAGGTGTAGACCAGGTCCGAGGCAGCGTGTTGTACTGCATGCCTCTGGACTGAAGGAGGCAAAACAGCCTGAGGCACTGAAGAGAGAATCAGTCCTCAGAGTTGGATGATTAACAATCTCTTTGATCCTGGTGGATGGCGTCACACAGGCCTAAATTTCATAATGTGCCCATTGCACGCATGTTTAAATAGATGTGCGTCAAACATTAAGGATTGAACATGAGTTCTTACAGCTTGAGCTAGACAGCCAGGCTGCAAAACTCACATCCTTGGTGGATTGGGCACACACTGGGGATGTGTAACACCCACTGAGCATGTGTGTAATGTGCCCATGCAGAGCCGGTCTTGGCAGATTTGGGGTGCACACAGATTAGAAGGATTGATCTAGAGTACAGTGCACTGTTCTGCATTTGTAGGACAGGACGGAGGCGTTACACACGACAAACTCTGACTCTTCCTCCAAGAGCTGCCTTCCTCTCCTCTCTCACCATTGACTTTCCTATAGGAATTAAAGGAAACAAACTAGAATGCCCAGCCACTGGGACAAGTTGCTTCCCACTGCTTTGTAAGCTGACACCAGAAGTTTGTGTGTCCCCCCCAGAGGAGCCCATTGAGAGCAGCTCTTCCCATCAATCCAGAGAACCAGCCCCTAATAAAAAGAACAGGAGTACTTGTGGCACCTTAGAGACTAACAAATTTATTAGAGCATAAGCTTTCGTGGACTACAGCCCACTTCTTCGGATGCATCCAAAGAAGTGGGCTGTAGTCCACGAAAGCTTATGCTCTAATAAATTTGTTAGTCTCTAAGGTGCCACAAGTACTCCTGTTCTTTTTGCGGATACAGACTAACACGGCTGCTACTCTGAAACCAGCCCCTAATGTGATTCCCAGCTGACATGGAACCAGCCCTGGAACCCTCCTGAGTCCAACATTCCACCAGATTCTCTCTGTCAAAGGCTCTCCCTCCCCCGAACCATCATTCCCAACTGCCACGGAATCTTCTGCTCCCAACATTCCATCCATTCGCTGTTTAAAGGAAACCTCAGCTGCCATTCTTAATTGTCACTGAATCTCTGGGTTGCAGCAATGTGCCTCTTCTCCTGCTAAAGTCGCATCACCCCAATTCTGCTTGCTGTGCCGAACATGGGGGTGGGGTGGGAGAATGTCATGCATTTACACCTGGAACAGCTTCTTCCTATGGTAGCAGCCCCATGCAAGTTCCACAGCTGTGCTGGAAATATCTGGTGGGCCGACCCCAGGATTGGCTGACCAGCACAAGCTCGATTCTTGCCCTGGATGCTACAATAATACAAATAAATAATAACAACACTTGGCAGCACCGTTCAACCTGCAGCACCTGCAGGGGTCAGGAGCAAACAACTTATTTACTGATATTTCCCAAACATCAGCCAACACCTTTCCATGAACAAATTTCGAATGTGTCCTTTACTGTGCTTGCTATCTTACAAAGGAGGCTTAGAGGAGTAGCTGGCAGGGCTGGTGTGCAGAGGCCACTGCCTATCATGCTGACCAATAGCCTCTCATGGTTTCCTTGTACTCCCTCATCTGCCTGTATCTACCCTGTTGTCTCTTGTTTTCAGAGGTGAAAGTAAGCCAGTACGACCCGGTACAGCGTACCGGCAAGAGCCGGTGCACCGTACTGGGGCAGATTGGCTTCCCCTGGTGGCAATTTAAAGGACCTGGGGCTCCCAGCAGTGGCTGGAGCCCTGGGCCCTTTAAATTGCCGCCATAGCCCTGCTGCCGGAGCCCTGGGGAAGTGGTGGCGAGGCTCTGGGGGCTATTTAAGGGGTCCGGGGCTCCGGCAGCCACTACCGCACCGGCCCTTAAAATAGCCGCTGGAGCCCCGCCGCCACCTCCCCAGGGCTCCAGGGATGATTTAAAGGGCCCGGGGCGGTAGCGGCTACCGGAGCCCTGGACCCTTTAAATCGTCGCCGGAGCCCTGCTGCCGGAGCCCTGGGGAAGCGGCGGCAGGGCTTGGGCAGCGATTTAAAGGGCCCGGGGCTCCCACTGCCGCTACTCTCTGGGGCCCTTTAAATCACCACCCGAGCCCCGCTGCTGGAGCCCTGGGGTAGCGGCGGCGGCGCTCTGGCGGTGATTTAAAGGGCCAGGGGCTCCCGGCTGCCGCTACTGCAGCGGAGCCCCGTCCCTTTAAAGCTCCACCAGAGGCTGGGGCCCCGGGGTAGCGGTGGCAGCCGGGAACCCCCTCTGATGGTGATTTAAAGTGCCCAGGACTCCGCTGCAGTAGTGGCAGCTGGAGCCCTGGACCCTTTAAATCACCCCCGGGGCTCCCAGTTGCCTCTGTAGTTGGTAGCTCTGGGGGTGATTTAAAGGGCCCGGGGCTCCCAGCTCCTGCTACCACAGCCCCAGCCCTGAGCCCTTTAAATCCTGATTTAAAGCGCCCAGGGATTTAAAGGCCCCGTCTCCCGGTAGAGGCCACACCTCTTCCAGTTGAGGCCCCGCCCCCTCCTAAGGACTCCGGAGTACCGGTAAATCCTTTAAGTTACTTTCACCCCTGCTTGTCTTATTCTTAGATTCTAAGCTGTTTGGGGGCAGGGACTGTCTTTTTGTTCTGGGTTCATACAGTGCCTAGAATAATGGGAATCTGGTCCATGCCTCGGGTGCCCAGGTGTTATTGCATTAAAATTAATACATGATCATTAATAATGATAGTCAATACAATGGATTTCAATGGGAGTTGCAAATACTCAGGCATTCATAGGGGTTTCACCCATTATTAATCTGAAATTGGAAATGACATACCTATGTAATAAACAGACTTTTCTGGTCCACTTAATAGTAAACATTACCTGTGATTAATCCCTTTCGATTTCTAAGGGTTGGAGGACCCTACAGGGTTACAACATTCTTTTCATCACTTATTCGCAGGAAACCGAAATAATCTCCCTCAAACAATGCTACCAGTGACCAGAACCCTGTCCCTGAACAAAGGCCCTTTTATTCACTATGAGGAAGTAGACATCCATTTCCTTGTTATCTCAGTCCGGGACTTTCCTGAGTTGGAGATGCTAGCTGTACAGTGACACTGTAGTATGGCTCCTTTCTACATAAGGGACTGAGATGGCTCATCAAACGCTTCTGCTTAATATATTTATGATCTGCCATGTTTACACACACAATTCATCAATTAAATCCCTGTAGTTCTAAATCTCATGGCCTGAAAAATGTTGTGTGAGTCCATGTTTCAAATATAGAAGCAATGAGGAATATTTTCTTCCATGTACAATATTATGTGGTTTTATATACTACCATTTCAGGATGAAAAATATCCAAAAAAAAAACCCCCACTACAGCAACATCCTCAGCACTTTCAGAAAATTGCTTGAGTTTTTGCTTTTTTGGAGACTACAGAACGGAAGGAGGCTGTGTCTGAGTGAAACAAGTAGGAGCAGCTCCTCAGCTAGTGTAAGTGGTCAGAGCTCCCTGGGGCAGAGTGGGGGCGGGGTCTTGGGGGAGGGGGCGGAGCCGGTGTGGGGCACCCACCGGCAAAACCAAAAGTTAACACCTTGACCAGTTGATACGCTTCTCATTGAGTTCAACCTTCTTTTGTCTAAATCCCCCACAAATACACAACAACTACTTGCAAATGACCATCACGTGGAAATAGGTCTGGATGTGTAAGTTGTATCACTTGTGCGTGCCAGAGATAGCTCACAACAATTGTGCTTTTAAAAACATGCATGTCCTAGAGACTGGACTGATGTGCCTGTGAACATGTGATCCCTGGTGTCTTTCAGCCAAAGTGTTTTACAGATTTAAGGTGCAGAATGTCCTGAGCTCCTGGCAGCTCACTGAAAGTGCCCAATATCTGACAAGACTGAGCTCATGGACAGAATTTTCAGAAGGGCTTAGCACCCAAAGGAGCACAATAGGAACTAATAGGTGTTGAGTCCTTTTGAAAGCTGGCCCTAGATTGTGGGGGCTAGGATCTCCAAAATCAGGCCACCTATGTATATACAGTAGGAATCATTTTACCTCCCTTTCTGGTGTGGAACATTGCAGCTATATAATACCTCACCACATCAGCACAAAACAGTATAGAAGAGAGAATGAACAACAATAACAACAAAGGAAACGTTTAGGAAGGCAGAATGTAATCACCTAATTGGAATTTAGCCAGGACATAGGACATCCCCTAATCTTACAAATATACTGTGAGAATCCATGTACCCACACGCATTCAGGATCTCTACAGAACCTCTGGCAGTTCAGTGCTCCCTAGTACCAAAGTGGGAAATTGGATTAGTACTGAAAGAAGAGCACAACTACTGAATCAGCACCACTTCCTGCATCACTTTGGTTTTCAGGTCTCTCAAGTACTGAACCTGCTTATGAGAACTGACAAGACTGCAGCTTGAAGTGGTGTGTCATGCCTCTATTTGCCTGCGGTGAAATTCACCCCTGCACACAGGGACAGCACAAGTGCCGCACCATTTAAACTCTGTTTTGATGACTTAGGTGAGGTTTAAGGGGTGCAATAGTCCATGTACCAGGGCCGGAGCAACCCATTAGGCGACCTAGGCGGTCGCCTAGCACTAACATTTGGGGGAAGGTGACCGCGGCGGCCGGATCTTCGGCCGCCCCGGTCGTCTTCGGTATTTCGGGGGCGGGACCTTCCGCCGCCTCTGTTGGGGGCGGCATTTTGGAGGCGGGACCTTCCGCCGCCTAGGGCGGCAAAAAAGCTGGCGGCGCTCTCCTGCCTTGTGCCCAAAACTCAAACAAAATCCAACCCTTTGATGAGGCTGGAAACAGTTAAATTAACTGTTTTGTTGTTCCTTTCATTTCTCCTGTGCCTCAGGGTTTCCTGACGGTGGAAAGAACAGGAAGCAAAAATGCTGAAGCAGTGACACAGAAAAATTGCTTTTACAGCATTTCTGACTTGGCTGAAATCAGGTATTGCAGAAAGTCTCCCTTTTCTCATGAGCTTTCCAGCCCAATGTCATGAGCAAAGAGGTCTGATAGGTTCTTTTGGGTGCTTCTCTGCCCCTTTGAAACTCACCCTTCCTAATGCTTCATGTTCACATTTCCTTTTCAGATTCCTTATCAAGGCCGTAACTCAGTGTTCTAGTCTGGAGTTTCTGGAAGGCACCCCAAGCCCCTTCAGCAAGGTGAAATCAAAGCTGTGTGAAATCGACTGATAAGTTGGAGAAGCCATAAGAACTACAAAAACAAGGGTTGTTTTGTTTTTTGCAATAGAAGCCCCATAAGCATATTTCCCATTATCTGCTTACAGTAGCTAGTGCAAGACAGAATGCTCTCTGTTGTGTTTGGAGGAGTAGTCTATATACCCCCTAGATCAGAGGTTCCAGGACCCTTTGGGGGGGGCACGGATGGGGGGCTCCATTCCCGGCCCTGCCCCCACCCCCAGCTGTGGCTCTAGCCTCAGCCCCCTTACTCCTGTCCGCATCCCTTCCCCCATGACACCGTTCCTGGCCCCGACTGGGAGGGGCGTGGACAGGGTAGGGTTGCCAACTTTCTAATAGCACAAAACCGAAAACCCCTGCCCTGAGGCCCCGCCCCTGCCCCACCCCTCCTCTGAGATCCTGTCCCCGCTTGCATCCCCCTCCCTCCGTCGCTCATTTTCCCCCACCCTCACTAGGCTGGAGCAGGGTGTGGGAGGGGGTGAGGGCTCCAGCTGGGGGTGCGGGCTCTGGGGTGAAGCCGGGGATGAGGGTTTTGGGGTGTGGGAAAGGGCTCTGGGCTGAAGCAGGGGGTTCGGGTGTGTGGGGGTATGGGCTCTGAGCTGGGGGTGCAGGCTCCAAGTGGGGTGAGGACTGGGGATGAGGGGTTTAGGGTGCAGGAGAAGGCTCCAGGCTGGGGCAGGGAGTTGGGGTGAAGACCAGGGATGAGAGGTTTAGGGTGCAGGAGAGGGCTCTGGACTGGGGCAGGAGGTTTGGGTGTGGGGGAGGTTGTGGAGTGTGGGAGGGGACTCTGGGCTGGGGCAGGGGGTTGGAGTGTAGGAGGGAGTGCAGGATCCTGGCGGTGCTTACCGTGTTCCCAGGAAGTGGCCACCAGGTCCTTGTGGCCCCACGGCGCATGGGCAGCCAGTGAGGCTCCATGCGCTGCCTTCGCTCGCGCCTGCAGGCACTACCCCCGCAGCTCCTATTGGTCACGGTTCCTGGCCAATGGGAGCTGCGGAGCCGGCACTCGGGGCACGGGCAGCACGCAGAGCCCTGGCCGCTCATGTGCGTAGAGGCCACAGGGACCCAGCATCCGCTTCTGGGAACCGCACAGAGCTAGGGCAGGAAGGGAGCCTGCCTTAGGCCTGGAACCCCACTGCGCTGCCAACCAGACTTTTAACGGCCCGGTCGGCAGTGCCGACCAGAGCTGCCAGGACCCTTTTTGATCGGGCGTTCTGGTCGAAAACTGGCAACGCTAGGACAGGGAAAGAGGGGGCATGACCCTGAAAAGTTTGGGGACCACTGCCCCAGATATATACTTTTCCTGGAGGCAACGCAGCTTCAGACAGTGCTGCCAATTCTATAGCGACAGAGGTCTCTAGTTCATGCGGGCCCACAATCCTAGGGCCAGGTTGAAATGCTAGTGCAGGGGTCGGCAACCTTTCAGAAGTGGTGTGCCAAGTCTTCATTAATTCACGGTAATTTAAGTTTTTGCATGCCAGTCATACATTTTACATTTACAGGGTCCAGAGGATGGAACCCCAGACTGGCAGCGGGCTGAGCGGACCGGCGGCTGGGACCCCGGGCCGGCAGCAGGCTGAATGGCTCAGCCCGCTGCCGGTCTGGGGTTCCGTCTGCCAGCCCCTGCCAGCCGGGGTCCCGGCCGCCGGCCCCACTTAGCCTGCGGCCGGCCAGGGGTTCCATCCAGGCCGGTAGCGTGGACCCCAGGCCAGCAGCAGTGTGCTACAGTAAATCAGCTCGCGTGCCGCCTTTGGCACACGTGCCATAAGTTGCTGACCTCTGTGCTAGTGTGATGTTCACTGTTCATGCACCAATACTGCATGGCATGAAGTAGGAGCTACTTCATACTCAAAGATCTGTGGTGATAATTTGAAGGCCTAAGGAATCAAGATGGGTTTTTTTTGGGGGGAGGAGGTGTAAGTTGGGGGAAAGAGCCGCACTGTGAGGACAGGATTCTCCACTGTTGGTCCCAGTTTCTGTTGGGCAAAGGAGGAGGACGACAAGCAAGCCAGCTTCAGCGCCTCGATCCTGGGGCCAGTTCTAAACTGGCTCAGATCCTGGCCTAGACTAGAGCCTGTGGGTCCCTTCCTCTAGCACACACACTATACCCTGGGGTCCCTTCTTCTAGCACACACACTATACCCTGGGGACTACAGGCGGCTTAGTTCAGCTCTACACCCACTGGGGGCATCCACATCTGCAGAGATCTGGCCACTTTCCTCGCCTTTAGGCCACTCTGACCGTGCCAAGGGAAGAAAGTGGACCAGAGAATCTTGGACTTTGCAGCCAAATGGCTTTTGAGGGAGCTGCAGGGTTGCCTGAAGTAGCCCTGCTTGCAGGTGAGCATCTGCAGTGCTCCCACTACTGCTCCAATGCCCTTTAGTGTGTCACCGCTGGCAGCTCCCTAGCCTAAAGCTGACCTTGCATATACAGAAATCTTGTGCATATGCATGAAGCTTGTAGGATAGTTGTAGGGGTTTGGGGTCGTGGAGATAGCCACGAGAGATATCTAACACTGAACCCATTGACACAGGGAATGAAACTACGTTTAACAGCCAGAGTTCACAGCTGGTTGGTGCCAAACCGGATTTTAGTAATTTGGCTGGCCAGTGTGATTGGGCCCAAACCGGGTTGTAAGCAAGTAGCACCAGGCAAAATAATTCTAACCCTTTGAAATCTGAGGACTTTGCATTTGTTTCCATTTCATTAAATTGGTTCAGTTTTTAAGGAAAGAGGCAAGAAGAGACCTCAGAATTTTGCAGTTTTCCCATTTAAAACCAGGACCATTTTTTTTTTGAGAGGCAGTGTTGCCTAGTGGCTAGCACACTGGACTAGGCTTCAAGATACCTTGGTTCCATTCCTGGCTCTGCCACTGGCCTGCTGCATGACTTTGGGCAAGTCACTGCCCTGATCTGTACTTCAGTTTCCTCATCTATAAAACAGGAACAATGATACTAGTAGCAAAAATCCCCAATGGCCAGAGATGAGACACTAGGTGGGGAGGGCACTGAGTTACTATAGAGATTTCTTTCCCATGTGTCTGGATGATGGGTCTTGCCCACTTGCTCGGGGTTCAACCAATCACCATATGTAGGGTCAGGAAGGAATTTTCCCACAGGTCAGATTGACAGAGACCCTGGGGGGGCAGGATGCCCTTCCGGTGCATGGGCCACAGGTCACTTGCTGATTTAAACTAGAGTAAGTGGTGGATTCTCTGTAACTTGAAGTCTTTAAATCATGATTTAAAGATTTCAGTAACTCAGCCAGAGATTATGGGTGGGTGAGGTTCTGTGGGTGAGGTACAGGAGCAGGTGGGTGAGGTTCTGCGGCCTGCAATGTGTAGGAGGTCAGCCTAGATGATTATGATGGTTTCTTCTGGCCCTCAAGTCTATGAGTTGGCCTCTTTTGTAAAGCACTTTGAGATCTACTGATGACAAATGCTATATAAGAGCTAGGTTTTATTATTCTTTTGAGTGAAAAAGACTCAAACAGATAGAGAGGCAAGGCTAAAATCAACACTGGGGTAAGGTGGTGTTCTCCACTGACTTTATTGGAGTCTCACCTATTTACATCAGGAATGGGTTTGTCCCTTAGACTACAACTTGTACTATACAGGACAGCTTGACCCTGTTCTCACCGGTCACACAAACAGCGCAATAACCTAGTTCCTCCCAGATGTTTGTTAAACATATTTGTGAACTTTGTGCCAACAAGGCTTCTGACAAAAATGTATTTGATGAATAATTCAGATCGATATAATTTACTGCTCAAAGGGCGACTCAATTGTTTGCTGATGAGCAAATGTCATACTTCAAAATAAACACTCCTGTTTAAATTCCCCAAACTCTGGGCAAGTTAGAAGTAAATCCTAAATAACAGTAAACGTAAGCTGTAGCACTCGCAAACTTGGCTGATCAGCATTTATGAGTCACTTATAACGGGGCTATGTCATTAAGTGATGTCAAGTTGAGGGAACATTAGCACTAGGTATTACCCGTCTCAGTATTAATATTTCTTTAAGTATTTCAATACAATAGTTTAGCTATGGGCAGGGAGGGTGTCCCTACCCTCTGTTTGCCAGAAGCTGGGAATGGGCAACGGGATGGATTGCCTGATGATTACCTGTTCTGTTCATTCCTTCTGGGGCACCTGGCGTTGGCCACTGTCGGAAGACAGGATACTGGGCTAAACGGACTTTTGGTCTGACACAGTGTGGCCGTTCTTATGTTCTTTCAGTCTGATTTCACCCAGCACACTTTGGACTGTGGTTCTGCGAGAGCATACAGGCTAAGTAGGGCTGGATCAATAGTTAAATGGGAAATCTCCGGACTCAGCACTGCAGGAATTCCTGCTGATGAGTCAGTTGGCCCTGTCTACACCAGCTTCTTTCTCACACTTTCCCATCATAAAACCAAAACCAGCGCAACTTCTCTAGCAGTAGCAATGGTGGGGAGTGCTGGTGTAGGCCTGACTCCGGTGATTATCAGCAGGTTTAGAATTAGAAGACACAGTGGTCAGAATGTCAGCAGCTGGTCTCCAGAAGCATTGCCACCACTGCTCACCAGGACTGGTGCAGCTGGAGCTGCAGCTACTCCCATCATGGGATTTGCATAACAAATTGTTAATGTAATCATGGGAAATTTAAAGAAAAATGCTAGTGTAGACACAGGTTAAGTGACACCCTTACCTCTGAGTCAGTGTGGAATGATATTAGGGAGCACAGTGCTGCTGGGGGTTCTGTCTCTTTTGTAACCCAGCAGCAACCAGGGCCGGGTTCAATATCTAGGGGTTCCTTTCCATTGATACAACACAGAACCATCTCGAGCCCCCACCCAATAACCTGGGGAAATTACACACCACCCCTGGGTGCCTCTGAGAGGCAATACTGCCCCACTCGCAAGCACAGAGCCTGAGTGTAGAAAAGAAACTTTTAATAAAAGGAGGAAAGTTACTCAATGTTAATTTGGGAGAACTCCACAAACAGGGTTCATAAACATAAACCATGAGTAAAAGACCCACCCCCAAGTAGACTGGGCAGTGTCCTTTTCCCCTCAGGTTCTTAAGTCCAGCAACCCAAAAGTCCTTTTAATGTGCCCATCCCTTCTCTGCACCCCACTCACAGTTGCTGTCCTTGGTCAATGCAGACCCAGAGTTCAGAGGTGCATCTGTAGAGTTCACCTCCAACTCTGGGTGGAGGTAAGGAGGCACCTTACTTGCTCCACGGTCCCTCTCTGCTGGCCGCGCCTCCAGCCGCTCGCTGCGCCGCCGGCTGCTTGCTGTGCTGCCTGGCCGCCCCGCCAGCCACTCATTCTGATCACCACCTCACCATCAGCCAACTGTCAGTCACCTTCTGCTATTACCTGCCTCTCTGCTATGAACTCTGCCCATCAGGTCTCTTAGTGATTTTCAGCTCTTTGCAGGCTGGGCAGAAACAATGCCCCATCTCAAGTGATTTCAGCTCTCAGTGATTTTCAGCTCTGGGCAGAACCACAGTCCTACCACAACTGATTTTTAGCTCTCATTGAGCATTTAAAATAACAAAGAGGCTCCTAATTTAGCTTTCTCTTTAAACAGTGGGAAGGAACATATTAAACCAGTTTAGGGAGGACCCTTGGTGAGGGTCTGTCACCACTTAGCTAGGACACCTGTTCAAGTCAAGGGTAAAAGTATAAATAGGCAGTCCAAAAAAGAATTTGAAGAGCAACTAGCAAAAGACTCAACAACTAATAGCAAAAAAAATTAAATACATCCGGAGCAGGAAGCCTGCCAAACAACCAGTGGGGCCACTGGACAATCGAGGTGCTAAAGGAGCACTCCAGGAAGACAAGGCCATTGCGGAGAAGCTACCTGAATTCTTTGCATCGGTCTTCACTGCAGAGGATCTGAGGGAGATTCCTACACCTGAGCCATTTCTTTTCGATGACAAATCTGAGCAACAGCCCAGATTGAGATGTCAATAGGGTATTCGCCCAGAGCTCTGAAGGAACTCAAATATGAATTTGCAGAACTAACGACTGTGGTATGTAACCTATTGCTTAAATCAGCTTCTGTGGCAGATGACTGGAGGACAGCTATTGTGATGCCAATTTTTAAAAAAGGCTCCAGCGGCAATGCTCACAATTACAGGCTGGTAAGCCTAACTTTAGTACCAGGCAAATTGTTCGGAAGTATAGTAAACAACAGAATTATCCCACACATAGACAAACATGATTTGTTGGGGAAGAGTCAACATGGCTTTTGCAAAGGGAAATCATGCTTCACCAATCTGTTAGAATTCTTTGAGGGGATCAACAAACATGTGGACACAGTGGATATAGTGTACTTGGACTTTCAGAAAGACTTTGACAAGGTCCCTCACCAAAAGTTTTTAAGCAAAATAAGCTGTCATGGGATAAGAGGGAAGGTCCTCTCATGGATCAGTAACTTATTAAATGACAGGAAACAAAGGGTAGGAATAAATAGTCAGTTTTCAGAATTTGATTCCCCCGGAGATCTGTACTCAGGCCAGTGCTGTTCAACATATTCATAAATGATCTGGACAAAGGGGTAAACAGTGAAGTGGCAAAATTTGCAGATGATAAAAAATTATTCAAGATAGTTAAGTCCAAAGCAGACTGCGAAGAGCTACAAAGGGATCTTACAAAACTGGGTGACTGGGCAACAAAATGGCAGATGAAATTCAATGTTCATAAAGGCAAAGTAATGCACATTGGAAAACATAATCCCAGTTATACATGTAAAATGAGGGGATCTAAATTAGCTGTTACCACTCAAGAAAGAGATATTGGAATTGTGAATAATTCTCTGAAAACATCTGCTCAATGGGCAGCAGCAGTCAAAAAACCTAACCATGTTAGGAAACATTAGTAAGAGAGATAATATCATAATGCTACTATATAAATCCATGATACACCCACACCTTGAATACTGCATCCAATTCTGGGCACCCCACCTCAAATAAGATATATTAGACATGGAAAAGGTATAAAGAAGGGCAACAAAAATGATTAAGGGTAAGGAACGGTTTCCATATGAGGAGAGATTAAAAAGACTGGGACTTTTCAGCTTCCAAAAGAGACGACTCAGGGCATTTCTTCACTACAAACTTAAGTTGATCTATGATATATCGACTTACAGCCGCTGCAGTAACCTGCGGTTTTTCATGTGCACACTGCCTCCTCCTGTCGGTGGTGTGTTCTCACCAGGAGCGCTTCCACCAACTTAAGAGGGGCAGTGTGGGGGACTGAGAGTCTAGGCTCTCAGCTCTATGGGGAGTTCCCTGCTAGAAGTCCAGCTGCCGCCCGGGTTCTCAGCTCCACTCCTCACTGGGACCCCAGCTACCACCGGGACTCTCAGCTCTGCACAGAGTTCCCTGCCGGGAACCCAACTGCCCCCCAGTTATTATGCTGGTGTAGTAGGGCACGTATATCAGTGTGAGCAAAGCTGTAGTGTAGACACTGACATAATTAGATCGACATAATCTACCTTATGTCAACCTAACTCTGTAGTGTAGACCAGGCCTAAGGGGGAATATGATAGGGGTCTATAAAATCTTGACTGGTGTGGAGAAAGTGAATCAGGAAGTGTTATTTACCCCTTCACATAACACAAGACCCATGGGTCCCTCGATGAAATTAATAGACAGCAGGTTCAAAACAAACAAAAGGAAGTATTTCTTCACACAGTGCATAGTCAACCTGTGGAACTCCTTGCCAGCTGATATTGTGAAGGGCAAAAGTATAACTGGGTTAAAAAAAGAATTAGATAAGTTCATGGAGGGTAGGTCCAGCAATGGCTATTAGTCAAGATGGTCAGGGATGCAACCCCATGCGCTGGGTGTCCCTAAACCTCTGACTGCCTGATGCTGGGACTGGTTAACAGGGGATGGATCACTTGATAATTTCCCTGTTCTGTTCATTCCCTCTGAAGCACCTGGCATTGGCCACTGTAGGAAGACAGGATACTGAGCTACATGGACCATTGGTCTGACCCAATATGGCCGTTCTTATGCTACCATTTTCAATAAAGCATTCTTTTTCCTATCCTGTCCTGAACAATACTGTGCAGTGCTGCTGTTAAACAGCTACCATCCTCCACCCCAGAGGGGGCTGCATTTCAGTGATGCATTTCTGTGTTCCCTATGCAGGTCAGTAAGATACTATAGGGATCTCTTGGGTATCCTATATACGTGAAGTAGTCATTATTAACACAGTCATTCAACTGGAGTGACATTTCCATTGATTTAGTCAATGTGAAGCCAGGATAGCCCTGCTCCTCAGGGCCCAGGGGTGGATTTTCCCTTCTGTTTTGTTATGTGGTATAGATTTAAGAGGCCATGAACATGAGGTAATGTCTGGAGTTGAAGGGTTACAATGAAGACACTTGCAGTGTCTATGCTAGCAAGACCAGCAACCATTGGCAGGCTGTGCTGGCCAAAGCTATTATAATGAGGAAAGTAAATATTATGCCATATAGGCATAATAAGCTGCTTGTGCTTTGAATGGTAGGACCATCCAGAAGGAAAACCTACTGGAATAGTTAGAATTCCTAAGGCCAGTAAAGACTAAAAGCAAAACGTGGAGTGGAACACATGCTGAATAAGTCTATGCTCATTCTGAGGGAAGCAGCCAGCATCCTCGGGCTACAGATGGTTCCCATCAAGAGGAATTTTTTTTTAGATTAATTCCAAAACAAGCCAGAGATATATTTTTATTTCAGAGTAAGTGAAAAATTACACAGTGTTTCACTGGCTCTCCCTTCATTCTTGGCCTCTGCTCTGACCTGGCAGGAAACCTTACTTCATATTAGAGACAAGCCCAAGCCAGAACCCCAGATCCAAACAGGCCCAACTGCTCAAACTCTGGACTTGAATCCAGATCTGAATTTTGCAGTCAGGGCCTCCTTCAATTCTTAGCAGAGCTGGAACCCCAGGTCCAGTCACCCCATTTCACATTTTGGGCCTTTGCCCTTGGCTGGATCCTGGCCACTAGTAATTCTTAGCTGGCTGAGCCAGGGGACCCTAAGAGACTGTTTCAGATGGCATAATTCAGAGCAGTTCTTAGGCTGCTTTAGATCATGCCAGCATTATGTTGGCCCCCACCCAGCTCCAAGATCAAGGGAACAGCAAGGTGCCTTCTCTACCCTCCTGCCCTAGATATGATGCCAAATCCAGCTCAGCTAGACCCAGGAATCTGTGTCCTTTCTCCCAGTCCAACTACCTATGAATTTTGTAAAGAATCATAGAATGTCAGGGTTGGAAGGGACCACAGGAGGTCATCTAGTCCAACCCCCTGCTCAAAGGGGGCCCAATCCCCAGACAGATTTTTGCCTCAGATCCCTAAATGGCCCCCTCAAGGATTGAACTCACAACTCTGGGTTTAGCTGGCCAATGCTCAAACCACTGAGCTATTCCTCCCAAATATATAATTTCAACAGAATATATGGAGATATACCTTCTCCTAGAACTGGACGGGACCCTGAAAGGTCATTGAGTCCAGCCTCCTGCCTTCACTAGCAGGACCAAGTACTGATTTTCCCCCAGGTCCCTAAGTGGCCCCCTCAAGGATTGAACTCACAACCCTGGGGGGTTTTTTGAGGGAGGGAGTGGTGAATTTGGAAATCGAGACTCAAATCTGGATCCAGGACGAAAGAATTCTTCAGTTGACCTAGCGCTGTCTAGGCTGGTGGTTAGATCGGGTTAACATCATCACTCAGAGGTGTGGATTTTTCACATTGCTGAGCCATGTAGCTGGGTCAACCTAACCTTCTAGTGTAGACCTGGCCTACTTTTACGTGGCTATATCATTACGTAGCTACTCTTTACTTAAATAATGCTTCAGTCAAAGAGTCTGAGGCCGGATCTCCCAGATTCACTAGGATGATTAAAAGTTAGCTACGTCACAGAGGGGTTTGAAAAATCCACCCCCCGGAGCAGTGTAGTTAAGCCGACCCAACCCCTGGTGTAGACAGTGCTAGGTCAATAAAAGAATTCTTCCATCAACCTAGCTACTGCCTCTTGGGGAGCTGGATTAACTATAGTGACATGAAAACTCCTTCTGTCTCTGTAGTGAGCCGGAGTCCTGAGTGGGGGCGTGGCTTGAACCGGAAGAGGCGGGGCCTCAACCGGAAGAGGCGGGCCTTTAAAGATTTAAAGGCCCTGGGGCTCCAGCTGTGGCTGGGAGCTCCAGGGCCTTTAAATCAGACCGGGGCTACCAGCTACAGAGCCCCAGGGCTCAGGAGTGAATTAAAGGGCCCGGGGCTCTGGCCGCCGCAGAGCTCTGGGCCCTTTAAATCACCACGGGAGCCCAGAGCTCCGGCAGGGATTTAAAGGGCCCGGGGATCCCCGCAGCAGCCGGAGCCCTGGGCCCTTTAAATCACCGCCGCAGAAGCCGGTCCAGTCCGGTACGGCATACTGGCTCTTACTGGTATGCCGTACCGGACCAGAACAGCTTACTCACCTCTGCTTAAGGGCCTAACTGGCTCCTACTACTTCAGCTGACTGCCTGTTCTCCTCAAGTGGGTTCAGGGAAGCAGCAGGAAACAGGAAGCTCCCTGAGAAGCTGGTGTTAATCAGTCCAAGCTCCTGGGGGTGCTAGAGAGGTACATAAGAGGCTCCTCCTCCTCTCTCTCCCTGCAGCTCCTGCTGCTTTCTGTTATTCCCTCTCCCCTTTTCTCCTGCCTGCCTATGTCTCTTGTGCCCTCCTTCCTCCAGCACCGCACTCCACCATCTCTGTGCAACTAGAGCAGAGAGAATACAGATGCACCAGCAGCAGACACAATTTTCTACACTCTGGGTCCTAGTGGCGCCTCCCCCCCCTCCCCCCAGTCTGGCACCTGAGGCAGCCGCCTCAGTTTGCCTCATGGTAAGGCCAGCCCTGAAGTGTAGTTTAAGCAGTGAATTTGGCCATACATCCTTATGGGGGAGAAAATGTTCCACTAATTTGTGCCTTTGAGACACAGCCCTTCATTGGAGGGAAGTGCAGAGCCACACCAAACCAAGCAGGAGGTCTGGCAGGCATGGTGCCTGGAAAAAGCGCTACATCTACTACTCTCCGCACTCAGCCATCTCTGCAGGCTGGCACAGGACCACTGATCCTTCGCCTTCAATATTTTGGGGGGGAGTCTAGTGCTGGGAGCAGTACAGTCATTGAGTGGCTGTTGTGCTCTCTGAGCAAAAGCAGTCATTGTCCCTACAACCTGTAATGGAAGCAGGTGAGGGGGGGTGCCTTGTGCCCTCTCACGGCCCCTTGCAGATGCCAGGCACTGCCTTGCCCGTAATAGCTTATTTCTAAAGTGAAGTGCCAACCAAACACACAAGATATATGGGCTTTCATTAGGATGTATAATACAAGTATACAAAATTTTAGCATTTACGTAAAAACTATTCCACATCATGATAAAAATATAAATATCAAATGGTTTCCGAAGCAAATGGCATCGTTTCAGACGTTAGCCTAACTTTCTGAACACCCACTGCAATTCTTTCATCGAGAAAATTACCACAACATATGGTATTTGCTCATCAGAACAGCTTAGCAAGTGGGGTGGCGGACTCTCCATCACTCACCGTCTTTAAATAAAAATTGGATGGAGGTATTTTAAAAAAGACAGTCTCTGCTCAACTATAAGTCGTTGGGCTCAATGCAGGAGTCCCTGGGTGAATCCTCTGGCCAGTGCAATGCAGGAACCCGGACAAGATTATCATCATGGTCTAGTCTGACGTTAACATTTATGAACAAACTTTCAAATGAAATGTCCACCTGAGATAGTTCTTAAAGATGCCAGGGCATTTTTCCAGAAGTGTAAAATGTTCTCCCCAGTAGCCTGGTCAATTTTCAACCAAAGTAACTACATTCTGTCTACCTAAATTCCTACTGCATTTTCAAATGGCTATATTATGACAACTTAGGAAAAGAATTGAAAAATAACGTGCCCTGTTCATCAGTGGCTATGTTTCACCCCAGAAGTGGCTGCATTTCAGTGACGGTATCTTTGTGCATCATAGGTACATCACTTTTTGTTTGTAAATTGCTCTGGGATCTGTTAGGACGAAACGTGTTCTAGAGAGGAAAGCAAGCAGTGGTGTAATCTATTCAGCCCAGGGGGAGAAAGAATTTCAGAAGGAAAATAGGGGTGGTTCAGCAATTATTAATTGAAGAGTAAGAGATCCAGGCATGTATGACCAAGCAGTGTTTATGCAGCTGGTACTCTGGCACTGTCTCTTCTTGGCACTTATCAGTTAAGTCTCTCAGTGTGGTTTCCTGATGGTGCTTGCTGTTCTGGTTAAGAATCACTGGCACAGCTAGTCTCTCATTTCACCTTAATTCGTTGTGCTTCCTTCACATTGGAGTGGTGGCAGCAGAGGTGGCAACAGAACGGTAGGTTGGATTTCAGATTCCCCTTGTATTGTTAAGAATAAGACTTACAAAGTAGAGGATGGGGGCAGGGCCGGTGCAAGGAAGTTTTGCGCCCTAGGCGAAACTTCTACCTTGCACCCCCCAAGCCCTGCGGCAGCTCCCCTCCCCCCCCCCCACCCTGGAGCCGTGTGGCAGCTCCCCACCCCAGCTCACCTATGCTCCGCCTCCTCCCCGAGCACGCCGCCCCCGCTCTAATTCTCCTCCCCTCCCAGGCTTGCGGCGCCAAACAGCTGATTGGTGCTGCAAGCCTGGGAGGCGGGAGAAGTGGAGCGGCCGCTGCACTGGGAGAGGGAGTCTGAGCCGCACGTGTCAGCGCGCCGCCAGCAGCCCAGCCCAGGAACGCTGTAAAAAAAAATTGGGGACACCGCTTTTTGGCGCCCCCAAATCTTGGCGACCTAGGCAACCGCCTAGTTTGCCTTAATGGTAGCACCGGCCCTGGATGGGGGAGGGAAGGTTAAGCACAGGTTTCTGGGCCCAGTGTCCCTACTTAAATCTGAGTTTGTGGGTAGACATCAGAGGTTTGAACCCCAGTTTACTTGCTGTTTCATTTTCAGAATATCAAAAGCAGGAAGCCTGCAAGAGAGTTGGTGGCTCTGCAGGCCTACAAGGGAATAAAGGAAACAATTAAGGAAAATAAGGCCACGGCAGAGAAGCTAAATGATTCTAGTCTCCGTCTTCTCTACAGAGAATGGTGGGAGGTACCTACCCTGGACCTCCTCTTTATGAGTGAAATTAGATTTTGGTCAGAGCACCCATAGAAGGCCTATCTCCGACTGAAATCCTGTTCTGAGTGGGATTGAAGTAGGGCCTAGTCCTTGTGCTCACCTGCACATAGGATTGCCAATTTTGGTTGGACGTATTCCTGGAGATTTAATCACATGACATAATCTTTAGTTAAAGATTAATCTTTAATTCCTGGGGACTCCAGGCCAATCCTGGAGGGTTGGCAACCCTACCTGCACAAATTTCACTCGTCAGGTGTCATAAGAGCAGATGCTGAAACAAAATTGATAAGCTAGAGAAACAAGTCAGTGGGAGCAGATGGTGCATCCAAGAGCTGTGAAGGAGCTTACGAATGAAGTGGCTGACCTTCTAATAGAAATATGCTCTCTTGTTAAAATCAGCTCCTATATCAGGAGACTGGAGGGCAACTAATTTTGCAGCCATTTTTAGCACAAAGCACTTCAGTGATCCAGGCCAATAAGCCAGGTAAATTGGTTCAAATGATGATTGAAAACAGAATTATAAAAATGCCTAGATGGAGCATAATATGTATAAGGATAAAACAGCACAGCCTCTGCAAAGGAAAATAGTGTCTCTCTAATCTACTTAGAATTTTTTGAGCAGGTCAACAAAATAGTGGCAAAAGTACAGCTCTTTCTGTGCTCCATGCCACCTGGTTAGCCGTTCAGCTCAGAAATCTGTGCTTGCCTTGATTTTATCATTCTGACTCACTTAAATAAGGAAAAGAAAGCGGTGCTGTAGAACTGGACAATAGATTTCACATCCACCCCACCCCAGTGATGGGACCGTTGACCTAGTACAAAAGGAGTTATGTGGAGGGGCAAAAGGGAGGACCAAGGAAATGAAATAAGGGGGGGGTGGGGAGAGAAAAGCCTGGAGACCAAAAAGGAAAGAAAAATGAGCAAGAGAAATGGGAAATGATAAATGAAGCAGGGTCCGAATGAGGGCAAGAAAGCCAATAGAAGATGCAGCTAATGGCTAATGATTAGGGGCTAGCACGAAGATTAAGGATTGTATCAGTCAATCCAATTTAAACTTTTCTATTTAAAGAAATAAACTCCCAAGGGAAAAAACAGTCTAAGATTAGAAACGGTTAGGATTTCTGCGATTGCAGACAGCAGCCTCTGATGCTGTACCGGGGGTGGTTTGTTATCTTCCCAAAGAATGGAAGACTAAACGGAGGATAAAAATGGGTTGTATTCTATGTTTTGAGGGCAGAGGTAGATTTATATTTTATAGGCTTTAACCCTCCCACCTTTATGTGAGTAAAACGCTCTGGTATTTCCTACAGCCCAGGCAGTTTTATAGTGTGCTACAGTGGCAGAAGTTGCATTTAATTTTTAGACCTCTTTGGAGAGGAATAGTGAGACTGTGGCCTGATCTACACTGGAGGGGGAAGGGGGGTGTTTGATATAAGATACACAACTTCAGCTACGGGAATAGCGTAGCTGAAGTCGACATATCTTATTTCGACTCACCTCCCGTCCTCACGGCGCGGGATCGACGGCCGCAGCTCCCCCGTCAACTTCGCTACCGCCGCTCGCCCTGGTGGAGTTCCAGAGTCGACGGGAGCGCGTTCGGGGATCGATATATCACATCTAGACGAGACGCGATATATCGATCCCCAATAGATTGATCGCTACCCACTGATCCGTCGGGTTGTCTGGACGTACCCTCTGTTTTCACTCAGATGCAACTAACGTGCTGGTGAGAGTGCAAAGGGAAATGGAGAACAACAGTATTTTTGAAAATTGGCCCTAACCATTGTGCTATAGGAGGGCCAGGGAACAGTGGGAAGTGGTAGAAGAGAAGTATATAAACCCTAGGTTAATTAAGGCGTGGTTCCCTGTAGACTAGGGAGGGTTGCTACAGGTTAATTGGAGCACCTGTAATCAATTAAGGCCCTGTTAGAAACCTAATAAAACCCCCTGTTTCAGGCAGTCAGGGGGAAGGAGAGAGGACTGGATCTTGGAGGTGTGCTGTTAGACTTGGAGGAACAGAAAACCGGAGTAAGGGAGACCCTGTCCCAGCGTTTAAGGACTGAAGGTACCCCACCCAAGGAAGAAGAGGGTAAGAACCTGCAGGGGTTGAGAGGGGCTGGGAGTCAGAGTGAGGAGCAAACCCAGACCCCTCCCCCGCTTCCCCCCTTTACCACCTTCCTGGGCCACTAGTGGGGCCCTCGGTGCCCCAAGAGCAGGGGTAAGGGGTGGTATTTTAGCCCCCCCCACCAAGAAAAGCGCAGGACCAACCATACTATATCGACCATCTTGTCACACAGTATAGCAAAAAACCCAAATACGTAGCTCCTTTGCAAGTTAGATGGGTTATTTACTATATTAACCTTTCCCCTTTAGAGACTTGGCTTCATACCAGTGATACAGTATTAACAGCTTCAGTGATTCACTTGTTGCTCATAGCCTAATCCCCAGCAGACAGGCTGAGTATCAAGAAAAACTTCCAGATTCAGAGTGAAATCTATTCACTAGGTGACCATGGAGGTGTGCTGGGACCACTGCCTGTCATGCTGACCAGTACTGTCTCAGTGGGTACGTCTACGATGTTTGGGCTCAGGCCGGAGCCTGGGCTCTAAGATCCTCCTCCATCACGGGGTTTGTAGCCGTGGGGCACTGACTTCCCCTCTGCTCGGTGGCTGCTCCACTCCTCCCTGCCCCCGGCCCCGCCCCCTACCCTGCCTCTTCCCGCCCCTGCACTGCCCTCACCCCACCCCCATTCCAGCCCTTCCCCAAAGTGCCCGCCCCACTCTGCCTTTTCCAACCCCAGCCCCACCCCCTTCCCACCCCTATTTCACCTCCTTCCCCCAAGTTCCTGCCCCTGCCCTGCCTCCTCCCCGCCTCCTCCCCTGAGCGTGCCGCGTTCCCACTCCTCCCCCTCCCTCCCGGAAAGTCCTAAGTGCCTCCAAACAGCTGTTAGGTGGGGGGGGGGTCTGGAAGCGCTGGGAGGGAGGGAGAGGAGCGGGGATGTGGCACACTTCGGGGGGGGGGAAGGAGGCAAGAAGGGGGGAGTTTGGCTGACAGTGGGCGCGGAGCACCCGCTAATTTTCCCCCATGTGGTGACAGCCCTACTGCATGGGACACTTAAAACTGGACTAGGCAAGGCCCGGAAAAAAAATCAAACAGAATCTAAGGAGCAATTCTGCAGTGGCAGCAGCGTGGGCTAGCTGACTAGTAGATCTTGTCCAGCTTTCACTGCTGTGCTGCTTCGATTCAGGAACCGCCCAGCAGTCAGGCCGAACTGGCAACCCCAGTTCCAAACAGAACAGAAGGGAACGGCTGCTGGGCCGAGGCAGAGGCGCTTGCACACAGCCCGTCAGCTAATGTTTCCCAATCAAAACAAAACATCCCCCAACGCAAAATGTTTCCCTCCCCCAGCACCACTGGAGGATGGGCAGCAATAATGATTGAATGTTTTTCCAAGCGTACTCAGGCTGCACTTGCATATGTAGCGTGACTCATTCACAACAAGAATTTCCATTTTGCTCTGGACTCCTGGCCGTCTGCTTGCATGGAAGTTCTCTAGCGTGCGTCTATGTATGGAGATTTATCGCAGTCCTTTGGAGCACTAGGAGAACAACAAGGAGGCGTTTGGGGTGAAGTAAGGCTGTCAAGTTCACCTGACAAGCATGGCACTTGTTACGAAATCCGCTGAACTGTTCCAGCTGTCAGCAGCTGTGCAGAGGCCTGTCAACGGTGGGCCACGAGTCACTGAACTGTTTACTTGGAGCTGCCATCCACATATGTCAGACAGAGTTCAAAAGAGAGGAGCATGGAATATGAATAAGGAAGAATACTGCCCAGCGGCAAGAAGAGAAGGGTTGGGAGTCAGGATTTAGCAGTTTATCCCTTATAGCCTATCGCAGTTCTGCCAGAGATTTGCTGTGGCACCTCAGGTTACTTTCCATAGGTGCCAACTCTGTGGGTGCTCTGGGGCTGGAGCATCCATGGGGAAAAAAATAGGGGTGCTCAGCGGTGCCACCGATCAGCTAATCGGGAGCGCTGCCAAGTAGCTGTTTGGCAGCTTGGGAAGGGGCTTGGTGGGAGGGAGAGAGCAGTGAGTGGTGGGAGGGCATGGGCATTGGGGAGAGGGCAGAGTGCGGGTGGAAAGAAGTGGAGCAAGGGAGGGGCCTTGGGGGAAAGGGAAGGCGCAGGGGTGGGAAGAAGCGGAGTGAAGGCGGGGCCTCGGGGAAAGGGGCAGAGTGAGGCCGGGGCCTTGGGGCAGAGCAGGGGTGGAGCACCCCTGGGGAAAAGTACAAGTCGGAGCCTATGCTTCTTTCTGACCCTCTCTGTGCATGTAT
Source organism: Chrysemys picta bellii (assembly GCF_011386835.1). Lineage (NCBI taxonomy): Eukaryota > Metazoa > Chordata > Testudines > Emydidae > Chrysemys > Chrysemys picta. The sequence continues at coordinate 341,632,354 of NC_088791.1, forward strand.
AAAACGAGTGTCATTATGAATTTGTATTCCCATCATGCCTAGGAGACCCAGTCATTGCCCAGGACCCCATGGCACCAGGTGCTGTACAAAAAAGCCAGTCTCTGCCCCAGACAGCTGACAATCTACGGACATCAGATACATACAAACAGTCTGATGGGGGAGTACCATGGTCAGCACGACAGGCAGGGTCTCAGCACACCAGAAGCCTGTTGTCAAACTTCTGAAGGCATCCTGGGAAAGGAGAATTTTGAGGAGGGAGGGATGTGAAGGAGGACACTGAGGTAGCTTTGCGGATGTTTAGGGGGAGCTCTTCCCAACCATGAAGGGCAGCCAGGGAGAAAGCACGAAAGTGCATGTTTGAGAATTTACCAAGTGGGCGATGGAGGCCGACAGCATAGGCCAATCGGACACAAGGTTTCACCTTCCAACACTGAACAAGAGATAAAAGGCAGCACGGTCTAAACAGACAGCACCACAAGAGACACTGGTTCTATTCCCAGCTCTGCCACAGACCTGCATAACCCTGGGCAAGTCACTTCCCCTCTCTGTGCCCGTCTCCCCTCTGGAACACCCACGGGGAAAAAATGGTGGGTGCTGCGCACCCACCGCCAGCCCCCTATCAATGGATCTTCTTGGCTCCCCAACTCCCAGCACCTCCTGCCCCCTTGGTGAGCCCCGCCGATCAGCACCTCCCCCTCCCTCCCAGCACCTCCCACCTCCTAGTCAGGAGGTGCTGGGGCCAGGAGGGGAGAGGAGCGAGGACACAGCACACTCAGGGGAGGGGGCAGAACTGAGTGGGGAAGGGGGGGGCAGGAAGAGGTGGGGCAGGGGTGGAGCATCGGGGGAAGGGGTGGAGTGGGGGCGTGGCCTGGGCAGAGCCAGGGGGAGCGCCCCCGGCAGATTAGAAACTCGGTGCCTATGCCTCTGAATGTCTTGAGTGTATAGACAATAAGCCCTTCAGGGCAGAGACTGTCTCTTACTGTGCATGATACACCTAGCAGAATGTCTGCCTGTCTCAGTATCTAGCAGCTACTGTCACAGCAATAATAAAGAGTTAGGGGATCTAAATTCAGTTAAAGAAATGAAAATGTGCCAGACAATTGCAACAAATCCCTTTGTGTCCAATTTCCAGTGTTCACGTGGGGCTCAGATAGTCGCAGCAGACGGCCTGGAGAGGCTGCTTTTTCCCCTCGCTCGCCAGGTGGCAGAAAGCTTTTGTAAGTCTGCCATGCTGCTCACCCTCCCAAACTTAATCTCACCTAATCAATTCCTTGCTATTGCAGGAGCATGGGGCACTGAAGGCACCTCAGTCCCTCCTGTTCTCTGCCTGTGACACAACAGTTTAGTCTCCGGAGGACAGAAATGCTTTAGGTGAAGTAGAATCACTGGGCTCACTATAGGGGAAAGCTGGATGAAATGTAATGGTCTATTTTACACAGGAGGTCAGACTGACCGAATGGTTCCCTCTGAAAAACAGAAGTCCTAAGTCCCATATATCTCCCGCCTTCCAGGATCACCCTAGCTTTTGTCAAAAATCCATTTTTCAGCCTTTGCAATGTTCTGCCCATGTGTAGGTGGATGGGGATTTGGGAGCAGTAATGTACCTGACATAGGGAAGAGTGTCTAGGCATGCATGACCTCTTCGCCTCCCAGCCATCTCAGCACTGTCTGTGGGGACAGCTGGCTGGCTCGCTCTGCTTGTAGGCCTTTGACAGCCAGAACACCTTAATTCCAACTGGGACAGTGTCCTGTGGAGCCAGATCTGGGAATCTGTGGGGATTCTACCATCACTAAGGGCCAGAGTCATTACTGAATGGAGCCTACAAAGTCTGATAGGAAGACTCAGAGTTTGAGGAGGGAAGAAAAAAAGAAGAAGAGAGAGTCCAGCTCTGCATAACATTAAAGGATCACCATGTAATGTGATCACAAGGGCCACTCCCACTTAGACTGCACAGAACCCAGTCTGAGCTGGGCCAGATGTTCATAGCAAAATTCAGAACCATGTGGGGCATTTGCCTGGTTTAGTGTTTTGTTACCAACTCAATAACTCAGCCAATGGGGGATATCTCTATGTTCACTAGGAGGCACCTTTCACAGCAGCCTGCCCTAGTTTTAAGGAAACCTGGACTGATTTATAGTTTTATGTTGAAATTGTATGAAATTCACAGCTTTCCATAGTTTCACCATGACGGCAGGTGATGAAACTGCAGTTTTGACCAAGTTTCGGTTGGGGCTTTAGGGTTCGTTTGAATCTTAAGATCAGCAGATGCTTCTCGGCATAGATCAGAACATCCACACATGAACACCTATGACCTGAAACTGCCATGAACTGTAGCCACTGTGAAATGAACCCATTTATCCACCTGATATATTAACTATTTTTTTTTTTACTAGAAAGTTTAAATTACAGACAAAAGCTTGCATCTGGATCCAGGTTTGGATCTGATTAGAGTTGAAATTTTAGCTCTGGTTCAAGTTTTAGCCCGAGTTTACTCGGGCTAAAACTTTGAATTCCAGGCGCATTCAGAACCAGGTTTTGGTTTGGCCTATTGTAGAACTGGAAAGTTTGGAACTAGACCTGGAGTCAGGTCTGAAATTTTGATATAAACTGGCCGTGGGGAAGTTTAGGCTTGAAATTAGACGAAGGTTTCTGACCGTCAGAGGGGTGACATATTGGAACAGCCTTCCGAGGGAAACGGTGGGGGCGAAGGACCTGTCTGGCTTTAAGATTAAGCTAGATAAGTTTATGGAGGGAATGGTTTAATGGGATAACATGATTTTAGTCAAATGAACAGCGTGCCATCGCTGGTATATAGTATCAATGGCCAATGAGGGTCTGGCTGGAGAATCTTGCCTACATGCTCGGGGTTCTACTGATCGCCATATTTGGGGTCGGGAAGGAATTTTCCTCCAGAGTAGATTGGCAGAGGCCCTGGAGGTTTTTAGCCTTCCTCCGCAGCATGGGGCAGGGGTCGCTAGCTGGAGGATTCTCTGCTACTTGAAGTCTCTAAACCACAGGATTTGGGGACTTCAACAGCAGAGTCAAGGGAAAGGGGTTGGGACGGCTTTGTGGCCTGCATCATGCGGGAGGTCAGACTAGATGATCATAATGGTCCCTTCTGACCTTAAAGTCTATGAGTCTAAGTCCCGCTCAGGTTTAAAAATACACCCAGCTGAGAGAATACACCCAAAAGATAACGAGAGGCAGCCCGATTCAGCAGTAAGTGGCAGTCTCTGATGTTGTCTGTACTAGGCTCTTTGGGGAAGTCTCACTCTGTTGCACTGTCGATATGGTGGCAATTGAGGGAGTGGGGACTGGTCTCAGGCAACTACCAGTGTTTTTGATGGCGAGACCTGCTCTGAGCTGGGCCAGACATCACAGCAGGAAAATCCAGGAGCCCTATCTACACTAGAGCTCCTGCCACTGTTGCTAGCCCCTGCGAAGCTGCACTGGTGAAAACTTCCACAGCATCTCTTTCAAGGATGTCCAGTACTGGAATGGCAGAGGTATTGTCTGCTCAGGTGCACTGATTGAGCCATGTATTGGGGGAAGCTTACAGAGCACCAGCTCCGCCATACTTGGGTTCAGAAAGCACCACAAATGAATCCCTCACTCTGCTCACACACAAACATTTCAATCAGAGAGATGGCAACAACCAGCAGATCAACAGGATATAGAGGCAAACTTCCTGGAGCAGATCCAGAGGCAAACTGATCTAAGCCAAATTCATCTTAGTGGTAACTGTTGATCTAAGTTTAGTTACATCAGGGATGAGTTTGGCCTACTGCACAGAGGTTATTTCCTAGAAAAGATTTCTGAAAGGCAGCAGCTGCTGCAGGGAAGGTAGCCTTGTAGTTAAAGCAGTGGACAGGCAATCAGAGAGGAAGGATTGCCTAGTGGTAAAGGGATTTGCCTAGGCCTTGGGCAGCCTGGGTTTGCGTCCCTGCTTTGCCACAGACTTCTTGTGTGACCTCAGCCAAGTCACTTTGTCTTTCTGCACCTCAGTTCCCCGTCTGTACAATGGGGAAAAAAGCACTTCCCGACCCCTAGCAATGTTGTAAGAATAAATACATTTGTGTTTATGAGGCGCTCACTTACAATGGTAATGGGGGCCATAGAAATAATCTAAGAGCCAGATCTGGGTTCGATTCCTGCTTTTGCCACAGACTCACTCTGGGCATGGCTACACAGTAGAGGCTGACTCAGGCTCGCAGGGCATGGGCTGTCTCATTGCTGTGTCGATTTCTGGGTGCTAGGACCCTGCAAAGTGGGAGGGTCCCAGAGCTCAGGCTCCAGTCCAAGCCTGGAAATCTACAGTGCAGTGAAACAGCACTGCAGCCCAAGTCAGCTAGCCTAGGCCAGCCATGGTTTTTCTTTGCTGTGTAGACATACCTTCTGTGCCCCTGGGTTAGTCACTGGATCTCGGTGTGCATCAGTTCCAGCTGTACAACGGGGAGGAGGAGAATACTTCACAGGGGTGTTGTGTGGGGAATTTGTTAATGCCCATGAGATGCCACAGTGATGCAGCCTTCACAGTGTAAGAAGTTAGAGGTATCTCCAGTTAGTCTTAACAACAGGAGCGCCGCCAGCTTTTCTGCCGCCCTAGGTGGCGGAAAGTCCCGCCCCGAAATGCCGCCCCCCACAGAGGCAGCGGAAGGTCCCGCCGCTGAAATACCACCGCGGTCGCCGCCCCCCAAATTGTAGCGCCCTAGGTGACCGCCTAGGTTGCCTAATGGGTTGCGCTGGCCCTGCTTAACAAGCATTAATAATGCCAGTTTGGCAGCCTCAGTCCAGTTCCCAGGGGACGGGTGTCTGTTACAAAACTCACTGGTTAGTTCTTGTGTTAGATGTCTGAGTTGAGACACCAGGGATTGAATGAGTTATGGAGACTGAACAACAACCCTCTCACCTCTAGAGGTGGCTTCTCCAGAAGAGAATCTAGATGAACCAGTAAGGCTGTCTAAGGTAGGGGAAATTTACATGATGTGGGCCCAGAACATCCCTATGAGCTTTAGTGTCCAGGGCTGATAATCTAGCACTTTCTGCACAAATTTTGGTTTTAAATGTCCCATTTGGGTCATTATAGTCTGCAGACCAAGATCATTTTATAGATTCATTTGGGGAGGAGAATCATCTTCACTTCCTGTCCTAAACTTGTGCAACACCATTGTGTGCTGTCAGCTGCAGCATCCCACCACAGAGCATCACTGCATTTCAGTGGTCAGTGAATTCCTGCTTATGTGTTGTGACAAGTGCATTGGTGTCCTTTGGGACAAAAGAATTGCTATTTTAATGTAAGTTACTATTATTCGATTAATAATATAACTCCTCTTCGTTTACTAATCCCCTGACCTACTTTCGCCCACCACCATTGAACAACAGTGTTTTCATTTCAGGCATGATGGAGAAATTCATAAGGGAACAAAGAGAACTCTTTGGGATGCCATCCCATCTGCCTGTCTCCCCCGGACATAAGCACCAGGTAAACTGGGTTTCCCTGCAGAAACAGTGTCCCTTGTCTGCTGGGAACCCGGTTGGAGTGGTTTTCATTCACTAGTTGTGCGAAACAAACCAGCTCCCCTTTTTTCTGCACAGACATGGGTTGAATGTCAGGGGAAAATAATTCCTTTAATGAGAGTATAGAGATACATCAGCTGACACTTTGCTTCAGTAAATCTCACGGTCACACAGGTCTAAATCTGCAGCAGTGACAGCATAAGCCTTTCTGTTTATAGGCCACAGAGACAGTAGGGACACAGAGGAAGGGTATTTCTACTTCCAACCAAGGACCCCTGGACTTAAAAATGGGCAGTGGCATACAGGCGAGGAGTGTGATGAGTGCCTTTCAATCTATGGGCTATCCAGGGTGCATGTATCCGAGCATGCAGTGTAATTGAGTAATCTTAACGTGTGTGTAATTACAGTCTTACGTGGCACATGTTTAATTAGAAAGCTAGTTTGGCTCGTTCAGGATAAAGTTTCAGCAGCAGTGGCTATAGGAGGTCAGACACCCAGAGTGGTTACATAACAGCTTAGTAAAAGGAGGCTCAACGGCGGGCAACCGATAACAGAATAAGCTTGTTACTATCCCGTTTGTCTGCAACACACACACACACACACGGGTGCATGTGCGTGACACATCCTGGGATGAGATATAAACTGTTTGTTTTGTTATCGCATAAGATCAGGACCCCCCACAGGAATGTAATGAAAAACTATCCGGGTGACATACTGACAGGTCCTAAGCAGGAGTTGGGGCCTGCTTCCGCAACACACACACTGTACACCCGCAGGACACAGGCAGACAGTTGACACAGGCACTCCCTGACTAGAGGGGGCATGCGAAGACAGGCCAGCCTATGCATCAAGGCCTCAATGCTATGGTTGCACCTGGCCACATTTTTTATTGTGAGCCATTTATCTGTCAGACTGAGCCTCTGTCCCCATTCATGGACTTGTCTGCAAACATGGCACCATGTTAATATGTTTGCCATTTGGAATTGTTCAATGCTTTTTATGGGAGGATTTCTGCCAGGCTATTACAGTCCACGTGGTCAAACTTGAAGCCTGGAGCAGAGCCAGAAGCAGAACCCACATCACCTCTGCATCACCACAAAACCAGGCGTCACATTCTGGTTTGGGATAGGTGGTGGTACTCGTCCATGCCCCACTCATAAAACAAGCCCCACCCACTTGAGGTTCCACTCACAGGAGTGAGTGCAGATGTTCAAAATATGATCAGGCAGACGCTCTAGGCTCCAGAGGAGTGGCTCCCTGCAGTGGGATTTGAATACACCTGTGAGTTTTGCTCCTCAGCCTTAGCTTCCGCCCAGTGGAGGCTGAATGCTGTCCTGGGCTCACCTCACTCTCAGTACGGCTCAGGTGCCTTTCTGGGCGCCTTGGGCCTGGCTTTTTCTTGAACAAGGAAAGACAACAAATGGTGGAGTGGCAGAGTGGGAGCGGATATATAATAATGGTGTGAACACTATGTGACCTGCTCAGGGAGGGGAAGTTACTGTACAGTGGGGTAGTAGATGAAGGTGACACAATGGCTGACCAGATGAGAACACCCAAGCACACATTTGAAAGACAATGGGGCAAGCTGTTATCTTCAAGAATCCTGTCTCCGATCTCCAACAGCTTGCGGGCCTTATTTTGCCAAAACTAGGAGCCTAAAGAGTTAAAATGCCCTTCTCAGGGTGAAAAGGGGACACACACACACACACACACACACACACACACACACACTCACACTCTCTCTCTCTTCCCCAAGCCAGTGAGTGAGAATCCTTATGGGAAAAGCTAGATGTGTGTAGTCTATTTGATTGTTTAAGATGTTTTCTCTTAAATGCTTTTGTTCTAAATAAGGACTTTGCCCTAAGGCCATTTGGACACTGAAACCACTGTCATTGCCCAGAGGGGAGAAAATTGCAGGGGTTGGACATAAGTCGGACCTGCTGAGGTAAATCATGGTTGATACTCAGGGGACTGCAATCCAGGGCTTAGTCTGAGAGTGGGAGAATCACGTGAGAGACAGGTGCCAGCGTGGGCCCTGTGAGCTAGACTGGGTGTGCTGAGAGAGACCAGGACGGGTCAGAAGGGCTGTTAGCCCGGTCACTGTGACAAGTGGTGTTTCCTAAGTACACCTGAATGAACTGTGATCCGCCCTCCCCTTTCTGACATGCTATGATGGGCAGTGACCTCGTTAGTAATGCTGACCTATAGCCATTGCACATCTGAGCTAATAGCTTGCTGAGATGAATGGGGCAGTACTACTGGCCCCAGCTGAATCAGTTACACTCAGCTCACATGTCTGAGGTTCTCCTAATAACCAGACCAGCTAGAGACTTTTTTGCCTTTCTCTAAGCTAGAATACTGATCACTAACCAGACTCAATGAAGCCATAACTGTATCCGGTACAACCAATTCGACAAAGCAGTTTCTGCTATCTGCTACACCCGTGTAACGCCATTGACTTCAGCAGAGATGCACCAGCAGATTCTTTTGGCCCCATGTTTCTTGCTTCCAAAATGTTTTGCTTCTGAGGTACAGCCTTGATAGTGGCAGACTGATTTCTAAGGCCGCTAATTCCATGCCACTACCTACAACTGATGGGTTTGGTTTAAGCACAGTACTGTGCGTCTTCTAGCTCCGACACTGGGGCCAGATTCACAGCTGCCTTACGGCTCTTTTGCATGAACTGGCTCCCATTCCCCACTCCCAGGTTTAGCTCAAGCTCAGGGGGCCTCCCCTATATGGCGTTGGCTCTATCAGCGCTGCACTACGCCCACAGGAGTAGGGGGCGTTTGAGAGCAGACCAGCGCTGCACTACCCCCACGGGAGTAGGGGGCGTTTGAAAGCAGACCAGCGCTAGAGCAGAGAGGTGTATTGGGGTGGGCCAGGGGAGGACCAAGGCAGGAGACGATGTGCCATGGCAGACCTGCACTCTGGTGATTCTGCACCACTGCAGTGACCCAGTGGGCTATTCCAAGAGGGGTGCTGGGGGCTACATTGGTCCATGAACTGTAAAGCGGTGAATCGTCTCCCCTCTGTCCCTGCACAAGCCTAGGGATGTCTCTTACAGTTATTACATAGAAGCCAAGAGAGCAGAAATCCAGTGCTGATGTGAATCACAAATGTGTCTTTAATGTAAAATGTAGCACTCACCTTCTCTTTTGGAGCTACCAGCTCCCTGATAAACAATCATGCGGATGCTTCCTAGACAAGACATCCCAGCTTTTGAGATATTGCTCCTCTGGAACACTGGGCTGCTGATAAATTGTGGCAGAGAATAATACATGGGTCAGGACTGTATGCTTTAATTCCTCAGTTGCCCTATTCATCTCGGAGAAGCATCATCTGGCTAATAGGGGAGAAGGTACGTGCTCCCAGAGACTCACAAATAAAGTTATTTTGACGCTTAGTAAATGACAAGATCCACTAAATCACAAAGGAGACTAATTGCTCTGTACCGTGTCCATTTAGAACCAAAGTGTCCTCTGTAGATTATTCCCATTCAGGGAACTAGAAACTCCCCAGGTGTGGGACCTGATCTTGTTCCGACTGAAGTCAGTGGGAGTTTTGCTATTGACCTCAGTAAGAGCAGGATCAAGTCCCTCACTCCCCATACATACTCTTGGACTCCAGTCTACACTGCAATTAGACATCCACAGCTGGCCAGTGCCAGCTGACTCAGGCTCAGGCTAAGGGGTTGTTTAATTGCAGTGTAGACATTCGGGCTCAGCGGCAGCCTCTCTCCCCCCTGCCCCCCCAGGGTCCTAGAACCTGGGCATCAGCCTGAAGGTCTATACCACAATTAAACAGCTCTTTGGCCCAAGCCCCACGATCCCAAATCACCCGGTACGGGCCAGCCCCAGGTGTCTAATTGCAGTGTAGACATACCCTCAGTTACACCACGGCTCTTTAAAGCCCCCTTGTATGATCAGATCTGACTTAAAGGGGATGTAAATGGCCCCTAGGAATAACTCTGCTGCAGATGGCCTCCCTGTCTGGTTCGATCTGCTGTAAGGGCTTCATAATGCCCTGGCTCATAGCCTCTCGCATAAGAGGATTTGGGCATGTCTGGAATGCAAGGCACCTGGGTATTGTCCATAGCCCGGTGCCCATGGGGAACAGAGCTGAAGTTAGAGATGCCCTATGGCTGCTCTAATTTATACTGTGGGGGGCTGGCAGGCAGGGCTCCTGCCTGCCCCCAGAATATGCTACGGTGGCTTAGAGCCCTTCCCCACAGCACAGGAATGGAGTAACTGAGAATCAGGCCCATAATTTCTTCCATTATGGGGCAGTTCCCCTTACCTCTCCCCTTGCCTAGCCTGGCCCCTGCAGAAATGGCTAGACGTTCAGCCCCCCCCCAAAATGGCAGATCTCCATTGCTTCACCGGGCTTTCAGCCGATCCATGGAGACAGAGCACAAGGGCTCAAACCTGCAGGCCTTGGTCTTTACTCGGGTGAACATCTATTGAAATCAATGGCTGTTGGGACCAAGCGGAGATCGGAGGCTCTGGCTCACAGCGGGGACTACAGGTTTGCACGGGGTGCAAGTGCATCCTCGCTGGCCTGGTGGTACTAGCCAGCACTGCATGCTCACCCATTGCTGCTAGCTACCGGGCCCGGTTCAGCGCTCTGAGGGCTCCTTGTCACAGTATTATTAAAATCCCACCCTCAGCGTAAACACCATCTGGCATAAGGCAGTTCAGCTACAGCGACAGTAACATTCACAGCAGAGCTTTTGCCTGCAGGAGATAATCCCTTGCCAACATGTAATGAAAAGAGGGGCCCAACCGACCTCTCCCGTGTCCCTTTCCGAAGGGAAACGCCAGAGGCTGCGGGAGGACTTTATCCCCATCGCTCACAGCCGGCTCGGTGTTTTTGTACAACGTTGTGCTGTAAAGCCCCGGGGCAGATGGGACCTTCAGCAAAGACACCCCGGGGCAGAAATTCCTTTGCCTTTATTTAAGCATAGCTCCTTCCAGCTGCCAGCCCCCTAAAACATTGCTCCAGGGAGCGAGCTTTATATCACTGAGAATCTCCATATATATTCATCCCTTGCCGTTCTGCCGCCAGCGGGATTGCTCCAGCGTGGTTATTTATAGGGCTCCATAAACTCATACAGGAGACAAAGTATTCCAGAAAGTGCTGACTAGATAGAAGAGATGGTCTTGTGGTTAAGGCACTGGACATCACAGTTCAGTTCCAGTCTCCACTAGACTCAGGTGACCTTGGGCAAGTTATTTAATCTCCAGCTGTAAAATGGGATGATACACCTTCTGTTGTCAAGGCTGTTCAGACTGTAAACTCTTCGGGGCAGGGACTGTCTCTTACTGTGTGTTTACACAGGACCTAGCACAGCAAAGCATAGATCTTGATAACGTAAAGACCATAAGCCTGCTCTGAAGAACTGCCAGCCTAAAAGTAGAGCGTGACCTCTGCCACTCACTAAATGTGTGCGTCTAGTGGTCACAGCAGGGGCCCAGAGGTAGGACCCTCAGCTTAGCCACTGATTCTGTGTAACAAGCCACTAAACCCCTCTGCACCTCAGTTTTCCCCATCTGTAAAGTGGGATAACACCACCCAGCTATCTCCCAGGGGTGTGATGATGCCGAGTGAACATGAGATGTGCAGAGGAAAGGTGCTATGCTGCAGGAATTCCAAGTATTGTTGACCAAAGAGCGTGAAACAGGGCGAGGTGAGAGTAGCTTGACTTTTTGGGGAGGATTATAAACTAGCTGTACTGTATGAATTCCTTTTCTGGAGTTTAAACTAGACGTTTCTTCTCCCACTTCCGCCAATAACACATTTCTCTAGTTATAGGCGAGAGGGGCTATATGTTAATTCTGAATACACACCCCCACCTCCAGAAAACTAGTGGCAGGTATGGTACATGTGGACAGTATGGTGCAAATAAGGGCTCTCCCTGACTTGAGCTTTTCCACTCCACTTCGTCCCTACCCTGTTTTCAGTCTCTCCCAGCAAAATGCAAACCCCCGCACACTCCAACTTCTGAACCCACAATATTTAAACTAATTCAAGAATCAGGCCTATCGAGGGCACCTGCTCTACTCCCGACAAATCTGCCTCTTGGCAGGCTTACAAGGACACCCCCTTGCCCCTGTATTTTCAGCCTGGCACAAGCCATATAAGGAGCAGCCTCTTGCTGGGACAGACTCAGCCTCCCTCCTACACACTTGACCAAGGGAGAAATGTTTCAGGCTCAGCTGGCAGACCTACCGGTTACATGTCTCCAGGGTCCCTCCTGACCCAGAGTCAGGGTCCCATTGGGCTAGGTGCTTCCAGACACGGAAGGTATGTCTACACAGCCACTGGGAGGTGTAATTCCAAGCTCTGGTTGAGCAAGGGCGAGCTGTCCAAGTACAATCCCATCCAAAGTTCTAAGTACCTACTCAAGCTGCTAGCTCAAGCCAGCACCCAGGGTCTCGCTGCTATTTTTATGGCACTAGCTCAAGGAGAGCTAGCACATCTACATCTACCCCGACCCAGACCTTCCAGCTGCTGTGTAGACGCACCCTTACACCAAAGAGCTTACGATCTTAAATAGGCAAGACAAAGGGAGTATTGCTCCCATGATACCGGTGGGTAGCAGAAGACATCTGTAGCAGGACTAGAACCCAGAACTCTCAAGTCCCAGGCCACTGCCTTACCCAGGCCACCAGCCTTCCTCACCTGGGATTCAGCTTTGCTTTGGTTCCTCAGTAGTAGGGAGGCTTTCCCACCCCTCTCTCTCTCCAAAGGAAACAGTAGCTTTTAAACAAGCTGGCAAAGACAACAGGTTTGCTGCAAGCTAACGACGTTCCAGCGGCAGGCAGTGACAGACACCAGCTTCTCTTGAAGAGAGTTTCGTGCCCTGGGAGCAATGATGTGGCAAGTCAGAGGAATGGCGGGTCTCCAGTCCCTGTGGAGTTCCCCAAAGGATGCACAGCACATGCCCTCTCCTCATTGCCTCCCTATCGCCCCTCACCCATTCCTTGCTCTCTCTTCTAACTCCTTCCCCCGCCTGCTGCTCAGACTCCTATCCACTGGACCCCCTCTCCCTCTACCCATCACTCCAGCCCCCTCCTCTTTCACTCCAAGTCCCTCTAGGTGCCTGCTCCCAGCACTTGTCCTCTTTTCCTCCAGCCTCTGCCTTCTCCTGCTTACTGAAGCTGCTCTCACACCAGTCACTAGAGAACTCTTCCTTCCCAGGCGTATGTAGCTCTTTTCAATATGCATTCCAGCTGATCGCCCTGCTGCTTCACTTCTCCTGCAAGGCCTGTCTCCCCTGACTGTCCATTCCTGGTTCTCCTGCCTCTGACCCTCGCATCCCCTCCCTGGCTGGCTACCAGGCCCCCCTTTCTCCAGAAAATACAGGCTTTCTGGTCCTTACCTTGAAGGTCCTTTACAATTTCACCTCTTCTTACTTATTGGTCCTTCTATCTTATGTCAACCCCCATCGCCACTAGTCCATCAGCTATGCCTGCCACCACCACCTATTTGTCCATCTCTCCCATAAACATCTTTGTGCTTGTCCCATACATAAGGGCTGCATGGAAGAATTCTCCTCAAACTAGTCCTTAAAGACACTATCCTGTTCTCCTTTAAATCTCTCCTCTGAACCTGTCTCCCATGATGCCCAAGGTTAATAGCTAACTGATAAAAGACAGCTAGGTGGGTAGTAGTATGAATTCAAGCCATCTAGCTGTGCACACAACTGGCCTTTGTAAACACTTGTTCTTATCAAAGTTCCCCTCATCCTCCCTCCCCTTTGTTCCTTCTGATTGATACATCCACTCATTACATTTAGTCTTGGACTGTGAGCTCGTCAAGGCAGAGGGCTCAGGTGCTGCTCCGGGCTAGAAGATGGACAGTGTGATTGAACTGGTCTTTTCCACCTCTAACTTATGTGAAGGAATAGAATCAGAGATTTTCCTTCATTGCTTGCATCTAATGACAAGCCATAAGAACCCTTCCAGGCTGCAGGATGTAAGAGTGGCCACACTGGAATAGATCCACCTAGTATCTTGTCTGATAGTACCAGTACCTAATGTTTTAGAAGAAGGCATATTCTCCCCCCGACCCAGCACACGCGCGCGCACACACACGCACACACTCCCCCACTCTTACAGTAAATAGCAAGATGGGAGGGATTTTCCTGACCCCAACTGGTGACCAGTTTATGCCCTGAAGCAAAAGGCTTGATAGTCCCTTATTTTTGCATCATCTGGTGTAACTGTAGGTGCTATTCTTATTCACATCAAAGTCTAAGGGACTTTGAAACCTACTAAGCTTCTGGGCCATTCAGCCATTTACCAAGCAGACCCCAGGCTGCTTGGAATGGACACGTGTCTGGAGCTCATTCTAAACACAAGCCTGCTCCCGCAGCTCTGGAAGGATGAGCGTGGCTGCATATGTTCGCAGCAGATGGACTCGTTTACTTTAACGCAGGAGCTCCCAAACTGAGACCTGCATTTAGCATCTTACCAAGAACCAGAAGGTTGCACTGCACTGGCATGAAACGGGAGCAGATTGCAGCTGCCCTCCTCTTCAATGCAGAGGACCAGAGTCCGACACCCACGGCCTGGGTGGAGTGGGTGCCAAACCCTGCCAGGTCAGAATGGGAGTAAGTCTACGCTTGCTTTGCATAGGTGTAAGTAGCTGTGTGACCTCTGCAATCTTGGCCAACACCAAGGACCTCCGGAGCTAACAACACGAGTCTCTCCACCTTGAGCTAAGGATCTAGGTGAGGCTGTAACAGACTCAGCCTCTGTGGATTGGGCAGAGAAGGGGATGCCTAATCCAAGCTAGCCAATGAGTTAGTGCAACCTAGGTACAAATAAGTCAAGAATCAGGCCCCTGGTATCCAGCCCAGAGAACTCCCTCGACCTTTGTTCAGGCTGCGTAAGTATCTTCCATTGGGCCACTCCCTCTTCCTTCAAGTCCCTCTCAAACTTCTTCCAAGAGGCCTATAAACAATCTTTCTACCCTCAAAGAGAGAGGTAAACAGCACCGGCAAGCCACCGGTCAGCTCCTAGCCCCTCTCCCTGACTTGCCATTAACTGCCATTCCCAGCCCTTCATCTGTGCATTGTCAAATTGAAGTGGAGCCTTTTGGGAGCTGGCGCCCTTTGTTCATACTTACTAGTGAAGCCCCCACACCCTGTGGATGTTGTGTGATTAAATAAGCAGGAGCGTGGCATTGCCTTATCACGTGTGTGCATCCACATGCTCTCCAGGGGCTGACTCAAAGAGCATGAGGGACCTTCCCACACCTTCAGGGCTGGCAGCTCTCCTTTAACTCACAGGGGAGAGGACTGTTTGGGGAGCCAAATTCTTGCCCTATTTCCCTAGATGCAATGGCCATTGAAATCCCCCACTTTCCTGTTTTCGGCAGCACACAGGTCCGTGCCAGCATGCTCGGCCCTGTCTGTAGCCTGTGTGCTGGCCTGCTTTTTCACCTAGATTAGCGGCCCTTCCTTTCGGCGACTCTGTTTATTTATTTGTCATAATTAAAGAGCATTCATAGGAGAAACAGACTACTGCTGCCACACAGCAGCTCCCCTTTTCCTGTGCAAGCTCTGCATTACCTTTAACGGGGCAGAACCCACCAGAGCAGGAGGAAAAGAGTCCTCGGCTCCCAGGAGAAGACTCAGCCTCCTCCGACAGCAGCACCTGGAGAGCTGTATCCAGAGTACCACGGAGCACATTAGCCCATGAGAGGAAACTCCTTGCCCGAAGATGGCCTAGCCCACCAGGCAGCCAGCTCAAACCCACCTAAGGCGTGCTGCCCTGTGGTTTTGTGAGCAAAGCACAGGGTTAGAGCCTTTCATTATACAGGAATCTGACCAAGTACAGGCGAGGCCCGGCTAGCAGACATTACCTCAGCATATAAACCATCCATTAGTGCACTAGGACAGGGACCCACACAGCTCCATTGTTAAGTGCTAACTTGGACCTGAACGTGGATCCAAACTGTCCCGGGAGGAGAGGGGGATGCCTTACAGAAAGCAGCTAACCATTCTGAGCCAGATCTTCTCCTTGGTTAAGTCCCCTTTGCCCTGCTCCAGCATCACAAGCAAAGGACGTAAAGCAGCTTTAAACAGGTAGTGGAAGATTCCCCACCTCAGCTGGTGAAAAGCTGGCATAGCCGGCTTTACCCCACCTGCTCCCCTCCTCTGGCATAAGGGACGTCGGGGCTGGCAGGAGGCATCTTGGGGCAGGAGGGGTTGGAACAAGTGAGCCAGAGTGTGATGTGTTACAGTGACCCTGGGCCAGGGGAGTAGGCTCCCGGAGACCACTCCAGCAGATGCAGCACTTAGAGCAGCCTTGTGGCTACTCTAACTTATGCTGCAGGAGGTGAGGGCCTGATTCAGCCCCAGGATTAGAAAAAAGCAGAACACTTTTTAAGGATCCAACTTCTTCTGGATCAATGGAAGTTCCTAAAAACCTTTGCGAATCTGGACCTTAGAGCTTTGTGCTTGGCTCTGTTGCAGATCCAGCCCTGCACTTTTACAGCTTGTAGCAAGAGAGTCCTTTGAGCAAGTCATTGCTGTTTGGACTTTAAAGATGAAACTGGATGTTTCCATTAATTGTCACTTAATTGCCAGGTCTTAGGGCCCAAGGAAGTACTGGGCCACTGGGCAACACACACAATAGAGTAGATGCAAGGGATCCTGGGAGGTGGCCAGAGTGTAGCATCCTCCCACCATCTAGTCCTGAACTGGAATGGTTTGCCACCCAGCCATGCCAAAGTAAATGCTGAGACAGGTCCATTTGCATGGCAGGACAAGTGTTAATAATGCTGAGCAGTGTGTGTGTTCGCGTTAATATGCCTTGATGTCCTCACAACACCTCCCTGAGGCAGGTAATGGTATGAACATTCCCATGCTACGGATGGGGAAAATACAGGCAAAAAATATTAAGTGACTTGCCCAAGGCTAAACAAGCCAGTGGTCAAGCTGGAGAGAGGATCAAAGTGTTCATGGATCCCAGTCCCATGTTCAGTCTTCTAGACCATGCCCCAGCTCTAGGCAGCTGGAGTGCTGCTTATTACACTACTCGTGACTATTTCACTGTTACTTTGTCTTCCCTGACCCCTTGTTTGCTGGATCCACCAGCTGTTTTCATCATATGCATCAACTGTAAGCTCTCTGGTGCAGCGACTGTCTTTTCATTACACTGGTACAGCACCTGGCACAATGCGCCGCTGACCCCCAACCGAGGTCTCTAGGTGCTACTCTAATCTCAGAGAGGACTAAGGCTTTTCAGGAGATCCTTCCTGCAGTTCCCAATGTAAACTATGACTGTGCCTTCTCCATAGATCCCACAGGCTGATCCTGCCTGTCTTCCCACTACCCTCAGCATGGGAAGGGCCCTGGAGTATGATTTCACAGGGCATAACCAGAGAGCTTCAACAAGCATAAGAGAGGATTGAACCACAAAGCATGGAACTGGATACCAACATCCCCAAAGCTGGGATCTGGGCTTCTGGGTTGGGCTTGTACCTAAGAAAGCCCCTCTGCTGGAGAGCAAGATTTTACTATGAAGTGACTAGGCTGAAAATTAAAATCAACCCACATACACACACCCCTTAAAAGCCAAGCAGATACAGCACTTTGGGAGGGCTAGAACTCTGCATTCACCCTGAAAGTTAGTTGATGCTCACCACCTACTGGCATCAGAGTGTTACTGCTGGTCAAACAATAGTAGCAATTCTAGATGGAGATCCCTATTAGGACACCTTTATTAAAGGAATCATTTAAAGGTATAAATTAGAGATAGAAAAGATCTGTGAAATCATCTAGTTCATCTCACTGCCAGGGCAAGACAGATTCCTAAAGGGAATTTTCTAATTTATCCTAGTCTAATTTTAAAAGCTTCAATCAATGCAGCTCCGACGTCTTTGGAAACTATCCGACACTCACAGATCTCAGTGTTAGGGAGCCATTTCCAACATGCATCCTTCTCTTCATTTCAGTCCATTACTCTAGCTGTAGCCCTCTGAGCCATCCTAAATAGTCCCTCTCTCCCCTCGGTGTTTAAAGCCTGCACACACCCTTGAAGATGGTGATAGTGTTCCATTCGAAGTGCAGGAGTTCTAGCCAAGGTACTTATATGGCTCCCATTACCACAGTATCTGAGCCCTTCCTAGTCTAATGTATTGTCCTCACCACATCTCTGTGAGGTTGGGAAATGATATTATGCCCTTGCCCTGATGGGGACCTGAGGCCCAGAGAGAGAGAGACACACCCACCCACCCCCCAGGAGTAAGTCTACACTGCAATAAAAGACTCGCAGCACAGAGTCTCAGAGGCCAGGTCCACTGACTCAGGCCGCAAGGTGAAAAATAGCCATGTAGATGTTCAGGCTTGGGCTGGAGCCCGGGCTCAGGAACTCACCCTCCTTGGGAGGTCTTAGAGCCTGGTCTCCAGCTTGAGCCCGAACTGTCCACATGGCAATTTTATAGCCCCGCGGCCTAAGCCCCGGGAGCCTGAGTCATCGGACCCAGACCGACTGTGGGTCTTTTATTGCAGTGTAGACATACCCTAGGAGTGCACTAACCCCTGGACCATCTTCCCCTTCCCTCATTAAAACAACCCCCCCCCGGACTAGTACTGTAACAGTGTCAGATGCACTTTCTTACTCAGTAGACTTGCTTCCGGTGTCACAGCTGAGACCCTCAGAAACACTTGTTTTAAGCACTTTGCCCCCGTTGGCGTTGAAGAGCCGGTGCAGCTGTGGAATAGTTTTACAGGCCAGAGTTGCATGTAGTGGAGACAGGAATCCGCTCTGATTTGAAGACAATGGGGTTATCAGTGGGCAAATTGGGCAGAAAGGGCCCTGTAGTTTGTAGACCTTTCATTGCCATGAGCAATGTACAAACAAGGAAGCTCCCCTGATTCTCCGACCACAGCAGGTTTGTGGGGCCAATGTCTTTTCCAATGTGCTCATGTCACACACAATGGAAAGAACAGGCATGGAGCCTGCTGGCAGAGAGATTGCAGTCAGAGGTGTCATAGAAAGAAGACCTGCACTTTGGATGTGTTGGTTAAAGGGGCAGTCAGGGCTGCTGCAGGAAGCAGGCAGAGCTCTCCCCGCTCCTCCCCACCGGAAGTAATTGGGGGGGGGGGTGAGGGACACCCAGCAGCTCAGGGCTCCTCTGTGCCCCCTCCCCTTCTGTGAGTAACAAGGCTCCTCTGCTCCTCCCCCTACAACATCTGGCCTGCAAAGGGGGAGAGGAGACCCCACTGCAGCTCCCCTCCCCCAAACCTGGGAGAGGGGGTGAAGAACTCCAGCAGCTCCAGGAGGAGCAGAGGTGAGGGAGGAGGCAGAATTAATTGCTGGCCTGGAGGACAGGAACTGTGAAGTTGGAGACACCTCCCCCCGCCCCATCTTCATTCAGCCCACTAAGCAGTGCTGTCACCAGTACCATGGCTATGTGCTGCTAGCAGCTGGACCCATCTGGTGCGAAAGAACTCAGTGATCAATGACGTGTCTCTCCTTATGTTGCACAGACTTTGCAGAGCTGACATTGTGGGGGAATAGGCACCCCAGAAATCTGGCCCACTGAATGGTGAAGACTGAAGCAAATTCAACAGGTCCCTCCTTGCGGAGGCTGGGCTGTGGGGAGACATTGGGGCTGCAGCCTCATCCGGATGCTGCAAGACAGGCATGTTTCATCTGCCATTCTCCTGGCTGAAGTTCGCCTTCCCTAAGGAACACTGGGGCCAAAGGGCGTCCCTGGGATCTTATCGGTCATGCAGCATCCCCTGTGGGAATGTATTTGTCTGTCTGGAACTTAGCATCTGACAGGTCTGGGAAGCGCTGTACTGTTAGCCTGGCAAAGAGCTTTAAAAATGCCATTGTTTGTTACTGTTCTGGGGTGCATCACTCACCACTTGTCTGGTGCCTTCTCCTGGTCACTCTGGGGATTAGCTCTCAAGCTCAACGCCGCTTCCTGTGGTTGAACGGTGTCACACAGTCTCTTAGGTTTGTAACTCCTCTTTTGTCTAGGAACCGCAACATCCTCTTTGTGACAGCCCTGTGGCTAGGTCACTTAGCTTTTCCCCCCTTCCAGGGTATTCCCCCAAAGTCTTCTGCACAAACGGTCTCAGGCAGTCTTCTCCAGCATTGCACTGAGGGTGCCACTTCCCCCATGGCCAGCAGGGGAACCTGGGCCTGCCTACTCTAGGTTCCAGTCCAGGGACTCTCAGCCCAGCAGTTCTGGGCTTTACTCTCCCAGCCCTCACTGCTCCTTCCCCTCCTTTCTCTGGGGGTACCAGCTCCAAACCCTTTCCCCCCCCCTCTTCCTAGGTAGTGACTGTGGCCCCTGTCTAGTGCCAGCTTCCTGGCTTTATAGGCCCTGCCTCTTCCACCTCAGCTGGGTGCCATCAGCAATTAGGTCCAAGCCCTCCCTGGCTTCTTCTCCAGGTGCAGTTTGGGCCATTAATAGGCCTTCCCAGCCACCTTACTTTCCTGTGTGGGGGTGGACACCCCATCACAGATACCATGTTTTAAATTAGAGGTTCCAGTTAGACAAGAGCTGAATGTACAGGCATGATCCAGTGGTCTGTCTACTTCAGGTGGTCTTCGTTCTGTCAATCTTGGCCCATCACCATAGGCAGCGCGTGAGTCTTCCATTTGGGGAGGCTTACGCACGAGTGCTGGAAGCTCCCTAGAAGTGGGGGGGCCACCGGTGCCCAGACTGTGGCCCTGTCCCCCCCGAGACCCCACCCCTTCTCCACCCCTTCCCCCGAAATCCCCCCCACCTGCTCCTCTCCATCTCCTTCTCCAAGGCCCACTTGCCTACCCCTCTCCTCCTCTTCTCCCGAAACCCCCCCATCCACAACTCACTCAGTCCTTTCCACCTCTTCCCCCCAACCTCTCGCTCCTCTCCACCTGTTCCCCTGAGGTCGCCAGTCTGCCAGTCTCTCTGCAGTGGAGAGGAGCGAGTGGCGAGCAGGCGGGGGGGAGCCTCGGGGGAAGAGGCTAAGCAGGGCTAGGGGCCAGGCACCAGTGGCCCCCCACTTCTAGGGAGCTTTGCTTCCAGCACTCCAAAGACAGCGGGCCAGTATGCCTCCAAAGGGAGGTGACCTGTGCCACATCTGCAGAATTTGCCCTCCTGCATGCCCAGCCTTTTTGGGGGAGGCTATATGTGATGCCCGTGTCCATCACTGTGGTCTGAGTACCCCCGCCCCAAATATGAAGGAATGTAAGATACAGGGGCATCCTCAAAGGGCCCCAGTGCATCCACCTTTTTGTCCCACAATGCTCAAAAAAGTTGTGGCACCTTCCCTGCAACCTTCCAACATTCCCCAGAGGAGGAATTAGAGGGTGTGGGCCTTTTGGAGTCACAAAGTCAGGATGGAGGCGAGAGAGGGACCTAAAAACAGGTCAGAGAAGCTGCCTGAAAATGCTCACCTGACATACATTTGAATCTTTGATGTTCATCCATCACCGGCAACACCCAGTGGTCATAGAATCATAGAAGATTAGGGTAGGAAGAGACCTCAGGTCATCTAGTCCAACCCCCTGCTCAAAGCAGGATCAACACCAACTAAATCATCCCAGCCAGGGTCCGTGATGGAGTACTGCAACAGCTGCCATGCTGGCCAACATACCAGGGGCTTCCCGAGTTAAAAGCATGAGCTGCTACAGCTTGAGCTAAAAGCACCAAGACTCCCCAGCTGGGGCCAGAGCCATTCTAAGAGTGGGTGAGCAGGGCAGATGCCCTGGGCACCAGCTTTTGGGGGGGGGGGGGAGGGGAAGTGTGCCAAACAGCTTTTGTTCCCACCCGCCCCCAGGCTGCTGGGGCTAGGGGCACCAAAAGCATTTTACACCTTGGCTGGCAAAACGGTGAGGGGCCCATTTCTGGCTGGGGCTGTAACAGACTCAGATCCCCTGTGGATCAGGCACAAGTACATAAAAGGTTGTTACAAGGAGGAAGAAAAAAAATTCTTCTTAACCTCTGAGGATAGGACAAGACACAATGGGCTTAATTTGCAGCAAGGGAGGTTTAGGTTGGACATTAGGAAAAACTTCCTAACTGTCAGGGTGGTTAAGCACTGGAATAAATTGCTTGGGGGGGGGGGGTTGTGGAATCTCCATCGTTAGAGATTTTTAAGAGCAGGTTAGACAAACCCCTATCGGGGATGGTCTAGATAATACTTAGTCCTGCCATGAGTGCCAGGGACCTCTTGAGGTCCCTTCCAGTCCTACAGTTCTATGATGCATGCTCACCAGTGGGTTACAGAGGATGAATTGCCTCTGTAGTGGCACACAAGTTTCACACCACAGGCAGATCTCCCACCAAGGCACTGCAAGAAGCCCAACCTGGCCTGGCTGATGAGATTTCACAAGATTGTAGTCTCAGGCAGCATTGCCACAGGCTTGGAAAAAAATGCTCTGGAGAAGAACAGGCGTTATTACTGGGGGCAGGCGTCATTACTGGGAGCAGAGTGAGCAGTGAAGTCACTTATCTTGCTCACCATGCTGGAGTACAGCCCAAATTCATTCATTAGATCTACATCAGTCACTGTCTTCCAGCTACCGAACCTTACCTGGCCAGCCTCCTGGTCTACTATTTGTATATGCATCTACTTCCAGACTCTGGCTCTGGTACAGCCCTTTTCATAAGTCTCACTGATGGTTATGGGTTGCATCAGCCTGGGAGCTTTTCCTACAAGCAGTGCTCAGTCAGGGCTATCGATCAATGACGTAAGACAGCTCAGCCATCAAAGGCAAGGTCATCTGGATCCCAGAGCTGAAGAACTGAGTCAACTCAAGGGATACAAGGCCAAAGCCCACTTCAACTACAAGGGAAAGCAGCAAGAAAATCAAAGATAAGCCATCCCTCCAAACTGGGGTCCCTGATTTGGCCTTATGCCCCGTTAGCAGGGGCTGCAAGTCTCCTTCCTTCACAACAGCCTGCCCCTGGACTGACTTCCATCAGCTAACTCTTACTTTAGACCCTGGAGCGGATCCCCTGCCTGCCCTGCTCACGGGACAGCCCCGTCCCTATCACAGAGATTGGTAGAGCCCAACAGCATGCACGTGCATTTCTTCAACCCAGCAAAACACACCAAGCCTTTCATGCCAGGGACATCTTTAGAGGTGGGAAGGGCGTTCACTCTCCCTGGCCAGCCAGTCTTTAGCCTCTCGGCTAAGAACACTGCCTAGAGTGCCTGTTAAGACCACTAACAATGGCAGTTTTAGTGACATGGACACCTGGCTATTGGGAATGGGACGGAGGTCACAATAGTGGACCAAATGACTCCAAATGTAGGGGTCACCAAATGAAATTAATAGGCAGCAGGTTTAACACAAACAAAAGGAAGTATTTTTTCACACAACGCACAGTGAGTCTGTGGAACTGCTTGCCAGAGGATGTGGTGAAGGCCAAGACTATAACAGGGTTCAAAAAAGAACTAGATAAGTTCATGGAGGATAGGTCCATCAATGGCTATTAGCTAGGATGGGCAGGGAAGGGCGTCCCTAGCCTCTGTTTGCCAGACGCTGGGAATGGGCGACAGGGGATGGATCACTTGATGATTACCTGTTCTGTTCATTACCCCTGAAGCACCTGGCATTGGCCACTGTCAGAAGACAGGATACTGGGCTAGATGGACCTTTGGTCTGATCCACTATGGCTGTTCTTATGTTCTAATGACCTGTTTGGAGTGAAAGGCCTGGCTTGCTATCCATCTTCCCCTGAACCAGCCAGCCCCTCACCTTAGCTTTATTTATTTAGGATAAACCTGGAACCAGCCTCATTCATCTGCTGCAAGCAAAACACATTTCATCTGATGCTCACATGGCTGCGGTTTGCCTTCCCTCAGAGGCTGGAGTTCCTGGGTATGAACGACCTCTCTCGACTCTCATCCGTCACTCAGAATTCCCCAGGGGAATGCCCCACTGCTCACTCCTTAGCGTCTGACAGGCCTGTGCAGCTCTCTGCTGTTCTCCGGCAGCAAAAACGTGGACCAGAATGAAAAGAGCTATTTAACCCTCACGACACCGCCATCGTGCAGAATGGCTGCCAAGTGACTGCTAAGGAGTCTGTGCCCAGGTAGAGGATAAGAGTTCTACCATAGCTGCTAACTACAGGAGTTTATCCTTCAGCTCTTGGGATAGAGGCTGAAGCCCAAATTTTCAGACATGACTCCTGATTTTGGGTGCCCTACTTGAGACACCTTTCAGACAGTGCTGAGTACCCACCCACCCTTGGCAATTAAGGATTCCTTTAAGATCCGGTCTTCACTGGGGAAAACGTGTTTTTAATATGTGTTAGCCAACATTAAAACCCTATTGTAGCCAAGGCAAGTTTTAATGGCCTGTGATAAACAGGAGGTAAGACTAGATCGGGTGGCCAAACTTATTGACCCTCCAAGCCTTATACGACAATCTTCAGAAGTTCAAGAGCTGGGGCGAGCCTGCTGGGGCTCGGGGATTCAGTTCCACAGGAGGCACCTCTCTGTGCTCGGGGCTTCAGTCCCGCTCCTGCTGAAGCCCCGGCACGCACATCCTGTGGGGTTGAAGCCCCAGGCACCATCACCCCACTGCAGGGCAGAAGCCCTGAGCTCCCCTCCCCTCCCCACCCCCCGCCAGTCTAGTAGGCAAAGAATGGGCCTGGGGGTGTCTCCACGAGCTACACTTTAACTGTAAAAGAGCCACATGCGGCTCACAAGCTGTGGTTTGGCCACCCCTGGACTAGATGATCTACCAGTCCCTCCTGGCCTTAAAATCGGAGTCTATGAACAACAGAAGCATCTCAGCCCACATGGGCAAAAAAAAAAAAAAAAAAGGGTGGAGAGAGACAGCAACTGTCCCAAATCCAAGAAAATACACACATACAGACCCTAAAACCTGACACCATCTTCCAACATGTGACTAAGGCAGACGTCATCAAAGCAATTAAATGAGAAAGAAACCTATGGAGGAAAATACCTCATTTGTCTAAAATGATTATATTGTACAGAGGCCTCGATCACCACTAGGGGGCACTAGAACTTACCACTTAAGTGCTGTACCCTAACGATGGGTTTCTTTTTGATTGTGGGGGAGGGAGGTAGAAAGCCATCTTCCTTGATACAGAGAGCAGTCAAAAACACTTCAGCCTCTTGTTGCCCATTACTAATGTGTACCATGCACCTTAAAATACAGGGACTCTCTTTTAGTTGCAGTTCCAGCATCTGGGACAAAGCGACATCCTCTGAGCGAGTGTTTACCTCTGAAGATCAGATCCCAACTCAGGAGGCCTATGCTGGGCTGTAATGGCAGCTTCCCAGAGCCCAGGTGTGACACACAACATTTACATAGAAATTCACAATTGTTTTAACCAGGTTGGGCCTCATTGTGCTAGATGCCACACACACACACACACACACACACACACACACACACCCCTCCCCACCTGGTAGAGGATACATCTGTGGTGCAAAATCTACGTCTATATATGAAAACTTGACAGTATCTGAGTTCTAAGTCTCAGAGCATGTCTTCAGTAGAAAACGGGTGTATTCTTACCTCATGTTAGCTCACATGCTAGTTCAGGGCTTGTCTACACAGTGTGTTAATGCACTTTCCAGGGGTGTAATATCTAAAGTGCACTAACATGTTACGTGTTAATTGATTTATGTAGACCCAGCTGGTGCTCACTAGCAGTTTCCTGGTGTGCTTTAACATAGTACTGTTTCAAATAGCACTATGTTAAAGTGCACCTGCGGGGTCTGTGTGACCAATTAATGTGCAACACATTAGTGACCTTTAACATTCACGGAGCACATTATCCCACCATGTAGACAAGCCCTAACACATGGTTAAACACTACAGAAGACAACCCAGTGTGTAGCTTTTCACACATATGTTAACAGGTTGAGATAAAGACTACAGATTTATTTTGACCAGCTAACTCATGTGAAAGCTACAAGTTGCTTGGTCTTCACTAGGCGTTTAACTCACATTAGTTAGCATGTGTTAGCTAGGGTGATCAGATATCCCAATTTTATAGGGACAGTCCTGATATTTGGGGCTCTTCTTATACAGGCTCCTATTACCCCCCACCCTGATTTTTCACACTTGCTGTCTGTTTCCCAGCTTTTCCAACTGGAATACAATAAAAAGGTTTAAAAGTGGGGGGGGGGGGGAAGGGGAACCAGTTAAAAAAATAAGTGGACAAAGCCATGAAAAAAAAAAATCACATAGGTAAACCGACCATTTGGGGGTTTCTAACAAGTGAAACAAAACCTCAACACATTTCACTTCAACAATGTCAACATTTTACCTTAGATTCATAGATTCCAAGGTTCAACCAGAACACAGTGAGTATCTAGTCTGCCCTGCATACCACAGGCCATAGAACTTCCCCAAAACAATTACTGTTTGAAGTAGCCCAGGGGTTTTCAACCTTTTCTCATTTGTAGACTCTAGGGTTACCATATCTCATAAATAAAAAAAGAGGACCCTCCACGGGCCCTGGCCCCGCCCCTTTCCCCACCCCTAGCCCCGCCCAACCCCACCCCTTCCCCACCCTAACTCCGCCCCCTCCTCCCTTCCACTCCCAGCCAGGGGGAAAGGGCTTCCCCAATGCTACCGGCTTCAGGGTTTGCGGGGCAGCCCCCAGACCCTGCGCCCCCAGCCGGCGCTTCCCCAGTGCAGCTGGAGCCTGGGAGGGGAAGCGCCCAGCCGGGGGCGCAGGGTCTGGAGGCTGCCCAGCAAACCGTGAAGCCGGTAGCGCTCGGGCTTTGGGCAGCCCCTATGCCTCCGGACCCTGCGCCCCCAGCCGGGCACTTCCCCTCCCGGGTTCTGGCGGCGCAGGGTCCGGAGGCACGGGGGCTGCCCGAAGCCGGTAGCGCTCGGGCAGCCCGGCTCTTAAACAGAGCCGAAGAGGAGCAGAGCCTCCCGGCGCGGCGGCTCTGCTCCTCCCCGACTCTTCGGCTCTGTTTAAGAGCCAGGCTGCCCGAGCGCTACCGGCTTCGGCCAGCCCCCTTGCCTCCGGACCCCAGCCGCCGGCCGGGCACTTCCCCTCCCGGGCTCCGGCGGTGCAGGGTCTGGAGGCACGGGGCTGCCCGAAGCTGGTAGCGCTCGGGCAGCCCGGCTCTTAAACAGAGCCGAAGAGTCAGGGAGGAGCAGAGCTGCCATTTTCCCAGACATGTTCGGCTTTTTGGCAATTCCCCCCGGACGGGGGTTTGAGTGCCGAAAAGCCGGACATGTCCGGGAAAAAGAGGATGTATGGTAACCCTAGTAGACTCCTAAAAACTTTCGAATGGAGGTGCAGACCTCTTTGGAAATCTTAGGCATGGTCTGCAGACCACACAGGTCTGCGGACCACAGATTGAAAAGCACTGAATGAGAGGATCTCTTTTAGAAACTTAGAAAAATGTCAAATTGTTCCAGCGAGAAAATTTGGTTTAGATCAAACTCCATCTTCAGACAGGAAAATTAGGTCTTTGGAAATTTAGTGGGATTCACTTCCAGCAGCCTGACTTCAATGGGACTGTCTGTATGATAAAACGGCTCTTGTGAACACAAGCTTCCAGGAGGAGACACAATGGATTAAGCCGCATGGGTAACTAAACAGAGCTCAGCTAGGAACCCTAGAGCTTCCCCTGAGCAGACTGCAGCTCCCCTCACTTCTTTTATGAAGGTGTGGCCCATGGACAGAGGCAGATTAAGGTCTCCTGGGGCCCTGGGCCAGAACAAGTGCAGGGGCTCAGATGCTGGAGCTGTGGCCCCGCCCTACCCCTTCCGCCTGGGGTGCCCATTTTTCTGGCCCCCCCACCCCCAATTGGCTGGGGCCCCTGAGCATGGGTCCAGTGGACCCATTGGATAATCCGCCACTGTCCATGGAATGTACAGCATGCATTCTGGTATGCCGTATCTAGATCCAACATGGAGCGATGCCTGCTTGGAGCTGGAGTTCCCCATGATCACGGCTTGGTATTAAAATACCTGTGGGGTATATTTGACATTTAGTATATAGAAATTGGGTACTAACCCTTTAAATAAATTTGGGAATCCTGTGTTAGGCTCCCAAACTATTTAAGGCCTGGAATCTGCCCTTCCACCCCCACCTTCCTACCCCCTAGTCCTCCACTTCTCTCTATGCTCTTGCAGTAAATGAACTTGAGATAAACCCAAGCTACAAGAGTCAGATTCAGAGCCAAAGTGTCACTGAGTTCAGTTCCAGGGGCGGGGGAGGGGGGGGGGGTTGATTCAGGCCCATCTCTATCACATAAACATCCCACAGTGATCAAGGAAGAAAATGGGCCTTGTACCAGGATGGACGTGACCTAGAGAGTGAAAATGAGGCAAAAAAAGTTCTTAGGTTGTCAGTCTGTAAGGATCCCACAAGGCGATTAGGGGTGAAACAATGTCCCCATTCAGCCATTCCCTCTTCCTTCATTCCCTCGCGCACACAATCCCTGCCTTCACCAGCTGCAGAACAAGAGCACTTATGTGCTTGAAACAAATTCTTCCTTGCGACTGCTTGCCTCAGGCCAGGGAACAGGCAGCACCTCTCTGCGACAGCCACTTGCCCTGTTGGGCTCCCGTTCCTATGCAAACGGCTCCACGCTGCGCATGCTGCATTGCCAGGTCTCCAAAGGACGGGCAGGGCTGCAGATGAAGCCCTGTGCCCCTCGGCAGCACGAGAACCACGGCGACATTAATAGGGAGCGTGTCTCTTTCCTCCCAGAGAGTGAAAATGTAGAGCTCTGTTTCAGAGAGCTTCTTATTTAAGACCGTGAGATTATTATTTATCCTGCAGCAGCTCCTAGAGGCTCCAGGCAAGATCAAGGCCCAGTTGTGCTCGGCGCTGTATGTACACATGAGAGCCTGTCCCTGCCTTGAAGTTACAGTCTAAGCAGACAAGACACTCAAGAGCCAGGAGGGGAAAAGAAATGACTCGCCCAAAGTCACACTGCAGGCCACTGGCAGATTCAGGAGTAGAACCCAGATCTCCCGAGTCTCTCTTTGCGCTAGACCATGCTGCTGCCTCTCCAGAGTCTCCCATGGGAAGAGCTGGAGACCTCAGTCACATGGGGCTTTTAAAATTAGGCTGGACCAAGCACTAGAAAAATATACCCTAGAGCACGGGTTCTCAACCTTTTTCTTTCTCATGCCCCCACAACATGCTATAAAAACTCCATGGCCCACCTGTGCCACAACAACTGGTTTTCTGCCTATAAAAGCCAGGGCTGGCATTAGGGGATAGCAAGCAGGGCAATTGCCTGGGGCCCCATGCCATAGGGGACCCTGTGAAGCTACATCGCTCATGCTTTGGCTGCAGCCCTGGGGGGTGGGGTGTCAGAGCCCCAGGCTTCAGCCCCATGCAGTGGGACTTAGACTTTCTGGGGCCCAGGGTAGAAAGCAGAATGCTGGCCATGCTTGGAGGACCCCCTGAAACCTCCTCATGGCCCCCCAGGGGGCCCCAGACCCCCGGTTGAGAACCACTACCCTAGGGAACAAGGCTGCAGTGGTGAAGGGGGACCTAACAAGTCTTTTCCAGCTCAAAGTTCTGTGACTATGTGATACATAGAGCACGGACAGTATTATGGTACAATAGCTATGTCCCCTAGGTCTCCCAGAGGGCACTTTTCTGTACGTTCACCTTCTACATTCATATTCCTTAGTATATCAAAACATCTGGTTACTTCTGTTGTGGTTGTACCTGAGGGTCCAAACAGGGATCAGGGCCCCATGGGACTAGGCACCATAGAAACTTAACACAAAGACAGTCCCTGCCACTGAGAGCTACGGGAGGTTTGCTTGAATAATGACCACCAGATCAGCAGTTGGTGCTGGCCACTGTCAGAGATCAGATACTAGTTTAGGGGAGCCTCGGCTCTGACCCAGTCTGGCAAGCCCTATGTACCTAGGAGCAAAGGCTCCGAGCACATCCAAATCCTCTCCAAGGCTCCTTACCATCATGGCAATGAACCTGGGTAAAGCCACACTTTCACTGAAGTCCATGTCCTTGAATGGGACATGCGGGCACTCAGCACCTGGCAGGCTTGGGCTCCAAGTGCACGCTCCCCTTCCCTGTCACGGCTCATAGCCCAGAGAGGACTTCAGACAGGGGTGAAAGTAACTGAAAGGACTTACCGGTATGCCGGAGTCCTGAGGGGGGGGGGGGGCGTGACCTCAACTGGAAGAGGCGGGGCCTTTAAAGATTTAAAGGCCCCGGGGCTCTGGCTGTGACTGGGAGCCCCAGGGCCTTTAAATCACCCCGGAGCTACCAGCTGCAGAGGCGGCTGGGAGCCCCGGGGCTCAGGGACGAAATAAAGGGCTCGGGGCTCCAGCCGCCGCGGAGCTTCGGCCCTTTAAAGTGCCACCCGAGCCCCGCTGCCAGAGCTCTGGAGGTGATTTAAAGGGCCCGGGGCTCCCCGCAGCAGCCGGAGCGCCAGGCCCTTTACATTCCTGCCCGAGCCCAGCAGCCGGGCTCCGGCGGTGATTTAAAGGGCCCAGGGCTCCCCGCAGCGGCTGGAGCCCTGGGCCCTTTAAATCACCGCCAGGGAAGCGGATACAGTCCAGCACGGCGTACTGGCT
This sequence comes from Chrysemys picta bellii, assembly GCF_011386835.1. Taxonomy (NCBI): domain Eukaryota; kingdom Metazoa; phylum Chordata; order Testudines; family Emydidae; genus Chrysemys; species Chrysemys picta. Next base: position 341,662,411 of record NC_088791.1, read on the forward strand.
CTTGCTGGTACGCTGGACCGGACCGGCGTACTTTCACCTCTGACTTCAGAGGAAAGGAGCCACCAACGAGCTACTGTTACTTCTGTAGTTCATAGAAGATCCTCTTCAAACCACTCAGGCATCTTGTTTTCAGAGCAATTGCATGGCATTGATGGGCTCTTGCAAATGCCACGTAATATTCGGACTCTTGTGTTGCTGATGCTATGTATATGCCCCTGGGGTCTGTGTGTGAATTTAGGGCTGGTGAAGAAGGACTGGCCTTGGAGAATAAACTTGACTGCTTACCCACAGAGCAGCAGCAGCACGAGCTTCCTCCTTCTGCCCTGCGGATGTGACCCAATGGACAGCCTCTGGGCTGGGTGAGTGGAGTTCAGTCTCTGTAGCGTGGGTCTCTGCTAAGACTGCCAAGAAGGGGTTCAAATTGGTGCCAGGTGGGTTGCTGGTTTTGTGCCATCAACATCAGTCCACTGGAGACTCCATTGAGAGCCAACACTGGACTTTGGCCAAGATCCTCCAAGACATTTAGGCACCTAACTTCCATTGATTTCAATGGCACTTAGGCATCTTCATACCCAGAGGATCTGGGTCTTTGTAGCTAGACACTATAACAAATGGGAGTAGGGGTCTCTCCTAGTGAATCCCAATGCAGGATGTTAAGATTGCAAAGGCAACAGTGCAGCTGAGCCGGACTGTGGGTATGACCTAGACTAAGCTTTGTGGCAGGGACCTCATTCTCTCATGTTTTGTGCAGCACTTGGGCAGCACTCACTAAATAACTGATGAATAATAAAAGCTCTATTGACCTACTGTTTAATGCCAGGGAACCATTTCTGTTTGTGCTTGTTTCTCGAAATAGCGGGGATACCATAGTGATGAGCAGAGTATAAAGCCCTGTTCCCATCCCACCACACACACTCCCCTACAGCAGTGGTTCTTAACCAGGGGTCCAGGGCCCCCTGGGGGCCACAAGCAGGTTTTGGGGGGCTGCCAAGCAGGGCCAGCATCAGACTTGTTGCGGCCCAGGGCAGAAAGCTGAAGCCGCACCCCATGGGGCTGAAGTTAGGGTTACCATTCGTCCGGATTCCCCCGGACACGTCCGGCTTTTTGAGCTAAAAATAGCGTCCGGGGGGAATTTGTAAATGTCCGGACTTCCCCCCCCCCCCCCCCCCATGCAGAGCGCGCACGGCTAACAGGGCAGCCGGCCGGATGGTGCCACTTACATGGGGCTCCAACAGCCAGAGAGATCCCTCCTCCTCTCCCCTGCAGCAGAGATCACTCCCTCCTTCCCTCCCTGTATTCGCAGATCACCAGCTGGCAGTTCACACCGGCAATCTGGAGCTCCTCCCCCACTCCTCCTCCCCTGCACACTGGTCTGAGCGGCAGAGTAAGGGGGCCAGGGGGTCGGAGAACGGGCAGGGAGGTTCTGGAGGGGGCAGTCAAGAGACGGGGGGGGTCGGGAGTTCGGGGGGGGGGACTTTTTGGGGGGTGTGGATAAGGTTTTGGGCAGTCAGGGTACAGGTAGGGGGTAGGGTCCTGCGGGGCCTCGGGGGGGCAGTTAGGGGACAAGGAACAGGGAGGCTTAGGTAGGGGGTGGGGTTCTGGAGGACAGTTAGGAGCGGGGGTCCCAGAAGGGGGCAGTCAGGGGACAAGGAGCGGGGGGGGGAGGTGTTTGGGAGTTCTGAAGGGGCTGGCAGGGGTGGGGAGAGGGATCAGAGCAGTCAGGGGACAGGGAGCAGAGGGGTTTAGATGGGTCAGGAGTTCTGGGGGGTGGGGTTGTCAGGGGGTGGGGCGTGGTTGGATGGGGTGTGGGAGTCCCAGGGGTCTGTCTGGGGGTGGGGGTGTGGATAAGGGTTGGGGCAGTCAGGGTACAGGTAGGGTCCTAGGGGGCCAGTTAGGATGGGGGGAGGGTCTCAGGACGGGGCAGTTAGGGGACAAGGAACAGGGAGGTTTAGGTAGGGGACGGGGTCCCAGGAGGGGGCAGTCAGGGGACAAGGAGCGGGGGGAGGATTGGGGGTTCTGAGGGGGGCGGGAAGTGGGAGGGGCAGGGGCTGGGCTAGGACAGGACGGGGGCGGGGCTCCTCCTGTCCTCTTTTTTGCTTGCTGAAATATGGTAACCCTAGCTGAAGTCCGGGGCCCTGAGCCCAGCCACCCAGGGCTGAAGCTGAAGCCTGTGCAACTTAGCTTTATGAGGCCCCCTGTGATATAGGGCTCCAGGTAATTGTCCTGCTTGCTACCCCCTAACACCGTCCCTGGCTTTTACGTGCAGAAAACCAGTAGTTGTGGCACCGGTGGGCTGTGGAGTTTTTATAGCATGTGGCCGGGAGCTCCGAAGGAAAAAGGTTGAGAACCCCTGAGCTACAGCCTCAGTTCTTCATCTAAACTAGGTGCTTGCCTTTACATGGGGAACAGAAATCTCCTAACACAGGGCTCTTTAATGTAGCAGACAAAGGTCTCATAAGATCCAGTGGCTGGAAGCTGAAGCTAGACAAACTCAAACTAGAAGTAAGGTGCACATTTTTAACAGTGAACGTCATTAACCATTAGAACAATTTACCAAGGATTGCGGTGCATTCTCCACCATTGGGAATTTTCAAGTTAAGATTGGATGTTTTGGGAAAAGAAGCTTTCAGAGAAGTCCTGTGCCCTGTGTTATGCAGGATGTCAGACTAGATTGCAAAACCAGAAGGGGACCCATGTGATTATTAATCTATTAACCACTGCATGTGTGATGGATTTCACTATCAGTGTGTTACCTCAAAGGAGAGCCAAGGTAACTCGATATATAGTGGTGTAGATATCAAGATGTAAAACAAGCCCCTTTTACTCAGAAGAACAGACCCGCCCTCTGTCGTGTCTGTCACCAGTGGATTGGTGTACAGGTCTCACTCCCTCTTCCTTATGTGTAGTGCAAATAATAAAAACTGGCAATAGGTGAAGGTAAAAACAGGAAAGGGGTAAATGTAAATGCACAGTAACTAGGTCAACAATACAAGACAGTAAAACAGCAGCCTTAGAAGAGGAGCATAAAGCTCAGGTCCAAAATACAAGTCACCCTGGCAATAACACATAAACCCCCAACTGAGAAAACCCTATTTATCTCACTATTGTCAGCCCGTCTGTGGCAGCGGCGAAGTCCAGGACCTGCACTCGCTGCGTAATTGGAACCCGCAGAGGAGGATCACTGGAGAGTCCCTCGATGTCTCAGGGCGGAAGAAGCGACCGAAACCCTCTGGCGATGTTGTACCCAGGAACAGGAGCAGGTAAGATGGAATGTCTTCATCCCTTTCTCTTCCCCCCAGGAACGGTGGTGCCCTTCAGCGATGCACTGGTGCTGGGAAGGCCTGAACCACGGACGCACAGTCACTGGGATGGTCTCTGCCACTTGTCGGTGGGTTCAGTCCCTTTATGCCTTTAGTGGTGGGAAAATATGGAACAGTCCCAGCAAAGGCGGGAAACAGTCTAAGGTAAAATTGTCCTTGGAGTTGCCAGTGGTGGGAAAAAACAGTTGGATCCAGTTATGACTGGGCCATGATAACAGTAAACAACAAGATGGCAGTCCAAACTCCATCTTGGATTGCTGCTATATATTTACAAACTACATATTGGATTTAATATATACATATTTTAACAGACTATAACAAAACACACCCAACAAGTGCACCAATCAGCAGCTAAATTGTAATAAACCAGGGGTAGGCAACCTATGGCACACGTGCCGAAGTCAGCACGCGAGTTGATTTTCAGTGGCACTCACACTACCCGGGTCCTGGCCACTGGTCCAGGGGGCTCTGCATTTTAATGTAATTTTAAATGAAGCTTCTTAAACATTTTAAAAACCTTATTTACTTTACATACAATAGTTTAGTTATATTTTATAGACTTATAGAAAGACACCTTCTAAAAACATTAAAATGCATTACTGGCACACAAAATCTTAAATTGGAGTGAATAAATGAAGACTCGGCACACCACTTCTGAAAGGTTGCCAACCCCTGTAATAAACCATCTTCAGACTCTATTCGTGAGAGTCTGTGCTGAGCACACTTACTCTTTGGACAGTTGTGCTCATCTCTTGCTTTCCTACTCAAGCTGTGAGATAAATCTGTGTTGGAGAGGATAAGAAGGAATTGTTTAACAGTGACGTATCCATCTGCTCCTTGAGCACTGGAGGATATAGTCAATGGTATCTCCCGAAGACTGTAGAAGGGTTGTAGCCAGAGAACTTCTGGTGCAGTGAGATCACTTTAAGAACACCGCTCTGGGAATAAGAGGGAAGAGGCAGTTGGATACATTTAGAATAGCCCGGGTTCATCAGTTCTTTTTCCTAGAACACATTTTGATTGGTAAAGGAGGGCTTTTGCCTGGGAAGCAGTTTTGCCTAGTGGTGACAGAAGGGGACTGGGAGGTAGAACTCTAGGTTCTGATCCCAGCTCTGGAACAGACTTTCTGGGTGACCGTAGGCAAGACACTTAAGGTGACATGAAAGCAAACAGTTGGGAGAGTCGGGCTCCATACCATAGCAGTGCTGCTGCGGAAAAGTTAATACAGCTTTGACCCACAGTAACTTCTCTAAGTGACCTCTGTGGGGGTTAGAACAATAAGTCCATCCTGCCTACTCCAGTCTGTTCTGGTTTTGATAGCATGCCCATTACCATGGTATCAGAGCACCTAGTTGTACCCGCTCGTGGATCTCTGGACAGCCTTCCAGATGGCCCAGCAAGAGAAGATGATGCTGGGGAAGTGGCTGCCCATGCACAAGGGCAAAGGGAGCCTCTGAGACATGATGGGCCGATGTGGATGAAGATCTCAGCAGTGATACAGATCAGAATCTAGGTCCTTTACAATCAGAAGTTTGCAATTCAGGCCTGGTCCAAAGCTCAATCAGGTAGGTGGGAGCCGCTCCCCTTGGGGCAGGCTGGGAGAAGCCTGAGCCTCCACCAGTGAGCCTTGTAGTAGCACAAAGCAGTAGCTCCCGGGAAGCTGCTGCCCCTGGGAATGAAAGCTACAAAACTTTTAGTTTCATACCTGTAGGGCCATGAGTCTACAGTGCAATGTATTACGTATGGCTCTCTAGCGTCCAACTTTTGTACTCACAGCCACCAGCATTGGGTAGATTCCTCGGGCTGTGGCAAGTGCGGAGTTCTGTGGTCTTAACCAGACATGGTCTGCCCAGCATGATATTTACTAGAATGGCTGCTTAGGATGCAAGCTACAGATGGACAATGTGTATCATTCCTTCAGAGTGCCAGGAACGGCTCCCACATCCATACTTTCTCCACCATCTACAGCGGGAAACTGGGCATCTGAGGTCAGGGACAGAAGTAATTCTGCCCAGCAGCAGCAATGACTAACGAAGTCCCACTATTGGTGGGACAGAATGCAAATGCTGGCATCAGAATGAATGTAGCATCCTAGCCTGGGCCGACAGTGAGATTTGAACCCAAACTGCACCCAGGCCTTTGAAATCCAAACTGCACCTCAGGCTGTACCGGAGGCTGGGTGCAGCTAGCAGATTGCTAATCACTACCCACACTGCAGCAGCCCTAGGTCAGTCTCAGGATTATCCATCAAGTTGTTCTCCCATCCCCACCTCACTTTTATTACAGGTTTTGTCCCCCAAAAGGTGTCTCGATCTGTGAATTTCTCAGGCATTTGCGACTGCCACATTCAGGGTACAATCCAGACCAGTGAGGGATTGTCTCACCACCTGCCCCACAACACTTTGCTGTTGTAACTCCTAACCTGGGCTGCTCACAAACAGCCTGCAGGTCACACCCTGAGTGTCTACATAGAGCTACAGCCCTGGTCCAGCCGCTCTGACCCCAACAGCCTGTCAGCAACCCACCAGTCACACTCCAGGTTCCACCAGCCTTGGTTACCACTGGCAAAGTGATCCCAACACACTCCCAGGCCTGAATTTTCCCAAAAGCATATGTCTGGCCCGTTCAGATATTAGAGGGCTGTTGCCCCTATAAAGGGAAAAATATTCAACTGTTTGCTACTTTACCTAGAGTTACCAAACAGTACAGCTTAAACCCAACATTAGATTAATATCTCTGTACTTGTACTCCCTTAAAATCTCTCTGTCATTAAATACACTTGTTTCTAAAGTCAGAAATGGTTATAAGAAAAATAAAGATAAGGTTTTCACTTCTAGGGAGCATTTTAACAAGCTAGACTTGGTTCAAGGCAAAATCCTTACCGCAGGTTCTCAACAGTATGGCTGACCAGAGTCTCAGATCAGGCTTCCCCCAAAGTCAAAGGGCTGGCTCCTTTGTCTTCTTAGATGAATGAGACATGAATTGGTGTGGCTTTGCCCCTCACTTTTATAGTCCAGTCACCCTGTGAAATGCCCCGAGATAATATTCCTTCCAGCTGTGAGGACAGAGACATGGAGGCTCATGGGGAAAAGAGGTTACATGCCATTTGCTAAAAGGCAAATTCCATCTGTTCCTGCCCCCCTTCATTGTAAAAGAATGGCCACGTGACCAGTGATTAACCAGGTGTAAAGTTGATTGGCAGAGGCAGCAGCTTGTCCTTTGGCTTTCAGAAGCAGCTTTATGCCCTTGCTGGACTCGTCTGGTAAACACAGTGTAGTCATAATTTCATCTTCTGTTCATAGCTCTTAATACACATTTCATACATTACACAAGAATATTGACTGTTAGTTTTTAAATGATACCTCACACAAGGCCTATTTTGCAAAGATTATTACAGTAGTGCTCAGGCGTGCAGGAGTGAAATCAGGAAGACCAAATCACACTTGGAGTTGCAGTTAGCAAGAGATGTTAAGAGTAACAAGAAGGGTTTCTTCAGGTATGTTAGCAACAAGAAGAAAATCAAGGAAAGTGTGGGCCCCTTACTGAATGAGGGAGGCAACCTAGTGACCGAGGATGTGGAAAAAGCTAATGTACTCAATGATTTTTTTGCCTCTATCTTCACGAACAAGGTCAGCTCCCAGACTGCTGCACTGGGCAGTACAGCATGGGGAGAAGGTGACCAACCCTCTGTGGAGAAAGAAGTGGTTCGGGACTATTTAGAAAAACTGGATGTGCACAAGTCCATGGGGCCGGATGCGCTGCATCCGAGGGTGCTAAAGGAGTTGGCGGGTGAGATTGCAGAGCCATTAGCCATTATTTTTGAAAACTCATGGCGATCAGGGGAGGTCCCAGATGACTGGAAAAAGGCTAATGTAGTGCCCATCTTTAAAAAAGGGAAGAAGGAGGATCCGGGGAACTACAGGCCAGTCAGCCTCACCTCAGTCCCTGGAAAAATCATGGAGCAGGTCCTCAAGGAATCAATTATGAAACATTTAGAGGAGAGGAAAGTGATCAGGAACAGTCAGCATGGATTCACGAAGGGGAAGTCGTGCCTGACTAACCTAATTGCCTTCTATGATGAGATAACTGGCTCTGTAGATGAGGGGAAAGCAGTGGATGTGTTATTCCTTGACTTTAGCAAAGCTTTTGATACGGTCTCCCACAGTATTCTTGCCGCCAAGTTAAAGAAGTATGGGCTGGATGAATGGACTGTAAGGTGGATAGAAAGCTGGCTAGATCGTCGGGCTCAACGGGTAGTGATCAATGGCTCCATGTCTAGTTGGCAGCCGGTTTCAAGCGGAGTGCCCCAAGGGTCGGTCCTGGGGCCGGTTTTGTTTAATATCTTTATTAATGATCTGGAGGATGGTGTGGACTGCACTCTCAGCAAGTTTGCAGATGACACTAAACTAGGAGGCGTGGTAGATACACTAGAGGGTAGGGATCGGATACAGAGGGACCTAGACAAATTAGAAGATTGGGCCGAAAAAAACCTGATGAGGTTCAACAAGGACAAGTGCAGAGTCCTGCACTTAGGACGGAAGAATCCCATGCACTGCTACAGACTAGGGACCGAATGGCTAGGTAGCAGTTCTGCAGAAAAGGACCTAGGGGTCACAGTGGACGAGAAGCTGGATATGAGTCAACAGTGTGCTCTTGTTGCCAAGAAGGCTAACGGCATTTTGGGCTGTATAAGTAGGGGCATTGCCAGCAGATCGAGGGACGTGATCGTTCCCCTTTATTCGACATTGGTGAGGCCTCATCTGGAATACTGTGTCCAGTTTTGGGCCCCACACTACAAGAAGGATGTGGAAAAATTGGAAAGAGTCCAGCGGAGGGCAACAAAAATGATTAGGGGTCTGGAGCACATGACTTATGAGGAGAGGCTGAGGGAACTGGGATTGTTTAGTCTCCAGAAGAGAAGAATGAGGGGGGATTTGATAGCAGCCTTCAACTACCTGAAGGGGGGTTCCAAAGAGGATGGAGCTCGGCTATTCTCAGTGGTGGCAGACGACAGAACAAGGAGCAATGGTCTCAAGTTGCAGTGGGGGAGGTCCAGGTTGGATATCAGGAAAAACTATTTCACTAGGAGGGTGGTGAAACACTGGAATGCGTTACCTAGGGAGGTGGTGGAGTCTCCTTCCTTGGAGGTTTTTAAGGCCCGGCTTGACAAAGCCCTGGCTGGGATGATTTAGCTGGGAATTGGTCCTGCTTTGAGCAGGGGGTTGGACTAGATGACCTCTTGAGGTCCCTTCCAACTCTGATATTCTATGATTCTATGATTCTAGTGTGGAGGGTGTGAATACAGGGGTGCTTTTGGTCACAGTCACCCAGCACTGTTGTCAGAGAAGGACAGACGTGTGATCAAGTGAAGCTGGTACAGGACTGAGACCCAGGGTGTGTCTACACTGCAATCAGAGGTGTGACTACAGGAGCCAGGCTACTGCAGCTTCACTGCTATCCTAATTCGAGCTAGCCAGACCAAAGCTAGTTCAGGTGCATCTACAGGTGCTGCAGATGTAATAACCCGGGCCCTAGCACCCCCTACAGCTGTGATGCAGCCTCAAATACTGTCCTGGGCAGCGAAAGCCAACAAGAGGGCAGGTCAAGCTGGAGAGGGGACTCAGATGCCACCCCCAGGGGGTAGTGGGAAAGTGATGAGGGAAGGAAGTGAAAAGACTACGCTGAGGAGAAAAGGGGTTTGGCTAGAGGAAACTGAATCATGAGGAACCACATGCAAGTGTAACATTGACAGACCCCAGTTGTTGGTGGTTGGGATTGAACTTGGGGCTTCTGGAGCTTAGTGCATGAGTCTCTAGTGCACGAGCTAAAAGCCAACTGCCTGTTAGCTAAGGCTGTAGAGAAGACTCATTTTTACCTCTCTCCCTAAGTGGCCTTAGTGCCACTAGATAGGACAGAACACCATACCCAGGTGGTGTGTGCGTTACACAAGGAACCCGGCTGCGAGGATCGCAGAGTGTACAACCAGCAAGGTTGACTGTTGGGATGCAGACAGGGGCGGCTCCAGGCACCAGCCCAGCAAGCAGGTACTTGGGGTAACCAAGGGGAAGGGGCGGCACGTCGGGCTGTTCAGCGGCAATTCGGTGGCTGGTCCCTCTCGGAGGGAAGCACCTGCTGCCGAATTCCCGCCGAAGAAGAAAGCGGCGTGGTGGAGCTGCCGCTGGAGTGCCACCGATTGCGATCACAGCTTTTTTTTTTCCCCGCCTCTTGGGGCAGCAAAAACCCTGGAGTCGGTCCTGGATGCAGACAGAGGGAATACGGTTTGGGCAGCTAGGGGATGGGTGTGGGCCTCTGGCTGAGGAGCTATAGTTGGTGGGTGGACCTGTTGGAAAGAGGGATGGTCATCGCAGCATCAAAGGAGCAGCACAAACCAGAGAGAGGTGGAGGTAGGAGGGCAGGTGTGAGGCTGGACTTTGGAGCCAGGAAGAGGAGAAGTTAATTCCCTCATGGGGTGACACAGCATGTTGTTGGGGGTGGGGGGGGAATCATGTATTGTGAGAGTAAGTTACAGTTTATTATTGTCCTAAGCAAGTTTTGGTGTTACTTTATATTATTGTTCAAATGTCTGGGTTTTTCCTTTATAACATTTAAAATATAAGATGAGCTCCATTGTATTGGCTTGCCTCAGTCTCCCCTCACCATAGACATTGCCTAGCCAAAGCCTGGGTCACTCTCCAATTGCTATGTAGACTTATGCTTAGAGTCAGGGTGGTTGGGTTCTATTTCTGGTTCTGCCATGGACTTGAGAGACGGTCATTGGGCAAGTCACTTAACAGTTCTGTGCCTCAGTTTCTCTGTCTATGAAAAGGGATAATGATACTTCCCCACCTTTATAAAGTGGGAGATATGCAAGTGAAGAGCACTATATACCATGGGCCAGATCCTCAGCAGATGTAAATCTGTGCCAGTTTATATTAGCTGACACATAAGTGCTATAAAACTCTGGCTCTCTAGTTCGATTGAGCTGGCAGGCATCAAAGCCAGAGAGCATTCCCTCCTCTGGAGGACAGTGCAAGCTATGGAACTGCAGTTGGACAGTCGACTAGCCACTGTGGATTACAGGCCTGTGCACTCACGTGCCCTCAGGGCAAACACTGGGCTACAGCATCCCGTCCCCAAACCACAGCTGAGGGCAGAAGGGCTGGCCAGCTGGACTTCCCCCAGGCCAGGCAGCATTTGGAGGTGCCTAGAATGAGGCAGGGTATGGAGGCCTGTGATGTGGGGGGCAGCCCCATAGCAGGCACCCACTGTGCCTTGCCTTCCCTCACCCATAGCAGGGCAGTTCCTGAGCCACACTACCATCAGCGGAGTCCCCACAGCTGCAGCAGCAAAGTGGATCCCTCGGGAGAATTGCTGCATTAACCCTAATAGGATTCCCAAGGGGCCATCCAGGAGCTATACCAGCCAGCCACACACACACCCTGATCCCCTGGGTGCACCAACAGAGGGGCTTCTGGCAGGTCACACAGGGTGGCAGAGAATGGCCGAGGGGCAGCACAGCCTTCTCCCACGGCCCTAGGACACCTTCCGACTGAGTTTGGCCTCTTCCACATAGCAGAGGAGATGATCTGGGGCATTGCTCTATTTGCAGAACAGTGGATTTGGCCCTGTACAAAACAGCAGATGGGTGGTCCCTGGAAGTCCCAAAGATGTTCCAGTTGAAGTGAGAGGCACAGTGCATTGTAGGGAGAGCTGGAGTGCATTCAAATCCCTGAAGGAAATAATACCACCTCCATAAAATGTCAAGATTCACTCAGCCCTCCAGAGCACTGTCCCAGCAAGCAACATTTGCTTTATTGCACCAGTCTGAGGGGAGTTTGTGTCATCCTAGCAAACAAGAAACATTTGCAGCTGCTAAATGCTCTTCCTCTCTTGCAGTTAAACAAGAACTGGCACTCAGCCATCTCTCAAAGGGGAATTGACAGTGGTGGAAAACTCATAAGCCTAGATATTTTAGGGAGCAATATTTCCTCTTGATTTATTAACCCATCAAAACAGAAAACTACTGACAACTCTAAAAATCAATGTAGCTTTAAGTCATGAACGTGGCATTGTAATATGAGAAGGCCACACAATCCAGAGCTTTACCAGCATGGAAATATGAGCCTTGAAAGAATAGAGTTTGGGGAAGAGGCCCTTTAACATCTGGGTATGATATGAACAGCTGGACTGCTTTAGCAGATGTTGCTCTGCAAGAATTCACCAGTGTTGCATCATGAAGACTCCTTGAATTTTCCAGAATCCCTCTTAGTCCCTGGCCAACTGCTAGAAGCCTTGCCTGTGTATATATATATGTAGTAGTTATATAATATACTCACTCTAAGGAGCCCTGCAATTTCCCCCTCATTTGAAACAGGAAGGAAAATTTAACTTAGGCCAAAAAAGTGTGTGGAGCTTTGGTTATTTTGTGGCTATTAAAAAAGTGCATCATGTAATTCTAAGAATAAAAGCAAATGCTACTTTTACCAAGTTTCTTGTGGTCAGAAACAGCATTCTGAAATGCAGATAACATAAGAGAAAGAAATGCATGTGCAATAGAGAGCAAGCACTCTAAAGTCTGGAAATGCCAGTATTGAGGTTACCTGTGCAACTTAAGTTCAGCCCCTTTGTGCATCTGCATTATGATAGTCTTTAATTACATGATCACATACTATTTCTTCCTCAGGACCCTTGCCTCATTCGGTGCACAGGCCGGATGGTACTCAGTTAATGAGCAGCTATTCAATATTTTGTTTTCCTCTGCTTGTCCAGTGTGTGGCCCAGGCCTTATTTACAGCCCACTACTCAAACCCTGCTGCGAAGACAGAATTATTCATTCCCTTGTGGATTATTCTGTGGCACACATCACATGAATGCTTCAAAACACTAATGAATTTATTTTACATAACAGCCCTGTGAGGTGAGCAGGTGTCATTATCCTCATTTTACAGATGGGAAACGGAAGCCTAAAGAATGAAAGTAAAAAGTTTCTATTAATTTTAGGCACTCAATTTGGGATGCCTGGGATTTTATGTTTTCAGAGATGTTAGCACTACAGAGCACTTTATATGTTCAAAGCACCGCTCCCACTGACCAGGGCCAGCTCTAGGATTTTTGCCGCCCCAAGCAAAAACAATTTTGGCAGCCCCCCCCCGGTTTTTTCTTACCCAAGGGCTGGCCCCGCCTCAACTCCGCCCCTTCCCCAAATCCCCAGCCCTGCCTCCTCCCCCCAGACTCTCAAGCCTAGGAGGGAGAGCAGCTGCACGCAAATCAGCTGTTTCGCGCGCCGCGGCCGCTCGGGATCTCGCCCTCCCTCCCAGGTTTGAGAACTTGGGAGGGAGGGCGAGCAGCGGCGTGCGAATCAGCTGTTTCGCGCACCGTGGCGCGCAGCAGCAGCGGAGGTGAGCTAGGGCGGCCGGGGTACATTTTTAGGGGCAGCATTCTGGCACCGGCCATGCCACCCCTAAAAATGTGCCACCCCAAGCACCAGCTTGTTTTGCTGGTGCCTAGAGCCGGCCCTGCCACTGACATCAGCGGTAGCTATCAAAGCTCAGCACTGCTGCAAATCACCAGAAAATGAGGACACACATAGTGACCCCTGTGAAGAGTCTCATTTAAGTGACCTTCCCAGCATCACACAGGAACGCTTTGGCAAAGGCAGTGACAGAATCCAATTCCCCCGGGCAGCATTCAGCTGCCATAACCGGGAGTCCAACCTCTCTTCCTGCCTCACTCACTGAGGCTCACTGCATACATTAAGAAGGGGTCCAGCCTCCTTCACTACTTAACCCCGATTTATCCCCATAGCATGTCGCTGCTGTGCACTGAATGAAGCGGGGATGCTGTGAAAGATGTTTTCAGGCTATAAAACTGCGTACACACAAGGGGCCTGGAAAAAGGTTGCACGGGCAACCTTAATTCTGGTATTTCCTAACTTCTGAGCACTTGGCTTTGCAAGCCTAATAATGTTCTTTTAAACATAGAAAACACACAAGCTAGGTTTTAAAAAAAGCAAACGGAAGGAATAGAAATGACATCATGTGACCTCCTGCTGACACCAGCTGGACTGGAACCTTTAGACCCCACTGCACAGACCTCTGCCACTTGAGCTAACAGAGTAACTGATGGCAGTAGTAGGTTGTCGTCTTCTATGTGGACCAGCACTAGAGGGGGATGGGACACTTTTCCAGTGGCTTTCACATATATTTGCTGACACCAGAGGAATAGTGAGACTCAGGAATCTCATCTGGGGAGGAGATCTGGTCATACCTTTGTGATGAATTGCATTGATCATGTCCTCTTAACTGCTTCACCTGTGCTCTCTGTCCACCACACCATTGCCCCAAGATGCAGCCCAACATTCTCAGTCTGAAGGGCTTCTAAAAGCTGTCATATGTTGTTATTTTTTGTTTTAAAACAAAAGACTGACAAATAAGTGTTTCCTCCTTCCCCTCCAACATGGAATTTTCCCCTCAAAACAACCTAAGGCCCAGAACTGGCAACATTCAGTCATGTAACAGCAAGAAGTTTGCAGTAGCATTTTCAAAAATGATCAGTTTCACTCAACTCTGCTCCCACTGACTTCAGTGGGATCAGTTAGGCCAATGCTGAGAGCTTTAGAAAATGCCAGCCTGTTATGCCTAACCAAAGGGATGGTGCTAGTCACCAATACCGAGAAAGAGAAACAAGAGGATCTAGGAAAAGTATATAAAGAATCCAATATGTTCCTTGCCCAGAACACTTTGTTTTCACCACTGAAACCCACTGTGGAAATCTGGAAGAGAAGATTAGAGGACAAGCAACATCCAGTTATATTACAACACCTGCCTACCTACATCTGCACAATATACCCTGTGATAGAATCACCATCAGCTATTCCCACACTTTCCAAGATATAGTCCTGATTTTCACAGATGTGTCCAGAGCGTATATAACGCTGACAGACGCCGGTCATCGGCAGGTGGGATCAATCCTGGGATCTCTGGAGCTTAAAGCATGAGCCTCTACCGCATGAGCTAAAAGATTTTCCAGCCGTCAGATAAATAGAAGGAGGTGGCTAACTCCGTTAGTGAATGGACACTCATGATTCCTGATATCGTTTTTTCAAGGGAACTGGGACAGATGAGGCCCTATTCCCTGCCATATCCACTTGAGCATTTTTCTTGTTGACCACGTAGAAGTGGAACAGATGAGGCCTCAGGGCTGCCAAGACCGTTTCTAACTCTCCCCTTGCTTACATATCTGCAGTACGTGGGTGGTGGGAACCAGACATTCTTCACGCTCTCACTGAATTGTTGCCAAGGGGACGCATAGGATGAGTGAGAGACTAGGGCAGTCTTCAGTGGGTAAATACAACTGAGAAAACCAAAATGTCTGCTGGTCAGTTTGAGACAATTTTTGCTAAATAGAAACATGTTATAGAAAAAAGAATAATTTAAAGAGCTCTGTCTGTGAGATACAACCGTTCATAGCCGTTGGTCTGAAGGGTTATCACCTCTGTCCTATATCAGTGTACAACCAATCAAGCCATTAGCCTAATTTTATCTGTCTTCAGAAGAGGTGACATGGGGAGGGGGGCATGCAAGGTCACATACACCCCCAGTTTGCTGCTTAGCTTACTGAGCATGCTCAGTAACACTGCTGAAGCCAGCTGCCCTCACTCTGCCCTGCTCTATCAGCAGGCACGGGTAGTCTCTGGTCTTAGGTACTTATATGGCCCTTGTTAACCTGGGGCCTTCAATGTAGTTATAGTGGTTACTCCCCGAGTGAAAAGGAGCCTCCCATGCCAAAGCAAGACGGAGAAAGCTGCCTTCCCACGATCACACACACTCCTTGCTGCTATCAGGCCTGATCCAGTGCCCACTGCAGTGAAGGGAAAGACCTCATTCAATAGGCATTGCTTTGGAGCCCCAGCTGCAGCACAGCTGGGATTAGTGACCATGAAGTGTTTTTATAATAATGCTGCTCACTCAGGCGGTCATTTATTTAACTGGATGAGTAAAATAGCATTCGCCCCACCCCCACCATTTTCATTTGTAAGAAGGGGGAGTAGATTTTGCAACTGGAGCCTTAGAGTTGTCATGACAATTGCGCAGGGCTGATTGAGATAACAGCACAATAGGCATTAGCGCTGCCTATTGTTCCTTTCCAGGCATCACCAGGGTACATGCCTGCTGCCCTGGCATTCTTCTCTAGCGGTCAGGACTGACCCAGTGCCCCTCACTCCACCTCATCAGAGCCCACCCCCATAGTAAGTGCTGCTTACATGTCAGCAAGGATTCTGCCTCCCAGCCTTGTCAGTGACTACATCCTGTCAAGCTCTCCCCTTTCCGGCCATCGACGGTTAGAAAAACACGTGACAAGGCAGCGTCGCGTCCCTTTGCCAGGCCTGAGCCTCACTAGCTGGTGGGTGACACGGACAGTTGTGTAATTTGCACAGGGAAGCATGCACGCAATGAACCTTCCAGGCTTGCTGCTCCGAGAGCATCTGAGCTGGAAGCCCAAGATTGGCTGGTGTTGGGTTTCTCTCAGCACAGGGGGCCAGTTAGACACGTGGGACTCAGGAGAAGCTCTATCATCATTTAAGGGAGTTTCTTTTCACTCCACTGCAAGTCTAAGAAATGGACAGTGCTCTTTTACTGTACATGTGAAAATGAAATCACAAGAGCTTGGAAACTGCTTCCAACATACAATTCCCTTAACAATACACTGTGCACTTCCACCCACCATTCTCAAGCTCTTTATAGACACTGATGAATTAAATAACCCTGGTGAGTTACTATAGGTGGGGAGGCGGAGGCACAGACAGGCTAAGGGACTTATCCAAAGTCAGATATCAAGCCAAGCAAGAGGGGAATAGGACCCTGGTATCCCGATTCCCAGTCCTCTGACCAAAACGAAATAAATAAATTAAAAAAAAATCCACAAATTGAAGCTGATTTGTTGTAGCAATAGCATCCTACATTTAGGTAGGTCCTTCCAGCTTCACACCCCCTCTGTGACAGGATCCCCTGACTGCAACACGACTTCCTCCTCCCCACAGCTTCAGTAGCTCCCCTTACCAGGACCGGGGGGTGGGGCTGAAGCACACCTTACCCAGGAAGGCACGGAGTTGGGGATTTCAGTCTACCTGCTGACAATGGAGTCAGAGGGGGCTGCGCATGAGATGCTGGGGTGTTGAGCAGGTATGCAGTATGGGATGCCCAATGGAAGGGTGGCGGACTATGGTCAACATGCCCAGGTGTGTTAGGAAGCTGTTTTGCAGTGCAGGGTTTAAATTTAATAGGAAAAGAGATGAGCTCCAGCTGCAAAGTTTGGATCTGGATGTCAAACACCCTAATGTTCCAGGGGTGATCAGCACTCAGCATTTGCTAAATTCAGATCCAGGTACATGATCAGATCTCAACACCTTCAGCCAACAGAGTCCCGATCAGATACCAGATCTTGGTCCATGTCCAGCAGGAAGGGAAGTGCCCCTACGGAGTCATGAAAGCAAGGCCAGTACTGTACAAGTGTGCCATATAAAAAAATAGCAATTAATTTTAAAAAAAGAAAACAACTCTCCATATCAGGGCAGAATCGGAGGAGACAGACAGCAGGTCAGGGTCTCAGTAATGTCACTGCCAACAGAGGAAACAGCCTGCTCAATAACTAGACATGTGCCCCCCAGACAGATTTATGGGGGGATTCAAAGAAATGCAATGGATCACATCACTCCACCCTCACACTTTTTGCATATATTCCCATACACAAAGCCAGAATCTAGCACATGGATCTGCACATACTGTGGCAGCCAACACAATACCCAGCATAAGAAGGAAAGTGCAAAAAATGAAATGTCTTACATTACTTTACAAGAAATCCACTTTATTCTGTGTCCGGTTCTAAGTGGTTGTGCCTAACAACAAGAGCTTCACAGCAGCCCACCCAGACTCTGTCTGAGACGCTCTGCCCTTAGAGGCACAGTCCCCAGTACCACAGGTATCATACATGATGCTCAGCATATGTCAGGCCTAGGGCACAGGCAGCCTGGCGTAGGGGTCAGCACAGGGGCCAGTTACCAGGAATCAGGCCAGGTTAGAACTCCAGGAGATCAAAATCAAGAGCCAGGACACCAGGAGGTCAGGCTCAGATAACACAAACACCAGAGCAGCAATCCACAGCAGTATGAAGTTTAGCTACAGAGCCAACTTCCTGGCTTAAATAGGGGCTGCAGCCCAACCAGGAGCCTTGGAGTTCTCCCAATCAGAGCATAGGGGCAGGGCTTGTGCCCCAGCTGCTGTCTATGAACTACCAGATGGAGGATTGGTGGTGATACTCCTAGACCACCACCCCCACAGATGCAAGTTCAAGACCCCCAGTGCCTGACAGCATGTTGTCCTTTGGCATGACCACCTCTCTTGGGTGTAACCTTTCTCCCTATTCCCCTCCATGCTCCTGTGACCCCATGTGATGACTAGAGAAATGTTAATCCCATTTTACAAACTGATGGACAGATTATTCACAGGCATCACTTCACCAACTACTGAACTGCAGCTACCAGCAGGGTGAAACATACCAACTGTTTAGCAGGGTCACCGTAAACCATGCAACAGGTTAGGTCAAAAAGTGAAAAAAACAAGCATATCCCATTTGAAAGTACAGAAGGAATTTGGGCAGATGCAGTTACCCAACCTGGAATTTGGCCAGGAGACGAGCCCTCACACTTGCAGTTATTTTCATTTCAAAGCACTGGAGGAATTCCCCCCGGTCACATTAGCAGAGATTTGGGGACCTTTCTCTGGCACATTAAGCAGAGGTTATCAGCGAGGACCTAGGTATGTACACCAGTGGGTAGCCTGAGCCTCTGCCTATGCTGCTGTGGTCACACCGCTCTTTTTAGCACACTAGGTCAAGCAGAACTAGTGCAGGCACATCTACCCAAGCTTAGAATTACATCTCCCAGCTGCAGTGTAGATTCCCACTGATTTACACGGTTGTATTCTCTTTCCATTGCACTGTGTATAAATCTACCCCGGGGCTTCACTAAATCTATGGGTTTGGAACAAATATAGTGTACACATGGGGATGCTGCCGTCCCTGGCGTATTTCCATCAACATCAGTTACAGCGGAGATGAATTTGGCCTGTTGTTACAGATGAGACAGGACAGTTCATTGTTACTGTTGAGACAGGAGAGCTTTAGTCTGGCTTGTCTGTTTGGACTGCAAATTCTTCAGGGCAAGCACTGTCTCTTACTGTGTGTCTGTACAGCACCCAGCACAATGGGGCCCTGATCTCAGTTGTGGCCTCTAGGCACTACCATAATACAGATAGCAATGGGGAAAATGCCAGCGATTCTGATGGAGCCCAGGGACTGCAAAGCCATCCTGGTGACACCTGGCAGGTCCCCGCAGACACTACTCCAGCCAGCAGTCTCCACACAGGGCCAAGGACAAAGAGAATCACGCACTTCCAGATGTGCAGGGCAAAGCTGAGTTACATTGGCTGGGCATCGGGGTGGGAATCTCGTGCTACCACTGCCCAGACTGTCCCTGCCCGGTGGCTCAGTGGCGGAGCTAAGTCTGCAGGAGAGACCACGCAGAACCTTTCACCAGCACTACATTCTCTTTAGTGTCTGTCATCAGGAATGACAGCTTAATTCACGTGCAGTTCTGCTTCACTCCCCCAGTTCTGAGCTGTGCTGTTAATTACCCGTAACTTCCTCAGCTGTGTGACACATGGGCCCAGTCCTGCAACATACTGAGCACCCTCAAGCGCCATTCAAGTCAAAGAGAGTTGAGAGTGCTCAACACAGTGCAGGAGACACTCCAAACCTGGCATGATCATGCTCTATTCTTGCAGGCCAGAGGTGTCTCCTGAGCTGGGCAACATTTTATTTCCTACATATGGGGGGTGGGGAATTACAGGCCAAAAGGGCTGGCTAAGTGAGCTAAGCCTCAGGTTTGAAATACCTAGATTCCCCGGGAATGAAGCTGAAATCCCATCTGGGCTGACGTCTTTCCAAAGCAGATAAACGGAATGCCTTAGAGCTTAGTATCACTTAGAGAAGACCTTAAAAACTGGGGATCTGCAGGGATTTAAAGAGCCCATGCACTTTCATTAAGAGTAGAGGGCTTCCAGTGGCATCCTTGGGCAAAACTCCCTGACCCCACACTGATATGGAGCATGCTGACCTCACCCCAGAAAGAGCTGCCTATAACTATAAGTATTTCCTCTATGGCTTCAGGGCCAAAGCCTGCTCACCCAAGGAGTGGCAAACTGCCAAGTTCAGATGTGGATTCAGCATCAATGCAAACTTCCCCAAAGGTTGGGCCCATTGCAGACCTGAGTCATGAAGTCTGGATCCAGATTTGGATCCAGCTACAAAATACGGGGTTGAGGAGGCTGGATCTGAGGTTTGAGTTTAGGGCCCATCTCTAGTTAACAGTGATGTTTACAAGAAAGAGCTCAATAGGATTTATTATTTGTAGCGTGGTAGCATCTAGGAGCCCCCCCGCATGGACCAGGACCCCATCGTGCAAGGCGCTGTACAAACAGAGAACAAAAAGACCCTGCCTCACACAGTTTAATAAGTATCACCGAACCCTCATCCCATTGCAAAATTCACACTGACTTGGATAGAAGTAGGATCAGACCATTAGTTAACGGTGTTTTGAATGTATGTTATATTTCCTTAGATTCATCACATCCTTCCCTAAAGCAAGGAATCTCTGTCCCTGGTAAGTTTTACTGCTGCTCCATTCAGGGGGAAATGGGCGTATTTCAAATAGATCTCAGTCAAAGAAATGCAAGTTGTACTGTGCATGTAGCATTTGATCGCATGGATGGGTTTTTAGTGCTCCAGAAGTAGAAGTGTCTTTTGGCGACTGAAACTGTGTAATTAGGAGGAGCAAAGAAGAGGGAAGAAGGCAACTCCCAATATCCCTGCTCTGCCCCTCCCATCCCTTTGCCTGATGCAGACTGTCCGACGTGGCACTATGGGGGAAGGGAGTTGAGAGCCTTCTAGAGAATGTGCAGAACTGGAATTCCACTTTAAGATTACTTTCTGCCAAAAGAAATGTGACACATTGTACGTATCGCTCTGATTCCAGACAATTTGCACTGAACGATATGCAGCAAAGATTTGAAAGGCTGAGTCCAATCTGATGCAGCCACTTAAATGCAGTTTGTTCATTTTATAGGACTTAAAATTTTAACGCATGGTCGATTTATTACAACTCTTTTTTGCTCACAAAATTGTTGTATTGGATAGGATAAATTACTCGTATATAACGGCATTTAGTTATAATATGACTAGGAGAAAATATGCCTTCAAAAACTGAAAATCATCCAGGAAATCTAAAAATCTCTGCACTGAGTTATCTATATTTTCAGAGATCATTGATCAATGATAAATAGGGTGACCAGGTGTCCCATTTTTAAAGGGACAGCCCCCTTTTTGGGGACATTTTCTTATATAGGCGCCTATTACCCCCCCCCCCCCCCCCCGTCCCTTTTTTCACAATTGCTATCTGGTAACCGTAATGATAAAGAATTATTTTTATTCAGCCAAAAATTACTGCTAATAAGTAAAGATCATTTTAAATGTTAAAAGTACATATAGGCATGTAAACTTGTCAAAGGCATTCAGTGGAGGAAGGCTGAACATAAAAAGGCATTTGGATTAAAAGGTTTAGATTTTATTTTAGCTAGAACAATGTCTTTTATGGAACGTAATTACAGAGAGGAAGGGGAAGGCGGAGCAGCGCCAGACGCTAGGTTTGGCAAAGAACCCTGCTGCTGAAGTGCATCTTGGAAATTTAAAGGGACTGCCTCTGGTTTCACCAATAGGCAAACGGTATGGCTGCCTCTAATAACCTTTTGCCTACTTTATACTGGAACTTGGTGCATTGTGTTGGGCCTATTGATTGCCTCTCTATTCAGTGTCTTATTTTTTTCCCCTCATGGAAGATGCTACTGCAAAGGATGAAAATTAAAAGGTAGCAAAGAATGTATGTGATATACACCTGGATAGACACTACCCAGACAGCCTACACTACCCCAGGATTTGACTTCCACTGTCCACTTGCGTGTGACACAAGAGCACTTAGTGGGAGAGATCTACGGCACAGTTCATGGAGTATTCCACTGCTGTGCATAGTTTCAGTAACTGAATCTGGTGCCCGGCCTGAGACGCAAACCTCTTTGAGTGGCACCTTTGATCAGTGGAGTTATTCAGTGCTATTCCAGTAGCACCATTGATTAGTGATAATCCATTCCTTGTCACCATGACTAACGAGAATGGGGCCAATTCTTTAAGGTGCTGAATGTCTCCTATGAGGTACAGAGCACCATCGTCATCCATATATTAAATTCCCTTGACTCCCATTGGGAGATCAAGGTGCTCAGCCTCTCACAATAGGGTCTTAATAGGAATATTGGCTGCAGGTGCCCAGGGTTGCAACTGTATCCAGGTAGCCCCTCTTAAGTCAATGGGAACGACTGCATGAGCAAGGATTACTAGCATGAGTAAAGGTTGCAGGATCAGGCCTCAGTTTAGATTAGACTCTGGGTTACGAATGCCAGGAAGGCCAAGATCTGGAAATCTGGTGCATTCACACTCCCTTTCCCCTATGCAATAATCCTTTTTCCCATTGAAATATCCCACGAAGTCAGAAGTCTGTTTTTTAGGCTGCTGAGATGCTTCCATGTTTTTTGTCAGACAATGCACCCTTGGCACTATTTCCATGCGACAGGTTTTGTGCAAATTACACCTGGCTCAGCTCAGCCATAATAAAGGTTATTGTGAACTAATAAAAGAGCCTATTTTTCTCTCAGCCAGAAACAAAAGCCAGGAAAAATGGAACAAACAGTCATTACCTACCTTTTATCTACTATAACTGTTATTAACTTTTGCTGGTAACCATATTGACAGCATGAATAACAATAGAAATGTGCATTTACTTTTGTTATTTCAGCTGTGGGTAGCCAGATCACTTTAGTTGACAAAACATTTTTGTTATATAAGAGATCTAAAAAATCTTAAATAATTTGAGGCTTTAGATTATCTATTTGCATTGTGTCCACCTCTGTTTGTTAGGTATGGAAAGATACAGATTTTCTGTAGCATTCATTATTATTGTTATTTATTAGTATTGTAGGTGAGCACAGCACATGGAAAGGTCATCCTTATGGGGCCTGAGCTTGACAAACCTTTGGCCAGGCGGTTTGTTTTCACTCACAGGAGTAATTCCACTGGGCTTACTATTATCATCTGTATTATGGCTAGCACCTAGGAAACCCAGTCAAGGATCAGGACTCCATTGTGTTAGGAACCATAGTGACAGCTAATAACAAAGAAGACAAGGACTTCTTCAGTCAGGGTTTGGACGATCATGCCCTGATGTTGGGTCCATGACATACTAGGACAAAATCATTGGCAGTTTAGCGACTACTAAATGAAGGGTATTTGCCCTGGGGGGACAGCTACTCCTGAAGAAGCAGAGTTAGGAGGTAATTGCATCACAGATTTCATTTTTAAATGTAATGACATTTACAAGAATGTTTTCTGTAAAGCAATGAAGTTTCAGAGAAATAATAGCATGGAAAGCTTTACGTATCTAGAACATTGTCCATAGCAGCGATTCTCTCTGTCTCGAGCCAGCTGTGTCTCTCTGTAGCTTGGCATTGAGCTCCCATTATGGCTTTGACTGCAGTTCACATTCTGTGACATTGAATGAGGAGCCTTGTGAAAATATAGTCATGTAAAAGTAAGACATGCAAGAGTCAGACACACAGGTGGATGGCAGGAACATTGAGCGAACCAGACATCTTGAAATCAGCGACACACTTAGGGTGACCAGATGTCCTGATTTGATAGGGACAGTCATGATTTTTGGGTCTTTTTCTTATATAAGCTCCTATTACCCTCCATCCCCGTCCCGATTTTTCACATTTGCTGTCTGGTCACCCTAGACACACCTGAATATCAGATCTGTCATGAGCCCTAAATAGTCCTGCTCAGACAACTGTTGCCTTTATTTAGTTGTTTTGATGATGATACTATATTTACTATTCCTTGTAACATGGTTTCTGGTAGCCGGTATCCAAATTCATCTCTGTTGTAACTCCATGGCCTTCAGTGGGATTACACCAATAATAAACTCTATTGTTTTGTCTTTATATAAACCTTGATCCTTCACACTCTTGAGCGCGTGTGTAACTTTATCAAGCGAGTAGCCCCACTAAGCCCTCTGAGGCGGCTCAGGTGAATAAAGAAGAACAGGAGTACTTGTGGCACCTTAGAGACTAACAAATTTATTAGAGCATAAGCTTTCGTGGACTACAGCCTACTTCTTCGAAAGCTTATGCTCTAATAAATTTGTTAGTCTCTAAGGTGCCACAAGTACTCCTGTTCTTCTTTTTGCGGATACAGACTAACACGGCTGTTACTCTGAATCAGGTGAATAAAGTTATGCACAGGTTTATTTGTTTGAAGGACCGGGGCTGTGGTTTGTAAGCCATGGGGTGCAGGAGCCATGTCTCTCTCTGCATCTTAGAGAAGGCTGATGTGTGGAAAGGTGGTCCAATGGCAGGGCTACAAATCTTAAAACTTGGGACACCTGAGTTCCAGCCCCGGCTCCTCACAGACATTTTGCGTAAGTCACTTACTGGGCTAGGTGCCCAACTCCTATAGAAAGCAATAGGAGTTAGTTGCCTAAATACCTTTGAGGCTCAGGGCCTTAGATGTTCTGCGCTTCAGCTCCCCACCTGTACCCTGGGGAGAAGAGCTAGTGCTGCTTCATTTGTGCCAGGCCTGAGCCCCGGCACCTCTGGGCTTGGCAGTTCACAGCCCCGGCACCAGAGGAGTCTGCAGCCTGCAAGCAGTAGGACCCTGCAGCAGCTCTCGGGGGGGGCAGTCTGCCAGTGGGAGGCTCCAAAGTGCTTTTTTTTTTGGAGCTCGGAACCTCCCATTTAAACATGCAACTTTTCCGACTTTCTAGAAGTTTCTCTGGGCGGGTTATATAGCCCCCTCCGCGGGCCGGACTCTGCAGAGAGGGACACACACCGGGAGATTTCAGCGGCTTCTTGCAAATCGCGCCGGCCCCGCGCCCCAGCTCGGCCAGTTCTGCACCCCCAGACCAGACGCGAGCCCCAGCGGTGCAGGAGCGACCCCGCCAGGTGAGGGGCTCCGCAGGGGGCCCACGGAGGTTCAAGCACCGGGCTGCATTGGTCTGGCAGTGCCCGGGGTGAGGGCAGGGCGGTAGGGGGAGCGGTAGCAAGATGCCGGGGGCGCCCCATGGATCTCCTTGGTATGGGGGGGGGAACGATACCCCGGAGTGTCCCCGTGGCAGGGTGTGTGTGCACGCGGGGGGCGATATCCTGCAGTGTCCCCGTGGCAGGGTGTGTGTGCACGGGGGGGGGCGATACCCTGCAGTGTCCCCGTGGCAGGGTGTGTGTGCACGGGGGGGGCGATACCCTGCAGTGTCCCCGTGGCAGGGTGTGTGTGCACGGGGGGGCGATACCCTGCAGTGTCCCCGTGGCAGGGTGTGTGTGCACGGGGAGGGGGGGGGGGCGATACCCTGCAGTGTCCCCGTGGCAGGGTGTGTGTGCACGGGGGGGGGGGGGCGATACCCTGCAGTGTCCCCGTGGCAGGGTGTGTGTGCACGGGGGGGGGGGGGGGGCGATACCCTGCAGTGTCCCCGTGGCAGGGTGTGTGTGCACGCGGGGGGCGATATCCTGCAGTGTCCCCGGGCAGGGTGTGTGTGTGTGTGCACGCGGGGGGCGATACCCTGCAGTGTCCCCGGGCAGGGTGTGTGTGTGTGCGCGCACGGGGGGGGGGCGATACCCCGGAGTGTCCCCGTGGCAGGGTGTGTGTGCACGCGGGGGGGGTGTACCCCGGAGTGTCCCTGCGGCGGGGTGTGTGTCCGTGCACGGGGGGAGACACCCCGGAGTGGCCCCGTGGCAGGGGATGTGTGCACGGGGGGGCACACACCCCGGAATTGTCCCTGCGGCGGGGCTGTGTGTTTGGGAGGGGCAGAGGAGATGCCTGGACTCTCCCTGGCCTGGGGGGTGGGTCCCATGGAATATCCCCCAGTTGCTGGGAAATCCCGTGTGGAAGGGGAGCAGGAGCAGAGGCATCTCTTACTGGGAATGGGTTGGGGGGTTGGTGTCAGGATGAAATGCGAGGCTCTCACCGGGAGTCTGTTCAGTAGCCTAGAAAGTTTGGAGGGGAGGATGACTCCCCCATCCCTGGGGATTGGTAGGGTGTGGGGAGGATCGGAATGGAGCATTTCTGAGGGGCTGCATGTCCCACCCGGGCCCTATGGAGGATGTGGGAGGAAAGGAGTGGGGGCAGTTCATGGGTGACTGGGGCCATGGGGTATTAAACTTGGTGGCTGCAGCAGCTGCCTTTCTGCAGTTTGAGGGGAGACAGGTCTGGGCTCTACTGATCTGAGGGAAGCAGCCCCTCCTGCCCCACACCAGAGGGGTCCATCTTCCAGGCTGCCCCACACCAGAGACAGCCATGGGAAGGAGCTGCCAGTGATGCTCACACAGATCCTCAAGACCATGGGGGAGCAGAGGGGCCGGGGTTTAAGTATCCCAAGCAATGAAAGTGAAATAAACTGAGGGGGAGGAATAAAATAGGAGCAGCGTCCTGGGGCCAGCCCTCTGCTCCTCTCTCCAACTCAAGAGCCAGCATTAAACCAGTATCCACAGCTCCCTCTATCCCCGTGAGCCCTGGGTCCCCCTGCCAAAGGGTGAACTGTCGCAGAGCAGGGTTGAAACCTACAGCCTTGGGGATAGGGGTGCAGCTCTTTGTTCTCTCTTTTTGTGAACTAAAACCAACTCTGTGTCAAAATGCAAAGCCTCCAGCTGTCTTAGTGCAAGATCTCGACTAACACCCGACCGGCGTTTGCTTATTACGTTTGTGTGAGTCACTTTGTCATGCGGTTTGTTCTGATCTAGTGTGTGTGTGTGGGATCTACGGCCCTGATCCTGCAAGGTGACTCCCACTCCAGATAGACCTGCCACGCTGGCACAAGGATCTGCCTGCATGCATCTCATTGCAGACTGGGACCCGGGGGAGTGTAGGGTGAGGGTGGAAGCTATCAAGCATGAGCTCCTAGAGAATCAGAGCGGCACTAAATTATAACACACAGGCCAATGCGGTTCTCTCACTAACACAACCCCTTCACATAATTCAAGAGTAGGAGATGTTGCTCAGAACAGAGTGGAGCTTACAGGCTGAGACCTGTTGTTACTGTGCACTTCCATAGTCCTTGGGGAGACCTAGACATTTGTCGACTCAACCCTTCTGTGGGCAAAGTTTGGGCACAGCGGCCTCCTGGATGGTGGCTAGATTTCATTGCTCTCTGAAGTAATGGAACTGTCCTAAAGATCTAGCACGTGCTTTAAACCAGGCACCATTCTCAAGGGAACTACTTTCTGTATCTGTTTTCTTTCAGAATGAAAAAGGCAAACGTTGACCTCACTATGAAAAAGTTTCAAGGTATCTTTAGAAGAGGAAAACAAAAAACAAAACAAAAAACACAAAAAAGTTTGAAACTGTCTAACTGCATAATCCCAGCCCCACATCCAGACGGGGAGATTATAAACTGGTGTATGTGTCTTAAATAGTCTTTCTTTTGAATAGCCAGGGCAAATTAAAGTCGGTAGCTTTTCATTTTCAGTCTTTCAACGAGGCTTATTATTGAAGGGATCTTAGGCTGTAAATTAACCCTATCCCTAAGGCTATATAATTTCCATCCTGTGAACTGCAACATGTCTGCTTGTGGCTACGTGCACAAATGCATTCTTTGGTGTGTGTAATTCCTTGGGCCCACCTCTGTTTCCTGTTCTGTTTTCTTTAACTCTAATGCTGCCACTCCAGTTGCCGCTGCATGCCAGGAACTGAACTTCAGAGCAGCCTCAGCCAGGGGGAAGAATGACTAAAGAATGGAGCTCAATCACAGCACTTGGCACGATGCTTGAACAATTCAGATTAGGTCTTTGGCTACCACAAAGATAACGTCATACAACCAAAAAAGTCTCAGCAGGGCCGGCTCTAGGCACCAGCAAAACAAGCTGGTGCTTGGGGCGGCACATTTTTAGGGGCGGCACGGCCGGCGCCAGAATGCCGCCCTTGCTGCCCCTAAAAATGTGCCCCGGCCGCCCTAGCTCACTTCCGCTGCTGCTGCTGCCACTGCGCGCTGTAGCGCGCAAAACAGCTGATTCGCATGCCGCTGCTCCCCCTCCCTCCCTCCCTCCCAGGTTTGAGAGCCTGGGAGGGAGGGGGAGACTGAGTGGCCGCAGCGCGCGCGCCGCTTCTCTCTCCCCCTCCCTCCCTCCCTCCGAGGCTTGAGAGCCTGGGGGGAGGAGGCAGGGCTGGGGATTTGGGAAAGGGGCAGAGTTGAGGCAGGGCCGGGGGTGGGATAAGAAAAAACGGGGGCGGCCAAAATTGTTTTTGCTTGGGGCGGCAAAAATCCTAGAGCCGGCCCTGAGTCTCAGGCATAGAAAGGGAATTTAACCCCTAATATACATAAGCAGGTAGCTTTGCTTGGGAAGATTTTGAGCTCTCTAGACCTTTTGGAGCACCCTCGAGCTCAAAGTACAAGTCCAGCAGGGGGCAGCAGCACTTAGCCAGCCTTTGGGTGTACACCAGGGACTACTTGCTTCTTCAAATGTGGGCAGCTTGCTGGGGTTAAAGAGCTCAATCTGATTTGCATAAAATGGAGTGGGTTTCAGCCACCCTCATCTTCCGTACAGAGTTGTAGCCTGTAGCGGTGGCTGATTCCAACCTGCAGTGTTCTACCTTGATTGTGGTAGCCGCTGGACCGCCAAACAGCAGTGATCTTCAGTGGTCACTGGACCGCCAAACAGCACGGCTTTTCAATCACTCCTAACATGAGCTGGATTTGAACCATTGTCCTAGAACTAGAAAAGATCTCCATCCTATCACTTGGGTCTTTGAACCAACCAACTTGCCTGATCATGTCACTTTAAAGTTCCAAAAGCAAACCAGTGAGTTAATACTCGGTTAGAGACCAGGCTTTTGTTCAAAATGTACAGGCCCCTTGTTTCAGAATGCAATTTGGACTCTCAAGCACTAGCTACCATTTATCTCTCCACATAGTATGATTTACTTCTGCAGTTAATCACATGGGCAATTTTTGAGGGTGTAGGTTCACACCTGCAAAAAAGGGAGGCTGGGCTGAAGCCTGGTTGGAAATTGGAACCCTATTAAAGTTATTAAATTGACAGCAAACAACAGATGCAGATCAGATTGCATCATGAACGCTATTTTGCTTTCCCGCACTGGATTCTAGGAATGGGGTTAATTGGAAGCATCAGAGCTTAGACTAGTCTAGATACTGACGCGGCTTTAGGAGGGAAGGTGGTCTGACTGATTCTGAACCTTTCGTTGCCTTGCAGGTTCACAGCAGCGTCACATTCAGTGGAAGCCATGTGGGTGACCAACCTTCTGGCCCTCTGTGCCCTAGCGGCTGCAGTGCCCTCGGAAGATAAGAAGCTGAGCGATAAGGCAACCACCTTAGCTGACCGCAGTGCAACTTTCGCCTTCAACCTCTACCACACGATGGCTAAAGACAAGAACATGGAGAACATCCTCGTGTCTCCTGTGGTGGTGGCCTCCTCGCTCGGCCTGGTGTCACTCGGTGGCAAGGCTACCACAGCCTCCCAAGCCAAGGCCTTGCTCAGCGCCGACAAGCTGAACGATGACTATGTTCATGGCGGGCTGTCGGAGCTCCTGAACGAAGTCAGCAACTCCACCGCCCGCAATGTCACCTGGAAGCTCGGGAACCGCTTGTATGGCCCTAGCTCCATCAGCTTTGCTGATGACTTTGTGAAGAGCAGCAAGAAGCATTACAACTACGAACACTCCAAGATCAATTTCAGGGACAAGAGGAGCGCCCTGAAATCCATCAACGAGTGGGCATCCCAGACCACCGATGGCAAGCTCCCCGAGGTCACCAAAAACGTGGAGAAGACCGACGGGGCCCTGATTGTGAATGCCATGTTCTTCAAACGTAAGTTAAATGGCAAGGGTGCTCTAAATTAGTGAGATGAGTGATCAAGTGCTGATGGCACCCTCCAGCCAATACCAGGCTTCACCTCCTGTTCCTAATCTAGACACAAAGGGCCCAATTCAGCTCCCATTTACACTGGTGTAAGTCAATGGAGTTGCACACTGGGGCAAGTGAGAGGAGACACAGGTGCAAAGAGTTTGCTAGAGTCCTACAGGGCTTTATACAGAGGGATCTTTCCCCCACAGCTGAAATGCACTGGATTGAAAAACAGGAGCCATTGGAGCGTGCAACAGAAATCTTACTTTAGGAGTGGAAGTGACTTTGTTTCTCCATCTGAAACTTCAAGAGGACATATGTTAAATAAATTGGTGCCATGGTAAATAAACTTCAGGATAGAAGGTTGTTTTTTCTGGGGGGGAGGGCAAGGAATTTGCTAGTCCCAGTCTCACCCCAAGTTAGCACAATAATAAAAATGGGATTTTTTTTTAAAACTCCAAAGTATCTGTTATAAAGCCAGAGACAAGACACTGCACTAGATATATCGATGTTCTCTTCAGTAGGACAAATTGTGGGTTCTTAGCTGCTCACCAGTCTAGGGAGTTAAATTTGTGCATGATGACACAGCCCATTTCCATTTCTTGTTAACTGATGGGTTTTCCTCCTCTTCCATTTATAGCTCACTGGGATGAGAGGTTCCATCACACGATGGTGGACAACCGTGGTTTTATGGTGACCCGTTCCTACACAGTGGGAGTTCCCATGATGCACCGCACAGGTAAGTTTTAGCTTATGCTCCCTACTCCAAGCTCCACTGGACTAAATCCATCCTGTTGATTTACAGCAGAGATGATATTAGCCCAGTTGGTCAACTTTTCACCTGTTTTTCTTTCCCCACCAGCCTTTCAGATGAGACAAAACTACGCAGCTTTATGCTTCAATCTTAGTATAAGCAAATGGAATGCCATGTCTGTTGGTGGCTTTAGATCTGGACACTTCTTCATTAGGAAGAGATTCCATAGGAGACCTAGAATTGGGGCATCAAACTGAGCTCTGAATAGTAGCAGCTCTCAGTCACCATCCACACTTGTCTACTTTTGGGCCGGTAAACTAGACAGTCCCCAGCTTGCACTCCACTGAAAACCTGGGGCAAATTAGCAACAGAATCAGGTAGCTTTATCTGCTTCCCATGGCTCACCATTATCACCTCTGCTTGCAACTCTTTTCTTAAAGGTCTGTACAACTACTTTGATGATGAGGCTGAGAAACTTCAGATTATGGAGATGCCTCTCGCTCACAAACTCTCCAGCATGATCTTCATCATGCCCAACCATGTGGAGCCACTGGAGAGAGTTGAGAAGCTGCTGACCAGAGAGCAACTGAAGACTTGGATCAGCAAGTTGAAGAAGAGAGCCGTGGCCGTTTCCCTGCCGAAAGTCAGCTTGGAAGTCAGCCACGATCTTCAGGTAAATTCTCTCTTGACGCCATAAACCAGACTGGCTGTTAAGGATGGTTCCTGGATCTTTCCCCTACCTTTTGCTTTGAAGTGACAGGCTGGCACATATGATTGCTTATGAGCGGAGAAATTTCTGCCAACATTGGGAAGGTTGCAAGAGACCAGGATGGTGAGGGAAGAGAGGACCCTGTGATTTCTGCCTTGGCAGCTTCCCTGAGTGGACATAAGAACTACATTTGAGGAGCCCAGAATAGGCAGATTTGATCAGACTTGCATATGTAGTTCTAACCAGATCCTCACTGTCCTTGCACTTGGGAAATCTCTTCTCCAGCCCTGAAAGTAGGGAGATGGGGCAATTAGAGGTGTGTTATACACAAGCTGGCTTGCTATACACGGTAAGCTTATTACTTACAAACTGCGTTATTCAGTGGAAACCTAGACTAACACTTCTGCTTAAATAGCTGCATGGCTCTAAGTTGGGCTCTGGGTTTATGGGTTTAAGCCCATGTATTGTCATTTTACCCCGCTCGTTTACACTTTTGCAAAATGGGGAGGAAAATTTCTCCATCAACTCCCCTGTTCTTATCAGGATCCAAGAAGCCACATCCCACTGTTAACACCCCCAGGTAGCTAGACCTATTCCCTGAGCGCAGGGGTGTTACTCTGCATTTACACTACTGAGAGCAGACTCTAGCAGGTTGAGCATATGATTGAACAACATTAGTGTCTTCCCTAGGAGTCTAACCTGTCTGTCTTTCATCATAGAAACACTTGGCGGACCTTGGCTTGACTGAAGCCATGGACAAGAACAAGGCTGACCTGTCCAAGATTTCAGGCAAGAAAGATCTGTACCTTTCCAACGTTTTCCATGCTGCGGCCCTCGAGTGGGACACCGAGGGGAACCCCTTTGATGCCGACATCTACGGCCGAGAAGAAATGAGGAATCCGAAACTCTTCTACGCCGATCACCCATTTGTCTTTGTGATCAAGGACAATAAAACCAACTCCATTCTTTTCATTGGCAGGCTAGTGAGGCCCAAAGGGGACAAAATGCGCGATGAATTGTAGTTTGAATTTTCAGGTTTTGGTGGGGATTTTTTAAATGGGGAAATGTTCTTTTGTATTCTCTACGAACTGATGGGTGCTAGCCGGACCAGAGTGTATTTTGATGTTAAATCCAGCATACATTTTACCCTACCAGAATATTCCACCAAAAGAAAATGCGGGGGAGGAATAGGGGAGGTGGGAGGGAGAGGGGTGAAAGGGCCAGGAACAATGGGAGGAACCAGTTCACTGGGATTCTGTTCCTAATCAGTGGCATATCTGCTGAGATTTTAGGTTACTGTCTGTCTTCCTTCTTCCTGCAGTAGAATAAATCCTTCTGCCAAGCATGATGGCACCATCTGCCAGGATGCAAACTGTCAGCCGAGGCCATGGTAAAGGAACCAGCCCACACACTTGCATCACAGTCTCTGTTGTGCCCTTTGTTCTAGACACATGGAGCACAGCTTCTCCATCCCTCTTCCCTGACAGCTTCCTTCAGGTTTGTGCTTAAGGGACAGCTTGCCTCCCGCGCATAGATTGTCCCTGGTTCCTTGCACTGGGGGCGTTTCTTGGCTGAGCTGGAAGCCAGGGGGCTGGTCCCTTTATCTGTTTCCTCCTTGAAATTCTTCTGCCTGTATCTTGTTTGTTAAAGGGAGTGGCAGGGACTTGAGTGAGCTCCCGCTTACATTGACTGACAGCAATAGAGGCACTCCTGACAGATGCAAATGTAAGGGAGAGGAGAAGTGAGCCCCCAGGAGTTCGTCTAACCATTTTGGTTACTTTAGAGGGGGAAACAGACTGTAACAAACAGCCATACAAGTAAGTAGGTGCTCAGATGCTGTGGCCCACATACAAACATAGATACAAGTAGAATTTTCCCTGTACCTTCTAAACCACTTAGCTATGCTCTGAAATGTGTGTCATATCTCCCCAGCTACTTCCAGTTGAACATAGACTAAAAACCTATCCACTCCCCTTACCCATGGACCGCTGAAATCTTGCAAAAATCTGCTTCTTTGGGAATACTCTATTTAAAAAAAAAAAAACGCCTTAAATCACACAGCACTGAGGTGTCTTAGCAAAGGGGCCAAGGCCAGAATGGGCCATAAAGATTAAAAGACCCTTTTTCAGGTGGTCCCTTTAGCAGAGAGGTGAGGTGCAGCTGGGGGAGGGGTGATTTGATCTACAGCTAACTGTACTCTACCTGCTCTGTGGATCGAGAGGATTTCGGGCAGGGGAGCTACCAAGCAGACAACTCACCAGCACTGGGCCTGCCATCGAAAGGTTTCATTAACCCCTTAGACTGGAGAGGAGGAAGTTCACGTCTCTTGGTGCTTTTGTTTCAGGCTGTCAGGACAGACTAGGCAAGAAACACAGTTTACATTGTGAAGGTTCTCTCTGCAACTAGAAAGCTAGAGCCCGAACCATCTCCCAAGGGGAAGATGCCCACTGACACCTCTCTATGGGAACTGTCTCAGGCCCTTCATTTCCTTTTCCTAAAATAGAAAGACTTTAGATTTTCCATAGCCTGGCTTCCTAATGACCCTTTCTACACAATCATCTTCCCAAGAGGGATTCACTCCCCAGTGGCTGACCTGCATAAGGCACATAGCTATACATACAAGTGTTACCCTATGTATTTATGTGTGAGAAGTGGCAAGTCTCATGATCCAACTCCAGCCTAGAGTTGATGAATCAAAGTGAATGTTCCCCCAAGGGACATTATCAGGTTGAAGCTTGTATTTAAAAAAATTAATGGTCCTGATCCTACAAATTCCTAAGTATGTGTTTAATGCTGCTTACACACACAATGTCACGGCAAAACTGTAGAACAAAGGGTTAGATAATTGTTTTTCAGTTTAATCTACTTTCTGTGTCACTGATGCCGATTGCAATCAGGCTGGACAGTGAAACTGGACTGGTTACAGTTACTTTCTAATCTGTTTCACTTTCAAGTTCTCAAGTACAAGCCCAATCCTGCAGCATCTGGATTTCAGAGGCTGACAGAGGTGTACTTGGTAAATTGACTTCCACAATAGTTTAAGTTGATTTGAATTTTGTTTATATATCTAACTCTGGGGGCCAAAATTTAACCTGATCTTGTCTCTTAGTAGATGAAGTTACAAAAGTACAGTAAAGTATATGTGCCAAAATCGCATCCAGGTCAGCCCAGAGGGCAATGCTGCCCTTAACACCTCCGGTTAAAGTGCTGACAATCATCGCTAATGGAGGGGAGGGGGAGGCGCACAGGCATGTATCAGAGTGCACAAAATATTGCCTGAGCATGCACACTGCAAATCTGTGCACTGAAACCCATGTCTGTTGCACATTTATACAGGATGGGGTCGGTGGGAGTGTGGAGAACACTGGGAGAGTGTCAATTTGCATCATGTGAATGGAAGTGTCTGCTTTTTTTTTTCCTGTTTTGAATTCTTGTACCACAAAACTGAGTTGTATAATTTTGCAATAAAACTTTTTCAATTAATCTTGGCATTTGTTGGGAGGTGCGGTTTGTGATCATAAAGGCCTGGATTGTTTGAATCTGGCAGTGGCCATAAGCAATTGGTTTCAAGGGGTTTATCTGCAAAACCTCATTCAGGTGCTGAAGCTTGGCTGACAAGTTTCTGCCCTGTCCACTTAAATTTAACCTGGGTTTATTATTTGTCTTGTAATTCAGTATAGTATTCGCCCAACAATCAGAGCAGCACTTTATGAACATTCATTTAGCCTCTGCACCCCTCTGACACAGGGAAACAGCACAGAGTGGTTAGTCATCTGCTTTCCAGATTTTCTGAATGCTCACAGCTTCTACTGAAGCTAACGGAAGCTCCAGGTCAGTGCCTTGACCCTCAGTGTGTGGCTGGAGAAAAGGCAGGCTTAAAAAAAAAAAAAACAAAAAAAAAAAACTACAAGCAACTTGCCCACAGTTGCGAAGAAAATATGGTAAAGCCAGGAATAGACCCCCTGATGCCTCCATCCTCTGCTTGACCCCATTAGCTGGTAACACCTGCCACATGCTCAAAGCACCCTCAGTTCCAACTGAAACAATGGGCAGCGTTAGGTGAACAGGGCCCCGTGGTGCCTTTCATTCCAGTAAAAGACCTATGCAAACAAGGCAAGATGTCTCATTGGTTCACACCTCTACTTTAACCACTGGACTATGCTCGCACCCTGCGTGACTAGCACAGATTTTAGCCACAGCTCTTTCCTCGGTGGCTGAACCTGCTTGGCTTTGTGTTCTGAGGAAGAATTTAAATGACAGGCAGGTCTGAGAGAATCAAGGTAGGTGAGGGAATATCTTTTATTGGACCAACTTCTGGTCAGAGGGACAGGCTGTTGAGCATATACAGAGCTCTTCTTAGGAACAGCAGGGAAAATAGCATGGAGATGACAGGAGGAGGATACCCCACGTACTGGAGGAGGAAAGGAGCAGGGCAGGCTAATCTTAAAAGTAGCTGTAAGACAATACCAAAGGGTTTGGTGTTTCTTGGCTCAACCAGTCACAAATTACAACGAGCTCTTTCTACTCCCAGCCCTAAAAACTCAGCCTAGGATCTTAAAGTTAAACTGGGCTCTTTCAGACTCATATGTCATCAGGAACTTTCTGCACATCACAGGCAGCTTAATAGATTTTAAGGCCATAAAGGACCATTATTGCCAATCTAGCCAGATGATCTGCATAACAGACCACGGCTCACTCTCAGCAATTCCTGCCTCTAGCCCTACAACTGATGCCAAACTGAAACAGGCCTTTTAGAAAGACTCCCAGTCTTGATAGAAAGACTCAAACTGATGAAGAATTTACCACCCCTCCCCCATGTGCTGACCAGTTCCAGTGGATACCACAGTAATACAAATAATCACCCACACAGTTACAAATGTGTCTTATTTTCTATTTGAAGTTCTAGTCTCAGATCTTAGGTAAAGTCCTGTAGTCCAGACGCAGCCTAGGCTGACAAGGGTGTTTTCTGTTGCGGCGGGAATACACCACTCCAATAAATGTTAGCTATGCTGAAAGAAGCACTCTTCCATCAGCATAGCTGCATGTACCCTACAGGTTGTGTCAGTCAGGGGTGTGTTATTTTCACAGCCCTGCCCAGCATTCCTATGCTGGTATTTAGTCTAAGCCAACAATTTAGTTCAGGGGTTCTCACAACAAAAATTTTGGTGGCCTCAGACTGTGGCCACAAACTCTGACAAATTTTCCTAAAATTATTAACTTAATTAAATATGCACATATACATGTCCAAATCATTGTAATTTATTGATGTGGGTTTTTTCTCTTTTGCAGACTCAATAATAAAAATGTAATTGTGTTTGGGGCCCCTGGCTCCTCCCCCAGCCCCTCACCTATCACCTCTGGCTCCCACTGCCTACCCCAGCCCACCACTGCCACTCCCCACCCCCATTGCCCCAAGCTGCAGCCTCACTCCCCACACCTACACTGCTCCTTGCCTCTTGACCACAGCACCCAGGCAGGCTGGCCTTCCTGAAGCCCAGAGTGGGAGCCCCACAGCTGGGGGGGCAGGGGGGAAGGGCTGAAGCCCAGATCCCCACCACCTCAGGAAGCTGAAGACCAGAGTCCACTGTCAGAGCCCCAAGGCTGAAGTTGGGGGTGCTGAAGGGAGGGGGCAAGGGTGAAGCCCAGTGCCAGAGTCTCGGCTGAAGGGGGGAGAAGAGACTGGGGAGGGTGATGCCCACTGCCAGAGCACCTGGGCACTGCAGGGAAGGGCCACAGCTTTGCCCCCTCCCCCATCTCTGCCCAGGAGAGTGTTGTGACTGCAGGAAAAACCCTGGTAGCCAGTGTTCCCACTAATTTTTCCCACCCATGTGGGGAATGAATTTTGTTGTGCGCACCACTATGGAAGTGATGTAACACACTCCACCTTCACATTGGTGCATATAACAAAATTAATGTAGTGAGGGTATGGGTGAGGGGTTTGGAGTGTGGGAGG
Source organism: Chrysemys picta bellii (assembly GCF_011386835.1). Classification (NCBI taxonomy): domain Eukaryota; kingdom Metazoa; phylum Chordata; order Testudines; family Emydidae; genus Chrysemys; species Chrysemys picta. The sequence goes on from NC_088791.1 coordinate 341,699,209, forward strand.
GGACTCAGGGCTGGGGTACGGGGGGGGTGCAGGCTCTGGCTGGGGGTGCAGACTCTGGAGTGGGACTGGGGGGTTCAACTTGCAGGAGAGGGCTCAGGGCTGGGGCAGAGGGTTGGGTGCAGGGGATGAGGGCTCTGGCTAGGGGTGAAAGCAGACTTGTTAAGATGACAAGAATTGCTCTAAAATTATTGGCAAATTTAAGTATTCTGTGGTTCTGAAACTTTAATATTTTTATTAGCATAACTCTAGCAAGCAGGATTGAGACTAATAAATTTACAAGAGTAACTGGGTGAGATGCCCAGGTTGCATTATACGGGTCATGCAAAATGTCCCTTCTGGCCTAAAAAGTAGACCAACTGCTCTACTGCCACCTCCTGGCCACAAAGGGTTTTTTCCTTTTAGCAAGAGTTTACCATAGTGGCTCTTAAACTTTTACTAGTCACCCCTTTCACATAGCAAGTCTCTGAGTGCGACCCCCCTTATAAATGAAAAACACTTTTTTCTATATTAAAACACCATTATAAATGCTGGAGGCAAAGGGGGATTTTGGGTGGAGGTTGACAGCTGGCAACCCCCCCATGTAATAACCTTGTGACCCCCTGAGGGGTCTCAACCCCCAATTTGAGAACCCCTGGTTTACCATGTCTTTTTAAGAAAGTTTGTTTTTGCAGCACAGGGCAATAATGGGAAGGGTGCTAGGGCAGGCTAATCAAGTATTCCTTACTTCCCTCATCCATGACATCTGCCTGGGACTTCCCCTGCATGGCTGTAGCACATGGGTTTTTTTTTAAGCATATGGACCAGTTACAGGTTACTAGTGCAATCCCATTAACCACTCTCTTTTCCTCTTTTGATTGCGCAACACTTCTGTCTACAGTATTTTTTTGTAAAAGAACAAGGCTCAAGGAGAGTGCTAATGTTCCAACCCATCTGCCCTGCGTAACATTGGGAGAACTTGCACATTTCAGTATTTCTCATTTTATCACAGCAAGATAGTGATTAAGAGGCACCTAAATGAGATCAGATTCAGAGCACCTATAAAAAATGTATAATGCAGCGTTCCATTATTTATTTCCACTGTAGGAAACTGTAAACCAAAACACTGTAGGCAGCCTGATGCACTAAACCCAGTGTTAGGAACGGATACACACTTTTCAGTCTAACAAATGAAGTTAGCAAAGACAGTATGTGGAATTCATGGTTAAAAACCCGTTACTGAACTGACTGATTCTTATAGCTTCCATAGTGGTGCAAATGTATAGAAGAGTGTAAGCTATGCTACTTTGCTAGAGGCTCTTATATCGGCCTGGATATTATATTTAAGACAGGTTTCAGAGTAGCAGCCGTCTTAGTCTGTATCCGCAAAAAGAACAGGAGAACTTGTGGCACCTTAGACTAATACATTTATTTGAGCATAAGCTTTCGTGGGCTACAGCATCCGAAGAAGTGGGCTATAGCCCACGAAAGCTTAGGCTCAAATATATTTAAGAGAGTTGAACAGCCTCGCATAATGTAGCAGAAGCTATTTTAAGTATCACTTTTCTTCAGTATACTCCACTATACCAAATGAGTTTGAGACATGCCCGACTGACAACCCAAGAGCGGATTCTCCAATGCTCACAGGGGGCAGTAGCAGTGCTGCCCTGTAATTGTTTGCCTAGTGCAGGGGTTCTCACAAATTTGTGTGTGGTTTGAGTGCGGCCACTAATTCTTGCTGGTGGCCACTGACAATTTTTCCTTAAATACTTAACTTTAGAAAAAACATGTCCAAATCATTGTAAATTTATATTTATTTACACAGGGTTTTTTGCAAACGCAGTAAAAATAATACACAGTTGTCTCTATTCTTTCCTGGACCTACACCGAATAGAAACACAAATAAGGTGCTTTGCATGTTCTTGTCTTTTGTTGTTTCGTTTTGGTTGGGTTTTTTTGTTTTTTAATTAATTAGACTTGCTGGCTACGAAGTCTGCTGCTGTGAAAAGTGGTATTTGTATGCTTATGAAAAGCGATATTAACAGAAGCAGACTTGCTAGCTAGCTGGGAGGCAGTGAAAAGTGGTATTAACATACAAATATCACTTTTCACAGCAAATTTACTCAGACGCAGCACGCGGAGAAACAAAGTAAGCCCTGGATGGGGAAATGGGTAGGGAGGCACTGAGGCCAGGGCAACGGAGGCGTGGTGAGATCAAGGCTGGCACCTGCCACCACAGGGCTGGGGCCAGAGCCCAGAGCCTGCCACCCACCACTCTAGGGTGGAAGCCAGAAGCCCAAGCCCCACCACCCCCGGGAAGGTGGGGAATCTCACCCTGGCTGCCTGATCCTCTGTCATTTGTGGTTCGAGGGGGTGGGGGAAGGACCCAACCCCTGCTGGTGGTCCCAGAGAAAGGGCCGCTGCTCCCCTACCCCCCAAATAATCACCCAGGAATCTGTGGCTACAAGAAAAGCCTTCGGTGGCCACATTTGAGAAACGCTGGCTAGTGCAGTCTCTCTCAGCCATGGCCTCTTATTCAAAGACATTTTCACAATCCTTCCATTTACCATGAAAGAGTAAACACATCATCAATGATACACCTATGTAATTTGCATGTGCTTGAAGAGGTTGACAAAAGAAACATGGACCTTTATGGGTAAGGATGGTGTTGAAGTGGGGGAGCAAGATTCTTTTCTTCCACTTGCAATAAGATTTAATGCTTCATGGCCCAATTGCCTTTTGTTCTTCAACCCCCTGCCAGTTCAGAAACAGTGGTCTTTACCATACAAGAAGAGTCAGGTTTAAATGGGAGGAATTCATACCTCCTAACTTGCTGAATTCCCAGAGCAATCTAATGCAAAGACTTAGACCCGGCATACAATAATGTATGCTGAGTAAACACCAATGAAATTCTCTTAGTGCTTAATTCCTTTTAAGTTTCTTGAAAATGACAGTCTGGTAAGTCACTTTGCCAGTCTCTTGTACACACTAGCACCGCTCCTGGGTTCCTTAATCTTAGTGCTCCGAAATTCTCTTATCAGGGAAATCACATCAACACGTGTCAATTCATATTTTACTGCAAATCCAAATGAAAAAAAAAAAAGCTCTTTCCAGTGTCACGTAGAACCACTTTCAACTCCTAAGAGGTTATGAAACTTTTGCACCTCAGGATTCAACACCGAACTCTCAATTCATTAAAATCTCCAAGAGAGTTTAAAAAACTGTAAGCCTCAATGCACTAAACTTATGTAGCCTCTTTCACACCCAAAAGCATTTTGTGAACTTTACCTAACACCAAAAAGCAGCTGGCTAACAGCACACAGCAATGCTGAAGTGAAGGCTTCTCCAAGTGTATTTCAGCAACTAGGATTAAACACCCTCCCCCAACTTTTTTTAAATCACATGGCATAAAATTATGTCACCGAGGAGTCAGGACTCCAATTTAAGGGACATTCATGAGGCCTAAGCACCAGATTGTGGCCATGCACTGACCCGGCCTGGTTCTGTTTAGCTTGAGATCTGACAGTTCACTCCAAAAGGTGGTAGAAAAAAGGAATGTGGGATGGGCAAAATTTCCAGAGAACGTGGAGGCAAAACTTTTTCAAGAACTACAGTAGTCAAAAAAAGAGTCTCCACATTACACTGTCTTTTATGATTTTATTAAGATCCTTTCAGGAGCCACAGTCCACCTTCTCCTTCCAAGTGTTGAAAAATCCTACAACAAAAAACAACACACTTAGCAAGAGCACAAATTTCAGTGATCACTGTAAAGTTGTTAATCATCAGCTTTCAGAGTAGCAGCCGTGTTAGTCTGTATCCGCAAAAAGAAGAACAGGAGTACTTGTGGCACCTTAGAGACTAACAAATTTATTAGAGCATAAGCTTTCGTGGACTACAGCCCACTTCTTCGGATGCATATAGAATGGAACATATATTGAGGAGATATATATACACACATACAGAGAACATAAACAGGTGGGAGTCGTCTTACCAACTCTGAGAGGCCAATTAATTAAGAGAAAAAAAAAAAAACTTTTGAAGTGATAATCAAGCTAGCCCAGTACAGACAGTTTGATAAGAAGTGTGAGAATACTTACAAGGGGAGATAGATTCAATGTTTGTAATGGCTCAGCCATTCCCAGTCCTTATTTTTTCTCTTAATTAATTGGCCTCTCAGAATTGGTAAGACAACTCCCACCTGTTTATGCTCTCTGTATGTGTGTATATATATCTCCTCAATATATGTTCCATTCTATATGCATCCGAAGAAGTGGGCTGTAGTCCACGAAAGCTTATGCTCTAATAAATTTGTTAGTCTCTAAGGTGCCACAAGTCCTCCTGTTCTTTTTGTTAATCATCCTGACCCAAAATTATCCTGCCGGTCTGAAGCTCCACTGGACTGCAATCCATTACCAGCCAGACTACAGCATTCATAATACAAGTTAAAATCAACGTATTGTTATTTGTGATATGGTAGCTTCTCGGGGCCTCAACAGAGATCAGGGCCCAACCATGCTAGGCACTGCAGTTTAACAACTTATCAGCTCCACAGTGCTTTCCACCACTGTAACAGGCCTAAAACTAGCTCAGTGAGGCGGATTCCTAACACGATTGTGAAAGCAATTGTGGTTTCAATTAATACAAATGGTCCCCTTTACTTCCCTAGCATTATCCACACACTTGTCATAATTTCTAATCTGAGAGATCAAAGGGAACAAAGCAATCCAAGGAAATCTAACAGTAAGTATACTTCGATTTTACAAAAAAAATTGATTTGTTGTATTTTTTGTAAGCTTTAGATGCTATGCATGTTGCTCTATAATAAACTGAACTGCTTCAAAGTGCTACCCATGGAGAAGTGACCAACAAGGTTTTTTTCTGACTGGCAGCAACAGCAGCTCTAGCTAGAATGTGAAGCCATGGTTGGGTCTTTCCTCCTTGCACATCTCTACCACTAAGCACATCTGCAATTGGAATTTAATTAACAACTCTGCTGACGTGCAAGCTAGAAGAGAATCACCACGCCACAGTCCCCCAAGGCAAATACAACTTAACAGGAGAAAAAAAGATCATCAGAAGTATTTGTGGCTGTGGTTGAATACACACAGGAACAGGTCTATTCCGTGAGATTGTAGCATTACAGTCACTGAATAGACCTGCACGTTATTGGTTAAATCTACAGCGAAGTGTTTGCAATCTTAGAACATGAGCTGGTATAAGGAGAAAAGATGGTGTATATTGTACAGACTGTGGCATAGTATAGGTGTGTGAATGATACAGGTGCCTTCAGAAATTTCTGACAGAGGGAGTTGGGTTCATATGACAAGGCAGGTTATCCCAAATATACCAGCTGGCAGAAAAGATGACAAAGGTCAGGTAGAGCACCACTACCGTAACATGGTGGGAAACTATTCCCAAGAAGCATAACTCAGTTTTCACCTTTAGTGTTTGAGCATTAAGTTAGCAAAAGAGGCCTCAATAACCCTTCTCAGACAAATGCCTCTGAAGTCGTCAGTCAAGGACTCTGATTCAAGGTCCTGAAATCCATGATATAGAACATAACACGGCACAGGGCACTTGGACAGATCTCTCTTTTCAGACTCGTCATCATATCTTCACTGAAGGGCTGACGTTAACTGGTTTAATAATGCAGCAATGGTAAGAAGTTACACAGAGCTCCACCCACCACAATCGCCTCAAACACTTCACAAAACTACGTTCCTTATGTATTGTCCTTACTTTCCACTCCATCACCCCAGACCCTGCACTGCAGCAACTGACCCTGGAGTCAAAACACTGGGTGCACTCTAGAAATGGAGGGGAACAAATACACAGCAACAGGAGGGGAGCTACTGATTGAACAGGTCATCAGTGCTTCTTTATAACAGCACATGTATTTCTGTACTCAACTTTTAAAAATTTTATTTTAGTTGAGATTAAGCCACAATTTGCCAATGCTTATTTTCAAAGCAACATAGGAGCATTATTCTAGAACAGACCAATGTTTTAACATCCTGCACTTGTCCCATTCTGGCCACAGGGCAACACAGAATTATTTGGAGAAACTCAGATAATGCACCTAACTTTGTTTCTTTCTGACTCCAGCAGAAGATCAATTTATACCTCAAACCATGAGCATAATTTTTATTCTCATAAATAAGAATAAAAATGATCATTTCTGATGGGCATCACACTAGTTTCTACCATTTCAGAGTTACGGAACAAAGTCGCTTACCCATTATGCAGTGGGAACTGGCTGAGGCATGGCTGGCTGTTCTGGTTTGCCACCTTTCTGCTCGGAGATGGGTGTGGTGGGTAAGATCTCTTCCTTGGGCTCCACAATGCTGACATGGTCTGGCAGGGGTTTCTTGGGTCCAATCTTCCCACTTGGGTCCCAAGGCAACATAATCTTTACTTTAATACCCAGCACACCTGAAAAAAATGGCAATATTATAACGGTGGTCACTGCATTTAAAGGAGGTAAGATGCTCCATATACACTCAGATGCTGAACTGACAAGTTCTAAAACACGGCCATGTTTATTCAGCAGAAGTGTCCAACACTCACAACGCGTACACTTTGGGTGATCTGTAATAGGACTCAGTTATCAGTGTGAATTAACGACATCCTTTAAGCATACGCAGGCACAGAAGTAAACTAGTCCAGTATTTTTCCTTCCATCGTTTCATGCACTGCTCTCTCACGAAGTGGGAGCTTTAAACCCCCGTTTCCTGTGCTAATTTATAAATATTCCCTGTATCCCTTCTCAGACAAATGCCTCTAAATCATCCAATGAGCAGGACACTCTGCTAAGGTACCCTAAGCACAGTACCAAAGAACATGGCACTGAACAGGCTACACTCACACAAGAAATGTCCTTTCTGACTCGTCATCGTATCATCACTGAAGGGATATCAGATAAGCTAACTGCTCTTATGTCATGTTCAAGGACTGTTTGCTCACCTGTGACAATCATTTAGTGACCTGAGGAGTAAAAAATAGTTTGCATCCTTCTTGAAGGTTTAATTATACAGACCTGAAAGACTTACATTCTCCCTCATGATTTTTACCATAGGAAAAAAAATACCAGGACTATCTAGTCTTGCATTTTGTTTCTGCCAGGAACCCTGGGAGGATTAGAAGATCTGGGGTGGGAGTCCTTGGCTTTCAATGGTATTTTATAAACCCAAAGTCATAATTTTATCCCAAATGTTTTTCAGTAACAGGTGTTAAGTAGGTAACGAACAAGTTTTAAACAGCGACTTAAAATCCCTCTCTCAACTACTTAGATTTCAGTCTCACTAATTCCACTAGCTCTTCAGTCACCTGGGGTATGCCCACACTGCAGGTGGAAGTGAGCCTCCCAGCCCAGGGAAACAGACGCGCGCCAGCAGGGCTCAAACTACATGCTAAAAATCGCAGTGTGGACGCTGCAGCTCAGGCTGGAGCATGGGCTCAAACCCACCTGACCCCTAGACTTGAGAGCCCGAGTTCCAGCCGAAGCTGCAATATGCACACTGCTACTTTTGGTGCACTAGCTCAAGTCAGTCTACCCTGGCTGCAGGAGGACTGATTTAAATCAGGGCAATTTAAATAAGGATTTATATCACCAAGTGGAAATCCTTGATTTAAGCAATCTATTTTAAACAACTTTTCCATTTGTATTTCAGTTCTCTGCTACGCTCATTGGTTGATATAACCCTTAATACATGTTTATGTACAACTAGAGCCTTTACACTAGATTTGATACAGCTTTTTGCTACCTAGGAGGCTATACAACTATATACATTTATTTAAGAATGATTTAGTTTCTAGTTTCAGATGCTTATTAACTGTACATTTGTAGTACGTTAGAAAGTGGTGAATGATATATTGCTTCTTTACTAGATAATGAACTTGTGGGACAATTCGTGTCAAGCTACATTAGGTTGGTAACTGGAATTTAATTAAATAGAGAACAGCATACAACACTTATCAGAATACGTTTCACATTTACAACTAAATGATTTATTACACCGAGGAATTAACTGTAGTCAGTGAATTGCACTGATCATTTCAGGTCAGTCAGGGGAAAATTTTCAAGTATGTCTAAGTGAAAGTGACTGGAGCTTAAGTTCCTACTCACTTAAGTTTCTTGAAAATGAGTCTTGTAAGTCACTTTGGCAGTCTCTTGTACACACTAGCACCGCTCCTGGGTTAGTTACTGGTTGTGCCATGTTTATAAAGCAGGACCTCAAAAGTTAGATGTTTTCCCAGATTTCTTGCTTTACATAGAAAAGCAGCCTTAACTCAACTACAGGCTCATGAATTCAGCATCTTTATTTTTTATTTAAAATGTTTTAAGAGATTACAATAAGTTTAGGCCTTAAAATATTTTGTATTAAATTCAGATTTCATTTTAAACAGGATTAAAAAAAATAAATTCCAGTTAACTAAATAAAAATAAAAATTACTCTTATTTTTAGCCACACTGCTGGGCTGGGAGTTTTACTCCTGGCTGCAGTGTAGACACACCCTTGCAGCACAGGTACTCAACCTGAGATCGCAAACCAGCTTGCCCTTCCTTTCCTCATGGCTAGATGGGAGAGTCCCAAAACTCTGTTGTCACACCGGATCATCACATGGAAAAGGCTGAGAACAACTGTTCTGGAGAATCCTCCAACAAAAATGCCACAAACAAACCTCGGTATTTCTGAAGCAAAAATCCTTTCAGGCTCCTTTATCTCTTGAAGCATAAAGCTCATTTTCCTTTTGCAGCTCACTTTTACAGTTCATTTCTGATCATCAAGCCTTACACCAAGAGACAGCCGAGTCTAGCTTGCTGGAAAACCTGACTGCCACTTACTGTGTAAACTCGGGCAAGTCCCACTTTCTCCATCTGCATGATTGGGAGAATATTGTCTTACCTACTCCCATAGGGATTACAGGAACGATTTATACAACACTGAAAAATGTATGCATTTTCTGGGCTAATGATTAGAAACTTTGAATATAGATGTATGCATATCCAGACTAACTGATAGGCAATGCTGCTGCAGGAAAACACAACCAGCTGGTACCGTACTACTAAGCCCCAGTCATATCGTCCTAATTAGGAATTTTATTGGCAGCTGAAGACTGTTTAACCTAGATTTTCAATTTATCTATATAGGGCAAGAGCAGACAATGCTCCACATTAGACAAAACGTGTATAACAGAAGACAGCCCCAGCCTGTAAGGACTTGTAATTTCAAAAGGCAAAACAGCATTACAGGTACCAGTAACCAGAAGCAGTTGGCGCTGAATACTTTGCACAACAGAAAACGCACTGGAATTCTGGGAGTGACCACTCCTGTAGCAGTCAGACAGCAGAGAAGCAGCACTTTGGATTGTCTGGTACTAAGTGCTAATACAGGGAGCCAGCCAATTGCAAGGGGATACATATTCCAAACACTCACCCTGCCTGAGGAGGACGTGGCGCACAGCTGTATCGACATAGTAGTTTACAGGGTCTCCACTGTGGATCATCAGGCCATCCACAAACTTCATAGACTTGGCTCGCTGGCCTCTGAGTTTCCCGGACACCACCACCTCACAACCCTTAGCACCACTCTCCATGATGAAGCGGAGGACACCATAGCAGGCTCTTTGGGGAGGGAAACGAGTTACTCAGTGGTTGTAGAGAGCACTGTGAATTGCACAAGTAGGAGATATGGCTATGGAATGTGTCACCTAAACCCTCCATAACCATCAAATTCTGATCCAGAAATCCAGCTCTCGTTAAAGATAAGTTTAATCAAAGGCAGCAGCATCTGCCCCATAGCCTTGTTTACTTACGCAATTTTTCTAAAAAGTTCATTCTAGAGTTTCAACATTGTGAATTCTGTGCCTGTTTCACCTCATGCTTAGATGTTATGGGCATGTGCACTGCTCAGTACAAAGGGCTCTGGTTGCTACTACATGTAATTACATTAAAAACCCTTCTCAGACAAATGCCTCTAAATCATCCAGTGAACAGGACCATCCTGCCAAGGAACCCAAGCACAGCATCACAGAACATGACACTGCAAAGGGTGCACTTAGCAGGATACATATCCCTTTTCTGACTCGTCATCGTATCATCACTGAAGGGATCTTAACATGTGTGATCACAGATCATCTAAATCACAATTCATTTCCTAGACAGCTTTGTTTGAGGCTGAAGCGCCATCTTTGCTAATTTCCCCCACACCCCATTCCGAATAATTGGGTGTAAGCTTTACATGTTTGACTTAGCCTTCACCCTTTCACTAATCCACTCCGTAACAGGGAAAGTTCTATATTAAAACTAATAGCTAATATTATTGCCAATTGTGACAGCCCTAAACAAATCATGATATTTTATTTAATACTTAGTTATGCCATGTGCTATCAAGAGACTTGTGTTTAAACACAGAAATGGCAGTTCAAATAACACTCATTAAAATTTGTTTTAAGTTTGCTGGAGTGTAACTGTCTTTTTAAAAATCTACCTTTGAAATAAGAAATCTACCTGTGTGCATTTACCACCTAGATAATTAATATTCAGGAAAAATTAGATAACAACTTTACATCTTTATTCTGTCAATCCTAACTTAACTTGCACAAAGCATGCGTTAGTCCCAGTCTACACACACACAGTGGTGAAGGAATTTTCCTCAAAGCTACAGAGCCAGTATCAGAGCTGGGATCAGAACCCAGAGTGCTCCCACCTCACTTGTTTGCTCTATTATATCTACAGACCATTTTATTACACTTCTGCACTTACCGACGCACCGCTAAACCTCCCAGAAGTTTGTAACGCAGGGACTCTGCTTGGGCAATAGCACACAGACCTCTTGTGGCCACCTTCTCGGCATAGAGCTACAAAACAAGGAAAGAGTGCTCAGAAATAGAGTTACAACAGTGAAGGTTAGACTTCCATGCATACAGGTGACAGGAGCCTCAGCTGCCCTCCGTGCGCCCCTCTCCTCTGCACCCAGTAACTCACTTAGTTCCTTGGTATTTACATACCTGCAGGATCTTTACCCTTAGACAACACAGTGTGGCTTTTATCTGCTTTGGCACGTGTCCTCTGCTCCTCATGTTGAGTTGAGACATCCTAGTGATGCTCCATTGAAAACCAAGGCACCATTAAGGCATGCTTGGTGCAGTCCTGGAGGTGCAATCCTACCAAGCCGGCCCAGAACGTTAGGCAGCCCCAGAGGTGCAATCTTCCAAACGTGTCCAGGTATGGACAGCGGTGGTGATGCATCCTGCAGGGTGGCATGGTATGCTGGGCTGTGCTTGGAGGAGCATCCTACCAGACGTGCCCAGCACTCTGGGACAACTGAAAGCTTAATAAAGAGATCACAATCAGAAAGTGAGGTTGAAAGTGTAAGGTCTTTAAGCATAGCACAGGACAAAAGTCAATGTGGTATACAGTTACCTGGCAATTTCTCCCAGTGAAGTTACAGATTCTTTAGAGGAAACATGCAGGAAACCCTGTGGTAGGCAACTATGGAATAGCCTTCCCAAAGGAAAAGTTTCTTTCTAAACTCCATCAGATAATAGTTTATGCCCTTACATATGGCCCCTGTTTTATATAGTCCTTGCAAGCTTTGTTTTTAATTCTTATTGCTGTACTCTGGATGCTGTTATCCATTGCAATCTAGGCCTCAAAGGTACCTTGTGACAATGAGTTCCGCAAACTAGTTACAATAATCAATAGAAACTGTCAGTTCTGCATGAAGTAAAAGACAAGAACCAGTGTCATTAGCTAGCAAGGATCCATTAACTCAAACCTGCTACAGGTCATAATATGTTCCCCATTTTTGGCCTAGTACCAAAAAGTGAAAATCTAATGCCTCATATCCAATACTATTAAATCTCACTTGTGATGACTGTTGATAACACATAGGCAGACAGATGTGCGACTGTTGTCATGTTAAATTAATGCCTTTTCTAAAAACTGATGTAATCAAAAGCAACAGTAAAGCTCACTTTAAGGTATCATCAGAAAAAGTGACAATAAAAAGAGAAAAGCCACTTACCTCAACGCTTCCTTCTGGAAAGCCAAACCTCTTCTGTACGACAGCAGTCAGCTCCCGGATTCGGCGTCCCTTCTCACCAAGAACGTTTTGCGTTCTGAATAAGGTAAACGTGGTTATCGGAATCTGTGGCTGGGAAGTAACACCTATTTGAAGATTTAATTTTTTCTCCATGCCAATGTACCAGTCTTACTATAGTACATTACTGTGCCAAGTCTACTTTTAAATGACTTACTAGATAGGGATTACAATCATTCTTAGCAACTATTCCACAATTTAACCTCATCACAAGGAAGCTCTCTCTAATATATGGACATTTATTCACCATTTCTTAATTTCATTCACAATTTCTGGTTACCATCTTTCCAAAGAAATAGGGTCATGTATAGAAGGATTATACACAAGCGTCACAGATTTGGCTACTGGTAACTGCTGTGAAAGAATAAGGAGCAAGTTTCAATTACCTGGTAGCAAGGATGATAATTTCAGTCCTCGTTGGAGTAACTCGGACCTCTACTCCAGAGTATCCATCTTCAGCCAACTCACGAGTCAGAAACTCATTTAGCTCAGCTTTGAAGATGCCATCAGCGACAAACTAAAACAGAAAACAGAACAAGTCAAGCTATGTTCAACAGTTCACAAATAAATCTTCTAAAATTCAAGGTTTCATTGCTGGTTGAAGGTGCTGTCTGAACAGCCCGAGTCTACATTTCTCTTCACAGAGAGCAGCAGAGACAATAATACAACAAGCCTCCCGATGCAAGGCCAAATTTGCCTCAACCCTGCTGTAGTGACTACACCTCTAAGGTCAGTTTAATCCCTTAAGCAATGATCAGACCAAGGCTTCAACCACATCCAGCTAAAACCATACTCAAAACTAGTTGATAAAACCATACGTCATTACTCTTTTCCAAATGGTAGCACTTTCTAGCCAGTATGAATGTTAAGTTAATTGTGTCAGACTACCCACAATCAGCAAGTAGTTTTACTACTTAAACCCAGGCCCTGATCCTGAAAACACCTGACAGCAAACATTACCCCTGGTTATGAGTTTGGCATGACGGGATCCCTACTTTGCCTCTTTGTTAGTGATGGACGTTAGAAGGTTTCACACCAGGTTACTAGCCCTGGGGTGACCAGCCCCTTGACCCTACATCGCTCCACTTCCGATAAACGCCTCGGATAAACTCACTGGAAATCGGAGTTTTACTCTGCCAGCTCCAGGGCCCACGTGCGAAACACCCTCTGCTCTTTCCCCCCAACAGGCCCGCTCCCCAAAGGGTCTGAAACCCGCTTCCCCAACGCGGGGCCCCTGCCCGGGCGCCAAGCGGAGCCCCGGGATCTGGGCAAGGGGGAGCGAGGCGCCGCTTTCAGCCACGCGGGCGGCTCAAGGCGGAACCGGCCCTCCTGGCAGCTGCAGTCCCGGGCCCGTGGCGCTTCCGGGCTCCCTCCCCGGCCCCCCAGCGCCTCCTCCAGCCCCGCAGCGGCTCCGCGCCCCGGGCTGCGGGGACGGGCCAGGCCCCGCGGGGAGCCGGCCTCCCCCAGTCACTGCCCCCAGGCCCGGCCGCAGGGAGCCGCCATGTTGCGCCCGGCCGGGCCCGGCCTTTCATCCGCCTCCATCCGGCCTCGCCGCCGCCTCGGCAGCCCCGCCCCGCGGCCCAGGCCCTGCCCGGCGCTCCCGGCTCCCAGCCCGGCCGCGATCGCCGGGCCCCGCGGCCGCCGGGGGCCGCCCGCAGCGCTCACCTTGCGCTTCTTGGAGATCTGCACCGCCATCTTGAGCCGCGCCGCCCCGGCGAAAGGAAGAGGCCCCCCCGCCCGGGGGAGGATATAAGGTCCTTTCGCCACTTGCCATTGGGCCGCGGCCGGTCACGTGGGCTCGCAGGGGTGGGTGGGAAATGTAGTCTTCCTCAGTGACCCCCCCCGCCATGGTCTGAGGGCAGGGGTTCAGGACTTGTGTACGCTTGCGCTGGTACCACGCTCACTATGGACAGGTTTGGGTCTTTCCGTGCAAAGCGCTGTGTGGACACTCTTATTCCAGATTATGGGCGGGTCTGCATTATAAAGTGAAGTTGATGTAAACTACCCTGCATCGACCTATTGCTGCAGGCGGACGCATCTACATACACATTCCTCCCCAGCCAGCACGGCGACACAGTAACCCCACCTCCCTGACCGGCACGAAGCCATGTTGTACTATCGAGCACGACGCAGTGTGAGTGTCGACCTAACTGTCCTCCAGCAGTTTGTGAACTCCACTGGCCAGGGATCACGGACAACAGAAGCCCCTCTACACTTTAAACACCCCCCCAACCCCACACAGTACTGAAATGTCTTTTCCTGAGTGCCCATAGCAAGCACACTTAGCAGCTCTCTCTTCTCATGTGTGACCGCTCAGCCGACCATGCCAGCTTCACCCCCCACACTAGACACGGTGTAGACAAGAGATAGTGGATTGTTTGGGCCTGTGGGGAGAAGAGGCTGTGGTGGCACAGCTACAGCCCAGTCACAGCAACATGGACAGCTATACACATATTGTACGAGGGATGCAGACAAAAGGGTATGACAGGGACCAGCAGCAGTGCTACGTGAACGGGAAGGAACCGCAGCAGGCGTACCACAAGGGCAGGGAGCACAACCACCAAGTGTATCTCTACACTTGCAGCTGGGGGTGTGATACCCAGCTCGCATACACATATTCGCACTGGCTTGCTAAAATAGCACTGTAGCAAGGATAGCATGGACAGCGGTGAGAGGGGCTAGCCACCCCGAGTACAACCCCACCCGGACCCTATGAGTACGTACTCCGGCGGCTAGCCCAAGCCACTGCCTGAACTGTCGCAGCCATGCTGCTATTTAACACGCTAGCTTGATGACAGCTAGCGCAGGGATGTCTCCTCAAGCAGGGAATCACACCCTGTTTGGTCCTGCCTCAGCGTAGGGGGATGGACTTGATGATTTCTTGAGGAGCCATCCAGCCCCACAGTTCTGTGATTCTACAAAATGAGAAGTGCTGGGGCCAGATTAAAGGTTGGTGCCAGAACCTCAGTTGAGAATTGCCTTCCTTTTTAACATGTAAATGCTCAGCTGTAATGAATCTAGTTATTTTAAATACAGAAATAAATCCTTGACTCAAATTGTAGATTAGCAAAGGTTTGGGGGTTCCTTTTGGAACTTTGTTATTTTAATAAAGTCAATAAATATACTCAAAATTATGCAAAGGATAAGCAGTGTGGTCTAATGGTTTGAGTATGGGACTGGAAACCAGAAATAGATTTCTCATCCTGGCTTTGCCACTCACTCGCTGTGTGATGCTGGGCAATTCACGTCCCTGCCCCGGGCCTCAGTTTCCCCATGTACCAAAAAGGGATGATACTGACCCTTCTGTACCTCCCAGGGATGAGGAAGGTTACTTAGTTAATGTTTGTAAAGAGAAAAGAGGCGACAAAACTAATCTGACACAATGACGGCACCAAGAGTGGAATTATAAAGCACCTAAAAATCCAAACAACTATACATGTATGACAATATTTGCCAACCCAAAATTCAGTTATGGTGCTTCTAAAAAAACCCACATTGAACACTGTCCATCGCATACGCGTTTCATTTGAATAATACATTTGTTGAGTGAGATCCGCAGCTGCTGGAAATCAGAATACTTCATTCAAGTCAATGGAGCTGTCGATTTATAGCAGCTGAAGATCTGGCCCATAAAACCCAAAACATTTTAAGCCCAAAGTTTACTTGCTTTAGAAGTTGGGACTCTTAACTAATTTCACAATCATTGGTTTCCTCCAATACTTGAGCTATGAACAAAGATGGAGAAAGAAGTTCACAAAGCTAAGATTACAGGCTTGATGGTCATCAATCAATATCACAATAAACTTCTTAGTCTAGTAGGCAACACAAAGTTTAGCTGTATTCAAAATATCACATTGTGCTCCAATATTACTTAAATCCTCTGTCAAAGATTTAAATTTTAATCTACATGCTTGCGCTCAGGGGAGGCTCTAGCTTTTTTGCCGCCCCAAGCACGGTAGGCAGGCTGCCTTCGGCGGTGCGCCTGTGGGAGGTCCGCCGGTCCTGCAGATTCGGCGTACCCGCCGCTGAATTACCGCCGAATCCACGGGACCGGTGGACCTCCCACAGGCGCGCCGCCGAAGGCAGCCTGACTGCCACCCTCGCAGCGACCGGCAGGGCACTCCCCGCGGCTTGCCGCCCCAGGTACGCACTTGGAGCGCTGGTGCCTGGAGCCGCCGCTGCTTGTACTCCACTGGAGACAGCAGGAAAAATTACAGCTCTTCACATTCATTGCAAAATTTCATTGCACTCTCCAAGGCTCTGGATTTTAGTGGGATGTAAGAAGTACATGACTTTTTGCTGACCCTCAGCCCAGGGGGAGAATTGCACCCCCAAAAGCATTAAAGAGCATGTATCTGTATCCCCTCATTCCTTCCTAATCCTGGAAAATTTTAAACATTGAAATGGGCAGCGCAAAACCAAAATGATCTGCCATAGTGGGGATATTTGCTCAAAGTTCTCAAGTCACTAGAGAAACAGCAGCTCCCATAGCCACTAAACCAGGCAGCAGCTGTCTGATTCACAGTGACCCATACAACACCAGCAACAGAGGTAATGCTACTTCAGTAAATGGCTTTTGCTCTGCTTCAGTTAGTCCCTAGTCTATTCTGATTCACCGTATCCATCACCGTATCCATCACCATGATAACAGAGGGTCTGGCCAATAAGCCCAGCCCTCACCCCTAATTTCCTGATGGCTTCCAGGCATTATTCTTAGCCCTGCATTCATATTGTAACAAATGGCCCATCTGTGACCATATGTAGCAAGAAACTTTCCCCCCTCCCCTCTTTGTGGTTGCTGGGGAATTGAAGCAGCATCTGCTGGTGCAGCTAGTTGACCCACACACCCTACTAGTTGTTGTAAGTGCTGAGTTGATCTTCCGCCTTCGCCAGGCAGGACAGGTTGTACCTCAGATACCCAGACTCCCGGCATGGTAAGAGATAGCTTCTTAGCTTCATGGACTAGATGACCACCTGAGCTCTCTTCCAACCCTGATCTTCTACGATTCTATGATAGCTGGATGCACCAAACTCAGAGAATCTGGACCCCCTGGAGTCACATCACTGATAATGCCTTTTCCTCGTAGAATCCAGCATTACTCCGTCAGTGTTGAAACGGCACAGTTCTGTAGCTGCTCTCACTAGGAAGCATAAATATCAATCCCCTCCTGCGGTTTCCACATCCTCTCCAGCCACACCAGGAATTTCCCTACACCCCAACCCCAAAAAAACTCCCCCATCACCCTCCCAGGGGTCAACCCAACCAAGCTGAAGAACATACCAAGAACCAGGAATATACCAACCTGTCCTCTGCAGGTTCAAAACATCCAAACAGCCCGAAGCACAAATACAGCTGCCTACTGAAGAAAGTCTCCACAATCTAAAGGCAATTCCCGATGTTTGTCGGTCAAACTTGTCCCATTTATTGAAGTTACAAAACATGGCTGCTGGTGCACCTCTTGCAAATAAGCTTACGAAGAAGGAAAGCTTCCCACTGTTACAATTGGTAAAACTGGAGGATCTTGGTTTGCTGGACTGATCAGCAAAGCCAGAGCTGACAAACTACATGAAAAGGCTGCAAAACACCAAGCCTGCTGAAAGCCTTAAAAGCCAGTCACTGCCAGAAGTACTTCATGAGGCTGTTAAGAATGCTGGAGACACAACACAGTTTATGCAAACAAACATGGCTGTTGTAACATACTTTCTATTTAAGCAAAAGATACCACATCCTACAAACTGGAGGCCAATGTTAAGTGCATTGTTACTTGTTAACCCTGAAGTTGGACACTGGTTCCAACCAAGACCAGCAAATGCTCACTATCTTTCTGCAAGGTTTCAGAGTGGTAGCCGTGTTAGTCTGTATCAGCAAAAAGAACGAGGAGTCCTTGTGGCACCTTAGAGACTAACAAATTTATTTGAGCATAAGCTTTCGGGGGCTAAAACCCACTTCATCGGATGCATGCAGTGGAAAATACAGTAGGAATATATATACCGGTATACACAGAGGACATGAAAAAATGGGTGTTGCCATACTAACTATAACAAGCCCACCTTAACTGATTACTCTCATTATAGTTAGTATGGCAACACCCATTTTTTCATGTCCTCTGTGTATATATATATTCCTACTGTATTTTCCACTGCATGCATCCGATGAAGTGGGGTTTAGCCCACGAAAGCTTATCCTTCTGCAAGAAACTCAATGGACTGGTTAGAATCATGCGGTGCAATATTGAAAGACTCAGCAGTTGAAAAAGTGAAGAACTCTCTCACCACATTCAAAAAATGTGCATATATGTCTGATGAATGCACCAGTGCAAATGGGCGTCGAGTATTAAGTCATTGCGTGTCTTATCTTGATGTCAGGGGTAGGCCAGCAGATGCATTTCTAGATGTTCAGGTTATAGAAGACACATCGGCTGCATCTGTGACAACCCACGTCTTAGAAGAGTTAAATGCTTGTAAATTGGACCCCAAGATGTCTGCTTGTGCGTCTGATGGAGCTGCAGACTTCTCTTGAAGACATGGTGGAGTACAAGCTTTGCTCAGAAAAAAAGTGTAACCCTAATCTCTCCTACACACACTGCAGAGGCCATCTTAAGTTCAGTACCCAGAAAGATAAATGGAGCAAATAATTAAGCATGTTGTATTAGGGGGAGGAAGAGCAAAGCCAAGATTCCACCCATTTCCTACCCCTCTCCACCCCCTCCCATCCACCTGCATGGACCGGGGGTGGAGGTGAAATGCCAGGTGTGCAACTCTTCTTCTCCCATGCCTGCACCTGCAATGTGGAGAGGCAGCAGAGCGGAGTGGGAGTGTGACCAGGGTCTTGCTTCCCAGTACATCCCTGCATAGCCATGTAAGGGTGGGCTACAGTCTGGTCTGTAGTGATCAAATGAAATATTAAAGCAGCCCAAAGGCAGCATTTCCCGATGGATGCAAAATTCTGTTTGCAGAGAATCTCAGGCTTCAGCTTTTGTCTTTCAGAAGCTCAGCTCCGTAGAGTACCTCTAGGTGGCACTACAAGCTGGAAGGTGGCACCAGGCACACCCCTGGTGCAACAGAGCATTTCACCTTACAGTAATATCACTCTATGCCCACAGGCTATATCGGCTGGATTTCTCTGGCCTGGCCAAAGAGCTGAGCTCAACTTTTGACCAAAGACCACTAAAAAACCTCCCTGGGATAGGGCTGGTTTTATGGCAAAGCATGTGCAGGAGTTAGGAGATGCAGCTTCTATTCCTGAGTCTGCCTCACATTTGCTAGGAGACCGTAGGTAAGTCACAAAGTGTCTCTGTGCCTTAGATGCCCCGTCTGTGACTTAGGGATAACACTTTGCTATGTCACATGAGGCGCTATTCGGCTGCATTCCATGCTGATTGTAAACCCGCAGGCGGAAGTTGCTATAGAAGTTCAAAAGAGTATTTATGTTATTCGTGTATTTTTTATTACCTTCCAAAGGAGCGAGTGGAGAGAACCCATCTCCAGGAGCAGCTCAGTCAGCACTTCTCAGAAATAATCCGATCGGCCAGTCACTTTCAATGCTTCTGTGACGGGGAGCTCGATTCACCACTAGAATGGCACCTCCTCTGGCCTTTCTGGGCATTAGCTTCACGAGGTCAATGCCCCTTCCCGCGGTTACATGCGGTCTCTCCACCTCTCTGGCCCCCCTCTAGTTCCACAAGCTGCAGCCTGCTCTTGGTGACTTAGCACTCCGGCCAGGTCACTCAGCAGTTTTCCCCTACAGGGTACCAAAGTTCTTCCACATGAACGGTCTCAGGCAGTCTTCTCTGGCACTCTCCTGAGGGTGCCACTTCCCCCGTGGCTAGCAGGGGAACCCAGGCTTGCCCACTACTCCAGGTTCCAGTCCAGGAACCTTGCACTGGGCAACTGCGGTCTGCTTTCCCTCAGACTCCGTTGCTCTTCCCCTGGACTCCTTTCTACAGTTTCTGGTTCCTCCCGCTGTGGGTATAACAGCTCAAACTCCCTCCTCCCAGGGAGTAACTACAGACTACTGAATCCTGTGACAGACCTCCCTATTCCCAGGGATTCCTTCCCTGTAGCCACATTCTGCTGCCAACTTCCTGGCTTTATAAACCTGGGCCAGCTCCTCCCCCAGCTGGACTTTATCAGCAAATTAGGCCGCAGCACTCCCTGACTCTCCTCCAGATGTGGCCTACAGGTTAATTGGCCTAATTTATCCCTTCAGGCCCTGTAGGGGACAGACACCCTGTGACGCTCTATACCTTGGGGAACACCCTGCACCCCCATGTTCATCCTTATAATATGATTGTGTGGTATCCAATGCAAAGTTTGTCACGTTGGGTGTTTTCAGAAGGCTCATGGTGCACGGAGCATTGTTGTTATAGCAATGTAATAGGTTGTAATTTTCATGTATATAGTTATGAGGCTGAAAATGTGTCCTCGTGGAGTTCTCTTTTAAACTCTGTTATAGTCCTAGCCTTCACAACCTTCTCAGGTAAAGAGTTCCACAAGTTGACTGTGCGCTGTGTGAAGAAGAACTTCCTTTTATTTGTTTTAAACCTGCTGCCTATTAATTTCATTTGATGATCCCTAGTTCTTGTATTATGGGAATAAGTAAATAACTTTTCCTTATCCACTTTCTCCACATCACTCATGATTTTATATACCTCTATCATATCCCCCCTTAGTCTCCTCTTTTCCAAGCTGAAGAGTCCTAGCCTCTTTAATCTCTCCTCATAGGGGACCCGTTCCAAACCCCTAATCATTTTAGTTGCCCTTTTCTGAACCTTTTCTAGTGCCAGTATATCTTTTTTGAGATGAGGAGACCACATCTGTACACAGTATTCGAGATGAGGGCGTACCATCGATTTATATAAGGGCAATAATATATTCTCAGTCTTATTCTCTATCCCCTTTTTAATGATTCCTAACATCCTGTTTGCTTTTTTGACTGCCTCTGCACACTGCGTGGACATTTTCAGAGAACCCCCCACTGGAAGAATTAGATACCGTGGGTCAAGAAAAGCACGTCTGGTTTACTGATGGGAGTGCAATGGTAGTAAAAAGGAAAAGGTGTGTAAAATACGCTGCCATTAACTTAGAAGAGGAAGTCATTCAGGGACATTTAGATCATGGATCGGCTCAGCATGCCGAGCTTCACGCAATTTATCAGTTTTGAAGGCAATATGAAAATTCCCCACAGCCCG